>NC_060046.1:7562500-8887500 GCF_905333055.1 Maniola jurtina | reverse complement strand
TCCACTGCGCAGGTTCAAGTTGTGTATTATCTTTATACGACGGTATGTGTAGCTTTTGCATATACTATCCGCAAAGGAAACCAACAAATCAATCCTGGAGCAGCTTTGTATCGGCACCAGGCACCAGACTACAATATGTTGGCACAAAATTCTTGGTTACTTTGGTCACATTGCCCTACGCCAACCTAGTAACTTGGTTGGGTACTTAAAGTCGTACGCAAGATTGAAGGCAAAAAAACCGCGTGGCAGATCACCCGGGTGATGGTCTGGCCAGATCATGTAACTCACTCGCCTTCCATTTACAGCCGCAATAAGAGAAGCCGAAGATAGAATGGAGGATATTGTTATCTTCGGCGTTGATGAAGGTGTAGCTGAGTATAACAACGACGGTATGTGTACCTTGTATGTAAGGCACGTGTGTGCCCGGTCACGGCTAGTGCGTGTGGCGGTATTGACGCGGCCGTCACTACGAGTAACCGCGGCCACCGTCGACTCCTACGACCTTAGCCTCAATCACTGCCTGGGGGCACTGGCAACGCTCGAGTACGCTTCGGCGTTGATGAAGGTGTAGCTGAGTATAACAACGACGGTATATGTACCTTGTATGTAAGGCACGTGTGTGTGCGCGGTCGCGGGCGGTGCGGGCGGCGGTCGCGCCGCGGCCGTCACCGCGGGCGGCCGCGGCAACCGCCGACTCCTACGACCCCACCCTGAATCGCTACCCGGAGGCACGGGCAACGCTCGACCGCGCTTCGGCGTTGATGAAGGTGTTGCTAAGGAGAACGATATAGGAGCAAGTGAAAAATTAATAAAATGAAAAAAAAAAATAACTAAGCTTTTTTTTAATGCACTATACCTAAGAAAAAGTCAAACGCTGGCCAACTCTAAATCTCAAAGTTTAGACCATTAGCACAAAATTTCTCTTGCTGAGCCCAATAGCTTATTATTTGACAAATCGTTGAAGAATTCAAAAGAAATATATCACAAGGATAGTCCTTGGGCTGCAGAAAGTTCAAGGTTTTAAGATTTTAGAAGCAATAAACTCCGCACTACCTGGAAGACTGGCTGTTGTACGTCGCGGCCGAGGCCTATACGGTGCCATCTCATTATAATCCGAATAACGTGATGAAGGTGGCAACTGCAACAAAAACTTGGAAATAAAACAATGTAATGAACAGTTTTAACAGCTTTACTCCAAATGAGCGTAGCACTGCGACTAGTAGCAGACAGATGGTGGGTAAAACTTAGGTGTATCGGTTGCATTCAACTAAAATGTGCTACGCTAGAAGACTCCCTTCAGCTTCGCGTTCTGACTTCGCGCGTTTTGGGCCCAATAATAGTTTGCCAAACAGCAATCAAGTAATGTTTAATTAAGAGGGGTTTATTCATAGTGCTCTAATAATGTTTAGTTAAGAGGTGTTTATTCATAGCGCTCTCTAACTAAACATAAAGTACGCGACAGGTTGAGATAGCAATCGGGGTATGAGGCGGGGGGACGCCCCGCACGTCACCCGTGCTCACCCGAAGCTAGCGCGGCGTTCCCACCCCGGTTGCTGTCTCAACCTGTCGCGCACTATAGTTTCGCTCTCATTTGAATACCAACCAACCAAACTTTCTAAGAACTAATATCTATCTCAGTGGTTTTTGACGTGACAACGTCTTATAATTCGATAGAGCCGGCTGCACGCACGAAAAAACATGACTCATGCTGCGTTACCTCGCTCTGAGGCGTTCCATGTAAGGCTTGAAGTGCAAGCGAGAGCGCGGAACGAGCGACAAAGAAGCACAATCGGCCTTTGTTGTCACGTTCAACTATCGTCAGTAAACCGACTTTACAGACAACCAATTTTTTTCTTTAAAGTTACACGGTCTAAAGAATTTAAATACAATTCTTCAATTTGTACGGAAAACTGGCAAATCAGACATACTTAGATAGGTTTCTAGAACATGTCTACAAAATTACATCGAGTTTGATTGGTTTATATCCAAATGGGAACCAAACTACGTTTGTGTGGATCAAAATAACGACAAAACTGCCGTTAAAAATATTGCCTACACAGTTTTAGCCATGAATAAGTAAAATACGTGACCTACGTTTATCCAACTGGCCGCTGTTGGCCGAAATATATTATCATATGTATTATGCATCGCTTTACTCCGTGACTTCACTATTCAAGGCTCCCATTGAAAACCATTGCTGCAGCGTGCTGTAGCATGATACTGAGTGGGAGACATAGGTTTGGTCACACATGATTCTTTCTATAATATGAAATGAAATGAAATGAAATGAAATTTATTTATTTGCTAAATATGCGTTGTTAACAAAGGTCTTATAATCTAAAATAGTCCCTGCATATTTACTGAAACTTCAGTATGCAAATATTAATAATATACTCTACAGGTATTTTTTATTTGTATTACAACAAATAATGTAGGGCATATTACTCAATGTTGATTATTACTATGTTCTTTACATAATAATACTATTAAATTTTATTCTATAAAATTACAACTAATAAACTAAAACTAGAATTATATAAAATTACAACAAACTAATTATATGTCTAAAATAAATGAAGCACTATGATTTCCAAGATATATAATTAAGGAAATCTGAAATAGAGTAGAACGATTTATCGCACAACCACTGAAAGAGCTTCCTTTTAAAAAATGTCGTCGGTAGCTTTTTTATATTTATATCTAATTTATTATAAATTTGAATGCTCATTGCGTAAGGCGATTTTTGAGTTTGTCTAAGATTATATTGTGGCATTATTAGTCTATCTTGATTCCTTGTAATACTATTTTGGTTTACATCGGATTTTTTGACAAAATACTCCAAATTCTTATGTACGAATACAGACGTTTCATATATGTATAAAGACGGCAATGTGAGGAGTTTATATTTTTTAAATATTAATCTGCATGAGTCAGTTGGTTTCATAAGAAGGATACTTCTGATACACTTCTTCTGCACTATAAAAAGTTTGTTAAAGTCAATTGAAGACCCCCATATAACAATACCATAGCGAAGGTTCGACATAATATACCCATGATATGCAGAAAATGCTGCTTCAAGTGATACAGTTTGTCTTAAACGTCGAAGTGGGTATATAAATCTGTTAATTTTATTGCAAATGTCATTAATATGGTATGTCCAGTCACAATGTTGATCTAGTCGTATCCCTAAAAATTTCATGTTATTATCCATGCCAATCGATTCATTATTATATATAATTTTTAGTTGATTAATTTCCCGACGTTTTGTTTTAAATTGCATATATTTAGTTTTATTTACATTTACTGATAAATTATTGCTTTCTAACCATTGTATGGTTTTATTTAAGGATTCGTTTATTTCATATTCATATACTTTTTTGTCTTTGCATGGTATAATAACAGTTGTGTCATCTGCAAATAAAATAGATGGATATTTTATACAAGTAGAGAGGTCATTTACATAAAAAAGAAACAAAAGAGGTCCCAAGACACTTCCTTGTGGTACCCCAAAGTTATTATTTGCATAGACTGATTCATAAGTATTAATCGTATTATTTACCCGCTTTGATATCACAGTTTTTTGTTTTCTATTAATTAGAAATGATTTTATCCAATCGTGAATTTTGCCACGGAATCCATAACATTCTAATTTATTCAAAAGCTTTTGGTGATTTACTAAGTCAAATGCTTTTGACATATCCATAAATAATACAGTAATAGCTTGTTTTTTATCGATTGATTCTGTAACTAACTTTATTAATTTGAATATTGCTGTTGTAGTAGACCTATTTTTTCTAAATCCGTGTTGTGTATCAGTTAAAATATTAAAGTGTTCAGCATAATTATACATTCTCTTAAAGACAACCGTTTCAAAGATCTTTGAAAGTACAGGATTTAGAGCAATTGGCCTATAATTTCCAATTTCATCTTTTTTGCCCTTTTTGAAAAGAGGTTTTATAACGGACATTTTAAGTCTTTCTGGGAATACGCCTTGTTCCATTGAGATATTAATTATATGACTTAAAGGCACTGAGATGGAATTAACACATTTTTTTAATAAAATTGTGCTTATTTCATCGTAACCTGTTGAATATGTATTTTTCAGACTCAAGATAACTTTTCTTATTTCATAAGGGTCGGTTGGACTACAAAACATGTTATTTTCATAGCTTTTTAAATTTTTTACAGAGCTGTCGAAATTATTCAATAATTTATTTGAGGTTTGTATAAAATACTGGTTTATTGTTGTACATATGTCTATAGGATTGTATATCACTTCATTATTCTGTGTAATATAGTTAATTTCTTGTGATTTACGTGAAACACCTACTTTTCTTTTAATAATGTTCCAAGTAGCACTACATACATTTTTTGAATTATTAATATATTTTTTGTTGCTCTGTCTTTTTCTATAATAAACACAGTGACGTAGAATGTGGGAATATTTATTATATAAAACTTTTTTGGTATGACTCTCACGATTACAGCATATTTCAAAGTACATTTGTCGCTTTTTTTTGGAACTAACTCTTAAGCCCTTTGTTATCCATTTTGCTTGCTCTGATTTCACGTTATTTGATATCTTAATGACGGGAAAACAGAGGCCATGGAAAAGTATTAATATTTCATGTAGTTTATTAAATGCTTCATTTGTATCGTCTTCTTCTAATATTTCACAAAAAGAAAGGCTTTTTATGCAATCAGTGAACTTATTCATGTTCTCGTTGCAGTAATCTCTTCTGAAAGTATGTGTTTTTCTTGTGCGTGCTTTCACATATTCATTTGTTGTATTAAAATGGAAAGATTGTGCAATATTATGGTCTGATAGACACAATTTATGAAGTAGGCTTTTACCTTCCTTGATATTGGTGATAATATGATCTATGCAAGTTTTGCTTGAGGATGTTATCCGCGTTGCATTTTTAATCATATTAACGAGGTTATAGTTTGATAAGATTTCTTTATATGATTTCGTAGTGTGGTTATTGTTGAGAATATTTATATTTACGTCACCACATATTAATATTTTGAATTTTTTATATTTATTTGTGAGTGTGTGTAGAAACGTGTCTAATTTATTTAAGAATATTTTTACATCCGATTGAGGAATTCTGTATATGCATATTACGACAGTATTTAGCTGATTCAAAATTATACCACAGCATTCAAAGTCTTTTTCATTTGCATAGCAATCAAGATCTTCGATTGGCTTGTAATCTATCCAAGGGCGAGTCAGTATACATACCCCACCCCTTTTTGAAGTTTTTCTGGAAAAACAGGATGCTAAGGAAAAATTGTTCAAATGTAGATTAGATTCTTCTCCAGATAGTAAAAAAGTTTCTGACAAGCACAGTACATCAATTTTTATTGAACTCATTTCAAGATCATTTAGTGCAATATCTATATTATCTACTTTATTGAGTACTCCAGCTATGTTCTGATGGAAGATGCCGAACTTTCGCGAAAATTTGAGTTCGAGTTTTGGAATGAGGTTTTACATTTGGGTTGACCTTTTTTATTTGTGTTGTCCTTTAATTTTGGGAAGTAATAAGGGATAGTTCCTTTTTTTGCACTTAATTGTTGAAGTGAGTTTAAGTTAGAGCTGGTTTTATTTTTATTGAAGTAAAAAGGAATGGTTCCTTTCTGTGGTTGTACGATACTTTTACGGTTTTCATAATACTTTCGTGTTGCACTGGTAATCGAACTCAAAAACATTTTTTCGTATACTGAACAATCAATTTCATAATTAAGGGTTTTACAAATATTCTGTCTAAAATTAAAAATATTCGAGCCAATATGAATAAATTTGGCATGTTTAAAACTATTTGCAATATGTCTAAATGTGTAGTTGAGTTTTGATTCATTTAAGTAATTGTTTTTAACCACATTAAGTAAAAGTACATTAGTATTACTAAGGGTTCGCAAAATTGAATATAGATCATTGGATAGTTTGTTATAATCACTGTCATTATGCCCAATCATTAGAATGACATAGTCGTTGGGGCTGATTGTGAGAGCCAGGGATTGGCAATCTTGTAAAATTTTTCTCGAAGACACATTTTGTTGCGTATAACAGTTTATTGAAAAATCCCTTTTACCCTGACTTCCACGATAGTCCGTCATTTTTGCTCCTAAGCCTACTCCAAGTTGGTTGTCACATAGTATAATAATTTTGGATTTATGGTTTGGATTTTCACTGCGCATACTAATTTTTCTAGGTCTCGTTTCATTTGTAATCGATTCGGCAAGGTTTTTATTCACAACTCTGTTTTTTTGCTTAATCAGACCATGATTAATTTCATTTTTGTCAGTCTTGACATCATTGTCATCACGATTTTCTCCCAACCTTTGCGTTGCAATAGGCACGGCTTCCTCAGTAATTGACATCGTAGACTCTTGAGGTGTGGAAAAATTTGCTTCGTCAATTTTTGCAGTAGGTGTTGAGAAATTATCTTTATTTATGCTATCGTTAGGACTTCTTGATGGTGTCTTTCGGTTTTTTGGTTTTACGGGCGTAGAATTGCCAGACGTTACGCCTTCACTAAGTAGTGTCTTGCAGATTTTTATCTCTTTTTCATTCTCTTCAATCTGTTTCCTAAGTTTTGAGTTTTCTAAGTTAAGTTTCGATATTTCCTCGTAGGCACTTTCTAATTGGCATGACAGCGTCGTTATTTCTTGTTTTAAGTCAGTTACTCCCGAGTTTTCAGCTGCAGATAAGTCTGATAAATTATATGTGCTGACATCTTGTAAAGTTGAGTGGTGAAGGCGATGCAGGTCTTCCATGGAGTTATGTGTCATATCTTGTAGAGATTGGTTACGCAGTCTTAATGTCGGTAATGTATCTGTTTTGGGTTGGGTAACTTTTTTTGATGAAGTTCCTAGTGTATTTTTATTCCTGCACTTATGACATTTCCATTTCGCCTTACTATTCAACGACATAGTATTAAATCGTTTTCGTTCAATATTGGCACATTTTAAATCTTGTATATTAATGCAATCGGCGCACTGCAAATATTCTTTATTATTTATTTTGTGAGTGCATACAGAGCACGCGATAATTCTTTTTGATCTGGTAGACATTTCGATGTTTATTTGATGTTATGAAAATATTATAAAAATGAAAAAATGAAAAAACAATGCAGTTCAATAACACGTTGAATGTTCCAAGTTGCGAAGTGTTATATAGGAATCCATTATTATTGGTTCGTGGTAGAAAAAATGTTCAATATTAATGCAAACAACTTAAAATAAAAAAAAATAAAAGATAAAAGAAAAGAAAAGAAAAGATAAAATAAAAATAAAAGTTAAAACAAAAATAAAAATAAAAGTCAAAAAGTCTATTTGGTACCTGTGGATCGAACCCCCGGCTTATAGATTTAGTCCGCTACGCTGCACAATATTCCACTAATCCTATATAATGTCTTGCGAATTTATTAGTCAGTTAGCACTTCTACCAATAATAAATTGTCTTCGATATTAAATCCACTTTTTTTTAGTTATCTTCCGGGTTAGTAGATGGCGTAGATAATTTTAATTGAGATAATGTTTTTCTGTCTCATTTTGAACTAAATTAATCGCATATATTATAAATGTCTTTCGTAATAATACTTATAGAATTTTTAATACATTATCCTTTTAAAAGGCACATTGTCTTTTCAGCGATTTTTTGTGATTAAATAGCGGCAATTAGCAAGCTGGTCCAGTCATTGAGCATAAGATGGCGTTGTTCGATGTAGTTATGCTTGTATTCTGAAGATGGCGATATTTTCACATCACAATCATAATAATTAAATATTTAAAGCATATTTAAAGTCAATGATCCCAATAAACAATAACCGTTTTACCGTTTTTCAAAATGATAATTAAGCGTCACTTGGTTATAATTTTTTTTAAATAGTTCTTATATTCACTATATTGTCATTAAATTAGTGTTGGAACGCACATTTGCACATTTTTCAATTTAAACTATTTTTTACTGTCTATTATGATGTTTCACTGATGAATTTAACTTTTAATTATATTGTATTTGTTGTTATCTAGTTATTCCGGACACTTTTTGGTTAAATAATGTTAAACTACTATTTCTTACACTTATGTTTATGTCAGTAAACTATTTTATCCACTTTATCTGTATTTTTTCTTCATATTTTGTATTATTTTTCGAGGAGCACTCTCGTATTCAACTAAAGCTTACTTAATTATTGTTACTTAAAAGGAATGTTGTGATCAAATAAAAAAAAAACATTCTTTCTTTCTTTAATAAGTAGATAGAATATAGATAGATAAATAATTGGTTGACGAACCTTTTACAATGCTTACAAAAAGTAAGTAAAACCTACCTATTTCCTTAATAAATAATTGCTGAAGAACCTCTCGGTACTTATTAAAGCAATGCATAATACTCCTTCTCTTTACCTGTTTAGGCGGCATTTGTGGTAACTGCACAACGGACGAACGGCGTTTATTGACAATGTTCTCGTACTCGGTAGGCGTGAGTCCACATTCCACGAAGAAGTACTGGCCTTCCCATGGCGGCTCGTACGCCTGGTACTGGTAACTACTTGAATCGTAGTACTCCTCATAGCTGGGCTGTTGCGATAATTGTGTATGGTCCCTGTTGAAAAATTAAAATCTATAAATCTATAGCCATACCTACCTATTAATATTATAGGAGCGTGTAAGAATTCTTCTGGGAATTTAGGTAAAAACTAAATCCACATGGACAAAGTCATCCATACTAATATTATAAATGCGAAAGTGTGTCTGTCTGTCTGCTACGTTTTCACGGCCCAACAGTTCAACCGATTCTGACGAAATTTGGTACAGGGTTAGCTTATATCCCGGGGACGGACATAGGCAACTTTTTATCCCGGAAAATCAAACAGTTCACATGGGATCTTAAAAAACCTAAATCCACGCGGACGGAGTCGCGGGCATCCTCTAGTAGTCATATAAATTAAGAATGTATCTAAAGATAGAGCAACCGGTAAGCAGTGACTTATGAATTACTGCCCAAGCTATTGATATTAGGTACTTAATAATTCTTTGAAATAAATGCGATTTAAAATAGCGCAATCCCTTAGAAGCCATTATTTCAAATATGTGATGAGCCCACAGAACTGAACTCTAAATAAGATGTTTATTAGAATGACATCTGTTCATGTTGTCGATTTTGTACCACATGCAAAAATGCACAAAAAATATTTCGAAAATCAATTAACTTCTTCTTCACGCTAAAATTCGTACGCGAATGAAGAGCGGACTTTCACGCTTAGCGAATCGGCTTACAAGCTATTGCGAAGATTATACACGTTGTATAGAAGCAAGGGATGTTTAGCGGAATCATAAGCTTTTTGTTATAATCCGCTGAATCAGACAAATCTGTATAGTGCGTGTTTAACAGTGGGATGGATGACGGTGCATATCACATGTTGTACGTTGCACCATACAAATTTTTCTGATACAGCGAATTATAGCGAGTTAAGCTTATGATTCCTTTAAGATGAACATGACTGCTGAAAGAGAATATACTCTTCGAAGAAAACTGTGTTAAGAATGTATATATTTTATGTACGATAGGTACAGCTCAGAGATAGTTAAAAACAAGTACTTAATGAAATGCTGAATAAAGCTCACCTAATGTGCGTACTAGTGGTATATGGGTCATACCCGTATCCTATGCTATCGTCGTATAACGTGTTCTGGCGCTCGAGGCTCGGCCTTCGCTGCTCTTCTGTAAATAATCAAAAAAAAAATTATCATTGAGAGACATTTCATAGCTTGCTCTCCAACCCGTTTCATACACGTATAATAGGTGCGCAACATATCGAGATATTCGTAACAATCGGGATAGGGACTTCATTTCATATCTGTATCTGTAATTTGCCAGACTTTCGTAAAAATATTTGGTTTTAAAGTTACACCGGTAAAAGAATTGTATATAAAGTAACTTTGAAACTAAATATTTTAATGGGAATCTAGGAAACCAAAAACACAAATATTAGTTTCTAGAATGCATTCACACTTCGTTTATTTGCTAGATATAGGTGTTCAAAAATCTTGTGGGAACTCTTTGATTTTCCGGTATAAAAAGTAACTTAAATATGTCACTTTCCAGGTCTTGCGCTTCCGTTGCGGCGTGATTGAAGTAAAACCAACAAATCGATAAACCAATGAACAAACACACTTTCGCATTAATCATAATCGGGGGAGTCGGGATAAGTAGGATTTTTTTTTATTCATCATAGACAAGCGCTTGACCACAATCACACCTGATGGAAAGTGATGATGTGGCCTAAGATGGGACGCGTTTACCTAGAAGTAGGTATTCACTCTTGTTTTTAAGATACCCGGATTGTAATTGGTAGGAAACAGATCGCGGAAGGATATTCCAACCTTAGCCATGCGTATGACGAATGATGACGCAAAACGTTTCGTGCATATAGATGGAATGTCGACGACATAAAGATGGAAACTCGCCCGACTTCTTCCGGTTTGGTAGTAAACTATAGTCTAGATCTCTTACCTCCGGACTGCCAATCCGCTGCCGTCCGCCAAGAGACAGCAGACTCGACGCTTGCCTGCGCATGCAACTGCGACCACGTATCTATCCTGAAATATTAATAAATAGTAGCAGTTTATTCAACAGTTTATGTAACAAGAGAAATGCTGTCTAAAATAACGTAAGTTATTATACAAATACGAACGACGTATTAACATTGTATAAAAACCGGACAAGTGCGAGTTGAACTCGCACACGAAGGGTTCCGTACCATCGTCCAAGATACTCGTAATATACCTAACTAACACTTATGTAGCACACTGCAAGTTATATGTGATTTAGTTATTTTTTTCGTGAACACATTTTAATTTTATTTTGTGTTGTAGCTACAAATTCACGGTTTCCGGATTTTTCTTTACTTGTGCTATAAAACCTACTTACCTGTTTTCATGATTCTAGGTCAACGGGAAGTACGCTAATAGGTCATTTTGACAGACACGATAGACAGACAGACAGACAGACAATAAAGTGATCCTATAACAGTTCCATTTTCCCTTTTGAGATAGGAACCCTAATAAAACAGGCTAATTTCACTCTACAAAGAGATACTTTACTGGTCTAGTTAATATTCTGGTTTGGTTGTACAAAATGTGCATGAGCGTACATTTACTAGTAAAACTGAGCGTAGCGAAAAATCGTAGGTCTATGAGTAAAACATAGTAAAGTACATATTGGTTCTCACCTATTAGTTCTAGGTTGACTATTATAATAGAGCGGATCGGCGTCACCATGAAGATGATACTCGTCTCTTTCGTAAGAGTTCTCTCGAGACACCTCCAAAGATCTCTGAAAACAGATAACAGTACAAGTTAATTTAATGTTTATATGTTACATGTAAATTATATTTAATGTATATTTGTTTCTGGTAACTATTATTATAATACCTACAAGGTATTAAGGTTTCCGTGATGCATTTTTCTGTACCAAATTTCATTATATATCGGTTAAATGGATGGGCCCTTAAAAGTCCCGTGGAAACTTTTTGATTTTCTAGGATAAAAAGTAGCCTATGTCCTTCCCCGGCATGCAAGCTAACTCTGTACCAAATTTTATCAAAATCAGTTAAACTGTTTGGTTGTGAAAAACTAGCAGACAGACAGACAGACAGACACATTTTCGCACTTATAATATTAGTATGGAGTATGGATATAAGTAGGGATTACGATACGTTTGATTTGAGTTGTCGCTTGCTGCGCTCGAGTGTTAACTCGCGCCATGAGTTGAACTAATTTTAGCATGTTTTAGCAGCATAAACATACACATATAAATCATCATTATAAGACGTTCATTACAGTCGGCTATACGCTTGCATCTGTCGGCCAGACAAAAAAAAACGGCTTACGATCCACGCTAAAAGGTGCTAAGCTCTACTCTCGTACGAGATGTACGTGGGACAAAAGTGCGCCAAAAAATTCAAGCCCTATTTTGTAACTATGGATTTCCAAACCTACCTGTGGCGTATGCATTTGATGCGCAGCGCTTCTAAACTGCGACGCGCTGCAGTTGGCGTGTTGGCCCACCGGGTAGTTAAGGTCCGACGTGTAGTCAGAGTCCTCGGAATATCCCGCTGTCGATAACAGAAAAATTACATTTTTAAAATATGGCTATGAATGTAAACAATTACACATAGGGTTACGTGACCATAGATAGTAAAAATTTAAATTATTGGTTTTGATAATTAGGTATCAGTAGTGCTTTAATGGTGACGGAAAACATCGTAAAGAAACCTGCATGCCTGAAAGTTCTCCATAATGATCTCAAAGGTGTGTGAAGTACGCCAGTCCGCACATGGCCAGCGTGGTAGTCTATGGCAAACACTTTTCATTCTTAGAGTACATCATTGCTCAGTAGTGAGCTGGCAATAAGTTGGTGATGATGATATAATAGATAGGTGTAGTACGCGACCAGGTCGAGATGGCAATCGGGGCGTGAGTCGGGGAGACGCCCCTCACACCCACACTGGGTTAGCGCGAGGGCTGTGCGGATGTGCGGCGCGTCCCCATCCTGATTGCCATCTCGATCTGTCGCGTACTATAAGTCAACTATATTCAAAGTAAATAGCCACTATGCAAATAAAATTCATAGACTTGATAATATTATTATAGTACCTATACTATCGGCTCAACAACTCCAAAGTAAGCAATAACATTCGACTGCGCTGTTGTTAAAGGATAATGGAAACAAAGGAGAATCTCTCGTATAACTTTATAAAAACATGTAGTGGGGACTTAAATCTATATAACGTAGTTTTATAATAACCATTTCCAAGATTTTATAGATTATAACCAAGCGTCTCTTAAAAATTTAATAACAACTTGTTGGTTGAACGAACGGCCTTAGCCGGAGTAGGTACATTGATCGCGATAATCGCTCAGATCGGCAGCGTAGGCTTTCCAGATCAATCTCAGTCACTTTCTAGATTAAAAACCATATCAGCATCTCGTAATACTCTAAGTATATAGTCTAGGAGCGACAGCTGTTGGAGGGGTTGGCATTGTCGTAATGTCAGCTTTTTATCGCAATATATCTCCGCAATATCTCTAAAACCGTATATGGTTAATATCAATAAAAATCTTTGCCCATATTAAAATAACGTAATTTTTTAAATCAGGTTTGGTATTTTTTAAGTTGTGAAGTTATTATACCATAAGGTAAATGCGCTGTTGAGCTGGTTTGGCCAGAATAAAAGCCAAAAATTAAACGACGACGATGACCTGTATAGAATGCTCAAAATCTCTGGGTTTTTTTTCTATAATCACCAAAATGCTATTTTTTCTGTTACTTCCAAATTGCAACATGTGCGTCATAAACACACGCTATCGTAACGGATAGCTACGCCACCGTAACGGATTGCTACGCCACCGTAACTGCTTGCTACGCCATTGTAACGAATAGCTACGCCAACGTAACGAATAGCTACGACGCGACGCTACGATAGCGATTTATTTGTAGAGACAGTTTCAATTAACCCAAACCAGAGTGAACTAGAACTCGCGGTTTAGTCCTGAATCGACGTTATTATGTCAAATATTAGGCTATGGGTGACGTAAAAACAAAAAAAAATTGGGGATTGGAACTATGGCGATTCATAGGCTACCTAACGTCAATTGTATTTAGGAGCATTTGATGTCTTCCAGTGATGTCCAAGGCTTGACGTTTTGTTATAAGTTCCCGTAATGAATTGTGCCCAAACTATCCGTGCACTTTGTTCTCCTGAGTGTATATTTGCATAGTCTCTTTTGTCGTCGACAAAAATGTGTTACCGTGTTTATCGCACCAGTGCCAACGGGATTTTATTACTCAGTTTCCGCTGTCAGTCCATCTGTCTGTCAGCGGGTTGTATCTCATGAACCGTAATAGGTAGATAATTGAACTAATTAGGCTGTGTATTCCTTTTGCCATTATAAAAACAAATAATTAAGAAAATCAAATTGACCCCCATGCAAATAAGTGTTAGGTATATCTTTTGCGATAGTAAAACTCTTCGTGTTTTTGCAGTTTTTTTGCTGACCTTATACTTCTATCAGATAAGAAAACACTCGCACGCATAACGCATAACGCGAGCATTCGGCGTATGGGTACTAGGAGAGTATAAAAAATGAAGTAGTATACTCACAATGGGCCACGTACTGCAGCTGCCGGCGCGCCTGCTCCGCCCGCTCGGCGTCGAGGGCGCCGTTGAGCAAGTCCAGCTTGCGCTGCAGGTCGGCGCCGCCGGTGCCCTCCGCATCTGAAGTTACAGCAAAAATCCTTTTAATTAAAACTCATAAATTAAATTACGGATAACTTCTAATACGCTACCTAGCGATCCGCCCTTGCGTCGCACGGGTTGCTACAACAATTTTCGTAGAGTTCTCAATTTTTTTTGAAAACAAATAAAGTTTAGTTACTCAAGAATAAGGAAGCTTTCTACTAGTGAAAGAATTTTCAAAATCAGTTCAGTAGTTCCAGAGATTACTTTCTACAAACAAACTTACAAACGTTACCGCTTTATAATTTTAGTAAAGAAGTATAGACTATAATCCATACTTCCATACTTACTAATATTATAAATGCGAAAGTGTGTCTGTCTGTCCATCTGTTTGCTAGCTCTTCACGACCCATCTGACCCCACGGTTTGAGCGATTTTGACTAAATTTCATACAGAAATAGATGATTATCCCAAGAATGGACTTTTTATCCCGTAAAATCAAAATTCCCACGGGACGTTCATAAAATCTAAATCCACGTCGATAAAGTCACGGGCTTCATTTATTTGGTAAAGGCTACTCTTTTATTCTGGAGAGGGATGTAGGCTGTATTACATTCCGGAAAATCAGAGTTTCCATGGAATTTTAAAAACCTATATCCAGACGCATTGTTTAAATATTTATATATAAACCATGGCCGCGAGGATTACTACCGCGTACTGGTTGAATTTAATTGCCTTCTTTAAACTATCGACTTCGCAAATGTTGTTTCGAACAGCTCATTTGAAAATATACGGTACAAATAACATAGGTTTACCCATAAAATTTTATAAACTTACTAGTTCATCGCGTATTTGTTTACCTAACTTAGACATGTAACTTGGTATTTAATAGGTTTGCTATAAAAGTCAGTATATAAAAGTACTTTATTTACTATATTGATTACCGAAATTTCTTTGAAAAACCAGCGGAGAAACGAAACGCCGCGTTGTTTTAGTTGTTTGTCTTCACTTCAAACGCGTATTTAACATTTATGTAATCATATTGTTATCATCATAGTTCTTTGGGTTTATTAGAAATATGAGTAGAAAGTAGATACGAAATCCGAACTCAGTTAACACTTTGTCAGAACAAATATACAGGAACATAAAATCCATGGGGCTCCTACTAAAATAGGTGCTTAACCTCAATCATTCCTAATAAACACCCAGTGACCTAATTCCTTGTTTAATCTATTTCCTCCTCAGTGTATCGCTAATAAGCTATCAGCCTGTGGCAATGCAATTGCGCAAGCTATGAACAAAATCACTTGGGAAATAATTAGCTCGGAAAAGTGAATTTAAAAATTCCATAACTTTTTTAAATCAAGCTTAAAATCAAGTTTTATTTATCTTGGAATTGCAATCGACTCTAATATTATTGAAAAATCTAGGTACTAATATTATACGTTATAGAGAGAATTTTTATGCAAAATTTCCAGTTTATCAGCTCCATTGGTTAGAGCTGTGTGTTAACTGTTATCTGTCAGTCAGTCCCGACCTACGGTGCTGTTATACAATAAGGCCTCGGCAAGAAGAAAATTCCAAACAAATAATGGATTCAGTAATGATTCAATACCACACAAGTTTATTTAAATAAAATTCTTTCTATTTCTATTTCCAATATGTGTATAGGTATGTATGGATGGATAAATCTTTTATACATATAAAAGGAAAAGCAGACTTACTGACTGACTGACTGGTCTATTAACATACAGCTCAAACTACCGGACTAATCGTGCTGAAATTTGGCATGCAGAAATTTATTATGACGTAAGCATCCGCTAAGAAAGGATTTTTGAAAATTTAACCCTTAAGGGGGTAAAATAGGGGTTTGAAATTTATGTAGTCCACGTGGATGAAGTTGCGGGCACAAACTAATGTAGTATTATGAATAAAATAAAACTATTAAGTAATGTTAGCAGTTTTTATGTTAATTTGATCACCCAATATGGTAGCTATATGGTAATGCAAAAGAAAAATTCAAAAATTTGAATATTGTTTATGGCATGTACGTGTTAACTTTTTATTATGATTAACTCTGATACATGATTACGCTATGCAGGGTATGAAGCGATGACGTAACCATAACTCTTAAGTAATAAGCATGTGAAAAAATGTAATTTCCTTTTTTTATGGAGTCGTTATTTAGGTAAAAGGCTACAATTTACATATTTCATCGTTATGATTATTAATAGAAATTTATTTTGTTTACTTTTCAGCATTGTTCACGTGTAAGCTTAATACTAATTTAGCATGCAAAACCAATTAATAAATGCACAGCATCGCTAATTCCGTAATCGAGGCAGAGCGGCGCTTCCATATAAAGTCCATTTTCAGATTCGTTTTTAGTTAGAATATTTTTAATATATTATATCATCCAAAACCACATTGCTATATTTTTGTGCATTTTATTCTCTACTAGCTGATACCCGCGACTTCGTTCGCGTGGATGTAGGTTTTTTAAAATTCCCGTGGGAACTCTTTGATTTTCCGAGATAAAAAGTAGCCTATGTGCTAATCCAGGGTATAATCTATCTCCATTCTAAATTTCAGGCCAACCCGTCCAGTAGTTTTTGCGTGAAGGAGTAACAAACATACACACACACACACACACACACATACAAACTTTCTCCTTTATAATATTATTAGTGTGTACTACACGATGCCGGCGACTATATCCGTGTGGATTTAAGTTCTCGGGATGTGAGCTATTTCTGTGCCTTTTGTCAAAATAGGTTAAACGGATATGCCGTGCAAAGTTAGTAGACAAACAAAACTAATAAACCATCACATTTTTTACATCATAATCTGCACTTTTACTCTAAGCGCCTATTACCTAGCCTACTATCACCTAGCAGACCCTCTCCTGCAGATATAGCACCTAAGGAAAATATGCAAGCTCTACGAAATGCTCAAAATATCTTTGCTCTTTGAGGGCGGCTCGGGGCCCGTTGAGACCCCTCAAAGGGCAAAGAAATTCTAGACTACCTACTAAAAATCAGCCAAGTGTGAGTCAGACTTGCGCACCGAGGGTTCCGTACTCAGGTATTTTTCCGAGATTTTGCACGACAAATTAAAAACTATATTATGCGTCAAAATAAATAAAAATCTGTTTTAGAATGTACATTCTAAGGTAGGTAAGGTAAGGTAAGGTACAGGTAAAGCCTTTTCATATGATGTTCCACTTGGTAGGCATAGTTATTTTAATTTGAAACTGAAAATGCTAATTATATTTATTTGTTCATGAACACATTATAACCACAAATTCACGGTTTTATGGTTTTTTCCTTTACTTGTGCTATAAGATCTACCTACCTGCCAAATTTCATGATTCTAGTTCAACGGGAAGTACTTACCCTATAGAATTTCTAGACAGAAACGACAGACGGACAGACAAACAGACAGACAACAAAGTGATCCTATAGGGGTTTCATTTTTCCTTTTGAGGTACGGAACCTTAAAAATCAACCACTCAGCAACATAGAAGAAATGGTGGTTTACACATTAATCTAAGGGTTTACCGACGGCAGCCAATGGCATCTACCCTTATTCTCAAAGGACATAATATTCATGTTGGTACCTATAATGTTGAGTCAACTCTACAGAATACAGCAGATTATATCACAGTCCGCGACCCGTATCACAAGGGAGGGACAATTAAAATTACCAGAACAATGTTTACCTTAATTAAAATTAAAATTACCAGCACATTTGCAATTCATAGCCGAAGATTATAATAAGCAGTTTCATTTGTTTACCTTGGTTTACCTATAGTGGGTGGATGAGCTTAAATGTAGGGGTGGCAAAATTGCTACACCAATTTTTACTTAAGGCTGGAACAATAACAACGTGGAAAAGGCGCGATGAAAATTGTACGGTAAGAGGGCTGCGTTATACTAAACGCGCGTATACGCGTTGTAAGATTTGTAATGCGTGACTACGACGGTACAAAAGCGTGGCACTAACGCGCGTTGCACGTGAACGCCTACCATACAGTAGAAATACCTAATAACTTTTCCCGCAACTCTATCGCGTGGATACAGGAGTAAGTTTTTTTTTAATTCCGTTGATATTTCTCAAAATCGTTTCTTTATGAGGTCAACGTTAAAGAATCAAGCTATTATAAACTCAGCAATTTGAGCTCTACGTTGATGGGTAAGGTTATTTGTCTTTTGATAAATATAGATTTTACGAAAATCTACGTTTAATACGCCAGCGAGGCATCGCCACGCCGCGCTACGTCCGCACCTTATTTTATTCCGGCTTAACATTGTAATAATTGAAAGACCTGAAAAGGTGGGATCGTTAAAGGCTCATATTGCAAGGGATATAATTAAAAGGGGTGATGGTGTATTAAATTAGAATAAAAACTGTAATTATTCGGTACATTTTGTACAGTTATTCAAATTTCCAAGTAATATTTAAAATGTTTGTCTTATAAATTAGTTCTTTACAAAACATCTAGTGTGTATTTGACTACTGATGATTAGTGAGAAACAAGTCAAGGCAAGAAACGAGTTGGAGGGCAACAAGAAGCGAGAGTACCTATAGTTGGCATAGTTTTGTCGCTATTGCTATGAGCGAGTGAGCGAGTATAACTATACAAACTTTATTGCTACGTAAATTACTGTTAAAAAAAGTGTCGCTAATCAAATTCTTTACTTTTTTAGCTCTTCTCGCTGCGATAAACTAGTGGAATAAGAGTTCTCGCCGACATTGTGTATAATCAGCTATTAATATATTTATCTTTAAACTGATACGGAATTATACACCGGCTGTACGTTTTTCGAGCGAGAAAATAGTCGATATTATCTAGCCCCTCCCTCGTTAGCGATGGAGCAGTTACACTAGTATATTCCTTGGGACAGATAGTGTCATAATCTATTTGGCAAGAAAAGTGCGAGAGCTTTTTTTCAAACCTTATTTATTTTATTCACTGACATTTTACTGACTAAGCATTGACCAAGTGTTCAGATACAACTTATAGGTGCACGTGTATCATGCCTTTGTAAAGGGAGCGAAGTATCGTCAAAGATGAAAAGTTTTCAAGAAACAATACCTGAGGGGAATTTTTTTATATCTTGAAAATACTTTCTCATCACAACGAGCTCCCATTTTCTGAATAGCTGTGACAAAACATACCAATCAATGCTACATATTTCATCTTACCAAAAGCTTTGTGAATCTCTTTGAGGTTGTAGGTATCTTTTTGTACACTGGGTTTGTTAGCGGAGGAAAAATTTGACATGATAATAATACATAATTGACCCTTTTAAAAACAGCTAAGGTGAAAAATAATAGGATTTTGTGTTTAACAGTTCATGTATATAATACCTATGTAGGTATCTGTGGGTTTTATAACCGTAGCACTAATACAAAGGTAGATTCTACAGAGTCGCCCCCATTATATCGTGCCGATTTTAATAACTAGGGATGGCTTTGCTCTTGTATGTCAGAAATATTATATTATTATTTCTTTCGTTATAACAAATGTAATATGATGGCTTTGACAGATAAAAACAACGCCAAAAAAATAAGAAATGATGTCAAGTTTGATATCAAATAGCCTACTGTTAGCACTTATTATTTTTTATTCGGTCAATGATACCAATTGTATACGCAATCGATGAAGTCTAATTCTTACACAATCTCTAAACTAAACTATAATGACAGGTCTAAATGTATTGCTATCCCTTTCATAACGCTCCCTGCGGAAAACGATGGCACTAGATTTAAGACTTGACAATTTAGTTAAGAGATTGTGTACAACAAAATTCGCCACATTAGCAGTCGGGTGTTAATTTTTGTTGATAAAGTTTCAAAAAAATATAATATAGTACTTATTTTAATTTTGTAGTAGTGCTATAAGCTATTTGAGGCAAAAAAATTGCGTGACAAAAACAATATACGAGTAAAATTAATTGCCGATAAATCATTGCCTACCTCGTTACACCCGTTACACCCTAAAACTAAAATTAGGGAATAAACCTTCATAGCACATAAGGTCTACAGTCCAATATTCATCAAATTACTTTGATTCAAATTTCTAAATTTAATCAAGCTTTGAAGTAAAATATTTTCACAATCCGTTTGTAATTTTCATTAATGAAGTCTATCGACAATCGACATAAACGTATTATAAATATCAAATGGGTCTCAATTCTTTTACTAAAGTTCAGCTTATTGCTAAATGAAAATCTTAATATTTTCTAAGTACCTATTAAAACAATCTGTTTGTGTAACTAATAAATAATTAAACTAACTTGGGCTATTAATTTAGTTAAAGAGATGTTACAAGCAATGTAATTTTTTGGTACCTATAGGTACTACGAACGTGTTAAACATCTTCATAGTCAACATTATTATCAACCCATCGCAAAAGCACAAGTCCCCTCTCAGAATGAGAAGGGTTATAGGCCATATCGACACCTCCCACGTAAGTTGTTGTAAGCCACAAAATTGCCATTTTGCGTTTTTTACATAACAATGTCAATTTTTATCTATTTTATATGTTCAATTAAAAAAAAACCTAAAAATGTTGTTTTTTAAAGTACTTATGAGGCGTATAATGTTGTATTTTTCAAACGAGGACGACGTAAAATATCGTATCGACCTTTACAACGTTTTATGTGGGGTGAAGTCGCACGTTTGCGCCTCGTATGTAACAGATACAACAGATCACGCCGGACTTCAAATGAAATGTTTGTAACTCAAGACACTGATATGTCACGGTTGTGTTTGCATTTTTTTATTTCATTATCGTATTTTAGTAATTTAATAGTGATGCCAAGCTAAACTGTTGTATAGATCACATACAACAATTTACGTCGTTGAGGACACCCAAAAACAGTATTGTATGATGACATACAACCGTTTACGTTGCAGAATTATAATAAATTTTGTGTTAAGTGATACATACAACATTTTACTTCGGCATTTATTTCTCAAAATTTTGTTGTATGATTACATGCTATATTTTACGTTGCTATGACATTGTTTTTTTTCTTACATACAACATTGTATACAATAAAACTATGTTAAAATTTAGTTTGATGGTGACGTAAACCTATGATAGTCAATGAAATAACTAATCGGCTCATCATACCACTAGGTTACCATATAATTAACAAAAAAATCACTACTACAATATATTATTTCAGAGCCTACCTTTCCAATAAATAGATTGGTAGAACCTGCCAGGTGGTGGAGTCCAATTTTTTACGGCCTATCGTCCAAAAATAACAAATATTTTTTATGATTTTAAAGCTCATGGCCAGAAAAAGGCCAGAAATGATACTGTAGTCTTCAGCAGATGCACCTACCTACTGGCAGATCATTGTACAAGCACGTGACTTGTGGATCTTTAAATTCGTTTTAAAAATACCATAGAGCGGAACAGGAACTCAAAAGTATTCACGAAAGATCTATCAACTAAACAGGGCCTGCTGATACGACAAAAAACTGACAACACCTCATTTCAGCTAAACTTGAGCTCTTGAAATAAGTGGAGAAGTTCTATGGACAGTTATACACCACAACACAAAGACTTGTTGAAGATTTGGCTAAAGATCCCAGAGCTAAATTGACGGGACACTATACCCAAGATATCCCAGATGCCAGTTTATACGAGATAAGTACGGCTCTCAAACAACTCAAGGATAAAAATTCGCTCGGTGATATCAGAATCACAGTAGAATTCCTGAAAGCGGGTGGCTTAAGGTCTTTCAGCGATTTTCCATCGCCATGATAATGCCGTAATAAATAATAAGTAATGGTTTATTTGTTGCAATGTGGGCACAAAAGGTTAGTGAATCTTATATTCAAATTAATCTAGTTCATTGCGTAACGAAATTACAAAGTTACAAACATTACTCAAGAAGAGTCATCTTCAGTTATCGCTGCTAAGCCATGTCTATAAGCTGTTGTTATCGTACGTCATTATGAATCGTCACAATAATAAGTTCGGTGACTTTCAGCATCCCTAACAAGCTTGATTCTGAAAAAGCTTAAGCACTATAGGTCACATTCATAAGCTGCGACATGTTATGCATAATATAACTGAAGGCTATTAAAATAATCTGCCTCTTTGCTAAGCGTTTGTAAATTATGAGAAAGTTTTTGATTTGGTGGAAACTGGGGCTATATTAAGGTCGCTATTGAGATGCTGAAACAACTGCCTGTTCATACAAATGCTGAATTAGAGTCAGTCAACATATAGGACCAGACTAGGCCAGTCCAATTGCAGTGACAGAGTGCACATTGAGACGTAATTCTCTGAAACTCTTTACCGCTGCTTTGGAAGACGTCCTTATCTTTAAGCTTGGATTGGAATGAACTTGACATTAACATCAAAAGAAATTCACCTTCGATTTGTCGATGACATAGTCACTATCGCAGAAACTTTGGGAAACCTCATTAAGTTTCCCAGAGTTTCTACATTTACAGCTCAATGACCTTTGCAAAGTTTCACAACAGATGGGCCTGAAAATGAACATGAGTAAGACGACAATTATGTCTAATTCTTATGTCTCGGCCCACCCAGTAATCGTTGAGGGCTCTGCACTCGAAATTATAGAAAAGTGTGTAAGCCTGGAACAGGTACCTGGACCAGGTAGGTAAGTGCAATTTCAAGAAATAGGTCAGCCAACGAATCCGACTCGGTGGCAGCGTACGGAAACTAAATTAGTCTTCGAACAGTGCGTGTTACCAGTGATGACATATTATGGATCCGAGATAATATGGTCACATATTATAATGGAATTTATAAGAAAGTTCAGAGTCACTAAGCGGGAACACAATTAGGGAGCTATATTTGAAGTTTCTCTACGTGATCGAATCTGGAATGTGGATATCGGTAGGAAAATCAGAGTAACCAGCATAAAAGGGTTGCGAAGCTGAAGTGTGAATGGCCGGGGCACATAATTCGAAGGACCCATAGACGTTGAGGTCCCAAGGTGCTGGAACCTCGCACTGTAAGGCGCAGCGTTGACAGACTCCCACTAGGTGCACAGACGACATCAAACGAGTCACAAGGAGCCACTGGATTCAGGTGGTGTAAGACCGTGGCATATAGAAGTCCCTAAAAGAGATCTATGTCCAGTAGTGGACATCCATTGGTTGGAAATGATGAATCGGACTACACATACTACATTTTTTTTAAATTTTAAACGACGTACACTGTTGTATTTAACACATACGATGACACTCAACAAGTTTTTTCCAGCGTAATTTGTTGTAAGTATCTTATACAACATTTTACAAAGATGAAACACGCCGTAAAATGTTGTATGAACAAAATCTCAGAAATGTGAAGTATTTCTATAAATTATCTTTCAGAATATGTGAAAGTACTGTAAACTATAACTAAATACCGAATTTCACAAAAATATATTGAAAAATGGAGCTTTAATTTCAATTTATATCTTTAAAACGCTCTACTGAAAAGTTGTAGTTTTGGGGATACAACAACTTACGTGGGAGGTGTCGATATTTACCACGCTGCCTGGTCCAAACTCCAATGCGGATTGGCAGACTTCATACACCTCTGAGAACATTATGGCACAGTTTTACGATTAAAACTGTGATTAGGTACATGGCAAGTTCTCAAGCATGCAGGTTTCTTCACGATGTTTTCCTTCACCGTTAATCTTCTTAATAAATTGTCTAAATTTGTACTTATAGACGGCTTATTTTAATGTTGGTTGTATTTCAACATCTCTTATATTGCAAGTTGCATTTTTCTTATCTTCCTAAAATACCAATTATTTCAAATGATTTCTGTATAATATAATAGCAGTGCCAACTAGGTAAAATTTCAATTATCTATTTATAGCCTGAAGAGTTTAAAAATTCCAGTATTTTATAAACGTGTGATATTTAGTACTATGTAACACGCTATTGTAATAAAAACTGCCATGTCAAGGCGAAACCTAACTTTAGACTTATTACATAAACATACTTGTAAAAAAATAGTTTGTAGAGCGATAAAGTAAAGAGCCTTTAACAGGGCTCTCTCCGTCACTCGTTTCATACAATCGTAGTTCCTATTTCATTTGAATATTAAGCAACCAAAGTCCATGAAATTTTGCAGACATATTCTAGAAACTAATATCTGTGTCTGTGGTGTTTTAGATTTTTCTAAAAATATGTAGTTTTAAAATTACAGGGGCTCAAAGATTTGTATTTTTCTTTAAAAAAAGGCCCAACTTTGTGCTCGTTTTTCTAGACAACGAAGCAATTTAATGAAATTTGGAAAAACCACAGACCTAGAAAATTTAATGAATATTATGTAGTAAAAAAATTATCGTTATATATTTTATATTGTTATAATTATGTGGGAACTACGAAAACCAGAAATTACACCCAGAAATCTTGAAAATTTCGTGCTGTCTCGATTTGTGCAAGCGGAGTGGTGAAGTGCGGGGGACGACACGTGAAACTGACAGAAACTGACAGTCTAAACACACGGTACAAAATCTTTTTTTTTAATTCAATACCTTTTTTAGATTATAAAAATAAGGTTTTTCTCAATTAAAAAAAAAAAGAGTTTTTTTTAGATGAAAAAATATTTTTGATTGGGTAAATATAGGGGCGAGAAAATGTTAGCTAAATTACTTGAAATAATTCAGACGCTCCTTTCATTAGCTGCCGGTCTCTAAATCAGCACTCTAGATAGAGATCAATAGTAATTAATTATATTATTGCAGACCACTTAATCGATTTTACATCAAATGATCACAGCTGAGTTAACCATGAATGAACGAACAACGGTGATCAATTGATCATCCAGTTGAATTAAATGAATTATCTCACTACTACAATATGGCGCCGCCTACGACTTCGTACGCGTAGATATATACGATTTTTAAATATCCCGTGGGAGCTCTTTGACTTGATTTTAATAATATTTTTAAAACACTAATGGTCCAAACGCATATTTACGCTGCACTACGCAACGCGGTTCGCCTTGCTGCATACGAACATGATAAAGTATATTTGCATCGCTGCGTCGCTCAAGTGCGTTTTGCTCCATACAAAATTTTATAAACGTTATTTATCGCCGCGTCGCACAGCGCAGCTCAAGTGCGTTGGGACCTTAAGATTCATTAAAACTCCACAGTCAACCACCCAAAGAAATCAAAAAAATTGATGGTTTTATAGCCCATTTAGCAAAGGGAATTATTAATTCTCTAAATAACTGGAAATCAAATCTAAGACTTTTGTTGTTCACGACGCAATAATTGATAAGTAATATTAAGTATAGAGAACGTGATATGAATACAATGTCTCTTGAAACTCTTTTATCGATTAGTAGTTTTTCCGACCTTGATATCGTCAAGGTCTCATCTCGGGAAAAATTCCGAACTAAGTTGTGAACTAAATACAAACGTGTTTTAAGAGGGCTCTCTCCGTCACTCGTTTCATACAATCGTAGTTCCAATTTCATTTGAATATTAAGCAACCAAAGTCCATGAAATTTTGCAGACATATTCTAGAAACTAATATCTATGTCTGTGGTTTTCCAGATTTCTGTTAAAATATTCGGTTTCAAAGTTACGCGGTCTTTAAAAATTTCATACAAATCTTTGAGTCCTTGTAATTTTAAAACTACATATTTTTAGGAAAATCTAAAACACCACAGACACAGATATTAGTTTCTAGAATATGTCTGCAAAATTTCATGGACTTTGGTTGCTTAATATTCAAATGAAATTGGAACTACGATTGTATGAAACGTATGACGGAGAGAGCCCTGTTAAATAGTAACGCGAACCTCTAAAGTTTTATAATTTAAATGAAACTTGAACTTATAATTTATTACTTACATTAAACGATGGGTCAGCCCCTATATTTAGTGGTTCTTATTCATGAATTCCAATTGAGTGGCATAATCCAATTCTCGTCATAAGCCAAATATCTAATATAACCGCAGCCTTATGGCGACAACAATCTAATTTCGTCATGTCCATCCGTCCGTCAGTCCCTTGTCACAGAACAGAAATGCATATTACTTAGTAGGTAGAGCCGTGGTAGGGCTACAGAAAATAAAACGTAGAGATTTCAATTTTAATTCTCGTAGAACAAGACGGCACAAACTCACTTGTTTTACTATACTATAACCATACTACCACTATTAGCACGGTCTCTTTCTAACGATGTCAATGTAAATATACATAATTCTATTGATTGTTTACGTAAACACAATGGTCTATAATACGATTTCGCGCGACAAAAACCCCGTACATTCACAAACGGAAAGAGACAAACATATTCGTATACACATTTCACTTCAATTATCTGAACACATTTAACTTAACTTCAAACAAAAACATAATACGGGTGAATTTCACTCCCTTACAACTTAAAAGGTACTTACATAGGCCTCGATTCCGTAAGCGGTAGAAGCGGACCGACTAGGTAGCAGCACTGGCTTTAGAAAAGTATAATTAGAACGGGGGGCAACGCGACAGCTCGGAAGATGCCCCCGTTTCGTCGTAAAACAACCATCCAGCCATCCAATTATGCATGACTCCTATAGTAACATAGGACGACTCTATTTCATATTGTCTAGAACTATTTTTCAATGGAGCGGGGATCCAGTTATAGTGGACATGTGAGACGAGTATGGATGCTCGCCGAGTATTTTTACTTTAATAGTGCGTGAAATCGTCTAACTAATTTATTTTTTACAACGAAATACGTTATCTTTTGATAAATTATGTATTTTTATAACTCTCGTTACGGCAGATAGTTGTCATAACATAAAATCTAAAATTAACTCCACTTCGTACTTTTTTGTACTACGGTAAATTAAAGCGCAGCAGCTGGACCTACTTTTTATTCTGCCAGTCAATAATATCGCTATATTTATCACAATAGGCTGTAGCTTTACTAGACGATACCTGTGGCTTCATCTGTGAGGATTTAAGTTTTTTTAAATCCTGTGGGAGCTCTTTATTTTTCCGGGACAAAAGATAGTCTATGCCCACCCCTGGAATACAAGCTATTTCTGTCCCAAATTTGGTCAATTTCGGTTAAGCGGACGGACCGTGAAAAGCTATCGGACAGACGGACACACTTTCGCATTTATTACTAGCACTTTAAATAAGTAGTTTGGATTCAATAAGTATAATATTCAACTTAAAAACAAAATCATATATCTATTGTAAGTATAGGTATAGAATCAACAAAGCGGGTCAAATCCATTATAAAGCCCATGAACAGGGTCGGGAGTTGGAGTATCTTTTGTATGATGTTGAATAGAGAGCTGAAATCTACTCATCAACCCGTTAACGATCTTAATGAGAGGTGTGTCGCTACTCTTAACCTTAGTAAGGTTTGTGCATTTTTAATACATATCTAAAAAAATATGCCTAAAATTTCAAAAATAATTTTGTGGTTTGCACTCATGTAGCAACCGAATTCTTTTGGTTCACTCAGCGTTAATCCTATCCTACTTAAAATTATATTGTAGGCATAACATTGAAAAGGGCTTTGGCCATAGTCCACCATGCTGGGCAGTCCGGATTGGCAGATGGAGCGAAAGAAGGTTGAAAACATTATTGAGAACTCTCAAGCATACAGGTTTCCTCACAATGTTTTCCTCACCGTCAAAACAAGTGATATTTTGATTGCTTATAACACAAACTACTCCGAAAAGATTCGGAGATGCGTGACCGGAATCGATCTACTGTCCCCTTGAATAAAAGGTTGATATCTTTACCACTAAACACACCATTATCCGCGCTAACCAACAAAACATTATACTTCATAAAATCAGAATCCTATATTTTTAAATGCATTGAAAGGGCGTCTTGCGTAATCCACGTTCCGAAGTAGGTATACCTACCTACAGCTATTATTGTGCCAGCACAACAGCGACAACTTTGCAAATGCAGCTTTGAACGGGCAAAAAAGAAACAGCAATCCATATTCTCTCCGCGAGATGACTGTTTGCGTCACTGATGAAAGTGTGATGACGTCGGAGTGTACACTTAAGCCCTTTTATTTCTGTTTCTTTCGCTGTATCAAAGGGGGTCATTATTTACACCTATCATCCAAACGTATTTTCGCCTGCATTAAGGTAAAAGTTCGTATGCAATATTCGTATACCTAGTGAATACCTGTAGGTACTTACTAGGTATACGAATTTTAACGTTATCTGTTTTACTAAAATCGTCGCGTGTTGCTTCTTTACTGTCATTGATTGTTAACATTCGGCTACAATTTTGCTTATAGCGAAGATATTGGTTTTGGAGCTCTAACTATTCTGGCATTGTAACTAAAAAAATATTATGAAAACAAAAAATAATGAAAAATGTCAACGATCCCTTCCACGATACACATCAAAGAGTGACCCAGAATGTATGCCAAAGGACGCGTTATTTTAATTAACTTAATGCTTAATGAATGTTTTGCTAAAAATACCACAAATACCTAAGTGCGTTGCTAATTGGTGATAAAACAAAAAATTATGATTATTCTATCGCATTCCTCATTTCATTATTTTTTATTTTTTTCATCTTTATATTACTATCGTAATTTCTTTATTTTGGGACGATAAATCGCTTTGCGGCACGTTATTGCTGGTAAGGTGGTAACTAGCCACCGGCTTCGCCTCCCACCAAACAAATGCTTAATCTGATTCTATAAAAGCCCCTGCCAGGTAACGAACCCAGTATCTCCCACTTGTTAGACCATAGCGCTCACCACAGCGCCACGGATAAGTATGAAAATGCAAGTATGAAAAATTTTGTTCTCCTCCTTACACACGACTCTGCATTAGCATTCGTTGGCCTCTAATTTAGATTCTAAACTCTAGGGCAGGTTTAATTTTAATAGACCTGAAATAAACTTTATCTAAGGACTATAATGTATTAAATTTATTATACTTGAGACATTAAGATTTTATAGCTTCAAGGTCAAAGGCCAGACTTTAAACTTAAAAGGTCGTGAGTTCAATCTTGATCCCCGCCGCTATTAACATACACACTCCTTGCAGTAAGCCTTAGGCTTAGTTCTCTAGCAATAACAATAACAAATAACAATAGTATTATTATTAGTTAACTATATAAACTGTAAGTCTAAGATAATATCAATGAAAACTAATGTTATAAGTTGGTGCCATGTTTACACCAACAATCAAAGTTTGTTCTTAGGACGTAGGCTTACTAGTTTCTAGTTTTGGACAAAACATAAAAAACCAGTCATGTGCGAGTCGAATTGGAACACGCGTACCATCGTTCATCTATATGCGATTTAATAAATTAATTTTTTCGTGAACACGTTTTCATTTTTTTGACATGTATCCACAAATTCACGGTTTTCGGATTTTTTCTTTTCTTGTTTTATAAGACCTATCCACCTGGCAAACATATGTAGTTGTAGGCCAACGGGAAGTACCCTATAGGTTTTTTTGACGGACACGACGGACAGACGGATGGTCATATGGTATTCCGTCTCGTCATTTTGTCTCTCTCTCTTGTTGTTTTTTCACAAATATTTTACAAGTTTTGTGTACCACCAGCTGTCCCGACATATTTTAGGCCCAAACAAAAACTGGCAACAATGCACACTTGCACACTCACATAAAATCCATGTTTTCGAGCGCGGTGTTAGACAATATATTTTGTATTTTAAAAGCTTATCACTTCTTTACAATCTCATCTAGCCATAGACAAAAACATTAACAAAAAACACATTCGTACCTATTACGATTCCAAAACCAAGTGGAAGTGGCCCCCGAAATACAGTATTAACTTTCAATAAACGTTACTGTTTTATTGAAATTCCAAGCAGCACTACATTAATTTGACAGCTAGTTCTTTCATAGTCACCTGAACAAATTTCCTTATTAACTTCCTTTAGCGGATGTTGGCCCGATTAACATGCCTATAGGTATAACGGATGTGAATCCACTCTACTTACGATATTAAAAGTTACAATGCATCTGCATCAAGCCTTAAATACAAATAACTAATGACGATAGTGCTGCGTCCACTGCTGAACATAGGACTCTTTTTTAGAGCTCCGTACCTCAAAAGGAAAAATGGAACCCTTATAGGATCACTTTGTCGTCTGTCTGTCCGTCCGTCGTATCTGTCAAGAAAACCTATAGTGGAGTAAATAAAGCCGTAAAATAGCCAACCTTAGGAAGTCCTCAGAAACAGCTCCGATTTTGATGATTTTTTTTTTAAATTCTTGTTTTTTATACATTATTTAAAATCAGAAACGTTTTGAAGCGGGGAAATAATTTTTAGTATTTTTTATCCATATGTGCGATATTTATCTACGAAGTCCAGAAAAACGCTACTTTCTCTTTGAGAAGTTGTGGAGGAGGTCAAATGCTACAAATGACCTCAGAACACTTATGGGCAAAAACCTCCCGTTTTTGAGTTATTGATCGTTTTCAGAAAAATACATATTTGTTTCTTTTAAAATTCATTAGAAAAAAAAGTGAGGCATATTTCCGACTTTTTATTTAATTTCTAAGTACTAGACATCTCAATTATTAATTTGACTGTACCTTACTCGATGCTTAAACAACATGAGATAGACGTCATTTGTCCCGCCTTAACGCATCTATCTCGCTCTATCATATAGCGCTGTCCCTCTCTCGTCACCAACACCGCCTAGCAGTGCGAAGCGTGGCCCAAAGTGGCCGCGTTATTTTATTCATTGGCGTTTTGTTTCCCGCCGAGAACGGTTGTGCTTGCTAAAATGCAGCACTCTGGAGAAAAAATTACCTGCATTGGATAAAGTATTATAATACTCATGCAAGAGTATAATTACTTAACAATTAGAGGTTGTAAACCAGATCACGTGAGTTTTTCAATTTATTTAATTCTTATAAATGTTTGAGTATAGAAATACTTTTATTTCTTAAGCAAAATTTTACTGCATAGCTAAATTCATTGGCTATTTATGAAAATGTCATCTTAGAGGTAGTTTGTTAATTTAAATACATGATTCAGCAGATAGTTTGACATCGAATGAGTCAAATATCGATTTTATTAAGCTACCGTCAATGAATCCTATATAATTTCCAACAATTCATTGTGAACGGAAAACTACTTCATAAGGTAGGTAGTTTTTGAAACATTTGCAATTTTTGTTACATTCAGCGCCATAAAAACCACAGTTGGTTTTACCTGGCACTGAGTTAATTAATTATAGCTATACAATAAAAATAAAACTATAGAAACCAGCACAATACCAAATTGGTAATGTAGGTACATAGTACTTAATCTTGTGGGTAGGTAAGAACAATGTGCAGCGCGACGCGCAACGTCGTGTACATTCACGTCATTCGTATTTTTAAATGCTATCATTTCTATGGAAAGAAATGTTGAAATATTTATTGGTTAAAAAACTAATGCTATTTATGATTTAATATAAAAGGTATCCGGTAGTACCGGTGCTTCCGTTTTCATTTACTTTTAGATTCTTGCAGATTAAAAGTACATAATTGATTACATTGAAAGGAAAAGGTTCAGGTACCAGTTTTCAGATTAATCGAGCCTATTGAAAGTGAACAAATTTTATAGCTTATTAAATGATGTAAAACTTTCGTGCCTACCCACCTACCACGATAAATATATTATCTCTCACGATATGTTGATAATTTGACCGGCTTTCATGAACTGAACCCGTGGTAGATACCTTTTACGATTCAAAAGAACTGGCATAAGTCTAATTGAATAAAAACATTTTGAATTTGAATTCTATTCATGGTTATATTCAGAACAACGGTATTAGAGTTACCTAAGAGAAGCGAAAGTGTAAGGCTCAAAGAAATGTTAAAAGGCCTTTTATAAATCTACCTTCGCCACGCAGGCGTATTTTTGGAAAACAGAGTGGCTTTTCGTGGGAGTATACATGGCAGTGTTTTTGGCCATTTAAGAATCTAGCTCCGCCTCGCAGGCGCAGCTTAAAAATTATTGGAATACAGAATGGCTCTTCGTGGGAGTATGCATGGCAGTGTTTTTGGTCATTTAAGAATCTAACTCCGCCTCTCAGGCGCAGCTTAAAAATTAAATGCCTCCTCGCGGGAGTGCATGGGTCATTTGAAAAACCTAGATCCACCTCGCAGGTGCAGCTTAGAAATTAAATGCCTCCTCGCGGGAGTGCACAGGCCATTTAAAAACCTAGATCCACCTCGCAGGTGCAGCTTAGAAATTAAATGCCTCCTCGTGGGAGTGCATGGGCCATTTAATAAGCTAACTACGCCTCGCAGGCGCAGTGTAAAAGCCAAGTAAGCAACTCCTCGCGGGAGTGTGCATGACATTGTTATGGTCTCAGTGGAATATCAATCAGTCGCTCTTGGGCGCCACCGATATTTATGCTAAGGGTTACGCTCCGTTATACCTGTTTTTGCTTCGAAACCTCCTTTGGTTCGTCTTGGTCAACTCAATTTTACAGGTACAGGCTTACGAGTATGACCTAATGTTTTTGGCCGATTAAAAATCTAGCTACGCCTCGTAGGCACAGTTGAACTACGGGGGCTGGTCAGCACACCTCGTGCATTTGTTTGTAATGGTTCATGCCTACTTGCCCTTGCAGGGTAGTCGTTGCTAGGAGCACAGCTGCTCTCGTTTCAGTCACGACGCAAATAATTTTATAGTCTTTTGCATGACCTTATTAACGAAGGTATGGGTTCTAAGCGATATCGAATGCAAATATATTGATATAAATTTCAGAGGCCACTTGCGTCACGTTACAAACAAATTGGGAAGAGTAAAAGCTCCGAAATTACACATAGAAATATAAATATATTCTTATATCTCATAAAGCGTACCGCATACCGCTTTTTACAAGCTCCCGATATTTTTAATGGGAGTCATCCGAACATCGCAGTCCTATTGCCATAAATTGACATCTACAGTGTGTACAGTGAGCAATGCAATCATCTTGAATTGGCTGTCGCTCTCTTGCTGCTGGCTAATTGCAGCAAGTATTAAGTTTATAACAATGTGTTATTCACATCTCTCAAGCTAAAAGAGCCATACTTCTGACCAAGTAAAGGTGCCTATAAATAACATGACAGGAAAGCCAACAAAGCAATTTATTATTTTTATTTGGAAAACTTAATTCTATCATTACACGCTAATTCAATGGATAAGTTAACCTAAATTCACTATCATGATAAACGCACCACCAGCTCACTACAGAGCACGGCTGTCTTCACGAAATGAGAAGGGTTAAATAGTTTGAATTATATAATAATATTTTTACTATTTACAACTAACCTAATGAATCTATACTTGTCATATATCGTTGTGGTTTATATGAGCTTGCCCAGTGATCAACAGATCAGGTAGATTTGTTCAGTGACTGACATGAGCGTGCGAACTTCGTGCGTGAGTGACACCCGCTGCAGTACGCGAGTGCGGGTGTATGTTTGCGCCAACAGTGGCGGCTTGCGTCCACGTGACCCACTATTTCGGCTGTCAAGACTGTTTTTTTTTTTTTTTTTTTTTTTTTTTTTTTTTTTTTTTTTTTTTTTTTTTTTTTTTTTGCACCTTCCCTCATATTATTGGTCTGCATGAAGCGAAGGATTTGAGATGATGGTATCAGAATCTCCTTTCTTCCATCTACATGCCTTTTGCAGCTTATTCTCTCACAAGCAACGTTGCATGGACATCGCGTTTTCGTGCTTGATGGGCAGACTTCTCTTGTCGAGCCTTGGACCAAACCGATGCATTCCAGGAGAAATTTCCAGTTATTGTAAGTTTTAATCAATCAATATATTTTTGATGTAAATGCGTGTATGCTAAGAGCAATGCATTTGATGGAAAAGTCAACAAGGATGTTAGAGTTTATTTAAAAGTATCACCTCATTTCCAAGGTCATGGTCAGCTTTTTCGTCTGGCATGGACTTATGACAGAAGAGGACGCAATCTGCTCCTCTCTGGGAACTGGCATCGTGGCTACCAGATTACTATATCATTATTTATTATTTATAATAGACTAAGCAGCTTTCGCTGATTCGTCTATATCAGAGGTGCTTCGAGTTTTCCGAATGTTTGTTTAATGTTTTCTTGAACTAGTTAACAGAGCTTGTCATAACTACATCCTTGGGCAATTTATTCCATATGTGACCGACTCTGTTGGTCAGAAAGTGTTTTAATGGATTTGACACTGATAATTGACAGGTAGCTTCATGTCATGTCCCCTAAAGCTAAGATTACTCCTTCTCAGAAACATGCTTTCAAAGTTGGGACATTTAATAGTTATTTAGTATTTTGTACGTTTCAATCCTGGATCATAGTTTAAATACATTTTCAGTTTTGCAACAAAACAACGGTTATGCCGACTATGTTTCTAGACTTGGCATTCCTCTGAATTAGCATTTGCTAACCGCATACTCGTATGGCGGAGAAAGACTTTAGAATGAAATGCTAGATTTATTCGCACCTAGCCGTGCCCGGTGTAGCAAATTTATGATCTTAAACAAGACAGCTTTCCTACATGGAAAATTTAATGTTAACTGTTAAAATCGTTTTCCAGTTCAAAGTCACATGACAAAAATTTTCATATGCTCTGCTCGTGGCAGAAGATTCATGGTTATACTTTTAAAATAAAACAACCCATTTATTTTTCAAAATTTTTGGTTCAGAAACTAATTCAGCGGACAAAAATTCATTTCAAATCTATCGAATTTCTATATTTCGAATAATAACTTTGATCCAGCCTGATGTATCAGAACTTAAGATCTGTTTAGGGGTTGTGATTTAATTTCATAGTTATTCGTAATTATAACATGGTTATTAATTCTGAGTGAATTAGATCTGTGTGCAAGGATGCTACAAGAAGCATTTACACAATACCTTACCTTGTATATGTTATAAGTGGGCTGTAATCCTAAAATCTACGACATCTTCTATGATGTTGCTGGATTTAATAGTCATGTGTAGGTTTGGATCGTAAAAGTTCCAGGAGCAAGGTATGTCCGACGCGGGAGCGATTTCAGTCCAATCCAAGATGTCAAATTAACAGGTTAAGACAGTTTTATTGTACAGTTTGTTCGGATACTATTGTGCAAGGAATGGATTTTCGTACCGAATCAGCTTACCGTGCCCCTAACTATGTCCTGATCCTCGATACGGGCTTTTTGGGTAACATTACCATAAAACTTCAATAATTTGAAACTGTGAGAATATTCTTTGTTTTCACCAGTGAAATATCCACTTTTATGATTGAGCTTGGTCGATTTCTTTTCATATCTTTTGTGAATTGTACGAGCATTGCTGACTGTGTTCAAGTCAGCGTAGTTAAACATTCTTGTCATAAAATGTCAAAGTCAAAGAATTATTCAAAGTAGTACCTTGTCTTTGTCACTTTTCGATTGTCAAATTTTGGGTGAGTGTTTACAAGCTATCGGAGTTGTTAAGAAACTCATTCCTAAGCTTTTTTATCATTTAAATAATCCTTTACATGGTGATAGGATTTCCAATAAGTTTCGTTTTATGAAACTTTAAGCTTGTTGAGAGACGTTTCCAAAAGGTTTTTGTTCATTTTTTGCTTCAAAGTTAAAATCTTTAAAACATGTAATATTGAGCGCGCCAAGATAGATCTTGGAATGTCTAAGCACTGTGCCAGAAGACAGTTTGTAATAACTACGTTTTATCACCATAGCTGGGCATTAACTCATTAATCCCTTCATCATTAATTAATGAAGTCGACATTTCGGCTAACAATAAGTCATTACAAGTCCTGGTCTGGTTCAAAGTGTCCTAGCTACAGCCGCCCAACGCAGGTTGTAGAGTGTTCCTTTATAGCTTCTTCATGCTTAGTTTAAAATAAACTTCTAATTCTAATAATAGGAAGGATGGCTGCTAGTCAAATCAGCGACTTTTTATCATGTATTATAGAAGCAACCGTTATTTTGCGGAAGCCCATGATATGCAAGGAACCAAAAGCTTAATTTGCTATAATTTATTTTTGACAGTGGCATCATCCCAATTCTTGTAGAATGATAAAACAAAGAGTATGAAGGAAATACCTAAACAATGATGAATTGTTTATTTATGAGTTTCAAATTAAAACTTTCTTCTGTTCTGGTGAGAACTGTACGAACTTTTCTAAATAGCAAAGCTATGAGCCAAGAAAAGGACATGGAACTAAAGAAACTAGACTGTTCTGGGAAGATTTTTCCTGGTCATAGTGAAAATAGTTATTTTAAACAAAGGAACCTTTCCATTTTAAATTCGCTCCAGGGCATGTTTTGTGCATGTACTAAGTTACTTATTTTTACCCAGGATTGTTCATTGTGATTAAATTGTTCTTAGTAGATATCTAAGATATCAGATGTCCGAGGATTTCATGCAGGACGGTAATAATTTCAGTATGTTTTCGAAACGATTGGGTCAATTGTCTAATGTTGTTGAAATAGCTGTATTTTGACCCAGTTATATTGTTTTTTGGTGGTATATATTATGTTATTGACTCATAGAGTGAGTCTAAAATATTTAATCACTCTTGCAATGGCAATTGTTTTCATGACTAATCACTATCCTAATATTGATGCTGTCTAATTAATAGGTAGACTTTACATGCAAAGAATGTATTTACAAGTGTTTGTGAGGTCAGCCTTACCTATTGACTGAGTATTACACATACAGGCACGCATTTAATTTTTAATTGCTAAATTTATTGCCTAGCTTATAATGGTTTGCCTGATGTAATACATACATGCGTATATCTTTTCTGTTATTTTGTATGTCGACTTGCAAACTCATTCTTAATTCGCAATCATGTGAATAGTTTGTTAATGAGGATTTACACCCCGTAATTTTTCTTTTCTCTTTTCTTAGCAAGAAAATAGCATTATTTGCTCAACATATCAGTTGTCTTATATATATGTCACATTGGCGTCAAAGATGTTAAATCTTTGTATGGCGCAGATCACCACCACCACCAGGCGATAACAAACACGTCTCATGTTGTTTAAGCATCGAGTAAGGTACAGTCAAATTAATAGACGCGTTTTACCTACCAATAAAACGCTTATTAATTTACTTACCTTACTCGATGCTTAACTTTGAATTCTGCCTGGTGATTTTCAACGCAATGAATAAAATAACGCGGCCACTTTGGGCCACGCTTCGCACTGCTAGGCGGTGTTGGTGACGAGAGAGGGACAGCGCTATATGATAGAGCGAGATAGATGCGTTAAGGCGGGACAAATGACGTCTATCTCATGTTGTTTAAGCATCGAGTAAGGTAAGTAAATTAATAAGCGTTTTATTGGTAGGTAAAACGCGTCTAATAATTGTGAATACTAAAATAAAAATAATCTTTGTAGGTTCCCCGGTTAGGGATCCAAGACTGTACCAGTTTCATAATTTCTATTGGGTTACTTTGCCAAAAATGCAATTTTTTTTTTAAGTTACAGAAATTTTTGGCTTGCAAATTATTTGCAAGGCTTTTACAGATTCTCAGCTATCTAATGATGTACAAAACATTAAAATAAGTTGAATATTAGCTAAAAAAACGATAAAACAATAGCACAGGGAAGAAATTTCTTAATGCTTAAATTTTAAACAAATCGTTTTTTCTTTGTTTAGAGGTAGTCTCTACTTAGAAAAAGGTAACAGTTTACTGTGAATATGTGATTTGGTCAAGTCTGATCATAAAATTGGCCACGAGATAGCTCAATTGATCGATAGGAACGATTTATTTAAGATTTAAGCGTTAAGAAATTTGTCCCTTGTGCTATTGTTTTATCATTTTTTTATCTAATTTTCAACTTATTTTAAAGTTTTGTACATCATTAGATAGCTGAAAATGTGTAAAAGCTTTGCAAATAATTTGCAGGCCAAAAATTTCTGTAACTTTAAAAAAAAAGTATTTTTGGCAAAGTAACCCAATAGAAATTATGAAACTGGTACAGTCTTGGATCCCTAACCGGGGAACCTACAAAGATTATTTTTATTTTAGTATTCACAATTATTAATTGATATGTCTAGTACTTAGAAATTAAATAAAAAGTCGGCAATATGCCTTACTTTTTTTTTAAAGAAACAAATACGTATTTTTCTGAAAACGATCAATAACTCAAAAACGGGCGGTTTTTGCCCATAAGTGTTCAAAGGTCATTTGTAGCATTTGACCTCCTCTACAACTTCTCAAAGAGAAGGTAGCGTTTTTCTCGACTTCGTGTATAAATATCGCACATATGGATAAAAAAATACTAAAAATTATTTCCCCGCTTCAAAACGTTTCTGATTTTAAATAATGTATAAAAAACAAGAATTTAAAAAAAAATCATCAAAATCGGAGCTGTTTCTGAGGACTTCCGACGAAAATGCTTCGTTTACTCCACTACTATAGGATACTTCCCGTTGACCTAGAATCATGAAATTTGGCAGGTAGGCAGATTTTATAGCACAAGTAAAATAATAAATCTGAAAACTAAGAATTTATGGTTACATCATTAATAAAAAAATTAAAATGTGTTTTAAATTTTAAAGTAAGATAACTATACCAAGTGGGGTATCATGTGAAAGGGCTTTACTTGTATAATCTAAAACAGATTTTTATTTATTTTTATGCACAACAGTTTTTAATTTATCGTGCAGAATGTCGGAAAAATTACCCGAGTACGGAACGTTCGGTGCGCGCGTCTGACTCGCACTTGGCCGGTTTTTTTTAATAAAGTAGTGAGCATACGAGTAGGCGAATGCTGTTATGCAGCTATGTTGAGCTATTTTTTGACTCTCGGATCATAACTTTCTCCTCGCCCTCTACCTATGACGTCTGAACTTTCTAATCAGACCCATAGCTAGCGACCATGATCACTATATTTTTGTATTTAATTTTTGGTTATAAAAACTAAGATTTAAGTTTATTGTCGTCAGTTCATCTACTAAACATACAAAGTTGCCATTGAAAGCTGCGGCAAATTGACCTTGTCAGTCAGGCCTCTCCTCTCCGGCCAGACGGCGCCACTGTTTCAAGTCAAAATAACATAAATACTTGCAATACGACCCTACATCCGATACTTACTGGAATAAATCAATGATCTGAATATTCAGAAAAATAATTTTATGACAAAAAATATATATTGCGTTCTTATAATAAGGCTAGGCGCATAATTGGTTCGATGGCTTGCGGTTTAGAAACAGGTTAACTTTTTTACTACGTCCCACCGTAAAGCAGAATTAGAAAAAATTAAGCACATATACCCACTTTGCGGGTAACAGCTAGGTAGGTATATTATATTTTTTATTAGTAAATACTTGTGATTTTATACCCCGAATAGGTAAAATTGAGTTTTAAAATAGTTTTAAACCCAGTTTCCTTTATCAGTTTATTTTTGACCAATAATTTTGTTATTTTCTGCACTTTTGTAACTTGCGTCTGTAACGGCGCCGTCTAGTCGGGCATAACAGACTTGTGGGCGGGAAAGTCGTCTTTTGACTCAGTTGTGAACACGTGAATGACTATCTTCAAGCAGACAAACTGACTAGAAAAACAAGTCGACCAAATCTGCACAAAAATCTAATAAGTACGTTTTTAGTAAACGTTTTAACTTTGTATAGCATCGAATAATTTTATAATTTTTTTCCTTTATTTTTTATTTATTTTTTGCTATTAATCTATAGATAACTTACCCACCTACTACAACTAGGCAAATTACATTGTTGAAATCCAGATTCAAATAGACTTTTACACGCTGTACTAAAGCGACTTCATAAAATAGTAATTACCTTGAAATCTTCTTTAATTACGAGTGTTAAAGTTTACAGCAAGCAATGAATTTATTAAAAGTTTTAGCAATCTCTATGGCACGCAAGCAAGTGGTTTAGGAAACTAGTAACTAGACAAGTTACAGCTAAGCTATCCTAACGAACGGTTTAGTGAAGCCAATTATAGAAATTCAGGTAAGCATCCATAACATTCCATCTTGAGTCACATAACTTCATAGGATTTTTTAATTCTCCTAGCCTTTATTTGAGTGTCTATCTGTTGATTTAACTAAATATGGCTAACTGATTCATTTAAAGGGAAAGTAGATTGCGAAAATTTAAGAAGTGGTATTTTCTGTAATCTTGAACAGGATCACCAGACACTGGAATGTTATAACATGTAACACGGTCCCAAAACGCACAATAAAATTGGCAAGGTCGTTGAGTCGACCGGCGCCATGCCGACATACTTCAAGCTCCTGCCAAGTAGGACCAACAATAATAATTTTTTACTTCTCCACAACACGCAACAACAATTTCATCCGACAAATATGAAACAAAACTAAACGAGCTAAGAAAATGCTGATTTGTAATCGTGTGTCTAAACTTCTGTATCAAAATGTACCTAATTGCAAAAACAACCTAGACTGAATTTGATTGGTCTCTAGCAACAACAAATATCAGCGATATTTTTCACAAAGGAATCATAATATTAAGTGTTCCTAATACTAATAGGTCGGCGTGCCCCTTTAAATAAGGCGTAAGTGGAGTTTAGCTTATTTAACTAGGTGTATTTATTTCAAATCTTCACGTAATTTCTTATTTCGATACACACCCGAGTTAATGTACATGAAGTCGAATGAGCAAAGAGCTAATTCTTTTTGGAAAGGGTTGTGGCTACCTGTAAGTATCTGAATGATATTATCCTAAGATTGGATACGATTAGCTTAAACTTTAACGCTTAAAATTTGAACCAGCAAGACAATCGAGTACCAATCCTAGATAAAGTTATCAAAACCACCATATCTTTTAAGAATAATAAGAGTATTATATTTAATGGGCATATGGCTCTATATAACTTGTCTTTCTCTTGAGGATACGTGTTCATAAATAGTCATGAAACAGAAAGCCTACCATCATTTGCTACGACGGCACGTCCTTTGCCCTGCTGTTTTGTTCTTTCACCATACATTTTTTTCTCGTATAATGTGTTCCTATACTTATTATGTGTCATGCCACTTATAATTTATAGTCTGTAGCCCTCAAGGAGTATGTAGCTACGAGTATCTATCAGTGAAAGAATTTTCAAAATCAGATCATTAGTTCCGAAGGTTACCTCCCTACATTCAAACCTTTAAACTTCACCTTAACATTAGTGCGGATTTAATCATATTTTAATTTTCGATACTTTCACAAGATTTAGAGATCTATCATTTAACAGGGCTCTCTCCGTCACTCGTTTCATACAATCGTAGTTCCAATTTCATTTGAATATCAAGCAATCAAAGTCCATGAAATTTTGCAGACATATTCTAGAAACTAACATCTGTGTCTGTGGTGTTTTAGATTTTTCTAAAAACATGCAGTTTTAAAATTACAGGGGCTCAAAGATTTGTATGTAAATTTTTAAGACCGCGTAACTTTGAAACCGAATATTTTAACAGAAATCTGGAAAACCACAGACATAGATATTAGTTTCTAGAATATGTCTGCAAAATTTCATGGACTTTGGTTGCTTAATATTCAAATGAAATTGGAACTACGATTGTATGAAAAGAGTGACGGAGAGAGCCCTCTTAATATTTGCTGATGTAACTAGACGCCAACCACTTGGGTAGGTACAAGTACTTGGCCGCTTAAGAAAATTAAAATATACAAGGCCTAGATTTTTGCGCGCTAACGTACAGCTCGCGTCGTTTGAGATTCATGCAGAAGGTAGGTCAAGTTGATGAGAGTGCTACCGAATTAAAGAGATATATTAGATGAGAAATTTTATTCCACTTTAACATATACGTATAACTGACTAGTAGTATAAAGTTGCAACTACATACATATTACATTAGCATTACTTTACTCAGTTTTTAACTCAATTTAGCTTTTATAAATGGTTCCGGTCAAAACCAAACAACAACTAGGTAGCCATTAAATTTTAACATGGGGTTATTCAAAGGCCGGATCAACCAAGTATTCATGGGCGGTGGTAATCACGTGACATCAGGTGATCCACCTGCTTGTTTGCTCAATTTTTTTTAACCAGGTATAAGGTAATATTTTGGCTCTGGCTAGTTACCCCATCTTGACAAACTGCGTAGTAAATAAGCGATTTATGTCCAAGTGCTACGTTGTAGAACTGTGTGCTACATCTGCTACGACGCGACGCCGCGTAGAACCAACTATATTGATACAGCCTGGCTGTTCAGCGCAGAAATGCAGCTAATATTATTGGGACCATTCCCCGTGGACATGATTTGTACAGCAATTAGTTAAGACTGACTATAAGTTTCATTGTAACATCTTAAATTTACAAATATAATTGAAAAAAAAAAAAACAATTTAAAAAAATTCAGCGTAAAGTTTGAAGTGAGTTTTATTAACGGATTACTTTTTATAAATAACGCGGATTTTTCGTATATTCATCGCTGTACTGGCCCCAAGTTGCCCCAATAAAGCCAAACTGACTAGGGCCCATGAGTAGCCGGTCGACGGGCAACAGGAAGCAGGGCACAAAGCCTAGGTTTCTGAAGTGGATATGAAACATTGACATTAATATTTTTGTCACATTGCATGAATTGTCTACCAATCCACACTGGGCCAGCGTGGCAGACTATGGCCTAAGCACTTCTCATTCTGAGACGAGACTCGTGCTCAGTAGTGTGCCAGCAATGGGTTGATGATGTTGATGAGGATGACGATGATGATGATGATTGCTTGAATTTTATTCATAAAAGTACAAAATAGAAGTACTCACCAAAAGGCGGTTCGAAGCGGCAGTCCAGCAACAAGGCGTGGCCGGTCGGCCCGGTGGTGCCGACCACCGCGCCGCCGCGCATCATCAGCTGCGCCTCCAGCTCCACCCACCGCCCGCCGCACTCTTGCTGCACCACCAATGGACAACACACATTGCAATAAATACTCAACCAATAAATCACCATAAGTAAAGCCAAAGTCTCGTAACATATTGTATACCTATCGCTGCTCGGATGCAAGCTATCCCTGGTACCCACCAAACGTCAGAATCGGTTAAACGGGTAATGAAAAGCTACCAGACAACAGACGGACAGACAGACATAATATTGTTGCATTTACTTACATATGCACATTGAATATTTATTGCATTACCACGCAATAGGTAGGTACTTACCTACTTTTTGGAAAAATGTGCATATTGAGAATTATTTCTAGCGCTTGTTTGCATTATATCAGAGCTAGGTAGTTAAGTTCCCAATGGTGCTTATTTGATTGTGAACAATTTCTAAACTATACTAGGTATAGTTCCAGGTATAAAAGTAAAGCTAACCTGGGTAGCACTTTTTTTAGCCTTGTCATTAGTTTAGATATTGTGTACTTATAGCCTAATTAGTTCTACGATCGTCTATTTACCGATGATCTACTATTTTTAAGGTAAACTCAAAGTATGATGCTAAAGCCTCTACCATGTCTCTACCTAAATAATAGTGAACTAAACGTGAAATATCCTTGCCGGACCAACACTAAGCATAGAAACTAACAAACGGCAAACAGCAACAGGTTTGTACTTGTTATCGAGAAAAATATACTTATTCGTATCATGTACAAAGTACCAAGGGTAAGTTTCAACCTTTTATATAGCCTTACCAATTGCGCATTATAAAATGTAAGAAATAAAATTATTACTTCTACGATAGGTACTAGTCTACCATTAGCGTATTATTTTATTATAACTTATTTTACAGCAACGCATAAAAATTATAATGACACATAATTTAATCAATTAGCCTACCATTAATGTTGTAGGAGTTCATTTTACAGGCAACATCAAAGTATAAAAATCGGTGCAGTCCGAGTCAGACACGCATACGAACGGTTCCGTACCATCATACAAGATAGAAGGGTTTCAGCCCCTTGTAATTAATACCAACTAATTTTGCTTACTCTATTCATGTATGGCTTAGATGCCTAAAATTCTTCCCGGGTCTGCACTTCCTGATCCTTACCATCTGTCTACGTTAAAGTAAAGAGTATAGGTATTATCTAGACAGGCGTGTTCCATTTACGACATAAATAACTTTCAATTACGTAAAATGTAACTAATAGCACTACAATTCTGGGTAATTAAGTCTAAGGTATACAAAGTTAAGTAAAAACATAATAATAATTGTAATCCAAGGACATTTGGAGCAATAGACCTACTTATTAATATAATGTTCTACTGACCGAATTTCAGCTACGCAACCAATTAAACGAAGACTACCGAGAGGATGATAATAATAAGTCAAACATTACTGGAAAGAAAATATCAGGTGTAGGAGTATTGGCGTGCTTTCCGAGGTGCGGTGATGAGACACCCGTGGCCTGATTTGCTAACTCATTGATCAACATGATAGTCACTGAGCTCATTTGACACTTATTTGTTATCCAGCGAAGGTTTTCTATGAAAAATTATTTTGATATCACTTAGTGAAGCTGCATTGCAGACCCAACCAATCTCAAATTGGGGCAAAAAAAATTATATGAGAGTCCGGCATTCAAGTTATATAAAAAAGGATATTTGGGCTTTCGGGAAAAATTAAATGAATAAATGTTTCAGTAATTTTGGAAATTCCACCCCGGGACTTGAACCCAAGACCTCATGAATAAGCTAGGCTACGAGGCAGAGGCAGCATTGCGTCTATTACAAGTACACTTTCGAACAAAAGATTTAAAACCCATTGCCATTAGCACGGCTGACGCCAGGAACAATGTGAAGTAACTCTCTATGGAGCGTTGAGGCGGACAATGGCTTGTTAATTTCCGTGGGAGCCTTATTATTTCCATTACCTTTAGGCTTTAATTTTTCACAGGAATAAAATAATAGCTGCTTCATTATTTCAACGTCCTTTTACTGCGGTTAATAGTCATTTAACGATTTTTTATAGATAATAAATTCGCCCTAGATTTATCATACCTATAACGTGGTCGAGAATGATTTGCCTGTGAAAATACTTTACGTAAATGTATGGCAGATATAACCTATAAATAGTATGTATTCTTCGTTTTTATCTAGCAAAATACATTCAAAAATGTTTTAAAATATTCACATTGATGATTATTCAAAAATATCAGATTTGTAAGTAAATTGCAATGCTTTACAGTTTATTTTAAGTTCAGTTACATGAGCGATGGTTAAAGTTACTAGTTACAATAACGGTAAACATTAACTTTAACTATAACCCAATTTACTTTTTATTGGGCTATTTGTGGTTAAACGCTAACCATACTGTAACTTTAACAGCCTGTTACTGAACTACTTTTTTTCTATGGAAGACAATTAACTTCGCCTGGCCTTTTTCGGTCTATTTATAATCCCTTTGCTATTAGAGAGAACGCATATCGGCTGCTGAGTAGTTTATCGTTTTGTTGCATAGCTGAATTTTAGTAAAGGATGGTTACCTCATCATAAGCGACGGATGTGAGGGGCAGGTAGTGGTAGCCCAGAGCACGGTCCCAGATAACACCTTTGTTCCACACCTCCACCAACAGGCCCAGATTGATATCGTTGATCTCACTGAGGAGCAAAAAAATATTTATGACGTGGTGACTATCCATAATAAATCTTTTAGTCTCAATAACTGAGCTTATAAACTGATATAAATAAAGAATCAGCTAAATCGGGTAATCCTGTACAAAGATATTTGTGGTAGGATCGATTAACACGTAAAAAATTAGTATGGGTAAACAATCAATCATACCATCATACCCTACTTTTCTATCGTTGGATTTGAGAATGGAGTAATTTAATTGGGATTTAATAATTGGAAAAACTTTAAGGTATAGGTACTAGTGCACTAAATAATCATCAAATACTCACTACCGTAAAAATAAAAATAAACCGGCCAAGTGCGAGTCAGACTCGCGCACCGAGGGTTCCGTACTCGGGTATTTTTGCACGATAAATCAAAAACTGTTATGCATAAAAATAAATAAAAATCTGTTTTAGATTGTACAGGTAAAGCCCTTTCATATAATACCCTACTGTAGTTGTCTTACTTTGAAAATTGAAACACATTTTAATTTTTTTTAATGATGTAACCACAAATTCACGGTTTTTGGATTTAATCCTTTACTTGTGCTATAATACCTACGTACCTGCCAAATTTCACGATTCTAGGTATTGACCTAGAATCCCTAGGAAGTACCCTATAGGTTTTCTTGACAGACACGACAGACGGACTGACGGACAGACAGGCAAACAACAAAGTGATCCTATTTAAGGGTTCCGTTTTTCTTTTTGAAGTATGGAATCCTAAAAACTACATCTATTCTATCCTCCTTTGTTCGTTGCTTAAAAAAGATTTAAAAAAGTCATACTGAAACTTTAATCGGATTAATTAACAAGCCAGTTTAATGACTTCTTTGGCAACGGTAAGTTTAAAACCTTTTAGTTAGGTATGTGATTTAAAATGCATCAGGTAGAAGACGTTGCATTTTTCAATCTTAAGAGCTGTTTAAGAAAACGAACGAACAAAATATAAAAGTAAGTTAAAAACATACATTTCCACACTTAAACTGTAACCTATTTCCAAAGAGGTTAGAGCGGTAAGGGGATCTTAGAAACTTTGTAGACTTTTTAGCACTTAACCGACTTTTGTAAAGACTTAAATTTCTTAGTAAAATATCACTGTAACAGAAGTCTTAGCACGTGGCGCTAGGTACTCGTAACAAACGATGCCCCGGCTAAACCTTGAACTTTAAACACACCCCCGTAAAAGATACTCGTCGTAAAAAAATGTGCTCTTTACATTATAAGGCACAAAAAGTTGCTATGCTATTTTCGCAAAGTATATATCACTAGATGATAATCGCGACTTCATCCGCATGGTTTTTTAAAAATCCTATGGGAACTCTTTGATTTTCCGGGATAAAAAGTAGCGTATAGTCAGCCTTCGGGATGGAAGTTACCGTACTGTACCTTTCATAAAAACTGGTTATATGAATGGGAAATTAGGTGTCTTTAATTTTCCGGGATAAAAAGTAGCTTATGTCCGTTCCCCGAATATAAGCTAACTCTGTACTTACCAAATATCAAAATTGATTAAACAGGTGGGCCGTGTAAAGCCACATAGACACTTTTACTTTTATAATATCATTATATATTATTAGATTATGGATTAGTTACCATGATATACTTGCACTAACAACAATTAGCTATCATATATAAGTGCTCCTGGGATGTTCCCGGCATCTTTGTCAGGATCCTCTTATTATTCTAAAGCAATTTGATAGGTTACTTACAAGTTATTACTGCGATTGCCATTAGGGCCTTCATTTCTAGTTAAAACTATATTGAATATTATGAAAGTTTGAATGTTTGTTACTCTTACACGCTACAATGATTGGATTGAACTCATTTGGCTTACATTTAGAATGGATATATAGCTGATACCTTTAATTAACACGTAGGCTACAATTTTTCACGGGAAGTACCCTAAATTGACATGGATGAAGTCAATCTTGACGAGGCATCATCTAGTAAAAAATTAAGAAGTAGCTCAGGTTGAAAATTTGTTTCGGCTCAGGCTATTACATTATCAGGCGTTAGTGATAATAATCAAGACTGATATCTAAACGTGCTCTACACGGAGCAATATTAAGTGGAGTCCAAATTCGGACCGCCAGTCACATACGAGTACTTGTTCAGTTACAGGCTGGAACCACAGGTTTAACCACCACAATCGACTGATGACAAGCACACGCCATCCTCTATAATGGAAAACGATAATAAAGTGAAAATTGAAAGTAAGTACATACTCAAGTTTCAGAACTATGAGGTGAGTTAGGATGAGTTAATAACTGTAGAGTAGGTATTTAAAATCTTACCGATAAGGATTTAGAATTGCAATGCAAAATTGTCAGTGCCCATTGGCAGGAAGAGGGATATCAATAATAATATAAAGGATTCTCATGACGCCTTGTGATTCTACGACTTCTACGAGTATGGTAAAGTATGCCGACCGTAAACTCTCGTATTCAGACAATATAGCGAGTGAAATAATAAAAGAAATAAACAAGTTGTATCAAAATATTACGCACAGTCAGATATTTCATATGAAAAGGAGAGCTGAAAGTGTGTTCCCATCACGCGGCGCTCGGAAAAGGAAATAAATAATTGTATGGCACCAACAAATGTATATCCGCGCGAAAATCGGTCCCACGGCCCTTGATGTACATTGCTCGGGAGATTCGACGACCGACGTGACATGCTACCAACGAACCCGACCTTGAACTTCAAACAGATATGTATCTTAGTATACCCTATATCAATAATTTTATTATTATTTTAGTTCAACATTTCAGAACGGCAACCTTTTTAACGCGCTTTTTAACCGCCGACCAAAAAAGAGGGGTGTTATAAGTTTGACGTGTGTATCTCTCCGCGGCGTCGTAGCTCCTAAACTAATGAAACGATTTGAATTTAGTTTTTTTTTTGTTTAAAAGGTGGCTTGATCGAGAGTGTTCTTAGCTATAATCCAAGAAAATCGGTTCCGCCGTTTGAAAGTTATCAGCTCTTTTCTAGTTACTGAACCTTCACTTGTCGGGGGTGTTATAAATTTTTAATTTACACTTGTTATTATTTTAGTTCAGAACGCCAACATTTTTAACGCGCTTTTTATCTTTACAGATGGCGTAGGTTTAGGTTCGTATCTACCGTGTTTAAATCTAATCAAGGGTCGAGCTTTTCTATCTAAATTGGTAGTATATAATAATGTTATAATTTTAGCACTATATAGTACCTAGATTTTAACGGGTTTAATTAACGGTCTTAAATGTACCTACGAGTCGGTGTTTTATATTTAAAATATTTAAGTCTATTGCCTATCACTCTATTAAAATAGAAAGAAAAGGTGACAAGCTTTTGTACCTACCTAAGCTTTTAGTAAGTATTTATTATTCAGACATTTGTCACATTTGATTTGTTTATAAACAAAACTTTACTGGAAGTTTTATTAAACTTCAAAATTTATTATTTCTCAGACGCTGTTAACTTTGCCATCAAAGAAGAATAAGTACTCGAATAACATAAACTTTGTAAATATACTCGGAGACAAACTTCAGTGGGAAAACACTCTTAGTTCGATAAGTAATGCCTTTCGAGCCAAATAAATCATTTTCTCTGTGCAGTAAATACACAAAACTATCGAAGTAAGTTAGTAGTTTGATATAAAAATGTGTTGTGACTTTTCATAGATGATAAATATATAAAGAACTAATAACTTGGTTCGAGTACCTACTGTAAGTGGTTTCTCATTCTTAAATGAACATAACGCAAACCCAACACTCAAGGTAGGTAAGCTAAAAGCAGCGCGGCAGTGTCTCCACTTAGGATTTTTGTTTCACTCTAGTTTGTGCAGGTATTAACCCTAAGTTACATTAAAAAAAGTTTAGCACTGACCTAGGACGGATAATTTTTACTATTATTTTTAAATCTTTAATCTTGTAACGGAAAAAATGTTCCGTCATTTTTTGTTCTTCCATTTTCAAATAAAAGTAACTTTCAGTCAATAATTATTATTATTAGACTATTATTATTAAACTAGCTAATTAATTAGTACACCTATATAAATATACCTACTATTATTCTGCGATGCATGATGAAAAACTTTTTCGTTCTGCCCTTTCCCAACCCTTTTGAGCCATAAAAATAAGGTTACCCCCTGAAGTTTGATTTTATCCTAAATTAGCCTAAACGCCTGTCAACATAAAAAGCCCTTAGCCGTGTCGCCCTAAAATGGGACGAAATAGGTTTGTTTGACTCGGCACACTATATTTCAGTAGTCTTCAACAAGAAGGTTGCATGTAAACGTTGCATTTATGTGCTCCGTGGAAGCTTGGTTCTATAAGTAGAAGTCAAATTATTATCGCCACTTTTCCACTCAAAATGCTTCTTAAAGTTTTGAACTGTACCTTGTACAATAAGTGAACTAGGATTATAAGTAAACTTCTATCACTACCCTTATTATTGAAAATTTGAATGAAATTTCCAAGACTCAATCGGTTCTATAAATTAATTAAATCACATATTTGTGACTAAGAAACATACTGGTAAGTCCTGCGCGCCGTACACATAAGAATACAATATGTTCCCCTACTAGAGCTTACTAACGCAGCAATTTCAAGTAATGCATACTTACTGGAAATATTCCTGAAATTGTTATACGAGACTAATTTGCATAATGCCCTTTGAATAGTTTGTACTTATGCTTCGTGTTTTTACCTACCTAAGTGCATCGGCAGAGTAAAACTCTGAGTATTTCGGAATTCATGAAAAATGTATTAGTCTGCTTTCATATTATGCAGATTTTCTAGTCGTTTTAAATCGTGTATAGGTATGTCTATTTTTAGCTTGTCAACATAAGTACTTTGACTGGGATGCTATCATATTTAGCAGGGTTCATATCAAGTGCAGCACCCTTGAGAGGCTTTGTTCTTCTAGCAGTGGTTTAATGTTGACATGACGTTACCGGGCTATGTCAATCGAAGGCTGAGTTATGCCTTGGTTGATCCACGTTTACACCGGCCGCGCAGCCGCAAAAATCAATGCATCGCGAGCCTACCGTGCTTAGTTGTAACCCAGTTATTCAGTTTATTTGGCACGAAGTTCAATAGTAAATTGGGTACGTCAATAAAGTTTGTGTTAAATAATAAGTAAGTAGTTGTTATGTTTGAAACCAAGTTAAACATTCGACCGCATAACAACTTAGCTTTTGAACGAAGTTTTCACACTTGAAATTGGTGTGACAGTAAAACGAGGATTTTGCTAAAAACAAACAGTGGATCGAGCGTTCGTGGACCGAGTCAATACGACTTTATTAAAGACCGTGACGTAACAACTTTTACTGGCCAAACTGGTTCCGAGTATACGATAATCACACTTGCAGAATACACAGAGCTTTTATGAGCTTTTTTCCATAGTACGACGGAGCTGAGGGTAGGACTTTCTCAGTGCGTCGCAATACTTATACTCATTGTTGAGAACCGTGACCCCTTACGTTATTAAAATTTTATGGGGTTTCCTTGCGATAGGGTACCCAGTTATTTCCGCACACGACTCGAAAGTATACGATTTTACACTCTGCTCTCTCATATCGGTGTAAATTTTAATTTCTGCAAGTTTTACTTGCAAAAATAAAAAATTTGCACCACAGCTTCACTATAACGTTAGTGCCAAAGCAATCCAATTCTCGACATAACGCTGTTAGTTAGTATTTAGTAGTAAATACTGATAAGTGCTGTAAAAATACATAAATAAAGTATTGTCAATTAAAATAAACAAATACAGATGCGTCAATAGACTAAATCGACTAAACGATATATAAGATAAATAAATAATTAATTATTTTCGGTTAAAATTAAAATACTCATGTGCCAAAGTATTTGGTTCATATTATTATTACTATTTTAATATTTATTTTTATTTTAATGAGAGTAAAATAACTACTGTGCGTTATAGCTATTGGGTGCATAATGAAAAAAATCGTTTTACTCTAACCTTAACTTTGTTTATAAGATACGCTTGTCAAAACAAACAAACATAAAATCTTTAGGTACGAGCCACAGAAGTGTTCCACTATTTTTCTTTTTAAAGTTGTTTTGCCGCCACAAAGACCTGTTGGATACCTAATTTGTCTTCGTTTGAAGCGAAGGTTGACGAGAAAATGCTAAGTGTATTCAGGAAACTTTAAACAAAGTACACAACCCCGAGAGGTTCAAACGGAACGTTACAAGAAACAAGTAAGTAAATATTTTTTTGCTCTACTTTATGTTCAATATATTTTTTTATTTTAATAAAAGGAATACGTATTGAGTTCTGAATTCCTATATTATGTCAAGGTCAACACAAGTTTCCCTATTTGAAATTTCTCATTCACTTACAAAAAAAAATAGAGAAAAATAGCTAGTTATTTAATTTAGAGACCAATAAAAAAAATGTAAGCACAATCCCTACATTGTATTTTAACAGGGCTCTCTCCGTCACTCGTTTCGTACAATCGTAGTTCCAATTTCATTTGAATATTAAGCTACCAAAGTCCATGAAATTTTGCAGACATATTCTAGAAACTAATATCTGTGTCTGTGGTGTTTTAGATTTTTCTAAACATATGTAGTTTTAAAATTACAGGGGCTCAAAGATTTGTATGAAAATTTTTAAGACCGCGTAACTTTGAAACCGAATATTTTAACAGAAATCTGGAAAACCACAGACATAGATATTAGTTTCTAGAATATGTCTGCAAAATTTCATGGACTTTGGTTGCTTAATATTCAAATGAAATTGGAACTACGATTGTATGAAACGAGTGACAGAGAGAGCCCTCTTAATCGCTTATGATTTCTAAGCTTCTTAAATCTTAGTGGATTACAATGCGGATTTCGCCATCATTTAGAACATTTCAAAAGGAAGATTTATGTATTTATCGGCGCAATAATGAAACACGTAATTCATAGATCGAATGACGAGTAGAATCCTCAATGACGCATCGTACGTCGTCGACGTTTCCGAACCCCACCGCCACGATAGTATTTAAAAGCGAAGCGGTCCAGCGGAGCGGCATTCTATTATCGACAGTCGAAGTGATAACACGTTGAATTTCTCTACTTGTTTAATTTATTCGGTTTAGTTTGACAGTTAATTGTAACATTGGTTTAAATGTTGAGTTTCTTAACTTCTTTCAATTTGCTCGTTTTAGTTTGACGGTTAAATGTAATTTCGGTTAAGATATTGTAAATTGAATCTTATTGTAAATCGAATCTTTGAAAAGAGCAACCGCTGACTTTCTTGCTGGTTCTTCTCGGTGGGAAAGGCGTTCCGAACCAGTGGTAGATTCATTTAATGATTCAAAAGTATTTGTAAAGGTTTATTAGGATAAAAGTAATATTAAAGATGGTTAAAGATTGATAATAAACTGTGATGAATAATAACAACGGCGCGAGTTTTATTGGAGCAAGTTCTCCTACTCTTACATCAGAAGAAGGGATGAATCAACGCCAATTACCATCATCGCCTCGCTAATAGCAACGGCATTTCTGGATAATACTTTAGAGACATAGATCGAGAAATAATGAATAGATTTTAGCCGTTTATTTTCAAACTTCAAACCTGATGTGAAAGAAATGAATATGATTTAAAATACAACGAAGTGCGACTGAAAGCAGCTAGCCCTCATTTAGGAGCAGTACAATTGTGGGAATGTTTGCTTCAAACCACGACACGGAGTACAGTACCAGTTTTAGAACAATCAATCCAAGGAGTATAACCTGAGTGAATTGGCATACGTATGATGTTGGATAAGTAAAATAATGGTTGAAGGTATCCAAAGTCTGGAACGTGATACAAACCTAAGATTTCAAAGATAGTTGCCGACAGAAGATGACGTGCCTGGCGTGGTGTGAGCTGTTTTATTTATCATCATTTCATTTATTACTGTCATAATCTTTACTTATTTTTCCAATGGTAGGCCGCTATCAAAAGCAGATGTGTTTTGTAAAGCTTCACAGGTGTATTTCTTTGAAAACATTTACTTTACTATTTCGTGGTCCCAAGATGATAGTAGACGGGTTTAAGCAATTTATCGGACTCCTGTTGTGTTTCTGGATGGTTCCGTTTTTTTTTTGTCTTCAAAATCGTTTTTGATTATTCATAGATTTCGCTGTTAATGGTGAACCGTTGAATATTCTTAAATTTCACAGCAGTCACTTTGAGAGGTCATAATAGCGTAGTAGCTTTGTTTTTTTTTTAAGTGATCCTTAATACCGTACTAGATCAAGGGCTTGTTTTATGGTGGGAGACACTGATCGGCAGTGTTTCTTCTTTTCAACGTTTTCTGTTTTACGGTAGAATACTATTACCAAGGACCAAGCTACTGACTGGATGTTGTGTCATATAGAATCGGTTGTTTTCTTCGTAATAGAGGTTTATCGAATAACTTTGACAAACTCTGTGGTGAGCTGACGGGTCTGTGCGAGGTGACTCAACGGCTTTGGTGATTTGCTGATCATTTTCCATTTACGTTAAAAGTGTTGGCTCCGTTAGGAAGTGTTGTTGGGAAAACTAAATTGTCTTTCTTGGCCGTTGGTTATGAATATCTTTTGTAAGATTTAATCTCAGAGATTTTTAATTTTTTTTTAAAGTTGATGTTTTAATAGTTGTTCCGCGTGTTTCTCAGACCACTGCCGCATTTGGCGGATTAAACATTTGTGGGTACATGGATTGCTCGATTAGGTATTTGGGGCCCGAATCCAAGCTATCTTAAAGACTTACTGGAACATCTTCGTACTGGCCATTTCTTTCGAGTTTCTCGTTCGGTTCAGACTTATTCTAATTACAAGTTTAACAACTTTAGATGTGCTGCCCAACATGCGTTTTGCGTGAAATTCGTTGCATATGTGGTCGTTTCGTCTACGGCTTCCGTATCTAGGGAGCAACTTATGAAACAGTTAATAATTTCTTTCTTTCTTCTCTCTAGTTTCCTTTTTGTCTTAAATGATAGTAGTGAATAAATTTTTAAGATTTCATTTTTCAACCAAGATATGAGTCTTGTAGTCATAAATTTGTTGAATGTTCATAAGTTTGGTTCATTAAGAAGGCCATTTTTGTAAAGAATTTTCTACTAATTTACTTGGACGACTGACAGACAATTTAAATCAGTTTTAATAACACCATCCCATATTAAGATCAAGCTCAAGCTTTACGAGAAAGTTAAAAATGTCTAATCAAATCTTCAGTGGAATACATCAAATCACACCATAAAGCGATCCTAAAAGAGATGAAAGTACTGACTTAATCACGGCATATCTGAGGTACTTATTGTCTACTGACGAAAAAAGGTTGTCATGGGCAGAATGGCCGAACATGTTCTCAAATTTTGTAATTCACCCAAGAAATCAATGAGACCACATCGGTGATGACTGACTAACAGACCTCACTTGTTCCTGAAGTGCATTCTAAATTTTAATTTCAAGGCGATCGACGTGGTTTCAAAATTTAACTGTTTTGACGTGTTCCTATTATCAACTAATTATGAAACTCGCCCAATCGGCAATGAGTTGATGACTGACTAACAGACCTCATAAAGAGATGTGTTTGCGAATCCACTTTTTCTCTTCTTATTGTTATCTACGAATTTTTGGTACCAACCAAATACGAACGGATAATAACATTACAATTGTCGTGATTCAATTAAGTTTACTGTTTAATAATTCCATAATTATTCAGAGTTTTGAGCAAATCGTGTTTGTATTGGCAATATAATTTTTTTATGTTGGCAGTCTTGTGATATGTTTGAATCGACCAATAGCAAGTGGCGCGGGTATTTTTATGACAAAATGGCGTGAAGTAGTAGGGAGATTTTTGGGGTAGACACGCTAACCAGCGGCAGAGCGGCATTCATTACGTGTGGTGTTTCGACAGAGTGAAGTAGTGAAAGGACTTCTTGAGTCAGTACTGTGAAAGTGATTTTAAGTTGCAGTTGTAATTGGTGAGTTCGTTCCAATTTGTAAAGATAATGTGAATTTACATATGTGTGGATATTGTTGGTTAGAAATGTTGATTAGGCGGTTGAGATAGTAGTTACGATGGAGCCAATCTAGTGTAGGGTACCGTCGCCCAGTTACTTGTTGTTATTATAATCAGAGTTCTACAGGTCGGTGATACATATCAGATCTAGTTATAGAATCCCGTGGTGTTTTATGAATTCGTAACGCTGGGTGTTGTATATATCAAAACCAATTCATTATTCTGCGGCTCTGGACAGAGACACTTCTCAGTAGACACGGTCTGTCGTACTTACTGTAGTTTTAGAGTTGTGGTTACCTTATGTGGTTTCCGTTGGTTGAGGTCATAGTACTAGTTGTGGTAGCTAGGCTAGATGGTCGGTTTGGGACCGGTGTAGGAGTGGAGACGCCGGTCTAGGTAGAGTTAGGGTTTTGTATTTATCAAACAATGATATAAAAAAAAAAAAAAACAATGGGATAGTAATGATAAAAAAAAAAAGAATAAATATAAAAAAAAAAAGGGAAAAACCAAAAAAAAAAAAAAAAAAAAAAAAAAAAAAACAAAAAGATAAACAATGCAATAAAAAAAAAAAAAAGAAAGAAAAAAAAAACTTATAATAATATTGTATAAAATATTAACGTAAAAGCTGAAGTAATAATATTCTCTGAATATGAATATTACTGAACAATAGACGTGAACTTCATCGAAGTAAATCAATGGGACCAGAAGAAAAGTTTGCCACGATTAACGAACGTTTGGAAAGCGTACCAAAATTTGAAGTACAAAGTAATGTGGCCGTATCGGCTATGAGTAAACGTAATAGTACGGCAAAGTGAGGATTTGACGCGCAGACTGACGTGCTTTTATAAGTTAAGTACTTTTCCATTATTTAAGTGTAAACGGCAAGGCCAATATGAGCGCTGAGGCTCTGAGGCTGAACCAATATTAGCGCTGAGGCTTGAGGTTCCGCCGTCATCACTTTTTACTATCTTTCCGAAGGTGTAAACGTCAAGGCCAAAATGAGCGCTGAGGCTCTGAGGCTGAACCAAAATTAACGCTGAGGTTATGAGGTTCTGGCGTCATCACTTGGGGTTTCAATTATCCTTAAAGTCCATGTGTAAACGTGTATGTGTGAACCAAAATTAGCGCTGAGGCTATGAGGTTGTCACGTCACTTGTGCTTTAAGATAATTGAAACGTGAAAAAAAAAAAAAAGAGGAAAAATGGTTAGTGAACCAAAATTAGCGCTGAGGCTATGAGGTTCTGATGATCATCATATCACTTATGTGTTTTCAATTATCTTGTAATTCATGTGTAAACGTCAAGGCTAAAATGGGCGCCGAGGCTCTGAGGCTGAACCAAAATTAGCGCTGAGGCTATGAGGTTCTGACGTCATCACTTATGTGTTACAAGATAATTGGAATGTGTTTACGTGAAAGCTATGAGTTAACGTGAAAGCTAATATGGGTGTCGAGGCCCTGAGGCTATGAGATTCTTAACGTGATAAGAGTGTTGATGAACCATTTTTGATTTCGAAATTATAAGGGTTTATGTGTGTGCGATGTTGGTTTACTAATTTATGCACTTTATTGCAGAGAAAAAGGACGAGAGTAGGCGCAGGGACGTGCCTATGATCAGTATGGCCGTATCGGCGCAATAATGAAACACGTAATTCATAGATCGAATGACGAGTAGAATCCTCAATGACGCATCGTACGTCGTCGACGTTTCCGAACCCCACCGCCACGATAGTATTTAAAAGCGAAGCGGTCCAGCGGAGCGGCATTCTATTATCGACAGTCGAAGTGATAACACGTTGAATTTCTCTACTTGTTTAATTTATTCGGTTTAGTTTGACAGTTAATTGTAACATTGGTTTAAATGTTGAGTTTCTTAACTTCTTTCAATTTGCTCGTTTTAGTTTGACGGTTAAATGTAATTTCGGTTAAGATATTGTAAATTGAATCTTATTGTAAATCGAATCTTTGAAAAGAGCAACCGCTGACTTTCTTGCTGGTTCTTCTCGGTGGGAAAGGCGTTCCGAACCAGTGGTAGATTCATTTAATGATTCAAAAGTATTTGTAAAGGTTTATTAGGATAAAAGTAATATTAAAGATGGTTAAAGATTGATAATAAACTGTGATGAATAATAACAACGGCGCGAGTTTTATTGGAGCAAGTTCTCCTACTCTTACATATTTATAGTTTCTATAGCACATACTTAAGCCTTCATTTACACATGCGCCATTGCGGCGCAGCGGTACGCATTATCTCGCGAATTTGTTAACAGTTATAATAGGCTATTTGACTACATATATTGATTTTTGAAAATCACTTAGGTTCACATTGCGTGAACAACTGTTTACTAACGTGTGACGATACGTGTCATATGACCAGCGCCATTACAGAAAGTTTTTGGCGCGGTCTTCAAAACTTAAACTTTACCTTTACTTTTAATACTTAATACAGTAGATCTTCCGAAAAATATCAAAGTAGTGCTTATTATGTAACAAAGCATAATTTAAAACGATTTCTAAAAATAAGTCTTGGCTTCGCGAGCTTTTCACTATACCCTTATGTACCTATATCTCTTCATAGTTGCGTGCGGTGTGCGGCGGCATTATGCGTATGATCTAGCCACTGTGCAGTTGCAAGAGACGAATGTGTGAACACGTAATTATCAAGCTGCTCGCCATACGCTAAATGATACTTTTGCCATAATATGGCGAGCAGCACGATAACTACTATATATAATAGGTAAAACCACTCGTGCGAAGCCGGGAAGAGACAACCAAAGCAAAACATGAAACCATTACTTGATGTTTTTTTAACATGTTTTGTATTCCTTACGTACCATGTTGTATACGTATTTATCAACTTTTAATTAATTAACAATTAACAAACATAGCACGATACAATTATGCATGTTTATTTTTGACGCCTTAGTTATAGTACTGAATTAATTTTCAGATATATTTATGTTCAGCGTGTAAGGTTCTGCTACAGCATTTACATTTAACACGTAAGTAATTAACTGCAATCTTTGTGATTGCGTGTTGCGTGTTAGCCTTGACCATCATCTATTTTCGTACCATTTTGATAGAAAATGACGAAAAAATAGGAGAAGACGACAGGCCAAGGCCATAGATATGTGTCAAAACATTATGATGACGGTAGAGTTTTCTACTTTTACGAAAACGACATATCAAAGTGGAACACATAGACAGACAAAAAATAATGAAGTCATGTCGAAGTTGTTATTAAAACGAATATATCTGATATTAACTGCATGATACGGCTTTAAATAAATATATTTTACATTTGAACGAAGTGGATAGTGATAAAACGTGTTAAGCAATAATCTTATTTAATAATAAATGAAATAGCATAACTAAGGATATTTTTGGCTGTCATCCTGCTTTGGTACCTATTTCAGTTTATTTTATTGCTACCTATTTCAGTTTAGCGCTGTAAATCTTTTAAACTGCGTGAACGTCAATAAACCTGTGATAGACAAGCGGCCCCCGAAACAAGATTCAATTTAGATTCCTTCCAGCCAATATTTTACGGTCTGAGAGTGGAAATGTTATTATATCGAGGGGTTTGAGATCTTAGAGGAAATCTTGTAATAGTAAGAAAACGGTTGCCGAGGTGAAAACGGCATGATAACGTTAGTGTTATTGGATCTCTTTTAACTTATACAATTATATATTTTTCGTAACTTTGCTGATGTTACTGAAATGTTTGGAATGGACACCTAACTCAAAAAAAAATGTAAAACAAACGAACAAACATAGTGATAGAAAAAACTTCATTGGCTGGGTATGGGTAGGGTGTTTTTAAACCATAATATGAGTTGTGTAAAACATAAAGTGAGTAAAACAGAGTACGAGATTTTATATGTATACAACTAACTGATGCCCGCGACTTCAACTGCGTAGATTTAGGTTTTTAAAAATTATGTAGGAACTCCTTGATTTTTTTTAATTAAAAAATAGCGAGCAGGCGGGTCATCTGGTGTCAAGTGATTACCGCCGCCCATTAACATTTTCTATTTATCTACCAATTCCTATTCTACACTCTGTCTATTAGTGAAAACTCCAATTCAGATATTTTTGAGATAAGTGCTTTACTTTGAATAATAATCCTTGTCCCTCACGAATCAGTACAGGCTTTTATTTCTTCTGATCATATTATTTTCTCAAACAAAAAAGTCGAAGGAAAAAGGTGAAAATAAAACAAAGATGGTTGGATAAACAAATTGTTTATGTGATGAGATAGGATAAGATTCACGTCAATGCTTCCACGTAAATTAAATACAAAACTGAATAGGGTTCTGTGGAAATGAAATCCCACCCGATACATTAAGTCCCTATTCAACAATTTTGGCTTCCCATTTCCAGCTCTGCGTCTAATTGCTTTCGTTGAGACTCAAACAAAATGATTGTGCGTCATTAGGCTATAAATGACGCATGATACTTTGTAGCTAACAATTGGATCCATTTAAGGCTACGAACAAATCTAACGGAAATTGGGTGCGCGCAAAAATGTGAGAAGATTCCGACAAATGACGCCGACAAATCAAAGGTTCTGGTAAATAGATCTAATCTATTATACTTATATTATAAAGATGTAAAGTTTGTAAGTTTGTTTGTAGGAAGTAATCTCTGGAAATACTGAACCGATTTTGAAAATTCTGTCACCAGTAGCGTGGCAGCCATTTTGAAATTTTAGTTATTTGTTGTTATAGCGACAATACAAATGCATATTCTGTGAAAATTTCAACTCTCTGTCTATTACAGTTTATACAGCCCGCTAACAACAGACAAACATACAGATGGAGCACGGACAGCAGAGGTTAAGTAATAGGCTAACTTAAAAAGCATAGTCACTTAGCTAAAGTGACATGAAGTTTGAAGAGTAGATGCCAAAAGTTATAGGCTAGGTTTACCAATTACAGGCAATATTCGGGTCGGAAGTACCTATTTCCTTTATGTAGATTGTGGGTATTGTGGAGCGACATGTATCGTTACAGTTCTGCCGTTATACGCAGATGTGGACGAAACTTTATAGTTAGAAACAAGCGTGGGTAATGTTTGCGCAAGTTTAAATTGGCTTTTGTACTATCTACTCGCGAAATTAATTCACAACTTGCATAAAATTAACAACTGCCAAAAATAGTGTATGCTTTACTTTTGTCCATTTGTTTCTAGAATCGGTCACGCCTTCAGTTATCAATTGGGGTCAATGGAACCAAACCAAGTATTAGTACACCTGAAAGGTACAAATAAAGAATCCGTGGCCTAACCAATTCAGTCAATTTATATGCGCTGTCGCAACTAGAGCCTCAATGCAAAACACAGGGCAAATAAGTAATTATGAAAAACCGGTCCAAGCAATATGTTTTTTTTTATTGTATTGGCGGCTATTTTGAAACTTGGCATCTTGGTGATTTATTATTAAATATAACAACTTTGTGGTTATAGCAATGGAAATACACACTGTGAAAATTTCATATTTCATATTCTCTTGACGTATACGGTTCATGAGATACAGACCGCTGACAGACAGATGAACGGACGTACAGACAGTGGAGACTTAGTAGTAGGGTGCCGTTTACACCCTTCTGGTACGATACCCTAAAAAAGTAAAAGCGTAATGTCACAACAACAATCTACGTGAACATAAAACCGGTAAATCCAGAAGTCGAAGCAATAACATTTTACTCCAAAACTCGTTACTCTAATCTTTATGATAACACTGCAGGCACACTCCAAGAAAATAATAATTGCCTGAATTACTTTTCAGACATTCTAAATGTTACCCACCGGATACAAACAAACAAGTATTAATTAATTTTGAAAATTTATATTTACATTTCCTTCTTTTTCATGTCCTTATTCCATGTTATGTCCCCCCTTCACCATTTTACCACCGAACTGCAAAACGTCGGGCGAGTTTCGTCCTTATGTCGTTGACATTCCATCTACACGCACGAAACGTTTTGCGTCATCATACGCATGGCTAAGGTTTGGAATACTCTTCCACGATCTGTGTTTCCTACCAATTACAATACGGGTATCTTTAAAACAAGAGTGAATAGGCACCTTCTAGGTAAACGCGTCCCATCTTAGACCACATCATCACTTTCCATCAGGTGTGATTGTGGTCAAGCGCTTACCTATAGTGAATAAAAAAAAAAGTTATGTGGGGTTGGCACTCCATATCGTCTTCTTTATCCATTCATTTCTGTCATGCGTCAATGTAATATCAATCCCTTTTTTAACACGTAAATTCTTTCACGCAATGCATACAACTTTTCTTTGGTCTTCTCCTCTTTTTCCTTTCATAGGACTCATATATGGAAATCAGACAGTTATATCCAATTACCAGAGTCAATAAAGTCCTGTAAAAATTGGCCACAACATATTACCTGGTGTAAAAGAACGCCCAGTCGTGCTTTTTGTCATCGGTAACCACCTATCCTAATCAATGAGTAAATTGGCGCGTGAGCATTTTTTATTCTGACAAAATATCACTATCTTTATGATTTGATGCAACTTTTATGGTAATGTAACAAGAGCAAAAGCGATACGATACGAGTACAATATATTACTTAAAATGTATATTAGCTCTGAGCTTACGTCTCTGTAATCTTAGCGTTTAAGCTATCATGAGTAGGTACATCCATTATTAATATCTTGCGGCTAGACTCATGTGATTAGTCGATGTATACCCGACTAGTTTCGAACCCATCCAGGGTCCTTTTTTTAACCCCCGACCCAAAAAGAGGGGTGTTATAAGTTTGATGTGTCTATCTGTGTAACTGTCTGTGGCATCGTAGCTCCTAAACTAATGAACCCATTTTAATTTAGTTTTTTTTTTTGTTTGAAAGGTGGCTTGATCGAGAGTGTTCTTAGCTATAATCCAAGAAAATCGGTTCAGCCGTTTGAAAGTTATAAGCTCTTTTCTAGTTACTGTAACCTTCACTTGTCGGGGGTGTTATAAATTTTTAATTTACACTTGTTAGTTCTTGTGTAGCGATTCATCAATCAGTGTGACACATGTCACTTATGCAACGTCGAGTCGATGTAAACGCAGAAAGCGTAACAACGCTGCACTGATTGTGCTTGAGCTACTGATGTACTATGAGGTTTGATCTATTTAATTCAATGGGTTTAATGGCCATTTTCAGCCCTTATCTCGTTGCCCTAGTTTAACAGCGACATAATTTATATGTATTTTATATTCCAATATTTTGCGTATGCCCACCTGTAAGTATATACGTACGAGAAGATAACCGTTGCAGTTATCGCATGTGTTAACTTGCAATTGATAAGGATGGCACCGATCAATACTGCCATCTGATACAGCCGCGAATATTTTATTAAATCAATTTTATGGCTTTTACATCCATTCCAGCCCGTAAAAATGTAATTGTAAGGCACAGACAGGCTCGTAACAATAACGTGATAGGATATAAAAGTTTATTGACTGGAATTTACTTATTTTACGCTACTTTGCTAAAATATGGAGAGTTTTTAAAAAGGTGGCGAGGGCATTTTTTTCAGCCAAAGACAATATTACTGAGAAAAAAGATAACAAATCTAGTAACTGTAACTAAACTATTTAAATATCAGAGGACAATAAATTCATCCTTAATCATTGCAAATCGTTTTCTTTTAGTTACAATCGAATTGTTGGAAGTACAAAACTAACACAATAACAATACTAAACTCTTGGTAATAATTAATAAGTACTTAGTTGTTTACGCATCAAAACTTTTGTTTAGTTTAGTTTTGTCACGAATACAAAACAGTTTAGTAATTTTTGGTGGCTGGTATTTACTCAGTGATTCAGAGGAAAATATTGTACAGTGTCAGGTATGGGTGTTGATTGTATAAGTAGATATAATTTTATGTAGATATTTTTTGGAGTTGTAGAAATTTTGGTAAACGTTATACTTATTTCACATTAAATTCATTATTTTCTTACCTAGAGAAATATAGGGTTATTAGAGGTTTTTTAATTTTAAAAGATTATTTATTTATCTTTAAAAGATTAGCAAATTAACAGCTGTTTCCGATCGTAGAGATACAATAAATAGCCAATCACAGAAGTCTTGAAAGAACATCAATCCTATTGATTGGTTTAGTATATTCCTAACTACACTTTCTCGTTCAAAATGCTGGCTTGGTTTAGAATAGATAATAGGATGATCAATGCCCATTAACGAATCCACGATCAAAATTTTATATAGCGTAACGCGAAACGCAAAGGAAATATTACTGGTTTCGCTTAGAACTTTAAGAATCGTAATAGTAATATAATCAATAATCTCACCACACTATAAATATTAATTATAATAAAAATTAAATTAAAAATTTAAAAAACCCCCGACACATAAACCTCTAAAAAGTAAAAAAATAATAGGTAAGTATGTATGGGCCCTTTAAGAATAGTATAAATAGTAAAGTTTTTATCCAAGCGCTCGTTGCGCCAGGGGACCGCTACCTATCATAAACTATGAAAGTCATCTGTTGTAGAAAGAATAGTCTTTAGCGGTCCCCCGACGCAACGAACGCTTGGATAAAATCTTTACTATTTATACTATTCTTAAAGGGCCCATACATACTTACCTATTATTTTTTTACTTTTTAGAGGTTTATGTGTCGGGGGTTTTTTAAATTTTTAATTTAATTTTTATTTCACGCTTTTTAAACTTTTATTCATAAATTACCGTTTATTTGTGCTATTCTAAAACCCAATTTCTATAATAATATAAATCCAATAAGGCAGCTAATATCTCTTCAAAAGTAACATCAATGTTATGTTAATTATACGTTCCATGAAATATTTTTGACCGAACATCACTAAATCAAGAATTATCTGAATGACTCACATAGTTTAACACGACCAAAACGAAATATCTGTTTCTAACATGTCGTTGCTTTAAAAATGTACCCATTTTACGTAGTCGTATAATAGTTCGCTTTTCAAGATATACCTACGATTAAATTGAAATCGACTTTCACCCTATGAAATAAGGAATAAAGTGGCTTGTATTTCATTTTGTTTGTTATTGCATGTAAAATTTTTATTTGACATAACTTTCAAAAACCGGTCAAGTGCGAGTCTGCCTCACACATGAAGAGTTCCGTACAAGTTTTTTTTTATGTAATGACAATTCAGTTGTCGGATTTTTCTGTTTACTTGGGCCACAGGAGTAGAGTGCTTGGGCTAAGATATTGCTACCTGCCTTTCATGATTCTACGTAAACGGGAAGTACCCAATTTATAAGTTTTGATTCTCTTGAAAGATGACACACAGACAGACAACGAAGTGGTGAAGGAAAACACCGTCAGGAAACCTGCATGCTTAAGAGTTGGCCATAATGCTCCCTCAAAGGTGCGTGAGGTGTGCCAATACGTGCTTGGCCAGTGTGGTAGCTTCTCATTCTGAGAGAAGACTTGTGCTCAGTAGTGAGCCGGCGATGGGTTGATCCTGATGATGATGAATTTTTAACGTATTTTGTCAAAATAAATAAGCTGAGTTCAAGCAGATAAAATATAAAGAAGGTGCGCCTAATGCATCATCCAAACCTGCGCGACAAAGCGACTACGATGCGGGAACCTCAGCCGCGCGGAGGGTCATCGCCTCCTACGATATTTAATGGTGCCATGCACACCTACGCGACTAAAACAGTCGAGGCTACAACATCCTTTTTTTTCTACAGATACCTACTGAACCCTAAAAATAGTTTGACTATGGTTTGGGTTTGGGTTGATTGTTCGTGGCCTTTGGTTGACTGTTGGATATTATAATTGAATTGATGTTTTCTCGTTTAACTGTGATTATAATATTTTATAAATTAGAAACTCCGCGCCTACGATCCAAAGTATCGGAGTTTTCCAAAACATTATTTTCAAATAAATAATTATGTATCTAAGCAACGTCCATCTTGACAGCTTGACATTTGCCAATTGACATAATATTATGAACCTCTGTTACAATAGTGAAAGATCCCAGGGCCACCAGCCGTCACGTATTTTCTGACGAACGAAATGTTGAGGTAAGTAATGGTTTTATGTACCTTGATTATCAGATACCTGAAAATTGGCCGTCTAAGCAAGCTAGCCCGTAGGCTAGGCATGCTTTCTTAGTACTTACTAACACTACTCAATCGTACATATTTCCTGTGTCAGAAAATACGTAACCTCTGGTGGTCCTGGGATAAAAGTAATAAGAAAACCAGAAAAGAGCTGATAACTTCCAAACGGCTGAACCAATTTTTTTGGATTATAGCTAAGAACACTCTCGATCAAGCCACCTTTCAAACAAAAAAAACTAAATTAAAATCGGTCCATTCGTTTAGGCGCTACGAGGCCACAGACAGATACACAGATACACAGATACACAGATACACACGTCAAACTTATAACACCCCTCTTTTTGGGTCGGGGGTTAAAAATAAGCCTAAATATTATATACTTATAGCATGGATCACGTTACATTCAATATAATTGAGAGTAAATAAATACAGTAAGTAAATAAATAAATAAAATTGGGGCAACCAAATGAACACTGTAATCACTCTTATGTTCTAATTCATAGAACTCATGATACAGCAACACATGCGTCTAACATGACGCATCATAAATAACGCGGATCAAAGGCTTCATTCATCTTGGCCTAATCTCAGTGATATGGGTACCACTAAGATGTTTCTACAAAAAATCTTATTGTAAAGCCATATATGAACCTAAGATGTAAGAACCGTTACATCCATCCCATAGAGTCTACAGAGTAAACTATTCAAGTAACATCAAAAGATTAATGAGGAAGTATGAAAAAGTTCAGTTATATAACTTATTTATCAATGTTCGAATAATGCAAGACTAAACAATGATTAATAAGAAAATCTTAATCTATTCTCCTTTAATGTAGCGATTTTTAGCTGTGAGATAATAGATGGCGCTTACTAAAAAAGCATCATGCTTATGAAGTTTTCAAGCTTTAAAACTATTGACACAATTCTAACGGTAAATGGTAGGTATAAAGTTGTAGGTATTTGGTTTTACTTTATGATCGTTAAGTTTTTGGTTGACTCTGTGGTCTGTCATTGTATAAGAGTGAATAGGATTGTGGTGGAGTTCAAGAGTTGTACAACCTTCCATAGCGCTAACAAGTCTCAAGTAAGTAGATTAAACAATAAAAGCACTCACAAGAGGAAGTCCTGTTCCCAGCTTGGAGTCGGGCCCTTCACTGTCACCGTCGTCGACTTGACATTCTGTAGTTTGAGAGTCACGTATGTGTTGAATTGAGTTGCTGCAAACAAAAGTAAACCTCATCAAAGAAAATTATAAAGTCCTATTTTCTGAAAACAGTAACGGTAACTCTTGTTACTGTTTTCAGTTTTTTCTTTTCTCTAGTTATTGTGACAAGTGTAAATTAAACATTTATAACACCCCCGACAAAGTATCTGAGTTTTCCAAAACATCATTTTCAAATAAATAATTATGTATCTAGGCAACGTCCATCTTTACAGCTAGTCATCAAATCAAAAGAGATGATAACTTTTAAACGGCTGAACCAATTTTTTTGGATTATAGCTACGAACACTCTTGATTAAGCCACCTTTCAAATAAAAAAAACTAAAATAAAATCGGTTCATTCGTTTAAGCGCTCCGATGCCACAGACAGATACATAGATACACAGATACACACGTCAAACTTATAACACCCCTCTTTTTGGGTCGGGGGTTAAAAAAAAAATGTTACTTTTATAAAAATTATTTACAATTTAAAAATGTATTTTATTCTAACTCTTTGACCTATTTTTAACAACAATTAATTATACTTGTTCGAGTTTTGGAAAAGTTGCAATTAATTAACAGCGATAAAAAAGGGGTGAATGCTATGGCTATCTACGTTACATTTTTTTCCAGGAGACATAGATAAATTACCATTTTTAGGGTTCCGTACCTCAAAAGGAAAAACGGAACCCTTATAGGATCACTTTGTTGTCAGTCTGTCTCTCTGTCCGTCCGTCCGTCCGTCCGTCCGTCGTGTCTGTCAAGAAACCTATAGGGTACTTCCCGTTGACCTAGAATCATGAAATTTAGCAGGTAGGTAGGTCTTATAGCAGGTATAGGTAATACAGGAATAAATCTGAAGACCACAAATTTGTGGTTACATCATTTAAAAAAAATTAAAATGTGTTTTAATTTTCAAAGTAAGATAACTATACCAAGTGGAGTATCATACGAAAGGGCTTTACTTGTACATTCTAAAATAGATTTTCATTTATTTTTATGTATAATAGTTTTTGATTTATCGTGCAAAATGTTGGCAAAAATGCCCGAGTACGGAACCCTCAGCGCGCAAGTCTGACTCGCACTTGGCCGGTTTTTTAGTTTATAGCGACAGTTAAAATTTAACTGTTTTACAACAATTCTAAATAAAATGTTAAAGAAATAAAGTTTTCTTACCTTGAATACCAACGTAGCGCGCCTTTTTTACTGAAAAGAAAGAAAGAATATTACATAACTTTAAAGTAATAATCAGCTTATGTTCGGTCGCGATGACTCTTCCATACTTGCACAGCTATTTAATTGTCACAGTACTGACTGGAAGATTGTAGATTCAATTATTTCTTACTAACAAAATCTAGCCCAAACTTCACGCTTTGAATGGGAAAGGGGTATTTTAGTCTAGTTTTAGTTTTAGTTTAGGTATGGTCAGATCTGCCGTCCTAACAAAGAGTGCAATAAGTCGAGTGTTTGGGCAAATTGACTTAAGACCATATCCGTAATCAGGAAAATGAGCTCTTTATTTTCGCCTTAGACGTCTTTTTTGTATCTTCAGTAGTTTCGGTTCTGTTGGTTATCAAAACTGCAATATGTAATATTACGATTTGTAAGTAGCTAATCATAACCGCGAATATCTCGAAAGTAGTCGAAACCTAGTTATTGCTCTCTTCGTTAGGACGGCAGAGATATACTGTGGCTAATAATTGTAAGCTTGGCCCATCTTAATTATCTATAAACGTATAGAAGTTACTGATTAGATAGTTGGCGCCACTCAAATCATAACAAATCATAACATCATATTAGAAGGCGTCATTGATTGGCTGAAGTTGTTCAACATCTGATCGATAAACGTACTGTATATAAAATTCTTATAGTTTTTAGTTGATGAATTGTAGCATAATAAAGGATAATATTTGTAATCAATATATAAGATGAAAACATCTTTATTACTTAGATGATTTGTTAAACGAGCTTGATGATTTGTATATTAGTCACTAAGTTTATTCATTGTACAATTTGGATTGGCCGATAACGATAAGATAAAAAGGGGAGTGGCTAATAAACGTGGAGAGGTTACCTGTAAGAGTGGTTTTAAAACGACGACATTCGGAAATATACTAACGTAAGAGGAACAACATTTATTTGACACAAATGTAAAAGTTAATAAATTTAAATATTAAATAAAAGTATAATAATTTATCATAAAGATTGTGTTTGTGATTTCGTCAGACCTTACCCAAAAGGTCAGAAGAGGGACATCAAGAAAATATAATATTTTCTTGTCACGCTCACGACTCAGAGAAACAAGTGGAAATATACAGAGGAACGAGAAAGAAGTGGAGGTCTAGTAGACCACAGACATTTTGGAGCACAAGGCCAATATTTGGGCCTCAATATATCAAAGTACCTAGTCATGGCATCAAAGGATTTCTGGATAAACGGGTAGGATCTTTCCATGATTTTATTTTTATTGATAGCTATTAATGGTAATTTTTTTTTTTATTTTTATTTGTGTGGGTTTTCGTTTTGTTTGTTCTACATTTAGTTATCATTTTGTTAAAAAGCTTTGCTCCGAGTTGGAATGGAAATTATATAACGTTATGATACCTAGAATTACCCACATGTTTATAATTCATCTTGTATATTGGTTATACAAATGCGATCGACCTTCAAATTGTGGTTTAAATAACATTGAGGTATTTAGAAGGCTTATTTTACAATGAAAAATGAAAAATGTTTATTTACAAAATACAGTCTTGTACAATTTTCCTGTTTCTGGTGGTACCCGCACTAGGTTATCCTGTATCGTGGGTACAATGGAATAGATAGTGAACATAGTGTTAAACAATATAAAAAGTGTGGTTTACTTAATGATGGGCGTTATTGTTACTTTTAAATAGTTTTCAGGATGTATCTACTATGTCCTGCCGGGGTTTTATTTCTCATTAAATGATTTCACAGGTGAATATCTCACGGAACGTGGTATTTCAATCTTCACACTTGTAATCGTGTGCCGAATTAGTTTGGTTAAGAGTTACGATAGGGATTTATTTTCACATACCTAGTGGTTTTGTTTTACGGAAGGTGAATTTCTGGATTTAGGTTCAATCGTTTGCTGCATTCATTGTATAGATAGATGTTTTCCTTTTTCTAGCACACAGTGACGCGATATTATCACACAGCACTCATTGGGCATCTTGAATGTTGTTTTGTGAAATTATTATTTTTTGTAAACCGCTTTGGGATAAGGTAGAAAAAGTTACATGAAATAGCTTTTCGTTTTACGCCTGCCAGTGAAATAATCCGCCTCTACTTGTAATGGTTACTGAGTGATTGGGGATATAAAATGTTAATTGATAAAAATGAAGGTGATCCGTTGTAATAAAGTAATAGTGACCAGGGTTAATAAATTGAGCATTTTGAGAAATATAAATCCTAAAATGGGTGTAAAAGTAGGTTTATCTTATCTGGTTATTCTTTAACTAAATTTAAAATTATGGTAGGTAGGTAGTCAGATAGTTTTAAATACGGGGTGCATAAATAAGTGTTTTTTTTTACAAAAGTGAGGAGAAATGTTTTCATTTATCTATTTTTACCACTTGAAACGCGTAATGTTTGAGTTTCAAACATAACTTTGCTGATAACAGCTCACCATGAACAACCCATGGCCGGCCCACTACTGAGCAACAAGTGTCTCCTCACAGAATGAGAAGGGTTTAGGCCGTAGTCTACCACGCTAGATAACAGCTAATTTACTTTTAATACTGGCACAATAATTTGAGTACTACGAGTAGTAGGTAGGTATAGTCTATGGGCAGCGGGGTTTTTTTTTTACCTGTATTCACGCAATTAACTGTGTACTGCCGCATTTAAATGCAATATGATTTTGTTTTTATTGGAATAACATCGCTTGGCGGGTTAAATTCCTGGCAAATGTTCTATTAAAATTAGAGTAAGTTTTTTTTTAATGGTAATATACCTACAGTACTGCCCTTAGGGCAGGGCGCGATAATAAGTACCTACTACCAAAATACTATTTTCTTTGTTGTACGCAAGAAATTTTAGGCAAATATCTTTGCACTACGCTCGCGTTTGTGGCATGACATTATCCCAGAAATATATTAAAAAAAAAAATTCACGCTCGCTTGACTCGCTTCGCGATAGTTCAGTTTCGATATGCATTTAGTTAACAAAACTCTCAGGAAACCACGTTTGTTGTGCTCTCGAAATTGATCAGTCTATTTGATAAAATCGAAATGCGGTGCCTTATAAATTTCGCTTAGGAGCGCCGGTAGTATCTCATGATAATAATATGAATATTGATCATAATTTTTTTTTTAGGATGATTAAGCATTGAAGGGTTTTCGGCTGGTCTGGCATTTCGCCTGATTTTATGTTTTTGCTTATTTAGCGCGTTCAGGAAAGCTTTGACAACGTTTTATAACATGAGTATATATTTTTTTTTGTTTTAGTTACCCAAACAGAAAAAAAAAAAGCATTAAAGATGTGGGACCGAGGGATAAATCTAGTTTGATTTTTGGTTGGATTATGAAGTTGTAGTTAGGGTATTTAAAATAGAAAGATTTCAATTGTAGGAAATGATGTAAAACATGTTGAGGATAAGTTGTGTAATAAAGTCGATAATTCACTTGTTGGATGTCACGCGATCTATTGCGAGGAGGAATTTTTTTTTCTTGTCTCTGTTTTTATAAATACGGTGTTCTGACGGGTTTTTATTTACGTCTCGGATTATTGAATACTTTCGGTGTTTGATTGGACGGTTAGAGGTTGCAAAAGCAATCGCCCTCTAATTAAATCATTTATTTAGGCATTAGTTCAATTTGGATTAAATCTCGCGAAAAGCCACGGTGGCTGTCTCTCGCGCGTCTTGGAAAGACATTCCTAATGCCTGTTTTTCTGAGGGAGGGATGCATTATCAAGTGAGATGAGCTGCAATGTTTGCGGCTGATTATTTTGGAAAATTTGCAATCGTGGCAAGTGGAGTAAAGTTTGACTAAACGATTTAATGAACTAAGTATATAATGGATTTGGTGAATGGTTATGTTATATAACATTTTGATAAATGGATGAATTTGAAGAGTGTATGTATGTGGTTGATGCACATTTGTTTCATATTTTTACTTAAGTTATAAAGTATTACATTTGGTGAGTAGTTATTTATATTTGGTAGGGTAGGTTTGATAAACAGGTAGTTATCTTGAATAATAAGTGAGTTATCATTTTATAAATGCGTACTTTAATGTTTGATGGACTGGTATACTTGATAAATGTGCATATTTTCATACTTCAAAGACAAGTTGTACCTATTAGTTTCTTCAAGCTTTTAGTTGCTGATAATTATATTAACATTCTTTAGAGCGCATGTCCTATGGACGAAATCGTTTATACATACTTTCACTGTTTGAAATGTTACAATCATAAAGATATAGTTATGACTAGAGGAGGTCATAGCTTGTTGCCGCTCTTGTAAATCCATGTGTCGACTAGGTATTGTTATCTCAGTATATTTCAGGGAACCTCCGTTCGGGTGAAAGCGATAGCTGTTGGATAAATGCTTGTTGGGTTATCAGAAGACCGTGTAGTCTTCGATGAGGTTACTTGTAAATATTATAGCGAAATAGTAAGTTTAAAAATAGAATGAGGCTAAACTAAAAAAATGAGACAAAGATAAAAATAATAACTTAAAGCATTGAAACAGCATAAAGTGAAATAGTAACTTACAAACTATACATACATATTTACGAATTATGTAGATAGATATAGTATTACTGGATTACGTATATCAAATAAGAATACTGTCAGCTCATGTTTTGTTTTCGGCGTGGTAATTTTACGCTTAAAACTCATAAGAGATATCATGAGGTTCGCTTTCTGTAAAAGTTATTAGCTTTAACAGTTAATTGATTTATTACATTATTTATTTATTATACACTCAACAAGTAAAAGTATTTTGTTTTGACAAAATCCAAAGAAGTACCTATTGGATTAATAAGGCAAGGTACGAAGCATTGGCTGGATTTTACAACATTTAAAGTTTCCTGTTCATTTTTATCATTGAGTTAATTTGAGGCGGAAGGATCCTCTTGAAAATTTTTAAGATTAAGTTATTAGTAAGAAAGTATATTTTGCTTAGGTTAGTTTAAAATGTACAGCCGGTAATTTAAAAAAAAATATATATATTTAATTTTACATAATAGGTGAAGCTGGTTGATGCACCAAAAATCGAATTATCATAGGAATTTAATTAAGCTAACATTTTTATTTATTATCAACTTCAAATATACAGTAGCAAACTGATTAGTTGGAATACATGCAGTGATTGGAATATTTAAGTTCCGATAGAAGAATCTATATCGTGGCTTGTTCCTTTATGGACAAGAATATTTTTTTTGACTCGTGGGACCACTTACACAAAATATCAACGTTCGGTTTGGAGGTCTTCCATGGCTATTCCTACAGTTCCATGACGTATTGAAGAGGTTAACACTTTGTCGCTCATCACATCAACCAGCACGGCATTTGGGTATGATGGATGGATGTAGATAGGTACACATTTGATGGGGGGGGGTTTAGTGGTTTGTATCAATAGGAACCAGGGGTTGAATGAGGAAGGCTGAGGACAGTACGTGTGGTGCTTACTAGGGAAGGTTTATGTTCAACAGTGACCTTATGATGATGACGATGTAGATGACGATGATGATGATGATGGACGTACGAGGATGAATCTTTTACGAAACGAATAAAGGGAAATCGAACAGATGCGGGTCATTACGGTTAACATATAAAATAATGTATAAGGTACCTACTTTCTTCTAATCTTTATGATCGATCAGCTTGTGATAGAGATTTTGATGTCGTAGAGAATAGAGATGTATCGAACGGAATATTTATTTCATTTTTTTCCTGCTATTATGTTGATATCGCTTTTCTCTATGAAAAGGAATTAATGATAAACTAATAGGTATCATTCGGCGGCGAGTCGCGACTGTGTCGTTCCCAGGGTCGAATTTGGTAGTTCTGCTTATGTTACTCGAAACGACAAAGTACGCCATATGGTGCATATTATGGCTAAAATAAAATATATAAGTATCATGTGAAATTATAAATCAAAGATTCTTTTTGCATGTAGATATTATATGGTTAAGAGGCACAAGTGACGCAACTACTGTACCCTGGCGTTTGTTTAACATTGTCCATTAGTACTTCAGAATGTGGATTTTGCTAGAAAGAAAAACAATAGGTAATTGTAAGAAATATGGGAAGCGTAATCTGCATTAAAAGAAAAAGTTTGAATTGGAAGCAACCAGGCATAGGATTTTCATACATCCGTAATCACGTTCCTTTCAACTCTCTATCTATCACGGTTCACGATACGCCGTTCGCGGTTCGGGCCGTGACGCACGTGCAGACGGACAGACGGACGGAGAGCAGAGGTTTAGAAAATAGGGTCTCGTAGGCACCCTTCGAGGGGTACGGAACTGGAGAAAACTAAATTATAATAATGATAATAGGTTTTCTAGGTTACCAAGTAAAATTACTTCTCTTAGGTCGGATTGTATTATGATGGATGCTTATGAAACAAAATTAAATGAACGGTCTACTCAAAGTGTTTTATGTTTGCAGGATCCAAGGATGTTGGAAATGAACAAATGAGGGAAAGGATGACCCAAAACTAGGTATGGGTCAGGGACACAAAGTCCCAAGGAAGGAAAGGATGGAAAAGCCCCGAGGTTACGGGCTATGGACAAAAAGTCCTATAGGAGGAAGGAGGTGGACCCTAGGATAAGGGTCATTAAAAATTTGGATCTGGAGGGAAAAGACCCTAGGATAAGGGTCATTAAAAATTTGGATCTGGAGGGAAATAAGGACAATCATATATGTATCCCGGTAGAAGAGAGACGCGCCAAGGCTCGGAATCCGCGATTTTCCAATAAGAAGGGAAGAAGAAAATATGTGCGTAAAACTATTGCGTTGAAAGTGTATGAAAATGTTTTGTGATTTAAATCGAGAACTGGCGGCGATTAACTTTAAGTTTAGAGAGTTTATTTTATCAAAAGGACAAGAAGTTCACTTACACATATTCATATTAAGAATCGCTCCCGATTCTAAATATAAATATAGAAGAAAACATAATCTTTAAAGGTATGGTGACTATACAATAATATAAAAAGTCAAAACACGTTATATTCGTTAACAAACTATACCTACATCTAGCTAAGATATCTATGGTGTTTGACACTGTTTGATTAAACTTTAAACTTTGTAAAAGATTTTTCCTCCAGTATGAGTTTCGGCAAGTACATTATGTAGTAGAGCTAGGTAGTTTACATACCATAATTAGTCCTAGCTTTATGTAATTGTAGCATAATAGGTATGTTCGTTTTGTGTACCATATTTATGAGATTTAGCTTTAAAGTGATGCGTGTATGTACGGACTTTAATAGTATTTTCCTAACAAATAGAAATATTTTGAATTTGTATAATTGACTTATATAATATAGTTCATCAGTTTTCTTATATAATTCTTTAGTGGGAAGGAGAGTCTAGTTGGAACAGAACTTTTAACAATTTATTTTGAGATACTTGAAACCCTTTAAAGTAGTTTTTAGTAATTAGTTTTACATGCTCATCCCCAAATCTCTATTGAGTGTTCCTGTAAAATATTGGCTTGTGAGTTATAATTGATACTTCGGACTTTATGCATGTACCTACCTTCTTTGATTAAATGGAGGCCTCCTTTAGTTGCTACTGGTCTCGCAATTTTTGATATCTTTATGATTTTTGAAAAATTATTTATAAATTTAGAGTGTCTGCATCTTTTTATTTTAATATTAGCGGAAGAGAACAGAAAAATGAATTTTAGATTAAAGGCTAAATTTGAGTGCTACTGTAGACTGGCAGGTAAAGTTGCGAGGGTAAATAGTTTGGAATTGAATTGAGTTTATCTGCTATTTTCTAATTATATCGGATGGAAAGGGTTGCTGCGAGTGCTCTAAAATTAAGTTGCAATCATAATCAATACCAATGTATCAATAAAACTGTATATTCCTTCTAGTTAAGGTTAGCAAGAATATTAATTTAATTAATTACTATCTTAATTTTTTTTTGTTTTGTTGAACTAAGTCTTTGTCATTTTGGTTGTGAAGTTTACATGTTACTTAAGTTTTAATTTTTTTTTTTAAAAGCGATGAGACTCGCTTAAAACAGGATGGCCGAGCTGTAAGCTTGGCCCATCTTAATTATCTATAAACGTATAGAAGTTACTGATTAGATAGTTGGCGCCACTCAAATCATAACAAATCATAACATCATATTAGAAGGCGTCATTGATTGGCTGAAGTTGTTCAACATCTGATCGATAAACGTACTGTATATAAAATTCTTATAGTTTTTAGTTGATGAATTGTAGCATAATAAAGGATAATATTTGTAATCAATATATAAGATGAAAACATCTTTATTACTTAGATGATTTGTTAAACGAGCTTGATGATTTGTATATTAGTCACTAAGTTTATTCATTGTACAATTTGGATTGGCCGATAACGATAAGATAAAAAGGGGAGTGGCTAATAAACGTGGAGAGGTTACCTGTAAGAGTGGTTTTAAAACGACGACATTCGGAAATATACTAACGTAAGAGGAACAACATTTATTTGACACAAATGTAAAAGTTAATAAATTTAAATATTAAATAAAAGTATAATAATTTATCATAAAGATTGTGTTTGTGATTTCGTCAGACCTTACCCAAAATAATGTAAATGTAAAGAAGATAAAAGGAGCAAGTGACCATATTTTAGGAAAAAATTATTTCAATTTTGTATATAAAGCAATACTAACAAATACTAGTTCAATTTCCATTCATTGCTCCGCTTTTAAAATTACGCGTTACTTATAAAATGTGGTTGCGTGTGACACGAAATATAACTAGAATAACTAGAACAACTTAAATCGATAAAGGTTGTTAGCAAGGAGCTAAAAACTACAGTAATACTTACACAAGTTATTGTTTTTAAACTACAAATTATCGGGTTTATACTTGACGATTGTGTTAAAGATAATTATTTATAACTTTATTACTTTACGTACACTTTATATTATAATTTCACTCGTAGCTTTATTCATGGATGGTCTGTGTAAAATCCATAAATAGGTAGCCAAAACAGTTAATAGTAATTTATTATAGAAAATGTGTCTAACTTTTTTCCGCTCTGTCTAAATCTGAAATATTCTCTAGTATTAATCTACAATCTTAGAAGATTTCATGTGTTTGTCGAATAAACCCTAACCTAGATTTGAGATACTGATATTGTTGCGATATTTCTAGATGCAGCCCCACAAAATGTCGAACACATGAATAACGGTCGTGGCTTGTAAAGTAAATATCTTAGTCAAACACTAGCTTATGCCCGTGTTTTCGTCCGAGTAGACTATGCCAATTTCAATACTCTATTTTAATTTCAGCCCGATCCGTCCAGTAGTTTCAGCTCTGCGTTGGATCAGTCCGTCAGTTGGTCAATTTTTAGGGTTCCGTAGCCAAATGGCAAAAAACAGAACCCTTATGGATTCGTCATGTCTGTCTGTCTGTCCGTCCGAATGTCACAGCCACTTTTTTCCTAAACTATAAGAACTATACTGTTGAACTATTATTAAAACATCTAATAAAGTTACAACGAACTACAAGATCTTTTATATTATGATGTTAGTTGCTGCTACGGAACCCTTCATGGGTGAGTCCGACTCGCACTTGGCCGCTTTTGTTCGTTTTATGATGTCTGTCTTCTATTAAAAAGCTGGCTGTTCCACTTCTAGCATTCACTCGTTTTCATTTTCCGATTATCGAAAAGTGGGACACATTTTGTTTTATTTATAAGACAACTTTTGAAGTTCTTATGGTAAAGAACCATTTATATCTTTGGGTTAAAACCGCATTTGTGTAGGAAATAATTGATTTATTCGCTTTCTAGATAAAAAGCTTGTTAAGACGTTTATATCTATCCGTCTTTAGGTTTCAAGCTATTGACCCGTGAATCGGTATAAAAGACATGCAGGCAGATATAAATTGCCATGGATAATATTAGTGTGGATTATAAAAATACCAAATCGAGAATTTCCCAAAGATACATCGTACCTACATTGCGTAAAATGTTATAATGTTATGTTTAACTTTATAAAGGTCAATGTAGGATAATACATCGCTTGAATCTATGAATATTTGGTGGAAAGATTTATTGTCAAACTAGCTGATGCCCGCGACTTCGTTCGCGTGGATGTAGTTTTTTAAAAATCCCGTGGGAACTCTTTGATTTTCCGGGATGAAAAGTAGCCTATGTGCTAATCCAGAGTATAATCTATCTCCATTCTAAATTTCAGCCCAATCCGTCCAGTAGTTTTTGCGTGAAGGAGTAACAAACATACACACACACACACACACACACACACACACACACACATACAAACTTTCGCCTTTATAATATTAGTGTGACAATAACAAACAGGGTACATTAGCATAATGTGTTCATATCTCTTAAATAATACATCAAGGTCATCTACAATTAATTATACATCATAAGTAGGTATACTTTACAATTCATTGTACAGAAACCCTTTTCTCATCATTATTATGATCACAGACTATTATATTGCTTTAATAGATATAAGCACCATAATTTTAACAAATTGAATCTAGTTTTCATTTTATGGTCAGTTACGAACTCGATTATTCTTGATTAGTAACCAGTTACAAAAAGATATTAATCGTATTTCATTACGAACCCATACAAAGTATTCTTGAATAACAACAAATTACGAAAAGATGAAATATTAATCTTATTTCGTAGCTGGTTAGGAAAATTAGTTAGCAACGTGGATGGAACCAATTTTTTATATACTTACTTAACAGGTATGGTATGCTACTCGTAGTTTAATCCGTTACAAGTTACTGTCGCTCTGTTTAAAAAGACATCATAAATCTAGATATAATATGCCACCCTGTAGGTAATTTTTATCAAAGTAAATATATAAATCTTAAATAAAGACAGATCTTAGGATCTGTCAAATTAAAGTTACAATAACAAAAGCACTGGTTAAATATATAGGCAACAATATCTGTCCAGAAAAAAAGAGACGAAAAAAGACATTTTGAATTGAGGTTACGAAAACAATTTTGACCTCAAACCTATATTTCGCTCAAATTAATTATTCAGAAAGGCGTAGGTGCAGACGAAAGGCAAAATTTTATTTATTATTCATAAGATAAAACAAATACAAAAATATAAACCTGAAGAATTATGTAAATGTAAACATTTTGAAGACGAACGCTGTCTATCCTACCATCTTTAACTAAACCCGTATAGTAACAACAATACTATTATGGGATTGTGTCTGCACCATTTACATAATCTATCTGAAATAGGCTTACACGTTCGGGACTCTATCCGAGGGAGTGGCCAATCGAGAGCGAGCGGCCTTTATTCTATTTATAATGCTTTAACTACTCATACCTATATTCCTTAAAACAATATAGGTAACCTGATTATTATTTACTGGATACATCATACTGGACATCATGGAGCTTCCGAAGAGATCATAATTTTTTCTTAATTAAAGGAAAACTTTCCCTTATAAATAAGATAATCAACTATTCCTCTAATTGCAAAATAGGTACCTAATTTCGAAGCAATGTTTACATAAATATGTAGACTATAACATTAGATACATCTATATAAGTATAAATTCAATTTCAAAGGACCACAAAAAATTACGGGTGGTTATGTGTTGAATAAACAATGAGAGGCTCTACGTTCGAGCGCCGACTCCCGTCTTTCACTCACCCAATTTTCAATAAGATTGCCGAATTTGTACCACTTCGAGACCTAACATAGTACGTGTCTAAGGATTGCTTCAGGAATTATTTAATCTGGAATCGGTCCGGTCGGACGTTAGTGTTATTTATTAAGGAAATCGCATACCACCACAAGCGTCACAACCGACGCAATGGCTACCAGAACCAAAAGTTTACTGAAAACCCGAGTGATGTTTGCAGCATCGCATCAGCGCGCCCGAGCCGCGCTCTATAAGTAAATGCGAGAGAAGAGGACGCATAAGCACTGCTTTATGGTAATTTAATCAACATTCTTCGATATGCTTGATGCGGCCTTATCTTGTTGCTAATATTACGCACATATGTAACTAGGTGTAGAACTAGATAAATATTCTGTACTGAATAGATATTGCCCACGACTCCGTCCATTTGGATTTAAGTTTTTGAAAATTCCTTGGGAACTTTAAGTTTTTTTGGGATAAAAGTAGTCTATTTATGTCTGTCCTCCGAACACAGGCTATCTATGTATTTAAGTTTAACACACGATCTTGCAAAGCCAGCAGATAGTCAGACAAACAGATACACTTTCAGTTTATAATATTAGTAAGTACCTAATGGATTGGGAAAGTTATGTTTTGTGCTTCTTACAAATATTTTCGTGGTATGCGATCACAATTTCCCTATTAGTCTGGTAAGGAATCTGTCTTTAATTAAATCACAATAGGTATATCCTTGCAAACGAGGATCATGATTGCGTCCAGTACAATAGCTTGATATACTGCCTTTGACAGATTGCTAACTGCCTGCAGAGTAAAGTAGCTACCAATTACAGCGCATGTAGGTCAGGTCAGAGGCCTCCATTACTAAATAATAAATGTTGTATCAGAGCAATAGTTAAAAATAATAGTTCATATAACCTTCCTGGTAGGTAACTAACCCTCTATTTTAAAACAAAGTTTTCTTAATCATAGAAGTTGGAAACAAATAACGAAGTGCACGTAAAGACTGTTAAGTACATGTGATAATAATGTGACCTACATATTAATAAAAACGTTGATTTTGAGGCCTGCGACAGTCTGTTTGATGACATCAACAATATCATGACAGACAATATCGTGTTATAGAATTAGAATATCACTCCGAACGACCGTCGGTTGACTAAGTGTTCGTGATGTATGGCAAATGTCGCAATATGTTGCTTTGGCGTAAATGAAGCTTAAAACGCAAGAATCACGACGTGTTGAGTAGTAATATGATGTGCTTATGTGATATGCACTGTTCGTTATATCGACATTCGTACCTACATCAGTGCCATCGGGTTTTCTTTGGTTCCAAACCTTTGTTCCTATCATTAAGACCGCGTGGGATTTCGTTTTTACATTTCGATGATTCCAAACAGTTATTTTCGTCTCAAACGGCTCAATACGAATCAACCAGCCATTTTACATTTATAGTAGATCAGTAGGTCAGTCAGGAAAGTCTTTCCTGGGAATTATTCAACGGGATTTTTAAATAAATCCAAGTTGATAGAAAAATCTGCCTTTTTTTCATTCAGCGGGAAAACCTTACCAGGGCAGGTAATTTGAACTCGCAATAGAATAATGCATCAACCCTACACAGCCGACAGTTCTGCAAATAAATGCAAGCTCTGCTATAATTAGACTTTTTACCCACGTTGCGACGTATACAGTATGTATTTGGGTTAACAGGCTAGTTGTTTGTACGTTCCTCTTTTTAATTAAGTAAGGGTGAACCCAAAAAATGAAGGGGTAAGATTTTGTGTTTATAATTTTATTTTTAATAATTGTGATTTATGTTTTTATAATTTATGTTTCAAAATTTATTATATTAATATCATAAATGCAAAAGTGTATGTGCCTATCTGCTATCTTCTCACAGCCCATGCGTTGAACCGATTTTAGCCAAAGGTAGAGATCGCTTGCATCTATAAGATATACATATATATCTATACCTGTTGTCCCAGAAAATTATAGATTTTTGACAGGATTTTTAAAAACTTAGATCTACGTGGATGAAGTCGAGTGCATCATCAATTTGTCACAAAGATAACATTAATCCTGGACACGGATAAAAGCTAATTTTTATCCCGCAAAATTGAATAATCCGACGGGCTTTTTAAACAACCTAAATCCACGGAGATGAATTCGAGGGCGTCATCTACTTTAAAATATAAGAAGAGTGTTAAGGTGAGACCTAATTACGATAGCGCATATAAAATGATTGTGCCGGCTGGCAATGTTGACCCAAGTCTGGAACTAGATGGGTGAGCGACTTGAGAGATCCGAAGAGGCGATCTTCAGTTTTGTAAAGCGAAAATATATATCGCTGTCGCTACGTCTTGTAGGTTGTAGTCTAATAAAAATAGCTTCCACTAACCAAATAAAAGAAGGTGTCTCAAGGATATATCCCGGAAATATTTCCCTACACCTATAAATAAGCCTCAATCCCAGCCAGACGCGACGTAGCATCCGACAGCGTAGTATTCAAGGGGTTAATGAATTACGTTCAGCGTGACAGGGCTAATCCCTCAAGTGGTCTGTGGCCAAATGCGGCTGTTTGAACGTGGGATACTCTAAGTACCAATACAGGCCTTTAGGTCGCGCATTGTCAATCAACGGAGGGATATAACAACCCACATCTTGCTTCAAAAGGAATTTATTATTAGGAACACAAAATAAATGTATTATCTGTACTACCACTCTGTATTTTTAATTTGGACTATAAAAGCGGTGGACTCCTAGATCCTTTTACATAGAATAACTAAGACTTCTGTTTTGAATCTTAGTTTTAACGATTATATGACCGCCCGCGAAAAATCAGGATTTATTCCTCGTTTACATTAGGATATAGAAAACCTCTGTGCGAAATTTCAGCTTTTTAGGTCTAAAGGTTTGAGCTAGGCAAGGCTGGTTGATGTGTCAGTCAGTGAATTTTTATAATATGAATTGTTATTAGGATAATAACAAGGATCAACTGCTCAACGTGCTTTCTGAGGTACGAAGGATATTTAAATACTCAATTAGGATTTGGGTCAACTGAAAAACATGGTGACTGGATGAGAAAGGCTAAGGACTGGGTGTGGTGGCATTTATGTCATAAGGAACGCATTTTTATACCCGTGCGATGATGATAAGATAATAGCTTATTGTTCTTGAAGCGTGGTTAAAGAAAAAGCTTTTTAGTCAATATTTCGAACAACTTCTTTATTTTTATCAAGACATAAGTTACCCCTTGACTGCAATCTTTTTTGCCGGTAGGGTAGTAACTAGCCACGACCGAAGCCTCCCATCAGACCAGATCATAATATAGAAATTATGAATTCTCAAATGGCCTCTGCCTGGAATCGAACTCGGGACCTTCACATAAGAGACCACAACGCTTATCACTGCGCCAGGAAGGTCGTCAATATTATTCCTCTTTCTCACGAAACAGTTATATTTCCAAACACATTAGAATGATTTCGTTTCGTATTAACTTTGGATCTACTATGTGATTCGGATGTTAGTTACTTAACTGCTAAATGCATGTTTTTGTTCATCTCGCCTGTTTCATTTTCTCGCTTCATCCATTAGGCCGTTCTAGACGTAGCTTGGCATACATATTGCTTGTGTAATGAAGATGGGTAGATTGTGCTTTTTGGGTCAATTAGGTGGATGTTCCAGAAATAGTTACATGTTGCACTATTAAAGCTATATTAGAATTAAATTATAAACGTTAAAATAGTTTTCTGTTCCTATCATTGCCAATTTTATTTTATTTTGTGTTGTTTTGAGTCTAATTTACGAGATTATACTATCTTCCTTACGACGAATTTCAGTCACGGCGTCTAATCTCATTGAAATCTAGCCAACTATGCTAGAGCATTAGTGTGTGGTCAACCCCAGATGCATTCTCTATTCTCTCACTCTCATTGTCTAATGAGACGGCAAATAATGTAACTGAAGACGGCTTGACGTGCTGTTTTTAGGCCCGATCCGGTTTTAAAACCCAAGACCTCTATTATACATTCGAAAGTGATAGCCATTAGACCGGTAGTTAAGTGAGCTTGCTCTAAGTTTTAACTTCATAAAATTCATTGAACAATCAATTTGATTAATCTTCTAGGACTTTATTGAAATTTCCGCCATTTTAATATCTTGATTAAAATGTTCCAGTACATACGCAACAAGAATTAATGAAACCCGGGTGTCATGACAGGAGCCAGAGCTAATCTCTCATGTTTCAGGATGTACGAATACCGTGGAAACACAATGGGAGAGCGTTTATGGCAAACATTATTGCAATATTTTACGAGAACATACTTTTGGACATAGTAAGCCCCGTAATTTTATGTCTTGGTTGCTACTCACGAAAGAACAAGGTTTTCTTTTTAGGGTTCCGTACGTACCAACGGGACCCTATTATTAAGCCTCCGTTGTCAATGAATCCGTCCGTATGTCTATCAGCGGGCTGTATCTTGTGAATCTTAATAGGTAGAGATTTGAAATTTTTAACCCCCGACCCAAAAAGAGGGGTGTTATAAGTTTGACGTGTGTATCTTGTGTATCGGTGTATCTGTGTATCTGTCTGTGGCATCGTAGCTCCTAAACTAATGAACCGATTTTAATTTAGTTTTTTTTGTTTGAAAGGTGGCTTGATCGAGAGTGTTCTTAGCTATAATCCAAGAAAATCGGTTTTAAAGTTAAAGTCGTTTGAAAGTTATCAGCTCTTTTCTAGTTACTGTAACCTTCACTTGTCGGGGGTGTTATAAATTTTTAATATACACTTGTCATAGAATGTGTATTTCTATTGCCGCTATAACAACAAATAATAATAATTTCAAATTGGTCGCCATGAAAATTTTAAAAAAGTGATATTTCTTATACGATAGTACGGTAGCCTATGCCGCTACGAATAAAACATAGTTGTTATTGAAACAGTTTGCCGAAATGTTTCCAAAAAGTTTAGAATTTCAGTTTTAGGATAGCAAGTGAAAACTTTTCCATACCGACGCTACCGGAAATCGTAAACCACAACATGTGAGTGTGTTAGTCATTCCATAGCGTAATATTCGGAAGCTGCATTTTTTTCATTATTTCAATACGTTTCGTGTCACTCGATTTATTTCATTGCATTTTTCGGTTTATCTTCGCACGTTCCCGTTTTTTTACTAACATACGGTAGTGTCGATATATTCGATAAACAATTTTTACTAAAATATCAGTCGTGCTTCCTTTATACCAGCTATTGTACTTGACTTTGTCCGTATGAATTTGGCTCCAACTGGTCAATAATTATAAATTATGACACACTTTATTAAATATCAATGCCGAAACAATTAGGTAATATGGAAAAAAAAATCATCGGGCTAGACCAAGGTAGGATGCTTGTAACAAACCTTTTAAGGATTTCCACTTTAAAAAAATCACTAATATTAGGAATAGCTTATAGCTTTCTTTGTTGACAGAGATTTTGGGTAATTTGGGGTAAAACCGACGGTAACCACGTTTTTCATACAAATAACCCACCCAATGTCTAAAATGACATAAAAATCAGACTTTACAATTTTTTAATAAAAAGTGATAAATAGGTATGTCGTTGGGATTTTATTGAAACGGAGATTATTTTCAAGGCATTTTCGTATAAGCCGGCATCCCATTTTCTTGTTCTAAAAGCGTCTCGAAAGCTTTTTGCTCGCGCTTGTCAATCGCAGGCGCTAAGAAAACGAGCTCCGATGCAGGGGTGGAGATTGGGATCTCTTGATGGCTCATTATTTTCTTAGCCAGAATTCATTTCCATTTTAACTTATAGTACTTAGAGCCCTTGCGCTAACTTGTAATTAATTTAAATTCGATTTGCCATTCGTAGGTACTCATTTGATGTTTTGGCATGGCACGAAATTAACTTTCAGTGCGGCCCACATGAGTTTAGTTTACAGAACTTCCACCAACGATTAGTGTTTAATTATCAGTATCGACCGATATACGTCCACTACTGGACCTATGTCTCTTCTAGAAACTTTCCCACGCCACGGTTTGCGCCATCTGAATCCAGCGGCTCGCTGCTCGTTAGATGTCATCTGTCCACCACGTCTCCATCTGGTGCGAGGTCGTCATTCTAGTACCTAATTTGAGACCCCAACATTTATCAGTTTTTTGACTTCATCATTGCCACTTCGGCTTCGAAACTCGTTTAGCTATTTCAGTTACTCTGGTTCTTCTACGGATTTTCTCATTAGATACTGATTTGATCACCTAGAGAAACTCCAAAGATATAGACCTGTCCCTCGCCTACACAGTGTTCAATATTGGTATCAAAAATGTGTAAGTATTTTATAATGTAGAAACTCTACCCAAAAAAGAAACATTAATTATTACATTACAGAATTAGTAGTTGCATTATAAAATAAATAATAATTATAAAATAATGCATAACTAATTCTAGGCCAATGACCTATTCGGAGTTGTAAAGTTTGAATAAAAAGCACTAAAATGTTAACAGTTCAAATAGCATACTCATTGGAATCGAAATAATTGGAAAGCATTTGACCTTTAGCGAACGAAGTTTTGCATTATAAACACAACAAGTTACTTACCGTTTGAAACGGAAAAAATTCTGAAAAAATAATAGCTACGATAAACGAGGGTTTAATCGAAAGAAAATTCGAAATTTTGTATTAGTCTTGGTATTAACGACTACTAAACATGCAACTGTTCTTTAATAGTTCAAACTATTCACTAGAAAGTAGGTCATTGATCTTGATATGTGGGTTTCTTAGAGATGTAAAAGCATAAACTTAATATTACTGCCGTAAATGTGAAATGAACATTATTTGTAAGTAATCGGCTGTGTTGAATTTTCATTTATTTTATTATTTTTTATTTACATGCTATAATAGTTATCCTGTTTTGACTGCCAAAAAGTTCTCAATTCAGTGCATTTGTTTTATTTGTTCACGTGCAAGTTATGCCTTGACTGATATCTCATTTGATGGTAAGTCATGATGCAGTTTAAGATGGAAGTGGACTCTAAAATCTATTTGGTCTCTACCACACCGGAATGCTAAATCGCTTGGTTGTGCGGTTTTACCGGTAGAGTAGTAGTCAACTAATCACGTCCGAAGCCTTCTATATACTCGTACATCGATGCTTCTAGCAGATCAGGTCAAAGCTAATGTAGAAATCATAAACTAAATAATACGAGTATTTCTATATAAAAACATTCACCGCGATTAATAGCTTCATCTGGTAACAGAAGGGCTGGGTATCTTTTGCATAACGGATCAGCCTGGCTGTCCAACGCGGAAATGCAGCTAGTATTCTTGGCACCATTCCTCGCGGGCATGATTTGCATAGTAATTAGATAAGGCTAGCTTTAAGTTTTCTTGTAATATTTTCTTCTAGTAATATTAAATGAGCGAAGCCAGGTTTTCAGTTAAAACAGAGAGTGCATTACAATAAATCCTCGTAACGTTACCCGCGGAGTTGGAAACTTGTGGCGAAAAATCATCGCATAAAATCTTTTTACCCGCTACATAATATTTTCAGATTACGAGTGCTTCATCGTCAAGCCGGTTAAAGTTCGCGGCTTTTTACATTATTTTATATAGACTCATTTATATTTATTTTAAAGGGAAAGCAACGATAGGATGACCGTGTCCCTGATGGTTCATCTTTTTGCCATCGAAACGTAACTACCATCCTTTCTCTTAAAAGCCGTTAACTGCATGAAGTTTTTTTTAAGTTATTGCGAAAAACGTGGGAAATTTAAAATACCTACTAATATTCCTAAACAAGATTGCTATAAAGGATCTAATTAAAAACGTTTGGTTCTCGATCCATTTTATTTTAGAAACACCAGTTTTCAAAAATTCTTAGTGCCAGTAGTTGTAAACAAACACGTTTCGGCCAAGCCTTATTACAAGTTTTTAAAATTATTGTAAGAAAAAAAATATGTAAGTATGTATGTATGTATGTTTGTATCCAGATTTTGTGTGTTCCACCGTAGTGTCTAAACTACTGGGCCGATTTTGATGAATGAGGTGTCAATTGATTCATTGTAAAGGGCCGGGTGACATATTAAAGCTATGTTTTATACGAATAAAAAAGACCTAACGGATGTTACATTAAAAAAAAATGGAGGTCCCCAAAAAAAAATTTTTTTTTTTGCTATTGTACCTATTGAGTGGGATGTCAAATGAAAGGAGAGAAAATTCTGAGCGCATGTAAATAAATGTACAATAGCATTAAAATAAACCAAGCGACAGAAAAACAATTTTACTCTAATATTTCTACGTTTATTAAGACGATCGTAGTCGGGTTTTAGTTTTCAACTTTATCGTTTGTAAAATATACGTAACCACTGATTGTTATAATATTTTTAGGTAGGTACATTAGACATGATAGGTACTTTGAAGCTAAATCTATTTTGGATATACAGCTGCACTAATTAAGCCGTTGATGAATGTAGCGGTGAGAGCGAGAGTTAAAATTTAATTGGATAGGCAGGTACGTAGTATATAAAATATCAAGTACGATATACTTATTTTAAAAAAATGCAATAGTAATTTGTGAGAAAGGAATTTTTGCTGATATATTAACGCAATGCTCGGTTGATTATGTCGAATTAAATAAAAATTGTTTTCTTCTTTGCGTGATACATTTAGTATTAGGTATATTATTATCTACGATTATTATTATTGCGTAAAACTTCATGATCTACTTAATATTAATTGGAGGCAAACGTCTTCAAAGTATCCTTGAAATAAATATTGAACTAAATAATAAATTATATATATGTATAATAAATAATACACATCCATGATCAGAAATATATAATTTCTATTATAAAAAAGAAATTTAATAAGTATTATTTTATCTAAAATCAACATAAAACATAGTTATAATTACTTTTTTAAGAAATAATATAGAAACAATAACAGACAAATATTAGTGTAGCAATTCAAAAGTGTAAAATTAACTTTATTACGTATATATTACGTAAAACATACAACTTTAAGGTGATGTCGTAATAAATTTACGTGTACAATATTATCGCTCGACAAACTAAAACATCACGTCACGGCTTTGAGTAAACGGGACACGTGTACAACATCAACGTCAAAGTGGTCACAATGAAACAAAATGTTACTTATTATGTTTTTAATAAAATGATCGTAATAATTATTAGGTAATAATCGCAAATGAGAGAGCTTTTTATGAAGAACTTGATTGAAACTGTGCAATGTTAAAGCAATCAAATAACACTTGCTTTAATAAGGCAGGAAAACATCGTTAGAAAATTTGCACGCATAATATGAGAGTTCTCCATATAATTTTTTCAAAGGCGCGTGAAGTCAGTCTACTAATTCCCACTTTGCAAGCCTGGTGGACTATGCTCTAAACCAGTATCATTTTGAGAAGAGATCCATCCATGTTCAGTATTACAGCAAGTACAGGTTAAGATAATTACGATGATATTGACATACAATATTATGTCCGACATTAAATACCAACTTACCACTACTTTTGTAGACTAATTAATGTTTCAAGTTTCGCCCCAAAATTTTTAACGCTACAATAAATTGTTAAACATGTATTGTGTTGTACGAAAATATATGTATTACAATTTAGTAATTATAAATTTTTTCTCTAAAAATAGTTCTGTATTAATGAAGCATTATAGGCATTTTATAATAGACTCTTCATGGGTTTCACACGCTAAGAATCTCATCTTACAGCGGGAAATTCCTTTCTCTCCATTATAGAACACTCATTAGCTGACTTTATTGAGCAATATAACAAGGGAAAATTGTCAGCGGAGAAAGCATTAGAGTGGACCCACCTTCCTCTGTAGATAGGAGTAAAGGTCGTAGCTCATTTACACGACGCCGTTTCCACACAACACACGCATGGCTCCGCCTCAAATCAAAGTGACCGCTAGTTGGCCACGAGCAGACAGCTAGGAGAAATCGCTGTCCACGCGATGACAGCTAGCAGTACGGCGTCTCCCTACTACGCCCGTTAAAAAATGCTCGAGTGGCCCGCATGCTGTAGACGCGTGGTAAGCGAGATATCAACCGTCGAGTGGCTAGATTGTGGCAAGCTCGCATCGTTTGCAGTTGTATGTTGTCATTGTAAAATGTGTGTACAGATTACGCCTTTAAGCTCATGATTATTTTTTTACCGTGCGGGAGCGGAGTCGTGTAAGTGAGCTACGACCTTAATGCGAAACTTTATAATATGACATAAATATGACCTGTTTAATGTCAGCGGCGTAGTCCCGGTCACATAATGGTTCCTTATATTTTGTAAAGGAATCCTTCAGTAAACATAAAAGTTCATCTTTCACATTTTATTCACATAGCTACCTCTATGCCTAAACTACAGGTGGCAGGGCTGTAAATAAAACATTTATTTCATGTTTGTTCCCGACCACTTTAGGAGTTAAAGCTTCATTTACGCCAGAGCAATACAGTGCGACATTACGACATACCACAGGGACACATGCTAAAATGACTTAAAACACAGCATGAGTCAGTAGACTGTCGTATGTCTCTACATAGAATGCTGCTCAAGGCATTCATGTTTCCATTTGTAGCATGCCACATTATTGCATGCTGCTTCGGCGTAAAACAGTGTTTCACACTCGTCAGTTTCGATACCTACTAATAATTTACTCCTTTACAACGATATTGTTTATTTTATTGATAAGACTGCGCTTGTTTTCGCTAATCACTAGGGAGCTGATGGTTAAAATTCATATTATTTGTAAGCTCTTTTGCCCTTCTAGAAATAAAAAATTAAAAAGTTAAAAGCTTCACTATTTTTAATCTCAATGTGAAATCTACAAAATGAACATTAGCTAGCTTGCCCTTATCCGTTCCATTATTCCATTAGTAAGACCGCGTGGATTTAGGTTTTTAAATTCCCATGGGAACTCTTTGATTTTCCGGGATTTCTGGTATGGATAACTATAGGTATCCATGCAAAAAATCACGTCAATCCGTTGTTCCGTTGCAGCGTCATTGACGGACGGAAGGACAAACTAACAAACCAATAAACAAACACACGTTCGCATTTATAATATGAGTAATGCGGTTATTCAACTTATATTTCAATTGTCATCAACCATTTATAGTTCTATTTTAGAGTGTCTCAATATCTAAACGACGCGGGTCTGGAATAATGGTAATATTTCGGCATTCGGTTAGCAGGAAGTTTTTTGTAATATTGGGCAAGTTAGGTAATGGCAGTCTGCCAACAGCGGCGGTACCCAGCGGGCTGTACAAATTATACTTTCCTCCGCACGCCATATTATATATTGTAGAAAACTCGCGTTACAGTTCACGGAATTTATTCTTCTGAAATAGAGAAGTAAAAATAGGGCAGCAGTGAAGTATGAATGTATCTAAACTTCCGAAGTTATTCTGTACCAACAAGTATTTTTATGTCACCGCAGCATTTACGAGTAAGAAAAAATAAGTAGATAAGTATATTATATATCTAAAACTCAACTGAAGTATAAAAAACCGGCCAAGTGCGAGTCAGAGTCGCGCAATGAGGGTTCGTACTTAGTTATTTTTTCCGACATTTTGCACGATAAATCAAAAACTATTATGCATAAAAATAAATAAAAATCTGTTTTAGAATGTACAGGTAAAGCCCTTTTATATGATACCCCACTTAGAATAGTTATCTTACTTTGAAAATTGAAACACATTTTAATTTTTTTTAATTATGTAACCACTAATTCACGGTTTTCGGATTTATCCCTTTACTAATTGTTCCATGAGACCTACTTACCTGCCAAATTTCATGATTCTAGATCAACGGGAAGTACCCTATAGGTTTTCTTGACAGACACGACGGACGGACGGACGGATGGACAGACAAACAGACAACAAAGTGATCCTATAAGGGTTCCGTTTTTCCTTTTGAAGTTCGGAACCCTAAAAACGAGTGTGAACTATTAAAAGCAACGTAATCAATACCGACCTACAGAGTAGAAGTTTAAGATTCATAGCAAGTCACGCAACAGGAATTCATTAGGATTCCCGAGGCACCCTTTCTGCTTAAACTTGCTTGGCGCAGAAAACTTGGATAGCATACTTGAGCTGCTTCCTCTCTAGTGCATTCTCAATTAACAGGTACTTCACGTTCTATTTTTTATTATGTTACCTATACTTTCCATTAAAAGATTGATTTTCCACGCTTTTTCACCCGACTTCACCCGAATCATACTTTTGGTTTTAGCAAAACCAAAGGTATGATTTTTTAGCGGTCTATGTATGTATGTATGTTTGTATTTATGTATGTTTCACTCTAGCTGATAGGTGTTTATTAAATCGTTATTACGGACTGGGGTGACATAGGCTAAATATTTTAACCCAGCAAAATCAATATGACAGATATAAGATCCAAAAAACGGAGGTCTCTGGATATTTTTACTAACATATTGAGTGGGATGTCAAATGAAAAAGGAGAAAATTCTGAGTTAATAATATACAATATTGAAATATTTAGTAAATATAGTAATTCGAGCAGAATGTCGTAACTTGCAATCGTAAATCTATCCTTATTTTGTGACATGTATATGGCTGAGTGGATAACATTGGCTTGAATACTTCCACTATTGATTTTTTCCAGGCTTTCAGGTGTATTGGTTTAGCTAGTAAATTCAGTGCTTCGGCCTATTTCCAAAACTGTTTTAAGCGCGTGGCAATTTACGGTTAACTCATTTTCAACTCATACAACATCTTGATGTTGTATGAAAGAGTGAACGAATTAGTTAATTGCTTATGATATATTTATATTAAATTTTTAATACAAAATGATAGCAATAATGTCATAATTTTTGCATCTTTAGACTCAATCAATCTAAACAATCTCTTTCTAACTTTAAACTATAGAGGTCATACGCATGCATAACAAGAAAGGTACAATAAACGACATTTCTAAGTTTAATTAGTAATAATTAATCAATAACATTTCTTCCGGAAAGGATCAGCCTGGCAGTTCAGTGCAAAAATATAGCCATTATGTGCACTAACTATTACATGGGCATGATTTGTACTTACAGTAATTTGATAGGGCTAAAATGATGTTTACTAGAATATAGCTCACAAAATGTGCGTTTTCATAATCAAAATTTTCTGTTAACAATGTAACTTGAAGTAAATAATGAATACCGTGCAAATATAATTGTAATACTTCTTTGTTTACATTGTGAAGTACGCTCGGTTATGAAACGACGCGACCGGGCATGACGCAAGTCTGTACCGACCTTCACCTTTCCCCAGCCGAGGTCTGAATTTCGACCATAGCGCCCTTAGCAAAGACTCGGCCTACCACAAGAGACGCTTACAGCTACCTCACTGTTACATCACTGGTGTTTTTTTTTTCTTATTTTTATTTTTTAGGGACTTTTATATCTAAGTATATGTCATAATCTAAGTAGATATGTTCAATCAAAACAAGAAATTCTTAGGCTAACAAAATAATACAAATCGATCAAAAAGAAAAAGGAAAACAATTAGTGGTGTTAATTAAATATGTACCTACATATTTTTTTTATTCAGATACAAGTTAACCCTTGACTGCAATCTCACCTGGTGGTAAATGATAATGCAGTCTAAGATGGAAGCGGGCTAACCTGGAAGGGGTATGGCAGTTTTCATTAAACCCATACTCCATTGGTTTCTACATGTATGGCATCGTACCGGAATGCTAGGTCGCTTGGTGGCACGACTTTGCCGGTAGGCTGGTAACTAGCCACGGCCGAAGCCTCCCACCAGACTAGACCAGAAATTTAAAAATTATAACATTCCAAACCCCTGCCGAGAATCGAATCCGGGAACTCCTACTAATAAGATCACAGCGCTTATCACTGGGCCAAGGAGGTCGTCTATATAAATGATTACCTAGTACTAATAAATAACTTTTTTATATCAAAATAGTTTTGCTTCTTAAAAAAACTTTAAGAAAAACAATACGTGTTTTTCACCTAGGTTACTGTTCTTTGTACATAACACGTCATATACATATATAAATACCTAGTTTATTCATTTATTTTAGCTAATGGGTATTAGGTGTATCTTTTGTTAATTGCTACTACCAATGCTATAATATGATATTACTGTATTACTGTATTTATAAGCTCACTGGCTACCACGAACTTAGAAAAGAAAATACGAAGTAGAAATGCAGAAAATACGAACTTTTAATAACATGTAGACAATAGTAAATTATATTGATACAAAATACGTAGCTTGTACCTATATCCGTAGCGGTTCGTAGCGCTACGGCGCGGCGTAGCACATGTTAATTAGAAGTTTAACGGTTTCCTAAATGTTTCAGATAGGACTTAACACGGGAACTTAGTACTTTAACAGCCTGTACTGTACACGGTATTGGACTTAAATTAATATAATGAAACCCTTTAACGTAGAGCTTATAAATAAAAAATAAAAAACCACATGTAACTTCATGTCTTCAAATCAAGAGAAAACAGGTATCTTCTAAATAAATACACTCCACCTTATACCGCATTATCACTTAGAACCAGGTGTGATTGCAGTCAAGACTATGATAATCCAAATAATGAGATTTTATTCAATTTTGGTCAGCAAAGGGTTATATAAATTTCTTATATATTTATATAATTTCTTATAAAGTTTAAAGTAGACATACATTCATATGTCTAAGGGTAAATAGTAAATAACTCCGCTACAAAAGTGTAACCTTAACCTAGAATACTAAATGAAATGCTCGCTATATTTTACTGCTAATACTAATGAGGTTCGTTAGTAATGTTTTATATCATGCATCAAATATTACAGGTCAGACCCTACCTAAGTAATTATTTACCTTACTCAAAGGTACCAGAGTGAACGAAAGGTACCAACTTAATTCGGTATTTAGGTATGTTTGAACTTGATTGGTTGGTTATGAAAGTACACGTAATTTATTCAAAATAATTACTTAAATAAGCTTAATATTCAAATGAAATTGGAACTACGATTGTATGAAACGAGTGACGGAGAGAGCCCTCTTAAGGCACCGTCTCCACGGGCGAAAGTATCGCTGCGATAGTCTATGGGCCTATCTCCATAGGACGATCGTCTTGTTTCGTCTTATTGTCTTTCTAGCTGATGCCCGCGACTTCGTTCGCGTGGATGTAGGTTTTTAAAAATCCCGTGGGAACTCTTTGATTTTCCGCAATAAAAAGTAGCCTATGTGCTAATTCAGGGTATAATCTATCTCCATTTCAAATTCCAGCCCAGTCCGTCCAGTAGTTTTTGCGTGAAGGAGTAACAAACATACACACTCACGCATGCACACATACATACATACACACACACAACCTTTCGCCTTTATAATATTAGTGTGATTTTGTCTTGCGAATTTCAAGTTATGCGTCGCATGCTTTTTCATAATAAAATTAAAATTTGTGCTGTAATTATTCAGATATATGCATCTTATAAAAGGTTTCTGTGTAGCCAAAAACCCAATTTAACTAAAATATCATCAATACTATTTTTCTTATATTAATCTAAAGCTTTCTAAAACTCTGATCATTAAAACTAAAATGAATTTTTTTTTATTTCAAAGAAAAGTCGTATTGTAGTTATCGTTTTTATAGCACTTCACAAGGAGTCCTATTGCGTTAATGTTACAGCTTCCTAAAGTTTCCTGATAACGAGGATCAGGGAAACTTTTGTGGTAAATAACTAAGCAACTTTGAAGATCGAAGTTATAATAATTATTGTTAATTTACTTTACCAACGCTTGAACTTATACATTACATACATATTATTATATTGTATTGAACTTTGAGTGTAAGGTTTTCAAACTGATATCAAATTCGTCTACAAATAACATGTGCCGCCCACTGCAATTCCACCTACGCCGAGATTACATCTTACCCACTGAGCTACTGCAGAAACAATCCCACAAATTGTCCGTACCGGAAGTGAAACCTGGGATCTTCCCATCACGCTAGACAGATAATCAAAATTTTGAACCATAAAAATATCATGAGATCTCAACTAGGTATTTCCCACTTCCTATCTTGTTCTCCTAAAATTATTATTTATTTACGACAAGTCGTTTTGTTTGAAACAGTACCTACTTATGTTTTCCCTTTCTTGCGATAGAGAACATAATAGCAGCGTTTTATAAACGACTCCAATTTTAAAAGTATATAAATAGTACAGAACAACACGTGGAGAAGTCGACCTTGGCCGATAATGTGACGGAGAGCTTAAATATGATGACTTATTACGTAACCAAGCTTGAAGTCACTTTTCCCTGCATTTTAAAAGAACTTAGACAGTTGCAAGAACCGCAGGTGGCATTATAGGCGCATTTTTAGTACTGAAAAGTGACGTCAAGCACATTATGAAATTTAACTTTAATGTGCCCAAAGCGGTTAACTTGCTGCCAATGTCACATACATTTCGCCTTTTCAGTAATCTAGCTATTTATATTTTGATATATCGTCCTTTGGGACGAACTGATTGACTAACATATCAATGTACTAGCTGATACCCGCGACTTCGTTCGCGTGGATGTAGGTTTTTTAAAATTCCCGTGGGAACTCTTTGGTTTTCCGGGATAAAAAGTAGCCTATGTGCTAATCCAGGATATTATCTATCTCCATTCCGAATTTCAGCCAAATCCGTCCAGTAGTTTTTGTGTGAAGGAGTAACAAACATACACACACACACACACACACACATACAAACTTTCGCCTTTATAATATTAGTGTAATATATCAAAGGGCTGATTCTAACTTAAGATTTTTAATGTCGGGTTTGTCTTTTACGTACACCCTCAAAAAGACAGGATTTTGTAAAATTCAAATGCGATCTTTAGAATCCCTAAATTCACGCGGACTAGGTCGCCTGAAAAAGCTATTGATAAAAGATGCAAATATGCGCCTACCTATCTACCTACGCCTTATATTTCTTGGGCCCTCTGTAGGTTGCCTCTTAGTACTTATACAATAAAGAAATACGGTCTCTCAGCTCCTGAGACTACTAAGGCGCAGGCATCATGTAGTAACCTTATCTATTTTTCTATCCCTTACCTTTCCGGGTTCATTCTCTGAACCGCATTTTTACATTGTATTACGGAAAATCGAAAACAAAGTCACAGGCATCAGCTGGTCTTAAAGTAACTAATCCATATTCACAAAGATAGGCTAACTCTTTCATATACTACAAGTAAATGTGCTATATAGGTACATATAAAAACACATTATAAACACTAAGGCACTCAGACTTTGCTTAGACTTAAGACTTGCTTAAGACAGAATTAAAACGAGACAGATGTATATCTGTCACATAAATCTGTCTCGTTTAAACTCAATCTTAAGTCTGAGAAAAGTCAAAGTGGGCTCTATAAATATCACTCTAAGATACATAAATATCCCCTTGAACTATGCTGTACACTGTGCACGATGGTAAAAATCGTTTTGAAATGCAGTAAAATTTATTCAACGAACACACAAACAAACACAGTTTGTTATTTAATTTTTATGATTTAGAGTAAAACTAGAGCATTTATACATGTGCCTAGAACTGTTAAAAACTTAGGCGCAATAAAACCAGTCTCGCTTAAAGCAAAAGGTATAATAAAGTTTATTAATGTTCCATTGTTAGATAAAGGTAGATATCCTATATCATTGAAGACACAATTGAGCTTTGAACTTCGCTCGTAAACTGGCTATAAAAATTGCAACTTGCTGTAAATCTTGCTTACATCTAGATTATATAAATAAGCCATGCAGAAAAATCTTTAATATGATTTTATAAATAAATTTAATAAATTTTTAATATGATTTTATATGATTTTTTATTATTATGCAGGGGCAATTTGAGAATTTACTATGTCCAAATTATCACTTTTAATGAGAACTACTTCAGCTATAACATAGTTCCAAGTACTACCCTACCGGCAAAAACGTACCACCAAGCGGTGAAGTGTTCCAGTACGAAACGCGTAGAACCCGATAAGGAGTATCGGTTTACTGCCACACTCTTATAAGTTAGCCCGCTTCCATCTTATATTGCATCGTCACTTACCTTTAGGCAAGATAGCAGTCGCAGCCTAAATCGTTTCCTAATAAAAAAATCTTTGTTAGAGTTTTTTTTTTTTCATTCTATTCCATCAGCCTGTAAGCGTCCACTGCTGGACGCAGCTGGAGCTAGAGGTCGTCCAACACTGTGCTTACCGGTACGCGGTCTCCACTCCAGAACACGTCTGCACCAACGGCCGTCGGTTCTATCACAGACGTGGCCTGCCCATTGCCCATTTTTTATTTGCTGACAGACAATTTATGCGGTCTCTTTGTTTATGAGCAACAAGGTACCTGCCATCAGCAAACGTTACAATCTAGATTTACGATATGACAGACAATTACTATCAGATGCCAGGGTGATAATATCTAGCACCGAGCGACGGCTGAACGTGTTCTCAAAGGCGGGAGCATTTCTGAATTATACATCTGAATGCTAAAGCAAAGCTATACTGAAGTAAGCTTTAGTGGACGCACTTGAAGCCTCTCATTTGCATACTACGGCGTGAGATATGAAGTGACATCATTTTATGAATTTAATTATTCTGTTTGTCTAAAATAGACAAAACTGTGTGGTTTAGACCTGACTTTACATACCACAATCTCTTATTATATTCATCATCGTCATCATGATTGACCCATCACCGGCCATTACGGAACACTTATATTCTATACTAATAAACAAAATTGAATAATAATTTATTATTATAATTAGAGAGAATATTAGTGACCATACTTAATTTTTATGTCATTCAAATGAAATATATATGTGACACATACAAAAGTCTTTCTCATAAATACTAAAAAGTGCTTAAAAGTACTCAAGAAGAAAAACAATTTTAAGCTCGGTACAATACAAAACAGTATGCACAAATAAAACGATAGTAAACAAGGCTATAAAGCGGAATTTACTGCTAGAACCAACAGAATTTGCCACCGAATAATAAAATTTATGCTTTCAGAATTAAAGTGTGATTTTAAGTGACACGTGCGTCTCGAGTTGGTTTGGTCCCCCCCCCCCCCCTGGTTTTCGGTCCTAAAACTTTAACGAGTCTTAATACATATTTTTGTAGGTTTTTATCTACGAGATTGTCTTGAGCATGATGGTATCAAGTCCAAGACTAAGAAATTCCCTACTTGGTAGTAGGTACTACGCAAGATACGACCAAATTAATTCTTCTAACTAATAGTTGCAAGTACTTTTCTCTTTAAATTTACGAGTAATTAATGTACCAGCTGTTACCCACGGCTTCCAACTTTGTCTGAACTTTAATATTTATTTTAACGACAACTTTTCTGTTATCTATGATATCATATTCCTCGCTAACTTGCTCTGGCTTCATAAGTACTTTTTACCTGACACGTACTCTATCTATCGAGGAAAACTTATATAAGAATATTATGTTCAATACTTTTTTAGATTAAAATCAAACTGAACTTCATACTAGGTAGCGAAGGTATTATACTAGTTAACTTTGAATAAGGCTACCTATTTTAATAATAGGAAGGTTGGTTGAAGATATTTCAATTAGGAGTAATTGAGTCTGTATTGAATTCTAGGAGACCACCCCACTTCGCCGAATGGGGTATAATTGGGGTTTCTATGGAGTTTGTGCTTTTTTTAGTCCCAGCCTCGTTTTTTACTTGTACCTAACGATGTTAATTATACCAATCAACTGCCATTATACTGATCGAACAGAGAAGAAAAAATAATAACTTTGCCCTCAAATCTTAGACGAAAAATTATAGTCAGTCATTAGCATTTACATTAGCGTAGCCTGAATGTGATCATTAAAAATAATTTTGAGAGAATATTAAGTTAACATTTTAATATCGCTGGTCTAGTGTCGTCTATTGATAAACGTCGTAACTATCTCAGAGTCACTCAGCGTGTAATGGAGAGTCATGCTCGGAGTATGAAATTTGGTATAGAAGATAGCTTATAACTCAGGCACGAACATTGACTACTTTTTGTAACGGAAAATCCAAGTTTTCCACCTGATTTAAAAAACTCCAAAGATCTTAATATAAAACCCTAGCTAGGCAATGCTCATTTAAAAATTGTATTTTTAACCCCCGACCCAAAAAGAGGGGTGTTATAAGTTTGACGTGTGTATCTGTGTATCTATGTGTCTGTGTATCTGTGTATCTGTGTATCTGTGTATCTGTCTGTGGCATCGTAGCGCCTAAACGAATGAACCGATTTTAATTTAGTTTTTTTTGTTTGAAAGGTGGCTTGATCGAGAGTGTTTTTAGCTATAATCTAAAAAAAATTGGTTCAGGCGTTTAAGAGTTATGAGCTCTTTTCTAGTTTTCTTGTAGAAAAGAAGGTTAGATAACCGTTAGGTTCACAATATTATGTCAATAGACAAATGTCAAGCTGTCAAGATGGACGTTGCCTAAATACATAATTATTTATTTGAAAATGATGTTTTGGAAAACTCAAATACTTTGGATCGTCGGTGGTGTTATAAATTTTTAATTTACACTTGTAAAAAGTAAAGACAAATTCGTACCCTTGTGTGTGACACATGCGCGTAGCAACACAGATATTGCCGCGAAAGCGGACCTCTTGCTACGTCTACGACTCCTACGAGTGTGCTTCAAAAATGGCGGTCTGTTACCAAAAACTCTACTAAATCCACGTGGACAAAGTCGCGGACGTCATCTGGTAATTATAAAGAATTGTATATTCCACTAATATTTTTTTACAGGTTCGCATATTTTTCTAACAAAAATAGTCTCTTTGAAAATGTATTACAAACTGGAAACAAAAATACAAATACATCTGGCGCAACGATACTCCGTTCGGATAATGGGTGAGGCGTTGACTCAACATTTGGTATTCAGGTCCTTCCTTTACCATTCTTTGTATTTTGTACGTTTCATTTGAAAGCCAAATGGGTCAGCCGATTCGCGAACTTATTTCCACTAGATTGTTCTGCAGATATATAGATAAATATTCGATGCAGCCTTTGATTGCTCAATTGGATACGATGGGAATATTGCAACAAGGCTATTTCTGCTTTTATCGATGTTCAAAGAAAAAATTCGATATCAGAAAATTAGACTTATAAATGTACGAATTCAAAAGAGATCTGTAGAAATAGATAAATATTACAATTGTGAGATTAAGTATGTACGCACTAATGTTATTTTCTATACTAGCCGATGCCCGCAACTTCGTCCTCGGGAATTTAGGTTTTCAAAAATCCCGTGGGAACGCTTTAATTTTCCGGGATAAAAATTAGCCTATGTCACTCTCTACGTCTTTAATTATACCCATGCAAAAACCACGTCAATCCGTTACTCTGTTGTGACGTAATTGAAGGACAAACCAACAAACAAACACACTTTCACATTATAATATGCGTAGTAGGTATATATTATAACGTAGTCGTAAGTTGGACTTCTTTTGTTTCAATAAAAATTCAAATAAATGTTTCCAAGACATTATGTCGTTTATATTTATCAATCTTAAGTTCTTTTTTTTTTATTTAGTATCTTCCTATATCACAAAAAAAATCTGAACTGTTCTTCTGAAATGTTTGTATTCTTGCGGAAAATGAAAATTAGGCTAATTTATTGATATTCTTTTATCGAATTAGAAACCCCCCCTGTAATGATACTGGTAGAGTTGAAAAAAATATATTCATGCCTTAGATCGGTATTACACAAAATATCTACCTCCGCCCATAATGCCGGGGATAATGTGAAGCCCTCATTTATCTGGTGCGAAGCCGCCTGCGAGTCACGTCCCGTCTATTAAGGGGTGTAAGTGGCGAGATATGACGGGTTATCAATATTGAGCGGGCTCGCGTCCACTAAGCATCCAGTCTACAATAAACTCTATACGTACACTAATGTAAGAGACATGATTGTGCTGTTTATTTTAGTACAGGTTAGTACAAAATCTAAGCCTTAGAAGTACTTGAAAATTCTGGACGGAAAAGTCATCGACAGCTAAACGGCATAGTAATGCTACAATACAACAGAAACCAGCAACTTCAGTACGTAAAAAAGATCTTAATCTGTTTAGGCGTTTACAAGTTATAGTGGCATAGATAAATTCACATATATACATGAACCCTGAAAACATTACACTCCTTTTCTTAGAAAGTTATGTAAAAAAGAAGGCTTTGCGTGGCGATAGTAACCAATAATGTAGTACCTACAATAAGCATAAAAATAAAACCAGTTTTGTTCCATCCGTCCATTCATTCCATCCATCCAACCATTAGGATACTTTACAAAATATAGTAACGAATTGTAATCCAGTTTGGAAGAGTGCTCATTTCTGAAATATTTACATTGTATAATATTATAATATCATCCCATTAGTATTCAGTAATATTGTAACTTTAAAATATGTGCGTATTTAATTCTAGCTGGCTAAAAATGGTTAGTTAACTATTGTTAGAATAATAAAAAAGTACAAGCAAAATCTGAAGTAAAATATAAATTATGCATGGGTCCGTATGGTCTCGTCGTTCAAATTCAAATAATTCTGTTTGCACGATACAGCTCCACTGACCGTTAATAGCAAATATCAATACACAACTCACAATATTTGGAATAGATGTAGTAACATTTACAATCCATTAGAATTTTGCCTCCCTGGGGATTAAGAGTTGTGTGGACTTAGGTACATTCAAAAGTAGACTCAAGTTAGCAACTTGTTGACCCGAGTACTAACTTGTGGTACTAAAATCAGTTTACCTCCATGCAGAACCATGCTGTGCTCCATAATTCATACGTAACCCGTATTATCACTATGCAACTGATTAATGGTTTTAAAGCTATATGATACTAAACCATTATTTGCTTAACCATAATTTATGTAACATCATTTTCCTCGGACTTCATCTACGTACTCGTAGATGCCTACGTAGAGTCTGCTTGCCATGGGACTGAGATATTCTCCCGCTGTGATAAATTCCAAAATGCCATCGTTGTCTTTCATTAAGATTGATTTCTCTTAGTTTTGAATTGGTACCTGACAATAACAGACAAATTATGAAAATGTGTAGATAAATCGGATGTACCTACTACACTATCCAGTCTATACCAGCTTATCATATTTGTCCAGATAAGAATAAAGTATGCTAGTCTCGATTCCTTGCATTCCTGCATCTATTGTGGATTAGAGTGCATCAAGAGTGCATCCCATTATGTACTGAAGCATAAGATCCGACTATAATATCTGTCAATTCTCATATATCAATCAGTCAATATATTATCTGTCAATTTAGATCGACTCTCTAACAAAGCCTTTATGTAGGTATTCGATTCTCTTCCACGTGTAACCTTTAAAGGTCCAGGCATCCAATCATGATATTTTGAGAATATTATCATAGACCGAGAAACAAGATCGATCTATAAAGGTCGTGAATCAATGACACTTTTGTGATGCAGTCGACTGGCTGAATACCAATAATATGTATACCTAATGATAGTGATATCTCCTATGAAGACTTCTTTAGTTACTTTTTTGCAAGCAAATATTGAACTCTATTATATTCAGCCGAGCAATTAATGGCTATTATACTTATTTGCTGTATACGCATGAATAGAACGATCTATTTGCAGTAAGTGTACGAATCAGCTGACCCATTTGGCTTCTAAATGAAACGTGCGGTACACAAAGGCTGAAAGGACTTGAATACCAAATGCTGAGTCAACACCTCGCCTATTATGCGAAGTAATGCTGCACCAGTGATGTATACGTATTTTTATTCTGGCTTATTGCAAATTTTTAAAACTGTAGCTTTTGTACACACTACTCGTATATTCGGGGTTTTTGTACTCCTTTTAGACATATTTTTTGTATGCAATAGTTTATTCGTCAGTAAAGAGAGATGGACGTGTGACTCCAAAAAACTAAATCTATTCAATTACACAGGCCCATTATTTTATGTTTATGCCACCAATTCGATTTTAAGTAGACCGATCAAAATCAAAATCTGTGAAGAGTGAGAAATTTAATTTGCATTTTCTTGGATTAGTAAATAATTTCTTTAACTAAGTAAAAATCGCAGGTGATTTTAAATTGCAGATTTTTTAATTGAGCGGTGAGAATCGCCGGTCATCTCATTCCATGAGCTTACTGCACTTTCCTCTGTCAAGACCTTGGAAAAGTGCCGCTAAATATTCATTCATTAAAGCGACTACTTTTAAAGTTGATGAATAGAAATTCTAAAGCCGAGGCGGCTGTGACTGGAAGTTTCCATTGTACTCAATATGCTTTTCGTGGTAGCCTGCAAAGGTATTTTAATCTGCTATGCATTCATTCATTTCGCTGTGCTTTAAGTTTAAGGATCAAAAACAATATGATGCAAATATGAAATATATGTATTTAAAAATTTAAACGCGGACACGCAACTTCATCCACATTCATTTACATTTTTTTTAATCCCGTGGGATTGATTTTCCGCAATCGAACGTAGATATAAGTAGAATATCATTCTCCGGGATGCAAGCTACCTATCTCTTATATCAGATTTGGTCAAGATTGGTTATTAAACAGATGGAGCAAGAAAAAATAGCAGACAGACAGATAGGTACACTTTAGCATTCACAATATTAATGTGGAGTGTGGATTAGGCGCTTGTGTGGTTAACAGAATGAACTAATCGGAAACATTGTATTTACTTCTACTCCATACATTGTATTATTATTTTTGTACAGATATATCGTTCGAAATCATTTAAATTGGCTGAATTTGTAGGGGAAATTTTAACCAACTACTAGATAGGCAAATTGACTATGGAGCATATAATATACAGTCGAATACTGCATCTATTCATATTTGAAAACCGTAAACACGGCTCAATATAAATGACGAGTAATGTGAATGTAAACAAGTGTTACATGTGCGTTCATTGGATTTGCTCATCGAGCAATATGTTTGCGATGGATTTATTTAATAGCAAACAGTCTAGGTATTATTAGTAGGTACACTTCAGAATACCTACTACTGTAACGTGTAAATATGTTTAGTAGTACTTAGCAATAAAAAAACACGCTTAATCTAAATATATAAAAGGAAAAGGTGACTGACTGACTTACTAATCAACGCACAGTCCAAACTACTAAACGGATCGGACTGAAATTTGTCTTGCATATACTCGTAGCTATTATGACGTAGACATCGTTTGAGAAAGGATTTTTGAAAATTCAATTCCTAAGAGGGTCAACCAGGGCTTCGTAATTTGTGCTGTCCACGCGGACGAAATCGCGGGCATAAGCTTGTATGAATATTTATGCGTTATTTTTGTACTGTTTCTGTACGCATCAAAACCAGTTAAACGGATGAGCCGTGAATATCTCGGAGACAGACAGAATTACCCACTTTCTCATTCATAATGTTTATAGTATGGATGAAGTACGTCATTTTGTATTGTAGATATGGGGTACATACTACGATAACTTTAGTATTTTAACTGCCTATATTATGACCATATAAGTACGACTTTCTGCTTCAGGTTATATAATATACTATTTAGAAATAGCGGCCGTATGTCGCTCAGGGAACTTAGTAGGTGTCCAGTCAGCCTTAGCAAACTTTTTGCCTACAGAAATAGAAAAAAATGTAGACTAGAAGTTAGAAACAGCGAAGAGACCTTTATTATTCAAACAAACACGTGACCAATTTACGATCGAAATACCTACAAGTGAAACTGTGTCGGTGTGTCCTAACTACAAATTCGCCCGTTTACGTGATTACTCTAGCGCGCGGTCTCTTAACATCATTTATTGTTATTAAATTGACCTGTAAAATTGGCACGGGATGAGAGTGGCACGTGGCCTATTAGAATTCTGAACGCCTTTTTACACGACTGCCCAAAAAAGAAATGTAATGTTTTCAGGATTCATGTATGTGGGTTTTTAGGGTTCCGTATCTAAAAAGGAAAAACGGAACTCTTATAAGATCACTTCGTTGTCTGCCTGTCTGTCCGTGAAAATGTAACAGACAGATAGACAGGCGTTTATAATACTAGGTGGTGTCCAAGACATTAAAGAAGTAGTTTAAGTTTTGTTATGAACCCATGGAAATCCTTGCATTATCAATGTCGCTTATTCCTGCTTCAGTTGTGCCTAGACTAGATTAATGGACGAATTTCTTTTCATGGGATAGTATTAAACTTTGTATACATATTTGCCACTAAGTACCTATTTATTTGAAAATCCTTTGATACACCTGAAACCCATTTCGTGAACGAATTTAGAATGCAATATTAAATTGCTTTCTAGTAGGTACCAACTTTGAGCTCTAAAATTTTCTCTTGTCGGATTTCCGCTTTGACTGCTCGCAACTGGACTGCCATTGAGAAAAATGTAAAAGTCTACACTGAATGTATCAAAAAAGTTGGGGAACTTACGAAATTTATATTCATCTTTCATTTTTATACTAAAATTAAATAATAAAACATACTTAACTAAGTATATAAAATAAAATATGCCAACGAATTTTGTTAGCGTTATAAATATGATTATTATTTCATGCACCCCCTTTGCACTGGATGTCTTTCACGAATGCGCCAGTCATGCAACCAGTTTGTTGAGCAGATACGAGTAGTTGTTACCAATGATTTTATGTAAAAAAAAATAGATACGTTATTAGGGTTCCGTACCTCAAAAGGAAAAACGGAACCCTTATAGGATTACTTTGTTGTCTGTTTGTCTGTCCGTTCGTCGTGTCTGTCAAGAAAACTACGTAGAAAAGGTAGATACTTCCCGTTGACCTAGAATCATAAAATTGGCAGGTAGGTAGGCGTTATAGCACAAGTACAGGAATAAATCTGAAAAAATTGTGGTTACATCATTAAAAAAAAATGTGTTTCAATTTTCAACGTAAGATAACTATACCAAGTGGGGTATCACATGAAAGGGCTTTACCTATACATTCTAAAACAGATATTTTTTTAATGTAGTTTTTGATTTTTCGTGCAAAATGTTGAAAAAAAAATACCCGAGTACGGAACCCTCAGTGCGCGAGTCTGACTCGCACTTGGCAGGTTTTATTATATACCTTCTCTTGTATCTAGCTTGGATCACATTTTTGGGGCGCAATCTCTTCTACTCTCGTACATTTTGTATCTTCTGTCTTACTCGTTACCCGACACGGATTTTATACGCCACTTAATATCTCAGCGTAATATGAACGTATCAAGTCATCAATGGTATATTAAGCTCAAAAATGATCTAACTAATGTAGCTACCAGGTTACCCATCGTGATTTATTAAATTGACTCTGATTGTTAATAATATTTATTAGAAAACTCCCACCAAACGATCCCACGCTTTCCTCTCTAAAAGTAGGTGGAGGCGCTATTTTACGCCCACCTGAAAGAGTACTGTTGGTCTGGTCTATTGATGTAGGAAGAATCTACCTAGTCTGGTCCATTCAACTCGGGACATTCCGTTGAGCGAACGTTTGTGGGTGGTGACTTAAATAGCGTTTGCAGCGCAATTAGCGTGTTTTAGAGATTACAAAAATAATTTTTTATGTTCTGATATGTACAGAAATATTGCCAAAAATGATTTCATTTTTGTGATAATAATTTTATTCAAAGTATTTGATCCTGATGCTCGCAACTTTAACCGCGTGGATTAAGGTTTTTAAAGTCCCGTGGGAACTCTTTGAACTTCCGGGACAAAAAGTAGCCTATGCCACTCTCCAGGTATTCAACTATACCCATATAAAACCTCAAGTCAATCCATTGTGACGCGATTGACGGACAAAACAACAAACCAATAAATCAATAAACAGACATACTTTCGGATTTATAATATCGGTAGTTCAATGACCAGTATAAAAGTAGATGGACCGCAGGAAGTGCCGACGACGGGCAGTAGGTACCAAGACTTTAATTTATTTTTTTCCAAAACACCACTTAAATCTTAAGTGTATCATCTTGTCTCTAACTTAGTCCATGTCTGTTTGACGTCTGTATGTGCTGAAAGATATTCTTTATCACTGAAATGGATATATGGAATTAGACTCCCATAAAAACTGACTTTTTGTGCCGATTCGAGGCGTTCCACCGAGCATGGTGTAGTTAAAATTATACAAAACACTTGTGTTAGATGGTCCTTGTGTTGACACTATGTTGACAGATGTCTCTATCATTTACTTTAAAGTGTGCTCACTGCTGCTAGCAGCAATAAAATTAAGTTGCTTCAAAAACAGATCAGCAATTGCAGGTTCAGCGTACTTGTAATGGACAGACAACAACAAGGGAGTCGCAGAGAGTCGCAGAGAGTCAAGCAGTGGATGTCTATCGGTTGATGATGATGATGATGATAACGAGTGCTTAAAATGCTATAGCATGCATGTCTACATAACTTTCAAGCTGTTTTGAAAGGCAGTTGAAAGACAAGATAATATGGTAGATAGGCAAAGGAATGACGCATTCAACGACGGTGTAGCAAAGGCGCGGTTGTACCTACGTTCCCCCAGACTGCCTCAGATTTCGAGGGTGATTATGGGACTGACCTTCACGTCATATTTGGGTTTTCACTATGACGGAGCTAAGATGCTTTGAAAATGTAATTCTATAAGTACATATAAAAAGACTCATCATTACTGACTGACTGATTTATCCTACAACCTTAAGGCCTCAGTCACACGAGAGCTTTTTTAACGTCCGTTAAAAAAGGAGCAGCTCCCAAAAATATTTGTTTGGAATGATCCGTCTTATGTAGATACTTAGTACATAGACTCGTTGTCGGTATTCTTAAAAATATTCCCAGCTTCCGAGTGTTTCTTTGTAATCATTAGCACTTTTCTGACTCCTGATGTAAGAGGCTTCTCCAGTAATATGAAATCTCGCTATTTATTTGTATGTACGAAAGGAACATATTGGTACCTTTCTTGGAAAATGGGAATACCATCTTTTGAACAGACTATTTTGTGTGCTTTACTATTAAGTATTCTGTGAAATAAAAGAAATAAGAATGCTACATTTTAGTCTCCCTTGAAAAGGTTGGGAGGAAAATTTTCTCCCTTGACAAAAATGGAAGTAATATTTGTTATTATTTCATATACCTATGATATTTCATTTCTTATTTATTTTAGCAATCATAAATGAGTAGGTAGATGAAAGGAAAATATGATTATCACAATAAAGTAAGAATTAGGTATGAGTATATTAACTACCTACTTATACATTTTTTATACGCAACTTGCTCTAATTGGTATTAGGTTATTTAGGTAATATTTCTCAACCCATGTCATTTAAAGGCTATGAGCATACGCGCATATAATATGAGCGTACATACCTGCACATAAGCCAGTTTTCATAGTTAAACGTGCTTTTGGACGGTAACACGGTAATACGTGCAAGTTACCGTTTACACGGACGCGCTCAATCTTAAATGTGCCTGAGCAAGTCACGTGTAAATAAAGCTCGATTTGTGTTGTTATCAAGAAAAACATCCGCGCCTCGACTCCACTCTGCCGGTGAGCGTTACGAAAGACAGTGAATTTTCTTATTTACCTGAATATTTCAATATACCACTGAAAAAATCTAATCTTACGAAAAACAAACCGACGTTTTGCAGAAAAATCCCATCATAAATGAGTCGATTATACTTAAATTCACTCTTCCAAAAAAATATATTTCATCCAGGAATACCATAGCCTGCTAAATCAAACGTTCTCAAAACTGACTAATTTTGACTGTATTTTTTTTCAGCTAAAAGTAGTTGTGACTGGATAATAGTTTTGACTGTGGCATAGGAGCCTATCGACGTTGTAGAAAGGTTATGCCATGGGTTGCGGCTCGAGGGTTTGCTCCACAATGACTGAATCCCCTCAAGTGTCGGCCGTTACGACGCGGCGCGGTTTAAAATGCTCCGTCTTGACACACTTCCCCGAGAACACCTGAGTTGTGGTGTGGTGCAAAGCATAGGAGAATGGCGTATGTATCTCAATGTTTACTTAAATTTTCTGACACGAACCTATAGGTAGACTTTCGAGCCAAGCGTCTGCGGTGTCAGTTGACTCTAAAGTCTACCATTAGCCATACCTATGGCAATGGCATCCATCCTTTCCTTTCCATCCATCCTTTCCGGCATCCATGTTTCCCGCCATATATAACCAAATACCTTTAAGGCATGTGTGTGTGAATAGGCATCTTCGATGTAAGCGCATTCAGTCTCATCATTAATTAATCAGTAAGACCTCATCATTAATTTTTATCAAGCATGATTTTCAAGCGCAAGCATATCTTGCAATTGAAGAATGGTTACTTAAATAGTCAATTAAAATGGTATGTTTCCACAAAGTTTCCTCGAATCTTAAATATCTTCTTTTAAATCTAGGGAAGCTTTTCAAAGTACAATTTTTTGAACCTAACTACGACCATCGAATCCTTACTAACTTTAACTCGCCATTACTGAGGTTTTCGTACCTTGAGTAACTTCTTAAAGAGAATCGTCCAACTATGAAAACTTCTCCAGAGAGAATATAACAACCAGTTCCGAGCTAGTCAATATAAATAAAATTGTTGCAACACTATCCACCTGTATCTTGTGAGATCTAGTTACTCATGCTGTCCGGTAGAAAGAATAACAAAACGTTATATTTTTATAACATATTTGCAACTTTTTTATGAATATCCTGCAATTTAAAATTACACTTGTAATACAAGTTCTTGTACTCGTAATTTAACTAAAATCAAATACCCAAAATATGTAAAGTCAAACTACGAATTCCAGATATCAATGTTCTCTCGACCCTGTTTTGGTATGATGGATTTTATAGTACCCAGCACAAAATGTTGGTACACAAATAAATATTTTGGCAGATATCTTGTACTTGATAAAAATATATTCTTGTACTTGATAAAAATATATCAGACTAGCTGACGCCTGAGACTTCGTCCGCGTAGATTTAGGTTATAACAATCCTGTGGGGACTCTTTGATTTTCCGGGATAAAAAGTAGCCTATGTCACTCTCCACGACTTTAAAAATATCCATGCAACAGATCGTGTGGATTTATTGCTTCGTTGCGGCATGACTGGAGGACAAACCAACAAACAAAAGCACTTTAGCATTCATAATAGGCTTTGACATATATAACAGGGGTAGTGAGTTACCTAGTGATTTTTAGAGATCCGTACCCGAAGGGTGCCAATGGGACCCTGTTACTAAGCCTCCGCTCTCCGTTCGTCCGTCGAGATGTCTGTCAGCGGGCTGTATCTCGTGAACCGTAATAGGCAGATAGTTGAAATTTTCACAGAATATGTATTTCTATAGCCTCCATAACAACAAATAATAAAAAAATCAAAATGGCCGCCATAAAAATTAAAAAATTAAAAGTGTTATTTCTTGTCCGACGATATGGGACGTTTCGTGTGCGGTTCCAAATCGCACTTGACCATTTTTTATAGAGTTTGTATTGTAACGATAAATCTAGTTAGAAAGCACCAGGTTCTATTTATATACTTCGTCTCGTCAACGTTGCCTGCGATACTATATTCAGCTCTGAAAACGGTTAAAAATACATATATACCTAAGTTACGTAAGCTTTAGAAACTCATATACAAAGAAATACTTCAACAGTGGCAAGCTTCAAGTTACAGGAGAATAGGTTCTTGACTTTACGAGAAAGATACATATATATTTTGTTATGTTTGTTTAGGTAAAAAAAGGTTTCTACTAAAACATCGAGAATAAAGTATAGTTACCTATTTGACTATCGATCAACGTATTTAGTACATATTTATTTAAATAATAATCAGTATAATACGAGTACTTAACTAAACTTAAAAGATAAACATAAGTTTTTTAAATTAATTTTGTTCCTAGTAACAATTTTTTACTTGCTCCATACGATAGAAGTCAAGAAATTAATTTGTACTTGAGAGGAATCTACTTCGTCCATTTTGAAATCTATCTACAACGCAAATATGAAAGAAAGCCCCTTACGGTCCCAAGAGAAATCTAACGCTTCCAAATACTTCAAAGGGAAATATTAAAAGAAAGAAAAGCTATATTGATTGTGACGGCTGAAACGGTTTCGGTACGTACGTACGTGCTTACCTACATACTTACTACTTATGCCTCCTATCTGCACCTACATTCTTATCTTTAAAATAATATGAAATTTGCCAAAACAGACAGTGCCCTATCTCTGTCCAGGTATATTATAAAACTAGTTGATCCACCCCGGCGGCGCCGCACAGGTGGACTTACATATTCATAAATAAATAATTAATATAAAAGCGTTATTATAAGTAAACCTTTCTCAGTGGAATGATGTGAATGATTATGAAATTAAGGTACCAAATTAATAGCTAAGGATGGAAAATGTATGTATAATTTTTTCATATACCTAACCTACTCTTAAAAATTCACTTACTAACTATACTTTTTACTAAGTTACAACGACTTGTCGAACATTTACAGGTTTAATATTTTTTAATGCCAATCGGTTACTTTAATCAGCCTGAATATATTATAAATTTAAATAATAAACTATCTATGATCCGGCTTTCAATACATTATTAGGTATGTACTTACTTAGTTAATTTTAAATGTTTCACGAATTGAAATTGGTGTAATGAATATTTTAAGGTAGGCATTTATCTAATTAACGTTGTGGCACAACTAGATATAAGCTCAACCAATACGAATCGCTGAGCACACAGTTTCGGCAGAGGATCATAGTGAATAATTTATAACCTATGTGGCAAGAGGCCAAACATTGTTTGTTGTGTCCCTGTTCCTAGCAAACTTAGTTCAGACCTACGAGTACCTCCATAAATACATGGCATCCTATACTTACACCAGCCTATATATAACAGGCATGCTGTACCTACATCTTCAACCACGGCATAACGTAATTTAAGTTTTCGCCAACAAGAGGTTTAGTGTATCTCAAAGATCATCCCTAAATCATTAATACTTAAGTGCGGCGCTCCAAAGCCAGGCTAATTCTAACCTAGTGCCTTCAGAAGTTTCCACTTTGTGTATACTAGGACCTAGTAAATGGAACTCCCTTGCGGCGCTATCGCGATCGTGGCACCTGTTTTTTTACACACAAGTATCTATGAAAAATCAGCGTCCTGCATTTAATGCATATGATGCAGGACATAATGCTGAGCTGTACACCCATTTGGGGTGGTGTCACAGATGAAAATGTATATTTGTATACTTTGTTTTTATCTGTGACACCAACAACAAATAAATGCATTTTCTTTCTTTCTTTCTTTCTTTCTATGTAGTTTTAAATAAACAATATAATGAGTACGTACAAGTCTAATTTTCTATTCTCTTTCATTGTTGCTTCAATTTGATTTACGGTCAAGCCACTTAACTACAGCCTTAATAAGTCCAAACGCCTCAAAGACGTGGGTAATCAAGTTTAAAAAAAAACTTTTTATTTTACAAATTATGTAATGTGATGTTTGAAGCTAAAAAAATCTTTTCTCGCAATATATTAAAAACTATAACGATGTTTGTTGAATATGCTCGCAACGCTGAAGTCGAATCACTTTACAAACGCCGCCCTTTACCACCTACGCAACAAACACGTGCCTTCATTACCAAATTGCTACGAAGCGGGTCACTAAGTACTAACAAATATTTATGTTTCAAGGAATATTAGCAATGTTTTTCCCGACATAACCCAAGAAATCTCATAGAACCATTTCATAATGATAAACAAAAGTTAAAATATGTCTCTTTATTGGTTTCCATGAACCACATCAACCAGTGACAACCAGTATCTGGTGGGAGGCTTTTTCCGTGGCTAGTTACCACCCTTCCGGCAAATCCGCGCCGCAAACCATTAAGCGTTCCGGTACGTTACCGCGTAGAAACCGATCATAAAATATGGGTTTAAGAGGGGTCTCTCCGTCACTCGCTCCATACAAACGTAGTTCCAATTTCATTTGAACATTAAGCAACCAAAGTCCATGAAATTTTGCAGACATATTCTAGAACTAATATCTATGCCTTTCCAGATTTCCGTTAAAATATTCGGTTTCAAAGTTAAGCGGTCTTAAAAATTCACATTCAAATCTTTAAACCCCTGTAATTTTAAAACTACATATTTAAAAAAATGTATAAAACACCACAGGCACAGTTAATAGTTTCTAGAATATGTCAGCAGAATTTAACGACGTAGTTAAGGTCCATTTTACTTTGACGCTTAGACGCTCAAATTCTACGTTGCTGAGGTTACCGAATTACAGTAGCTACAGTTAACGACAAGCCTAACTACCGGATCCCAGAGGTTCCGCGGAACCCACTTTGGGAATCGATGCATTAATCCATCGTTATCACGTGATAAAGTTTAACTAATGTTTAGCCCACGCGTTGCTTTGAACGTTGTTTAAGTAATATCAGAGTAAATAAAACCTTCAACTTCTCCCGTGCATAACGAATAAAGTCCCTTGTTTAATAGAGATACCTTCCCTTCAGATGGTAGATGCTTATCATAAATTATTGCATTTATTGAAATCAATATTGGTGATAATCGTTTCATTACATAATACTTTTTTATAATAATTAATCACGGCATAAAATTGTAAGCTTCAATTAATTAGAAATGGAAGCCAGCCGCTATTCGTAAATGCACCGAATAACGTAGCAATTTTCCAACCTACTATTAGACTGTGATAGAGGAAATTGAACCTTGTTAAGTGTGCTATTTAGCTTGCTTTTAGAATAATGCCATGCACTGCGGATTTTCGGTGAACGCCTATCAAGTTAGGGGAATATATTATAGGAATTATATTCCTATTTGCTTATAGGTCATTCAACTCGGTTTCGTATTTTGTTTGCACAGTATTTTTTCGACATTTGTCACGATAAATCAAAAATTATTATGCAAAAAAATAAATAAAAATCTGTTTTATTAGAATATAAATGTAAAGCTCTTTCATACCCCACTTGATATAGTTATCTTACTTTGAAAATTGAAAATAAGTACTAATGATTTTTTCATGAACACATTTAAATCAGTTTTTGTGCTGTTACCACAATTTCACGGTTTTCCCCTTTTCTTGCGCTATAATATCAACCATCTTCCAAATTTCGTAATTCTAGGTCAATGGGAAGAATCCTTTATTATGTAGGTTTCTTGACAGACACGATAGACAGACGAAGTGATTCTTTAAGGGTTCCTTTTTTCTTTTTGAGGTACGGAACCCTAAAAATAAGTGGAATTAAAATTTGTACAGTTGTAAAATCATATTATATTTAGTAAGCATTGATTTATGTGGTGAATGAAACTAGTTAATTACTAGTATCCATAACTACTTAATAATAATATTATAATATTAATTATAAATGCGAAAATGTGTCTGTCTGTACATCTGTCTAACTACTAGCTTTTCACGGCCCATCCGTTTTACGGGTTTAACCGATTCTGATGGGTAGAGATATCCTTGCATCCTGGGCATAAGATTCCCTGAGATTGTTAAAAACCAAAATGCACGTGGACGAAATTGCTACATCTAGTAGACTCATTAATTGAAAATGGATCACTTGCTATTTTATATTGCTTATTTTATTCTACTCGTGTATTATCTATTCTTATGAATAAAACTGCTCGCTTTCTAAAAAGTTCTAAAAAGCTCACGCAGGAAAACGTTCATAAAATTCTTGGATTTTTAATGGAAGATTTCCATTTCTAGTAAACTCATCCTAAGACAGCAGCGTTCTAAGAAGTGATACTTATCGCCTCAGATCTCGTTTTTCATCAGCATTAAATAGCGAATCCAGTAAATGTAGAGCCACGAACAACCTATTTATGTAAGTGTTGATGCGCTCCGCTGAAAAGATGAAAGGATTTCAAGACGATACTCGTAGTAAACTTTTACATAGAAAACGTAAGAACTACGTGATCAGTATCTAGGTAACCTAAGTTACAATTGATAACAACGTGCTCTAAATATGTAGGTTCTATTCTGAGCTTTTATTATATTGTTGTCTAATTCGGTTTCAATACAGCTTTTACAGTCTGTGAATGAAGATTTTTTCGTTCGAATTACTTACCGACGCGTACACTAGTTAAGTTATCTATAAATTAGAAACTCTACCAATATAAATTAACATTTAAATATAAACATATTCAGGACATAAAATAAATGGTTATAAATCTTTGTGTGATCAAACTTCAATTTATCGCTATCGCAATTGACACAAGATAATAATGCAAAAATACTCGAACAATATAGAAACAGCAGATTATATTCAGAAAAATAATATAGGCAAGGAAGTTGAATGATTTGTGATCTCAATGAGGAAATCCTACAGCTCTCTCCATAATATTATATTATTACATCAAGTTGTGCCTAATTAAAATTGAAAGCATCAATACGTAATGGAAGAATTTTGAGAACGGCGCGGCGCCCTACAACAGAGGCTTTGTGCCGTACACGCGTCCATAACGACCGGGAATGATTGCGTGAGACAAAAACACAAAGCGCAGAAGGGTCATCGAGAGTGGCGCGAAAACGTTACACACCTGTGACGCTGAGCAAGGACATGGTGGGACGAGTGTCCGTCTGGCCTGGCTGGCCCGTCGACCCGAGGCGGTCGGCGGGGCCGGCGCCTCACCGGCCGCCGCGGGGCGCCATCTCTCGCACACGCGCGCCCGGCTCTGCGCGGCCCGGCGACCGACTGACGCCCGGCGCCTGCCGCCTCGCCGCCGAGCCATCAACCTACACGCCGCAGGACATGCCTCCGCCGGCCGGCGCGTCGCACCGAGCTCCACTCATCACAATCCTCGCACCAGTGCGCACAGACGCGGCCCGGACTGTTCCGCTGATCTACACTCGCGAGCGCGCCGCCACGGCTCGAGACGCGACGAAAGCTCGTCGTGTTGGCTCGACTAATAATAAGGCTTCGAAAGCGCATCCACACATTTTTACGTTCACGTCCAGTACGCGCAAGCGCACTGGGAACGTCTTCTGACATCACCGGCACCCGGATTATTTTCGCCCGGCGAGGTAAATACCCTCACATCGATCGGACCCGGTTAAACTGGATGCAATTATTGCACTGGCCTACTCCTCTTACTGTAGCAGTTATATCGGTGGACAAATACGACAATCTTTAAGCGACAAACTTAGCAAAAAAAAAATTAAAAGCAGTTGCATTATTCCTCTAGTAACACGGTTCGCGTAATTTTATGTAATAACGAACAACTCCAACTTCCTAAGCCTGGACCATTTTATTGAAGTACTAGAGTTTAGGTGCAGTCAATACTAGATAAGGCTTATCGAAAATTTTATGAAGAAAATCTACTGGTAGGGTCATTAACGACGTAGACTTCAGACATTGACTAGTTTCGGTTGGAAAAGCTCACATATTTTGATGTTCATTAATCGTTTTTAATATATAAGTAATTCTTCAAAACAGATGAATAAAATAAGTATTATGTATCTCAAGTAAATACTCGAAGCCATACTCAAAAGCTCTTTTGAAAATCCTGTCTCTATTTGGTACCTAGTGACTCTACACCACTGCGCCGCTAATGGTTCAGAGCACAAATACATTTGCGAATAGGTATGTTAGGTAAGTTAAGCAAAATGAAATAGCAATCAACTATTTTGCGATGGGAAGGCAGCAGTGTATTCTAAATTTATAATCCACTCTCGTCTGAAGCCTTAAAGCGCTGGTTGCGAGAAGCTTTGACAAAGAAATGAAGCAAAACAAACCGCAGTAAGAAACTTTTGAAAAGAAACTTCAATATGAAATCTACTTACCGCAACTAAGTACTTTAAACTTCTTTAATTACGTCTTGTCATACATTGTTACTACCTGGTGAACCACATGTAGTTCACATAACTTGGCTCACATATTGCGTGAATGTTTACCTACCGAACTTGTATAAACAAAAATCGGCAAACTCACCACTTGTGAGCCAAAATATGGTTCCTAAATCATAAGGCCTATCTACTAAGTACCTGTAGATCTAGATTAAATTTATGAATTCAGGGCTGCCTTTATTGCGGTGTGATTGAAGGACGAACCAACAAACCAATAAGCCAGTAAACAAACGCACTTTCGCATTTAAAACATGGGTAAGTATAGGGTAGTGGTTCCGTGTATTAGATAACAGGCAGCCGCTAAAAAGGGCTCGATTGAAAATTGGTTTTTTATCGTTTTCTTGAAAAGTCATGGACCTAAGACATTCAATAAATTATTTATACATTCAAGTAGGTTCCTACTTAACTCATGTCAGTTTCTATGCAATCGCTTATGTAATCTTCTAGCTCGATACAAACGCTCTATCTGAAAATGCCACAACTCTTCAGTTTCCTGCATAATCAGAGATGTCTCACTTGCTTAGCTACATACAATTACTCCACTTGAGACATGCTTTCATTATTATTCATATATACTCTAGCAAGTACGTAGGTAGTAGGTACTTAGTATAAAGCAGTAGACTAGACGCAACCGCTAGCTGTAGGTTTAGATAGACATTATCTATTGTTATGTAGGTAAAATGATGGATATCTATTGTTAGGAAGAAGCGTACAGTTCCAGATTTAGGGGTTAATTAATATCAAACACGTAGGTCTGTGCTTTATTCTGTTACACTAGCTAGGAGTATCTGTTTAAAAGTACGTCTATATATTTACACAGATGGTTGCATAATACGTGGAGTTTGTATTTTGGAAAATGTGCCGAAATCACACAAAATGCTCAAAATGCCCTAGTGGGGGTTTTTTTTAGGGTTCCGTACCCCAAAAGGAAAAACGGAACCATTATAGTATCACTTTGTTATCTGTATGTCTGTCTTTCCGTCTGTCGTGTATGTCAAAAAAACCTATAGGGTTCTTCCCGTTGACCTAAAATCATGAAATTCGGAAGATAGGTAGGTATTATAGCACAAGTAAATCAAAAACCCAAAAACCGTGAATTTGTGGTTAGGTACATCACCAAAAAAAATTTAAATGTGTTTAAATTTTCAAAGTAAGATAACTATACCAAATGGGGTATCATATGAAAGGGCTTTACTTGTACATTCTAAAACAGATTTTTATTTATTATTACGTACAATAGTTTTTGAGTTATCGTGCAAAATGTCGCTAAAAATACTCGAGTACGGAACCCTCGATTGCGCGAGTTTGACTCGCACTTGGTGTGTACCCTGCCCATTGGCACTTCAGTTTTGAAACCCACTAAGCCCCTGATATACTTACTTATAACTTAGGTTTAAGAGAATGAATTATGAAATTCCTTGGAGAACCAGATTTACCCCGATTCTGAGGTTTTCTAAGAGTAGGTAGATACCTAATAGGTAATGCAGCATCGGCAGCATCATTGCTCCGTTACACAAAATAATCTTTATCAATGAGTTGTTGTGCTAACTTTGTTATGTAATTCGCACGTGGAGTCAGCGTCACTCGTCCCTTCCGACTTTCCACGAAATCACTCGGACTCGACCGCGGATATCGATCGAAAGTCCGCGAACGCGCGACACGCTTGTGACGTCACAAACGGCACGATTCTTACGAAGTACTATGCACAAGTAAACTCATATACTACTCACGACCTTATTACAAACATCGAGAATTCAAAATCGATTGATAAGCATTTCATAACATTAATCGATTGTTAGGAAGTTGTGGGTGCTACCAGCGTTACTCCCACTGTGCGAGCCTCCTGACCCATATTGAACGAGTTCTATTGCCGTGAAATTGTGTTGCGTATGCAATTTACACGCATCGTACCTACCTACCTCGATACTTATACACTCTGCGAGTTGATCTTAAAACTGATAAGTCACAAACTATGAAGTAAAACATATTGGGCTCGAAAATTCATTTTATGATTGCTTGTGACTTTATCATACCTATAGTGCGCGACAGGCTTAGATGGCAACCGGGGTGGACGCCCCGCACACCCGCGCTAACCTACTGCGAGTGTGCGTGCCGTCCCCCCAGTCTCATATCCCGATGCCATCTAAACCTTTCGCGTACTATACATAGTCCTTGTATTATAATTTATGCTTTTAGGAATAGACTACGTCTGCGATATCCTACGGCGTAGAATAAGGCGTAGCCAGCGTAGGACCTACGCGATCCGTAACACCGTAGCTATGGGCTACGGCGTAGCATCCCTATTGCACTGATCCATAGGGGTGGCTCTCTTCAAAATCAATGGATTACATTATCAAACAACTTTTATAACGGGAACATTAATAAAACGACATAAAATATTATTTATAGATTTATTCATAATATGTATTTAAAAAATTAAAATAAACGTTACATCCGTTAAAATAAATTTCGTTATGAAAGGTGTCCCAGTAAGTTTGGAAATGTGCGCCGTTTCGAACTGTTAATTAATGTTAAGTTCCCAAGGTTCTAGAATGGCAACCTGAGAACCAAACTACGTTTGTATTGAAAGCGCTGGATAGCGCGCTATGAAGCTTATCATTTTAAACTCGGAAATGGCAAGCTTTTCAAAATTCCAAATCTTACTGGGGCGCCTTTACATTTTTTAATAATAATAATATATAATTCTTAATTTCATTGCACTTTTAAAATATAAAAATTTGTCATTTCATTTTAAACCTCTTTTACTTACCTAGTATTCTATAATCTAGCAGAATTCTATAGCTCATACAATGCTCTAATTTCACACCAACTTAATTGAGGCTTAGGAAAAGCAATCCTTCCTTGTCCATTTTGTTTTGCTATGTGTTTCTAATAGGTACACTCTTTCACAAAACCCCTAGTACGAGTTTTTCATAGGTTTTGAATACGAAAAATGTCGTTTTGCTCCTGATATCTACAGCCAGCGCCGCGCCCCTAGCAAGCTTTAGAAAAAAAAAGAGATTAAAAATCGGTTGTACAAAAACATATGACTTTAAAAGAAGGGAGTTAGGTCTAAACTGTGTTTAAGTCATAAAATCGAATAGTACAATTGAAAAAATTAGATATGCAAACTCGCATTAGGGGCATAGTACTTCTTTCTCATGGTTCTCTATGGTTCACTATGGTTCAAGGTACGATGATAACAAAATCGAAGCGTAACGACGTAGTTTCTAAAAATGATTTAAAGTAAATTGATCTATGTCCTTTAAGGTAAGGTGATGTTATAGATAGGATAAATGTGTGTGAAACAATAAATATACGCATGGGGAATTCGTTACACGCATTAGTTTACTATAAATATTTCATGTCTGCTAATCATTCACATCGCAGAGCCTGCGCTCACTGCGAAACATACAGAACGTATGGACAGTGCCTTTTTAAGTACAGAATGTATCTGCTATACTCACATATTATTAGACTAAATACGAGAGTATAGCCATTCTATACTTAAAATGGAAATCACTCACGATAGTTTAAATATTGACAACAACCTTTGCCGCGAACAAAAAAGCGACATCGGATTGGGAAGGTCTCGAAGCGCGAAGGCGAAAAAACGGCACCACACACACGATTGTGAGCGTTCCGGGCAGCGAATGATAAAACATAGATGACGCGTTTTAATAATATTGCCATTCAATAATAGAAGGCACAAGGCACAAACTCATGTCAGTTAAATAATTTTTAGTAAAATTATTAACGTAAATCGTAACTGGCTCATGATTGGGCCATACAGATGCGACACTAGCCGCTGCTTTATTGGCAGACACAAAATGACTGGAGACAATTTGAATTAGAAACCGTGCGGCAGTAAACATACAGCACCTACCACGGTAGTTTTCGTTACAACCATAAAGAGGGGGGTGGACGGAAAGCTTCCATCTTTATCGTTCGCTGTTTCAAGTACTGTCGGGCGTGAGTGAAGAGCGGACTTTAAAAATACGCATAGCTGCGCTTCGCCTGCACAATGTGCCTTGAATCTATGAATAGATATGTATAGAATGTTTGAATACCTTTTAATTACCACGAGAGAGGACAGGAAGTTACCTTAATTCATTTTAATATCGTTTTCTTTACATTAAAGTCTTAACATTTACATGTCTTTTTTACATCTTAAAATAAAGTTTAAAATAACTTAAATTAGGTAATTTATTACAACATCAAGAATGATTATTGATTATACTTACATCAGAACACCAATGTGATTAGCGCAACTTAAGGAAAGTAGTCTTTGTATAAGTTAGGTACCACATTGATGTTCAATTTGGCTTGATAATTCTGTTGTACAATCTCTAAACTAAAAATGGCATGGCATTATATTATGTGCCTTTCACAATACTGCCTGCGGAAAAGGAAAGAAATAGATTTCTACTTGTCTTATTAGGTTAGAGATTGTGTACAGTACAATTACGATTATTTTATTCATATCTCTAATACAATCATCATAGAAAATTGGAAAAGCTTACATTTTAAAATACGAAAGTTAGGATCGCCAAGAGGTCCGCCGTCATTTGGTATGTAACAATCGCAATCACCCGATTGCCTGACACTGTCAATATTGGCTAAAATCACTTAAATGGACATAATATAAGTACGCTGGAAGAGATATGCCATAACAAATCATTTTTTGTGCAGATTCGAAGCGCCTCACGGAGCATACTGTAAATTAAATTGGATACTTTGCGACAAATGATCTTCGTATTGACACTATGTTAACTCATCACTAACATTTAGTTCCGAGTACGCTCACATGACGCTCACTGCTGCTATCAGCGCTAAAATGGCGAAAATCAAGTTGCTTCTAAAACATGTCAGCAATCGCAAGTCCAGCGTACTTATATTAACAGAGGTCAGTGGATAAAAAAATAGTTGCTATGAATAACAGCATAAATTCGTCCAATCACAACAATTGCGATTGTAGCAATGTGAAAATCACAACTTTCACGTGGATTCTCATGCTTGACACGGACACATGACGAATGTAGCTTGCCTCGGTTCATTTGACTGACTGCGTGGGTTGCAATGGTGATACCTTTCCATAAAAACTTAACCTGCGTAGCATGTCCATGCGTAGCAATAAACGGGAGCCTTGGGGGCCATAGCAGACACCATGCTTTAAGCATCAGCAATCAGCTATGTAGTTGCTTTTCTGACACTCGATGCAGCGATTGAATCTCCAGTCACAGTGACCAAGTTGATTTTATTTATTAAATAAGGATTCAAATATTAAAGAATGATTTAGGTTTTTCAAATATTCAGCAGGGAAGGCTTTGCTTTCCCAGGATAATAAGTAGCCTATGTATGTCCTTCCCCAAGATGCAAGCTATATCTGTACCAAATTTCATCAAAATTGGTTAAACAGATGGGTCATAAAAAGCTAGCAGACAGACACTTCTGCATTTTTAATTAGTATGGATTTCAATACAGTGATTGAATGCAGAAAGTGGTCAAAACGCATACAGCATCGATGCAGTCACCAATCGCCATGATAAAAGCATCGAGTTTGCTATGGCCCTAACCCTTGCGAATTACAAAATCTCATTATATGACACTATTAAGTCCTTCAACAAACTTCAAATATTTTTCATGTCTGTCGGCATAGTTGTCACCATCTGTCCGTCGCTCTTCTATCATTTTCTTCTCATGTGTCAATATCACATTGAAAAACACACTAGAATAGATGTGATTACTGTCATATCTGACTATCTTAGCCTGCTTCTGCCTCAACTCATCACAATTACATGTTTTGCAACTTTTCTTCACGAGGGCACCATTACGTCTAACGAGACCAAAATGATCATACATGATCACAAAGATTTCATGCAGTATGAACCTTCTGTGATACCACAATGTCTCGTGATGCTTATAGAATCTAACTAACTCATCATTCATTACTAGCAAATGAAATAATATTTCTACTTTTCTACATAGCTGTACATAATCTACAATACATTTACAGTTCTTATTGGTGTAGGCAAGTAACAGTTTCATCAGACTTTCTTCCGAGTAGCTCAGCAAATTTTCCTCTGATGCTTGAACCGTTACATCCTTAGGAAAATTTGCAGCTAAGACATTTACGAGAACCTTTCTTAAATTAACGTTTAGTGAACTTTGAAGACTTTTCCACAATTCGTTACTTAAACTATAAATATTTTTTAAGCAAAACTGATAGTAATGGAAACAACTAAAATCTGACACATGTTTGGATGTCCACTTCTCTGCAAAATGGTATTCTTTGATGAACAGAGCATCTAAGTTGAAACTGGATTTAATAGTTTTGAGTCTGTTTAACAGCCACATGCGATGATTCCAGCTGTGGTAGTTGTTAGGGCTCTTGTCCGATGCTAGGTCGCAAATGATAAGTTCATCATTCACTAAGCTTTCTACAACATGCATTGGCAGGGTACTATCTGAAAATAAAGTAGCAAGTAGTTTAGTATTATTGCATGATGAGGGTATTTACAATTCTGCAGACAACATTCAAATCAAATTTATTTAAGCAAATTATGGTGTTACAAACTAGTATGGTATTGGTATTAAATTATGGTAATAACTATAAATTAGATATTTACAGTTATTGTATAAAATTAGAGCTGTTCACAGTAACTGCCAGAGAAGTGTGCAAAAATATACATATAAATGTTTACAATGTTTCCTCACAATGATTTCTTCACTGCTCAAGCAATTAGTGATATATAATTGCTTAAAACATAACTCATAAAAGTTAGAGGTTCATGCCTGGAACCCCAACATCCCGAATAGGAGGTGGACATCGTAACTACTAGGCTATCACAGCTTTCTTATATTTGGCTATATAACAGCTTATATTTTGCTATTATATCATACATATTTATTTTCATTACAGAAAAGTAGTCATTGACAAAGTCTTTTCACAACAAAATTTAATTTGTATCATACATGTATTCATCGCAGAAAAGTAGTTATCGGCCAAGTTCAACCACAACAAAGATTTTCTTAGAAATGTTAAGTAGTATGATTGAAAGAATTTTAATAACTAATTTAAAACATAATTATATTTACCTTCTAATAATAACTCTAACAGCCATCTTCTGTAGGAAAATGCTTCATTACATTTTGGCTTTCTCGATAATACAAGCCGGGCAAAATGCAGTTCCACAGTCTTATCCAACAATGACTGAAGGACCATTTCACGTCTCTTATTCCATAAGGAGTTGATCTCTGGGTTGAGTAGAAGAGTCACATTTAGTAGCTTGATCAATCTATCACAGCTAAAGGCTATTTTTCTTGATTTGCGTTTGGGTTTCATACAATATTTGTCCATAAGCTCCGAGTAACAATACATATATACATGTTTCACACACCATGACTCCAGGCCTAAACAATTCTCCAAATGCAAAACAGGGGACTTATTCTGAAAATTGTTGTCCATAGGAACCACATCAAAAGCGTATCTGAAAATCATTTGCGATATAAGTTAAAGAACTTCTTAAAATTTATTGAAATTGAGCCAAATGTTTAAGACAATACTTACAACTCAGCTATTTTCGATAAAACATTGTGTACATCTTTTATTATTTTCTCCACTAATGCGAATTTATCTTCGTCCATAATGTATTCTAATCTCTTTAACATAAATAATAATATGTGATTAGATTTTTTTTTAATAGAATTTTGCAATTAATATTTACATTCTAACCCATTTTCAATTGTTGTTTTTTTAATGTTTGCTCTGCTTTCTTTTTCGATCTCATTCCTTTTTTGATTTTCCATAAACTATAGACCGCATACACCACAACGCGACGTTCTACATGTTGTACCAACTTTCACTTCAAAATCATCCCATAGATTTAGTCATCCTACTCACTCATGTCCAACCCATAGGTCGATGGTCCAACCCAAACGCCAACTAATTGGCCAATGTTTTCCCATTTTTTCAATCCAACGTGATCCGATTATCCAACGACCCCAATACGACATCTACAAACATCTAGATCACAAAAATCATGAAACATCAACAGCAACTGAACTGTCAAGTGTCACAAGCACAAGTCACAACGTAAAACGTAAACAAATGTGAAATTTTATAATTCATATTATTTCTAATCTAAAATAATTATTTGCAGATTTGGTGTAGAATTAAATTGAAAGGCGATGAATTAAAGTTTCAGAATGGTTGGTAACTAATTGTAATTATTTTAGTTATTACGACTTGTCTGTCTTGGTAATGTCCTAAACTCATTTTTTATTTGTTTCAGAGTGCATTATTTAATTTCCAAAGTCTACTTTGTGTAATATTACTTTTAATATGTACCTGTGCTTACTTGAGGTCCTTCTTCCCGAGTATCATGGACCGAAACAAGACTGGGTTTGTATTCAATATTTTAAGGGTATGAAAGTATTAGCAGGCCCGATCCTGATGTAGTTATGTATAAACGAACTGTCTCAGAGACACTGTAACTTCACCAAATAATAAATTGATACCAACAAAGCTGTTTAGCGTATGTAAACTATGCCTTAGCATTTGTATAGGGCAATAGTATTTAAAAATAACTCAATGTTATTGCTTTCAGACTCCTTGGAACGTTCTGGAAATGTGCTAGAATTGGTGAAAGAAAATCTCCATATGTGGCTGCATGTTGCGTTATCATGGCTTTTAGTATATTGTTTTTAACTTAATATATATTAATATAACTATTCTATAATGTATAATAATGTTAAAAGTCTAATTTGATGTATAAATAAAAAACATATGCACTTTTATATTTCTTTATTCATATGAATCATGATTTCTAGCACAGATAAAAATTTAATGAAAAAACAGTACATACTAGGATTAGAATATATAAAAAGATCAAAACAGTCACAAAATACAACACTAATCAATACAATAAAAAAGTAACATTTTACAAAATTGATAAAATGAATATTTGTCATACTGTATGTAAATGAAACATAATTATTATTTGAAAATAAGATTTAAATGCTGATTGTTAACAAGTGATTTTATTAAGACAACTGATGCTTTAAAAACAAAATAAAGTAACTTACTTATATTGCAATTAAGTTTTTAACCAAAATTTGAAAAACTGACAGTACAAAACATGATTTTCCATAAGTTGACCAGTCGCATAATATACCTAATATAACAATATTCATTATCTTTATCTGCCAAATTATGAAATGATAGTTTGTATGAAAACCTAGTGCATATTAATACATTTTTACTCTAACACATTATCTAACAATTATTAATTATTAGAGCACAAATCAGTCTAGACATCATCCTATCCTTAGCTAAAGGTGACATTTGTAAGATACTTGTGAGACAAAAATCAAGATTATGTTGGGATTATATTAGATACTTTCTTTAATATTAAGCTCTCTTCTTATAAAGGATTTCTTTTTAATTTATTCATGACCTGCATACTGAAGTGAAACAAATTTTAACACTCAAGGCTGTCTCTCTTTTGACATGCAGGTCCATTCCCGAAAACCTGCATCAATCATTTTTACAATCACAGTTGTTGTGATTGGCTGAATTTATGGTGTTCTTGTTGCAACAATGCATTATAGCCAATAGTGAGCGAGCGTCAACCAATCAGGTGATTGCGATCATGACATTGTAGCCGTCATTCTACCGCAATCAAGCTGTCTACTGTATGGACAAAATGTCAAAATCCGACAATTTTAATGGCATTCTTTAGCATTAAGTATTCTGCTGTTAAATATCTATTTTTTTTCTCAGTCAAACTTACAAACGCCACCTTAGGTGTGTGTACATGATGCATGCATTACAGGCAGCGTTCATGCGGGTTCGCACACGACTACCTGCGCCATTTACATGCATTATGTATCTATATGCACCCTAATAGTTATACAGAGACACAACTCTAACACTACAAGCTATTGCTAAATAAATAAGTAATGTAATCAACTTCGATGCATTGAGTCATTCTAAAAACTTTTCATTTATCTATTGTTAATAAAAATTAATTTAGCAATAAAATATTACAAAGGAATGAAACTAGGGACTGAAGAGCAAGTGAAAAGTGTAAATGCTTTAGAAGTGTCATTACAGCTTATTTACTGCATAAAGCTGTAAATCGAAATGAAATGATTAAGTATATTCTGTGAATGTAAATTGTATCAAAAAAGATAAAAATTTATATTCATAAATCATAACAAATGAAAAAAAATTTGTCATATTATATCTTGTATACAGAAAAAATATCTCAACGATTACTAAAGTGGGTAATTAGGTCAGTAGATAGTTTTTTTGTTATTATTTATAGAATATAGCTCAATAATACCAAAAAGGCATATAAAAAGTTGTCAAAATCATAAAGCTTGGCATACATGACGACACTGACACTCGATACTATATTATAGCTATAGCATCAACTTTTTTTAAATCATGACTAATACTCCCCTTTCCCCTCCAATTAAGGTAAAGCTTGTGCCAGGAGTGGGTACGACAATAGTGCAACGGGTGGGGTTTGAACCGCCGACCTTTCGGAATTCAGTCAGAGGCTCAAGGGATCTACTTGATAAGCAATTTTGAGCCATTCTTCTCAAGAGTAAATCTCCATGTTCGCAATCGCACCGGTTGCTCTTTGACTTGTGCTTCAGCAATATTCTGGGTAAATCTCCCAACTGTAACATGCATGTGCGCTATCCTTGACTTCTGGAATTCCAATTCTGACCTACTCTTCTCTCAACCTGCGTGACGAAGGGCCACTCACCCTGCTGCAGTATGTATATCTGCGTTTGCATCGCCATGATCTGTGAGGAGTCCGCCGCCACCAGGTTCTTGGCGTAAATGAACCTCATGTCCTTCAGCGCGGCTTTGCACAAGGGGCCGCGGTGATGTATGTACACACATCGACAACCGGTACATAGACTGTGCCTAATGTCGTCATGTAAAGTTACCGTAAAATTATTTCTAGACTTACAAGAAAAATCTTGAACAAGGTAGGTAATACCTATATAAGATAGTAACTTAAAAAAACAAAAATATGATAAAAAATTTATTTTATATTTTGTAAAACAGAACTTTTCAAAACAGTTAAGATTAATAGAAATAATTTCTATTAATCTTTGCAGTTTTTTTTTTTGTCTTTTATCGCACACAGATTAGTAATTTTCAGATTTTAAAATAACTCACGAAATATTAGTAACAAAAGAATCTATCTGACTAAATAATAAAGAAGAAAATAAGGATATATATCAATCGATATTGAACAAATTGTCAGTTAAAGCAAAATAAATCAATTGTGAGAGCATAATTTAATTTATATAACAGGTTTTAATAACAGTTATTTTATAAATAAAGACTACAGTGGATTTAACGCTGAATATTATACATGTAGGTACTACTTAATTATATTTTGTGTTAAACTTTTTTTACTTTGAAAGGCAAGTTATTTTTTGTTAATTGTTATCATATCATGGAGTTTCCTTCTTCATTTAATAAAAAGCTAGTAAAGTATTGTAATTTTATTGGTGTAAATTCGAAAGAAGGAAAAGATTTCAAATGTCAATCATAAATTATAGGAATACGTATGAACAACCAAGGTAATTGTAAACATTAAAGGAATTTTAATTAATTAATGTAACAATAAAAGAAAATAACCGAATTCGGAAAGCTTGAGCGGTGTTAAAATATGTAGTGTTGTTAGACTGCAAGAATCTTTGCTAGAACGAAAATATAAAAAGAAAACGTGACTGACTGACTGATTTACCAACGCACAGGTCTAATTACTGGACAGATCGGGCTGGTCATGCAGATAGCTATTATGACATAGACATCTGATAAGAAAGAATATTGATCCATAGTGTGAAATAATAGTTAAATTACTTTATGTCATCAAAATTTTTATATTTAAATGCTTACAATTGGTTTATGAGATGCATTTTACTATTAATTACATAAAAATATTTAAAAAAAATTATAAGCTATTTTTTCATCCGTTTTCATGTAATATGTATTTTTCTGACAAGTGCAAATTTTGATTATGATAAATGTTTCCAATTATGCCTACACTGGATAACTTATACAGTACACATAATTTTGCAACTTATGAACATGGTATATTAAATGTGCGAAGCAAACCAAAGCTAATCGGCCGCTTATATTAAATATGGCACTAAATTAATTCCTTCCTTGAGCAAGAACAATTTAAGACAACTTATAGGTAGACCAATTAAATCTATAGGTATATAAGTGAATAAAAAAATAAATTATTGCAAAAATGACAACATACAACAAGCAAAACATACAACAGACAAAATTCAGTCATAAATGCAATTTATAAGAATGTATAGTAAAGGTATTAATAAATCGGTGTACCAATTCAAGCTTAAAAATATATATCTTGAAGAGACTATCACAGAGAATAAATTGGAGGAAGTGCGAATTTCATTATTCGAATAATAATAACAATAATTAAAGGGACTCACACACTTTTCTTTCTAAATTCTACTCAGACAAGTGTCTATCACATACCATTCTCGATCTCTAAATCATTTTTTTGGTGTCTTTGCGATTGACGGTTGAATCACCTTAAGAATAACTACATCTAAACTTTAAATCTAATAAATTATAGCATGTTATAGTAAAATATAGGGTGTAAGTATGCCAAGTTAAAGTATAAGAAGACTATTTATGTCAAGACTAAAAGTTTTTGAATGATTGAAAACCCCGAAATTTACCCTATCAGCGGAAAGAATTAGTATAGCACTCTCTGTTATAACTATATATTATATTAACTTCTTCCGCGGATAGCGTATAGTATACATTTTTTTGCATAAAGGCTTGTCGCCTAAAATCTTCCTATAATACAGCATTTTTACACCCTGTATAGGATTCTAACATAACACTAATGTGATGTCATTATAGATTTTGTCACACATACACATTCATACTCATTTCCAAAGCGAGGTAATTGGTATAAAAAGTGATCACGTACAAAATGTTAGCAAAATTACCATTACTCTTTTATTATTTTGTAATTTCTATATGTACTCGCTTTCTAAATTCATTTGTCAATTTTTTTACGTCCATATAGCCTACGTTTACAAAAAAGGAGTCACTGAATTATTAGTAGCTAATTGGTAATTGCTAAAACTAACTTGTGTAAGTACATAATATTACAAAAAGCATAACTCGCATATAAAAACCGTTTTGTAAAAACCTATAATGAAGAAAACGTGTATTTTTGTCAATTGCTACTAATAATTCAATGTCACTCAGTAAAAAAGAATTAAAGTGATTTAAAACACTAGTAATAAATACGACTTATAATAATAACTAGAGAGTCATCGTGACGCACCTAAAATACTCTAAATACAGTCAAATAAATGTTATACGATTAAAGGAATACACGTAACATACTAAACAACGAATACGTTTTGGCACGAGTAAGCTCGAGACTATGTTGTTCTGTATTCGTATTCGTTGAAATAAATGTAAGGCTAACCGCTAAAGCTAAGAATGACTACGCGACTAAAAGTCAGTCCTGCGCTGGAGTACTACGAACTACTGCTATCGCTGTCCTGTTAGTGTTTTTACCCTGTAAAATATAAATAAGATTTTTTATTAAAATAAACTTTTATAAGAGCTTTGATCTACCACTGCACTAATTCGGAATGTCTTTCCTACCGAGAAGAATCAGCAAGAACTAGCGTCAACGTTAATATTATCCCATGAATAACTAATTTGCAGACCCGCGAATTGCGAGATAAATACGCATTTTTATCATGGCGGGTTGACTCTTGGCCAGATGGTCTGGCCTGATGGGAGGCTTTGGCCGTGGCTAGTTACCACCCTATTGGCAAAGCCGTACCGCCATGCGTTTTAGTGAACCGGTACAATGCCGTGTAGAAACTAAAAGAGTATGGGTTTAATGCAAACTGTCATAACCCTTCCAGGTTAGCTGGCTTCCATCTCAGACTGCATCATCACCTTCCACCAGGTGAGATCGCAATTAAGGGCTAACTTGTATCTGAATAAAAATAAAAAAAGTTTCTGTAGCTAGCTAGAGGTGATGGATGTATGCATTTACCTGTGTTCTGCATCGGCGTGTCCTATCTGATCATCTCGAGGTACTTGTGCTTGTGCTTGGTGAGCATCTCGGTGACGGTCACCAGCTTCCTGATGGCGGGTTGACTCTTGGCCAGGTTCTGTAGCTCGCTCAGATGTGACACGCAGATGTGGTGGATTGTTGCTAGCTCTTTAGCTGCGTACAAAATTTAAGTATTTGCGTTAAGAGCATTATTATGAAAGGGGTAGCAACTAGCAATACTTTTAAACCTGTCATTTTGGTTTAGAGATTGTATACAACAGAATTAGCCACAGACAAATAAAGGACATCATTCATTTTGGACCAAAAAATGAAAGTGCCGGCCAGAAAAAAAAAGTACGATATTCGGATAGAATACATAATTTCTATCATTTTTTACTATGACGTCCAATCTGTGCGCACAATGGTTACGTCGTAATAACATAAAAAATAAAATATATTTTTTTTAATTCTTAGGTGATAAAAAAGGTTGGAGTGTCATTATAATATAAAAAATATTGTATTAAAAGTAACCTACATGACCGCAAAATACTCAAGGTCAAATCCTAGTGGTCAAAATAATATAAAAACGTACTATTTAACACATTCATTTTCTTTATAATAAAGAATGTTGTCTTTTTAGAGTCAATCATTACTGGTTACTCTCTCTCTCTCAAAACTTCAAATGGAATTCCGAGAAATAATGAAAAGGGACGGCTACCTGGGTGCGTGAACGCATTGTTATTGGTTGCCGACCGCCCGCGCCACGCCAGCGTCACCAGCCTGCAGCCAGTCAGTTCTCCATGCGACTTTGGTTACATCGGACGGCTATCGTGACATTACTCTCTTGTTCTTAAAGTGATACAATATCAAGTGTATTTAGCGAAGCTTTTACGCAGCTCTGTGGCTTATTAACTGACATTATGAACGTACAATTGTGTATTTCGTGTCGTGTGCCTATTGGTGATCGCCGAAGTTATAGTTGGACATCCCGTGAATCACAACACATCGAAATCGCACAGTTTGTTATTGAAGATCTACTGGATCATCAGGTAAGGGTTGTATTATCACTATATCGAATGAATATGCCTAAGATATTTACTACGAACAAACATCATAATACTCATGTACATATAACCTAAGCCGCATTTACTGCTATGTGTTTTTTAACAAATACAAGTTTTCAAATAAAGAGGGCCCCCCGCCCTCCGCAGATTTATTATTTTTTTATTTAATGATATATTACTAAGCTGATAAACATTTTTTTCAGAATGAACCTACAGATGTTATATGCCGTTTTTTTGTTTCTTCTCTGATTTAATTCTTGTGTATTTCAACACTGTGTAGACACAACAAGACACAGAATATCAGAAAACATTATTCTACGTGTTCTTTGCCGATACAGTGTATTAATATCAGAAGACAGTCGTGTTTGCAGCACACACCTCGAGCAAGATGAATGGCATTTACTTGCTATGCAAGACAATTTAATTCAAGATTTTAATTCTGCACAGATCGTTAGTGCGCTAAGGTTGTTAATAAACCACATTAAAACAGAAGTTTTAGATTTTGAGCATTATGAATTGATCAATAACAAAGAGTTCCACGATTGGACTGGTCTTACTGCTGAACAATTCTCTGATTTATTGGCCAACACTCCGAGCTTAAATCAGAGAAGAAACAAAAAAACGGCATATAACATCTGTAGGTTCATTCTGAAAAAAATGTTTATCAGCTTAGTAATATATCATTAAATAAAAAAATAATAAATCTGCGGAGGGCGGGGGGCCCTCTTTATTTGAAAACTTGTATTTGTTAAAAAACACATAGCAGTAAATGCGGCTTAGGTTATATGTACATGAGTATTATGATGTTTGTTCGTAGTAAATATCTTAGGCATATTCATTCGATATAGTGATAATACAACCCTTACCTGATGATCCAGTAGATCTTCAATAACAAACTGTGCGATTTCGATGTGTTGTGATTCACGGGATGTCCAACTATAACTTCGGCGATCACCAATAGGCACACGACACGAAATACACAATTGTACGTTCATAATGTCAGTTAATAAGCCACAGAGCTGCGTAAAAGCTTCGCTAAATACACTTGATATTGTATCACTTTAAGAACAAGAGAGTAATGTCACGATAGCCGTCCGATGTAACCAAAGTCGCATGGAGAACTGACTGGCTGCAGGCTGGTGACGCTGGCGTGGCGCGGGCGGTCGGCAACCAATAACAATGCGTTCACGCACCCAGGTAGCCGTCCCTTTTCATTATTTCTCGGAATTCCATTTGAAGTTTTGAGAGAGAGAGAGTAACCAGTAATGATTGACTCTAAAAAGACAACATTCTTTATTATAAAGAAAATGAATGTGTTAAATAGTACGTTTTTATATTATTTTGACCACTAGGATTTGACCTTGAGTATTTTGCGGTCATGTAAGTTACTTTTAATACAATATTTTTTATATTATAATGACACTCCAACCTTTTTTATCACCTAAGAATTAAAAAAAATATATTTTATTTTTTATGTTATTACGACGTAACCATTGTGCGCACAGATTGGACGTCATAGTAAAAAATGATAGAAATTATGTATTCTATCCGAATATCGTACTTTTTTTTTCTGGCCGGCACTTTCATTTTTTGGTCCAAACATGTATGAAACATGAATGATGTCCTTTAACTTAACTACTGTGCCACTAGAGTCGACAGTTAACGCTCACTTTATTTTTTGAATGAATATATCTAAATATAATATTATATTTTAAACTTACCAATATCAAAATTATTGTTTGAGTTTGCGGGTGTGTTGCCAGGATCCGGCACGGAGCTCAGTTGGTCCAAAAATACTACCATACGTTCTTTGTTCTTCAGTATAAACGGATTCACCACTTCCATGTATGGTTCCTAAAATGAAGGCTATCAATCAATTACAGAAAAAAATTCGAATTACAGCAGTTAAAATTTAAAAACGTCGCTTATACAATACATTAGACACGCATACGTAGACAAATACATACACACTGATTCATACTATACACAATACACATGCATATACCCATGCACTTTCACACAAACATTAAGAATACCGAATCTGCATGCGTTTGGGAAGAAAATAGGTGCAGTTACATACAAACCTTGGCTCCAAATTCGATGAGGTTGGCGAGGTTCTGCAAACATTTGGCGACCATCAACAGCGAGCGCTGGGAGTGCGGAGGCGGCGCTGCCGACACCAGGCCCCACGCGCGCGGCTCCACGAGAGCGGGGCATATCAACCGTAGGAAAATAAACCCTATGTCATGAAATATAAGGCACATAGTTATTTGTTGTATTAAGTCTTAACATCATACATCAATATTATTATAGGGTCGATGAATTATGTTAACCCTAGCACAGACTACGATCCATTGAGCCGTGAAAATCGGCCAAGTGCAACTCGGACTCGCACATGAAGGGTTCCGTACCATCGTACAAGAATCTGTACATCCCTACAATTTTTATTGAAGTGCAGGGTACTCAATAGCTTCATTTATGAAAATATGAACGGTACTGATACGAACCTGATACGACTCTGGTACGTACAAATCTCTCGTTGGGCCACTTGGCGACGGCGGCGCGCTGCAGGCAGCCGCACAGGTAACGCACGGGCCGCGGGCAAGCCTCGGGAGACGTGAATATCGACAGCGTGATCTAAAACATTGCATTGCACCATCACAGTTTCATGATAATTTAACTCAAGACTAGATATAATTTGAGAATAAGTTAAAAAATTGCTCTCATGCTTGCAAAGTTCTTCTTTATGCTGGACTAGCTGATGCCCGCGAATTCGTTGGCGTGGATATAGGTTTTCGGAAGATCCAGTAGGAAGTCTTTAATTTTTCGGGATAAAAAGTAGCTTATGTGTTAATCAAGGGCATAATCTATTTCCATTCTAAATTTCATCCGAATCCGTCAAGTAGTTTGTGCGTGAAAATAATTTCGCGGGGATTTCCAAAAATCGATGAATTAGTGAGGATACCTATAAATCGCTGCACAAATGTTAAAAAAATATTATGTACATACAAAAAAATTGCAAATTGGAGGCCTGACGGCAATAAAACGGCATCTCGCACCGCCGGCAATACTGAACCGGGTCGGCTCTGATTATATTATTTACTCGTTTTACTATTGAAGATGACCCTAGGAACTACAATATCTTGGGCTGCAACCGCGTCTAAACTCACCTGATCCAAGATCATAAGCAAGAACTCAGCATTGTTGCAAGCATCATCCGGTGAGTCCATTTTGGTTGGGTTCAATTCAGCCGATTGCTTGGAATCGATCAACTTCTGTACGGTCTCCGCTATCGCCGCCTAAAATATAAACACTGCTTGAAACATTGTCATTAAAGCGTTTTCAGATTGGCCTTTTTCGGACTATGTCACTTTTTATGAGGATCTGGCAATTAATACCTCTTTCATTACGGTACACATCTTGACGAAACTACTACTTGACGATACTTGAGTTCTCCATAATATTCATGAACTCGTCCAACACAGCGGTAGTGAGAGCCGCGGCGCGGAACAAGGCGCGGTGGTCGGGATCGCGACCAGTTTCGCCGATGGCAGCTCGCGGGCTATCTCCGCCCCGAGACCGCACTCCGAAAACGCGAGCTAAACCACTGAAACTGCACTGTTTACCTGCAGGAAGGGCTTGCATAGCGCGTGCATGAACTCGTCTAACACAGCGGTAGCGAGAGACGCGGCGCGGAACAAGGCGCGGTGATCGGGCTCGCGACCCACTTCCGCTGACGCCAGCTCGCGCGCTAGCTCCGCCCCGCGACCGCACTCCGAGAACGCGTGCAGCACCGCTAAAAGAATTTCAATACGAATTGTAACCAACGCAAATAGATAGATAGATAGATAGAAACTCTTTATTGCACACAAAAACACATGTAAAGGATAACAACACAGTAAGAAGAAAACAGAAAAAAACAATTGTGTGCAAAGGCGGCCTTATTGCTTGGAGCAATCTCTACCAGGCAACCTTTGCTGAAAGGAGAAGTTCTAGGAAGGAGGTTGGATAGTATCAAGTCACAAGGAATTTTTTTTTAAAGATTTATATATATACTAATAAACATAAAAACTAATTATAGATGGAGTGGAGTAGTTTTTCTAACTACATAATCTCAGCTTTATGTACTTTGGCATACAGTTGAAATTGATATATTGAAACCATAACCACGACGCATTTGGGCGTGTTTCAGTTCGCCGCGCGCCGCTTCAACAACTCCACAATAAACAAAGCTTACTTTTGCTATTGATAAAGACGCCGCGCTTCGGCTCTGCCAGAATGCCTTACGCCTAATATTTTAATTAACTTACATGTCGCCAACGGCTGCCTATCAGTCCGACACAAGTCCGCGAGTGCCTTGACGGCAGGCAACCCCGGCTCCAGAAGCAACTGGCGTAGAGGGTTGTATTCCTCACGCGGCATTACTAGCTCTTGCATATACCTATACAAAGGCATTCTGTGTACAAAAACTCTACTAAAAAGACAGGTGGAAATTCCATTTCTCTATGGAAAAGGATAGCAAATTTAGATATAAGATTGCGTCCAACAGAATTAGCTTGCAAACACTTTTATAGCAACTTGTGAGCAATTTACAACAAGAAAATGCCTGTTAGCATTTTAATAAAGGAATGTTTGTTTTGACTAGTTAGTTAATATACCTTATACGAAGTCTTAAAGAGCCCCATTCACCAATAGGCGTCATTCCAGCTAATGGGTACCATTCTTCTACTTCTTCACCATTGGCCAAGTTAGCTAGTTCTATCGTCAACTCGGCGACCTAGGACGATAATAATTTCGTGTTAAAGTATAAAAAGGAAAGGACATAGACATAATTGGAATATAATATGACTATAGGTATACTTACTTCGGATTCCTTCCCTCTCTTGCCGGTGTTGTGCACAGTAATGGTGAATGACGTCACATCGGGTGGTACATCGCTAAAAGAATTAAATATGATTTTAGAAAAAGCTACCTGTTAAATCGTGAAAAAAATTAAGATATTATACTTTTACATAAGGTTTTTGATGTCAAGACCAACTTCATCTTTTACAATGTTTGTTGATTTGTTCAATTATTTTTTTTTGCAAATAATTTTGACATGTCGACTTGTCGAGGAACTAAAGACATCTGCGGTAACATCTAATTTGTTTTTTGTAAGCTATTTCGCCGTAGTGTGTGATGAATGTGCAAGAACCTTTGTATGAGTTTCAGAAGCGTCATCTAGTATTTATAGGTGGAGACCACCACAGCCGTTTATAGTATGTACTTCAACAAGTGCATGCCAACACCTATATGGAAAAACAACCAAGACCACAGTACGGGCGTTTCTCCAGTGTGATTTGACAACAAATCACACTGGAGAAACCATCAAAGGAATCGACTGCCTCAAGGCCGATGCCTGATGCGATGGAATGTTCAGGTAGGAAATTTTTTTTTGTGAGGACGCCGACTCAGCCTCGAGGCCCGTACCCCGACAGACTTCAGCCTATCCAAAAGAGATCACAACAACTTACTCGAAAACAAACTCGTCGTCCCAGTGCGGGTCTGGGGAAGGTCGGGCGCGGGTGCGCGCGACGGGTGCGGCGCCCAGCGCCAGGCGCAGGTGCGGGCGCGGCGCCAGGCGTGCGGGCAGGCGGTGCGCCGTCACGCAGCGCACGCGCAGCGCGCGCAGCCACACCACGCGTGCCACCTAATATAGCAAGGCAATATACATTGGAAAGACGAAAATAGCGCATCCTTTAGTAAGGTGCTCTAGAGATTTCGCGTTGCAATGCTGCCCAAACCGGCCCACCTGGTGGATGCTATACCTTTCATTACCCGTATTATAAATGCAAAAGTATTTTTATATATTGATTTGTCCTTCAATCATGCCGCAACGGAGCAATGGAATCACGTAACTTTTGGTATGGATATATGACTTAAAAACTTGGAGTGACATAGGCTACTCTTTATCCCTAAAAATCAAAGAGTTCCCATGAGATTCTTAAAAATCGAAATCCATGCATACAATGTTATAGCAACTAGTTATCCGAAAGTATCAACAATGTACATAATAATCATATAGCAGGCAAATTCTACATATATAGCGAGTTTTATTACCTTGCAGTGATGTCTCGCCTGCTGAGGTACGCAGAGCGGTCGGAGTGCGTCAAGCCACGCCCGTAACTCGTGCGCCGCGGACGCCGCTAAAAATGTATGCGTCGACAGACACGGCAACGCGCGCTCCACGAGTTGGAAGCAGAACTCCCTCTCCCATAGTGATTCGTGCACCTAGTAATAACAATACAAACATAAAAACAGGCATATCAACATACAGTCTGCTAAGTCTAGAAACTAAAGTTTGATAAAGTTTTCTTAAGACTGGGGGACTTAAGAAAACTTCACCAATAAGAAAGGATTATATAAAAATATATTTTCAGCTGTCTACATGATCATTATTGAACCATTAAGAACAGATTAAGGAGATATAATAGTGCACAGGTGCAGGTGCTATCATATTCTGATAGTAAAGCAACCAGCAATGGATTAAGTGCAGGATTTCTATGTGCTCGAGGCACGGAGTATAACATCGCAAACTTCTCAACTTCACTGCGACCCAACCCGGAACTTAAATGCCACTAACCAAGGCAGTCAATAAAACAATACATACCTGATATAAGTAAGCACAAGAGAGATCGATTAACCCTTTCGGCTTCGTCCGTTTCGGTGAGTCGTAAAAGTACAGATGCGTGTCGGTGCCTTCTTGTAAAAGCACGAAGTATAAAGCCTTCCACTTCTTGGCGCCTTTATCGGATTTCTTATGCAAGTATCCCTGATGCTTGATACCCTTCATCTTCTTGAGGCCGATTTGATCTCGACATTCTCTGAGGGTGGCGTAGATTTTCTCAGCGGCCGCGCCCGTTGCATTCTGTTGCGGCTCAATTACATGTCCTTCGGCGATTAACTGTAATACAATGTTTAATTTTAGTATTAATTACGAGACCTCGTAACATAGCTGCCAAAATGTTTGAATATAAGATGGTAAAATAGAACCACTAAAACGTTTTTTTTACTGATTCAATCCACGAAAATATATTCTCATCATGATTGCGTGCTGCTTATACCTCGATTCATAAAAATCAAAGTATTTTTAAAAAATCGATTCATAAAAAATCAAGTGGTTAAAAGAGAATCGTGAAATTTTGCTCTCATTTCTTATAATAAACGTACTTATTATTTGTTTCATTATCCTAAAATTAATCCAATTTCATTATCGCCTTCAGTACTTGTGGTCCTTTAATCATACGATGAATGCATTAAAAATAAAATTAGTGTGAATAAAAACTTACAGGCTGTCCAAGTGTGTGCCCTTCAACAATCTGTTCCTTCCTGTATCGGTTGATGACCGCGTCCAAGCACTCGAACGTCCTCCCTCCCATCAAATACCGGACCCCCTTCTTTTCGATCCTGAACCTTTGGATTTGGTTGTTGATGTGGAAGAACAAGGAGTAGTCTCCCGGAGAATTATCTGAGGGCCTAAAAATTCCGAATAATGTTCATTTTTAATTCATTTAGTTAATTACTTGATTCATGATCATTCGAGAATTCATATGTACAGTTCATCAACGGAGACTTCTACACAAAGCAATTCTGTGGGATGAGGACTGAGGAGTGAGTCAGAAAAGGGATTGCCATTCTAAGTAGAGTATGAGTAAACGGTACACCTTATTACCACTGACAGTAAGGGTCGGTTCACATTAGCAGCGAATCGAAGCGAATTTCTAAAACTTTACATCGCATATTGACCTCTATCTGTATTCTGTACCACTTAAAGTACACATCTCAAAAATTGGCGCGCATATTCGCTTATTCGATAGAAATTCGCTTCGATACGCTGCCAATGTGAGTCAAAGTTAGGTGAGTGAGAAAATTAATAATGTTGATGACGATATAGCATTTTGAAATAACGAATATTTCAAAATCACAACATACCTGACTAGAAAACTTCCTGGTCCAGCTTTGACCAGCATATCGACTGCTTCGCTCTTGGTACAATTGGGATGGAACCAGGAAAAGACGGTGTTCGGGTCGATCGAAGGATCTAGGTCCTCAACTAGCTCTCTGAAGATCATTCCTTGCTCACCCGTTCTGTTAGGTATAATAATAAAATAATGGTAGATTCATTTGACAATATGAAAGCAGTTTATTTAAATAAAAATATTTTCTATTCTATTCCAGTGGTATAGCGATTTGCTGAATAGGCTCCAGCGGTAGTGGAGTTGTGCGGGAGGGGTGACAGTTGTCATAAGTAGACGAATCACTGAGCTCTCGCGTCACGTCATTACACCACTCCACTACCACAGGGACCTACTCAGTTATGCGCTATGCCTTTCACAATAAGTATTTGTTGTTAGGTATAAAAAAACGACCAAGTGCGAGTCAAACTCGCGCACTGAGGGTCCCGTACTCGGGTATTTTTTCCAACATTTTGCACGATAGATCAAAAACTGTTATACATAAAAATAAATAAATATCTGTTTTAGAATGTACAGGTAAAGCCCTTTCATATGAGCCCCCACTTGGTATAGTTATCTTAGTTTGAAAATTGAAACACACTTTAATTTTTTTTTAATGATGTAACCATAAATTCGCGGTTTTCAGATTTATTCCTGTACTCGTACTTGTGCTATAAGACCTACCTACCTAACAAACATGATTCTAGGTCAACGGGAAGTACCCTATAGGTTTCCTGACAGACACGATGAACGGACGGACAGACAGACAGGCAACAAAGTGATCCTATAAGGGTTCCGTTTTTCCTTTTGAGGTACGGAACCCTAAAAACATTACTTACATATTTTTATTGAACAACAAATACGACCTTGTCGTATCACCTGGTGGTAAAGTCAAATGTAAAATGTATTCAGATTCAGAAATGGGCTAGCTAGGTATAGATATCGCAGCTTAATGAACCCCTACTTTTAATCGGTATCTACGCAGCTTCGTATTGGAGCGCTAAATCGCTTAACGGCACGTCTTTGCCGGTAGTGGCAACTAGCAACGGTCGAAGCATCCCACCGGACCAGAGATAATGTAAAAATAATAAAATCCCAAATTGCTTCTGCCGGGAATATGCGCTAGAACTATCTAAGTACATAGAAATCGCTGAACGATTGAGATTAAGCATCGCGACACACCTGCGTTTTCGTTGACGTTTTCGTTGAAAGTTCGGTCAATACGATCGCAATGTTTTAAGGTACCTATGATATATCTATCGGGCGATTATTTCGGCTGCAACGCATTCAGTGCATTTTGCAAGCGACACATATCAAAGCGACCGAAAGTTCACTGAACTTCGCTAGATTCGATTTTGATTTAAACCACATTTGTTTTAAGACTAGAATGGCCGATTACTTTGTTGTAAGTACATATCTTTGTAACATAATAATAATTAAACTTACTACCGTCTATTGTACACAGTTGAAACTTAAGCTTAACCAATACATGTGTATGTATTACCAGGTATATAAAATATGCAAAGGGGACCTTGTGACCATCCTACCTTGACTGTTCTACTTGACCTGCCATGACCTCATGAATAATTACTATGGATGCCTATACAAACTAGATCACAATGGAGGAATACCATAAAAATACCAGTCATCAAAATCAAAATAAAAATATTTGATTTTTTTATGTGTACTGGAACCAGTCCTAGAAAAAATGACTCCAAATCTTATTGATACTCTATACCAAGAAATTTTAAAATAGGACACCGTCTACAGCGGTGACAGCCGATAGGTAAAGACGTCCGCCTCCTATTCCGGAGGTCGGCGGTTCGATCCCTAAGTTTCGGTATTTTAAGCGATTAAATATCACCTTGCTTTAAACAGTGAAGAAAATATCGTGAGGGAATTTGCATGCCTGAGAGTTCTCCATAATGTTGTCAAAAGTGTGTGAAGCCTACGAATCCGCAGTTGGCCAGCGTGATGGACTTTGGCCAAGCCTCTCTCGTTCTGAGAGGAGACCCGTGCTCAGTAGTGAGCCAGCGATGAGTTGGCCATGATGAGGTACCTATTTAAGTATTTGATCCAAATGTGCAGTGTACTTACATGATGGTATAAAAAAGAGAAAGTGCAATAAGCATAGTAAAATAATTGCAAACTAAGATCTGTGTTAATTTTATAATTGCCATTATTAAAGTATCCACTTAATAAATCTTCGTTTTTTCCTCTTAGGTATTCCTTTGCCTATACAGGAGTTACGCACTAGTAAATGTTGACAGGAAAAGATAATGTATACCCGTTCTAGCAAGGCGAATTGTTTCTAAAAAACCCAGTTATAGGTAGCTGAAAAAGTTATATCTAAATATGTAAAAGTAAAAAGTGACTGTCTGATTGACTGCTCAAACTACTGGACGGATCGGGTTGAAATTTGGCATACAGATTGGCAGATACGAATATGTAGCTATTATGACGTACTACGTAGACATCCGCCAAGGGTTTTTGAAAACCCCTAACCCCTAAGAGGGTAAAATACGGGTTCGAAAGTGTATTACACACGAACATATTAGCTATTGACATTGACATATAAATACATTCGCATAGTGTTTTTGCATTCTGTACAACTGTATACATGATACAATTCGAATATCGATATAAAATGACGCGCGACGCGGACGCTCTAATATCTGATCATTTGTATCATCTTCTATACTTACTAATAAATAAAATTGGAGCGTCTGTCTGTAATTTCGAAATAATTATCTCATATTAAGCTCATATGGTTATTTGAACGATACCAACACTGAATCACACGTTTTTAAAATTTTTGTCTGTCTGTCTGTCTATTTGAAAAGGCTAATCTTCGGAACGGCTGAACCGATTTTGACGGGATTTTCACTGACAAGTAGAGAATTGACCAGGGTGTAACATAGGCTACGTTTTTAACCGACTTTCAAAAAGGGAGTTGTGTTTTTCTTCCTATGTACACCGAAATCTCCGAGATTTCTGAACCGATTTGCGTAATTTTTTTTTTTTTGATCGATAGAGGAACTTTGTGACATTGTTTCATAAAAAAATTGGATTCAACCTCCTCAATCCTGATGCTGCAATCAAAAGTTCCCACGGGATTTCAGGCACTAAATCTACGCGGGCGAAGCTGCGGGCATCAGCTAGTTACCTAATATATTTCACAGGTGCACTCAACGTAACGGGTATACACGTAACGTGAGGTACACGATATCGAATCGGATAATATTGTACTGCCCTTTGCAGGTTACACATACACGCCATTGACAGGCTTGATCGTGTGGGATGGCCGAACTGCCGATTGAATCAAGCCACAACCCATCGTGCAAATTAGACGGAACACTCGATGATGTGGGTTTGTAAATATTGGATATAAAAGTTGATTATTTCATCGGAATTTCTAATAGATTTGCAAAAGGTTATGCAGTATTATACTATAGGTGCATTTTACCTATCCACGTAAATTTTATTGTTTTTATCATACAACAATCGTTACGCTCGATATAGAATTGGTTCTTCATAACATAATATTCAAATGAGTATGTTCATACAGAGCGAAACTTCTCGTAGATTTTTTGTCGAGAAGTTTGAACCACTGAACATTATTAGATCTATTTAGTAACAGTGTATTCAAAAACATGTGTACATCAATTATTTATCTATAGTACATAGATTTTTGTTAAAGCTGCAACTTTCTTGCATTATGAGCTACACAAATTACACACGGTTCGTTTTTATAATGGACTAAAAAGTATTTAAAATACTTATAGTTAGCTATGAGCATTCTTGTAAGATTTAAACCAAAAAAACATGGGCGCATGCAAAATATAAGTACTTAATAAAGATTTAGTGAGTGCTCTGTTGTTGAGAAAACTTTCACCACAATAAAAGATAAATAAAAATAGAGGAATAAAATTGATTGACTTAGGTGTCAATCAACCATTAATTATTATTATTAATCCATTAATTAATTATCTATTGCGCGCACCCCACGTTTTTCGTTTAAAATCTTACACGTATTCTCACTTACTATAATTTTATTACTACTCAACACTTTATAGTTCATTTAAAAATGTGGTATTTAAATATTTTTTTATTAAAAATTTTCGTTACAATTAGTTTAGTATGGATAGTTAACATGTCGGTACGTTGGCGTAAATCTGTCGTTTCGTATGAACGGGGCAACGCGTTACGCCGTAATTTGACATGACAAGGGTCTGAGAATCGATTACGGAAAAACCCAATCAATCATTGCTACAATCTCAATTGTTGTGTTTGGCTGAATTTATGGTAGTTTTGATGCAACAATACTATTGGCTATTGGCTATTTTAGCCAATAGCCAATGGTATCGGCCAATCAGTGATTCCGATCGTCACTCTGTAGCTATTATTTTACCGTAATTGAGCTCCATCCATGAATCTATTTATTATCCTATAGATAGAGCATTCGTAATACCTACTTGAAGCAAATACCTACTTATCGCTCGATCCACCACTGGCCCTGGCATACAATTTTGACAGATGTAACCCTGATGTCAAGTTTGTTAGCTTTAAAACTCACACTCAGAAATCCATATATACGTAATACGTAGATCCCGATAAAGTGGAGTTCATACCTGTGTGCAGTGACCCATAGCCAGCCGTCGCCCATGTCGTTATGCACGAAGAATATATCGCCCTTCTGGAAGGTCAATTCGTCCGTGTCCGGCATCTTAGTGTATGGCAGAATCGCCACTACGCGCTATATGAAAGAAACACGATTACTCTATTTTATTAACATAGCCCAAATATTAAAAGTAATCTTAAAATATAACAGCACATTAAATTAATATTTATTTTTAAACCTCTTTAACCAGTATATACTATAAGTATATTATGTTAAAGGTTTCTATATGTATAACTCTAAATATCTTCAATGGTGGCGACATGACTTCATACAAGTATAATAATAATTTAAGCATAATCCTACGTGTTTTCATTCTTAGTAATTATTTACTTATATCATATTTTTCCTCTGTTCAACAAATACAATTTTGTTTACTATGCTGAAAAATGAGGTGTGCATTTTTAGATATAAAAGAAGAATCGAAAAATACCTTCTTATCATTCACAGGTTCAGGTGGTGGCACCGGTTCGATCAAACGCTCGCGCTTTAAAAGATCTGAGCAGTGGCTATAAAACCCTACTAGCTCTGTCAAGGAGTCGAACTGACGACCCCCGATATAGTAGTCACCACATACTGCAGTTATTCTATAAACAAAAAAGAAATATACACGACGTCATGACAGATCCGATACGGCGGATAAAACAAACAAAATAGGTATCAAGAAAAATTAAAGTTGAGACAAAATCATGTTTAGTATCAAATACAAACTCTTATTGTGCAGATTCTGAAACTTCATATCCATACTATTTCACAGCCCTTCTGTTCCCACAGGATTTTCAATTACCTAAATCTGTGTAGACGAGGTCACAGACTTTATTAAGTATACTTGCACCCCAAATATAAATATGGGCTACTCTTTATCCTGGAAAGTTAAAGAGCTCTTACAGGATTTTTAAAAACCTAAATCCACATGGACGAAGTGTGGGAATCATCTACTTGAAAATATGGACCAATATAATCTATGGAGAAATATTTAAGAGTAGTCAGGTTTCAATTTTGAATAGATACCTGAAATGATTTATTCCAGTACGTCCCAGGTAGCTCAGCACATAGGACCCTGGCTTACGATCACTTTCACGAACTGCAAAAAAGATTTTTAATTCAGAATCCATTATTATTTTTTCCAAAATTTTGTCAACAATTCTGGAATTATTAGTGAACATATCTCGTAAGTTCCATCCATATACAAGGTCTGACATATCAACTTATAGCTTAGATTTTCTCTACAACATGAGCTACTAAGAAAACATCTTGAGGGATTATTATTATTAATCTAAGCATTCTAAGCAAAGCTAAGGTGGTTCAGCTTATTTTAATAAAAAAATTCTATTGTATTAAAATAATTTTATCTTACAATGTCTAAGTCTATTGTACACATACTCTAAACTGAAATGACAGGTCTAAATATATTGTAATTCCTTTTATAAAGCTCCCTATAGAAAAGATTACATTTTGATCTGTCTATTTAGTTCAGTTTAGAGATTGTGTACAATAGAATTAGCCTCATTGGTGTATTTAAATTGTTGTTTGCGCAACAATGTAATTACATTATACTTATCTGTATGGACAGAAACTTGCTTGACAATTGAATATAATAGTTGTTTTTATTAATGTAAGCCCACATTATAATTTCATATGCATGAGAAAAATGTATGAAGAACTGTTGCTATTGTTATAAGCCTATTGTTTGCCTACTAATGATAAACAAAACTTAATGAGTTAATGGCATAACAATGCCTAAGACATGTTTTGTTTGGACTGGAAACTGAAAGTTATTGAGATATTCAAACTAAATTTAAATTAACAATACAGAGATATGAAAGTTTAAGCTAACATCAGAGTATGCAGGTAGGTAGGTTGATTTTATTGATTACTAAATAAAAATATAGATTAAATAAAAGATTTGTATTTCTGGTCAAAAATGAATGTCTCACCCAAGTAGCTGCCATGTTTACTAGCAGCCCAGAGCCTCTCTTCAGACGTGTATCTGTCTAGACGTCCATGGTACCACTCTGTTTCAGGAGGTGCAAGGACTGCTTGTCTCTCACCTAGGAATGGAACAAAATGTCATAGTGTCAGATTATCCACACTTCCACTGATATGCAAATAGAAATTAAATAATACGGACAATATAAATTCTCTCTTTGTGGACACGTTTCCGCACTTAGACGTTGCCCGTCTGTTGTATGTACATAAAATAAACTAATTTTCGCCAAATAAGTGGTTACTGGTTACTGATTTGGCGATTATTGCAAATTATTTTACATTATTGTAAATTACCGTTAGTACTTGGCCCATCAGCTTCGTCCAGTTCTAAATCAGCTGCCAACTCCGCTATATCACCGCCACCATCCTCAGACTCTGTCGATGGCGAACCCAACTTATCCTTTATAGGGGGTCCAATAGGCGCACCCATAGCACGAATCAAATCAGCCATTATTATAACTGACTACGAAAATCCGTCAATACTTATATTTTTACGCAACACCAATATGACTCATACATAATTCACGACACAAGTAATAAGTTTATTATTGAAATTTAAAGGATATTCAAAGGTGTTTACGACAGAAACAAAATAAAAAAACCCAAATTCTATTACTATTGTAACTATTATGAAAACTGTCCTTTTTAACCTAAACAATCGGTTTACCACGTTAATCACATAAATATGATATTTAATAGGGCCTAATAATACAGAAAGCAAAAATAATTTCGATAGGGAAATAGAATTTTCAATACGCCCGTCCAATGACCGATAATGCAGACCGAGATCATAGAGTAGGATCTACAGATGCAGAAAATACAAAAGTGACAACGACAAGCTGAACAGATAAAATAAAATGTATTGTACGTCCACATATAACTATACGTCCATGGTCCGATCGGCGATCCAGCGTTAGTTCCGACTTTGGCCATGCGCCAAAAGATCCTTGTCGCACTGTACTTGATTTTTGATTTTGACACGTCCCCTCCCCATTTCCTTATTTTTTATTAAGATAAAAGATAAATAAAAAAGATATTCGTACTGAACTAAATGAGCTCTAAACAATTATACCCGTACCCATAGAGATATCGTACCTCACATGCTAAGGAAAGAAAAAAATAATTTTTTCAGCTCCTTTTTTCATGTATGGGAACATGGAGCCCCCTGAAAAGTAATTTAATTGAATTTCTAATTCAAACCTAGTCTGAGTTCAATACCTCAATACTTGTTTTGGGTTTACCATTACCAGTGTACAATTTTGAACCAAGTAGTTAGGTATTATAGTAGCTGAAATTTTAGTATTTTTACCTAACTACGAACTAAAGACCTGAAACACGCAGACAGACAGACGAACAGACAGATAGACGGACAGACAAACAGACAGACAGCAGTTTTTACCCTTTGGGTACGGAACCTTAAAAACTGGTCAACCAAATATTGTCAACTAGAAACTTAATGTTGGCCCAATCTTAGCCTATGGCCAACCCCAACCGACTCAACAGGACACAAATGACCAACTAAATTGGTCGGAGAATAGTACCAACTGCTAATGATCAAAATCATAGACAATGTTTTTTTTTTTGCTCTTCATCCATATAAAAAGGAACCGCCTGGAAAATTTTTGTCATTTCAGTTCGTCGATTCGTATTTTGAGATTTTTTGTGCGAAGTAGATAATTATTACTAGTTCTACTCCTTTGTCATTTTATAGAGAAGGAATAAGAATTGTATAGTTAAACGTGTAAAATAACAATATTATCTAAGAATTAAGAAATAAAAAAGTATCCTTCGTAGTCTAATCGGTAAGTTTTCTGTATATTGCGCATTGCGTCAAATTTGCGTATCAGTTCGATACTTACTTAGTGACGCCATTTTGTTATCGAGATCTTTCTTTGTTCTTTGTCTTCCCGATTTTAAATTCGCAGTTTGTTCATCGTTCGTGCGGAATAGCAATAAATAGCATGTAAATAGCTGCATGCTATCGAGATCTTTCTTTGTTCTTTGTCTTCAGGATTTTCGAACTATTCGTTGTGGGCTTACTCATCCGGAAGGAAACTACATAAGTATACATAATTCAAACAATAATTTTTTATTTACCATTGTCCTCAATCTTCCCTTTCTTGTTACAGACTTCAAAATGCAAATTTTCGTGAAAACACTCACTGGCAAAACCATCACTTTGGAAGTTGAGCCATCTGACACCATCGAAAATGTGAAGGCAAAGATCCAAGACAAGGAGGGAATCCCACCAGATCAGCAGCGTTTGATCTTCGCTGGCAAGCAGCTGGAAGATGGTCGCACATTGTCAGACTACAACATCCAAAAAGAGTCTACCCTCCATCTTGTGCTACGTCTACGTGGTGGTATGCAAATCTTTGTAAAGACCCTCACTGGTAAAACCATCACACTTGAAGTAGAGCCTTCTGACACTATTGAGAATGTAAAAGCAAAGATTCAAGACAAAGAGGGCATCCCACCAGACCAGCAACGTTTGATCTTTGCTGGCAAGCAGCTGGAAGATGGCCGTACCCTGTCAGACTACAATATCCAAAAGGAGTCTACCCTTCACTTGGTCTTGCGTCTCCGAGGTGGTATGCAGATCTTTGTAAAGACCCTCACTGGGAAGACAATAACTCTGGAAGTAGAAGCATCAGATACCATTGAAAATGTGAAGGCAAAGATCCAGGACAAAGAGGGAATCCCGCCTGACCAACAACGCTTGATCTTTGCTGGCAAACAGCTGGAAGATGGCAGGACTCTCTCCGATTATAACATTCAGAAAGAATCTACCCTTCACTTGGTGTTGCGTCTGCGTGGTGGTATGCAGATCTTTGTGAAAACCCTTACTGGGAAAACAATAACTTTGGAAGTGGAAGCATCAGATACAATTGAAAATGTGAAGGCAAAGATCCAAGATAAGGAAGGGATTCCACCAGACCAGCAGCGTCTCATCTTTGCTGGCAAACAGTTGGAAGATGGCCGAACTCTTTCAGACTACAATATCCAAAAAGAGTCTACACTACATCTTGTGCTCCGTCTGCGTGGTGGTATGCAAATCTTTGTGAAAACACTCACTGGCAAAACTATCACACTTGAAGTAGAGCCATCTGACACTATTGAGAATGTGAAGGCAAAGATCCAAGATAAGGAAGGGATCCCACCAGACCAGCAGCGTCTCATCTTTGCTGGCAAGCAGTTAGAAGATGGCCGTACCCTTTCGGACTACAACATTCAAAAGGAGTCCACCCTACATCTTGTGCTCCGTCTCCGTGGTGGTATGCAGATCTTCGTGAAGACCCTTACTGGAAAGACAATCACCCTGGAAGTAGAAGCATCAGACACCATTGAAAATGTAAAGGCAAAGATCCAGGACAAAGAGGGGATCCCACCAGACCAGCAGCGTCTCATCTTTGCTGGCAAGCAGTTAGAAGATGGACGTACCCTTTCAGATTACAACATTCAAAAGGAGTCCACCCTACATCTTGTGCTCCGTCTCCGTGGTGGTATGCAGATCTTCGTGAAGACACTTACTGGAAAGACAATCACTCTGGAAGTAGAAGCATCAGACACCATTGAGAATGTAAAGGCAAAGATCCAGGACAAAGAAGGAATCCCACCAGACCAGCAGCGTCTCATCTTTGCCGGCAAACAGTTGGAAGATGGACGTACTCTATCAGACTACAACATTCAAAAGGAGTCTACCCTACATCTTGTGCTCCGTCTCCGTGGTGGTATGCAGATCTTCGTGAAGACCCTTACTGGAAAGACAATCACTCTGGAAGTAGAAGCATCAGACACCATTGAGAATGTAAAGGCAAAGATCCAGGACAAAGAGGGAATCCCACCAGACCAGCAGCGTCTCATCTTTGCCGGAAAACAGTTGGAAGATGGACGTACCCTTTCAGATTACAACATTCAAAAGGAGTCTACCCTACATCTTGTGCTCCGTCTCCGTGGTGGTATGCAGATCTTCGTGAAGACACTTACTGGAAAAACAATCACTCTGGAAGTAGAAGCATCAGACACCATTGAGAATGTCAAGGCAAAGATCCAGGACAAAGAGGGAATCCCACCAGACCAGCAGCGTCTCATCTTTGCCGGCAAACAGTTGGAAGATGGTCGTACCCTGTCAGACTACAACATTCAAAAGGAGTCCACCCTACATCTTGTGCTCCGTCTGCGTGGTGGCATGCAGATCTTTGTGAAGACCCTCACTGGAAAGACAATCACACTTGAAGTGGAGCCATCAGACACTATTGAGAATGTAAAGGCCAAGATCCAGGACAAAGAGGGAATCCCACCAGACCAGCAGCGTCTTATTTTCGCTGGTAAACAGTTAGAGGATGGGCGCACCCTTTCTGATTACAACATACAAAAGGAATCAACTCTGCATTTAGTTCTGCGTCTTCGTGGCGGCAATTAATCAATCGTAACATCTCAATGTACCATGTAGCAATTTCTGATAAAATTTCTAATAACTAATTGCTATTCCAAATTAATTAATTCTGTTTAAGGAAACATTCAAAATATTTATGTAAGCATTTCAATTGCAATTCAATAAACAGTTTGATCATTATGAAAATTTTATTTTGAAAATACCTAAATCCTAACAGGGAAAGACTTATGCTTATATCATACCTTAAAATACCTCTTTTTATTGCTGATGGTAGTAACCTTGTCTAGGCAATAAACAGGTAGGCTATGATGCCTACTACACCAGACTGGTAATAATAGGGCAGATGGCTCGTCAGGTAGGTAGCGAGTTACGAGAGGATGACCATTGATGAAAGCCTTGGTACGTCAAGGCATCCATCATAGACTACAGGCCCATGTTTAAAAATGGGTGGGTCATATGAACCACCAGGTGACGTATACAGGACGATATAAGAGCATAAAATAATAAGTTTCAGCACTATGCCGTCACTTGTAAGCTGTCCAACAGAGTGCTGGTGAGAATTGAAAAGTGCAGGTAGAGTGAGTACATTTTGGTCATATATTTTTGTACGGCATTTTTACCATCGATAGATCCATGAAAAATAATAAGAAAGCGCGCAGTGCCGTAAAAAAATGGTGCGCCACAAAGTCAGTAAATGTTTTGATTTTCTGACAATTTCCGGGGTAAATTTGGTCATTTAATTCTGTACGGCACTAGTTTCATACTGTTTCAATACAGCCTCTAATCCATTATTCCGCAACGCCGTACAAAAATCATGCGACAAGGGGAAAAAATTGAGGGTAGCAACCCCCTCTCTTTCCGTGGTCCGGGGGGTGATTTGAGAAAGTACGGCTTTGGTTCCAAAACATTATCTAGCACTCAAAAGTACTATTAAAAATAATGCCGTAAAAAAATTAGTGTTCATTTGAATGTGTATCAATAATTATCTTAATTTCATGGTATACTTAATTTTTAAAGCTGTAAAATCATTTGACTCTGTACGGCAACTTTTTTTTTAACATGATAGTGTAAAATACTATTGTTATATAGTATTGCCGTTCAAAAGAAACTGTTCTAAAAAAAATTATAGATAAATACAAAAACTGAAATTTTTCAAATTATTGCAAAAGTTTAAATATTCATAGATTAATAAAATATAGCAATTTTCTACGCTTTTCCCTTGTTTTAAATAGTATTAAGATAAATAAATTAGGAAAAAATTATGCCGTACATTTTAATGCAGACCATATCTTTTAGGCTGATGAAAATGACGCTACCATTTTAAGGGTAGTACTTTATGGCCATCTGATACTGTACGGCATTAACATATTTTTGAAGAGAACAATTGATAATATGATAAAATCACTATGCCGTCTAACTGAAGTGAACGGGTGCGTATATAATATCCACATCCCCTACAAACCTTTGGACCAAAGAAAATGTACGGCATGTAAAAAAATATTATCTATGCATAAAACACTTTCAAAATAAATTAATTTTATGTTGTTTCAAATCACCCCCCGGACCACGGAAAGAGAGGGGGTTGCTACCCTCAATTTTTTCCCCTTGTCGCATGATTTTTGTACGGCGTTGCGGAATAATGGATTAGAGGCTGTATTGAAACAGTATGAAACTAGTGCCGTACAGAATTAAATGACCAAATTTACCCCGGAAATTGACAGAAAATCAAAACATTTACTGACTTTGTGGCGCACCATTTTTTTACGGCACTGCGCGCTTTCTTATTATTTTTCATGGATCTATCGATGGTAAAAATGCCGTACAAAAATATATGACCAAAATGTACTCACTCTACCTGCACTTTTCAATTCTCACCAGCACTCTGTTGGACAGCTTACAAGTGACGGCATAGTGCTGAAACTTATTATTTTATGCTCTTATATCGTCCTGTATACGTCACCTGGTGGTTCATATGACCCACCCATTTTTAAACATGGGCCTGTAGTCTATCATTGGTCACGCGTCCTACCTCACAAGCTGTCTCAGTAGAAACGCCATTAAGTTACATTTTTGTCTCAGGTTTGATTTCTGTCAGGTCACTAAGAAAAAGATCTATCAAAATACTACCCTTCATTCAGCTAGGTACCTAATTTTACTGGAAAGTCACGTAGGTGAAGCTGAATGAAGGGACCACGGAGCAAATCTCATGTAAAAATTGCCTTTCTTAAATGAATAAGTAACTTAGAATACATATAAATTGTCGTTCTTTTAATGAATAGGTAACTTAGATTGGAGTAGAAGACGTAGACAGCTCATGTTTCATTCACTTGGAGTAGGTATGAGGAAAGACAGTGTTAACATACCTAACATGCTTAGGTTTCTATATTCAATTTAGCTATCTAGCATTTCGTGCATTTAGGGTATATTGGTAAGTTAATCCTATCTTGTTAAGACGCAATTTCACCAAATATTTAACCCTCGCGTCAAACAAGAGTTAGAAATTGTAGTGCTGACCCCTTTTTGGAAGATGACATATAGGTAAGTAGGTACTAAGTACCTACATATATATAGGTACCTATATAATTTTCAAAAATTAAGAGATACAAAGTGTTTTATTTTGGTTTTATTTAAACCATGGTTATTATTTGCTTGGTGACATTGGCATAAAGGCCACATTACATAGGTTACCTAGGTATGTAATGTGTTTTTTTTGTCATGACAGACCGAACGGACGATTTCTTGACCTCGTTGCAAGTATAAGTACCTTGTTACCTATTTTGTTGCTATATGTTTATGTGCAATGGTGTCAAGAAATCGTCACGTTCCGTCCGACACGAGAAAATATGTAGGTACGTGGGATGCTATAGATCAGCGGTCGGCAACAGGCGGACCGCGGTCCGGATCTGGACCGCGAACGGTCGAATCTTGGACCGCTGACGATAACGCGGACGTTGAATCTTGGACCACTGAATATTTATAATACCTAATAGGAAGGATAAAAAAAATCAAAAGTTTTCGGACCGCACTTAAAATTAGGTACTTGCCGACCCCTGCTATAGACCTTAAATAACTAAAGGAGAGGAGGGACTTAAGGGAAAATTGTCAGTTTTTTGGAGACTGCGAGGCGAAAGCAATAAAACTCAAATTAATTGTAACATTTTATTAGGAGGCAAAACGAGCAATAAGTTCAGGATAAATTTTAATACAAATTAAATGTGTCACATCTTTTAAATTGTCAATAATTTATCTATCCAATTACAGTAGTTAGGTAGTATTTATAGTTATTTAAAATTACAGTAACATGAACAAGAATACATTTACCTGATAAATACATCACACCAAAACAGACTCGCGCCAACAGTTAACATTTTAAGCAGGTGCCATTCTTACTCTACTTGCATATACTTAAGGGTAATACATGTTGTAATATTCTGCCTAGATATAAAAAAATTGTACTTAGACAGAACATTAGAACCCTTCAAGTGACCGCAAAAGGGGCACCTTATCACATCGGTGGCAGACGAGTCTCGCTATGTTCCGAAAGCGACACTCGTTATAGTTACCTATATTTTATAGCTAGACAATCATGTATGAGTAACCATAATTTAATAGACATCTTAATTTTCAAGTATTGAATGTCTATGAACTGCAATTGATAAGCCATTTATTTTCAGAAGGACGAAATTCGACTTCCTGGAGCATAGATCGAAAAGTATCTAGGTAATGCTTTATGACCACATTTTGCTATACTTACACCAAACTTTTAGCTGTAGAACACCTAATAAACTAAACTGACAGGATAAAGTAGGCCTTTAGGGATCTCACGCAGTAATAGTCCCAAGTCCAAGACCACTGGCCGCATTAGACGATGTTTTGTGAAACTTCATTCTATCACGCACTTGATTGCTTAGTCCAGATACTCCAACGTCTGGCTAGCGTCTATTGACTTTGGCTACTCGCGTGCTAGATCTCTTAGGGTCGATTCATACTGACACAGAGTTCAAGCGAATCGATTGAAAGCAACGTATAAAAGACATAGCCTATTAAACTACCTCCACAACATACTTAAGTAATGTACTTACTTTCTACCGAGAAAAATAGTAATCGTGCGCATTTTGCACAGTCAATACAATTTGCGGCTCCTTTCGTGGTATTTTCTCGATAGAAAGTGCATTAGGTAGGTCTATTGTGAAGATAGAGACTTTGACTTGGTGTCAATGTGAATCGACTCTCGTGCCTTTATTCTCAAAAGGAGGACGGTTTGAATTTTAAATTCTGTCAATAAAAATGAATTCACGCTACACGAGCACATGCCTGATCCGGGCCCGCAGCCGAGGAGCGTGTTTCCATCTTTACTTAAGTAGGTTGATAATATAATCACGAGAAATTTAAGTAGTAGGTAGTTACAAAAACTTAAATAGCTAGTGCATTTTTTTTTTTTTGAAAATAGGCTGGCGCTACTATATAGGGCTAAACAAACTACTGTGTCGTGGCATGTCATGATGCACAATAAGTCTATCGAAGTCATACATTTTATAAGAACGTATAAGTGTATAGGTAGGTACGTGTCGTGAAACGCTCTGCTTAATCAATGTGACACTAGATTGTGTTGCAAACACCAAAAACACAGTAGTTTGTTTTTCACCTCAAGGCCTGTCAATTTATAATTGAGTCAGTTTTCTGTACATTCTGATTACCTAGTGTTGATGCAGATGACAATCCCCCATACTTATTTAGTGCGTGCCTTGCAAAACACGCAGGGACCTATTATACGAATATGACACTCATATCGTAACACGATGAATTTAATTGCTCAAGACACTTACATATAAGAGACATTTGAAGATAGAACAATTATTAATTTATGAACTTACATACATCTAATATTAGATCTAGGTATTGTCTTTTGTATGTCTGAAATGTTATACATCGGGGTCCGTATATTTACGACTAAAATGGTGATATTAGAAAAAATACTTTCAATATACTGCAACACCGATATAGGATAAAGTGAAATGTGACAATTTAGTTATGTAACACTACAACGTCACCAGTTGGCGCTAATTACAGGTTGCGGAAATATAGATCGCACCATACCTTGTAACTTGCCAAGTTGGAACTAGATGGCGCTGACTATAGGTTGGTAAAAAGTAAATGACGCTCGGAAGATTTCCCAACCCTACCATAAGACCCAGCCACAGCCAATGTTTATCAATCGAAAATCGAAAATCGATTCAATCGAAAAGTGATTCACTAGTATGGATCACTCGACACACGAGGTCACCTTGTAGCCGCGCTTCCGACTTTCGCTTCCACTGCGTGGGACGAATTGTATGGGACACGACTCTCTTAACCCCGTGTAAAAGTCGCGCTTCCGACGTTCGCTTCCACTACGTGGGACGTCCGTAAGGGACACGACTCTCGTCGTCTAGTGGTGCTTCCGACCTTTGCTTCCACTGCGTGGGACCTAGGTTAGGGACTCTACTCTGTAAACCTAGAATAAATCCATTGTGTCTTCACGCAACGTTGCTGTTTGAATTGCTTCGGCTGAATCCCGACCCGTCGACAACGTGGAACTTTTCCCCAGCTTTCTTATAATTCTGGCGCCCAACGTGGGGCCGCTGTTTACAAACTGGCGGACACTTCAGGCAAGTCGAACACCACCCAAGGCCCAAGGTTCTATGTGAGAAGATCGGGACGTACATCAACGTTTCGCTTGAAGACCAAACCATTTATTATCAAAACAGACAGAAGTAACTATGCGTTAGGAGCTGCTTTGATCCAGGGGGAGGGGGAAAATGAACACCCCGGTTCAACCTTTACGAAGGAGGGGATGGCCACGGAAACACAACTAAGAAGCAAACTTATTGATCCAGTTTCCTCGTCGGGACGCCTTCGGAAGCTGAGGGGGAGACTGTAACACTACAACGTCACCAGTTGGCGCTAATTACAGGTTGCGGAAATATAGATCGCACCATACCTTGTAACTTGCCAAGTTGGAACTAGATGGCGCTGACTATAGGTTGGTAAAAAGTAAATGACGCTCGGAAGATTTCCCAACCCTACCATAAGACCCAGCCACAGCCAATGTTTATCAATCGAAAATCGAAAATCGATTCAATCGAAAAGTGATTCACTAGTATGGATCACTCGACACACGAGGTCACCTTGTAGCCGCGCTTCCGACTTTCGCTTCCACTGCGTGGGACGAATTGTATGGGACACGACTCTCTTAACCCCGTGTAAAAGTCGCGCTTCCGACGTTCGCTTCCACTACGTGGGACGTCCGTAAGGGACACGACTCTCGTCGTCTAGTGGTGCTTCCGACCTTTGCTTCCACTGCGTGGGACCTAGGTTAGGGACTCTACTCTGTAAACCTAGAATAAATCCATTGTGTCTTCACGCAACGTTGCTGTTTGAATTGCTTCGGCTGAATCCCGACCCGTCGACAACGTGGAACTTTTCCCCAGCTTTCTTATAGTTATTAATTTTCTTTAATAAGTGCATGCATTTATTATGAAAATACATTAACGACACTATTTAGAGGCCACGTAGTATCTAATCAGATATCATTATATCGATTATTATTTATTGTTTATTTATAAATTAAAAATATGACTAAGAAAATATTATGCTAAACTTAATGAGAAAACTAGTCACTAAAGTAAACGAAATGGGGTTAAACGTGTAAACGTAAAAATGCGAAGACACTGCACCAACTTGACTGCATGACAGCTAAACGTTATCACAATGACTTAATTTTATAACGTGGTAATTATAAATTAACGAGTACAGGAACACTATGTAAGTTTCCAATCTATATATATCCCATTTTCATTTAACTTTTTGTAAGTTCTTATGCGGTAATACTTAAGTATAATAAAAGGTTCCACTAGGGTGCCAATACGTGGTTGGTGGTTGTACGCAATCTCTAAAGTTAACTAAATGGACAAACCTTTTCAGCTGCAGGGGGAATATTTATATCTGTAATTTTAGCTTAGTTCAAAGATTGTATATAATTGATTTAGCGTCAATACCAATTCATCTCTTTTCAAGAAGCGTCAAAAAAATTTGCCTACGGCTGGGGGTATAGCGGTGAGTTATTACGACCCGAATCCCAATGGGTTATATTGATTCATCAATATATAGCGTCTGGTAATCCCGGCTGTGACGATGCCTAATCGTTACATAATATTAAGTAATGTTAGTTAAATAATATGGTGCAACAATAACGCACTATCATGACTAGTTACACTAAGAACGCCTTCAATGCCGCAAAGTGCCGGGCGGAAGCAGCCCTACTTTGTAAATCCATGTAAATAAAAATCAATGAATGATGAATGTCGCGCATTTTTATCTATATGGATTTACAAAGCAGCGCTGCCTTCGTGCGGCACTTTGCGGCTTTGAAGGCACCCTAAAGTGGCACCCAAACTCGTTAATTTACAAATACAATTACAACTTGCCAATAATACATCAAACATCAAAATGCCACAAACATCTGGCAAGATTCAACAACTCTGAGGCCGAGATCTATAGAGTGCACTTTGACTTTGCTCACCCTTAAGACACTGTTAAAGCGAGACAGCGTTATGCCGCTGGCGTAAATCTGTCTCGTTTTAACTGAAACTTAAGTCTAAGTCAAAGTGCGCTCTATGGATTTCAACCTTGCTCCCTCGCTTCCTGTTTCATGTAATAACACACCTTACTTGTATACATTTCTCCATTTAGATAAATAATTACCCGCTGATATAACTATAAAATCTAATCTCATATAATATCTATTTTACATGAAGTCACTAATAAATAATGCTCCGTGCTTTCGTTGGAGGGTAAACAATAGACTTGTAGCAGCTGTTTACACAAAAATTAAATATTTACAGCAAAAATTAAAACATATGTAAAACTTAATATAAAGCGTGCCAATAAAGAAATGAATCTCAAAAGAGGGACGTTCTAAATTGCAAATAATGAAAAAAAAAAAACAAATCATACTCACTCACTCCCATACTAACCTCTACCCAAAATTGAGTAACGCATGCATTTCACTTTACGCAGCTCTTTCATCAATGAGTAGTTTAGCAGATAGGTACCAGAAACCCGCCGCGGCTTCGCACGGGTAACTTGATATGAACTATTCATACATAGTCTCGTGTAATTTTAACTAAATTTCTCAGATTGGCCCGAAAAAAACACGAACTCAGCGCGGTGGACGACTTTACAATATGTAGTGACGGATAAACAAACACGCGCACATACACACGCACACACGCGCACACACAATATTCTACTTTAATAAAAATAAACATAGGTACACACCTTTCTACTCTTTCGCTGTCATCACATGTACAAGACCTCACTTTTGGATTCGTTTCTTTACTGGCATCGATTTCTCTGAACCTTGTGTGTAAATTTACAGGTTAACGTTAACGGTGCGTTAATCTCTGATTTGGATGGGAGAGTTATGAAGAAAATTCCCTCTCCCTTTCCCATCCTACTAAATAACGCACGGAACGTTATCTTTAAAAAATACACATGAGCCTCTAAAGGAGAAAAATGAAACGTTTCCTTCTTTAATACTATACTTACAAGTGGACGATAGAATATAGGTAGGTACATTTGCCTCCTGAAAAATATTGATTCACCATAATATTACTTCCATCACTGTCTAAAATAATTTGCAAGTCAGATGTTTACACACAGTCTTAATAAAAATTTAAATGGAAAAATATAAAAAATAAAAGCAAAATTAAATCCTACTTACGTAAAAAATGCCAATGGCCCGTAGAAACTCTTGTACTAAGTGCTTGATAAAAGCTGAAAGTTTGTGAGGTGGTCCTATTTTATTCTTTGCGGAGTGTGGCAAATTAGATCAGCCAGTAAAAGCGCGAACAGCTGTAAGGTCTAGTTTGCCGCAGTCAGGCAACGCAGAAGAACCTCCAAACCAACTTTCAGATATTATCAAACAGTTAAAAAAAATTACGAGCTCTGGGGCCTAAAAAGGAAACCCTCCTCACGAAACCAACTATCGATTGGTCAGCTAATTTACTAAAATATTTCTTTATTATTGACTCTCAGGAATGATTGTTTAAAATTGGTCACAAAAAGTACTTAAACGAAATGGAAGACCCACTATAACTCATAAAACAAATGTAAAATGGCGTTTTAATGATAATTTTAATTTATTTTATCTGGTACATGTAAAGGGGTAAAATATTTCATAACTACAACATTGAGCTTTTGACACCGTTACAGATTCGAATAAGTCGTCTATATAATACTGCGACATGATGTAACAATATTTAGATAAAGCAACACCGCATTTCGTCTGATCATTTGCTAAGCAAATATTCAATTCATTTCAATAGCTCCCACATTTTGCATCGTAGATCATAAATGGATAGACTGATCTCGAAGTTTTATCGTCAAAAGTTTTTGATGAAACTACTTTTAAGGTCTCCTAGTACAATATATTATGTCCAGTAAACCATGGCGTGCAGTCTGAAATCATTATCGTACCATAGGGATTTTATACAAACAAATTCCATCGAAATCAGTCCCTCTATGAGAGCTATGATGCCACAAATAAATGAACATGTCATAATCCATATAAATTAGAAAAATTGCTATCTGCGAATATTTGTAGAGAGCATTATACCTACCTAATAATTTTCTATACGTAGTTTTTGGATGCTTCCTAATATAAATTACTCTTTGGCATTATGATTTAGCATCGACAGATGCCATAGGCCTTCATTCCAAAACTGTTTTTTTTTTATATGATAGGTCGATCTAAATAATTTAGATTGCCAGCCAAAACTATGTTTTATGGTGTCCTTGAAATAATTCTGTTTCATTTTAATAACTATAAGAAGTGTTCTTAAATGAAAAGGAAAATACGCACGTATTAATAATTACGTTCTGTATTACTTAGACTTTTGCCTCATTCTCCGAAATAAACAACTAGTCTATGATTAGATAAATGATCATAGAACAGTAAACGCTACAGAGCCGACAGGGTTTGAAGTACGAAGTACGGTGTTGCATAGAAGGGAGTGTTTACATGTTGGGGAGCGGTACGGTAACCTGCACGTAGCTGATGGGGAAATAGCCTGTCTTGCCGTTGACGGAGCCCTCGAACCAGTTGTCATCTACTTTGTTGATGAGCGTGATCACGTCGTTTTCCTGAATGAAATAAAACAATAAAATAATACACAATTTAAAAGGACAAAGGTATAAGACGATAAAAGTCCTAATTCTTGTTTTACTAAGGAAAGTTATACTTAGTGATACTTGGTAAATGAAGTAAAAACTGTAATTTACAACCTCGCAATACGCAATAGTGTGATAACTGTAAAGTGCAATAAGTAAATACACTAGTGCGTAATAACTGAATGTCTGGCAAAGGTTATATAAGAAAACCGTCTTCGCAACGGTTATATAAATACATAATGAAACAGATAGGTAATAACATTACTTTGAAACACAAGCAACAATAGCTTATTTTGTTGTATGTGTGCGTAATGTTTTAGCGAGTCTATGTGGTGTTTTATGGTGGTGGTAAGTATTGCTCTCTTTTCCTGCATGTATGGTAGCTGGAAGGCAGGCTATGCATAAAACCTGTGTTGCACGTTGTATACCCAACTAATTTATCTGGATTAGCGAATTATAGCAAAATAAGCTCGTTGCTCCATGTGTATCATGGACTTCTCCGAAGTAACTAGTTGTTCTATCCAATATTACCTTGAAGCCTAGTTCGCCTTGATTCTCTGGTTCAAAGTCGTATAGTGCAGTGCAGCACGGGCCTTTCGCAGCGGGAGCCATCGGCGTTCGCGCGGGCGACTTAACTGGAGACGGCAGCGGCGATGCTGTACCAAGACATTGGTTGATAAAATTAGTAACACACGCTTCGCGCCGCGCTTATCAAACCACATAATATGTGCATTTATCAGGTAGAAATATACCTCATAGTACTCTTGCCTGGAGCAGTCATATACAAGGATCAATCTGGTCAACTGCTAGAGCAATCAACAATTCAAAACGCAAATAGTCTCGTGTATAAAAATAATACGAAGATTGTAGTTAGCTCTGCAGTTGCAGCACGGATTCAAGATATCCGTGTTGCTACTGTTCGCGACAGGTCAACATGGCGATCGGGGTGTGAGGCGGGAGAACGTCCCGCACACCCGCACAACGGCCGCGCTATCCCGCACCGGGCTAGCGCGGGGTCTGTGCGGTTGTGCGGGACGTCTCCACCCCGATTGCCATGTCGACCAATCACGAACAATACATAGCATGCATCCGTGTATGACCACACTTAAGTTGAAATCTATAGAGCACACTTTGGATTTGCTTAGACTTAAGTTTCAGTTAAAACGAGACAGACTTATGCCAGCGGTATAACGCTGTCTCGTTTTAATAGTGTCTTAAGTCTGAGCAAAGTCAAAGTGCGCTCTATTGATCTCAGCCTCAGACAAGTGAAAGAATAAAAAATATGAAAATCATTAGACTAGATTGATAAAATACACATACTAAAGCGAATTTACATTGGATTAATTATTACCGATTCGACAATGTAGCGCTGAGCCAGTATCGCAATACAGAGTCTAATGACCGATTGACCCAATGTAAACCCGATTTTAGATTAGATAGGCACAACAATATTTTTTTTATACGAAATCAAACGTGCAAACATAATCTGTACGAGTTAGCACGAATATAACAACGTGCAGGTTTAACAGCCTCTGAATCATCCAAAATGTAAAATCATAACAGTTGAATTTTTTTTTAATCGAATCTGCCGTCCTATTTCTAAAATGGTGCTAAACTGCAATAAGTAGTTTTTGAGTTATCGCCAAAAAACAGTGGTTTAGAAAAACTTGTGTTTCTAATAAAGTTTTCTGTGTATGACCAATCAAACTTATAGGTACGTAACATTATTTTTAGAATGATTAATTTTTAAAAATCCCACGATTTTCGGTGATAACTGAAAAACTTATTTTCCAGTTAATCGTTTTCTAGAAATAGGGCAACAGAAACGATGATGGATGAATTAGTACAATTAAAAGCCAATGCCTTTTCTCCTTTTACGATATCAGTGGCTGTTAAATCCAACGCATCAAATTCAAAACACAGTAAAACACTATTACATAAAAATGAAATGAAGCGAACGATCATTATGAAACACAGAGGCTTAGAAATGACGACCAAACGCTTATTCAGTACCTATTACATACTGACAAAAGCCAATGATTTTGTGAGATGAAGATACGAACAAGTAGGTGTTTAATGTTTACATTTGAGTTAAAGCATCAAATAACATTGGTATTATTATATGGCCGTCTATGAATTTCTATTAGGAGCACCCGATGAAGCTTTGAAAACAAAAACATGCTGATTTTGAACGTTTGATTAATCAAAATGTAAACGTATACAAAACATGCATATGAAGTTTAAACACAAGTAGGTAAGTTACCTATCGTATTTAGTTTTTTAATGAAATACTAATATTAAAAATATACTAAGTTTGATTTCTAATAAACAATGTTTGACGTCGTGTGTACCTATAATAAAATTATTATGTTTGTTTAACTAAAATGTACTTAGCTTAGGTGCTATATTCAAAATATAGACAAAATCATTTACAACTATGAAGCATGCTTTCTTTCTCATTCTGATGTGTAAAATGTTTTTATATAATTGTTAAGATAATTAAGTAATTAAAAAAAATAAGCTTCAAATATTTTCTTACATAATATAATCTTCTATAATATCTCTAATGTAATATAATATCTCTTATATGTGTTTATAAGCTACTTTACTGCTAGTTTCGAGTGATGATGTTTCTTCTACGATCGCATTAAGATCATGTGTAAATTGAGGAAGGTATTGAGCAACGAAAAGCCTTGCAAAACACTTTTATAATGTGCAAACATTAAATAACATTGGCCCTATTATAGAGCCCTGTGTGATGAACCAAAATATACTAAAACACTCAAGATAGTTTAAACGCTAGCTAAGTAACTTATCGATAGATTACAGATAGGCTTGTTTTTAATTTCGGCCGTACAAGTACAGAATCCTCCGATTAAAAAACTTAAATCTTCTAAATTAAAGTTCTACGATTCAAACAGTCCAATTTATAGTTCACAAGTAGTGAAAATTTGACCGCAAAACTGCAGAGCCCTACATGGCACAATGCCAGTTCCAGTTTCAGAGTTATTTATTGAAAGAGCATGGTAGGTTGGTTTTACTTATAGGTATGTTTTTATTTTACGTCTTATGGCTTTTTAGCTGGAAGCCCACGTTAAGCTTTTATTTTGTAAACTGCAATATTTGTGAAATAATACAACAGAAATAACACAATATTTGCGAAATAATATAACACTAAAATTAACACAATTAAAAAATTTGATATCTGACTCGGATTTTAAAATAAATAGCGGCCTTTTCACTGCATAGATTTTGTTAGACATTATCAAAACCAAAACTCCCGATTCAGTCAATTTTGTCTGTCTGTCTGTTTATCAAGGCTAATCTTCGAAGCGGCTGTAATAAATTTACATTAACCGGGTGATTTACAAGCAGTAGAGGAGTCTATTTATATTATTTATTTATAATATTCATTATTTGCCTTTTTATATCAAGATTAATTTTAAAATAGGAATATTTTAATTAAACTATTGCTGCCGTGCATAATTTTACCGTGAGAAAATACATCATTTCTATGGTATGAGTAATCAGTATTTGAAAAGTACATTTTTTTTTTCATAAATGCTATGCGGACAATGTTGCGCGCAACTGCTAGTGACTGAAAAAAAAAAGTAAATGTGAATAGCAATACAAATGTGTGTTATCCAAGTGTCAGGGTTACCGTTGTTAGAGCGCTGCGTGTTGTTGCTGGAGGGGAACAGCTCGAGGTTGGAGGGCGGCTTGTGCTCCGGCGAACCCACGCGCGAGCCTCCCTCTCCGCGACGCAAACGGACAAACATCCAAACTCAGTACGTACCACCTTATACCTCACTACTCTATCCTACCACTGCTTCTCGCGCTGCCGTGTGCCGTAAATACTTCCCGAAATATTACCTCTTAACTTCACTCACATAGATATATATCGAAGTTGATATTATAACAAAGTCCAGAGTGAAGTTAGCAGGAGATGCCAACCTACCAAATGATGATGGTACCAACCAATAAGAAGTTTAAAGCCCAAATACAATGTACTCCTGCGATGTAGGAAGTGAAGCCGTGTATTCAAAAGGCAAAATATGTGACGAGGTTCCTAGGTATGGTCCGGCAAGTTGTGCGACATCATATATTGCACGACTTGTCGCTTGACGACGTTGATGAAACCGGCTGATGATATAGATGTTTTTGCGTGACAACGTCTTTTGGGGATGGGGCTGTGCAGGTTTATAGGTCACCGTGGCACGTTAACTGTCTCTAATCTGTTGTGATCGCCGCCATCTTATATTTCCTCGCCAATACTTGGGCGAGTTTCTCGAGTGGAATTAGAGTAGCCTCCTTAGGTCGACATGATATCGATATCGAGCGAAATTTTAGTCTGGAGACCTGTATGATGATATCTCCAAGGCAATAGTCACTTTATGAATACACGACTTGAGTATTAACATACAGTATTATTATCGGCACTGCAGCATCGAGCAGCGCGAGACCAGTGGCATGACAAAAAATTTCACACTCCCGTTGCCTTATTTAAGCTACTTTAAGTTACCGAAATATACAGTAGTACAAATTATCCCCGTTCAAATTTTTCCTCCACGAACTTAAACTTGTCGCTCATGCTACTTGACATCAATTTGAAAGTAGGCGATTCCGAAACATCCCTCGAGTAAATTAACATTTCATCAATTTCCATCTTCACTTCACTTTAAATTTTGGCATTTATAGTTGAATACTGCACCAAGGAGGTAATGATCAAGCAATTTTTAAGCTCACGTCATACCTACACAGCACACACCGTGGTACTGCTGCTGTTATTCGACTTTTCAGTAAATAGATAAGTACGATTTTTTTTTGTGTTACGAAGGTGTGGAATGCGGAATGCCATTCCGGCATCCGTGTTTCCCGCCACGTATAGATAGATACATTCAACTTTCAAGGTAAGGGTGAATAGGCATCTTCTAGCCAAGCGCGCTCCACCCTAAACATTATGATTGCTTTTTATTAGGCATGATTGTCGTCAAGCGCAAGCCAATCTCACAATAATAAAAAAGATACAGAAAATACATTGTACTCGGCGCGTACTGTCATACATATTATGATCTGCTGTATTGACAAAATGATAAAAATTCCACTAAAGTTGTTATTAGTCATTAATTAGCGTTTCAATCCAGTACATATATCGATTAATTTTTGTAATTCTGTATAAACTATACTGTCCAGATGCCAGATGGTAATAAATGTATAGCTGATAACGTCAACTCACATACGCAACGTTCATATTAGGCAATTTACTCACAGGGGCGGTAGAGTAGACTTGTGCGTGAATAGAAAGTGCATCTTCCATTCATATAGACAAGCCTTTACAACTACCTACACAATTTATAATAGGTGAGACAACACCAAACTGTAGGCTTAGTATAAGATTTTACATCTCACCAACGTTGATAGAATTCCAACGTCTAACACTTCAGCATTAAAGCAAAATAGACCTAAACTCCCTTGTTTTAATGCTCAAGTTACAGCCAACGCTCCTAGAGAAACCCTTGCTAAATTAAAATCAGTGGTACTGAATTTTTGACTTTAAGTCAAGAGCTTTAGGTACGTTTTTGGTCTAACGTTATTGTGTTGTGTTTCGAAGGGATTCTATTAACGATGGTGAGGTGTACACAACATCTCATAATAAGAACACTCGTTCAGAGAGAAACGATAGATACAGTTATATAGAGAACATCTACCCTATCCAAAAACATCAACAATAGATTTAATAAAGAACACATTTAGAAAAATATATGCAAAGATGTTCCAAAAAATTACGGGTTTCTGGTTTGACTATGGGACCTTAATAAACCACATGTAGTGGTTTTTGTATGTATTAATTATCTTTGCATATACTTTGTTAAAACCTTAGGCTATAAGAAGAATAAGGATCGGATATAAGGATGGGATTGGATGCAACACTCCCGTCCAATCTGAAAAGTAAAGTTTGTTACTGTACAAAGTTAACCACGCCCCATTTTTGTACAGACCATATTATTTGCAGGTTAAAAGACCTTCATAGATTCATTCATTTATGCGCAGGAGACATTGTAGCAAATTCTGTTGCACATAATCTCTAAACTAAGCTACCATTTCTGGTGATCCGATTTTTGTAAAATTTTTAGTGTGGATGAATACACCAATGTAGTAAAGCCCCGTTTACAGTACTTTAATTGAAATAAAGTAATTTTTTCGTTAAATTTACTCATATAGTATAGGACAACGACAGTAATGAGAAGTCCTAAGTTCTTTGATAGGCAACGATAAATTAACGTAATATACGCACCAATCTTTTAAATAAATTAAGGAACAGGTCTGAAATATGGTTATTCTTGTCACAATGCTTCCAGTAGAAAATGACAGATCTTAAAGTAGATCTGTCAAATCAATTTCGTTCATAGATCGTCCAAATCATAACAAACATAACAAACGTAAGTGCTAGTGCTAAAACACTCATCTACGGTTGTTATGGCTTGAACAGACAGCAGTAACGTCGTACAACTGAATTAACACCAATATTATACGCTCCATGCGTATAAATGTTGAATCTACTCGTATCTTGTAACTATTTATGACTTTATGGTCTCATAGTACTACACAATGTTATAACACCTTTCCATAGCATTAGGTAATTCTGCTCGACACATAGAAAGTTGTAAATCGCTCATTTATCAACAAAATAATCTAAAAGTAGGTTAACAAAGATAATACATCGTTATTTACAATAACATAAATATTTTATAACCGTAATTAACTACTTAAATTAGTTCTTTTGTTTAAAAGTAATCAGTCACTGATAAAAAAGCCAGAAATAAACAGCAAGAATTCAAAGAAATCAGAAATTAAATGTGATTGCAGTTGACGGCGCATTTTGTATTTTTATATTCTTATTTATGTAAGTATGTAAAAAATTATAAACTTCGAAGAATATAAGCTATTTACAGAAGTAAAATTTTACCTAATACCTATATCAATATCTATTGAAAGATATTGATTGAGATTGTATGATAAAATTTAAGTATGTATTCGTTTTAAATGTATGTTGTTTGTGGCGTGTGAATGACTAATTGGAAGAAAACTTATCCCACTTTTTAATATTCAAATGGCTGAACTTTATGTTGAATATCTAAAAATATCTAAGAGGGTTAATAACGTCCAATTGTAAGAATACTTTATGAAATTTTACGAATTGTGTAAATAAATATAACTATTTTAATTAATATTTCATATAAACATGGATATAATAATAATATTACATACTCAGATATTTATATTCATGTATATTAGTGACCCGTTACCAAAGGTGCCGTAAGCCCGCGGTGCTTCGTGCAATGCGTGTGGTTTGTGAACATGTATGTACGGAAATTAAAATAAATATAACAATTTTTTGGCTATGGACTACTTGATTCCCATACTCTAACCGTATGTGGAATTTTATCCAACCTCGTCAAAATTTACACTGTAAGAATAATTTTTTTTTTAACTTAGAGCAAAATGCATGAAATGATTAAATGATAAACTAACCAAACAAGCTGCTTTATTTACTTTTTAAAGCTAACAACGTGGTTTTTGTCATTGTTTGCAGTTTGCACAGAAACACACTATCAGTTCAACACGTATGAAAATCAAAATACTTTACGATATTTTAAGAATAAATTATTTTGTAATTCCCGTCACCAACAAATTAAATATATAACATATTATACCCCAAACCGAAAGCCCAAAACGTCTCCACCATTTAGAAAGCCTATCCATTGGAGCGGAGAAGAGCAGAGAAAGGCCGTGCGTGCTTCGACCAATCGGATTAGAGAGAGAATAATCTGATTGGTCAGAAGCAAGTCTCCACTCCATTCCGCTTCAATCGATAGGCAGTCCAATAAACCTTCAAGTAATCCAAAGCCATAAACCCAAAAAAAAAATAACCAGCAAAATAAATAAAAATCACCTGTCCAAGGGTCTCTTCCGTTCGTTAACCGAGGAGCGGGGTGTGGTTTGAAGCCAGGGGCTGGTCGCAAGGCTTCGCGAGGAGCGGGTTGGTGTCGCGGGGACTCCCACGCTCGAAGGGGGTCAGTGGTGGGCAGGTCGCCCAGGGAGGAGGTAGGGGGGAGGCGAGCCCGGGAGGAGGGCAGGTTTTGCGAGGAGCCGTAGCGCCTACCATGGTTGAGATCGTGGATTCCTTCGATGTGCAAGTCGGCCAGGGTCTTCGGGACGAACTCCAACTTGGGGCGGTTAACGGCTTCCTCTTTCCTAGTATATGAAGGAATAATTAATCAGACTTAAAAAACATCCAATGTGTTTAAATATGTAATAGTAGATTCAAAATCTACTGTTTACTGAATAAATTAATGTTATCTGTTGAGGATACCCCCCTCAATCTTTGAAGATCTTCACTTAGGTATAATAGGTCTAACTTGACGCTTTGCAAAATTTATTTTGGACAGAACTTAATACTTAATGTCAAAGATATATTATATCAAACTAACTGCGTCAGTTACTTTTTCAACTCTAAAAAGTATTTTTAACATTTTGATTTGAAACCAGTTATATGCTTTTTAAGTGCAAAAATGATGTATGACAACACTTTAACTCGTATCGAAGATTGCCATATTTTGATGAATCGGCACACAAATGACGGGATTCTGTATAAACGATCACCGTTTGTGATGAAAAGAGGACATATGATGGGACCTAAGATATGTATTCTTTGATGTAATGGAAAAGACATACTTCTCCAAGAGCGTCGAGACGAGTCCTTTCAGTATCTCGGTGCACTGTTGGTGGTACTCCAGTAGCCCTTCCGCGAAAAAGCTCAGCTGCGCCACTTGCTCTACCTAGCGTACCACAATGTTCACTTTTTATATCTGTACGTAATACAAGATGAAATATCCATAATAATCTATACATTCATTAATCTTCTTTACTATCAGCTTGTGACTGTGAAGTATTGTAAAAGTCTGGACCCCTACAAAGTCGAAATTCTACGGAATCCTACGAAGCGATTCGATTCCTCGTTTGTAATATGCACTGCTAGAATATGAAATGCCCTTCCGGCATCCATTTTCTCGCCTGTAACAATTTTGGAATCTTCAAAAGAAGAGTGCATCGACACAGTAAGTGCATGCCGATAGTATATTAAAAAATACTAAAGCGAAAGTGTGTCTGTCTATTATATTTTCACGGCCCATTCGGTTAATCGATTTTGACGAAAGATGGCAGGGATAGGAAAATCCGGAATAGATTTATCTCGGAAAATCAAAGAGTTCCTACGGGATTTTCAAAAAACTAAATCACGCGATGAAGTCGCGGGCAACATCCTTAGTAAGATAACGTCATACTTACATCATTGTCCAATAGATTGAACATGCCGATCTGAGCCAACGTCAAAGACTCGGCGAATTTCTCCTCCGCCTGCCGAATCTCGTCGTCTGGAATGTGAGCACCTGATGTACGCACACCGAGATACACCAAAGCAAGTACAGAAGCGAAGCAAAATAAAAAACAAACAAATGTAAAAATAATATTTCACATAAAACCCAACAAAATTTAAATAAATAAAAAATTAATTAACAAAAAATAAAATAAAATGTAATATACAGACCAAATGGCGAAAATAAAGTGGGGTCAAAAGCGATGGCAAGCGTCGCAGGAACGTTGCGAAGTGAAGTGACGGAACATCATGAAAGAAACATGGATATAATAAACAATTAATGACACAAATAATGTGTAAGTTAGAGCTTAAAATAAATACACAAATCTAGCACTATTCTATGGTTGGAAATTGTTTAGCTTACAGGAAACTATACATCAACTTAAGGATGCCTGCGCACTTGAGCGGAGTGGAAATTAGCAGACCAAGCAGATAACCCACAGAGGATGGATCTGAAAAGCAGGACTCCGCGCGGTTGTGCACAGACATCCTAAGCAAAAACTTAGGATGAGATCTATAGAGCACACTTTGACCTTGCTCAGACATAAGTCAGAGTTAAAACGAGACAGATTAATGTAGAGATGTAAATCTATCTCGTTTGAATTCTGTCTTAAGGCCGCTCGAGTGCGTGCTATAAAATCTCACCCTTAGGCTGAAATCTATAGAACGTACTTTGACTTTGTTGAGACTTAGGTTACAGTTAAAATAAGTCAGATTTATGTCAGCGCTATAACGCTGACCAATATTTGAAGTCTGAGCAAAGTCAAAGTGCCCGCTATGGAATCCCACCTCAGACCCGTCAGTTTTATTTGGTTAAAGAGGCAGGCGGCTTTATATTCCTTTTCGAATATTTGAATGCCGCCGGCTTTGGAACGATATAAAGCCGGCGGGCTAGAGGCTTGGGTATGTAAACCCCTTTTTAAGTGTAAAGCTGATCGCAAATTACGAGATTGACCTTTGGCGCGTACAAACGAAGCGAAGGCAAAATATGGGGTGGCCAATGGACATCGAAACCCTCACTCGCTTTTACTGTTACGGAATCATCGACGAGACGAGCGAATCTTGTTCTTAATGTACTTGTTAAAAATATATTTTTCGCTATATACTTTGCTAAATTATAATGATGAGCGATAATGATTATTGATTTCTGAGATGATTACATATTGATTTCTAGGACATTAAAATATTGATCAAAAATTTATCTCGTCACTTGTTTTTGAGACCAAAGTCGTATCTCTTTCCTTAAGCTGTTGTCGGTGTAAACTTTATCATACAAATATGCAAAAAAACGCTCATAATTAGGTACAAATTAGGTCGCAAATTTTATTAGATATCAAAAAATCTACTTTTTAAAATCTCGTCTGTAGCCCGAGGAGATTCGCTCCTAGGAGTCCACTACCGAATTACTAGCCTTTGCCTATTCTGCAACAGCGAAAGCGAGCGAGCGGTCTCCATCGGCCACGCTATGCCCAGAATTCACCTTCGCTTGCTTTAGTTAATTGGTCTATACATGGCCTTTGATCACCAAAGAAATACGGCTATCATATAACCAGGCATTTCCGGTACTGAAAAATGCACGCGTGCGGCCTCGTTGCAATGTGCGATCAGCATAACCGAAATGCAAAATAATATGTTATACTGGCACATGCTATTCAGGAGGCAATATCGAAAGGCCTATCGGCCAAATACACAACAGTCTCTTAGCACTTAAGTCCTTTAATAAGTGTCCGTTTTCTGACATATCCACATATCCAATATAAAAAAGTCGGCTTTTGGAACGCTCTTAAGCCATAAAATTCATTTCAATATTGTGTTATAAGGTCTAAATATTCGTAATGAATTTATTTTTAATTTAATACACATACTAAAAATACTACATTATTAACAGGAATTCTTAACACCCTTAAGCCTTGTCGACGTGTATGGGCATTGTATTGCATTCGCAACTATTTGTAAAAAATACCAAATCAATTTTGATAGAATTGGCATTAAGAATAAGTTAAATAAATCAATAAAATCAATAAAACTGGATCAGTGACCATTCTTATTGATTATTTAATATAATATGTATTCTAAATAGAACTTTTTTTACGGAAAAGATTGATAATAAATAATTTATGCCTAAGTAAAGATATGTAATCCTCGTACAAAAAGCAGAAAACTGTACAAGTGTTTTATTAGCTTTCAAGCGGTAACTTCAACCTACTGGTAATAATTAAAGCGCAAACACATTACTGTGGTGTAATGTGTTGACAGTAGATGTTCGGAATCATAAATTTCAAATGAAGACGTACAAAAGCATACTATCCTGTCATTGCGCGCCAACTGACACTCGAAACACGCTTTGATTGGTCGACTTTTTATATTTTCTTTTTCATTTATTCATTTCCTATTTAAATCAATTGCAAGAAAATTCAATACACATTACGTCAAATTGAATTACAGTTTGTTGACGGGATCAAGTTTTACAAATTGATTTACATACATCCCTATAATACAAAATACTATTATTTAGATCGTAACACCAAATTGCGTTGCAACCCATTACAACACAGCAATATGTCGGCAGCTTTAATATTTTCTTATTTAGTTTAATAAACACACTCGCCACATACCCTGCTTCGGTATCGAGCCATGACTTGGACTCGAATAGGGGCTCTTTAGGATTCCTTAATATTTACAAAAATAAAACCAACTTAATAACGGAACTTAACACAAGAATAAATGAATGCGTTAACAAAGTGATAATTACCTTTTGCCTGTCTTCGTCGCTTGCAGTCAAAGTCAAGCCTGCGACCCTGCAATTTCTTCCGGTGATGCTGTAACAAATACACGCAAAAATATAATAATTACACAATAGTTAATATGCGCTAAAATACGTCAGAAAAGAAACATTTAATAAAGTGAAATAGTTGAAGATGAAAATAAATCTCTAAAAGGCTATCTAAGATATTATCTTTACCTTATTTACTTTATGAAGATATGAATCCGTTCTTTCAGTGTGGAGTTTTAAGTGTAGTCGTAAGGTTTTGAGTTTTTGAACTTAATCGTTTTTACACAGATTACCGAATTACGCCTTTTTTTGAACGAATACCGAATATAAAGGCTATATTAATTATTATGAACAGATGAATGTCTCCGTAGAAAAGACCTAAAGGCAGGGAGGCAAAAAAATCATTGGAGGGAATGTTACTTAGAACAATATCTGAGGAAAAGAAAATACACAAAAAACTGGAAAAAGCAGACGTAGGACCATGATAAATGCAAGAAGACTGTTGTGGAGGCCAGTACCAACCTCGTCCAACCAAAGGAGCAAAGGACCAAAAGAGGGTCGTAGCGCCGCAGGATGATGGTGACACCAATAATAATTAGTCAAACGACGAAGTATTTCAACCTGTTCACGAACAATGAAAGCTAGGAAATAGACAGTGCACCCGCACACACACTTATGCATTATAATATTTCCTGTGTGTGTGGCTAGTTTCCCTTGAGATCGGCTGCTTTGGAAAGATCTTGAGAATTTCATAATAATCCTTACCATAACTTCTTTGAGGTCTTTGGTCTGCAGATGATGCAGAGGCTCGAGGAAGCTCTGCTTGATGTTGTCATCGAGGGAGTACTTTACGTCAGCCATTTGTTTCAGCGCCTCTCCCATTTCGATCAGGCATTGTGCTAAAAAAATAGGAAAAACACCTGAGATGCAATTCTTTAATAACTATTGAAGACATAGTTTTCCATTCTAGACTTGTTACAGGAGGCACTAACAATCAGTTTTTTCAAGAGAATTAAGGCTCCTAAGCCCTACAGTTTCATAAGAAAGATAAATAATGACGTTAAGGACATTAATGCATCAAAACATAAAATTGATCAATATAATTATTGCAGTTACGAGGTGTCACATTTAGAGCGACGAATTAAGCACACGACTGAATAGTGCTAGTGTTTAGATATTACATACTTTTATATTAATTTGATATTAATATTACAAACTTTAAAATGTTATCATCATAATACCCCAAAAATTTTTGTCATCTGAATTTGTATAGAACTAATTATGGACATGTAATTACTGTCTGAAATAATTTTTTTTTAGAGGCAATATTTAAATATTGAGTGATTATATTTAAAGACATTATTTTTACTAACAAAATGAAAAAAACTTGTTTTATAAGTTTAGTAGCAAAGCTACTCGAAATTGGAGGCGCGTCGTCGTACGCGTATCATTCACTGCGGGGCGCCAATCTAATTCAAAACAAGTCTAGACCTAAGAGGATCTATACCATTAAGATTCTTTTCAGTATTCGGGAACTTAGTTATGATAAATTCAAATATGTATTCTAGTAAATGAAATTATCTAATTTGTTTATCTTTATAAAACATCAAATTAGACTAATAAATCCTTTTAAATGTATTTTATAGCACATGTACCTATTTAAGAGCTATAACCCCAGAGACATTATAAAGATTTTAGCCTTCCCAGTAATCCACCATTTTTCTGACAGGTTGATTAATACTGGTTTTATTCGTGGCCGCTATTTTGGAAAAAAAAAGGAAAATAGTGGGCATATAGTCAGGCCAGGCTTCATACCAAAATATTCATATTAATTTAAATCCAAAAGTTTCCTCGTAGACTAAAATTAATAACTTACAGAATACAGTATCTTCTCCAAGCTTCTTCCCATACAGCAGCATACAGTCTCCCAAAACACCTTCTGGTTGCGGGTAAGTGTTACTTTTGGCTTGCCCGCTCAGTTTACTGATGCCCTTTACGGCGGCCATTTTAGCTCGCGCTGTGGGGTTTGGCTGAAGGAACTCTTTGGTTTTTATTTGTAATTCTTCGACGAGCTCGCATGTTACGTCCGTTTTCTAATGAACAAAAATAAAATATTTGATATAGTTACCAGATTCGAAAACACTATTTAGATAACAATATAGATTTTACAAATACTTACTATAATATTATAAATGCGAAAGTGTGTCAGTCTGTCTGTCTGCTACCTTTTCACGGCCCAACAGTTTAACCGATTCTGACGTTTGGTACAGAGTTAGCTCATATCCCGGGGACGGACATAGGCTACCGAAAAATCAAACAGTTCCCGCGGGATTCCTAAAGACCCATCCGCTTAACCGATTTGTATGATATTTGGTACCGAGGTAGCTTGCGTCCCTGTAATTAACATTGGCAACTTTTTATCCCAGAAAATCCTTTTAGTTACAAAACAAAATAAAAATATTGTCTTCAGAATTTGTCCAATTATTTTTATGAAAAAGCTACTCTTGACATTTTCACATAAGTACTGTGTCTAGTTTGTATGGGCGGTCGTATAATATGTCAGCGTACTGCCCTCTTAAAGAATAATAAATGTAATATTTTAGATGTATTATTTCCAACCTAAACATTATTATGAGATTTTGTTTGAAAGAAACTGAACCGTTCCATTTATTCACCCAAAAATAGCCTCCTTAGGGTGTATACTCGGAAAGTGTAGTGTCCGTCTATCCACCTTATTTACGGAATTTGTATATTATTTTTTAGTCCGAGGTGGATAAAACGAATGACCCAATTATTTATACTACAATGTTTGACGTACTTTTCCGCATATATCTTTCATAACTACTGTCCCAAATGGCTTAGTAAAATGGACGTACATGTTTATTAGAATATACAAACAGTCAACACTAAAAGCAACCTTTAGTGTGAAATAGCTAAACTGAAACCAACTTAGTGGTAACCATACAATGCCAATGGCCGCCGTATTGTAATCCAACTTAATCCACTTACAGACATTTCAAATAATATGTTTTATAATATAAAAAATATATAATAGATATTATTAAATTATCTGCTCAAATCTGCAGACATTAGCTTGTTATTGAGATATTGATTTAGTTGGGAAAAAACATAAGAAGTCCGTTCCTCGTGCCAACCGCAATGCGGGTATAGCCGAGAATCTCGGCAGTTACTTGATTACTTAAGCGATAAGATTAATGCCCCGCAGATACATCTAATAGACTTAGGCAGATAGCTAAAAATACAGGAGGAGAATGTTGTTAATACTCTCTAGCCTATGCCTGTATACTTTATCCTAAAGTGGATCTTACGCCAGGTTTACACCAACATACAAGTTATGGTACTATAGTTCTCGGCATAACTCGTCAAAAAACCTAACAGATACAGCTTATGCTGAGCGAAGACCATTTTGGGGATCAAATCTCAAGTAGCCATTTATTTAGCTATATTTTGAAAGTGTACCTTTTCTTTTTTATTGATTGTACCTCAAAATAAACGTTTAATTTTTCTCTCATTGTTTCAGACATACTTTATCTCGTATCTACAGATAGTAGAGATAAGTAAATTATTTATTAGAAATATACTCGAGTTTTGTATACGACTATTGTCACAACTCGTTTTTGGTGAACTAAAATGGCAACAATGCATGTAAAAATACTTTTTAAACCTTGGTATGTTATTTCACTATTGGCATAATATACCTACAGTTGTGATCCATATCCATACTAATATTATAAATGCGAAAGTGTGTCTGTCTGTCTGCTACGTTTTCACGGCCCAACCGCTGAACCGATTTTGATGAAATTTGGTACAGACATGGGCTACATCCCGGGGAAGGACATAGGCTACTTTTTATCCCGGAAAATCAAAGAATTCCTGCGGGATTTAAAAAACCGAAATCCAAGCGGGCGAAGCCGCGGGCATCCTCTAGTATATTATATTTTTATGTTTCGACTTCATTGTCTTGTAAGATTTCGGATGTAGTAGTAATGATTAGTTGTACTAATTACTTACTCTCTCCATTTCCACGAAGTCCAAATCAAGTTTTGTGCCTTCGGCACCACCCATCTTTTCTGTAACATACTGAAACAGAAAAATATAAAGTTTATGACTTATCGATAAAAGCCCGCAATTCCAAATATGTAGTTAAATATAATGAAAAAAAACTAATTTGTTATATTTTTGCAAACGTAACTATAAAACTACCATCTAGAATTCATCAGGTATCAACTCAAGGTGCGAACGTTTGAACACTCTTAATTCTGAGTGTACCTAAGAGGGATTTAATCGAATTATACCTAGTTACATGCTTTTCCTTCGGAACTATTTTAAGTGAGCGGATGATAATCAACTTTCACAACGAAATATCATATTATAACAAACACTTCCCATCAAAAAATCGAAACATCTCGCAACACTTTTTAGTTTGGAAGTGTTTCGATTTTTTTGATGAGAAGTATATTTTGACACTTCTGTGTCTTATCCGATCTTAGGCTGAATGCACATTGGCTACTATCACCTGAGCGTCTCGCCACCGCGCCAGCCATAGCGCGGCGCCTAAAGAAAAAACCTTTCTACGGCGAGGGAGCTATGAAATCATCAAATACTCATACTTCCGTTCGGACGTCCGAACAGCCCTGAGCATTTCAATGAAAGCTTAGGTAAAATATATATGTTTGGTAGTCACAACTCACAATATATTATTTACTAGCGACCCGTCCCGGCTTCGCACGGGTGCTTGATAGTAAAATATGGCCTCTGTTACTCAAGGAGAATGTAGCTTTCTATTGGTGAAAGAATTGTCTAAATCGATTCAATACTTCCAGGGATCACTTCCTACAAATACCTCTTTATAATATAGGTTATATGCAACTCAATGATACATTTCCATACACGCAATGTAAAATCTCTTTGTGCATTTAGAGCGTTTGAAAGCAATATTACATACGAAAGAGGAGAATTATCGAATCTCTCAGTTCAGCACAAAAGCTCAGCTCAGGTCGGGGTCTAGCCTTGACCGAGTTGAGTGAAGTTGCACCTAGAGGAGATTAAAACTGCGCCACTACCCACTACTAAACCCGGTACGCTCTGCGATTGAATGGCTCCAATTAGTATTGCCATTTCAATATTGGAATTCAGAGTTTCTACCATTCGTTATTTATGTATTGGTGGAAACGGCATAAAAATATGAAATATATTATCGCACTGCAGTGCGTTAATATTAAATGAGTGTTTGTTGAAATAGATGCATATTTTACAAATGTTCAATTCGAATCCCGCGTAGTCCTTGGATTCAAACTGTTTTCTATTTAGAATCCCTTATCTTAGGCTGAGATCTATAGCGTACTTTAATTTTGGCTCGGACTTAGGACACTACGAGATAGATTAATGTCACTGAATGTGTCTCGTTTTAACTTTAAGTAAAGTCTAAGCAAAGTCAAAGTAAGTTCTATAGATTTCAGCCTTACACCTTAGTAAGTAACAGATAAGTTATCAATTTACAAACGATCGGTAGGCGATAAGTCTTCAACAGTCAATTTCGTTAGATAAAGTTCTAAAATGGTTACTGTTGTTTAAATGTGAACTCTACATCTTTAGGAATTATACCTATAAATAGGTACGTAATAATAATATAACATGTTATCTTGCTTGAAAATCCCCATAAATTGGATATTGCTTACATAATATCTAAAGCTTATACCCGCTTAATTGCCATTCACAATCAGATTATTTCGGGCGGTTTAATATTTCGTTTCCATTGTCACTACATTGTAGCAGGATTCTGTTGCGAAGGCCGTCATAATTAGGGCGCCGTGCCGCCGCCAATATAGGACACGGTGGGACCTGGGTCACGGTCATCAGCCCCTTTTCAACCCCCCTACGAAAATTTCATAGGGTTTCCAATTTTGAGACAGCTTTTTTAGGATTCCGTACCTCAAAAGGAAAAACGGAACCCTTATAGGATCACTTTATTGTCTGTCTATCTGTCTGTCTGTTGACTTAGAATTATGATATTTGGAAGGTAGGTAGGTCTTATAGCACAAGTACAGGAATAAATCTGAAAACCGCGAATTTGTGGTTACCCGAGTATGGAAACCTCGGTGCGCGAGTCTGATTTGCACTTGGCCAGTTTTTTTTAAATGCATAGTCTCATACAGTAAGTATTTTTACAATATTTAAGTATTTCTAAAATACTTACTCAAAGAGGTTACGAAGAGTACGTAATTATTTCATGATTCTACTTTTTTGTCAGAGAGGTGCGTATCCAAGCTTTGTTTTTAAATTTGAGTAGATAAATACACCTACCGTAGCGGATGTACCGGTATTTAATAAAGCTCTTTGGTTCAGAATAAAACTTCTCTAAAGACAGGCATAGAGGTGGTTCCATAAAATATGATTCTTTTCGAGAACGCAATGCTAATTATAGATTTCTCGATAAAAATAGGTACAATAGATATCTAGACAAAATATGTGCATTTTAGTTATTAGGGTGGTAATAGGCAACCCTGGAGGCTGTCAATTCGGGAACAATGTCGTTGTTTTATTGATCACGTGCAACCTCCGGAAATTACGTAACATTTGAATTCACGGCCGGAATATTTCTAGTTTAAATGGAAATTGTATTTGACACTAAATTGTGAAATAACGAAACGTCTAAATAACGAATAAAATTGTTTGTGACTTGTGGACTGAGAGCCAGCACGTGCCACATCTTCGTTATTTTATTAAATTATTAATTATTTTTTAATCAATTATGCGTACTGTCCCCAGCACAGGGAGCAACAATCAGTAACTATGAAGTTTGGATCATGGTGGCTTTGGGTAAAAAATCTTACGTCAAAGTATAAAGTCAATTTTTTTTTTTACTTTCATCGGAATAGTATTAGAAATCATGTCATGCTTTGCCAGACACTTAGTATCGTGGCAACACCCTGCCAGACACCCTCTTTAAGGGCGTCTGGCAGAGGGTTGCCACGACATGCGACGATGCTAGGGAATATAACTTCTACTCTAAGGCTGAAATCTATAAAGCGCACTTTGACTTTACTCAATCTTAAGACACTGTTAAAACGAGACCGAGTTATACCAGCTATATAACACTGTCTCATTTTAACAGTGTATTACGTCTGAGCAAAGTCAAAGAGCGCACTATAGATTTCAGCCTAAGACGGGCGCCTCATCAAACAGAGATATCTGGCATCCTGCAGATGGGCATAGGGTATCTGCTTTTATCCAGGAAAATCAAAGAGTTTTCAACAAACCTATATCAACGCGGACGAAATCGTGGGCATCATCTACTAGATTCTAGTACAATATACCTACTTAACAGGGCTCCCTACGTCACTCGTTTCATACAATCGTAGTTCCAATTTCATTTGAATATTAAGCAACCAAAGTCCATGAAATTTTGCAGACATATTCTAGAAACTAATATCTGTGTCTGTGGTGTTTTAGATTTTTCTAAAAATATGTAGTTTTAAAATTACAGGGGCTCAAAGATTTGTATGAAATTTTTTAAGACCGCGTAACTTTGAAACCGAATATTTTAACAGAAATCTGGAAAACCACAGACATAGATATTAGTTTCTAGAATATGTCTGCAAAATTTCATGGACTTTAGTTGCTTAATATTCAAATGAAATTGGAACTACGATTGTATGAAACGAGTGACGGAGAGAGCCCTCTTAAGTCTTATATGTCTCTTATGCCATGATGCTAGCTAATATAACTCCTATTTCAAGGCAGTCGCCTCATCATTGAGCCATCAATCACGACCTTTTCCGCCCCGACGTACGCCCGACGTTTAAGTTTACTGAACCACCAAAATAATGTCTACAATCCATCTTTTCATCGTTTCCTTAGTATCGGAGTTAGTACTTTTAGCAGTCTATGTCTTCCACCGTAGCACTTAAATTACTGGTCCGATTTTGGTGAATGAGGTGTCAATCAATTCGTTATTATGGTCCGGGTAACGTAGGCTATATTTTATATGAAAAAAAATTGGCCGGACGGATGTTACATCTAAAAAAGTATAAGTAGGTCTCCAAAAATTTTTTTGCTATTGTGTCGACAAGGGATATCAAATGAAAGAGGAAAAAATTCAAAGTTCATAAATATGAATATAGTATAATGTTACAATACACCGAGCGACAGAAACACAATTTTACTATATCTATCCCTATCTATCGGCAGTTTGCGGGTAGTAGTCGGTTTTAGGGCTGTTTAACTTTATCTCGTTCTCTTGAAACTTATGAGCACATAATAATAAAATTGATTAATTGTTTTAGCGCTAAGTCGATAACATGGATGGATATTAGGGATAATAAAGAAATGTCATAACAGCTTAACTAACTTTCCAAGCCACGAGGGAAAAGCGAGAGCCTAATCCATTAAGCTTCATTTACGCCAGAGCAACACAGAACGATATTGCGGCATGCCGCAGGGCAGTCGTACCGTATTATTCCAATTTTAGAGCGAGATGTTGTCTCGGCATAAAATAGACTGCCGTGACTACCTCACGCTGATTAATAAAAATTAATGTTTCCATTTGTAGCACGCCGCATTGTCGCATGTTGTTGCTCCAGTGTAAAACAACCTTTACCTATTTATTGGGACATTGTCACATTGTTAACCTAACGCATCCGATCAATTTTTGTGGTCATTATTAGATACACATACATTCAATGAATAAGGCTATTGCTTATTATTGTGTTATGGTCGACTACTTCAGAAAGATCTGGGTAAAATATCTTTAAAAGCACGTCTATTTTTTTTTTTATTAGATGAAAATAAGTAAAAACTACTTTCTTCTTCTTTTATTTTATTGGTGAAAATAAATAGGAGTTTACCATTTATTACTATCTGATGCCCATATTGTTTTAGATACCTAGGTATACCTATTGCCTTTCATAACAAAATCCATACGAAGAATTTAACACTCTTATAAAATTAATTTTGATTTTAGTTAGATGTAGAAAAAACGTTTTCTTTTCAAAGAAGAGATATATTTAAGAAACTTTCATCTTGTGATTTTAGTGATGAAAATAAACAGGATTATATTATAACTATAATATAATATGCATTATCTACCAACAATATTGTTTTAGGTACCTTTTGCCTTTCTAAACAAAATCTACATGAAGACCTATTAATAACGCTCTAATGAAATTATATGATTTTAGTAAGATAGGGATTAATTAAATCGTAACTTTGCTTACTAAGCTCAAGTTCAGTTTGTATTAGCGAGAACACCAGGCTAAACTTTCCAAGAATAGACTTCTAAGAAAATCAATAGTAGTTAATTCAAAATTTACTTGATTTGTTCATTCGATCGCGCTGTTGAGAGGACAATCACATGGCACCGAAAAACCACATTTCTATTTATTTATTTGTACCAGAAAATTGTTAAAATAAAGAGAAAAAGAAAGAAAAAGTGGACAGGGTAGCACTTATCACCTATAAGAGATCTCCAGTGATCCTTGGCAGTGCAAGAGGTTTTAAAGGGAGTAGAATTTCTCATTGTATGGGCGCTTTACAATCGTGCGGTGAGACTTGGCATCGAAAAATTCTACGACAACGCACAACGCATCGTGGGAAGTATGGAGTGGCATTGGCACGACATCGTTCTTGGGATGCGACGTCGCAACACAGCACAGTTCGCGAGTATTGTGGAAAGGTCCATTATGTTTTTATGAACTGGGTGTCTAACCTAATATAAAAGGGTGTGGTCGTATGTTAATTTGTCCTTCTTAGTAAGCATCAAACTTTTACAGAATAAAGATATCAATCTTCGATAATGACTTGTACCTTGAAGCGTAGCCTATATCAGATGGTAAGAACACTTTTTTTATTTAAATTAGGTACGTTATTGGTACTACATCATTTTGATGAGATATCTACATCAAAAGCCTGTAATCTTCTTTTTCAATTATGTACGTATACCTCTATGAATAAATACCTTATACCAACATTAAATCTAAGGTGACTTATTTAAGATTGGTAATATAACACGCCACTATACTAGCGGCACGCTATGATGGCCGGTTTGACACATTACAATAGTGATGTGGAATGTCAATTTATTCTCGAACAAAAAACAATTAAGTTTTGTTTTTGTACCTGATTAAATAGGTTTAATAAAACAAAAATGTATATGTTTATTTAATTTATTTGAACGAACTGAATATTTGAACGAAAATGAATATACATACTTTATATGCACACAAGAAACATATGAATACAAAAGATACCAAAAAAGGTGCCACAAAAGGCCATAATTAATCAGATCGAAATAGTTACGAAGGCGTATTACGAACTCACGTGTCTGACTATTTAGAACAGTTCTCTGCGTACGTTCGGTCATATCGACGAAATCCACAACAAAGGGCTTGAACAGAGTCCAAATTAACGAGCAAGGGTCAACAGTAATGCAGTATCAATATTTGAAATCCAAAGCCAGGTCAAAACTATATCACAATCGCATTGCACTGACAGTTTATACTTTTCGAAGCAACGTCAATTCGAAACTGCTTTGTTTTGCATTGAGCATTGACGCGAGTTTGCCGGAGGTAGTAGTTGTGCTAGCCAGCGATCCTATGTGACGATCGTATTAGATTCCATTTTTAAAAATTTATTGATATTTTTTTGCGATTTCAGAGGTTTGTCCACATAGTGAAAATTGTTCATATTCACAAGTACATTCACCCCTTAAATGGTGCAAACTGATTTTTCTACACTTGTATACATTTAAGAAATCAATTTAATAAATAAATTTTGAGTCCTAAACCTAAAACTACATTCGATAAAATTTATGAATCTCTGCACATCACTATCGTCAATAAAGTAATACAATTATTTCCTTCAAAGTCGTTATCAATTAATACGGAACTTCATGAGCGGACAAACGTCAAACCGGCCATCATAGCGTGCCGCTAGTTTAGAATCGACGAGAACGCCAAGTGACGCCACTGTTTTTATGTGTTTTGAAAATATTAATTTTAATAAATTTTGAAATAATTTTTGATACGATTGTTGTTGAGTAAAAATGACTGAAATTCGTCACATGTAGTGTTAAAAGTATGTTTTCGATCTCATTTTGAGTTATCTCATAATAGGTTATTTTAAACCGGGAAACAACCCCGGGCAGTGGCCTCACACAACTTTTCGCCACTCCTTGGCGGAAATGTGTGTGACTGTGTGAGGTGAGTGAACGTCGAAATTAAAATGAATTAAGTATTATTCTAATCTCACCTGATTAGCTTTGTTGATTTGTTTCTTGAGCCCAGCGAAAGCCATGGTTGTGTCGTCAGCTTATTAATATATCGTCAATCTGAAAACAACAGATGAGTATTATTAAAACTGGTTCTTTGAACGAATATTTTATTAGCTTTGGTTGTAGTTGCTGATTTTTATTGAGTCGATATTGTTCATTATACTACACATAATCCTATATTATCACAGAGTTAGGATAGTATTATCCTAGAGTAAGGAATAAGGATAGGATATATGTTCGTTGTACATTAAATACTATACTGTAAGTGTAGGTTATACATTATTGTGGTTAAAAAGTACAGATTCGAGGCCTGATTTGGGCTATGAAAGTCAGTCACCCATCCTGTTCTTATTTATTTATTTAGATTAAGATACCGGGATGTCACAAATTGCAACTAGGTCACGTGAACGCCTTAAACAAGTTTGTGTCTTTGATATCTCGTTAAATGAAATTAAATATTATAATGAAAAACATTAATAGGAGTAAGTACATACTCCCTAATTTCCACAATCCAATTTCCAACTCAACCCTTTCACGCAAATTGAACATTTATAACGCTTGAACAGCACCGCTGACCCAAAAAACTATATCAAGTGGCGAGAATAGGAGCCGCTGCGAAGGAACGGATTTTATCAATTCTAACTTCTAGAACGGGAGAGCGTAGACGAGTTTGTTACTGGCATGGAGCCATGCGGGTGGATCGATACGCGAGAAGTAAGTAACATTATGTAATAGTGCCGGGTCAACAATAATGTTGGAACTTGGAACACTGTCACGCTTCACTGCCTTCATGCCTCCTGGTACACCGGAGTATCCCTAAGGCTTACGATGGACGACTGATGGAACGATGGACTTTAAATATTCTGACAGTGTCTTGAATGAGAAACAAGTTTAATAAGATAATAGAATTAGGTAGGTTTATATGTATTTCGTTCATTCACGATTTCAGAAAATCCTTTGTCATTTACGAAATAATTGAAAAGCTAAAAATACCCAACTGATAGAGAATAAAAAGGGACTTTGTGTAATTACTTTACTAAAGATTAGTAGACTATAGTTTATATAGTATAAAACAAAATCGCATTTCGCGTTTGTCTTTGTAATCGCTTTTAATAAGTCTTAATGGTTTTCAATACGGTTTAGACCATTGTGGCAAACCAAATAAAAAGTAGTGGCTGCAACTTTTTCTTAAACGTCTGAATTCTTGATGTCCCAATGTTACATTTGTATGGAACATTGTATAGAAGCAGGCGTTATTTTGCAGAAGTCCATAATACACAAGGAACCAAAAAATTAATTTGCTATAATCCGCTAAACCACGTAGCAAATTAAGCTTTTGGTTCCTTGTACAGCTAGGAAACCTTGAGGCTTCGACGTCAATGTCAGGCATCCAATGTTAGTACATTTGACGCTAGATAGCCTAGAAGTGACCCATGAATCGCCTATTTTTTTTTTACGTCACCGCCCATTATTTGACATATCGTCGATTCAGGATCAATCTGAGAGTTCCCTCACTCTAGTTCACTGTGCCAATGTCATATCAGTCCCTTTCCATAAGCCAAACGTTTTTTTCTGCAGCGAGTATTTTTTAAAGTTTTCAATTATTTCAGTAGAGTAAAGTGTTTGGAAGTGAAACAAAGGTAGTGAAAACGCTGCAATTGTTTTTGACCTAGATTGTGTTAATAGTGGGCGTTAGAATGACTGCGTTACTACCAACTAGTGAGTTGTGAAGAAAAAACCTTGCCTTTACTCAAATAAATGCTATATATTTTGAATCAAATTTGAGCTATAAAAAATCTATGCTTTGTGTTTGTGATGTAAGCGTTTTTCGTTTTAAAAAGTAGAGGCTGTTTAATGTTTATACATCCTTAACATGTTGTCGCCGCATTTTCGCACGGGTGGGTTACAGTAGCAGGTTCGATTTCGGTTAAAAAATATTGGTTTCTAAAGATCTCAGAGCAATTAATACCTACGGGTTTCATTATCATGCAGAACATTTCACGAAGTAGGTTTAAAGTAACAGTCTTTAACACATTCACATTTGTCTACTAGCTAATGCCCACGACTTCTTACGCGTGGATTTAGGGTTTTAGAAATCCTGTGGGAACTCTTTGATTTTTGAGAATAAAAAGTAGCCTATGTCACTCTCCAGGCACCTATGCAAATCACGTCGATCCACTGCTCCGTTGCAGCGTAATTGAAAGGCAAACCAACAAACCACCAAACAAACACACTGCCGCATTTATAATATGGGCGGTGCTGGAGTAAGCCGGCCAACTAGTTGAATTAATAAATCTTACAAATTAGATTTCAAGCTTATTTTAACTACGCAATATTACAGAGGGTAGGAAACTCGATCTTGCTGTTGTATGTACAATAAGTTCAATAAATTAAATTAAATAAATAAAATTCGCTGGGCGGTTCCATGTTAAAAAAAATTGAGTTACTCGTAAGTACCAAAGATACAAATGCGGTCGGTGTTCCCAGCACGAAAGCGGATTACTAAAAAGTTACCTGAAAACAACTTGTATCTACTTACTTATTACTCGCGAAACAACTTATACTTACGGATGTAAGCTTTATGAGACATACATTTGGTAAAAGTCTACTGACGAGTAGGTAAATCCAATATTATGGTAACTCTATTTGACCGAATAAAAAAGTACTGTCGTATTTCTATGTAGGTACGGTGTATTGTATATTGAAAATAGCTTTTTCTCGCGATCTCACTCGCGTTCTGAGCTGTGCGTTGATAAATTACTCAGCTTATCATTTTATATGTTTAAATAAGAAGTACCAAACAGGACGTAATAGGTATTCTCTTCGATGAAAAGAGGTGAAGATATAAAAAAGGTCAAGTGTGCCTCCAACGCCCCATACTATGTTGCTCAGCCTACAAAAACTGCTATACATATACTAATGTAATAAATGTAGAGCTAGGTTAATCGGGGCCAACGACCCGCCATCAGGTAAAAGGTATACCTAATGTTAATTAACTATTTATTACCCATTCTTATTCATACACCTACTCCTAGCTGATGCCCACGATATTATCTTCGTGGAATTAGGTTTTTAAAAATCCCGTGGGAACTCTTTGATTTTCCAGGATAGAAAATAGCCTATGTCACTCATTCTCAAGGTCTTTAACTATGCCCATTCAAACGATCACGTCGATCCGTTTTCGCTCCATTGCGACGCGATTGAAGGACAAACCAACAAACAAACACACATTTATAACATGAGTATTGGGTAGTGATTGATTTTATAAAGAAAGTGTGTTTGTCTGTCTGTTACTTTTTCACGGCTCAAGTGCTAAATCAAGGCTGGCATCCTGGATGGAAATGAAAGACTTCTCACGGGATTTAAAAAAACCTAAGAAGTTGAGCACATCAATTAGTATATATATAAAAGTACTAAACACAGGTAAGTACTTATTTCATATGATGTAGGATAGATAAACCTCTTATAAAAAATATCGTGCGTGGTTGGCACGAATACTAAACAGGCAAGGTTTTGCTTTATATAAATAGAAAGTAAGTAGTTTTATGGTTAACAAGTAGGTACACTGTACGGGAGCTGTGCTGTGTGCTCGACCGTACCAATAGGGAAATTTCCCAACCGAGCGGTGTTGTGCTCGGTAGCGCCAGCTGGGCCAACGGTTGTGCGTCGAAACTCCTATATATAGTGCAATCTGGTAAACGCTCTGTCATTGCGATTGAAAGTTGCGTGTTCTATTTTGAGTTTTTCAATTAGGCTACCCGTGCTGCCATCTAGTGTTTCGAGCGTTGTTGATTCATTGAGTTTTAGAAGCGACATCTTCTTGCGAATGTGGCAATCGCTACAACACCAAGCAAACCCTTATTAACAGGGCTCTCTCCGTCACTCGTTTCATACAATCGTAGTTCCAATTTCATTTGAATATTAAGCAACAAAAGTCCATGAAATTTTGCAGACATAGAAACTAATATCTGTGTCTGTGGTGTTTTAGATTTTTCTAAAAATATGTAGTTTTAAAATTACAGGGGCTCAAAGATTTGTATGAAAATTTTTAATACCGCGTAACTTTGAAACCGAATATTTTAACAGAAATCTGGAAAACCACAGACATAGATATTAGTTTCTAGAATATGTCTGCAAAATTTCATGGACTTTAGTTGCTTAATATTCAAAATTGGAACTACGATTGTATGAAACGAGTGACGGAGAGAGCCCTCTTAAGTTCGAATCACAACCCCATTTTTACACATTCTATTCAAAAAAGTCCCTGAAAGAATTTCTTCGTGATAAAAATAACTTATAGTCAATAAGGATCTCAAATCAGTCTGTTTATTAAACCTACTTGCTTGATGAAAGATTACATTTCGTAAAAAGTTTTAAAAGCTGAATATTTACAACCACTTCCCGAAGGTCTATTGTACTATATCTGTCATTTATCCACAATTTGGCAAAATAAATATGATTTGATTTGATCCATCCAGGCAGCGTGGTTTTTTTAGATTTTGTTTAATTTTCAAATGAGATTGTTACCAATGTATTTTTTTCTTTATTTAACTTATAAGTTAAAAAAGAATAGACAAATAATAAGTACTGGTTTTCGTGCTCTTGTCCTAGTTTATAAATTTAATAGATGGCAACCCTACACAGAAGAAGTCGGCGCCAGGCGGGATGACCTAATAGGTTTTTTACTAATGGCCAAAAGCAAAAGAGGCGTTAGTATAACTTAGTAGCTAGCAGTTAGGTAAGTCAATTGGTAAAATATGTTATTATCAAAAGTTAATTGAACTACTAACCAGAAATATTAAACAAAATCGTTGAATTTAGTCGTCAAAAACGTGTCGACATACCTAGTGCAAGAGAAATCCTAAAACAAGTGTAAATTAAAAAATTTCAACACCCCCGACAAATCATTTTCAAATAAATAATTATGTATATCTAGGCAACGTCCATCTTGACAGCTTGACATTTGTCAATTGACACTTGAATATTATGAACCTAAGGGTTATCTAACCTTCTTTTCTACAAGAAAACTAGAAAAAAGCTGATAACTTTTAAACGGCTGAACCAATTTTTTTGGATTATAGCTAAGAACACTCTCGATCAAGCCACCTTTCAAACAAAAAAAAGTAAATTAAAATCGGTTCATTCGTTTAGGCGCTACGATGCCACAGACAGATACACAGATACACAGACACACAGATACACAGATACACACGTCAAACTTATAACACCCCTCTTTTTGGGTCGGGGGTTAATGATTACTATAATACTAGATGATGTCCACGACTTCGTCCGCGTGAATTTAGTTTAAAATCCCGTGGGAACTATTTCATTTTCTGGGATAAAAAGTAGCCTAAGTCACTCCAGGTGCTCAACTATATCCATAAAAAATCACGTAAATTCGTTGCTCCGTTGCACTGTGATTGAAGGACAAATCTACAAACAAACACACTTTCGCATTTGAGTAGTGATTTTAATATGCTTCTATCTGGTTCTTCCTTAGGAGGAGATTAGGGGCGATTCCTTTGAACGTTACGAATACCTCTTTATGGATAGAAAAACGCTCAACGTTATATCACAAATACGCCAATTTGACACTTCACCTTTTGAAAATATGAATAAAGGTTATGGACTACAAAACCTTCACAATTGAAATGTCTTGTATATAATATACTGCTGGTAATTATAAGCTATTCTTAAATTTCAAAGAAAGGTCATAATGCCCACGCGTGCTTAACTAAGCCCTTCAAATTGCATCTTAAAATTATTGAGTCTCCCCTTTAATACATTACCTACTTTTAATATGGCGCCGCAACGACGGAACTTCACTGATATTATAAATAACCAATAATTTTAACACGCTATTAGGAAATATACAACGATTTATTACAAAAAATCTATATATAACCTGTATGAACACTAAGGGTAAGAAAAAGAATGTAAATTGATGAAATATGACAAAAGCGCTTTGTAGCAAAAGCATTTGTTTATTACAACACTATTAGTACACAAATTAACTAAGTTTTTCCTTCGTGAGTAATAAAGGTTACAAATAGAACATTAATACATCGATATCGACAAAGCCTACCTTCCTTTATAATCCCGTTTCGTCACAATACACAGTCAGTGAGTTAGAATAGCTACGGTGCTACGCGACGTAGCGGTTTCATGTAGCTCGTAGCGTGGGGCAGACTGAGGCGGGTGGTAGCGAAATGCAACTGCGCGCGCAGCCTCGCCCCCTCACTACATGGACCCGATATCAATCCACAATTATATTTGGGAATTATTTATCTATATTTCATTTTAAAGTGTGCCAAATGGTCGGACTAACTTGTTTTTTTTACTACAAAAGCAATTACCACCTCGTGCATGGTGTACTACTAATCGTATAGTATACTTAATTCCACAATTAGATCGGATCGTGCATGCTGACGTAATGCCAAAGTATTTTATTATTCTGCGCAATAAATAGTTGTAATTGGTGGTCTTTTCTTATAAGAAAGAAACCGACACATAAGTACCAATTTTCCATGAAAATAAATATTGCATCTAATTGGATATATAATTTTCGTAAATGAGTTGGTAGTTAATCACAGCTATAGAATATGAAGCATTCAGGTATAATTGGCTAGACAAGAGTGAACTAGGTGGACTAAAACTTGTCTTTATATTAGGTAGTTATCATTTTCTTTAATTGACGTGTTTTTGCCATTTTATTTACAAATCAAAATCGACCAAATGAGAGTCAGACTCGCACACCGCGGTGTATGTATAATAATTAATTATGTAATTTTTATTATTTTTTGTAACAAATCAATGAGTTATTTCAGAATATTTTTTGCTTACGCTTAGCTTTTGCCAGACATGATTCTAGGTCAACAGGATAAGTTTTGATTTATTTGCAGTGTGGTAATGGCCATATTTTGCGTAATTGTATTTTCCAGCAAAAAAAGGAGTCAATATATTAGTATCGAAGACCTAAGTATTTAATATAAACAACTTGACACCTCCGCGCGTTCCTGATAAAATGTTTCAGACCGATGGACCGACTACGAAGTGATCCAATAAGGGTTCCTTTTTACCTTGAGAGGTACGTAGCCTAAAATGTGAAAGTTCTTAAGAGACGTTTCAGTATTCCGCCGTTATAGTGCAAAATGTAATTATGCTTTATAAGTTTTGTCATCATTCGTGTTTCATAGCAGCGCGTTTACTTTATATCAGTGCTCCAACTTTGTCGGTTATTAGTTGTACAGCTCTCCGTATAAAGTTTCTCGCCAAACGAAGTATTGCTTATCATACTTTTTGCGGCTGTATTAAAATAAATTTATATACACAAGTAGGTATAATAAGACAATCAAAACAACATAGATATTCTCATAACCAATAATAATTTGTGACTCTACATTATGTATTGTTCTATATATTATTTACACTTTCATATCGTTCATTATCATTTCATCATATCGTCATTTGTTTAGAAACCAAGGAGAACTGATTTTTAATAATCTACAGAAGCTATTTTAAAAAAGATTTACAAAGAACTATTTCGTTTTGAGTAATAAATCAGTTTCATTTTCATAGAGATAATCGAGTCAGGCATCAGAAAATAATATCAAAATAATGAACAGTTTTGGTATGGTAGGTACTATTCTATGGTACCTATAATAGAGTACAGTCACCCGGCGTTTCAAGTCTCTTCAAAAGCGCAAATCTTAAATAGCAGATTTTACCAAAATATAAAGGGAAAGTTTAACTTAAGGAGTTACCTACATACATACGTATATCTACATTATGTACATTTTTTATTAAATCGCAAGTCATAAATAGCGACAACATTTTGCTATCCTTTTATTTTTGGGTTGGGTGGGATCTAGGTTGCCACGTTTTCGTGTTGAAACGTGCCTTGAGTGTCCAGTAGGGAATTTGTGTAGCGTTTGTATGAATTGGCATCAATTCTTGTTTAATATTCTTGAATAATATATTATAGAAACTTTACATTAGGAAAATATGAAGTACTTACTAATAACAAATGTATAGGAGGTAAAAAATGTAGGCTTTATAAAGTAATGAAAAAATGAAAATATTTTATTGAAAGTAAAGATACAGGCGCGGAAGAGTAAGACCAAGGGTACATTGTATGGAGCCAGTGAATAAAGAAGTTGGGATCGGATCTTATCAGCAACAAGAGCACAATAGAATTATACATAGAATTGATGTACTTAATATAAATAAAATGTACCTAAATAAAATATTAAGCATATAATTGTAACCTTGCGCAGGCGTCAAATCAAAAGAGCTTTCGCCAAGGTTACTCCCACGCAGCATCTTAAGAAATACTTAATAAGATCTATTTCCATTCGCAGTTCAGTGGCCGGAGAAAGACGAAAACCTTCAAATATGTACATACGTAATAATATAACTAACTGACTGGCAACGCACAGAGGAGCTTTTATGAAAAGCATTAGGAAGCGCGCTAGTAAAACTTCTCTTAAATTGCTGGGCCTTAAAGTATGAAATTTCACACACTAGTTTCTTATAATATTATGACGTAGATAGGTAGGAAGCATCGATAAAATATTTTTTTAAATTCCAACGGGATCCTTAAAAAACTAAATCCACGCGGGACAAAAGTAACGAGAACTATCTAATATATCATAAACTTAGTACAAATTCACTTTCTCATTCATTAAAATCCCTAATCTTAGGTCGTTGTTCCGTAGTGTCATGAAACTCATGAATGATCCTAAAATCAGAGTGAACTCGTGAACTGTGCTAGTCTAGACCGCACCCTGCTACTCCAGCTCACGAAAAATAAAAGTGTCATTGGAAAACTTCGTTATAAATTCAATTTCAAATGTATGATTTATTTATTTATTAACGATGTTCGTGGGCTGATACTCTTTGATTTTCCGGAATAAAAGTACTGGTCTTTAACTATATCCATACAAAAAATTTATGAGCTGGTAGAATTTCCAAAAATCCTGAAACACGGAAATCCTGAAAATCCAATTTTCATGGACATAACTAAGTTGAAGCATAAAAGACATTCATCCTCGATTAATTAACAACCATGATAGGGGAATTTCTAAAAACAGTGAACACGTATATTTATTCATTTTCAATCGAAAGCCAAACTCCCAATTTTCATGTATAAGAACCTCCTCCTTTTTTGGAAGTCGGTTAAAAAGACTATAACATAATAGAATATATTTATATATATCCTTTTATGGATATAAAGGGGTGGCCCTTAAGATACGGGCTTCCAGAGCCCAGGGTTCCAGATTAGGGTTCAAGATTCCAAGAAACCAGTATGTAAACCTAGATTTGGTAAACATAGATTGTTATCATGGATATTATTTTGGAGACGAATTGGGCAACCGACTAGGGATGTCTTCTCAATAATTCAAATTCAAAATATTTTTATTCAATTAGACTTTTACAAGTACTTTTGAATCGTCAAAAGCATCCACCACTGGTTCGGAATGCCTTTCCTACCGAGAAGAACCAGCAAGAAACGCGGCGGTAGCTCTTTTTAAAGATTTGATATAAAATATTATGAAATGTATAAAAGATTCCGACGAATTGAGAGCCTCCTCCTTTTTTCGAAGTCGGTTAAAAAGTAATTGAAGTGCCGCGCATTGCTGGAGCTGAAGGAGATAAATAAAGTTTCTCAAAAAATATACGAAAATATCTTTTAAATATTAATAGATATATTTCGTTCATAAAAATAAATAAAAGTTTTATTTTGTACAATCATATGTCAGGATTACTCGTAACATTATCGAAAGTTACCAACGTAGTTATTATTACAGGCAACAGCTTAGGGTGCTCTGAGCTCCAAACCACGTCCTATCTGCGTCAGCTTTTTATATAATCCGCACTGAACTGGAGTCGAAATTATATTTTGGTAAATCACGTACCTAGATTTAATATTGTTTATTATATCTGTGAAAAGCATTAGGAGTAGGTATGAAAATTACGTGTGCTGCCTACATTAAATAACCCTGCTTGTTTTACCCGTGTCTTAGAAAAATAGGCAAGCAAGAACCTCTTATTTTTCCATAAACGTGGGCGGGAAGGCGGGCCCAAAGAGTTTTCAAACTTGTGTAAAAATTATAGTCATTAAAGCGAAAACGAGTGCAACCTTACGACTCAATAAGCGATTTGAAAAGAATCTCCTATATCTGAAGATTCCACCTCCACAAATTATGTATTACTTGTTAGGGTTCCGTAACAAAAGGGTAAAAACGAAGCCCTATTAATGTCACTCTGCTGTCTGTTTGTCTGTCCACGTGTCACAGGTCTCTAGCTCGTAAACTAAATGAATTACATACCTGAAATTTTTGTATTTTGTGTAGAATGTTGAACCAAAATTAAATATTTAATTAGAACATGAAAAAGGAGCCGGAAAAAATTGCTTTTCTTACCCTAGCATGTGGGGTATCATAGAGTAGAGTAGGAATTAATTTTTTTGTTTTTTTATTTTGAAAAATAACGAAATGGGGGCGTTAAAGTTATCAGTTTTAGACCATTTTTGTGACGAGAGCTATCTCAAAAACTAAACTAGTTAGGAATATGAAATTTCGGTATATCATGTACCACATACTTCATTCAACCAACAAATACTGAAAACAACGATTTATAAAATAGTTTGTAAGCTGTGACCAAAACAAACTATCATTTTTTTGGGTTATTCTTTCACGGTTTTTTTAAAAAATAAATATTTTACACACCCAAAATATGATGTTCATAATTATGTACTGAACCGTAAAAGAGCGAGGCCCGACTCGCACTTGGCCGGTTTTTACAGACTACACCGAACAAAAATAAGTACCTACTTTTATCACTGATCTATTCATTATATCATGGGTATTCAGTGTTTATTTTTGGCAGTTTTAAATATTCAGGTTTCATAAGTAGGATATAGGTTCCATATAGATAGTTTTTAGTGATAGAAAGGAAAAACAAGGGAAAAAGAGAAACAAAGGAAAGGGATCCCAGAAGAAGCAGGTTCGAATCCTACCCTTTCCGCAATTTTTGACATGTATTTAAAAATTATTTAACATGGGAAAACCTTTATAGAAAAAAAATCTTCATTCATTGTCAATAAGAGCCCGGTACGAGACGACACACTTATGGCTATTGATACTCTACGAGTGACTATCGTTCATTCAAATGAATACGGATCGAAGGCAAATGCGCGCGCACCCTCACGACCAACATCTGGCGAGACAACTAGGATCCTCTTCATACAGACTTCGGCCACAAATGAACGAAAAATAAAAGAACAAAAAGTATCCCTTTGAAGCCTGTGTCAAGCGTTAAGATTAGACGGTTGTTCGCAGGTCTCGCAAAGGTTTTTTCATTGTTGAGATTTTATATCGTACCTACACTCTACACTTCTACAGACTTGTTTTCAAATGATAACTCTCGTAACTAGGTACTGTTTATTACAGCGTTATTTAAGTAGCTTTTTAATTCCAAGCCCCAACGTTTATCTACTTATTTTTTGCACGGGTCTTTGTAAGTTTATACAAAATACTTGATAAATGTAGTTAGTCTCTTTTGTTAAGACCGTTTAATAGTAAGGCCCTGTTATTAGCACAATGTCACAGCTGAATGTTAAGTCTGAATATTTAGTAGGTATATTGAAAGTTTGGATCAATTAACTGAAAGGCACAGTTATCTCAAAATTGTTGTGATATCTCTGTTTGATGCTTTTAATAATTTTCCTTAGTTTGTAGTTTGTACTGTGTGTACATTTATTTATTTATTCAGACTTTACGTGATTAATTTTAATTATATTTCTGTAATCATGTATATTTAATTTATGCTATAAATAGGTTACGCCTGTAGGGGCGATGGGTACGATGAAAAGCTCTCTTTAACAAATTGAATGTCGTTGGAGGTCATTAAGTACACTAGCACAAATAAGATGGCCTAGACAGATCGGGATTGTACGGGTGGTGTATGGCCTCAGGCTTAAATATCTAATACACAGTACAAGTGTAGTACACATTGGCGTTAGCAGCGTACACATCGCGCGTTTAGCTCTGACTTCTACGACCGAGCGTCGCGTTGGTAAAATGTGCGCACTGGATCAACTTCATAGATGTGGAAATGATTGTTTGGGTGTTGCTCCTCTGCCGCGTCGTCGCTACAAAGGACAAGGAATTCTGAAACAGCTAATATTACGACATACATGGAACAGCTTTTTTCTCCAAATTATCTTCAGAATCATAAAAAATTCCACCATTTCCTCCAAGTAACGTTCATTAATTACTCCAGTTTTGTAATCTGGCCTTCCCATGTCCCAAATAGCTGTTCTGTTTTGGATCTCATTCCATTCTCATCATCTTTAAATAAATTAGTAACTAAATGGTCGTTCTCCATTTCAGCCAACGTGTGTCGAAAATCAAAAATGTATAACAAATGACGGCGTTCCAAAATCTGATAACGCACGTTTGCCTGTGTACATCTTAATCGGATCTCTACTCTCTAGGCTCTTACCTAAAACGCGCGCTTCAAAGCACCTGTATTAGTAATGATAAAATTTTACATACAAGGCAACCTGCAAACAATCGTTTGCATACATACCTACTGTCAGAGTGAACTAGAGTGAGATATTCTCGGTTTGATCATGAATCGACGATATATGTCAAATATTAGGCTATAGGTAACGTGAAATCAAAGAAAAATAGGCGATTCATAGGCTACCTAGCGTCAAATATAGGAACATTTGACGCCTGCCAGTGACTTAAGAGTCTCGACGTTTTGTTACAAATCCCCTAAGGCCTCATTCGCGCGAGAGCTTTTTTAACGACTGTTAAAAAAGCGTTCAAATAGAACAAAGGCATTCCGCCGGGACAAATGAAAGCCGGGTTTTAACGCAACGCTTTTTTAACACTCGTGCGAATAAGGGCTTAATCTCGTGAACTGTGATAATGTTGAGTGATGTCCTGTATTTTCTAAGATAAGGGACGACCTGTACTTGGGTATACCAATGCATGGGTATACCAATGCAGCCTACGCTTTCGCTTAATATAGACCGCACATAAAAACGTAACCGATAGATATTTTATAATTATAACGTAGAAACATCGGTAGGTATAGGAGAGAGGACATTTCCATAACCTATAAATAGATTGTTATAGAATCCTTTAGAAATTGCTGAATTCAGAAAATGTGCACCTAAAAATTGAATTTGAAAACAGCAAAGCGTTATAGACAACCGTTTAGGAAACATACATTTTTTAAGTAATAGATTTTTAAGCCTAAGTCACGGTAATATTACAGATAATATTACCGTGCCTAAGTCCTGTCACCTATGACATAATATTCAACAACATAATAGGTACCATAACAAATAAGTAATTCTTGTATGCGACTTTGGCATGTATGGGTAACTGGATGGATTTTCAGTGCACATTGTTGTTTTTAGGTCACAGACAAAATCGATCAGTCCAGTTTATATTGCGAGGTGCGCTATCTAAGTATCTACTCTCACTTACGCCCTTACAGTACCTACTTTGATTTTCTCATTTCCCGAATTTCCTTCACCTTCGCCTCTTAAGCCTTGTTCTCATTAAAGAGGGGTCGTTAGAGGCTTCGCATCGGTTCGATATGTTTTAATATTTTTAAAGTCGCAAGTTTTTTTTTATAGCACTATAAAAATTCATTTCATGGTTTGACTCATTACAAAATACTCATTTGATGAAGTTAAATAAGTAAATAGGGTGCAATCGATAGTTATGTGTATGTTTATAAAATCTGTATGGGATCCAAAATGTCTACTAGATCCATTTTTAAGGGTCCGTACCTCAAAACGAAATATGGAACCGTTATAGGATCACTTTGTTGTCTGTCTGTCCGTCGTGTCTGTCAAGAAAACCTATAGGGCACTTCCCGTTAACCTAGGATCATGAAATTTGGCAGCTAGGTAGGTCTTATAGCACAAGGGAAAAATCCGAAAACCGTGAATTTGTGGTTACATCACAAAAAAAAAAAATTAAAGTTGACGAAAAAATAACTTACTAATTCACATTAAGTGTATCGTGTACGATGAAACGGAACCCTTCATGTGCGAGTCGGACTCGCACTTGGCCGGTTTTTTTTAAGTTAATGATGCAGTTTTGTTTATCAGGTGACCTAGTTAGTAGGTACGAGTATACGAAGTAATATATATATTCGTACATAGACTTATATATAAGTCTATGTACGAGTATCTATAACAAATTCACGTTTTAATAGTATATCTTTTACTAGAGGATGCCCGCGACTTCGTCCGCGTGGATTTAAGTTTTTAAAGATCCCGTGGGAACTGTTTGATATTCCGGGATAAAAAGTTGCCTATGTCAATAACAGGGACGCAAGCTACCTCGGTACCTTTCATACAAATCGATCAAGCGGATTAGTATTTAGGGATCCCGCGGGAACTGTTTGTTTTTTCGGGATAAAAAGTAGCCTATGTCTTTCCCCGGAATGTATCCTAAGTCTGTACAAAATTTCATTAAAATCGGTTCAGCGGTTGAACCGTGAAAGCGTAGCAGACAGACAGACAGACAGACAGACAGACGGACAGACAGACAGACAGACACACTTTCGCATTTATAATATTAGTATGGATTGAGGCACTATTATCTTGTACGCACAATTTTCGTATACATTCTGTATTTAAATAGGCACAGTGCATACGTGGACCTAATGTTTATTACCTGTTAATGAGAAAATCCGCTAGATGTTTTACCAAGTTATAATGCCAACCGTTCCCCGTGTAACTAGTAAATCCACAGATGAAAGAAACTAAGTTTAGTCATCTGTGAGTAAATCTGTACAATCTATGATCAAAATTTTAGTTGGTTGGTTGTAGCAATGATGTCTGTTCTTTCAAAGTTAATTATAGTGGTAATGGAGGCAATTTGCCTAATTAAGTGTGTCAACAAAGCTTTTGTTGGTGAGCTTCCATTAGTAATGGAAGTGCTCTGCTTTTAGTTCTATGGAGACTAATTATACGCATCTAGAAATAACTTCTGTACATATAGTTTGACTACAACTATTACATTTAGTTTGGCTACCTAAGTAATTCTTTGAAAACTCAAAATGCTACTTGTTTGGTATCCTACCGGTTAAACCCTTGTTGCAGTTTCTTCCAGGAAAACCAAAAACACTTATTTGGAAGAGAAACAGAAAGAAGCAATTAAAATGCAGCAACACAACTAAAAGCATCGGAAATTCGAGCCATGTCCGCTCATCTTTATTATGTGTTTGTTCATTTATAGGTTTCCGAATCTCTTGAAAAAAAGAACCCTTATAGGATAACTTGTCTGCTTGTCTGTCAAAACCCGTCAAGGGTATCAAAGCCTACAGGGTACTTCCCGTTGACGTGACATTTCTTGTACGATGGTACGGAACCCTGTGCAAATCCGACTCGCACTTGATCGATTTTTTCATTCGCCATACAAGTATCGATGAATGAAGTGCTACAAAGGCTAAAAATTCTTCACACTAACTTGAGACTTCATCTCATCCGTCAAAGCAAAAGGCCTATAGAAGATGAAGATCTGTAAAAAGCGTAGGCGTAAGTCGTGTCACGATAAAACAGCGGCGCGGCGCCCGACTGTCTGACGTCTTGTTCAGGCTCCACAGCCAAATGGTTTTAGGACTAGTTTAGACAGCGAATCAGCACGGTTGCAAACCACGCGAGTCACTAGCGTGTCGTTTTGTATCATGATGCGTCAGAAACATATCGGTTTCATACATTAAAGTATTGTTAGAGACACGACACAAGGCGGCATCATGACCCTCCAATATAGTGTGTAATGTATGAAACCGATAAGCTTCTGACACGTCACGACACAACACGAAACATTAGTATTTTCCGGATTTATTTACATGGCTTCATAATTTTCGTTGATACTTCAAAGTTCAAACCCGTCTCAGAGCCAAGCGGCGCGGGCATCCGTGTTTTGCTATCACTATATTTTGCCTATAGGGTTTAATTACTGCTTTATGACAACTATTTCTATGAACTATTTCAATGCTTTTGTGATAACCGCGCCGCTCTTATGCATACTCACCGCCTTGGACTGAATAAGATTAGGATAATTGGACCGTGTGGTTCGCGCGTTTAGAACGCGCGATTTACGTCCAACGTTTTCCGCATGCGTGACTTAACCTTTAACGTTACCTAGTTACATTCATTGTACCAAATTATGACCTCAATGGTAATTTTATTTACATTTGGTAAGGTAAACGGAAGTTCTGACGGTTAACTGCATTGTTTTTTGAACTTAAAGATATTGAAATTGAAGTCGGATTAGACAAAACCTACTCAAGAACTCATGTTATCAATCATAACTTATGATACCTATGGTTTAATATTTTTATGTCACGTCGTGTGTAGCGAAAAAGTTATAAAGAGATGATTATACCAAAAATAAACTAAGTACATGCCTAAATAAAACAACTATCCCATTGATAAAATTATTACATCTACTGCTTCCTTTATAAATTCGGCGTAATGAGTTACAAAGAAAAACACTAATTTCTTTGAGAAACTGATAAAATTGAAACAAAGATTGTTCAGTAAACGGTAACACACGACGTTTATCTAACTTGACCTTTAACTTTCTTGTTAGATACAGCATTAGGGCAATAAGGTTCTCTTACGGTGTAAAGATTTACGGCTCAGAAGCCGACGCTATTAGTGCGGTACAGCCAACAAAGTTGATAGAATATAGCCAAAAATATACGTTGATAGATAAATTTTATTTTAGTTCAGGCTAATATGGAATAACTACTGCATTGGCCCGTGGCCGTGATAAAAAGTTTTCGTGACATAACAGCTGTAGATCATGCCAAATATGAAGCTCACATGAATAAAGTATGAAACATAAAATTGGAGTGGAAACGTCGCTATTTTATTGCCTGTAAATTTTCGTATAGAGGCTTTCGTGTAGAATGGATGTTTTGAAATGGAGAAGACTGCAGCTTTATGCAGTACAAGACTGTGATTAAAACTGTACTTCCCAATTGCATAGGACAGTGTTCTAGCAAACCCCCGACACTCCATACAAACGAACTGATTTAACTATTACTTTTATTTATTTAGTTATTTATTACTTTTACCTTTTACTACCTACTATCGGAACACCGACCTGTCCGCACCGAATTTGTGTGTGTGGGAAAACGGTAGAGCTATAATATGTAAGCAACATCAGCACTTCTCGCTCGCGTGACAACGAAGTGAGAACCTATAGCGTGGCGGTGCCAGTAGCCAGCCTTGCAGGCGACGACAACTTGGCAGGGTGGAGTGAGAGTCGTCCTTTACGTAGGTAGTAACTTTGACTTTGCTGACTTAAGATTGAGTTAAAACGAGACCGATTTATGTGAGACATATACATCTGTCTCGTTTTTACTCTGTCGTAAGTCATTAGATTCATGACAGATAGTAACGAGACTTGCTCTGAAAATATGATATCTACTCTAGACATCAATATAACGATCAATCTTACCCTAGGTCACACATTGATTTGATGAGATTGAGCGCTGATTGGGCGTCTTGGGGCTTGAGTGAGGTTTCGGTGTGTACAAAAACTTCCATATTCGATGCTCGAATTCATCTCAGACTTCAGAATCACTAAGAAAACTATATATTGAAAAGTGAAAGCTTATTAAAAAAAACCGGTCAAATGTGAATCGGAATCGCACAAGAAGGGTTCCATACCATCGTAAAAGAAATAACACTTTTTCTTGTGATTTAACCACAAATCCAGGGTTTTCGGATTTTTCCCTTTGCATGTGCTATAAGCTTACCCATTGATTCCCTTGACGACAACACACAGACAAAGGAGTGTAAAGGAGTGAGTAAAGATTTCTTTTTTCTGATGATACGAAACAACCCTAAAAATAATATTATGCGGACAATTTAGTTACATATTATACTTACCAAATCCGTAGTTTGTAATTACGCACTTATATTTACTTATCGGGGCTATATTAAGCAACTAAGTATAGGGTATAAATAAAGCATAGTAATCGTTTATCCAGGTGGTCTTTGAACGGCCAGGAGCGCAAGCAAAAACCACTAATTGAAGGGCTCGGGAGTGCGTGCTATAAATAGCTAGACCCCCGCGTGGGCAGGACGCTCTGAATGCACTTTAACAACTAACTGCGTTATATCTCTGCAGTTGGCTATTCACTTTAATTTTTAACCGACTTCCAAAAAAGGAGGAGGTTCTCAATTCGTCGGGATCTTTTTTTTTTTTATTATTATTTTTTTTTTTTATGTATGTTCCCCGATTACTCAAAGACCCCTGGACCGATTTGGAAAATTTTTTTTTGTTTGAAAGGGTATACTGTGCAGGTGGTCCCATATAAATTTGGTGAAGATCTGATGAATATCTTCGGAGATGGAGAACAGAACTCAATGGATAAGAGCAAATTGCTCGCGATCACTGTAATAGCTTAGTAAACAGTAGGGTTTTAACTGGGCATAGCATATTATAGTACAGTGGGGCCACTAAAAATTGTGAAATAAAAAATTTTCAAAAGAAAAATAAAACCGACTTCAAAAACCAAAAATACTAAAAAGTAGAAAATAATTTTTGTTTAGCTACACATGTAATGTACCTAGGTATGAAGTCGGGCGAGCTTCACTCTTGGATTTCTAATTTTGTTTTATAATATGCTCGCTCGACTTCATACCTAGGTACATTACATGTGTAGCTAAACAAAAATTATTTTCTACTTTTTAGTATTTTTGGTTTTTGAAGTCGGTTTTATTTTTCTTTTGAAAATTTTTTGCTACCTATTGTATAGCTGCCGATTTTACCCGACTGCGGCGAAGGCGGATGTGTTTAACCTGGTATTATGTCCATTCCTATGTCCACGCGTAACTACTCTAGGCTCAACCCATTTTGATAAATGATACGTTCTTCATTAGTTTCGTCTTGACGGCGCGGCGCCGAGTGTCACTGGGTACATAAAATTCGCTTTGATGCGCGGACTGAAAAAGATGCAGTTCCAACCACAGTAGCATCCTTTTGAAAACTTTGTAAATAACTCCTTCTATATCTAGCTGAGCTGACCCACACCAGCTTCGCTCGAATAGAATTTCTAAAAATCTTTTCTAGTTAGCATTATTATGTATTGTCTTATCTTGCCCCTGTACTGTCTGTAATCTTATCAAGAAACTTTTGAAAACAATTCATTACTTTTTATAAGCAACATATCTACACTATAATACATATTATAAATTAATAGGTAAGTAAAGATGTATGTTTGGATGTCCTACATCCAATCTCTGCAACTAATGATCTGATTCGTAATTTTTTCCCCCTGATATATAGCTGCATTATCTCCGAGTGCTAGGCTATAAGTTATATCACATCAACAAATTCGCGGGCAAAAGCTAGTGCTTTATTAGAAAATACTGTGGGTATTGTATGTACATCAGATATTCATAAATGTGATTTTCAGAATAATTTAACAAATAGATAGTACTCATTTACTAAATCTCTTGCAGTTTGAGGATTTAGATAACACATATAATTGGCCTTGCCAGGGGCTCAGGAAAAGATTGTATGACATCATACATGTTCATTATGAGCAGAGCATCTTAAAAGTAATGCTACATTGAAATAATGTCTTATTTAGCATTGATTGCATGTAGATTAAGGTTCAAAATTGTGTGACCATGAATTTTGTCAGTAGCAAAGTATAAGGTACATATGTATTACTCAGTTATTAACCTCAATTAGGAACACAAGAGTTTGTTCAAAAATAAAACTTCATTCATCACTGCTGGCGGGAAATAAAGGCCAGTGATTCCAGTTTTATCATATCAGTAAAAATTGATACTGGCTGAATGAATAATTGTGATAATATGTTTGTTGATAATACAATGTAAGGAAATAAATAAACATGTATCATTTAGTAATCCAGATGTTTGATTTTTATACCAATGTTACGGGTATAATTTACAATATAGATGGTTCTTTATTTTCAATTTTTAAGGTTCCGAACGTCAAAAGGAAAATAGGAACCCTTATAGCACATTGGAGGTTGATGCATCAAGATTCTAACTGAAAATAGCTCAAAATTGCTTACCTCCAGTGTGCTATTTTGAATTTAATTTAAATAATGTTAGTATTTTATATAATATTATTTCATTTTTGTATACTTTTTTGGGTTTTTACCCTAAATAAAGAAAATTATTATTATTATTATTATAGGATTACTTTTTTGTCCGTCTGTCTGTCATATCTGTGTAAAAAACGTTAAAATATTGTAATAAAAAATAAAATTAGTAAATAACATAAAGATGGTGATGTTCGTCATTAACTTGCAATGTTCTACATAAAAGTTTTAGGTTTATCTTGTATGATGGTCTGGAATCTTTCGTATGTGAGTCAGACCTGCACTTGACCAAGTTTTTTTTAATTGAATTATATTCTGTAAAAACTAGCTAACGCACAATAGCTTTGCTCAAGTGGAATATCTGAAAATCCATTCTTAATGGAGGTCATTTTATAAAGATAATAATCGGCTGAATTTTTTATGGGGCTCTCAGATTAGAAACATATTTGGAAACCTCATGTTTGGAACTTTCGAAGCTTTAGTTTAAAGCTGAAGATTGACTTGTACTGTGTGTTTGTAATGTACTATCACATCAAGTATGACCATTACATCAAATACCTTACAAATTCAACAATTTGACAGTCATAAAGTAACAATGTACTTATTTTGATTAAATGGCTTTCACTTTGACCTTCTAATGGCAAAATCTCAAGTTTCTAAAAACAGTAGTTTGAACTATGTTGATATCTATCAGTAAATTTCTCTTTTTATATATTAAGTAGGTGCAAGCTGATGCCTACAACTTTATCTGCATGCATGGCAATTAAGTTTTCAAAAAAAAAAAACTGTGGGAACTCTTTCTTTTTCCGGGTTAAAAAGTAATCAAATCGTTGAATTTATCCATGCTAAAAATCACATTGATCTGTTGCTCTGTTGTGCGGTGTTTGAAGGTTCTGATTCATAATATGGGTAGTAATTAGTAATATACAGTAGGTAAAATGTCAAAAAGGAGCAATATTTTTTTTACAATAAATGATAAGGGGTTTATTTTATTATGAATAGATCTTTAAATAGTTTACTATCTGTAATAGTTTGCTGTGACTTTTGTGCAAATAAACTATGTTCATTAAGCATAAAATAAAACGCAAGCTAAGACATTTGAATAAACATAATTATTGTAATATCAACTTTCTTCTTACCTTTGCTTCGTTGCTGTATGAACCACAGGACTCAACAAGGATTCCAAGAGAGTTACGTGAACGCGAACACTACAACACAGTTAATTTTGGAAAGTATCGTTTTGTACAGAAAAATCTTTCTTAATTCTTATTTTCTTTTTCGTAACATGAAATCAATATTCAACACACAAAAACAACTCGTTCACATCATTCTATTTTAATTTGACAAGTTCTACTTGTCAATGTCATCGTCATCAAACTGTCAACGATAGAATCATTCCCGTAACTTTACAACCCGTAACCATAGTTAGTAGATTTGGCAGTTTTATGAAGTCTATACACCTTCCAATCTGATTAGCTACACAGGTCTTTAGTCTATGAAAATTAGGCTTGGCCAGGACTGATGGATGGATGAGATTGGGTGTTGGAAGTTGGAACCGAAAAGAAACTGGGCCAATCGACATCTCCGAAAATTCCGATTAGTCGGACATAATCACAAGGTGTGAGACCAGTTTAAAAGTTAATTCTTGTTCTTATCTCTTTCACGCATTACATACGTCATTCTCTCACGTTCGATGTGTGGTGTCATAGAGAAATATTCGTGATCGTAAAACTAATAGAAGAAAAAGTATACGAAATGTTGGATTTTATTTGCTAAGAATATGTATTACTTTATTAAAAATATGCTTGTGTCCTACTGCAGCTTGGTACAAATATAGCAAAGGAATTTTAGTTATAATAGCTCATTATGAACTGTCATCAAGTACTTAGTGGTGCCTGTAATTCAGGAGATCAATGTTTTGCTGTAGGATCAGTGGAAGGAATACCTTTCACAGTAAGTGTTTTGTCCAAATCTTAATGTTATAAGGGTCATAATCTCGAGACCAGTGATCTAGGGTACTAGAAGTTGTAATTGATGGGTACCAGACTGTCTGTGAGCAGGAAAATGTAATTAAACCTTGATAAGAATATAATAATTTATGTCCGAGACGAAATATCAATTTGCACAGTTAACGCGAGTTTTTGCCACTGTGGATCATTGCATGAAAAGATTTTCCTTGAATACTAATTTACATTGCTCGGGCATTTAAATGTCTATTATTATTAAAGGCATTGTTTACCTTGAAAATGTTATATATACCATTATATGTGTAGATAAGCTATTTACTGTTTAAACATTTACTAATTATGAGATCTATTGAAAGCTAGCTGGCTTTCAAAATAATGTTCAGTCTCCGTTCATCCCATTACATAAACATTTTGGAATGAGAAATTGAAACACCCTATTGGAAGATTATTACTTCTACTTATCACAAGCTTTATATAAGTAGCTTGCCTATTACTTCTTAATAATGTAAGAAAAACTGACAACTTACTTTTTACCTACTTTTAAATTATTATAGTAGTATCAATTTCAAACTTTGCAAACTTATGCAACTATGATAAAAATACTATAATATGGTACCATTGAGCTAGCCTGATGGAGGTGGGACTAGGCCAACGATACTCTTCAGCAAGTCTACCTAATTTGGGATTGTAGGACTTGTATCAGTGAGTCTCTACTCTATTGGTAACATATTGAGACTAAAAGGGTCTTGACAACTTTTATGTGCATTACAGGTTAATCATAAAATCTTGTTTTAAGTTTTTGAAACTATAATTTAATTATGTTTTCCAGTTCAATGCAATGCAGAGTTGAATACAGATTTATTTATTTAACTCTGTTAGAAGAGCCATATTCTAAAATAGACTGAAACATTATTTATCATCAGACAAGCTTTAATTAAACGTAAACATATAATTGACAAAACACAGTTAAAGTAATATCCACATAAGATACCATAAATCTGATGTGAAATGTACATTGTTATTTACATATGTTATATGTACATTAAAGGAATTCGTTTTTTGGGCTCATCTCCAGAGAAAAATAAGGAACCGTTATGGGATCAATACTAGGGATTACTGTCAAGAGAACCAAAACCTGTAAGGTTCCCGCTGACCTAGAATGATGAAATTTTGCAGGTAGCAATTCTTAAAGCACAAGTTAAGCAAAAAATCCGAAAACTGTGAATTTGTGTCCACATTTTTTATTGTGTTAATTTTTTTATCACAAAATTTAATTGTGTTAATTATTATTATACAATGGTACAGAACCATCTGTGTGTGAGTCCGACATACACTTGACCAGTTGAAGTTCAGACTTTAAAGTTGAATGCAACTGACTGTGCTTGTGGAGTCCTTTTTGAATAGCAACAACAAATTATAATAAAGATGTTATTATTTTAGGCATATGCAGCGGGATGTAACATAGTGATACTAGCGTCCAATTTTGAGCGAGTCCAAATCATTCCTGGTGCTATCCATGGCTACGTCCGCATCAGCTCTCTGGATTGCAGCACTGACACCGGGAAGATTGCTGCTGCATATGGTGCTGAAGTGTGCATTTTTGAACCAACTCCTTTGATCCATAGTGCTGCCACTACTCATGTAAGTAATTTAAATATATTTATTAATCAACATAATCTTCATAACAGTTAGTGTAGTCCAAGAGTGTGGTCTCTTTAATTGCATAGTGGACTGTTAAACCCCTGTTTTGTCTGATACAGATATTTTAAGTGTCCTCAATCCATGCACATTCCATTATTAGGTCTACTTTCCAAATCAGATTCTGATCAGGGGTATGGGTTTAATGAAACTGTCACAACCCTGTCAAGTTAGCCTGCTTTCATCTGAGACTGCATCATCACTTACTTCCAGGCATACTGAGAGATCACAGTTGTGGGCTAACTTATATGTACAAGAATGAAAACAACAGGAATCTACATCCAAAATCTCAAGTTTTTAACCCAACAATTTGAACTATAACATTGATATGTTAGTCAGTCAATTTCTCCTTTTATCTAAATATGTAAATGGAAAAGCTGACTCACTGATCTATCAACGCACAGTTCAAACAACTATCGAAATTTGTGTAGTACACGCGGACAAAGACGTGAACATAAGCTAGTAAATATATAGATTTACAAGGTTGATACCAAAATAGTTCTTACAATTAATTAATAGAAAATCGTTGAAAAAACCAGCCAGTGGATTGTTGCATAACCAGAAATGAGGTAATTGTGGTAGGTATCCTTATTACGCTGTTACCAAAAAATTACGACGTATGTAACACAACCGCGTTATTAGATTAGTTAAATTCGAATGCCAGAAGCACGCTCATGCGTTACCTTCACATTAAATGATCGAATGTGTATTTTCTGTTCATTACACGTTGAGATCGCGTGATATTTGGGTTGAACGATAAAGTCGCGATTTTTGTGTCATTGATTCAATTGAAAGACATAATTTGTGTCTTGCTAGGATCTCCTTTTTCTTCTTAAGGTTCTTGAATACCCTGTATCACTTCGACCGTCTCCGATCCAATGTGATCGCCACCACTTTTACAGGTGCTTGTCAATACTTGTGGCCGCCATATACAGCAGCACTTTTTGATTGGCGCGTTATTAGATTAGTTAAATTCGAATTCCAGAAGCACGCTCATGTGTTACCTTCACATTAAACGATCGAATGTATATTCGAATATAATATTTTCTGTTCGATTGCACGTTAAGGTCGCGTGATATTTCAGCTATCCTGTGTTTGAAGTCATTTGGGCTTGACAAAGTCGCAATTTTTGCGTCGTCGATTTCTTCAATCGAAGGACTTCACTGCTGAACATAATATGCCTTGCAAGGATCTCCACAGGACATGGTCTTGTGTTCAGTTGATTGATTCAGATCATTGATCATCTAGACTCTAGAGGTCTAGAGGGTGCTCGTGTGTGGAGTCGCCATTCAAGCACTAGCAACAAGATGATGCCCGCGACTTCGTCCGCGTGGATTTAGATTTTAAAAATCCCGTGGGAACTCTTTGGTTTTCCGGGATGAAAAGCATTTATCCATTTCCGGGAAGCAAGCTACCTCTATACCTACCAAATTAATGAAGTGTACGTGGATTTCAAGTTTTAAAAGATCCTGTGAGAACTTTTTTTTTACGGGACAAAAGGTAGCCTATATCCGTCCCTGAGATGCAAGCTACCTCTGTAGCAAACGTCAAAATCGTTTAAACGGATAGGCCCTGAAAAACTAGAGCAGACAGACAGAGGGATAACTATGGATTCCTGAAAACACAGTCTTGGAACTTATACAAAGCCGAAAACGCATCTGCAGTTTCTTAGCAAATGTTATATAAGTATTAAGTTTTCATATAATTAGTAGCTATGGCAGACCACAATTTAGATGAAAACTAGTTCATTTCAAAATGTGTGTGTTTTTTTTCTTTCTCCGCTAAATATCCTCTAACTTTGCATTGTAATTAATTATATCTTTTAAAACTTGAGATTTTCATTTTTATAGCTCAGTGTGTGTCACTTAATTTTGCACCTGTTATGTCTATACAGACAAATTCGGAAAATTACAAAGTCGTTATTATGGCATTAGATACAATAATAACGTATTACTAAAGCTAATTTTAAATGATGGTGTATTTATGTACCTACAGTCATGGAACATGCGCCAGTAACAATTAACTCGCCTGAGAATTAATTGGTTAAATTCATCCGATGGATGCCTTGTTGTGGCGCATAATATATTTGCGGTGTTAAACATTTCATATATTTTAAGACCTTGTATAGAGTTGTTAGGCATCAAGTACTTAGATACCTATAGCTGAAGCAGTTTGCTGTATTCAATTCGTTCAACGCTCTCGTCAGTCACATGACTTACAATTGTATATTAAATTGCTCTTCATAATAATGCATTGTAATCGTAGTCACTCCGTAGTTAGGTAGGTACATCACGATTGTATAGCTACCAGATTAAAAGGAAAGATGGGTTTGCTATACGGTAATAATATGCGTAATACAATCCAAATGTATACCTACTTAGCTAGAAGCCAATGTGAGTATAGGATACTTTAGAGATATATTTAACTGTATTATTATTCATCATACACGTAGGGTCTGCTGTTTTAAAATAGGTATAAAAATGTTTGCCTATTATTTTAAAACAAGATAAAAAACCGGCCAAGTGCGAGTCAGACTCGCGCACCGAGGGTTACGTAATACGTACTCGGGTATTTTTCCGACCAAGACTTCCGTAGACTTTGGAAAATACTAAAGTAAGTATTCAAAAAAAATATTTTTAACAGGGCCTGGAATACCGCTGGGTGCAAACTGGCAAGTTGGTAGCAGACGGGCCGATCACAGCTCTATCGTGGAACCTTGAAGGCACTCGACTTCTCACCGGAGGCAAGATCCTACAACTATGGCACCAAGCATCGCTTTATCAGGAGGACAGCCAACGTAAGGAACTAAACTAACTAGTGTACTCTAAATATATTATTATAAAAAGAAAAGTTGTTACTAATCAACGCCCATAATCAACGCCGGCCTTGGGCCTAGAGTGTTCTCTTTATAATGTAGACAAGCAATAAAGCCGAATTTTTCGAAATTTTTATGGAATGGGAAATAAAGAGGATTTACATATATCTTCGCTGAGCGAAATTGCAGGCTTTTTGCTTGCCCCAAATAACATGATAAGTTACGTATTCAAGTTGTGTAGCTAAAGATAGTTTAATCGCAAAGATGTTGTTCTGAAACACTTTACGGTTAATGACATAGGGAGACTATAATATAGGGAGACTCGGATGCCTCTCATCAATATGAAGACTCATTCTGATATACGCTTTTCGGTTCTGAGGACCAGTTTTAGCCAGAATTAATAAAAAATCTTCCCGCTCTCTTTTGTTTAATAGAAGCAGTCACATGATTTAGGATGATTGTATATTCCAAACAGAGTTAAAGATTTGGTGGTTCCCGCGCTTCTAATGTTTCGAATAATAAATAATCATATTAAAGGATCCATATATGGTTTTCATACTTATTCTAATTTATGTTAATTTATTTGTGGAAGTAGATTAATTGACCTTTAATTATAATAGATAGACATAAATTAATGCGGTATTATATTTCATTCAGTGCATATTATCTCGATGCTTTCGTACCGTGTGAAACTTGATAAAATGATTAGCTAAGTTGTTGGTTGCGGCTGCGGCCACGAGAGACGAGACGAAAAGCCATTTCATGAATCAACTCTCGCACTGGCACGTTTCCAGCAAGTTTTCTGGTAGCAATTTTATTGATTCTCCCATACCGGGTAGATTAAATTGGCGTAAGATCGTATGCATTTTTTTTTATATTTATCCTACTAATATTATAAACGCGTAAGTTTGTATGTATGGATATTCATTACTCTTTCACGCAAAAACTACTGGACGGATTTTGCTGAAAGGAATGGAGATAGATTATACCCTGGATTAACACATAAGCAACTTTTTATCCTGGAAATCAATGAGTTCCCGCGGGATTTTTAAACATCTATATCCACGGGAACGAAGTCGCAGGCATCAGCTAGTAGGTATCAGGTAGATATTGCCCACAATTGCGTCCGCATGGAATGTATGTTTATTTTATTTTTCTACTTTCCTGTGGGACTGAAATATTTTTCGGGCTTAAAGTAGCCTCTAACCGTAGATGCAACTAAAGATCGGTTTAACAGTTTTGCCGCGAAAAGGTATGAAATAGAAAAACAAATAGTTTGCGTTTATTATCTTAGTAAGGATAAACTGTTATGGATTCCCAAACTCACCCTTGGCTTCGCACTAATAACCTATTAAGTAGATAAAATTATCCATCCATAGTTTAAATGGCATTAAAGGACGTGACTTGAGCTAATGACATCTATTGACGCTTTGTTTGTAAATATTGTTTGCAAACTGATTTACTCGTAAGTTTTAAAGTGACTTTCATCGTATTTTCTCAATGCGCATGCTGCATTGATTTTTAAGGCTCTGCATCGCGATGCAGATGGCACCTCTTCAATATATTGTAAATCAGCTGAATCGATCTCTAAACTAGCTAATGCCCGCGACTTCATACTCGTGGATTTAGGTTTTCAAAAGTCCCTTGGAACGCTTTGATTTTCCTGGATAAAAAGTAGCCTATGTCACTCTCCAGTCTGACTATACCTTTGCAAAAAATCACGTCAATCCTTTGCTCCGTTGTGACGTGATTGAAGGACAAACCAACAAATCTTATTTGTAGAAGTATCTAGACCTTTATTTATAATTATGTAGTTAGGTTACTAGAGTTTGTACGTTTGCCTGAGTTATAATTAGTTCATTATCTTTGCTAACCATATAACTATTAGACCAACGATGCAGTTTGACGGCGAATGCAAGGTTGGGTTTGATTCCCGGATTGGGCCAATAATAATAATCTATACTAATATTATAAAGAGATATAGTTTCTAAGTTTGTTTTGAGGAAGTAATCTCTGGAACTATGAACCGATTTTGAAAATTTTTCACCAATGGAAAGCTACATCATTTCTGAGTGACATATACTATATTTTATTTTCAAAAAAATTATAGATCCCTTTGAAAATTGCAATAAACTACCCGTGTGAAGCTGGGGCGGGTCGCTAGTAGTTAATAAGATTATTTAGAGATGGCAAGATAAAATTCGTCTGGTAGATTATATCGATTATTATGTTTTGTACCTAAGTGAACCGACATGCGCGATATAAATATAGATAACATTATTGCAACTGTATGCTAAAATCAGCCAAATTAAATTTACGCTAACCGTGATTATACGAACTCGAATTTTTGATATGATTAGGTATTATCAATAAATAATATGACTCTCGATATAATCTATAAAAAATCGTATTGTATATAGCTTATTTGAAACATGAAATAACTACTGTTGCGGATATTATCTACTATTTGTTATTATTGTATTGCTTTTTTACAATCTTCTTTGTTTTGTTTTAACTTTTCATAAGAATATGATATTAATTTTTTTTTTAATAAGTAGGTACCTATAGATTTTTTTTTAAGTACAGAAACGGAAAATAATCGATTAAGGTCTGAGAAGTTGCTAAAAATTTAAGGCACTTTTCTTTCTTTCTTTACTTTTCTACATAAATAAAAGGGGTAGGTATCCAAGCTACTGTTCAGGTGACAACGTCGCTAGTGAAGGATCGGCATTTATTTTTAAGAAATTCATTAAGAAAAAATGGAATTAATTTTTTTTCAACATAGCACAATTTCAATATAGCTTAATATATTGCAATAGTAGCTAATGTCCACGACTTGGCCAGCGTGGATTTTGAAATGGTGACTAATGTGGCTTTAGTTCCAATCTTGCCCACCTGAACAGAAAAGTTCGTGACACTATAATTACATATTGTTTCAGCAAGTTCCGGTGTTACATTCCAAATTGGCGGCGACAAAGACGAAAAGATCAAACCTCCAGAAGAAGACGAACCTGTAAGTGTTGATCGCGTTTAGATCGGTAGGTATCAGATAAGATAACACCGTCTCTCGTGCTGATATCATTGTTTGAATCTAACATAGGTACGTTTTCCGTGTTATCTATAGTGTAGGTACCAAATGATCTCAGTTTGACTAACGGTGTGTTTTGATTGCATACAATGACAGTAAAACTGCTCATGTTTTGAAATATCTGCAATATATATGAATTAATTTTAAGATTTGTAGTATTTTTAATAGCGCTTGGCTGCAATTAGACCTGGTTTCAAGTGACGGTCATAATAAAAAGATTGGTATGATATCAGTAGGAATTTATGTAAACTACGAATGAATATTCTATAAGTGAGTAGTTAAGTACCTACATACTTTCCGTGCAGGTTCAGTTTGCATAGAGACTATTGGTTTTAAGAGGTTCATCTTCTATGTAAGATACAACTTTTCACAAATACGTATGCTAATAATATAGAAGAAATCATAAAACGTACCCGCCATCTCTATGATACCCGCTATATTTTTGACATATCATGTCAGGTCAGGTGCCGTGAATGACATGGTTCTGTGTAAATAAATGACATCGATAAGATTTAAGATAAGCCCGCTCAATACAATTTCCATGTCACAGAATTCTGCGGGAAAAATCGCGTGGTGAAATTTTGCAGTGCAGGATTACCTTTAACCGTCTTGTATCATTCCATTCCATCAGCCTGTATACGTCTGCTGTTGGACATAGGCCTTCCCAAGAACGCGGTCAGCAAACACGGTCCTCCGCCTTCCTCATCCACCCGCTCCCCGCCACCTTCTTCAGGTCATCGGTCCAGCGCTATCCTCCGCTGGACCGATGACCTGGTAGCGGTGATCCTTATATCCTTACTCATCACTTATTGTTACAAATAAATAAATATATACTTCTATAGTAAAACGTCTACCTTATTTCCACAAAATGTTGGCAGGGTTGGCTTTGCGTGTGGCAATGTCACACGGCGACGCCGGCGCACCACCTCGCCTTTTCCCCGGATGGCGTTCTGTTCGCCACGTCGGGCGTCAACGACCGCCTCGTCAAGATATGGTACCAAAATAAAGGTGTGTATTAAACTCGGAAGCCAACCATCCCATTCTTTCAAGGGAAAGTCTTGGATAGTTAGTTCAAATCAACGGAAAATAGAAGGTGTATTACGCGACATTTTCTAACAATCGACATCATGGTCTTTGAACAGTCAGTCTCTTACTCTGCACTAAGCACTAACCTACCATTTCAGTCGAGGTAGTGTACAACGTAATATGATAGCCAACCAATCAATCACAGACTGTCGTCTCCTGTCTGACGGACCGACTTTCCGTCGCGTCCTGCCAATGAGATCAAAAATTTGAGTTCTGCTGCTTAAGGTTGCCTGTAGATCCTTGCCGAGTACCAGGATACACCTATAGCATTAAATGGTTTTGTTGGCAGTGTTAGTGCAAGCGCACGGCGAGCATTCGCCGCCCGAGCTCAACTACACGTTCATCTACGTCGCGCACCCAAGAGCCGTCACGCACTTATCATGGCGAAAGACGAGCAAGTACATGCCCAAGTAAGTGACGTAATAAATCTACCAATAATAGCTAAAATAGGAAAAAACTAAGTAAAAATGTTTATCAGCTCAATCCAACTCTACTTAAAGTGAAATGTATGAGTGATATTTAACGACCTACAGCACATTTTCTAATGAAAGTAGTATGGTGTGCGTCGTCAACCCGTGATAAATCTTAATCTATATTGTTCAGGGGCAGCGTAGGCAACGTGCTGGTGACGTCATGCGTGGACAACATATGCCGCGTGTGGGCGGAGACCTTGCTACCGGAAGACGAATGGGGCGGCGGCTGCGTTTCCGCGCACTCGCGCTCCCCGCCGCGCCGACAGCGAGCCACGCACCGACACAAGCACCGCTTCATGCAGCGCTTGAAGCATATGAAGTGAGTATGGCATACTATTGTAAAATGAACACTTGAAAAGAGCAACCGCCGAGTTTCTTACTGGTTCTTCTCAGCAGGAACGGCATTCCGAACAAGTGGTACCTAATTATTTTGACGATTCAAAAGCACTTGTAAAAGTCTACTTGAATAAAAATATATACCGTGCTCAGTAACTGATGGGCAACTGACACTTGTCTCGCTCGCGTTCGGTAGCAAAGATATAATCTATCTGTTCTCGATTGTTCCAGAACGTGTTTCCATATTCGGCGGAACGCGCAGTCGTCCAAGCAGCCGGGCGCGCCCATCCCCACGCTGCCGTCCACCTACAGCGCGCACGACTTCCATAACCCCTACCACTCCACATCCTATACCGGAGGTCAGCTCTTTAACAAACGTTACAGACCCTATAGGAAAATGAAGTGATACAAATTACTATCGCTAAAATTAATCTTAAAAGTTTTAAAAGCCACCATGTATCTTCATTTATCGTTGTGTGACTTGAGATTAACGTAATAACTTCTAAATCAATTTTGGAATCTACATCATGGAAAAATAGCTACAATTTTTGTTGCAACAGTAACGAAGGTAAAGATTTTGTGTTCCTCATGAAACTAGTAACATGTCATGTGCCCCACACAATTGCCAATATAATTAATGTTCTCGCGGGATCCCTTATTATCGAACCTTTTCCTCATTATCAAAATGAATCATTTCAAAGTCCATGATGATTCCAAGTCACTGACATAGCCCACACTATTAGCAAGCTGAAGTGGCCGTGGGCAGGCAGGCCATGCCTGTCGTAGAGGCGATGCCTGTTGGAGCCAGAAAGTCCTCGAGTGGAGACCGCGTATAAGCAAGCGTAGTGTGGGATGCCCTCCAGCCCGATTAGCATGGGCAGTAGATAAAAATTATATCCACTGATGTCATAGAAATCAGTGGATATAATCGGGGATATAATTTTTATCTACTGCCCATGCTAGCCGGGCAGCAAGATGGATTGACGATATAAAGCGGCTGGCGGTAAGTGGCTGGATGAGAAAGGCTGAGGACCGGGTGAAGTGGCACTCTTTAGGGAAGGACTATGTCCAACAGTGGACGTCCTTAGGCTGATGATGATGATGATATCATATTATATGATACCATCGTGATGGTCATGCTCGGCCTATTTCGGTTTGTAATAAAGGTGTAATTGTCCAGGCCTCCACTTCCACCTGGCAGCGTCCATCAACGCGGAGACGGACATCCCGCTGGTGCCGTCGCTGGCGGGCGGTGGGCGCTTCATCCTGCACTGGCTGCACAACAAGGAGATGCACTTCACGAGCCAGGCCGAGGCGATATTGCACGATCTCACTAAGAAAGTACGTCGATACCACTTCAGTATATACAGTAGGTAGAGGCACTGACCTTTACAAGTACGCTGGACTTGCGATTGACGACATGTTTTTTTAGCAATTTGATTTTCGCCATTTTGGCGCTGTTAGTAGCAGTGTTACTGGAACTAAATGTTAGTGATGTCAACACGACGATCATTTGACATAAAGTGTTAACTTGAATTGTTAGTACGCTCGGTGTGGCGCTTCCAATTGGCACAGTAAATAAATGACATTTTGTATTGCATAATTTTTCCAGCGTACTTGAATATGTCCATTTCAGAAAGCATAAGTAGCTAGGTCAAGAGCCTGTTCTGTGGAGATCCAGTCCATCCTTTGTCCATTTGTGGATTTTTTTATTTTTAAGACGACGATGACAACTATCCAATAAACGACGATGTTGTTGAAGGTTCCGTACACGAAGAGTGCCAACGGGACCCTATTACTAAGCCTCCGCTGGCCGTCCGTCTGTCTATCTGTCAGCGGGCTGTATCTCGTGAACCATAATATGTAGAGTGCTAAAATTTTCACAGAATATCAATTTCTATTGCCGCTAACAGCAAATAATAATAGTTAAAATATGGCCGCCATGAAAAACCCCCTAGAAAAGTGGTATTCCTTGTACAATGGTACTGAACCCTTCATTCTTGGCTGCTATTATTTTATGACTAAGCATTTCAAGTGAACCTATTTGTCCAGATTTTAGATAAGGAAGAAACAGATGAAGGAGGTTCCGGTTCAGATCACACCACACATCCGGACGGAGAGAATGAAAGTATGTGATATTTCAGTTTTCAGTTACAGAGCTTAATATGTAACCTTTTGCGTATCTTGGAGTCTATAATCCAATATCTATAATCTCATCACTGGAGTTAGTGAATAATGGTACTGATTCTGAGCGCAACTAAATTTTAGATTATTCGCATCTTTTTCTTACCAATGTTATAGGAAAAGGAGAGATAAGCCTAATGTAATTTAGAACTGTTAAGCCTCGTGGATTTTAGGTGCCACCGGTCGTGAGCCTATTGTGTAGAGTGCACTATTTAAAGTCTAAATTTAAAATTTATTTTCCGTCCTTTTTTAGCAATATTAAAAAGAAAAAGATGCAAGATATATTTGAGCCTAAGTACAAGTGTAATCACTTATTTAGACTATATCGTAGCGAGTTTGCAACAACATTGAAATATTAATATATAGTTTGTCTTTGAGTCATGGCCAAGAATTAAACATCGCTTAGCTTCAAACAAAAGCATTACGTTAGGTAGAGCTAAATGTCTGATTATTGTGTATTTTGGTAACATCATTATCATCTATTGTATCGTTGCGAATAAGGTTCTTACTTAAAAATAAAGTAAATTGTAGAATTAAGCGAGTAAATGCTTAGCGTTATAACACTTATAACTTACAATACGAAAGCTTTGACTTTGTGCTTTACTGCTTATTCCATGCTGCTATGTAGGACATAGGCGGCCCAGCCATCATTTAACTAAAGTTCTATCTGAGGATAACAGCAATAGCGACGAACAGCCAGGTAAAACTGTTATGTTTATACTCTGTATTATCTGTTACTTGACTGGATGACATGATGGAAACTTTGAAAAAATTATATGTAAAACTATGACTGATTGAAAAATAAGAATCCCCAAAAAAATTAGAATAAAATGAAAGTAATAATTATACCACACTTCCGACCGAAAAGAAGTTCTACACAGGGGTGAAACACCGCCAACTTCCTAATCCGGGCTAGTATTGATAATTTCTTTACAGAAAAACTGAATATCCTATGTATTTTATGAGAGCCAGGGAGTCGAACCCAGTCATCCGCAGTCGAACATGCTAATTGCTAACCACTACATCAAAGAGGCAGTACTAGGCTATTCGGCCGTGGTTAGTTACCACCCTACTGGCAAAGCCGTGCCGCCACCGTATAGAAACCAAAAGGGGTTTGGTTAGTTCGGTTTAATAAAAACTGCTATACCCCTTCCAGGTTAAGCCCTCCTATCTTAGACTGCATCATCACTTACCACCAGGTGAGATAACAGTCAAACCAGAGTAGAAACCAAATCGGGTTTGGCTTTAATAAAAACTGCTATACACCTTCCAAGTTAGCCGCTTCTATCTTAGGCTGCATCATCACTTACCGCCAGGTGAGATTGCAGTCAAGGGCTAACTTGTATCTGAATAAATAAATTAAATACTAATACTACATCTATATTACTACAGCTAGCGGCAACCACAGCCACCCCAGCCTATCAAACACCACATCAATAAACTCAATAGCAACGGACGTCACATGCACCCACTTGCCCGACTCCCTCGACGCTAAGATAGAAGGCTTATTGCGCGACTGGCACCAAAGTCCCGACCTACTGTTCTCTATACACCCAGTGGATGGCAGTTTTCTTATATGGTAAGTGAAATAAAAAATGTACATAATAATTATTATTGTTGTTATACAATACTACATTCTTGTCGTATTGTCATCTATGAATGTGCAATATCCAATTTAAAATCCTCAATTTTTTTTCTAAATCCACCGGAATATGTTGCTACATCAGTACTAAGTTCATTAACTTCAAAAAAATTAACAGTTTCGATCAATGTATCCTCCACAATACAGGCACCTCCAGCGCTCCATAATACTCGATTTCTTCAAATTCTCATCATCAGTATTCAATATACCTCCACCTGGTTCTTCCGGTTTTCCCTTTACGTTTTTTTTTTCATCCTTGATATTCTCATTTTTCTGTTTTATCATCATGATCAACCCATTTCCGCCCCACTACTGAGTACGGGTCTCCTCTCAGAATGAGAAGGGTTTAGGCCATAGTCTGCCACGCTGGCCCAATGCGGATTGGCAGACTTCACACACCTTTGAGAATATGGAGAACTCTCAGGCATGCAGGTTTCCTCACGATGTTTTCCTTCACCGTTAAAGCAAGTGATATTTAATTGCTTAAAACGCACATAACTGAAAAGTTAGTGGTGCGTGCCCGGGATCGAACCCCCGACCTCCGATTAGAAGGCGGACGTTCTAACTTCACTAGGCTTCACTAGGCTATCACAGCTTTTTTTCTGTTTTATATAATTTCTTATTTCGATCATTTCACTCGCTACAACATATTATTGAACTCTAATGTTTTTTATAGTACTTAACTCGGCAAGTATCTACAATATCACTTTGATTGAATACAAAGAACCGATATTTTGAGTCTCATTAGGAGGCGTAAGGGGCAGTATTCCTGATTGGTTGAGTGTCATATCGCGTCATACTTTGCTTGCCACATTGGTTACCACTTACCGCACGTCTTCGTACGCTATCTTTTTAGAACAGTATACCTACGCATTTCCACTATTGTCACCTCATGTCTAGAGATCCGTGCCGGTGCCTTTATAAGAATCATCATCTATTCACTCAGGGTATGCGAATGGCTAGACGAGCTACAAGCGGGTGCCATTCGTCAAGCGCAAGTGTCATTCTCAGCGCGCATTCCCTCCGCTTTCCCACTCGGAGACGCTACCACCATGTGCACCCCGGCAGCGCTGTACCACGCCGCCGCTCAACCCTTGTACGTGCGTCATCGAACCAAGCCCGTTACGCCAGGTATGTGTATTTCAAAGGCAAATCATGTAAATCAAATAGTGTCTATTCGGTTGTACGATAATTTCTTAACTAAATTATTGACAGATCCAAATAGTTTCCTTAAGGAAATATTTCGAAAAGAATAGACACTATTTTAGCTTATTTATAAGATTTGGGTACAATCGAATCGACATCAATTTTTTTAAAATAAAAATCATCACCAAGAATCACAAACCAATATCAAAATGGTTTAATGTGAACTATTAAGTCCATTCTTTCGTAGAGCCTTTTCCTACTTACGATTTATAATATGTCCAAACCTTTTTTCCATTAAATAAAATTAGTTTGTACCCTTATTGCACTATTTCCTATGTAAATAAATAGATAGCTAGTCTAGTTGAGAACCTGTTTGCATGAAGATATTGGCTAACATGTACGTGTATATTCATTATTACGTTAGGACAAAATCAACAAGGTGAAACTGTGACAACGCCGCTTGCAAGTGTACAGGAGGAAAAGGAGGAAACTGATTGGACGCAAAATGATGAGCAAAATACACAGCAAGAAAATGGTACGTTTTTCCATTTATGTTATGACTAAAACGCATGAAATTGCTTGAATACCTATGTAGAGTGTCTCCCTGTAGAAGAAGTAAAGCTAGAATTATTCCCTTTTTGCTTATTGCTTTGGGATATTTTTTGAAATTGTAATACGAAAGATTCGGTACCTGTCATTTGATACATTATCATGTTGACACTGTCAATCGCTTGTCGACATGAAATGACAGATCGCGATCGAGTGACGACAGGAGTTGCTTAGTTTCAAAAACGTAGAATAAATAGTCAAGAATATAGTTGATTTTGTTTATTTGAAAATTTTGTAGGGCCACACGAAGAAAACAATAACGACATGAAAAGGAAAATGAGTGTCGTGACGGAAGACCTTGGGGACAATCAGGAAGGAGACGTGTTGGAGTCGGCACCAGTCATATCCATGGTCACTAACCACACCAACGGAACTCTTAACTTGTGGCAGTTAACATTTGACGACAAGTCCAAGTTCTCTCAGGTATGCGAAAATCGTAACCATTGACAACCTTAGACCAGAGACAAACCTAGCGGAATGTTGTGAACACCTTAACTTTTTTCCGCTCTTAAAATAGTGGAATTCTGCTCAAATGGGGCATATTTAAATGTTAGGAGAGCGCTATTTATCTGGGCGGACAAGACGTATTCCCCTGAGCATATTTCCGTATACCCGCCACACTGCATCTGGGTTGACACGGAAATTAAGTAACTTTTTCGAGAATCCGCGCCCAAATTTATGCTCTCGGAATTTCCGCCATATTCGAAAGCCTTATTCTAAAATTCAATCTTAAGTATTTTAGGGTGCCTTATATTGGGGGGGAAACTAATTCAAGTTGAACGTTCGGTTACCTATAACTAATGTGTATGTGTAATGATATGGGTGTGGTAAAAAAACTGCCACACCCCTTCCAAGTTAGCCCACTACCATCTTAGACTCCATCCATCACTAACCACCAGTTGAGACAGCAGTCAAGGGCTAATTTGTAATGGAATAAAAAAAACTTATTGAACAGAACTGCATAATATGTGGTCTATATTTTGAAGAAAACTTAATTCACATATTTTTACATTTTACAGGTGTTATCAATAGGACACGCTTCTAGGGCGTCCGGTCATAGGTTTAGAGTTAATGACATCACATGCCATCCAGTATTACCACTATTGCTTACGACAAGCCATCACAACATATCAGGTTAGTATCCCACGAAGGTACAATCACTATTCAGTGATATACTATTTACCCATTTTATCTGCTTAGCATTATGCTAGAATTTCTACCAATATTTCCGCTGAAAATGTTTGTCATATTTTAGGATTGGTACTTTTAACAATTTTCCAAGCTCTAAGTAGGTAAATTTTATAGCAAAAATATTAAGTAACGTGAATTTAACCATACGCTTCTTGACTAAAGTACATTTTATGATAAGCCACTTTATTGTAACTGAAACGCCATGAAAGTAATGACATTGTATTTGAAAACATCAATTAAGCTTAGGTTGAAATTTGTACACTGCATTACCCATTACTTTTAATCTTATTTCTTAAGAAGTTTCAAATAGATCGGAAATACATCTTACCTGATTGATTACCTATGTCCTTTATTGAGTTATCTATTTACCTGTCTAGTTACGGTCCGTATTTTGAATAAACTTTTTTTTTTGGAGAACTTTGCCAATTGAAACAGCTTATAACATTTTGGGAAATCGTGCAGATCACGAGAGAGAAGTATCAAACGTAGATGAAGATGCAGCCGCGGGCGGTTTATGCTCGGAGCTTATAATGTGGCGCGTGGAGTGCGTCGGTCCGCTCGGCAAGTCCGGGGGCGTGTCCGAGCTCGCGCGAGTCAACTCTCCACATCTTTCAGCGTTTAGTAACGTCGCTTGGTTGCCTACTCTACTACCCAGGTATGTCTGTAAATGCTACTTTTGTATAGAATAAAGATGTTTTTCTTTTGGTGCATCTTCTATCGAAGGTTTCAATCGTGGGCTATATCAGTATACGGGATGCAAGGAATTTTATTAGGTCATACCAGACCAGACCAGAAAGTGTACGATCGAGATACTCATCTATCTAGTAATCTGTTATCTTTGAGTTAAATTATTTATTTGTGTCCTACTCCTTTTGTCTAGTATGTATGTGTATGACTTCAAGAGTTGATAAAAAACTTTGAGAATGTGGAATTTTCAGTTGATAAAATCTGCAAGGGTGTAATTAATGTATTTACTTTACCTGTGCTTGAAAATTTTGTCATTTAGAACACATTTTTTATTGGAATAGGTTGAATTAGTGATATATTTTTATCCACAGTACAACCTTGGGAAACCTATCCAATTCACCATCAGCTTGCTTCGTGGCGAGTGACGGAGAAAGTTTACGATTATTCCAAGCGGTCATCGATGCACGGACGCTGTTAGCAGAAATCGCCACTTCAGAACGCCGACACAAAGATGTTCTCGTAAGATTTTAAGTTTTATCTATTTGGTTTAAGTTATCACGCTATTGGTATTTTACTGATCGTTCTTAACCTTTATTAAATTTTGTGTGACAGTGGCAAATAGGAGACTAAAAATTTGCGGTGAAATTTTTTGTAACAGTTAGTGCTATCTTTTACGCATTGTTTCGTATGAAAAAAATAAAAATAAATAAATAAATATACTTTTATTCGGGACTATAAAGTTAGGCGCAAACACAGTACATAGAATGAAAACAGATAAAACATAAAAACTAATAAATTAAACTTAAAAACCTAAATAATTATCTAAAACATAACTTACTGAGCTTCCATGCATTTCGGCCGAGACGACCACCGCTATTTCGTAGTTTTAATAAATAATAAACTTGTACTGCAAAGGCACGGTGATCCTCTGTGCCGAATTGCATGGAATTTCAATGAATCTTATATCTACTTATATTAAATCTAAAAATAAACAATTATCAATTACAAAAAGGATAGTATAGTACTTTTAGATACGTCCATCTAAGATGTGCGGGAATAGGTGATGTGCGCCCGGGCAAGGAGGCTCGGCCTCGCGGCTCGTCCCCTGACAGACTTCGGCCTGCGACACCATAACCATGGCTATCCCTTCATATGAGTTCCAGTAGCATCATCAAGTATCTGTATAGAAGACCACCACAAAGAGATTTATGCACATTAAAATATTCACCAACATAATCAACCTTATCGGACAAAAATCAGCATGTACAAATTTTTGGCATATAATCATTTTTGTTATTTTAGCATCACGACACGATGTCGCTATCATCCGACTCGACGATAGAAGAAGGCGGCATCCCTCTACACGACCGCATCAAGATCGTGTCGCAGCAGTCCACGGCGCGGCCCGGCGCCATCATCCAGCTGCACGCTATCGCGGACGCCACGCACGACTGGCACAACACTCAACTGCTACACGTGTTCCAGGAACAGCTAATCACTGGTGAGACATCTTTGTATCTCTAGCACACGAAACAAGTACCTATCACATCTGCCTCAATAATAGAGAAAGAAGGCATCCTTTCTGTATTCATCAAAATCATCCACGCACTACGCAAGCATCGTCAAGCTTGCCATGGCGCGGCTCCGAACCCTTCAGGATTATATCAAGATTAAAATGTAATTGGTACTTTAAGGATTTAGGTTAGAATAGCAATATTTTTAACCCCCAACCCAAAAAGAGGTGTGTTATAAGTTTGACATGTGTATCTGTGTAATGAACCGATTTTAATTTAGTTTTTTTTTTGTTTGAAAGGTGGCTTGATCGAGAGTGTTCTTTGCTATAATCCAAGAAAATTGGTTCAGCCGTTTGAAAGTTATCAGCTCTTTTCTAGTAACTGTAACCTTCACTTGTCGGGGGTGTTATAAATTTTTAATTTACACTTGTAATCTGTCTTGGTCACTAAATTAATAAAATGAAATATGGGCCGAAATGCCGTAGGAAAAGGTGCTTTATTATAGCTGAAAGTTCGTTAGTAGTTCTTCTGCGTTACCTGATTACAATTAACTACCTAGTAGGTGAGTCCATAGAGGTGTGATAATATTTATTTCTGAAAATCCCTCTGGAGAGTCTCTTCGGGTATAGTGCACACAAAACTACGCACATAATCACGAAGTGTCTGTTTTTTGCCCCCGTTTTTAGCCCCGGCTAAAATAAACACTAAAAAAAAGCACATGTTGCAATTTTATATTGGACCACTATTATGCCTAATGATGTGGTCTACATTTATTATTATGTCTTCTTGAAATGAATAGGTGAACGTACATCAAGCGACACGGATAGTTCAGACTCGGGCGTCGAAGGTTCTGACGTGAACACCATAACTGAAGCTGGCCTGGAAGCGATAGTGGACCTGCGCAAAACGGCTGTGTTCAACGAACCCTTCTACATAGTAGTGTTGGAGAGAACCGATGGGGGTTCCACAGTACATATGTGGAGATTGACAGTTTCTTCCCGAGCAGATCCATCAGGTAACCCTTCCATTTAGTAACTAGCTAATGCCCGTAAACGTTGTATTACGAGGGCGGCACTGAAAATTTCGGGAATCAAGGAAGTGACACAACATTAATATTTAAAAATGTATTTATTGCTTTTCGAAGTATTCTCCACGAAATTTGACACATTTTTCCATACGATGGAACCAATATTGAAGCAACCATTCCATTCGGAAGTTGGGGTCTTCAAAATGGCCGTTTTGTAGGAGTCCACAGCTTCTTCAGGTGATGAAAATCTCTGACCACGCAATGTATTCTTTATTTTAGGGAAATTACAGAAATCATTAGGGCTTAGGTCGGGGCTGTACGGCGGATGGTCTAATAATTCTATGTTTTCTTGCTCTAAAAACTCTTTTGTTCTGTGCGCGGTGTGAGAACTTGCATTGTCGTGATGGAGGATGATGGGCGGTTGCAGTTCTCTTTACGGAGTTCAGAAACGACCTGTGGCAAACAAATGCTAGCATACCATTCTGCATTAACCGTTCTTTGTCCCTCAAGAGGAATAGTCGCAACATGGCCGGTTTTGGAGACAAACGTGGCCACCATTTTTTTTTGCAACACTTCGTGAATGAACAATTTTTGTTGGCTTTAACTCATTTTCGAACACCCAAACTCGTGACTGGTTTTTTGTTTCGGGTTCGTACGCGTATATCCAGGATTCGTCACCTAATACGATGTTGTACACAGCATTTGAGGATCCTGCGTGGAATCTTTCAAGAGTTCTGACGCACCAAGTAACGCGAGCCGCTTTTTGCTCTTCACAGAGCAAATGCGGTATCCATCGGGAAAACAACTTTTTTACACCTAACTGTTCATGCAAGATTATTTGTATTTGACTCATGCCAATGTCTAAAGTTGCCTGAATCTCGCGGTATGTCACATGTCGATCTTCCTCAATCAGCTTACGCACAGCATCAACGTTTTCTTGGGTGACTGCAGTTTTAGGACGACCTTGACGGGGATCATCACTGAGCTTGACACGTCCACGTTGACATTCAGCAAACCAGCGATAAATTGTGGTTTTGGATGGGGCTTCATCACCAAATGCAGAAATCATCCGGTCAACACACCGTTTTTGTGTTAAACCACTTCGAAAGTCATAATAAATCATCGCTCTAGAATTTTCTCGAGTCAATTCCATTTTCTCAACGACTAAACAAGTTTGTCAAGACATTGTGAAAAGACCGAGAATCTTTTTTTAAATAAATAAATGGTATTCGATTTTTAAAACCAAGGAGTTTTCAATTAAAAAGATTTTAATATGACAGGGACAGTGGAAATATTCCATTCCCGATACTTTTAGTGCAGCCTATGTACGATTGCGTACACCTATTATACGTTGATGATTATTTGTCAGAAAACTCAGATACAAACATAGAAACTACTCTAAAAGAGAAAGAGTATATCATGAAATTTTGAAGAATTCATTTTTTGTTAGCAACAAGATGATTTTCTCAAGTTTGTCCCTGTAGATTAAATTTTTCTTAAATCCCGTGCACATAAGCTACTTTACTTACACCCCGATATACAGAAGCTGCTTTTGATCTCAGTAAGTAAAAGACTCAAACTTAAGGAAAAGTGACTTATGTCACTCTCCAAGTTTTTAACTATATTCACGCAAAAAATCACATCGATACCTTGCTCCGCCGCAGCATAATTGAATTTATAACATGGGTAGTGATTGTGGCCTAAAGAAGAGTTTAAAAGATTAGAGTCTTTGCTGTTGGGCGTTGGAGTCACCAGCTATTCATGTGCCAAAGGTCGTATCTACTAGACTCTGGAGCAGTGGGTACCAGTTATATATGTCTGTCCATTGCAGATGACCTAACAAACAGTATGATGTACGTGCCGGACAGTGCACTGGTGCAGGAAGACGAGGGCGAATCGCGCAAAAATTCCGTATCTGTGGATGCGGACCGACCCGTTCCCACAACCACACACTCGCATCTCTCAATTTCCACTAAGAAGGTCAGGTTATTTTACTTAAGTATAGGTACTATATCCCCTTAGTATCGCCAAGAAAACACTCCACTCCACTGTCCATAAAATAAAAGTGAAACATGAAGTTTAAATCTGACTAGATGTTGCCCGGCACTTTGTCCGCGTGGATTTAGATTTTACGAAAATCCCGTCGAAACTCCTTTTTTCTTAGCGTAAAGGAGCCATCATGAGAATCAAAAACAATATTTAGCCGTTTATAAATGATGCCTGACTGCAATGCTTCACTGAGAGTGTGCATTGTGGAAGAAAAATTTCATTTGTGTAAATCTAGTAGATGCAATAAGCTGGTTTCTCTTTCGGCCAAAAACTTCAAAAAGAATACTTATTTGAGAACTATTGTAGTACTCAAGTTGTGAAGTAACCATACTGTATTTTACTTATATCATCCCTGTGGTAATCAGTTTTTTTCCATTATTAGTTATTCTCAGAATATATCAATAGCCCAACGATTTGCCCAGTTAAACTGACTGGGGTTTTTGTGGCACTGAATGTAGCAGGAATAATGTCATGTACTTTATATAAGTTTAATTTAAAAGTGACAAAATGTGACATTATTTTTATGACTAAGTGTAAAAATGGGGCACACACATACACACACTTTTACAGTTTTTGTTTAATTTTTAGGTGTGTGAATGTCCGTTATCGCTACCAGATGGTGTAGACGTGATCCATGCAACACCAGCGGCGGGCCACCTGAGCTCTGCTTCAATATACCCAGCTTGTTTAGCGCCCTACATATTAGCCACAGCTTGCTCCGATAGTACTTTAAGGTTTTGGAAGTGTAATGTCACCAAAAAAGACAACGATGAATTTGATTATGCGTGGAAAGAATGGGAAATGATGAACAAAGATCAAGAATCTACTATAGACATTCCAGGTAAGTTGATATTTAAAATTGCCTGTATCTTTAGATTTCCTGTAATTAAATGTAGTTTTATTTAAATTTTAATACCGTGCACGGATTAGGACGAGCCGCGGCCCAACAATACATTTTAGAACGGGCGTGGCATGGTTTAGCATGAATTACTTGTGTCATACATGTACGGGAGCTGTGACTGTGTGCTCGACCGTAGCAATAGGGAAATTTCCCAACCGAGCGGTGTTGTGCTCGGTAGCGCCAGCTGGGCCGACGGTTATGCGTTGAAACTTCTATATATAGTCCAATTTGGTAAACGCTCTGTCATTGCGATTGAAAGTTGCGTGTTTCTCCTTGTATTCCAATTAAGCTACCCGTGCTGCCATCTAGGCGTAGGTCGTGAGTTATTAGGCTGGGGTTCGTGTTTCGAGCGTTGTTGATTGATTGAGTTTAGAAGCGACATCTTCTTGCGAATGTGGCAACCGCTACATCACTCCCCTCTGAGACGACGTCGTGGTGTGAAGTGTCGAGGAGAGGTGGCGTTGTTGTGCATCCAAGGGGAATGGCGCCTGGCTTAGCCATCCAGAGAAGTGGCGTTGTATGCTGACATCTGCTGGTGGAGTGCAGACCCATTGTGCCCTGATGTGCGATGACGCTTGCTGCGCTAGCGCCGTGCGATCCCAAGGGTGTTGCGGTGTGTGCGCGATGCGTCCCTTGACCGCGTTGGTGTGCGCCGTGCGTCAGTGTGCGGTGTGCGTCCACTTTTTGATCACGTCGGCTGTTGCGGTGGTGTGTGACCACGCTTGAGTTGGTTGCGGTGATGTGTGATCCGTCTTCGATCACGTCGGCTGCTTGTGGTGGTGTGTGACCACGCTTGAGTCGGTTGCAGTGTGCGATCCGTCTTCGATCACGTCGGGGTCACCAATGTACGGGAGCTGTGACTGTGTGCTCGACCGTAGCAATAGGGAAATTTCCCAACCGAGCGGTGTTGTGCTCGGTAGCGCCAGCTGGGCCGACGGTTATGCGTTGAAACTTCTATATATAGTCCAATTTGGTAAACGCTCTGTCATTGCGATTGAAAGTTGCGTGTTTCTCCTTGTATTCCAATTAAGCTACCCGTGCTGCCATCTAGGCGTAGGTCGTGAGTTATTAGGCTGGGGTTCGTGTTTCGAGCGTTGTTGATTGATTGAGTTTAGAAGCGACATCTTCTTGCGAATGTGGCAACCGCTACATACAAAAGTGTAAAACAAATTCAATTTAACGGCAGCTACATAAGACCACTTTTCGCTGACAATTTTGACTGAGTAGCTAAAAATGACCGTAACAATAAAATATTCCATCAGTTTTAACTGTTTTGACAGTTCAAAAACTTGGTTTTACTGTCAGTTTGAACTGTTCCCTCAAAACTGTCAGTGAAAAGTGATGCTATGTAGCCGCTTTAAGCTTGCATATTAACAATATTTCAGTCCTATTGTTAAAGCTTATAAACCATTTCTAAAGTCTCAGTTATTTGTGCAGGATATGCTCAAAGTTTTTCTGATGTACTTGTAATTCAGGTCAACCCCTCCACATAAGCGCGGCGTACTCCGGCCGAATCGCATGCGCGTACAAATGTGGTAGATCATTCACACGACCAAAGGCCGGTCTCACCGCTAACAACTCGAACCCCGACGCCCGGTTCGTGAACCTTTGCGTTTGCGTGTACGAGTGCGAGAGCACCGGAGGCGCGGAGTGGCTGCTAGAAGACACCATACCGTTACGGAACGTTAGTTTACCTCGTGTGGGCGTGTGTGCTGATACGCAAATCGATCTGTCGTACTTGCACGACACGTCGTTCATGCAAAAGAAACAAAGGCTGACACAGGTTGGTTGTAAAATTAAACGTTCACTTGAATTTTTTTAATGATTCATTGTAAGGTTTATTATCGATGATTTGATGTTATTTCTATCTTTTTTAGTATTTTTTGTTCAGACCTTCAAACATCAAATTGAAATTAAAAGTTGATTCTTACAACATTTCACTACAGTAGATAATTATTGTGTATCTTAATCCGGTTTTAAGATCAACATTTCAATCAGATCTTAAAGCTGAGATCTATAGAGCGCACTTTGACTTTGCTCAGGCTTCAGACACTGTGAAAACGAGACAGCGTTATACCGCTGGCATAAATCTGTCTCGTTTTAACTGAAACTTAAGTCTAAGCAAAGACAAAGTGCGCTCTATAGATTTCAACCTTAGTGTCTACCGATTCAATATTTACTACAACATTTTTAAACTAGGTCCTGCAAACGTTGTCATCGGACGAAAGCCGTAACAATCGTAACGGCGAAGGCGACACAGGCAAATCCGCGGGTCTTCTAGCAGTGCCGTCCTTCAGTACCCTACAGTCGTTGCGCAAAAGCATCATGGAGAACGGGAACACTTGCCCGCTCACACAAAAACACCTTGTGCAGTTGGACTGGGTGTCGAAGGAAGACGGATCTCATATACTGACTGTTGCGGTCGGATCGAGAGTGCTATTGTTCACGCCAGTTTCAAGTGATTTGGCCCAGGCTAATTTGAAGGTACGAAATATTTATGCAACACTTATATCTGCTAATGCGTATGAAACCTCCATCCACAAACACAAAACACCTTGCGTCTTCATTCCTTATATTACATGGCTAGGATTTGGGTTATCGACTTTCGAGATCGTATTTCAATCTTAAAATCCGAAGATCTTTAAAATGAACAGGGGTGCGGTGATGCAGAGCGGAGTGGAGATGTGTTCAACAGACCAATCGGGTAGTGTAGATGATCAATTTATCACGTCATTTCTCAGTCAGTCGTCTCCGCTCAGGTCCATTCCGCTGCGCTTCAGTGGAAACGCACACTAAGCATCTTCTAGCCAAATGCATTGCTAAATGCATATGGATATTATAATAATTATGAAAATCGTTGTCGTGCACAGATTTATGAGTATTTTTGGAATACGTTTTTCTATTGCACACATACATAAAGACATATCACATTTTTTATATCTACAATAGGTTTTGTCTCTATTTCTTAGGCTATGAAAGAATCAATCAACAACAACCGGCCAATACTCCGCAAGGCGTCCTCCCTCGCAGCACCTTTATTCGTAGAAGAGATTCGATGGATGCAGCTTAGACGTATCCAGTTAAAGACAGTTGACGGTCTGCCGCCCTTGCCGATGCAGATATCGTGGGTCCGAGACGGGATATTGGTGGTTGGGATGGATTCTGAAATGCACGTTTACTCTCAGTGGAAGCCGGAAACGCCACAGATAACATCCGGTCAAGCGGCTTCCCAAGTAAGTTGCTTTTTTTATAATAAAATAGCGAGCAAACGAGCAGGCCGGTCACCTGATGTTAAGTGAGTACCGCCGCCCATGAATATTTGCAGCACCATAGGTACCGCCGATGCGTTGCCGGCCTTTCAGGAATCAGTCCGCCCCTTGAATAACCCCATGTTGTAATCTAGTGGGAACACCGAAGGTTGGAGTTGATTTCACAGTTTGCATGTGTTTTGTGCAGTTGCAGTTTGCAAGCTTTTAACTGTTGTTTTAAGGAGCAAGAGGAAGGCGGTGAATCGCGTGCGCTTCGTGACTCAGACCTGCGCGTGTCGGCGCCGCACTTGCAGCGCGTGTCCTCCATCAACTTACAGCTGTTGGAGCGCGACGCCAGGAGACGGAACAAAACGCAACCTGACCAACCTCAAGTATGTTAACTACAGCAAACCTACTCATAACATCACTGAGATCAAATGAAATTTTCAGAAATCAATGAGGTTTTTTTTTTTAACTCTTTTGGGGCGAAATTTATAAACATCGTGAAACGGATTTTGTTGTTTTAAACTAAAAGCTCAAATATAGATTTTCATGGATATGATTTGAAAAATGACAGACTTTCCTACAAACTTTCATCCTTTATTTAAAGGGGTAGAATTTCCACACTTTTTTCTTAGAGAGTGTCTTACGTTATAAAAGTAACCTACTGTCAAAATTTCAAGTTCCTATCCCCAGCAGTGTAGGCTCTGCATTGATAGATCAGTATGTCGGTCAGTCAGGGCAAATATTTTTATATGTATTGCTCGCGTATTATTGGGTGGCTTATTTGGTATTGGATTGCTTTTGGTGACTTTTATACATATGTAATAATAAAAAGACCCGTGATTAAAATATTTTTGAAGAATTAGTTTTGCATAGAAATAGCTAGTCAATACTTTTTTCAGCCACTTCTAGACTACATGCCAGATTTCGGCCTATTCGAAGCGTCACAGATGGCTTGTCCAGTATTACCGCAGTACCATCCTAAGCAGTTGATGGAGTTACTGAACAGTGGCAAAATCCGATGGGTTAAGGCAATCCTCGCTCATTTGGTCAGGTAAATATGAAAATGTACAATTTACTTGGAGATTGTCAAAATAAGAAATACCTGAAAATGATTTTCTCCGACCTTTGGCGTAGCTGTATGCAATGTGCTATAAAATTAAGGTTCAGTTGAATTTATATACCTACTGTAGGTTTAGTTTGTAATTTAAATGTGAGTTTTCCGAAGTCTGGTCTGGTAATTGTTTTTTATCGCAAGATCGGCCTGCACTTGACGACAATCATAATTAATAAAAAGCAATGATGTGCAATGGAGCGCACTTGTCTAGAAGATGCGTATTCAATCTTGAAAGTATTTAGGATTTACGTGGCAGGAAACATTGACGTCGGAAGGGGATCCCACGCCTTAGCGGTTCGTATCAGAAACGTTGAGCAAAAACGTTTCGTGCGAGTAGATTAGAATATGTCGACCACCCAAGGATGCCAACGGTCATGGTATTTCGGCTGCGCCTACTTACCATCTTATCGGCAAAGTTGTACCGCCAAGTGCACTGTTTAATATGATGACGTATAGAAATGAATTAGATCTAAAAACAACCTTCCATACCCTTAACTAGGTTAGTGCGGCTCCATGCTAAATGGTCACTTATCCGAATCCGCAGTATTTAAATAAAAATGTATTTTCATATGTCAGGTGCATTGGGGGAAGTTATACGAGCCGAAGCTCGCAAGGCGATGAAGACAGCGTATCGAGACAGGTAAGAATATTTTGGTCTAAGTATCGTACAAGGCAGATCATGTTTTATGTTGCTTAAGTTGCATTTTCTATAGTAGAAAACTACGACTATATCTCATACTTTTTAAAATCAATGTAGTTTAGCTTATATTAAACAACGTATGATCATTTCTATCGAGGCAATTTAGCTGTCAAACTTGGCATGTTTTGCATCCGCATAACCCGATTTATATTTTAGATAATAATCTATAGAGTCACGGCCTCTCATAATCACACAAAGTTTGACAGTTATACTTCATCTGTAATACTAAGGTCCTGTTAATTTTTGACCACCAATAAAAACCAGAGTGGGTTACACAAGATAGTATTCATATTCAGTTTAAAGGTAGGTATTTCGCTTTTATTTAAAGTCAAAACTGTACCTTGGTGTTTTTACTGGTACTCTTTTTAATCGGTTTCCAGTATATTAAATGTGATTAGTCTCAAGCGCGTAAATGTCACTTGTAATCTTGTTATCAATAATACTACACGAGAATGAATTAGTAGATAATTTACAGTGCAGCTAATACAAAGACTGATAAAAAGCTTGCTATTCTCACTGTGATTGGTAAATGATCAAATTGCACTGCATTGCTATGTAAAACAAATCCCTAAATACATCATTAATTAAAATTAATTTAAGTGCACTGTTCTGAATGACTTATAATAAGATATGGATAAAACTAAATTACAAAAAAAACAATATTAAAGGTCTTGTTCTAACATAGATTGTAATCAAGTGATCCACGTACAATAAGAATTGGATATGTATGTCTGAGGTTTTAATCGAGGTCAATCTTTAGCAATTATTGTCCCTCTACGTAAGACACTTAAAACGAGACATATTTATGCTAGCTATATAATGCTGTCTCGTTTTAACAGTGTCTTAAGTCTGAGCAAAGTCAAAGTGCGCTGTCAATATAATAATAGTAAATATTAATTATTATTATTATCAATATTGAAAGTATGTGTTTCTAAATGCCCGCGTGTATTAAATTTCCTTTCTTCGTATGTACAAACATGTTTAAAAAGTTCATCAATACTAATCTAACTTAGTTGGAAAAAGAAATAGGTTATTGTCTTGGCCCATCCGGAGACAAATACATTTTCAAAACAACTTCCCTTTTTTCCGTACCCCGGATTCCTTAAAATCTGGCATTGCTTACTTTGCATCCGTCATACTACACGCCAAAGTACGTTCAAAAGTCGTAACCGGCATAGCTTACACAATGTAATCATTGCCATAATATGAGCATCATAAACCAGCCATAAAGGCGCTGACCCACTGCTGCGTACGCTGGGCACGGGCACACGGCGCGTTTTAACTGTGCAGGTCCATTTGTTAGGGTATACGTTCCACTGCAGTACACACTATACGCGAGTATAATACACGAAGAGACCACGCGTGTAGCAGTGAGGTCACAAATCACTATGCGTGTGTAGTGTATTCGTGGGTTGCAGTGTACATATATATAACATACTAGCGACCCGCCCCGGCTTCGCACGGGTAGCTTCTTACAATTTTCGCCCATTAAAACATAGCTTATGTTGCTCAGGAATAATGGGGTTTCCTGATGAAAAATGTTCAAAATCGGTTCAGTAATTCCAGAGATTACTTCCTACAAACTTACAATCTTTACCTTTTTATACTATTAGTATAGATTAGATTTTCATACGAAGCTAAGCCAACGTACATAGCTTGAGCGTGCATCGCAGTGGGACCGCGCCCCAATTGTGGTCACGCGCGTGGTTTAAGTATGGCTAGAGGCATTGCATGCGTGGCGTGGTGGTGTGACGTGCACGTGTGTTGCAGCGCGGCTGGTCGCGGTCGCGCACGCTGTCCGTGTCGTTCGCCGCGGGCGCCGCATCGCCGCTTGACGGCGTCGCACAGGTATGCCTAGCTTTTTGTCACTCCTTAGACCGGCCATATTATTATCAGAAATAGTCTGTCTGAAAACTTTCTATCTTATTCGCTCTGCAAACATAGAAACGGACAACCAATCTGGTTAAATGCTGGCAGCCTGAATACAAAATATTTGAGCAGGTTGCCTTTCGACGCGCTTCAGGACAGTTTCTGGTAATATTATGCGAATGGCCTTAAGCTCTGGTTTCCTAAGATAGCAGCCGGGTCATCACATAGTGGCCTCAATATGACTGCAACGGTACAGAAAGCTTTATTTCAGCAGCGAGCAAGTTTCAGTGAAACCAGTCGACACTTGTTTTAATGTGGTGGCATAATACTATACAACTTTTTTCAATCTCTGGGAAACCACACCATCTTGTCTCAATAGACGATGTTTCAGTAAAGTCAACTGACACTATAATATATGAGTCAGCTGCCATGTGAAAGCACTTCTATCCTAGGAAACTAAAATTTTAGCTTTTAATGCGGATCGCAGACTAACCCGCACATCGAATGACGTCATCAGCACGTACCATATAGCGTGTACGACGATTTTGGTGCGTGCGCGGTTTATTTTCCTAATTAGTGTGCGATCTGCTTAAATTATCACTATTGCCACTTATGCAACTTCTTACAGCAACTCTTACACTATCTACTAGTTTAAGTTGATGCAATATTTTCTACCTTCACAGTCGTATTGGGTTTTGAGGAATCACGAGTATAAAATATTAATGTGATGTTTTTATTTAGCAGTGTAAAAATTATGACGACAATAATGTGACACTAGAAATGTTTGTTAAATGCATACATAAGTCATCATTGACTTTATACTTCTTGAACTCAGCGAATTCTTGTATGTGATGCGGTATGTGCATCTTATAGCATCTTGATTTTACAAAAAGACAGTTTAATATCTAAATAAATCGTTTATAAATAAGTTAAGCAAAAAGTTTAGATTGATAAAATTATAGAGTACTACCACTTTTATAAGTTAAGCCGATGTACCTGCGCAGAATCTTATTTTTGAATGACGCAACAAAAACTCAGCCAGTCATAGCGCGCGTCCGTCCATTCGTTGCCTATGCGCAAATCTTGAGCGTGATAGCACGAGTTCTTGTGTTCAAAATCTCAACGTCAAGCAATGTGCACCAATGAAATATACCGTATTTCATTCAATTTCAGTCGGTATTAGGTTGCGCTTTTTTGCGCAAACGAATTTTGTCGATGCGACTTATTAAAGTGGTGGATCCTACCATTTTTAAACCTTCGTACTTCTTGTCTTAAACGAATGGTAACAAATAGATCACAGAAGATGTCCAGCTTGATTACGCGGAACTGACGTCAGTGCCGCCATTACCACTCTGGACATTATTAGTCGCGGACAAGGAGTCTGCGCATCATCCGTCCACAATACAGGAAGCTAAGGTGAGATCTATTTTATATTACCAACCAATTTATCGATTTATTATACCCTCTAAAATAGCTCACTGTATATCGAGCTATTATAACTAGGTATCTAGTTCAAAATCATCTTTGAGCCTCGAGTATGACTTTTTGAAAATTATTACGACGCGCATTAACCTGGGTGACATGCTAACTCTTCAAACTCATTTGACAACGTTTCTAGGATTACAATGAACTATTTGAGGGAACAATGGAAGCAGAGGAGGATCTTGATGCGCTTTTGTTGACTGAAGAAGACGGTATTGACCGTCGACCTTCAATGCCAGAAAGACAGCCGCTTTCACACTTTGGACCTAGACAAGGTAAATATTGGTGCCATTTATACTGTTGTAGACAAATTTTTAAATTAAATGGACAGGCTTATGACTAATACTATCTTTTTATATTGAGAACATTATAAAAAAAGGATAGCAACACTTTAGCCGTGTTCTCAAGAAATTTTTGTTCCACCGAAAGCAATTACTGATTGATTTTGTTAGCAATATGGGCAATACAAAGTTCAGCAGGTTTTTATAAAATATTCCTCTCCACAGGTCGTATTCTTTCCCGGCTATTAACACATACTCATCTTCCCGGACTGAGTTCACTAGACCAAATGCATTTACTGGCTTTAGCCGATACAGTGTCAACTTGTGATGCGGACTTTGCCGAGCGACTTGCGTCGAACGCTCGAGTTGATATTAGCCAAGGAACAGGACAGGAAATAATGCCAGGTAAATTGTAATGTCCTCGAATTTCGGCCACGGCTGCCAATCTCCATAGGGATTAGCCAACCGCGAGGGAGATATTATAGTGAACAAGAGTGTTGCGCAAACATAGGTGCACTCTCTATTTCTTCAAGCTTAAAGCCCGATGGGGCGTAGGCGATCGGAGAGAAATCAGACGCAGGACCGACGGCTTTACGTACTCAGGACCTCGTCATCCGCAGTCGAACAGCTAATCACAAGACCAACGAAGCAGTTGACTTTCTTATTTAACACAGTTATTAGTGTGTTGGAATATCCTTAAAATCCGAGCACGCATCCTGCAACGCTAACTTTTCGGAGTTATGTGCGTTTTAAGTAATAGAATATCATCTATTTTAACTGTGAAGAAAAACATTGAGAATTTTGCATTTCTCGGTGGTGTGTGAACTCTGCCAATGCGCATTTATAATTACAGTACAATTTTTTCAAAGCCTATTTAATTTTACATTAATTTCGTGCGAATGAGCAATTTAGTTACCTGGTCTTTTACATCCACCCATAAATACTTGAGGCACCAGAGACAACCGCCAAAACGTTTTCAGGTTTATTTGGCAAATTACCAATCCTTATAAGTCTACATAATGTTGTTATGCATCCAAGACTTTTTGCAGATTCTTTGGACGACTGCGGTTTAAGGTTCCTGCTAGCAATGAAGCATTATGGATATTTACTGCGGTGCCTTCCAATAGCGCAGCGAGCCTCCTTACAACGTACAGGCGTTGGCACTTGCAACCTTGTATGGGCCTTCCATTCCGAGACCCACGAGCAACTTCTTAACCTAGTTCCTGGTTACGCTAAGGGTCAGCCCAAGTGGTCAACTATGAGAGAACTAGGTAAGAACAGTCATGTAACATAAACTGTGTTATGTCAAAGACAAGTCTAACGTGGATTTGTAATTTGTACCGTTTTCTAATCATAAAATTACTTCGTGCTTGTTCCAAGGTGTCGGCTGGTGGATACGTGGCGATCTCTTGCGTATATGCGTTGAGCGCCTAGCGCGTGCGTCGTACATGGCCAAACAAGATCCCATGGACGCCGCGTTGTACTACCTTGCTATGAAGAAGAAGACGCTTCTGTGGGGACTGTTTAGATCTAACCATGATGACAAGATGACAGGGGTATGTGTTTTTAGCGTTTAAACAATTTTATTGTGAGTGATATATTCTTTTTTTATATTTATGACGGCTTACCTCACGAGTTTATTGGAGTGTGCCCGACTAGTTTCGACCCCGTTCGAGGTCCTTATTCATCGGCCAGACGGAATTAAGAATTAATTGCGGAGCACTATCTTATCTTTCGTAAAATATTCTTAGCGTTTTGTTTCAATAACATTTTTTTACAGTTCTTTGCAAACGACTTCGGTGAAGACAGATGGCGGAAAGCGGCGTTGAAAAACGCGTTCGTTCTCCTTGGAAGACAACGTTTTGAGCACGCAGCCGCTTTCTTCTTACTCGGCGGCGCTCTCAAAGACGCACTAGAGGTATAATGGCATTTATCCAAACTCTTTTTTAATTCAATAAAAACTTCAAACTGTTATAATGCTGCAAGGAGAAAAGTGATTCCATTAAAGAAATGCATTTTGTTATAGGTTCTCATTACACGTTTAGGAGATCTACAACTGGCGATGGTGGTCGCGCGTTTATATGAATCAGATAATGCTTTACCAAGTAGCTTGAGAAAATTACTCATGGATGAAATATTAGGGTAAGTTAATCGCGTAAAGAACTTACCTCAGTTCGTCAGATATTTATTTCGTATGAGCAAGCATAATGCACATTTGTATGGACTTTACGAGAATTCCCATTCATTTCGAAATATGCCAAATAATTTACATTAATTTGCTCTACAAAATAAATACAAATGTGTTTTGTATTGTATATTCCTTGGGAAACGCAATGGCATATTATTAAAATCCTTTAATTCCCTTATACGAAAAGTAATACGGCATTCCATATGAGAAAAATAAATTATAATGTTTTTTTAGTGGTGAAACCGACGACGGAGAGATAGACTTAGAACACGCGCATCCCGATCCGTTCGTCCGATCAATGGCGTTATGGGAACTGAAACGTTATGGGGAAGCACTAGACACGTTGCTAAGTAATGCGGGAAGGTTGCATGTGGCCCGTGACAATGAACCGATGCCCAGTGTGTTTAACTTCTACGTGTACCTGCGCACGCATCCACGCCTTAAGCGTCACAATATGCCCAGTCAGGTAAGTCGTCTTAACTTAGTAATATTGTATTCTAGCAGATGCTCGTAACCTTGTGCGCGTGGATTTAGGTTTTTCGAAATCACATGGGAACTCTTTGATTTTCCGGGATAAAAAGTAGCCTGTGTGCTAATCCAGGATATTGTCTATCTCCATTCCTCTCAGTCAAATCCGTTCAGTAGTTTTTGTGTGAAGGAGTAACACACACACACATACACACAAACTTTCGCCTTTATAATATTAAGTGTGATGTGATATTAACGATGTAATATCGTATAAATAAGCGAAGCCCGATGTGCTCAACTTTTACGTGTATCTACGCACACATCCACGTTCAGCATAAAACCATGCATGAAAAATGCATGAGTATTTTGGAAAAAATGTCCAAAACCTCTAATATTTTAACGTTTTCAGGGTGGCACACTAGCCCTTTTGCACCAAGAAGCAGACGAAGGTATAACGCGACTAGAGCGACGTCTGTACTTCCAAACAGCGCACGGGCACTTCAAGGCCGGCTGCCCAGCGCTGGCCTTGGAAGTTCTCTCGAAGCTTCCGGCGCGAGTCCGGGACGAGACGCGAGCTCGTCACGCGCCCGTGTCCGCCCCGTCCGTGGACGAGGCCGTCATTCACACCGGACAACTCGAAGACACGACAGTCAAAAGTACGACAAATTCACGTCCGTTTGTACGTCGCTGTGTCTTTATTTGTTTTGGTTTTTTTGGCTATCTTTGCTTTCCTAGCTCACGGAGGCCTTGAAACGATCCATTTTCTGCCAAAATTCAGTTCACTTCTAGATTAGATTGTGTGGAAATGGCATTTAGTTTGGTAGACAAAATGTTATTCCATGTAATTTCATCTCAATAATAATTATTATTATGGGGCAGAAAAAGGATTTGGTCTAGGCCTCCCGAAGTGCTTTGTTGACTAAGTTTCTCCTTCACCTAAGGGTACAATAATTTATTTTCTGTTTTCTAATTAAATTATTTTCTAAATTCTCAAAAATACCTACTGCAAACATCAACATTGTTTTCTCTGATATTGGTGAGTTTCATTATTATAATTTGACGAGATACTATGAAATTAAGGCAATAATTATTATTTTGTTGCATCAAGCCACTCGTACATCTGAATACTTACAATATATAGGATAAACATATTATGTTATCGAAGAGTTAATTTTTGAACAGAGCAAGAAAGCGTGGATTGGAATTCATCGTCAGTAGACTGGGGCGCGCCGGTCAGCACGGTCAAGGATGATGAACTTGTTCTCAAATGGGATGACGATGAAGAGAAGTAAGTTTTATGTTTGACTATGTTATAAATTACAATACAAATCTGTATCATTTGTAAGTTACTGATTGACACTGCACAAAACAGAAAATAGTATAAAGAGGATAGCTTCCATTTCAACATGGGTACCTCCAAGTTGACTTGGCTTGACTCCAAGGTGAAGGTGAAGGCATTTTCTAGGTCAGCGCGCACCGTCTTAGGCTACATCATGACTTACTCGTAATTCTGATTTCAGACAAGCGCTAGTCAATACACTTTAAAAAATAGTGTGCTACAACAAGGGTTATTAACAGTCCACTTCGAAGAAGAGAAATTCAAAATCAAAATATTTTTACTCAATTAGACTTTTATAAGTTCTTTTGAATCGTCAAGAGCATCTACCACTGGTTCGTACCATCAGTGGTAGAAAGTAAAAATTACATATAAATTATTTTTTCACTTCAAGCTGTTATATTGATATTGTTATTCGTAGATTCTACCTAATGGGTATTTCGAGTTTCGAGATGGTCAAGCACGTAGATTCTTGCTTGATCCAAGCATTTCACCGCTTACAATGTTTGCTTGAGGCTTTTGTCAAGCATTTACGTGCTTGACGGTGATTGATGCTATTTTATATTTTTGCTTGATACAAATTTACGTTTGAACAGTGTTCTAGAAATGAGAAAAGTGCCGTTTGCTTGATGAAGCTGCTAGATCAAGCAAACCAAAACTACGAGCTTGACCGTCTCGGAATCCCTTAAGAAGCTGCGACTGGTGTTATCATTGTTTATTAATTAATTTAGGTCAGATGACTCGGGAGCTTCTACTCCTCCCTTGGAAATGAAAATGGACAAATCCGCGCAACCTGAAGTACAAGCTTCAGTGGAAAGTGAGAAAGAAGAAGAAGGCCCTACCGTGGATATCATGGCGCAGCAACTGAAGTTTGTGGCCTGTTTGAAGATACTGATGGAGGAACTCAGCACTTTGGCTACTGGGTTTGAAGTTGATGGTAAGTAGTATCCGACCGAAAGTCGAATTCTGACCGAAGCCGATCAATCAGAACTTCGGCCCGTTTTGATCGAGGTGAAGCCGAAGGTGGTTTTTTTTTTGGCCGATGGTAACCGAACTGCCACTGGGTCGAGATATTGATAGTCCAAATCATCATTTTAATGGTGGTAAATACTACATACCCACGTTAAAACACGGAATAAGCCTAAAACATTGTGATGATTGTACACAGGCGGTCATCTCAGATACCAGCTATACATCTGGCTGGAACGCGAAGTAGAAGCCCTTCGACGTCTCTGCGGCTACGTGTCGGCTCCGGGCGCGGCTTCGGGAGGCGAGCTGATATGTGCGGACGGGGATCCCCCGCCGCTGCCAGAGAAACCCACGCTACATCAACTGCTTATCAGAGAGAAGGCGGACTTTGAAGCCAAAGTGCAAAGGGCGGTGCGGAGAAAGAAATGGCTGAAAGGTACGTTTTTAGTGTGCAGTATAACACAAAGTGGATAACAACTATTTGATGCCTCAATAACCAGGAAATTCGGCAGGTCGTACGGCGTACAATATCTTGGCCGAGTCTGTACAAGCTCATCAGCTTGATGCGGCAGTCAGTCAACGGCAGTGCTGGTTTTATTAGTGTTGATTTAAGATTTTATTTGGAAAACATTTCTGAATACTATAGGTGATGCCAAACTTCTTGCTCTCTCTGAAGTTGCTACGGCTGCGTATAATTTACGCCTGTTCAGTAAAAACAAAGCGCTTTAGCCCATCCCGGAACGAATACGCTAAACGAGCGTTGATGTATTCTATATTCCCACTTTCCTAAATCTCGCTGAAACCTGTGTGAAAGCTAATGCAATGCTCCTCGTCATCACTTCATAGCGATCAAGAAGTTTGATGACTTGTACAATTGCCAATTATCACGTTTCCTTGTAGCAAACGAGACGCTCCTCCGAACGCTCCTATCATACTGCTCGTTACACGGCGCGGGTGGTGGTGGGCTGGCCTCAGTGCGTATGGAACTGGTGCTGCTGCTGCAGGAGCTGGGGCAGGACAAACAGCATCAGCAATTGCTGTCGCCGCTGCCTTTCCCTACCACATTACCTCTGCTCGCTGCTGCGGTGGCGACTAACAATACAGTCGTCGCGGATCCTGTCCGGCATTTGCAGGTATTTATTTTATGTACGACAACTCGTGCCGTTTATGATATATCTAAACTCTACCACCACCACCACCGGTTCAGGCAGCACATTCTCCTGAGAAAAGCCGGTGAAAAAATGGGCAGTTGCTCTTTTGGTGCTCTTTTTTATGAAAGACTTTATTTCTAAACGAAGCGGTATCAGGACCTTGGGACCCCAACATCACTAGTCATGTACTCCTATTCATTTATTTTTAACTTACGGAAGTATATTTCAGTCCGTAGCACACGACATGCTCGGCACCTTGGGCGAGCTGGGCATACCGGGAGGCTCTGCCACTCGGCTACTGCACACTCTACGAGAGCTGGCAGTTGCGTTGTCCGCCTGTATTTACCAGAGTCTGTGCGACTCCGATACTTTCAGTTTGAAGCATGCACACCATGATTGGTAAGATTACTTAAGTGCAATACCTATTTTTTTTTTCTTTAAATCTGGCTTTACTCTGATCAGCCAATGTCAAGTTTGTAGTTATTGTCAAGTTATTGAATCTATACAAGTATAGACTCCGTCTGCGCCAGCGCCCGCCGGCATACACGCGGCGCCCCTTTAGAGCGCTTCTCAGTCAGTTCCACCACCAAAAAACACCAACTAACACAAAAACCATCCACTCTTAACAAAAAAAACACTCCAAACAAGCACAGCACGCGCGCCAGCAAACGCCATCACAGACGAAGTCCTATCATATACTTATATAATATCATAATCATTACTGCATGTATACTATAAATGCGAAAGTGTGTCGGTCTGTCTGCTAGCATTTCAAGGCCCATTCTCTTAATCGATATTGACGAAATTTGCTACCGGAGAAGGACGGATTTTTATCCCGAAAAATCAAAGAGATCCCAGTGGATTATGACAAACATAAATCCACGCGCACGAAGTCGCGGGCATCATCTAGTTAATTATAATTCTTTTACTTCGTCTAATCATGTAAGTTCTGCCGGTTTTTATTTTTTATAATGGAAATCACTCATGATAGTTTAAACACTAAAATAGTTATAATTTGTGTACAGTATGATCGCTGAAACTCCTGGTACAACCAATCTATTGATAAGACCGCGGAGATATTCGACTGAAGAACTTGTTGTAACCACTCCTCCCAACAAATGGCCCGGTACGTATTCACTATTTTTCATAGTTTGCTAAACGAATATAGATATAATTTAGGTATTTATAGTAACTCATTCAGGATTTAATAAAATGTGATAAATTAACAATTTTTGTGTAAACATAATTTATAACAGCATAGATCCCAACGACTAGAGTTCTGAATATTGAGTTTGTTTGTAAAAAACTTGAGCATCGCGATGTGACTTTTGTGTGTCTAGAAATCACAGCGATTCCATAATTATATTAGAACAAACGCTAAACGCAGAATCCTGAACTCCAATCACTGGAACTTTGGTAATGGGATCGAGACAGATAAATGATAGATAAATGTAGGAAGGATGCCTGTCGTTGCGAGTAATCGGTTTTACAATATAAGACTGAGGCCACACGATGCGTTTCCGGCGCGTTGCGGGGCCGCAGCGCTGTGGATTTGAATATTGGGTGCCACACGGGCACTGCGTTGCCGCTCCGGTAAATAGTAAGGCGTTGCAACGCACCACCCCTTCCCGCCTCGTCTCTCTTGTATGAAATCCGTTGCGGTGCAGTGCGGGGCCGTAGGACGTCGTAACGCATCGAGTGGCATGGTACAGCGATTTCTATGTACGATGACGCAGCGCAACGCATCGTGTGGTTTCACTTTTATTTTGTACGTTTAATTGATATGCCGGCAATCTCAATAGTCTATCTTAAGTTGATATTTTGACGTCCTTTGCATTGTTAGGTGTGTCAGCATTACGCGGATTAGCCCTGCGCGCGGCTGAAGAAGAGGAAGCTCCTAGATTGCCTGTGCTTCTAGCGGAGGCATTCTGCGCGGTTTATCTAGCCCTTCTGGGCTGGGCGCTAGCGGCTCGAGACGCACATTTGCTGTACCGACTCGCGGCGCATGTGACGGATAATAAGGCCCACGCCAAACTGTTCGGCGGAGGCGTCAGGAGGCTGCTTACTACAGCACCCTCTCAGCCTCAGGTAAATAGTACTCATAACTAACATGACTTAGACTAACTACCCTCATATTATATATAGTCTTAATATCTTACGTCCCTATGATAAATTATTCTCATTCGTTGTGATAAATTAAAAAAATTACCGATTTTTGAATCGCCAAATAATATTTAATTTAGCAACAAATTAATTGTTGTATGAAACAGTTTTTGTATTTAAAAAAATTTCAAATCGAAAAATCAACTCTCAAGTGGAACAAAAATTATATCAAATGATATATAGCATTGTTTCCTAAACGTAACATTAGTCCCAAAACGCTCCTTTGCTTTCTATATTACTATCCTAGAAAATCGACTAACTTCTTTATTATAATTCAAACTATCTTTATTTGAATATTTCATTCCATTCTCCGTTCGTACTGATCATGAGTTTAATGTTACTGAACAGCCGAAACTCGTAGAAAGGTCAGAGGGTACATCTGTTTGGTCATCGCTGAGAGAAAAAAGGGCGCTACTACACATGCGACTGTTAGGCCTGAGCCCCACTGCGCCACATAAGAACATTCAGGAGGGAAGACCTACTTACAGGGAACAGTTTGTGCCACCCCATTGCAGCATATTGACCTTTCTGCTAACTAAGGTAAGGCTTTTAATTACACTCAACTGAAGTCTTTAAAATTAGTAAATAAAACTATCTTGTTTATAGTGGACCAATAAGTATTTTTATTAATATTCTTGTCCCGATGAGACTAAAAAAATACTTTATTGAGCAAACTGATGTTTCTTAGGTTCTTTGGAAAATGATTTCGGGCTCAAAATAAAGAAGAAGGTTCGGTAAAAAAATTTGTTCTCTCTCCCAAGTTTTTGCGGCATTATCATCTTTTACCTCTTTACATAACTCACTTTTATTTTTATTTTTCTGAGAATGTGAATCTTGTAGTGGACATGCTTGGTCATAGTCACGTGACTAATTAAGGTTATGGTTAGAAATGTATATTTTGTTTTCAGCCAACGCCCGAGCAAGATCCAGACAACAGCGATTATGACTCCGCGGAATCCGGCGCCGAGGATGCGGAGGAAAATGAGAGCGAGGCTGAAGACGACGACGATATCTTTGATACTTCCACCACCAGGTTTGTTTACGGCTTAGCCGATTTCTTTTATGTTTATAATAACTCACGCAGTTTCCCTATTTAAGTATCCTATATATTACATAACAACAGAGGCCATTAAGTGTAAGTTTTCAATAAATAGGCCGCTTTTGATGAAATTTGGTACAGATATAGCTTGCATTCCGGGGAAATCCATATACGAGTACTACTTTTGGTCTTAGAAAATCAAAGAGTTCCCATGGGATTTAAAAACCCATGAATTGAATTGAATTGGGATGAATTCGTTGGCAGCGTCTATTTGACACAGAGATGGCTTGCATCCTGGATATGGATATGGGCTACTTTTTAGGCTGGAAAATCTAAGATTTTCTACAAGAGTTTTAAAACCTTTAGCCATCGGACGAAGTCGTGGGCGTCATTTAGTACTGATATAATTTATACCTTTTGCTATACTAACTGTGCCTCACAAATATTAAACTAGTTTATATTAAAATATCCCACCCTAACAAGCTTTTTTTTGTTTAACAATATCTCTATCCCCTATAACAAATAAATCCAATAGCCATGTTAGCTGCATGGCTTCACATACGACTTGAAACTGTGAACAATTTCAATACAGATAAAAATTGGTTCACAAGTCACCCTCTCTTATGTTTCTAGGCCTGAGAAACGTCGCAAGGGAGCCAATATGGAGCATTCAGAGCCGGACTCGTACTCGTGGCACGTGATGCGAGTCGCCGTGCTTCGCCTCGCGCAGCACAAGTTACAGCATTTCTTGCAGCTCTGCGGCATTGAAATGTCAGGTGACTGTTTAAGATAGATACATTAGAAGATACATTAGAGAAGTAGATACATTACTGTGTTGTTTGATGTCGTGACGCGACAGAAGGCGATTGGGGCTTCTTTAACGGTCGGTCGTTTAGGCTTTCAACATGTCTTTTCCAAGTCTAGGGAAAAGCCAAGCCGAAATTCACGCGCTGAATTTTTATTTAACGTTTTGTATGCAGTATGGCACTTCTTAATGGAACTAACATTCAAAAGGATAGAATAGAATATATTTTTATTCAAATATAAACTTTTACAAGTGCTTTTGAATCATCAAAATAATTTACCACTGGTTCGGAATGCCGTTCCTATGTGTATATTATAGCGGAATTTCGTACATTTCGTACACCGATCCTTACGCGTGGAATTTCGCTAGATTTGTCCCTGGACTAATGATAGTAAATTATTGTCTTAGAACTAGCAACCACAAGCCCCACGGTGCACGGGGCTCTGCGTCGCGTGGAGCAGTGGCAGCAGCAACTCACAGAGACGCTAGAGGCGCGCGCGCCGCCGCCGCACTATATCCCCGGCTGCTTCCCCGACCAGCAGACCTCCGGGCCCCCTATTAATAAATACAGGTAATGAATTAAGCAAACCATTCGTCATCGTTTTAATTAGGGATGTTACGGATCTTCGATTTCGACTCCAAAAGGTTGCAACTTTGCAACGTCGACGGCGACTTCAGCGCCGATATTTTGAATCGGAGCTATGATGAAGGTTAAAATGCAAAGATGTATAAGATTCGACATATCTCGCACGCGAACGGGATTTCTCTCTGCTCGCGTATTTTGTTTAGTTGTTTGTTTTGTTTTTACACAATTGCGGCGAAGCCCAAAAGGAGGGGTATGTGTTTCAACGGTATGTATGTAGGTATATATTATGTACCCCCCTGCGGCGGTTTGCATTGCATCTTTTTCAGTCTGCACATAAAAGGGCATAAATTTCGATATTCTGATTTTTTAAAGAATTTTATGTACTCTGTGATACTCGCGCCATCAAAACGAATCTAATGACGTATCATTTATCAAAATCTGTTGAGCCGTTGAGTAGTTACGAGGAATACACATACATATATACTGATGAAACACAACCCTACTTTGGGCTTCTCCGCAGTCGTGTAAAAAGGAAGGTTGCATCTGTATTTTATTATTTCCAGATGTTTGTTAGAAAAGCACAACACGCCTTTCAACTCGGCACTGTACAGCACGGCACCAGCTCGACGGTTATGGAACTTCTTGGTGCGACAAGAGCTTGTTCAGGTAAGTACTCGTTAATCCAGAAAACAAACCAAATAATCGGTTCCCCAGGTAAACAAAAAAAGCTTGCCATTCCAAAACTATCCGTAACTAAACAAAACGTAAACGTGTACGCACTAAAATCTAGTAATGAGACTAGCTGTTTACTGAAAATGTCAGATGTTCTGGTACTTTTATTAAAGAATAACGTTCGTTTAATTGCTCTCTAAAGTGTCGTACATGTGAGTGCTGTATCATCATATTAGCGGGCGAAACCCACAGAAATTCTACTATTCGTCCCTTGTACAATAAAAGTATCAGAACAACTATAAATCATTTTTCTGTACCTACAAAAGCTCTTACGAAGCAGCTATTTGCAGTCTCGTTCGGTAAAAACACCGTTCATTATGGTTTTTACGCATTTTGACAATTAGTCAATTGTGGTTATGGATAGCTCTTATGAAGAAATGCTATAAGTTCAAAGGAGCATTGGGTTTTTTTTACTGCCGTTAACTACGAGAAATGGCGTATTATTACTAGCTGAAACCTTTTGTTTACCACAGGAAGTGTTCATAAGAGCAGTGTTCTCCCGCCGTCGGACTCAGTCGTTGTCTGCGGAGGCCCACGCGGACGGGCGCGCGGGCTGCATACCGCACCAGACGAAACTACAAGACGACGAGCTGCACAGTCCTGTGCGGATCATACACAAGGAGCAGGACTCTATCGCCGCGTTCTGTCTCAACAGAGTAAGTTCCTAGAATTACCTTATTATTGAACTTCCGCTGATTTCTGTGGAGCTGTTTCGCTACTTAAATGAACCTAGAATTAACTTCTGTATTGAACTATCACCGCTTTATGACTCAACAAAGTAAGTTTCTCCACCTAGAATTAACTTAAGTGTTGAACAAAACAGTCCATGTATACGAAGGTTCACGTGAATGACTATGAACTAACACAATCCTGTGAGAAACACTGCCAACCTATTAGCTCTTCTCGACAAGTAAGATCTTTAATTCGTTCGACATTAATAAATTTGTATTCGTTGTATATCAGTGTCGTATTTCTATTTCTTCTAGGTTTTAGTCGCCTCTTAAACGGTTTGTTCTGTTGACCGTGATTTTGTTGAAAAATTCATAAAGTATTTAACGCCATGTTCGTTGAACGTTCGCTTAAGTCATTAAGTGTGAGGCATTAGCAATGAAATCTGGTATTTAACAAATTTAGATACTTGCATTCACCAATTGAATGATGTGGAAACGTTTTTAAGATTTAAGGCATTCGATTCCGAAGAAAAAGTGTTGATTTCATTTATTTCAAATCCTTTTCGTCTTACACGTGATTTACAAAAAAAATTATAATATGTAAGAAAAAAACTTGTACTTTTTAGGTGGGTGGAGGTCTCCTAGCTGTAGCGACAGCTCGGGAGGTACAAGAGATGGATGTATCGTTACTGCTGAAAGGCGGCGCGTGCTGGGCCGAGGACGAGTGCGAGGTGGATCTGTTGGCGCTGTCGGCCGACCCCGCATCGCTGCCCGACACTGGGTTCCTTCTCATACAGCATCACGATAAGTGAGTTCAGCACGCTTATACTTCTTAGTCTTGGTGTTTTTAGGTTGTATCGCTATCTAAAATTAGGAGGTAAATGAACGAAATAAGTTGCTTCAAGTCAATAGACTAGTGCGCTCTTCTAGGCAAGCCCGCTCCATCTTAGGCTGCATCCTCACTTATCAGCATCCAAGCGCTATAAATTAAAAAAATATTGGACATGAAGGAAGAGCAAAAAACTGAATGAACGCTGTTAAATTTTACTCTAATTGTACGTTTTATTCCAAATTACGAAATTTATTTTAGTGGAGTTATTGCTTGGAAATGAGTTCAAGTTTCTATTCAGTGATCAAAATCACAAACTTTGAAAATTTCAGTACAGTTTTAGACTGTTTTGCTAGGAAACGAGTTCAGATTTGTATTCAGTATCATATACCCCATATTTATATACATACATTCATGGCCCGAACTCATTGGATGCAAGGTATCAATTCTTTGTTATGTATGTATTTTATTTTATGTTAAATAAAATATTAAGAACTTGATGTTGTTTCTTTTATATTGTGACTTCTGCAAAAAATCGTCTTCTTAAATAATTACTCTATTTATTTTAGGAAATGCGAAACTCCTTTCAGTTTGGCGACTGCTTGGTTTTAAGGTTGGCTAAATTGTTTTCAGACCAAATGGAGGTTCAGTTCCTGGCACTGGTAACAGTTCACCACTAAACCCAAACGCTCCACAGGCTCCAGTAGGCATGGCTGGACAGACTGGGCGCGGCGCCAGTGTGGTAAGTATAAACTCTCATACAAACTGGGAACTTACTATTTGTATTTAAAGGCTGATTAATCCGTTTCTAGACTGTATATCAAATTCGTTTGCGATAAATAATTTTAAGTAAATATTTGGGAAAAATTTATATAGTACAGCGTTTGCACGGGGCATGTAACTCGCGCAAGTAACTTGTATGATCGTGTGACAACTGCAGGTTACTTGCGCGAGTAGAAAATGTGTGGAATTTTTCGCGCCATACCATGCTAACGTACACAACGCATGGATCCCGCGCAGGTAATCGCTCAAGTAACTTCGTACGTCGCAAATTGAAGTTAAATTAAGTATGTAGATGAATACTCTTCAAAATAATATTAAACCTAATTATATAATTATATTAAGTTGTGCAACAACCTAATATGACATAGATTTTATATTTTGAATTGTGCTAGCTTGTTCGAGCGGGCAACCAGCGCGGGCTTTTTGCAACATGTACACGTGGCATATAATATGTCTTACAATTTTATAATAATATGGTATTAGTATGGATTTGCGAACTTGTGGTGTATATGGAGCTTATCGCCAACGAAGTTGTATCGTACTAGTGTATGATTAGACTAATAAGACTAATATCAGAGTGTAATACTAATTTTTCTAACCATCAATTGACATGATTGAATTGAAAAATTGAATTATGACATAGTTGCTGTTGTAGAAGTTATCAAAATAATATGAAGTTCGTAAGGTATAAATATCGTTTTCCCCGGTGCTAAAACATTTCAAACAAAATTTAAGTTTAACAATTGAAACACGGTTTTTTTTTAATGTACTATTTTTAACTTTTTGACCATAAAGCAACACTTGTTTTGGAATTCGCTTAACAACTTACTAGGACTTTAGTATTCGGCCATGTGTCTTATTTTCTGTACGTAATATCTTGGCTAATATAACCATCCCGGAAGTCAAGGGAATAAAGTAATGCTGGGCAAGAATTTGAATTTTGAACTGATGAAATAAATCCACAGCACGAGCACCAGGCAAGCCAAACAAAGCCAACTGGCCACGAAGCGTACGTTGCCACAGTACGTGTACGATATTTAATAACGATTATTGCCATTTTGAATGAGTGAATGAACGATTTATCAACTCAGGCGTCTTTTAGACTATCTTATTTCTTGCAACCTTATTTTCTGTAAACCGCGGTTTCTGCCTGTACGTATTTCATTTCAAACAGAACTGATAATGTTTTAGTAATATGTTGTCATACATTCACTCATTCAGGTGTCGGGAAGTCGGAATGGTGTTGGGTTTTGTGTATTTATATAAAGTGGTATTGTTGCGTGCCGCCTAAGCGCTTCGCTTATACATATTTCTAACTTACTAAAACTTTCACAACATTATATTTACTTATTGCATTTAATTTTAATCCCCAAAAAAGTATAAGAGATGAATCGTAAAGTATCTGAGTGTATTGTATTGTTGTGGAGGATCAGTGAAATAGGGGTTTCATTATTTGTCCGTTTATGGCAGTTGGTACTGTTCTCTAAGAGATTATGGCAGGCTGTGTGTAAGATGTATGCGCGTAACCCAATGTTGGCCGCAGGTAAAGGGCCTGCAGTTCCCGGGTTGCCACGACGCCAAATACTGTCGCCTGGTGCTGCATCGCTCCAAGCTTCTAATGAAACCGGTCAGTGATTGCCGTAACCTCTCTTCCCCCTCACTTCCTTCCTCACTCTCCTCGGAATAACTACCTTCATCGGAATGCACTTTTTTGCTGATCGCACATTACACGTACGAAATAATGCATATGACGGTACATCAGCATACATTTCTAGACGAGTTTCTAGTACTGAATAATGCGTTGCGGCTCATCTTGTAATCTATGATCAGCTTTAATGTTGTTTAATTTTTTTTAGTCCTGTATTTGAAACCACTCTTAACTCCTATCTCCCTTCCTTGTTGATACCCCTGAATACTGAAAAATATAATATTATTGAATCGGTCCTTAAGATAAGTTTCCCTGTTACGCTCCTTAGCGCTTCCCATATAAACGTAGTTTGGTTCCCATTTTAATATTAACCAATCAAACACAAGCACATACATTCTAAAAACAAAAATGTGTGTCTATGGTTTGCCAGATTTCCATAATCAAAGTGTAGTTTCAAAGTTACACAGGCTCAAAGTTTTGGATGTAAATCTTTGAGCCCCTATTAAAACTATACATTTTGACAGAGATCTGGAAAACCTAACAGAGCTGAAAACATGGCTTTAAAATTCCATTGAATTTGATTGGTTGACCAAACTACGTATGTTTGGAGCGAGCTAGAAAATACAAATAAACTCCTCTTTTTGGCATTTTCATTCCATGTGGCTCACAACGCATAAAATTTGAAGTAATCTGTTAACTGACGTTTCAGTATTCAGCCGTTACGTAATTCCCTTGATAATTGATACCCAAAAGCACCTTATTTAGTTCCATCCATTTTATTGAGATTTGTTTAATCCTATATCCGATGCGCACCTTATTTAGTTGAGTTTCGATTTGGCAGTGTTAAGAGTCTTCATTCGAAGAAATTTATTTTCTTTTATTTTGTTTTGTGGAGTTCCTATTTAATTTTTTCGCTCACTCGCCAGTACCATCGGTTTCTTTACCTTTTTTTGGTTTCGATCATTCTTGTTTTATTTTGCATCTCATCCGTAGACGTTGGTTGCTAATTCGGTTTTACGGAAAACTCTAGTGAACAGAATTGACAAATCTCAAAGGCTTACTATCCTTTGTTCCATTCCGAAAAGAACTCTACTACTGTACACAGTACCACATACTATGCAATTCTTTTAGGCCTGTCAATTCAGTTTAGAGATTTGTGTTCAACTGATTAGTTACCATTATTAGGTCCTCAAATGTCGGTGGTTTCTTTATTTATAGATTCTTGTTGTCTCGGTATTAGAAAAAAATACATGATGTAATGTAAACGGTAAACATGCAAAGCTTTGTTTGTTTGAATAGGCGCTTGCTGATTAACGTCTGTGTGCTAATGGCTTTTCGTGTTATCCAATATCGGTATTATAGTGTATTTAAATAAAATGTCCGTAAACTTTTCCTTAATGCTGTTTATATATCGGACTTACATTATAACAATGTATATTTGTATTCTTATTATTGCATTAATTAATGTGTTTATGTTATTTATTATTATTGGAGTTTATAAGGAGCTTTCGTTTTATGATAAATTTTTATTCAGGTACTCAAACACAAAATTGACAATATCAAACGAATGGCCGCTCATCCTTCACAACCGTTGTGTAAGTATGTCTGAAACGGGTGAAAAATGTTTTAGTTTTATGTAACAGCAAAAGGTGTTAAAGTACTAAAAAGTAAAAGTAGGTAGCGTTGAGAATGTGCGTTGTACTCTGATTGTATTGCATTTTGTCAGTGTTGACTGTTGTATTATTAAGATGTAAAACATATATCTACCTATAGTTCTCATTGTAATTTCTTTTAAAAGATATAGGGGTAGGTATTCTTATCAGCCACCAATATATTAATTCTCCTTTTCTTTTATATAAATAGCAAGCAAGCGGGTTATCTGATGTTAAGTGATAAGCTATCGGTTTACCTGATGTTAAGTGATTACTGCCGTCCATGAACATTTGCAGCATCAGAGGAAACGCCAAATGCATTACCGGCTCTTCAGAAATTTGTTCTAACCCCATATTGATATCAAGTGGGAACTTCGCCGTCTCTGCTTCTGAAAAGTTCTATGGCGATCCATTGACTTTGCCGGAATCACAATTTTCGGTTCCTCTTTGAGATTTTTATCCAAATATAACAGAGCCTAAAGCAAAATTGGCGAGTGGCGACTTATTTTATTGTACCAACCTCTAAATGACGACAATACGTTTTTAACACATCCTTAATAACGTACCCATTTCTTTTATATCCAACTCTGGATTGAACCACATTTTTACACCTATTAGACCTAACGGGAGGCGCAGACGGATCGGTGCAGCTTTGGGAGTGGGGCCACGGATCCTGCGTTTGGTCTCCCCGTGCGCCGGGCGCGTTCGCTAAAGTGACGCGCGTGCGTTTCTCGGATTACGGCAACAAGTTTGCGGCGTCGGACGCGGACGGCAACCTCGCGCTGTGGCAATTGCATCCTTCGGCAGCCTCTGGCAACCAGCCGCACGCTTCGCCGCGACCGTTCTTTGTAAGTTTTCCAACCTTTTTTACCCGTCTGGAGAAAGGAAGTGTTATGATTTTAGCAATCTATGTAATGCATGTTTGTATCCAGATTCTGTGTGTTCCACCGTAGCGCCTAAACTACTGTGACTATTTTAATGAATGAGGTGTCAATCGATTCGTCGTAAAAGTCCGGGTGACATATATGCTACATTTTTTTTTTCAAAATTGACCTAACGGATGTTATATGAAAAAAAGTTGCGGTCTCCAAAATTTTTTTTGCTATTGTATCGAGTGGGATGTCAAATGAAAGAGGAAAAAATTCTGGGTTCATAAATATAAATGTACTACAACATTCAAATATACCAAGCGAAAGAAACACCCTTTACTATAATATTTCAGCGTTTATTAAGACGATTGCAGTCAGGTTTTAGTTTTCAACTTTATCTTGTTGGTGGAACAAATTGAGGAGCAGGTGCTGATGCATTCCTAAAACAGAATACAAATTAGACGTTGCCCCTCAGTCAGCACTTGTATGCTTAGAGCCTTTTTCACAAGTTCCAGATAAACTTTATCTAATTAATAAATTTGTCATTTTGACAGTTTCCCAACGCCATAACGTCAAATTTATCCGTTAGATAAAGTTTATCTGGAAGTTGTGAAACAGGCTTTTAGTCTAGTTTCTTGTCATAGTGATGTGTATTGTAAGGTACTATCAGCTATGCCCTTTCAAGTCTAATATTTAATTACTAAGTTTTTTTATAAACTGATCATTCTAGATTAGTTAGCCCTTGCTATACTAAAATAATAAATATTCTTTGTTTTAGACTCATCAATGCCACAGTAAAGGCATAAGTGACTTCGTATTTTTAGGTTCCTGTAGTTTAGTCGCCACAGGTAATTACTAATTATATTATTTATTATAAGGACTAATTTTTCAATTGCCAAAGCAACTAACCGTAAATGTTGATGTTTTGACAGATTTATAATGCAAAAAGCTTTTTCATTATAAATCTGTAGATTTTTTTAATTTAAATTGAATTACTTTAATAAATATTAAATAATTAATTTAAATTGATTTAAATCGAATATTTTTTTAAATCATTTTTTTTAACTAATGAAAAATATATTTTTTGCAGCTGGTCACAGTTCCGAGAGTAAGAATGTTGCCATTTGGGATACTCTGATGCCCATAAAGAAAGCTTTAGTGGTTTGTGAGTACCTCTTACCTTATGATAAATAATCTACTGTCTTGACTATACTCGAGTATACAATATTTCGGTTGATTACAGAACCAAAAATAAATCATTCGCTCTCACACATGTGGTGACATGTGTATAGTGTGTAAGCGAGACAGAATGATTAGTGGCTGTCAGCACGCGTTATACAACATGACGTGTTTTAGCGTGGACGTGCCACGAGGGCGGAGCGGCGTGCGTGGCGTGGGCGGGGCAGGCGGGCGCACTGGTGTCTTGCGGGCGGCGTGGCGACGTGCTGGTGTGGGACCTGCGCGCGCGCGCGCCGCGCCACAAGCTCAACGCACATCACGCGCCCATCAAGTGTGTCTCGCTCTCGCCCAAAGAGGACTACTACGCGATCGGCGCCGCTGACGGGGACATTAAGGTATATCTATTCCTCTCGCTTTTGTTGAACTAAAACTTCATCAGGCAAAACTTGATGACTTGATTGTTACTCAGATTTTTTCGGGCGGAAGTAACGTTCATACATCACTTCCGCCAAAAATGGCCCCTAATTTAGTAAGTGCCATATAGATTAAAAGCTCTATTTTCTACTAACTACTTTATGAATATAATAAACCTTTTGCCGACCTTCAAACGCGGGTAATTTTTTGTAAAACGTTTGACTTAGGGACGAATTTAACACATTTAAATTAGTAAATAAATTAAAAGTATTGGACTAAAGCAGCAAATAATTGTACATTGTATAATTTTTTTACAGGTATTTTCACTAGCTACACATCAGCTGCTGCACACGTTCGCGGGAGAGCACGCAAGAAGCTCCTTCTTCAAACACATTGGCCAGGGCGTCACACAAATACATATAGGTAAGTACGCACTTATATCATCACTAACCACCTTCAATTAGCAACATCAACCCATCGCCGGCTCACTACTGAGAACGGGTGTCCTCTCAGGGTTGACTTAAGTTTACCACGCTGGCCAAATGCGGTTTGGTAGACTTTACACACGTTCCAATCGTGCCCAAGTCTGAGAACTGCCCTTGGACTTTCGTTGGGCTCCAAGCTGCCGGCGATAAGCTCGCCGCCATGCGTGGAGATGAGGCAGTCCCATGGTTGTCTCCACGGGCGATGGACTCGTGTCAGGCCTATTCTGACGATACCGTTATTTCACGCATGTCTCCCGGCAGACGGCGCGGGGCGCGTGTTCTCGTGTGGCGCGGACGGCACCATGAAGGTGCGCAAGCTGCCCGAGCGCGACCAGCCCGCGCACAACCACTACTCCACGGTGAGTGTCTTCTATTATCTATTTTTTACATATTATGTACAATGTAAATATCTACTTTCAAGCTTATTAATTTTACTTCTCAGTTCTTGCACCACTCGCGCTCTGGTCAATTAAATCGTTTCACAAAAGGTCGCCTGTAAGAGATTGCTTTAGCGATAAGGCCGCCCTTGCACGCTTTGTATAGTTTCTTAAGTATTTATGTATTGTTTTTCTGTAATGTGTGTGTGCAATAAAGACTTCTAATAAAAATAATAATGACGTCTTCAGACTAGCGCTATATTGCACGGAAACTCCGTCGCCAATCGCCACTACACTTTACTATATACTAGCCGTGTGTCCGATGGGATTTCCCATCATCTCCTATTCAACCTCCTAAGGGCCCTTTTCCATTGAAGCAGAGCGGAGGGGAGACGTGTGTTTTCTACCGATCAGATTATTACTGGAAGATCTATTGAACACATATTCGTTACAGTGAAAACGCATACTTTTAGTTTTTCACGTGAATCACAAATATAGAACGTTTTACATGATGAAGATTGAGTTCAATATGATTTGTAAAATTTTAATATTTCACTTCGATTCGCTGCCAATATGAATCAACCCTTAGAATCATTTTTTTTTAATCCTTTCTTAATGCTCACCAACGTTATATAAGAAACTCGTGTGCAAATTTTCACGCTTCTAGACTCACCGGTTTAAGCTGTGCGTTGTGCTATTCAGTTATAAGAATTTTATATACAACAGATAATCAACAGATGGCACATCTTCCACATTTTAACTTACTGATTTTAATTGTATAAATCCACGACCTGCACCCGTTAACGGAGATCGTTAATTGGATGAAATAATAATTTAAGAAAGTTGCGTGCGGTGCGTACCTATATATATATCAGATATGAGATTAGCTTTGAAAATATAAATTTATTTTCAGGTATAATCGTATGGTGGCCGAGCGAAGTGAAGCGAGTGTATAGCGAGGGCCGGAGTGGAGCCCTACGTCCCGCTGTGATGTATTTAATTGTTGCTGTTTGTTGTACGATGAGGATTATACGCCGTTAGACTAGTCACTGAGTAGGCGATGTTGTATCTTTAGTGTATTACAAATGTTTATGAATCTTTAGTTATTTCTAGTACGAAATATTCGCTGCTTAAGGTGAAGACAGACTGGTCTCACATACGCAACGTATGCGATGCAACGTTCCTCTGTTTGTGTACAAACTGCATTGACGTGTGCAAAGTATAATGTGTGAAAATGTCTTTAGGCGCGTCGGGCGATTTAGGGACGGGTAAAAACTTCAAGATCGCGTCACTGACATGCCAATAGATGTATTTTAATTTTCGATACTACGAGTAATTTGAAAATCTAAAAAAAGCTGATATTATGGTACGTAGTTACGAGTATGTTTCTACTTCTGTCGGCAGTTTGCGAATTTTTTCCAATTGAATTTTGGCATACTGTTCATAAAATCTAGAACACTAGTCTAAGAGTCCTTGCCTACTGATGCGGAGCAGAGCGGAGATGTATTAAATAGATCAATTAAATTAATCATTAATGACGTGATAATTTTATCAAGCCATTAATCAATTATTTAGTGAACTAGCGCCCTTAAGTGTGAAATATCATAGGAACAAACCCCACCTTCCCACTCTGATTTGGACGAGACCGTGTGGGATTGCTTTGCATGCGGTGGGTTTCTAATCCACGTTTTTATAAAACAGATGAAATTATACGTTGTTTACACGTGTACCAATGTTGGAAACAGTTGCTTCGCATACGTTGCGTACATGGAACTAGTCTGTCTTTACCTTTAACGTCGTCTTAGACGAAAGATTAGGTACGATTTATTTATTAGCGGGGAATGGTAGGGAACAGCGGAGCTGCGACGGAGTGGAGGAGTGAACTCTTCGAGTGCAATAACTCTGCAACTTATGAATTCGACCGCGGTCGAGCCTTTATTCTTGTTAACAGATAATCCTTCGAGATATTTAGCTTATATGAGTGCACATAATCTTAATACGTGTAACTTGTTGACGCATAATAAATAATTTACATATTATTATTATTCATAATAATTTAATTATATATTACGATTTACCGTATGTTTGTTGTCGTGGCTTAATACGTGTAATGTTAAAGTGTATCTCTATATAACCATATTATCGATTCATAATGTTTCGGGCGACCTATCGAAGGTTTCGGAGAGACATTCGTGAATAATGTAATCTTTAAAACAATCTTTTTAAAAACTTCACACACTTTACTATTAGGTGTAAGTGTTTCATCAATTTGTAAAATTGCAGGGATGATTTCAAATTATACGTCCATTTTGTTTTCTAAAAGCAATACGTTATTTAACAACATTTCGAAAATAAAGCAATAAAGCAACCTTGCACGCATTACGCTCTGGTTAACAGTATTATTTATTGATCACAGAATGAAAGGCGTCCGAGAGATTTTTTCTCAGAAACGAAATCCGCAAACCCGTTGGCGTGCATTTTTATAAAGGATTTTTTTAATGAAATAAATAAATTAATACATAATGGGGATGATGACTATTTAGTAAAATCGGCGACTTTTTATCAAATGTCAAAACGATTTCTTATTGAGGGAGCTTGTATGAAATTCACGGATTTAACGTCATGCACATTTGACGTACTTTTTAGGTAAATCGATCGTTTAAAATGGTTAGCAAAACTTAAAACTAGCATCGAATGTGGATTTTACGAATTTTGGAAGACAGATAGACATCATCCCCATTATAACCACATTCAAGAGCCAGTCGAGCCAGTCATAGGGTTAAAAAAGGTTGCTTTTTTTTTACAATTCCTGAAATAGATGCCTTCGTATGCACGTCACTGCGTCCACGGTGTTTGTGTGTGTGTGTGTTGCATTGTGATATGTTCTGACGCGGGACGTCAGGCTCGCATTTTATTCCAATAAAATTACAAAATTATTTACTTTTCTACTTATAATTTGGAAGATGTTGTGTATGCATTCAGTTAGCAAAGGCTCGGATACACATGACGCCCGTTGGTGACAAGTCCAATGCGGCTTCTAGTAGCTTTCACTTATCTGTGCTTTCATACCAGGAACTGTTCAATACAAAGGGGTTCACTGCACAGTCAAACTGCGTTATTGCAATAGTCGCCATAGTGTAACGTGTTTTAAATTTTAATACACTTTGAACTTTATATTGTGTTCCTTAAGGTGGAATTTTAAGATTTCCATACACTTTTTTAAAAAATCGGAACGGAAAAATTGGACGCACGGTCTACGCGTCATAACTTCTTCCAGTCTAATGCTAAAAATGCCACCGTAAGCAATACAGTATAAAGCTTACCTTCCATACTCGGTGCGGAGTCAGTGTCTATGTAATGTGCGAAAACCTTAAATCATCAGTATGACTGTAACCTCTTACCGTGTAGGTGAAGAACTCGATCGTCGCTGCCGCCGCGTTTTGTGTGTCCAAGCCATAAGTGTCTTTTGGTTTATCCTATTTTTTTTCTATAGCTTATTTTTCGAAATATTTAGAATCTTTTCTTAATATTTTATGTACCACTCACGATTAATGAGTATTTAATTAGAGCATTTCTTAAATAATAATTTATTTTTAACATAATTCTGTTTTTAATCGTCTAATAATAAATAACTATATTAATATCTTTTTTAATACGTAAAATCATTAAAAAGACGAGTAATTGCAGTGGAATTGACACCTTGTATAACCAAACCACATGTCTACTGTCAAAAGACATTTCCTAGACAGTTTCGTTATTTATATTCGGTTAACTATTTGTAATTTTTAGGGTTCCATACCTCAAAAGGACAAAAGGAACCCTTATTATAGGTTAATATTATTTTATCGCCAAAGTTGTGTACAGCGAGTACCTTTAAATTCATTTCTGAAATAAGTTACCATCTTTTTAGGTCTTATTATTTTTAAATTCGCACAATAAACATGTAATTTGAAGGACTGAACACATTGTTTAGAACCCGCTACGAATATACAAGAACAATTTAATTATAACCATAAAAATAGTTCATTTACATCATTTCTAAATTTCTAAATATTTTATTATTATTTTTTCAAACGGTCTTTGTGCACATGTGAGAGCACACCGTTAAAAAAACCATTAGACAATATTGATAAAAAATTATAATATTGAAAGTTGAAAATTATGTATTTGTAAAACAATAATAAAATCTCAGGAAATTAATTAATGAGGCACACAGGCAGAAAAATGAAATTAATGCTATAAGTGATATATTTGTAATAGTACCTATTTCAGAACTTTTAATTAATCAAATTAATAAATTGTAAATAGTACGTATCTGAAAAATTGCGTCTAAAATTTATTTTCTGTGGAAGTATTTACCTATACAATCCATTTAATTTGTTTATACAGTTAATGTATGTTTACAGATAAATTATTATTATTATAATCTACATTTTTTTTTTGTTTAATTGACGTTGCTCGTTTGTTTTACTGTAGATAAATCAATTTTTTTAGTAGGTGAATGTAGTATTGTATTATCATAATCATGAGCAGATCCACCTAGTGTATCAATAGAGTAGTTTTATTAAGTTCGTTAATAATAACAGAATGTCAAATGTTTTATTCAATTGAGTTGTAGTGCAGTGTTATAACTGTGCATTTACATATTCGTCACTCGCCGTTTGTGTGAGCTGAGGCCGAAGAGGAATATGTTTATACAGTATGAGATTTACTCAACCTTTATAAAATTCGAAACACAACGTCGAAAAACAATAACGTCAGAGTAAAATGAGTTGAACTCTACAGCTCCTTGAGTCAAAAATTCAAAACCATCGATTTTAATTTTGCGTCGTAACCGCTTGGAGCGTTAACGAATTGGAGCTTTAAAACAAGGCAATTAAGGACCATTTTGCTGTAACGCTGGTGTTTTGACGTTTGCATTGTATTGACATTGGTGTGATGTAAAATCTCTAAGCACTGCTAACTCGTATCCTGGTTCAACACTCGTCGTGCCCTCTCGAGTGAATAGTAAATGCACCATCAGGCGCGATATTGCGTCTCCTGCTAACGTTGTTATATTATGACATTTCCAAGCATGCAAGCAGCTTAAAAAAGCTGTCTGTATTTTGAATAGTATGTCTTTGTAAACATTATTCTGACGGGGTGCTTTTTTGCATGAGGTCTGCTACTCCATGTTTTAACTAATTGGTCCATAAATATAATTTTTACAATATCCATAAATATATATTTTCAAGAGACCTCTTATTTTATATTATTAAGATTTGAAATTATATAAAATCAATGTAATTGTTCAATATGTATATAAAAATATTATTTTTTAGAATTTTGCTTGGAATCAACAGTAAGTTGTGTGTTCTTTTATCAATACTGATATCTAGCTACGAAATATTGCAATACTTACAACCTGCCAAGCCAAAACTTATGAGAGTCCTGTAACTTTTCAAATTAATGAACGTGGCATCTGAGTTGCGTTTTAATTCGTATAATTAAAATGGGACGTCAAAAAACGAGGTTAGGTCGTACATATAAAATGACAACCGCTGGCGATGCAACGTTCGTTAACTTCAAAACTTATACTCAGGGCCCTGTATCTATAGGATAATAATAATTATTATTGTAAAATAGGGTTTGACTATTTTTACACAACTGCTCCAAGAGGAAAATGTTTTTAAAAATGTTATTTTTTCAATCAAAATATTCTTTGGAGTAATGTAGCATGTAACGTCTATTGTGTGATTCAAATAGTTACATAGGTACCCCTACGTAGTCATCACATTGCATGTGATTTATAAATCAAAAGTATTTACGTAGTAACCTATTCATAATATTATGTTATACTTTTTTCTTACAATCTTTACTCCAGGTATTATTCTTATTTAGAGAAAATTATACTCCACGCTATTAACTAATTCGCAAGGTATCAAACATACTAGTCAAGTGCCCTATTATTACAATATTTAATAATCTAAAACCACACGCTGCATCTGTGTTATTGTTTGTGAACAATGTTCGTATTGATTAAAGCTTATTTTGTTTTATTTATGAAAGAATGTTTAAAATAAAGGTTAATCTAAAAATATGTGTTTCATTATACCCTGTCTTCAAGCAAGTTAATTCTTATAAAGATTTAAATCCATACTAATATTATAAATGCGAAAGTTGAAAAGTTCTGACTGCTAGCTTTTCGCGGCCCATCCCTTAAACCGATATTGACGAAATTCGGTACAGGTACAACTAGCACCCCGGAGGACGACATAGGCTAAGTAGTATTTTACACCAGTTTCCTTGATTTCTGGAAATAATAATAAAAAACTACTAGTAGAGTATGAAAACATTATTTATTATAATAAATTCACAAGTCCAATTTACAGATGCTACAATACTGTAGTTTACTTGTATTTAGTCTCAAGTTCTTTGACTAGTGAAAGTAAAGGTTGATTCAGACTGACACTGTCGAAGCGAAGTTTCTATTCTTCACAGTTACAGCGAATACGCGCGTATTAAGATTTTGCTAAAAAGTAAATTAGCTTCTAAATAGCATAGACATTTATGACGTAAAGCGAGGGGTAGCAATCGCTCTCAAAAAAATGATGCGTATATTCGACCGAATTTGCCTACTTCTTTTCTCGGTAGAAGTAAGTGTGAAGTGCACTATGTTGTGGAGCTCAATATGCAAATTTTAAATTGTCGCTACATACCATTCGCTTCGACTCTGTCAATGTGAATCGACCCTAAGTTTTATACATCTTCAGCCAAGCTTCTTACATCGGTAAATAAATAAAACAATTTTCAACTAAGATTTTTATGCTCAATATTGCCTCTACACCAATAAATATTTGCGCCGTGTGTTGTACCAGAACGCTGTTTGCGGTATGAATGTTATTTTCTGCGTAAATTCGAACACGTAAACGCTGTTTGACTTGACGATTTACGAACCTCTTGACGAACCGAGAGGACTTAGCTACACAATTATAGATCAAATGTAAGTACCTATTTTGTTAGAGCAAAAACTAGTGAGGAAGTTTGGATATCTACTTTACTACAAGAAGAGGTACTTCACTTTATGATGGGACTAAAATAAACAAATTACTCAGTTGAAGATCTTCATATCTTTATCAGTCAATTTTATTCCTAAATTATCCAATAGAGACTGCACAGCTTTCTTCTCATTTAATGTTGTATTACCTCGTGGATTCTCTACAAAGAGGGTAGCAGACTTTGAACCATTAGCAATATTTACGAACTTACAAAAAGGACTACTCTGTGATTCAACGTCTTTAGGTTTTGTGGGCGAAACTACAATGCTCTTTGTATTTAAATCAACAGTCTCCTTTACTTCAACCCCATCACACCACAATGTAAACTTCATTCCATACAGGCCAAATAAAATTTCCACCTCCCTATACAAACTGTCCAGGTTTATATTCTTATCTTTACTTTTAAGAATGATGCTTCCTTGATTTGTATTTACACCAAACCGCGGTGTAATATTTTGTAAAATGATATTAGCCCAAGGATTCGAAGGTAGTTCTACCTCCTTTCGCCAAGTAATAACCAACTTCAGCTGTGAACCTTTCAGGTCCTGAGTTTCTTGAATTATAAGCGGTTTGGAAGGCGACAGTTCATCGATAAATTTCAAAGGCGCTTTAACCGTACTTTCGATGAGATCGCGATGTGAGTTTATTATACGCAAAATGTCACTTTCCTTGTTAACTGAGAAATAGACGTCAACCTCATCGGTTGGTACCAAATGCGCTTTTTTCCTGAGCTTCTGTAACCTGTTTATGATTTCTCTGGCAAATCCTTCGTCAAGCATGCTCTGATCGGGCGTAACATTTAATAAGATCAACACGTCATTGTCACTGTGAGCCTCGTATTGATCGTTGCCTTGAGCTTGAAATATAACTCTCACTTCAGAGAGGTCGACACGCTGGCCCATGAGTTCAACGAAACCGTCGGCAACAAATTTTTCACATTGCTCATTGTTGAGGTCTTTTAAAGCTTGTGTTACAGCTTTAAAATCGCCTTTCAGTCGAGCACCAAGTATTTTATGGTCTGGCTCTACTCTTAATGTTATACCATATTTTTCTTTGTCACTCGAAAGTTCCACTTTCTTTATGTTAATTTCTTCCAAAACATAGTTCAACAAGGTGTTAATATCATCCAAATAAGTTTGATCCTGATGTATTACAACCATTTCAGGTAGAGGGTATTTGATTGGAATTGTTTTTCTGTCTCTCAAAACTCGCCCGAGTTCAATCACAGATTGCATTCTTTGTACTGCTCTTTCGATATTCATATCTACGAAATTCAATTTTGGCTCTGGTATCATGTTAAAATGAACGCTTTCCATGGAGCTTCCAGGTAACAGTTGGCGTAAAGTCTTGTACATGAGCTCTGTCAAGTATGGAGTAAATGGAGCCATCACTCTCACCATATCAAACAGAACACCGCACAAGGTATCCAATGCCACTTGACAGTCCTTGATCCCATTCTCACCCTTTAGCCTCTTTCTATTCATTCGGACGTACCAGTTGGTAAGGTGGTCGATGAATTTTGTCAGTCTCGGTACAACAGTATAAAGCCTGTAGGCAGCCATTTCTGTCATCACAAATTGAATCAAAGATTGCGTAAACGAAGTTATCCATTTGTCCATTACATTTTCTCTAACTGCATTTTCATTAAATCTGTAGTCAACTTTGTCTTCTTGAACAATCCTTTCAACATTTTGCATTAAAAATCTAAATGCATTGTACCATGGCAAGAATACATCCTTGATGACATCTCTAACACCTTCCTCTTTGAAACGAAGGTTCTCGGCTTTCACAACTGGCGAATTTACGAGATAAAGTCTCAATGCATCAGCACCATACTTTGATACAACTTCTAAGGGATCTGGATAATTCTTCTTCCTCTTTGACATTTTTTGTCCATCAGATGCCAAGATCAAACCATTAGCAATCAAATTCTTAAATGGGGGTTTGTTAAACAAAGCGGTGGACAGTACAATCAGAGTGTAAAACCAGCCTCTCGTTTGGTCTATACCTTCTGCAATGAAGTTTGCAGGGAAAATATCATCAAATTCTTTTTTGTTTTCAAAAGGATAGTGACACTGGGCATAGGGCATAGATCCTGATTCAAACCAACAGTCAAACACCTCTGGCACTCGCTTGAGTGGTGGCTGGCCAGGTCTTGCAGATGGAATTTCTAAATGATCAATGCTCTCTCTATGGAGGTCTGTAATCTCTTTACCAGTCAAAGCACTGAGCTCTGCAATGCTGCCCACACATATTACTTCTTGCTTGTCGGGAGATATCCACAGAGGGATAGGTGTTCCCCAATATCTATTTCTACTTATGGCCCAGTCTCTAGCTTCTTTTAGCCAATTCCCAAACCGTTTTTCTTTGACATATTCAGGCACCCAATATGTTTCTTCACTGGATTTTAAGAGGTTTTGGCTCATTTGTTCCACTCTAACGAACCAAGAAGGCACCGCCTTGTAAATGAGAGGGGTCTCTGAACGCCAACAATATGGGTAACTGTGCTTCACTTGTCCAGCTTGTATGAGTCTATTCCGAGCTTTGATGTTCGTAATAATATTTTTATCTGCATCTTTAACATACTGTCCCTCAAAATCTTTTACAGGTGCTACAAATCTGCCACTGGCATCAACCGGGCATATGATATCTTGGTCTCTCGTTACAATACCAGCCGCCAAACAAACTCTGTAATCGTCTTCACCAAAATATGGTGCCTGATGAACAACACCTGTACCTGAATCATTGGTGACATACCCATCAGTTAACACTTGATAACCATTGGGGCATTTATCCACAAAGTAATCAAAGATAGGGGTGTATTTTATCCCTTTTAGTTTTTCACCTAAGAATTTATCAAGCACTTCAAAATCCTCAACATTTTTGAAGACAACAGGAAATCTATCCTCTTGTAAGACGTAGCAAGTTCCCGTTGCTTTTTCTTTGACTTTTAGATAAGTTAATTTAGGATTAACACAAAGAGCTACATTGCTAGGAAGAGTCCAAGGAGTGGTGGTCCAAGCGAGGAGAGAAAATCCCTCTGCAGTAGGAAACGAGATCACAACAGCCGGATCCACAACATCTTTATAGTTCTGTCCAGCCTCAAAGTTCGACAGGGGGGTAGAACATGTAGTGGAATAAGGCATTACCTTAACTCCTTGATAGACCAAACCTTTGTTGTAGAGTTCTTTGAACACCCACCAAACTGATTCCATGAACCATGGGTATAAAGTCTTATAATCATTTTTAAAATCTGTAAAGAAGAAATGCATAATATTAGTTTTTTTTTTAATTTTTGCAGATATGATGTGAATGAACATTAAAACTTCATTTCTGATTCACATAATATTCCAAGAGATGCCTATCAGCTATAGCTTTTTATTTTACCTATTCTCAGAATGGTTGTAAATATAAAATGGAATATATGATTGGGAACTCTCAATAACAGCAGCAGGGTATTCCTGCCATAGAATCCAGGTATTAAAGACTCCAATAACCTAAACATATAAAGGAAATATATCCAATGTAAGCTGCATTAGAAATGGAACTGATTGGCACTCCTAATGAAATGCGACATCGCCGCCACGAGCTGCAGTGGGACAAGCTTCATACAGTTACGTCATACACACGCACACGCACGCGCACGTTCATTGTGAATGCGTGCAGTGCAGTTGCCGGCGTGAGTTGAGTTGTTGGTAAATGTACTTATGAATGGGACAGCCACCATCGCCAGTCTGGTGACACATTCTTTATCAGAACCATATTACCAAATTCGCTGTTTGGCCAAAGGTTATTTGTTTCCAGGCAATATATCCCTCAGTGTTTCAGGCTTTTGGTGTATTAGAGCCATAATGTATTTTTTTAGGACAGGGAATGTGATTATAATTAATTACCTATCCATCTCCCCATGCGTGTAATAATAGTCTCCCACTCATCTGCATACTTCATAACAATTTTTCGACATTCAGCATTATATTTGTCTATACCCATTTTCTCTACATCTTCTGGTCCTTTTATTCCTAGACTTTTATCAATTTCAAATTCGACTGGCAGGCCATGACAATCCCAACCAAATCTTCTTTCCACATGATAACCCTGCAAAGGAATGCAAACTTTATTACTGTTTTCATTTGCAAAGTTTGGATTATGACTGTTTCAATAAACTCATACTACATCATACCCCTGATCAGTTTCTAAGGGGTATTGTACCAAAGTTCATAGCTTGGCACAACTTTGCCAATAGGATGGAAAAGGACTAGATAGGACTATGATATAAAAGGAAGTGGCTGAAGCAATCATTCAATAATAAAATACTTATAAATGTGACAGTTTGTCTACTTGTCTGGAAACTTTTCACAGTCCATCCTGGGAATGGACATAGGCATCTTTTTTAACCCAGAAAATTATAGAATTCCTACAGGATTTTTAAAAAACCTTAATCCACATGGACAAAGTAGCTAGCATCATTTAGTCAGTAATTAAAACTATTATTTTAATTAAGAGTAAAATAAACCTTACAGATAACATGCCACTGTCTTAATCATAACAAACATAGTACATTAATCATACCAGCCCCAAGTTTAAGATTTACAGAAGCACACATATAAACATAAAACTGACAGCATTATCACCATCAAAGTAATACCAGAGCCTCAATTAAAGATAGAGGAGCAGACTGAAACCTATAAGACTAACAATTAAAACTGCACCCACTCTGTAAATCTTTATTCTAGTGAATGAGAAAAGAAAATAATAGTCATATTTAATCATAGCTACAATTCTTTGAAAAAAAATAAGTGAAAATACCTTTTGATGGGCATATCGTGTGACTACATCTTTGATTGTTCCAGCCAAGATGTGACCATAATGAGGCAGCCCAGTCGCAAATGGTGGCCCATCATAGAAGGAATATCTGTAATTAGTAAAATACAATAACATCAGTCAAGTGCAAGTCAGACTTGCACATGAGTGGTTCTGTATTCTGTACTGTTGTACAAGAACTAACACTATTTAATTTTCATGGTCTCCATTTTAAAAAAATTATTATTTGTTTTTCCGTTGAGGCTATACCTCAACAGAAATACACATTCCGTGCTATTTTCAAATCTCTAAGTATTACGGTTCACGAGATACAGGCTACAGCCCGCTGACATACAGATGGACGAACGGACAGCAAAGGCATAGTACTAGGGACTAGGGTTTCGTCGGCACCCTTCTGGTTTGGACTAACAACGTTGTAATAATCATTTAGTGCTTGAAATTTTATTTAAGTTTGCTTTAATATCAAAGTTTAGAAGGCATATAGGTTAGGAAACCCTTACCTTGGTTTATTTTTTGATTGCTTTAGACATGTCTGGAAAGCATCAATTTTTTTCCAAAATGCTAAAACTTGTTCTTCCTCTTTTGGAAAATTTATATATTCAGGAACCCGATCAACTTTTAGCGACATGATGAAATATCGCCTTTATTTTAAAATTTAAAACTTCCACGCAGAAATCCACATCAGTCACAGGCAGCCACAGACTAGGGGATCAGTTGACAGTGGTTGACACTTGACAGTCACAGGCAAAGACAAAGGGAAATGATGATTGTTGTCTATCGATAGTCCAGTATCTATCGACTATCGATAGCTAAGGCAACGCCAATAGTGACTGCAATCTATCGATAGTATTAATAGCGCAAAACAAGCAACGTACTATCGATAATTCTACCTTCGAAACTATCTAAAGTTATAACTACTATCTATCGATTGTTTTTTGGTACTTATTGGCAAATTTTGCAATACTTTCGATACTAACGGAACTAGAAGTATCGGTAGTATCGATAGTATTGCCTTCATCCGTTTTGCGCTATCGATATTATCGATATCAACTATCGATATGCAATCGATAGATTGTCAACACTAAAATGAATGACAACCACATGACAACAACAAAATATTATTATGTCTACAATATTTTATTGTTTTTGGTTTCCTTGGTTTCGTTGTTTGATTTCTTAAATTCCTATCTTGTGATCAAAATTTAGCGTCTATAAAGTCATATCATCATGAATTAATATAATTTTCAACCAATTCAACCCATTAAAAGACAGAAAATTATATTTCTAATAAATTATAATTTATCATGGATTGTGCATGGCTCAAAACATCTTCAAGGTATTGTACTTAGTGATAAATTTACTGGACTATAATTATTTTATAATAGGAATACCAACAATGCATTAGTAAGCCAATAAAACACCTCTATACAAAACCATTGTGTTTTTAAAAGTTATTAAGTATATTCCTATGAATCTACCTGATGATTTGCAATCATCGATATCTGCAATCTGCCTACGAGTTTGTTTTTATCCTTGATTTATATGGGCCCCTGATTATTAACAAAATAATTTCAAATTTATTTAAAAATTATTTCTTGCCTTGTTTAAATATATTTTGAATCCCTGTAACATATGATAAATAAAATGTTATTTTTTCAGCTTAAAGAGAGGCATCGAAGTTGTAAATCACTTGGATGAAAGTAGATTTGAACAGTTTCTCAGAAGAATTGTAACAAAATTAAAACTTTATGACTCTGAAATTTTCACTGAAGAAGAAAGAAGAAAGTTGGAAAAAATATTTCAACTCAATGAAGAACAGTTGCTGTTAGCGATCAAATCAATTCTGTATATATTTAAAAGGCTTTTTAAGTTTATATTTATGCCAAATAATTTAAAAACTGATTTATTAAATATAGGATTTAATAATGAAAAGACAAATTTCCTTATCAAAGTTTGGTCAACAGAAACAAGTGTGGTGCTAAATGAAATGGGCTCAAGTTCAAATGAAAAATATGAAGATGATCCTATTCTTCATTGGAAGCTTAATGCAGAATTAAGTTCAGAATACCAAAAGAAATGTAAAATACCTAAAGCTTATATATCATTTATAGGTAAAAATGATGAAACTGAAATAGAAATGACTCGTCAGGATCTCAATTCAATATTTTTGCAAATTGAAGCAATTCAAACTGAACTAGATATTTTATTGTAGTGAGAAGCTGTTGTTCTCCGCCTGTAATAAATTTGTGCCTTCTATGTTGAAAATTTTAATATATAAAATTACTTGAAAAAACGTATAGATATTAATTCATACCTACTTATTAATTTTTTAAGCTTCCACAGTCCATACCTCAAAAGGAACCCTTGAAGGATCACTTTATTATCTGTATGCAAGTAATAATTCTTATTAAAGCATTTTGAAGTACTAATAAATTCTTTTGACTCTCATTTGATATCCCACTCGATACAATAGTAAAAAAAAAAACTATTGGAAACCCCCACGTTTTTGGATGTAGGAAAAACGGAACCCTTATTGGATCACTTTGTTGTCTGTCTATCTGTCCGTCGTGCCTGTCAAAAAAACCTATACGGTACTTCCCGTTGACCTAGAATCATAATATTTGGCAGGTAGGTACATCTAACAGCACACTTTAAGTACCTAAAGGAATAAATCCGAAAACTGAATTTGTGGTTACATGTGGTTTGTGGTTACCGAAAAAAAATATTAAATTTTTTTTCAATTTTCGCAGTAAGATAGCTATACCAAGTGGGGTATCAGAAAGAACTTTACCTGTATATTCTAAAAAAAGATTTTATGCATAATAGTTTTCGATTTATCGTGCAAAATGTCGTAAAAAATACCTGAGTACGGAACCCTCAGTGTGCGAGTCTGACTCGCACTTGGCCGGTTTTTTTTTTTAATTTTAAGCTCTGGATATCAGTCCCTACTCCCTTAGCAATCGGTCGTTGGCACGAGCGTTAAAAAAGCGTAGCGTTAAAACCCGGCGTTGCGCTGACAATACGAAGTGCGCGATAAAAAAGCGTTGACGTGTGAACAGATACTTGGGAATGCATTTGTTCTATTTGAACGCTTTTCTAACGGACGTTAAAAAAGCTCTCGTGCGAATTAGGCCTGTAGAGATTTCAGATTTGTATAAGCCATAAGCATTGTGTACAAGATAGTGCACAAAGGTAATCTACATAACATATGATAGTGCACTTGAGATTTAATTCCCTGCATTAAAATAAATAATGTTGCAGTAGCATAACCCATATAACCTTATTGTTAAAATTATTTCGCATTTTCATTTGTAAATTGGTAGTGGTAGGTTTATTTTTCCATATGTAGCCTGTAGGTAAGTATCCAAGCCTTATCCAATATCCAAAATCCATAATCCAGATTCTTAAAATGTTTGCTGTTAGCATTGTAAGAATCTGTTAAAAAAAAAATATATAAAAAAAAAATTATCCAAGCTCTTTGAGTTCACATGGTTTGACACGTTTTTTTTTTTTTTTGTTCTTTCTTTAAATCTGGCTTTACTCTGATTAGCCAATGTCAAGTTTGTGATATTTTCAAGTTATTGAATTTATACAAGTATGGACTCCGTCTGCGCCGGCGCCCGCCGACATACGCGCGGCGCCCCTTTAGAGCGCTTCCCAGTCAGTTCCACCACCAAAAAACACCAACTAACACAAAAACCAGCCACTCTTAACAAAAAAAAACACTCCAAACAAGCACAGCACGCGCGCCAGCAAACGCCATCGCAGACGAAGTCTTTGACACGTTTACAATGTTACCCGTAAAATTACCCATGAATAGACCTACCTAGATATTTGTGTATTATCTATGCCCGTGAGCGTGACTTATGGTCACTTTGACACATTTTTGGCAGCACTTTTGAAGCTATAAGTGTATTATCTATGGCACTTTGGCAACCCGTGGGTGAAGTGTGAACTATTTTCTTCATTGTTGACCTTTCCTAAATCTTAGGTGTAATTATTTCATCATTAGGAGTATTCAGACTGTATCTTAATAATCTAGTTAATAATCAATTTATCTCTACGATGGACTCTGAAGACGACACGAAGGACGATGTCGATTCTGGTAACGAATCCAGCGGAGACGATGTCGACTTTGTCATGGACGAGACTCACAGTACAAGGGAACGGCAAACGGAACTCGAAGAATATCCATACGAAGTGTTATCTACAGAGGAAATCGTCCAGCACATGGTTGATTGCATCAAAGAAGTGAATACAGTAGTTGAGGTCAGTATGTTAGTAGTAAACAATGGGTACTTCGAATGAGGTTACTCGTACGTTGGTTTACTTTACTGTTTTATTTTCATAACTCTTTCTAAATCGTTTCGAATACTGTTTCAAGGATATAGAATTACCTCACCATCTATTTATTATAATATGAACAGACCAAAATGTCTGATTGGAATAAAATCGAATCAATGTTATTGTTGGAATTTAAGTAACTAAATCAACAAAATGCAAAGCAAAATGAGTCATACTATGACAATAGTATCCTACTAACGTTTTTTTTCAACCACAAAGTTTATTCCAATTCTAAATTAATAATCATTTAAAATTAGGTCATTAAATTATAGACAATGAAGTTCTTTTTGCTTTGGTTGAATAGTTCTTAATACACTCAGGATATTTTAAAGAATTTTATGTACTATACAACAGTAATATTTTTCTTATTAAGTACTCACAATTTATGAAAGGAAATTAAAGTGTCTTTGTGTGATTTTATATTATTTTTCTAAATGTCTAAATCAAACATAAATTGCTCACTTTATCTTTTAAATGAAAGAAAAGTAACAGTTACCTAATAAACACATGTACTAATTGTAGATACCAGCCACAACAACTCGCATACTTCTGAATCACTTCAAATGGGACAAAGAGAAACTAATGGAAAGATTCTATGATGGAGATCAGGATCAGTTGTTTGCCGAGGCTAGAGTTATAAATCCATTTAGGAAACCAGTCATACAAAGGCCAAAGGTAACAAGTCATGAACCAATATTCAACCATAATAATGTAAATGATATAGGAAAACCTTAATTTTGGTTTTAATATTAGTTTTCTATACTCCTAGCTAATAATCTTAAGTAGATAGTTGGCTAAGTAGTGCCCCCACCTGCCATACATTTTCTAACATTTATGTTTACCAATTTCTATTTTATAGAATACAAAGCTTCTTTTTTTCCAGTTACCAGTTACTATTTAGTAGCAGTCAGATTTTTTATTAGGGTTCTGTACCTCAAAAGGAACCCTTATAGATTCACTTAGTTGTCTGTCTGTCTGACCGTCTGTTGTGTCTGTCAAGAAAACCTATGGGGAACTTCCTGTTGACCTAGAATCATGAAATTTGGCAGGTAGATAGGTCATATAGCATAAATTAAAGGAAAAAACTATCTATATCAAATGGGTTATCATATGAAAGGGCTTTACCTGTGTATTTTAAAACAGATTTTTATTTATTTTATGCATTATTGTTTTTGTTTTAACATGCAAAATGTCAGAACAATACCAGAGTACTGACCCCTCGGTGCGCTAGTCTGACTTATACTTGTCTGGCCTTTTTATTACGTTGTTTTTCATAGTTGATAAATACATATAAAGACTGCTGCCTGATAGTGGAGAGGATGTGCCTGTACATAGTTCATCATCATCTCCACCCATCATTGGCTTACTATTGAGAGTGAGTCTCTTCTCAGAATCTGAATATGGCTTTGACCATACTTCACCACACAGGCTAAGTGTAGATTGGTAGACTTCACACACCTTTAAGAACATTATAAAGAATTCTCAGACATGTAGGTTTCCTCAATGTTTTCCTACTGTATAAGGACAAGGTCAGCAGTCCTATGGAAAACAAACTATCATATGACTATTAAAAAATTTTTCTTTGGAGTAAGAATCTCAACATAATACTAATTTCTAGTAAGATCACATGCTGTAGGAGTTATTCTGACATAATTGGTTAAAACTGTTTATATTTTCCTGCATTTTGTGTTGTTTTAGTTGCCTAGACGGATATCATCATCAGGAACTGAGGAATGTGAAATATGCTTTACAATTCTTCCAACTTCAGTAAGTTTTTTCCTTGAATAAATGATCTTTATCAAATTCCTACTAATCAACCTTATCAATATGATAAACTAAATTGCGGCCACGTTGGCCAATCTGTGTAAAGATCCATCTGCGTGAGAGATACTGTAGGCACAAATGTGTATATACAAACACCAGAGCACTCTCTATTCCCTCACACTCATAGCCCGATGGGACGGAAATCGGGTGATGATGTTTTACGTGCTCTCTGAAACATGGAGGTGAAATACCGTGCACTTTCTAACATCGAGATAGTACTAAGAATTTCTTAGCAGAAAAATCCCATACCTAAAACTTAACAACAATAAATTTTTCCACCCCTTACAGATGATGACAGGCTTAGAATGTGGTCACAGATTCTGCACACAGTGCTGGTGTGAATATTTAACAACAAAAATAATGGAAGAAGGCTTAGTGAGTATTCGTTTTTATGATAAACTGGCTGATGCCCGCGACTTCGTTTGCGTGGATTTAGGTTTTAAAAATTCGTCCGTGGACACTCATTGATTTACCGGGATAAAAAGTAGCCTATGCGTTAATCTAGGGTCCAGAAGTTTTTGCGTGAAAGAGTAACAAATATGCATACATACACACACACACACACATACAAACTTTCACCTTTATAATATTAATGTAATTAGTGTGATAATAATATTGTTTCTTGTGATATGATTAGATATTTTATTAAAATTTATTGATAGTTCCACAATGGACTAATTGTGTTTATTCATCTAAAATCTAAATTATATAAGGAGAAGGTGGCTCACTGATCGATCTATTAATAACTGCACAGCTCAAAATACTGGACAGATCGGGCTGAAAATTGGCATGATATTATGACATAGATATCTGCTAAGTAAGGATTTTAGAAAATTCTACCTCTAAGGGAGAAAAATAAAATTTTGAAATTTGTGTAATCCACGCGAACGAAGTCGTGGGCATAAGTTATTAAAATATAATATATAGGCTTATGGATTGAATAAGAAAGCTCTGATATATTCAACAAGTAATGGAGGAATGCCTGGAATAACTCATATACTATAATGTAGTTCACTAACCGTGAAGCTTAGGCAGAGAGGAGGCCTATAACTTTGATCATAGGTGGGCATGGCGGCCAAGATGCTTGTACTATACAGATTTGCTCGATTTTTGATGATAGACATTGTTATATTTTAATTGTGTAATCTGTAAGCACCTTAAGAAAATGATATTATAATATATCTATGTTTGGTAGGGTCAAACAATAGCGTGCGCGGCGCACGCATGCGACATCCTGGTGGACGACGCGACGGTTATGCGGCTGGTGCGCGAGCCGCGCGTCAAGCTCAAATATCAACACATTATTACTAATAGTTTTATTGAGGTAACTATACTCTCTACGCTAACCTTCTATTAGAGCAAATAGTAATGTTGAGATCAACAGGTACAGATGTTCTATTTCACGAAGACCATCTGGCTATGTTTTTGTGAGTGCACACGTATACATTGTTATAGTGTGCGTGGCGTTCAGTCTCGCCCGCGGCGACACGGTTCACGCTATGCACACAAACGCGTCTAAAATTTGATCCTGCACCTTTTTGGAAATTGCTTTTCGATGTTCAATCATTATGTTCAATAACAGTAATAATAATTAATCCAAGGACTTGGAAGACATTGAAAATAAACATGATTCTTAGAGATCTATAATAATGTTGTTGTTTTGCGCAGTGCAACCGGCTGCTGCGCTGGTGTCCGTCGCCGGACTGCAGCAACGCGATCAAGGTCGCGTACGTGGAGGCGGCGCCCGTCACGTGCCGCTGCGGACACAGCTTCTGCTACGCGTGCGGCGAGAACTGGCACGATCCCGTGCGCTGCTGCCTGCTGCGCAAGTGGATCAAGGTGGGTGCAACCTAATGCGCGCGTCTAAACGGCCATACTGACGCAAATGTGTGCGTCGACATAGTAATTTTTGCGAAAATAGAATGCGAGTTTGTGGCCCTACTAGCTGATTCCACTTCATCCGTGTGGGATAAGATTATCAAAGGTCTATTAGGAACTCTTTGATTTTCCGGAGTAAAAAATAGCATAAGTCACTGTCCAGGTCAACTATATCCATGCAAAAACCCTGTAAAAAAATCTGCTTCAACAAAATTCAAGTTTGTTACCTAAACATTTTATTGTTTGGAATAAAATAATTACAATCTGCAACAGAAATGCGACGACGACTCGGAGACGTCAAACTGGATCGCCGCGAACACGAAAGAGTGTCCAAAGTGCAACGTGACGATTGAGAAAGACGGCGGCTGCAACCACATGGTGTGCAAGAACCAGAACTGCAAGGCAGACTTCTGCTGGGTGTGCCTCGGGCCCTGGGAGCCGCACGGTAGCAGCTGGTACAACTGCAACAGGTGACTACGTTATATAGTACAGTAATATGAAGTAATAGTATTATTGTTTAATTGAATGACATTTAAAATTTGGTCTATATCCTGTTCGAAGGACCAATTCTACGTGTTGATAACGATGTAATGTCATTGTGCAGATACGACGAGGATGAAGCGAAAGCGGCCCGCGACGCGCAGGAAAGGTCGCGCGCGGCGCTGCAGCGCTACCTATTCTACTGCAACCGATACATGAACCACATGCAATCCCTGCGCTTCGAGTCCAAACTCTACGCGTCCGTCAAAGAGAAGATGGAAGAGATGCAGCAGCACAACATGAGCTGGATCGAGGTGAGACGGAACTGAGGCATAAATTAAAACTTTCGGCATTTCCAAGATTCTAAACAGATTCGAAATTAATAGAGCAGTCTCTGATAACATCCACACGAGTGTCGTCTTTGGCATCGTCTTGTAAGATTCATGACAGGCACACTGCCCTGCCTGCCCCGTTGACCCTTTTCCTGTAATAAGCCGATACGCGAGCAACATCTTGTATCTGAATAATAAAAAAATCTGATTGATGTGGGGCAGGTGCAATTCCTTAAGAAAGCGGTGGACATCCTGTGCCAGTGCCGGCAGACGCTGATGTACACGTACGTGTTCGCGTACTACCTGCGCAAGAACAACCAGTCCGTCATCTTCGAGGACAACCAGCGCGACCTGGAGTCCGCCACCGAGACTCTGTCCGAGTACCTCGAGCGCGAGATCACGAGCGAGAACCTCGCCGACATCAAGCAGAAGGTGCAGGACAAATACAGGTACGCCGCGACCACTTACACAGAATCTGTGAACGACTATCAGAGTGCAGACGGGCTTATGTAGCTCAAGTCAACATATGTAAATAGAAATAGAAAGATTTTCATACAAGTACTTTTGAACCGTCAAATGGATCTACCACTGGTTCGGAATGACTTTCCTACTGAGCATAGCATCTCAGCTGTTGCTTTTACCAAAGATTCGATTTGCAATTCCGCGCATTGCTGAAGCGAGCTGCGAATCAAAGCCGCGGTGTTTTATTTACATAATCATCGATCGTGTAATATGCTTTTTTCGGGAACATTCTGTTAATGGACAAAGACTTATATAGACTGGTAGCGGACCACCATATTTTGAAGCATGCCTGTAGGTGTCGTTTTACCCAGAGGTGCGTAACTGTGGCAGTACCTATACAGTCCGTGCCGCTGCGCGCATGCGTGCCTCACAGAATCGTACGTTTTTGTCTTCATTTTTAAAATACGAATATATGAGCTTTGCCTGTCTGGAGTTTTATGAAATGTTTGGTTGAAAAGTACGTGACGCCGCTTTGCATTGAAGAGTCCGCGGACGTGGTAACGCGCTGATCGCGCGGATGATTCTATTGGTTCTAGTCTTATGCCTGCTCAATTATCTAAAGGTTAGCTTATACTAGTACCTCTCTATTTGTGTCTCTTACCCAAAATTGATGGGAGGAAATCGAGTATAAGTGACCAAGTAAGTCCACCTGGTAGTACATACAGATTAGAGATTGTTGCCTTGACACTTTAATTCAATAACAAGTTAGTAGTTTGCTATATTCGATGGAAACATGCTAACTGAAAAGGAGTATAGATTCATACTTGTTACTAGGCGGAGTTGTACTAAAATCCTAAATACTCAGTGCCATAATATTTGTCTCCAGATATTGCGACAGTCGGCGTAAGGTTTTGCTGGAGCACGTGCACGAAGGCTACGAGAAGGACTGCTGGGACTACACAGAGTAAACACCCCCTTCCTTGTCCGACATACTGTCATGTCACATCTAGCTATCTCTCTCGCACCACTCATGACTGCACGCTAACACTTTGACATAAGCATAAACTATGCCAAATATTTTGTCAACTGTACATAATACGAGCCCGGAGCTTAAAAATTTTAAAAACGATTTCAAAATCATTGTTTTGTTCCACAAGATTTTACTAGGTGAAATAATATAACATACTCAGAGAAGGCTTGTCATAAAGTACCTATAAATATTATATTTTACGTGAATTAGTATAATTTTTCTTTTAATTAATTTACTAGGATGAAATAAATCAGATCTATAGATTTAATAGTGTTTAGATGGCCTTAGTGTTATTTACGACGATGGCAATTCAATTATATTGGTTTTACTTGCGCTAGTTATAATATTGTACAGTATCGATTGACGCATACAGCATTGTATAAGCAGTTCATCATCATCATCATCAGTAAAAGAAAGATCTCATAAATAGATATTTTTTGATTAGTGTCACTACTGTTGATAGATAGGAGTCGTTGGGTTCTTTCGAATGTTTATTTCATTAAGGCCAGAAAGAACATAATGGTGCGTTAACACAGTAGGTGCACGCCTGAAAAATTAAAAAAAAAAAAGTGTGACTTGAGTCATTTTTATCGTAGCTATCATGTTTTTGAATGGCAGCTTAGTTAATGGAATGTTAGTTTGCTTTATTGACGAATATTAATGCGGCCATTCTGTTTAACAAAATGTTTACGATCTTTTTTACAATAGGGAATATGCATGGGTAAATAATAGGGTTCAAATTTTTTTTCGTTTCTCCGCTAAGAAATCATAATATTTAAACCAACAATTTCTCATTTCACTTATTTAATAATAATAAACCGGCCAAGTGCGAGTCGGACTCGGGTTCCGTACTCGAGTATTTTTTTCGACATTTTGCTCGATAAATCAAAAAATAAATAAAAATCTGTTTTAGAATGTACAGGTAAAGCCCTTTCATATGATACCCCACTTGGTATAGTCATCTTATTTTGAAAATTTAAACACATTTTAATTTTTTTTTTTAATGATATAACCACATATTCACGGGTTTCGGGTTTATTCCCTTACTTGTGCTATAAGACTTACCTACCTGCCAAATTTCATGATTCTAGGTCAACGGGAAGTACCCTACAGGTTTTCTTGACAGACACGACGGACGGACGGACGGACAGACAGACAGACAACAAAGTGATCCTATAAGGGTTCCGTTTTTCCTTTTGAGGTACGGAACTCTAATAAAGAATAAATGAAAATTCACAAAACGCACACCATTGGTAATAAAACATAAAGTGACGTCATCAACCATGTAACAGTAGTAGCCTATCAGGATTGGATTTTAAGGTATCACGTCAAATATGCATACAAAATGAAAGCACCCAAAATGGTGCCGATTAAATCGACAGATTACAATCTTAAATGTTACATAAATATAATGTAGTGCATACATTCACATGAGTGATACATTTTTTTGAAATGATTTATTTGATTTTGAAATGATTTATTTGATTTTTAAATAATATGAATGAAATAATTCTTTTCTAAATATATATGGTTAAAGAAACTTTATTCTCTTTAAGAATTAAGAATTCAATTACATGAATTTTACAATATTATACAATAGGTATCTTATTCATAAAATACTGCGCTTTTATACAAAAACAAAGTGAATTGTATACGAATTAAAAATGTAAAAAATTGCATGCATATACCCTATTAATGTTGACCGCGCGTGAATGTATCACTTGCGTACGTATTGATGAACATAATTGCCACAGGACACACAAACATTCATACACGCAACAAAGTTTATTGCCGCATTTGGACCATGAAATAGTCGGGTAAGTGAATGAAATCATTTTCAGTTCGATGTATTGATTTATTCTTCACTGAATTGCCTATCTTATAACAATTCATTAAGGACATAATATATGAGCGTAGCAATTTAAATTTTGGACGTGGTCAAATGTAATGCTATTTCATTTTGCTATCACATCAACACATGATTCTTCACAGAAACAAAATTGAAAGTGTGTATCAGAAGAATAGTTTTTACAATATAAAGGTTTGCAATCATAATACATATTAGTTAAAATTAATCTAAACAATATTTTCAGCGAACTTTGTATTACTTTTTTACTTTCTAAAACAAAAACATATTCTACTACACTTTTGGTAAAAAAACGTTGAATGTACGTTTTCAAGGGATTTGTTGTTAAAATGTGATTCAAATTTATGATTTTAGCCCCTTTTGGCATTGATCTATGTAGGTAATATCTGGACTCAGTCTGAAATATTATTTAAGAAAACTATAGACACGTCACAATTTTCCATTTGCGTTTGTATGGAGGTTTGCGCTTGATAAACTGTCCTTAATGTAGCAGAAAAAATGTATTTAAAGTTTTATTGTAATCAAATTAGATTGTTACTAAATAAATTAGGTTCTGTTTTCGGCGACATTAGAATAATAATGATTTTTAATTATTGTGTATATTTCATTAAAAAGTACCTATGTAAGTAAATAGAGTTTTTCCGTCACACAAACTGCCGTGCAATAAAATTAGACCATCCTAAAAGTGGGTAACAAACGTTAATCACATTGAATGCATTATTAAACCAATTTTTTGGTGGCTAATTTTATTTCACGGAAGTTTAAATTTTAAATAATTCATATTTTAGTGAAAATATTTTAATGTAAATGTCGGATCTCTCTAAGTTTAGAATTCATTTCATTCTTACTAAACATTTTTAGAATTCGTATGAAGTATAATATTAATTTTTAATGTTTTGAGGTCTTGTCAAACGGAGGCTTGTATTTCTGGTTTGAATAGCTTCATCGCGCACGACAGAATAGGTATAATTCTAACGATCCTGATGAAACTAATAAGTGACAAAAACATTGTTTTTCACCTTTTTTACGTTTATTTGAAAACATAGTTTTCCAGTGCAATTATTGATAAACGTGTCTAGACAAACGGTCGTTTATTCAAAAAAATATACGGCCACGAGAGTTACTTAAATAATAATAATTGGTGACAATAACATGTTTGATGAGACTTATATCAGATCTATAGAGTGTATTTTGACTTTGCAGAGACTTAAGTTTGAGTTGACTTTGTAAGACCGATTTATGCCAGTGATATAATGCTGTCTCGTTTTAACAGTGTCTAAAGTCTGAGCGAAGTCAAAGTGCGTTCTATATGTCTCAACCTCAAAGTAGCGTTCATCTTCATCGCTTATTCAAAAGTCATTCTCCCCGTCGATGGCGACAGCGTATTGTAATTTCTCCAGACTTGATTCAAGTCAAACAGTCTCGAACTCATTTCTGTAGTGTAAAGTATTGCGTGTAGCTTTTAATAATGTTGGCTTTATTCCGTTATTGATTTTGATTAAACTAAATCTTGGAATCATATAGTGGCACAATATAATTAATATAACTATCGGATAAGGGAAAACAAAAAAAAATATTTTTTACCAAAAATCCTATTTTTGTTATTAGAATACTGTTTACCGACTATAAACATTAAGCTAGTTCAATATAATTATAGTGTGTTTCTATTCTGTGATTTAAAAAATTTCGACGCCTCGAAGGCTGAACTAAGTTTAATTGAGGGCAGAATTTTCGTCGAAAACGCAATGCTGGCATAATAAATTAAACTGTTAATAATTATATTCAAATTGTAAGATCTTTTATTAACTTTCTAATATTAACTGATTCTGAAATGCTGAATTAAACAATAAGTGGCATCGCCCACAGTGACTTTTTGTAGCGATATAGCCGCGCGTATCCTGAACGCGATTCTGAATCTGAATCGCGACAGTAGAGATACAGATTCGTAGGCACAAAGGCCAGCGACGCATCGCTCTTGTATCGCGACATTTTTGAGGCTGTATTGCTATCGGTGGGCGATCTCTTTAAAGTTTGATTAAGAATATGTTTGACAAATCCTAAATATATTTGTATTTATAATAACTATACTTTCACGCATAATCTGATTCGGAAGTGATAGGTACGGCGGAACCTCTGCTTGATTGTACATTAGGTACTTCTAGCACTACAACATATCTGCATTGGATTGTCATTTTAGTCGGATTGTGCATAAGTCGTTGCACTGCCAGTAAACGTGGTAAATTGTATTAACTCGAAGCTTGGTGTGTGTTCACTTAGTGAACTACGTTTAGAGTAGGCCGTCCTCCGTCACACCGTCGCGCGGCGCGATTGTCGCAGCGATGCATGCTGTGCGCGCGGTGTGCGCGGAGGACGACAGTCGACACAAACATACGTTGTACATATTTAGATGCTGTATAAATATTTATACTCTAATTCACGATTATGTAATTAAGGGCATCTTGTATGTGTGTCGCGGTAAGACACATTTGTCTTAAGAATTAAGACGGAAATAAAAATAGTACCTAACATCGAAAATTGTATGTTATTTTATAACACTACACTCCAATCCACTTTCCTCGATCCTACAGATTACCTTAATTTTTAAACTTACTAATCTCTAGTTTCTCAATATTTGAAAAATAACTTCAAATTCTTTAAACCTTCATGTATTTGATTAAAATATTTTTAAACAGCTTGAATTTTTTTTTATACATAGGTACTAAAAATAGGTCTACCGTCCGCGTTGGTTCCAGAGGTAGCTGTGCGGTACGGGACGGTGGTTGACGTAATAATTAAGGGTCGCTTCACACTGACACAGATTACCGAAAAAAAGAGGCAGACGCGAGTCGGGCCTTGGTCTTTTAGGGTTCCGTACATAACTATTATGAACATCATATTTTGGGTGTTTGAAATACTTCTTTCCGAGTAGAATGTCGCAATATACCGTGAAAGAAACCCCCGAGAAATGGTTGTTAGTTTTCGTTAAACTATTTTATAAATCGTTGTTTTCAGTATTTATTGTTTAAATAGAAAATTTGGTACCGACATTTCATATTTCTAAGTATTTTAGTTTTTGAAATAGCCCCCGTCACAAAAATAGTCTAAAACTGACAACTTTGACGACCCATCATTCCTTTATTTTTTAAGATATAAAATAATAATAAATATATTCGTACTCTACTCAATAAGCGCTAAACAATGATACTTCAAATGCTAGGGGGGAAAAAAGATTTTTCCGGCTCCTTTTCCATAATTGAATTTCTAATTTAATATTTGGTTTAGGGTCAACGTTCTACACCAAATACCAAAATTCCAGATTTGTAACTCATTTCGTCTATGAGCTAGATATTTGTGACACGCGAACAGACAGACAAGTTTTTACCATTTGGGTACGGAATCCTAAAAAACAACGAAACACGCGCATTCAACTGTCGTATAGAGTTGCTGCCTAATACCACCCCTCCCGCACTGCACAGCTATCCTGGAATCGTGTCCGTTGGACGGTAGCCCTAATGAGATAGATAATTCTCCAGATAATAAATATCATTTGATGCAGGGACGCGCTGGCGCCTTCTCCTACGAGGTCTAATAAAGCTTAATGAATGTTCATTGGTTCGTATACTTTGCTATAATATATTACTTTTGGATGTTTGCATTTTCTTAATTGTCTTATGAACTCTAGGTATGTGTAGATAAGTTCTAGCTATCATAATTATTACTAATTAGTTTTTGGAACCCAAAAAAAACTTTGGATTTGGACTCGTTCGACGCGTTCGGCTCGGATAAGCTCGTTCACCTTAATAAAAGTTCTTTGACTTAGATCTCTTAGAATAGCCTAAGTAGTCAAATCTAGAGGCCGGAGTTTGATAAGGGCCGGTATCCAGCTAAGCGAAGCGGAGTAAAAATGTCTTCGGCAGACTCCGCCCATCTCCGCATGAACCACAACTACGGAATACCACAAATCATACCATTTTTGTCTTTGCAGACACTGCATTGGACAAAACAATGATCATGTCTCAAAAATTTAGCAAGTGAATAAAGACGAAATGGATAGTATAATGGTTTACATTTATTTTTGTAGTTAAGACGATATGTAATGACAATCCCCGTGTAACGATATAAATATGGTAATTAAATAAAATATATGTATTATAAATAAAACCAAAATAAAAATAGAGAACGACGTTTTATTTCGTCTGTATGGGGGGCTAAAGTTGAGGTACAATATACATTTGTACAATGGGTTGACATAGGAATAGAACCACTGTGCTCCCCCGTGGCCAATGGTATCCATGACGACTAAAGGAGTAGATACTTAGGAGGTTAACCTTAACATCTATACCCAGTTCGTCGAAACGAGTTAATAGGGAATTAGAGGTGAAAAACCGCTATCATTAGTCGCCGTAGATAACGCACATAGGGCACGTTCACGAATCACTTTGCATTGCGATTTGCGACTAAAATGTCAGTCTTATCTGTCGCGTCGCGTCTTTTGGAGCTCCTTACTTTTGTTATAATTTTTGATTTTACGTTAACCTGGCTTATTGAATATTCAGTTTACTTTTGTAACTTGGCATGTTTCTCGGACTAATTCTTGTTATATTGTAGACTTGGCTTGCTCACTGGATTGTTTTTTGTTTCCTAGCTTCTGTTGTTTTATTTATTTTTATACAAATAAAATATCTCATTATTAATTTTATCTCGGTAGCTTGCGTGAGAAGCCACGTTCAAAATATTCTTTGAGGTGTTTTTAGTGAGCGATGTAGGTAAGTGCACCCTTACATTTTTAGGGAATGTTCACACCACTGATCAATGACGATCATAGTGCGTCCTTTTCACTCCTATACAATTATTGTGCAAACAAAGAGCTCCCTATGTTAGCTTGATTCCCTGAACCAGGTATGGGGACATTTTAGAATGCGCATTTTACATAACGAAAATAAAACAAATTGTTAAAGCAGTCAAGTTCTATATTTATCGTTTACTTAATTTATTTTGTACAAACTTCAACAATATATATAATAAATACTCAATTAAATCTCTATTCATTCAGCAAACTGAACTCACTTTTTGTCATAAGTTTATTTAAAGAAATAACACAATGATATCGTAACTTATTGTCTAAACTTAATTAAACACAACTTTTTTGTGCCAATATGCCTAATAGTAGATAAAATATTTGGTTATACCAAAACAATAACTGTATATTTTGTAATAACAAAAACATAATTTTCGAGCGTCAAGGTGCGGTTCATTAATCATAGTAGTTAGTACTTATGTAAAAATATGATAACAATTGAAGCCTCGTTCTTTGTACTTAATCAAAAAGGTTGTTGTCAATTTTTTGCTCTCAATTTGTTCTACTTTTCATAAATTGAATGATGTTTAAAAGAAGTTTTGCTTTAGCGATATACTCGTACATTAGATTATCACAATAATAATTTTATCTAATAGACGTGGTAGATGTTCCTAGCCTACCTATTAATTTCGTATGTTTGTAGGTATTTTTATGGTATTGAAGTCGAGCACTAAAACAAAGGGAATAATGAACCGCTCCCTGCCGTCAAGCTCCCGTTGCCGAGCACGGCCACGGCGCGCTGTAGTCGCGTGGTGGTCGCGCCGCTGTCGAGTGTCGACTGTCAACTGAAGGAACGAGGAGTGCGGTCGCGGCGGCGCGTGCGGCGGCGCCGGGGAAGATCGCCGACGCATACGCCGCGCACTGCTAAACCTTTATAAAAGACGTATCTACGTATTTATTTTCTGGAACCGTTATTATTATTGCAAAATAGGTGCAAAACGTTAAGCGTCTCATCTTAGTTTACAATACATCGACTCTTCAAAATTTTGCAACGATTAGATTGTCTTGCACTTCCAAAAATTTTCACATTTTATAAAAACGAATTGAAAAAACAACCAACACACAACTATTCAGTGACATGATTCCATAATAAAAAGCGAAACTCGAGCACACGTTAACGTTATTGCTTCAAGCTTATTGGTGTCTCGCTGTTTGGGAGCTGTCGATCCGATACGACATTGCGACGTGCGATTCGGGTCCGACCGGCCATTAGCTCTGAATATGTACAGAGAAGTAGAAAATTCACCACTTCCAAAGGTAATTTACAAAATTGAATGATTCATAAACATTCTTGTGCTATAAAAGACAATACTGACGGAGCACAATTTCAGATCAATCGTGTCGTCGCCGGCGCGGAGAGCTGCAGCTTCCGACGCGGCGATCGCATTCTCTCATCGACTTACGATTGCGCTACTTCCATTATCTAGAGAGATGTCAATCGAAAAATAAAAATATTTCAATAATATCTACCTTACTCGGTAAGGGACGTTCGATTTCTTAGTTATTTAATAATATCTCTTATTGCTAATTTCATGTCTTTCGGATAGCTCAATCGGTACGCTTGTTCTGAATTAGGTACAATAATACATTTGCACCCGCAGCGCGGTAGGCGTTACAATGTTGTACTCATTGACAAAATGACGTGCAAGACGTGCACAAACGAAGCGATGCCAGCCCGCTGGCAGCGATCGGAAGGGAGCCGCAGCCGATGTAATCCGGGGAAGGCGATTACACTGACTGCGAGAAGAAGGTGCGCATTACGTAAAATGGCTCGATTCCTATGATGCGTACTGAATTAGGACGGAAGTGAACTCTGGTACCAATTTCACTGCTGAATAGCTAAGCTTACATAGACGACTTTGCAAAAAAATTCTCTAAACTTCTTTACCTGAGCAGACCGACCTCGAATGGCGACTCTGCTTCGGTTCACTAAGAAGTGTAAAATCGGATTCATCAATAAACTATTACGGACAAAATTGATATGATCGGCGTAGCCATTGCTTCTTTAAGCGTTTACTTAGCTTTCAATAAATACAATCACGCTAGCGTTTATACGCAGTAGATAATTTTAAACGAACGTATCGTTACATATGCTAGGTAATGCTGGTATTTGATCGTTCGAATACAATACGAAGATACATTGAGCGCGGCGCCGCGAGCCGGCAGCGGCGCGGGCGCCGAGGGAAGCGGAACCGGGCGTCAGCAAAGCACAACGTCACTCCGCGTCGCTCTCCGGCGCTACAGTGCTACTGTTGGACACCATTTTGGGGAAGATAAATGATGTCCCACAGCGATTTACATGTTATCTTAGTTATCATCGTAGCGATCTGTTTTAGAACATTTACACAGGAATAGTGTCAATCGTCGAATACAAAAATAAGCATTTCATGTTTCTCAATTTTATCCGATATCTTACATCACTAGTGACAAAAAACGGCGTGCTCGCTAAAACGATCTTCTCCGACTGTTACACGATTCATCCACGAGAACGAAACGACGAAAGTAAATTTCACTAAAAAGATAAACTCGGTAAACGCGAACATCGGTCGCAAAACAAATCGTCTCGCAAGCTTCGGCCACGCGAATATAAAACACTCCGATGAACGCTCACGTCTCCACACGCGCAAGGCTATCGTCCGCGAGAGGGCGCGGCGCGGACGTCCGCGCCGACTCGAGTCGCGTCGCTCGCCCGCCGACACTACGTCGAAACATCTAGCGTAAAAAATAATTAAGTGCGCTTGGGTGGGCTCAAGAGCTCGGGCAGCGGTGCGGGCAGCGGCAGCGGCGTGTCGTCGACGAGCGCGGGCAGCAGCGCGAGCGCCAGCGCGGGTCAGACGGGCGCGGGCGGCGGCGCCGGCTCAGGCGGCCGCGGCGCCGCGCCCGCCGCCGTCAGCACCACGCGGTGCGCGCCACCCGCGCCCGCGCCCGCGTCCAGCAGCACGGCCGTGTCCGCGCCCGCGCCCGCCTCCGCCTCCGCGCTGCCGCCCGGCGACTGCGCGCGCCGGTGGCGCCGCCACGCGTGCTGGATGAGGCGCGCGCAGTACTCCTCGCGCTGCCGCCACAGCGTCGAAGACACCGGCTCGTAGCCCACCTCGTCGGGCCGCCCCACCTCCACCGGCTCCTCGATGGGGTTGCCCTTCCGCGCGAAGAAGTCCTTCGTCAGCGCGTCCAGGATGTCCACGCAGAACATCATGTCGCCGCGACATATGGGTATATCCATTGATATTATTTTGTATTTGTTGGGCTTGTGGATCTGTAGCGGCGGTTCTAGCACGTCCAGGAAGTCGGACAGCTGATCGTATCTGATATACTGTGTGCCTTCGGGATCGAACCGCTGCCATATTTCGTAATACATGTCGTAGTCATCGTCCGTTAGGCCTTCTTGCACGTCTTCGGTAGCCTAGAAATTTAAGGAAACGAGTAGGTAATATTATATGACTCGGATTAATTCATCCAAGGTATATGATCATTTAGAAGATAGGTAATCTTTCAGCAATAAGTATTATTAAAAGAGATGTTGGTATACCTGTGAGTAGTTTTCGAGAATGACGGCAATATACATGTTGATGACGATGAGAAAGGATATGACGAGGTAGGAGAGTAAGTAGGTGATGCCGATAGTCGCGGAGCCACAGTTGCCGGGATATCCGCGCTCGTTGTCTGGTAAGTCGCATTCTTCTTCGTTTATTATACCGTCCAAAACACCATCCCATCCAGCGGAAGTTGACATCTGTTTAAAAACACGTTTTCTTGGTAAATAGGCATAAATTATACCCAAGGATCACAGCACGAAGTTAGCACAAATTACCTGAAAGAGCAGAATCATGCTCTGGACGAAGGTTTTAAAGTTGTACACATCATCAAGTCCTCCTTTGTCCTTGACATGCATGAAAAACGACATTCCGAATATTGCGAATATGAACATTACAAGGAACAACAATAGGCAAATATTGAAAAGAGCTGGCAGAGACATGGCCAGGGCGAATAGAAGTGTCCGGATGCCCTTTGCTCCTTTTACAAGCCTGAGTACTCTACCAACTTTCGCTACTCTGACTACTCTTAGTAAAGTTGGTGACACGAAGTATTTTTCTATAATATCACTCAACACCAAACCTGTCAAGAGACACAAAAAACATTAACTTCTCATCACATATAGGTAAATTAAACATATTAGAAAAATTATTGTAAAAATATGAAGTATACGTACTGAGAATAGAAAACATGACTACAACGAAGTCGAATAGATTCCAAGGTTCCACGAAGTAATGGTAACGTAACGCGAAGATTTTCAACAGACACTCTGAACTAAATATTACTATGAATATCATGTTGAGGTAGTCCAGGACTTGGCTGAATGTATCTGATTGTTGATAGTGGTCTAAAGTCATCGTCAACATGTTGAAGCCGATGAACAACATTATAATCATATCGAATTTCTTGTCCGTGACAATTTCAAATACTATTGCTTGCGGTCGCCACTAAAAGAGAGAAGCATAATATTATTGGACACTTTATTCATTAACAGCCCTCACTAAAGGGACCAGGGTATTTGGATACCATTGAGTAGTTCCATTTTCAATAAAAGTTTTCAGTTTATGCAATAGGCAAATAAGCACATACCCTCGGCCTAGGAATTGCCTTTAACGGCTTTTTGGATCCCATTTTCTTCATTGCATTGTAATACTTTTTCTGATCTTCAGTCATGAACATTTCAAGACTTCCTCCAGCTTTTTTCTTTTGTTCGTTAAAATTATCGATGATCACTCCGATGAACAAGTTCAAAGTGAAAAAAGATCCGAATATGATAAAAAATACAAAATACAAATACATGTATATGTTAGTCTCTCTGATTGGCTGCCGCCCAACCTGAAGAAAAAGTTTATAAAGTATCAAAATGTAAAATATACTTAATACACGCTTTATCATTGTTTAGATTTTCCAAAGAATAGGTAAGTGCTTACCTCTCGTGAATCGATTGCATCATTCATAATTTGAATCCAGCCTTTAAAAGTTGCAACTTGAAAGAGACATAAGTAGGCTTTGCCGACGTGGTCAAAGTTCATCGGTGAATTTTCCCACGTGTAGTTTTCTAAGATACACGCATTTCTATCCGGTATAATTTCATGGCTAAGAGTTGTATGGTTCATATCGACACACTGTAAGAAAAAAAGTTTTTTTAGTGTTTAGGTTATTGGTAGCTATTACAAAATTATTAAAATTTGATGCTTCAAGTATTGTGAGCTAATTAAAGCGATAATGATCTTTAAAGTAGGTACTTAATATCTACACTCAAAGGAAATATTAAATTCTGCAAAAAAAGTCTAAGACAAATATTATGTAAATAATAATTATTAGATACCCTAGTATAATCAAAAATCCCGCTTATTCAACAAATTTCCATATCTAAAAATCTAAGAATTTATTTAGAAGTAGTACATAATATTTTGTCTTAAACTTTTTTGCAGAATAAATGTTTAATTAATTGCTACACTGGCCTTAAAATATTTTCCAGCGAAGAGTTGCACACCCATAATAGCAAAGATAAGCCAGAATATCAGACACACGAGCAGCACGTTGAAGATGGATGGAATCGCTTGCACCAGAGCATTCACTACCACCTAGAATTTACAGCATCGGTAAGTTTCACTTTCGTATTACCTATCGAAATTGAGCACGACACATTATTTAATTTTGACCAAAATGATTGTAGACTTCTAATAATTATAAAGAATTATATTTTAATGGTAATTGTTGTTTAAAATTATTGTTTTTCAATTCAGTAGCATTAATTTACATTTGAAATATAGGCACCTACCTATGTAAAATGGATTGGTTATCCTAATGACATTATTTTGAGACAAGAGAATATTTTCACTTTGAGTATATTTTAATAAAAATTGAAAATATTCACTTGTAACGGTTTTCTGCTAATCATGCAAAACAGAACAAAAGCAACAGTAAATTATAGAACACATAAAACTACCAAAACTGAAGCATAGCTAACTTACCCCCGTTAAACGTGAGTCTATGTCCAGAAAAATACGTGAATGGAACTAAATTCTACCGCATGCACGCAGAAATTTCTTCAAAAGACGTTGCCGATTGAATGCAAGAGGTTAAACTAATGTGCTATCTAAAATAACATTCCAGATATATCTATAATAAATATCTACACTAAAGAATATAGAATCCAAGAGAATAAAAGATTATCGAAACATGATAGTGATTTATTTAGACGACTTGAATCCGACTGATTTAAAAAGGTTGTGACGAGCCATGATGATACTAAGCCATTCAGGGGTGCCATCGAAGACTTCAGAATGATTTGCTAATAATTCAATATTTGACTTATTGCCAATAAATTCGATGAGTTCTTTGAAATTGAGAAGTAATTACAGTACACAAATGATTCCAAAAATGATCTGGATTGGTGTGGGATGTTCTTTGGCCCGTGAGCCTGTAAGTAATTTTGAGGTATTTGATAAACGCTGAAAATTTGTATGGTTATGGTGGTAGGTTTACAATTCTCAAATGTTTAGGGGAACAGCTAGGTATTTTGAGTCTCTTTAATCATCTGCAGTTAGAACAACACCATAATATTATACTTAGACATGAAAAGAATCCAGTGTTGTGAGGTGAATCCTGTCAACACCGGATTCTTCAGAAAGTACATTTTCTGTCAAAAGAACTTTAAACGCCTCTACTAGATTCCGGCAGAATCGCTTGCCACTTTTTATACTAAACAAAGATGATAGAAAAATATATCAGCGTTTCTGTAGGTACTGTACGTTAATGTTTAATAAAAATTGATAATAATAAAAACCTCTTGGGCCACTAATTTTTAGCTGGCAATTCTAACATACACAGGCAATGCAGAATAATCACCATTCAAATTTTTAGCTTTTATCAAGCACTTCCTCAAAATGTCCTACGGGCTCAGAGCCATAATATGTTTAATCTACTTGTACACGAGTTCTGTGATTATGAATTTGGACTGATGTAGATGTGAATGTCGTTCGGGCGCTGGCGTGTGATGGTGAGAGGTGGACAGTCAGTAAGAGAGTGTGGTAGAGCTTGCGAGGCAGAGGTACATACCCTCATGCCCTGCATTCGGCTCATAGCTCTGAGCGGCCGAAGCGCCCGCAGCGTGCGCATCGTTTTGAACGCCTGAATGCCACCGGCACCACAGAGCGCCGCTACGAAGTTTATAAGCGATACCTGATAAAATCAACAGTAGCACTTAACACAAAAAATACAGTAACAGCGCGTTAAACCTATGAATAGCATTACAATAATAAGTTCTGTACCGAACCTACGAATCAAGAAAACCTGCGAAGAAGGTCGAAAAACAACGTGATTCAAAAACCTTGAAGACTTACAACCCCAATAACAATTAAAAAGGACAAAATACTTAATATTTCATGAAGACGGATATCTAGCACCAACCACTCATAAAATCATAAAGCTTCGAAGTTCCGAAATTATTATTATTTGAGTAAGTTCGTAGACTTGAACAAATAAGTTATCAGATTAAGGTTTTAGGTTACATTCAGGAAATATACAAAGCATGAGAGACCAAAGAAATCAAATTAAGCTTTCGTTGATCTCTCATTATATTTACACTCAAAGTGAATGCACATTTTACACACATTTATTGCATCGTATGACATCGACAGCATAAAAGTAGGAAATGTGCCATTTTTATTTTTAGTCACAAAGTGTAGGTAAGTAGGTAATTACTTTTAAAATGTTAATTCTTAGTACAATTCTATGGTTCACGTGTTAACCTAAAAACGGCACAGTCGCGGCATAAGTATAGGTACCATTACATGCACGTTAAGAGATGTCTGAAGTTGAAGTAAGGATTTCTATTTATTAACGAATAAATCGATTCATGGGTAAGACAAGAAGCAAATCCACATACAAATAACAGTACGACATCGAGAGCTGGTGTCAGCGAGACCGGTCGTAGTCCTCGCTGCGGTTGACACTGAACAGTCAAAGCTCACGCTTTTCCGTCGCGCTGCCTGTATTTTATGGAAAACTGGAAACTTCGAATTATCGTTACAAGTTACTATACTACAATTTGGAAAAAGGAAATGTAACTATATATTCAAAACAGGCAGCACGACTTGACCACTTGCTGAGCAACCAATAAGTTGACGTTGCGCGTACTCACGCGCATGCCCTCCCATCTGGAGACCGCGCGGAGAGGTCGCAAGGCGCGCAACGTACGCATCGAACGGAACGCTGGGATGTCGTCCGCACCGGCCATCACGGCTCCGTGGTTTACGAGCGACAACTAACGACACCATTTGTCATTTACATAATATATAACTTCAATTTCGTACAAAATTTACCTCTCTACCATCATTTCTTACATGCGCTATATTTTATAATCAAAATATTAGATGCAACCCAGGGTATGTGCAGGTATTTTAGAAGTACCTCGCTTTAGTAGCAAGAGCAATTTCAATTGTTCATAGAACTCATAAGTCACGTACGAGCGGAAGTGTTGTTAAATATTGCTTGTAGCGTTTCTGTTCGAATCCTCAATAAGAAAGTTAAGAAAAAGTTGTTAAGATAAAAAAATTCGATTACCATTACAATGATGAAATCAAGCCAACACCAAGCATTTGTAAAATATTTCCGAAATCCAAGAGCCAGCCATTTGATCAACATCTCGATGAAAAATATAACAGTAAAAATACGATCCATGTAGTACAGGATATCTTGTAGGATCGGTCGATGCGGCAGATGTACATCTTCTAAAGCCTGCAAATATTAAGGATGGTTAAAATATTTTGGAAGGAAACCTCTCAAGATAATTTTCGCGTAAACAAGGTCTCACCAAAGCCAAACTACTGAGTAAGATCATAGTTATCACAGCTGTTTCAAAGTAGGTATTTTCTATAAGTCTGAATGTTTTCAGTCGTAACATCGCCCAGCCTTGCCAAAAAGGCGATTCGTCATCGCCAGCCAGGAAGGGGAAACGTTGATAGCAAGGGTCTGGGAAGCAGTCCGTTGGAGTATCTTCGATTTCGCCTTCTATTGCTTTTATGTCTATTTTTGGTATACCATCAACCATTTCGACTTCTTCTTGAATCATTTCTGAAAAATATTTAATTGAATACATACAAATTTGTCTTGCTAACTGGTCACCATAAGAAACGTCAGAGTAACTCGGCGAGTGATGGAGGGAGCGATTACTCGGAGTTTCTTAACGTGATTAAATCAGAAATGAGATCGTTAGAAGAACCAGAATAATCGACTGAGCTCAACGGGTTACGTAGGTAAAGTGGCAAAGAGCGGGGAACATTATCTGAATAATTGGTAGATATTCCTAATATCCCGGGGAGCTGGAATGGTGACCTCTGCTCAGCAGCTCAGCTTTGACCCATTTCCCCACCAGGTGAACAGACGGCATCAAATGAGACGCAGGGACGCTGGACTCAGGCGGTGCAAAAGCGTGGTGCGTGTAAATCACTACAAGAGACCCTTGATCTACCTGTATCAGTTGACTACGACGACGAGATATTTTATGTAATAACACCATAAACTTAAGTAACTATTGGAAGTAACGTCATTTATTACATAATATCGTTTAAATTTACCTTCTTCTAGTCCTAAGTCTTCTTTGCTGGCATCTTTTTTTTCTTCACCATCTATCGTATCTGCCGATCCTTTATGGCTCTCATCTTTGAATGACCTTATTTTATGGCTTCCATACGACTTTTGACTTATTGTATCGTCATCCTATAATGGTTTTAGGGAATATCAATAAATTATTCATAGATAATAATCGTTTGTAATAAATACATTAGTAGGTATCCCAAATTAGGATCAGAAAATACCTGAATAGGATATCCGTGGTGGTTGAGCTCGCAGTTGATCCTATTATCTGTGTGGTTGTCAGTTATTGCATTTATATTGTTCATTAATATTTTTCCTTTCTTATATTTATTGTCACCTAGAAAGGCACATCGGTTTAGTAGAATAGTTTAATGTTAACAATGTAATGCAATTAATTCATTTCAAGCATTATTAAATTTACCCGGTATCGTAAACTCCATTCCGTCGCCGATCGCTACTTCTACTTGGTCTTTGAGCTTCTTGTCTTTGTAAAGCACCCCATCGTCGAGGTCTGCACTTAGCTCCAATTCATTGTCCACACGTTCTGAGGAGACACAGCGGCCGCATAAAGCCGCCTTTAAGCCTACATGTTGTGCGTCATTGTCGACCGCGCACGACGCCGCAGCACCCAAGCATAGAAATCAGACCAGGGCGACTCACTTAGTTAACGATCTCGAATAACATTTTAAACGTAACAAAAACATCTCAAAAAGCATAAATGGATCCAAACCCAAATTAAATATTTATGTGAAAATAACAAAATATGATTTTAACTAAACATTGTGAATGTCGTTATTCGGCGTTTGACGCAAAACAAATGTAAGTACAAGGAAATTATTTTATGGCATTTAGTTTTTCAGCAAATACAAATTACAATTTTTAACAATTTTATTTAAGTAACAAAAGACGTCCGACAACATGCATAACACATATAAAGCGTTTAAATAATAGCAATGATATACTTACACTCAATAAAACAAAATATACTCACACACTGAACAACACAAATACAATAACTCGAACCTAATATTATAATGCAGCATTGAAATAATTGATTTAAAAACCAATCGGAAACAAAAACACTTATACAGAATCTAATACACGACAGGTCTGCAGCTCTACACTTGAATGCTAGGGGACAAGCAACGCTCGTGTTCACAATATACTTAGATACATAATATACGTATAAAACATTTACATAAACAAGAAACATATAATCATGCTTTTTAAACCACTTTTAAGTTTGTCAAAGCATGCGACGATATAATACGTAGTCACGGAATTATCATTTTTATAAGATTTACCAGATTTATTTTGTAAATTAAAGCGATGGCTTCAAATACAATTTGTTGTACAAAGTAGGTGTAACATTGATCATTGATGAAATTATTTTTACCAAATTAAATTAAATTAAAAATCCTATACAGACTTCATGAACAATAAATTGCAGTAGGTATATTATATACATATAAATAGTAAGTACGACACAAAAACTTGAGTACTAATAGGTATAATCATCCGTCAATTAGGTCGGTATGCCTATCATACGAGCATACTACAACATGCTACAACATTTCATTGACTGAAACTATTTTCAAACATATCTTACCGGGTGCGTGTATGGCAATTTGATTCGTTAATTTGTTTTTAACTAGTTTCAAAATGTCGGCCGCGCTTCTTTTTATCCAGTCTATAAACCTGGATATTCTGTTAAAGGCTTCAGCTATTTTGTTTGTGTCCTGATCTGCCGTTGGCGAGGACAAGTTCGACGAGCCAAAATTTGACAGTAACAGGGCCAAGAAGAGATTCAGTACCTATGGAAGAACATCTTTTGAGTACACGATTGTAAACAGCCAGTACTAAACGATTCATATTTTATTAAAGGCTAGATGATGGCCGCGACTTCGTCCGCGTGGATTTAGGTTTTTTTAAATCACGTGGGAACTCTTTGCTTTTCCGGGATAAAAAGTTGCCTATGTGAATTTCCGGGACGCAAATTTCATATAAGAACCCCGTGGGAAGTCTTTGATTTTCCGGGATAAAAAGTAGCCTATGTCCGTTACTGGGATGTAAGCTAACTCTGTAAGTAACAAATTTCATCAAAATCGGTTAAACCATTGAGCCGTGAAAAGCTAGCAGATAGACAGACAGACAGACAGACACACTTTCGCATTTATAATATTATTATGGATAACTGCTTGAGCTATTATAGAGGAAATACTGACCACAAGATTACCAATGACTACAGTGGCTAGGAAAAAGGGGATACACGATACGTCTCCAACGAGCATACAATCCCACATGCTCTCTATCCATTCTCCACAAAGCACTCGGAAGACAATCATGAAACTGTGCATAAAATCCGTGAAGTTCCACCGCGGAAGATCACCATCAGGAAACCGGTCTACATAATCTGCGATATGAGATTGAATTGTTAATATGACAAACTCGGTTAAAAACATTAAAATGCAATAAATAAGTAGGTATAAATACATAAGAGCAGTCTTGCATATAAAGTTTTTAAGAAATTGAGAATATTTTGTTAAAAGCTCGTAAAATGTAACATAGACCTTTTGAAAATATAAGATTAGAACAGAAATATAGGAAAAGATCAGTAATGATTTTCATTATTGATTAGAAAGAATTGATTTCTTTTTAATATTTTTTAAATTATGAATTTAAAGCTCGACAGTATTTTTTTTCATGTGTAATAAAGTTGCAAAATTTATTATTAATAGTTGCGTACTTAGCAGAGATTTCGTGTTCGGGATTTTTTATTAGGTGAGTTAATTATAAATCCAATATCACAATATTCGTACCTCTGATTTTTGGGGTTTTGGGTACAACATTTTAAGATGATAAATAATATTATCATAACTGTAATTTTGCAACAATTTCACACGTTTTATCGAAAACAACTCGAAATCTCTCTTATTATAAATAAGTTACTTGTGAAGAAAATTCCATGCATAAAATAGTTTGCAAGGATTTTCTACTGACCGCCAAAATGTATAAATGTATCGAAGAATAAGTATAACTTCTAGAATATGTACATGCAAAATTCAAAAGTCTACTCAGCACTTTATTATCTTATACTTGAAGGTGTACTCAGAAACTATATTTTAGCTTGATGGCTTTAATATAATTGGAAGAATAAGATGCAAGAAGTAAGTCTGCTATAAGTTGAAAGGATCAGAAAAGCTGGCAATGAATGTCTCACAAGTGAGGCGCCTTCGCTGGGGGCTTTAAGAGTAGATAGATAATATTCGAAAATACAAGCTCACTTGGAAGGATATAACACCGATTCTTGCCAATCACCTAACAAAATGAGCACAAGAGTGTGACGCACATCAACACAATAGTTACAGTTATACCGTGACTGAAGCCCGAATTAAAGTGTGGAGTCGAACATGTCACCGGAGAGATTTGACCCCAACTAATGACGCTATCCACACTTTAACAAACAACTTGTCCATCAGTGAATCTACTTCAAACGCTATCAGAGCTATACACCCAAAAACTAAAGAGCAGCTCAAAATAACACGACTATTTAACTATTTCCACAAAATTTCACTCATGATGTCTATAAAACTCGGCTATTCTCTCTCGAAGTAGATTCACTGGCAAGTTCAGCGGGCACTGCGTCACCAACTTTAAACATACACCAACGAACATGCAAGACTCCCACCAATTCGACTTACCCACGTAATTTTTTCCGAATAGTTGCATACCCATCACGGCAAATATGAAAATAATGATGCACAATACGAAGGTCAGGTTGCCCAAGGCACCCATCGTCCTACCCATTATAGAGATGAGTAAATTAAGTGTCGGCCATGACTTTGCCAATTTGAATACTCGAAGCTGCAAGTACAAATTGTGAAACAAGGCGTCACACAAGCTCGCTTACCGGCGCTTCACCTATGCTACTGCAGCACCTTTCTGAGGACCTACAATCACTCCAGTCATTGCTAAGTTGCTATTCTACTAAATATACATGTTCGGAATTACTTGAGTGATTCTAGATCTAATTAAACTAGAGTTAGCAAATGTGTGCTTGAGTAACCTATCAAAAATGTGCGTTGATTTTTTCTGTATGAGTGGGATATATGTTATTCTATAATTTTAACTAATTGATTTGTGAGAGCTTTTCGATTCGTAAGTTTTTGTAAATGTGACTTTAGTATTTTCTTTAATACAGCCACAGTCTTTTATTGCCTAATACTGACATAGATCCCATCAGTTGTCGTCCTGATCATCGAAATACCCTCGGGAAGCGAAGCTGCATGTTAGTTCTATGTTACTTGATGCAAAGCTTAACTTATAATCACAAGCTGCGTGGAATAGCTTTATAACGTGTCTCATCGCAGGCCCATCCGCGATGGAGCCAGTTCTGGTTATAAAGCCACTGCGGGACCCAACGGTCCCAGTATGAAAGTAATGGTTAATCAAGCCCTGTGTGAAATACTGGGGAGTGTGAAGCTGAATATAATTAATAACCAAGCCTAAATTCTTTAGAGATGCTAAATTGCTTTTTAAACAGAACCTGTATAGTTTTTCCCAAACAACTGCATTCCCATCACCGCAAATATGAATATAATGATGCAAAGTACAAAGGTCAAATTCCCTAAAGCTCCCACTGTCCTACCCATTATGGATATAATAAGGTTTAGCGCCGGCCAAGACTTAGCCAGTTTAAATACACGCAGCTGAAAATATTTTATCACACATAAATACATATATGTTATTAAATTAGTGTTTAATGCATGTACATAACAAGTGAAATGTTATTAAATTCATAGCGACATTAATATAAATGTTAATTTCTGTTTTGTGTGTACATATTACATTTGTTATATAATTATTTCATTATTCTATTAGATAATTGAAATACAACTTACCAAACGAAATGAACGCAATACTGACAAACCCTGTACACCTTCAAGACCCAACTCTAACAATGATAAGGCCACAATAATGAAATCAAATACGTTCCAACCTTCTTGAAAATAATATTTTGGACTCATTGCTATTAATTTCAACATAGCTTCAATACCAAAAGTTGCTGTGAAAAACTGCAAAAGAAATTAAATATGAGTAGGTGTTATATAAAGAAATTTGTAGTCGAAATATTTATAAGAAATGAGTTCAGGAGAACTGATAAATCACTTAAAATGAGACTAATCATTAAAACTGTCGTGATCCACAATAGCAAACAGACCATTGAGAATGCTTAATCTTAAAAATTAATCGATATTTTAGTATTAACATGTGTAAACTTACATAGTTACCACTTTTGAGTGCTCTCTCCATATCTTTGTCCATATCGTGATGATCCAATGCCATAAACAACGTGTTGACCACAATACACAAGGTAATGAACAGTTCTACAAACGGGTCAAACACTAGCAGAGCCACGTATTTCTGGAACTCCAGCCACAACCAACAGCAGTCCCACACGCAGAAGAAATCTATTCCTTTCATTAAGCACTCAAGGAGTCTCTCTTTAAAGGTGGGCCCATCCTCGTCGTCTTCCGCTGTTGGGAAGTAGTACACTGACACTGTTGTGTCCCATTTACCGGAGTGCGTGTGTTTTGTGTGTTCAAGAGAGAAAGAAACAAGTCTGTTAGTATTCGCTCATTATTTCTTTTCTTAAACTGCTACTAGCCTCGAGTTTGAATAAAGTAATTAAGACAACTTTAGGTTTCGATCGAGGTAATTTTTCTTACTTTTAGACACCAATATTCATATTTTTTGAAATTTGTTGGCTGTCATTTATCACTAAGTAAGTATAACAAAGTATTCAAGTGAGAAATACGAATCCTCGATCAAAAATCTCAAAAGTAGAGACTCATAAACTTGTTATGGGTACAAAACAAATACCACACCTTCGGATATGTGCATAATACCGTGCTCCAAACACCTCGAGCCACGTCAAAAGCGGGCTTCCCAAAAATCAAGTGACTCACTCAAAGCTTTTGCGTCTACATGATGGCGATGATGCTATCATAAAATTTTCTGCAGTTTATCTAGTTTTAAAATTGAAGTACCAAAAAATATGAATATCGTGATTTCTCAACAGTACCTAAGTGATAAGGGCTACTACTTATATTATGTTACCAAAAATCAACAACAATTAATTTTATAGTTAACATTAATTTTGACTAATTAAAATACGTTGGAGGCAATGAATATCATAATTCATATCTAAAATAAAAGTGACCTAACTAGCAATGCATGCGTTCACCCTTACAGCATTATGTAAAAGCAAGAAACTAAAGGTCGCAAAGAAAATAAGGCACATAAATTAATTATTAAGTAAGTAATGATTTATGTATCATTAAAATAAAATTATTTTTAAGTTGTTTTTTAGAAAACAAATTATGGTCCGTGTCTCTTTTGTAGAAAAAGCTTTTTCTAATAAGTAGGTACTATGCTGCATTATAATAAACGAAAACAAAATAATCATGAAGTAAAAATATTTTATAAACAAAAAAGCACTTTTTTGCTCTTTGCGATTATATTGCAGCAAAGCAAAGCGTAGGTATGCAGTGATCTATGTAAACTTAAAAAGTTTTACTGTAGCTTCTTTTAATATTCGGTTTTAGGTTTGGTTAACAGAAGGTGACGTGTAGGTAGGTAATTTGGTGCGTGGCTCTCAAAGGTTAATTGTGCTAGTGCTTTAGAAATATATCTAGAATTAATAAATGACACCCACAAATGGTTTAGTTTGCCAATTATGCTTTCTGCATAATGAGCAAATACCTTTGTGTTTGAAGTGTTGTGTACCTAAATGAGTAACATTTTATTATGTCCGGTATATATGTATTGAAAGAAACAAAAGTGAGTTGGTAAAGTTATGGCTTTAAAATACTTTAGTTTATATATGACATTTATATTTATTCATATTATATTAATTTTTATTATATAAACACACAAGCGGTAATACTTAAAGTAAAAAAACCCATCAATGTAAATATTAAATAATATGTTTAGGAAACTGATACGTTAACGTAATTAATTAATTAATTAATTTTATATAGATATATAAGTATATTATTTATTCTAACGTGTATATTTTGTTTTAGGATCTTACCGTTTTGTTCACTTGCTCTACTTTGCCTTCCAGCTTGTTCTATGATTTCATTCAGGACCATGACATCTGTAAATTGATAAAAGTGAATTAGATTCACACGTCACGCTAAGATGAAGTTTGCAAATTATAAGGGAACCGAAAACTGCCGTATTTATTGCCGCATATATACCGCAGGCCTCTAAACTCATAATCACCCTGTTATCGGGTTAAAAGAAAAACCTACTTGGGTTTTTATGTTACGGAAGACTGAATGAAAGCGCGTAAAGAAGCTACCGGTTATAAAGATAATGTGGGAGGAGTTTCCTCCCACATTATCTTTGTTTGGGGGTCGGTAATGAGAAAATTAACGGTTTTAATCACGTCAATAGGTTAAGTTTAATGGATAAGTTTTTTTATGCATAAAAAAGCGAACAAACGAGCAAGCGGATCACCTCCTGCTAAGTGGTTCCCGCCGTCCATGAACATTTTCAGCACGAGAGGAACCCTCAATGCGTTGCTGGCTTTTCAGAAATTTGTTTATCCGCCCCTTGAATGATCCCATATTGAAATCTAATGAGAATACCGCGAAAGAGAGTTTGTTGGTTGGTTGACATGTGCGTGGTAAAATAACACCTGGCAACCTGGTAACCTGGCATAACAGGTGGTCGAAGAGTGAAGACCCAAATGCATGCAAATGATCTACAGTGCGCACTTTGACTTTGCTCAGACTTAAGAGACTGTGAAAACAAGACAGCGTTATACCGCTGGCATAAATCTGTCTCGCCTTAACTGAAAGTCTTAGCAAATTCAAAGTACGCTCTATAGATTTCAACCTTAGTACCCAGACTATATTTAGTATCTTACCTCTCATGTCGACTACGTTGGGCTGCTGCGATGACTCTACGAAAGGATTGTCGTTGGACTGTTTCAATACTTTGCCGGCTTCGTCTGTGCATTCCGTTGTGCTTATTTCCTGTAATATATTTAAATAATATTATGTAGATAAGTGATAATCAATGTAAGTTTTAGATAATAAAAGCTTTTTATTATTATTTTTATTTGTTTATTTTATTATGTAGATAAGTTTAATTATTTTTAGTTAGGAGTTTATAATTAGCTAGCTCTTGCCCGGCCTATGTTGTAATGTGACTCGCGCACCGCTCATTGCACGTTGATGGTACTATATCAGAAACTTCACGCAAGTGCCTTACTATTGATTATAAATTTCAATTTGATATTTGAATCGGTTTGTATGAAAAAGGGCCTTGACAGATTGATAAAAAAGTGATCCTATAGTATAAGCATAGTAGGTTGGATATGAGGAGGCATTACTTTGCGGAAGTCCATGATACGTAAAGGACAACAAGCTTAGTTCGCTATAATGCGCAAAACCGATAAAGCATGTTAAAAGTAACATCGTACAGAATGCGATATGAACCACACGTTTTCCCACTATCGTTCGCTCAATCCATTGCGACGTGTTTGAAGGACAATCCAACAAACAAACACACTTTAGCATTTATTATATGGATAGTGTTGCAGGAAAAGCAAGCCTGCTCGCTTTGTTGCATACTTCTCAGAACCTGGAGCATCCTCAGGAGGTGTAGACTGTAGACACCAAAATGCACAATGCTTATTTTTCCTGCATGTTTAGTAGAGGAAGGGAAGACTGTGCTTATCGTATGCTGCACGTTGTACCATACAGATTTGTCTGTTTTCGCGGATTATAGCGAATTAACTTAGTTGTTCCTTGTGATACTATAAGGGTCTTGTTTATTCATTATGAGGTACAGAACCCTAAAAATTTGATAGTTCATAAAAGAAGAATTTACGTACATATTCTCTGAGAGGTCTCGACGCGAGGGAAGAATCTTGCCGTGGAAGAGGATACGCATGCGGTTGTGACGTCACGCTGTGATTCCTTGACGCTGATCGTCCTCGAAGTCTTGCTTCCTTTGTCTGTGCCTTGCCGCCGAGCAGATCTCCGTGCGAAGTGTACGACAACCGGGACTGATGTGACGTGTACGACGAATGCCTTGAACCTATGGTAGACAATGCTAAACTTCGAAGTTTATATAAATTCATTTCTCCTAAATCACAAGACTTCAAAATACATAAATTTGGTTAAAGCAATCTAAATCGCACAAGAGCGATACTTGGGCATTAGCTTAGATTCTTTAGAATTTTTTGGTTCAGAATTACTTATATTATTTCTATTTCTTCGCCCCATTTTGTTTTTCCCGCCCAATTCACAAAAATTTGTGCTTGTAATTATGTATTGTTTGTTATCACAGGGCTATCAAAAACTGAAAAGCATTTCACTATGTACCTGACGTAAATCTACGGACATTGGATTCAAGACAAATAAAAGGGAAATGAGAAATCGAAGTGAGAGAAAATTATGGTCATAGAGGCTTAAGTGGATATACCAACCTAAATTAGCATAGTAGACTGGAATGATGATAGCACCGTTTTCTTCTGACATTGGAGTGACAGCGTTTGAATCATCCGCATATGGTAAGTGTTCTTGAGCATCCAAATATGTAGACAGAACGAGTGGTTTGCGATCGGCGCCGGGTGGATATCGATTCCTTCCGTTCGGCCTCAGAGCCATTTGATGCGACCCTCGAGACCCTCGGCGTAAATTGAATGGTGATCCGGGGAGTGACAATGAAGCCTAAAGCATTCAATATCTTAGAACAGTGCCAAATAATCACAAAAATGTAAGGAAACCATTATATAAATCATTTTACATATTTTCAATTAGACTCACATTGTACTTAAGTAATTGATTTTATTTGGATTCGAGAAATACTAAAGTTATCATGTCATTTAATTTAATGTTTTCGTTCCTCAATTCAGATCGAGTATGAAAATGAATATGAATATTAATACTGGTCGGCAATTGGTCACAGAGGCTGTATTACGGTCAAGCATTTTTGGAGTAGGTACTATTATGTACTTAAATTTTACATTACGATACCTTAAAATTTACTTTCATGTGCCAATAAACAAGTAGATAATTAAACAAAAAGTTCAGTTTTAAATACGAATAAAAAGGAAAATACAGCAATTAAAGTGCGTACAGCCTAATTGCATCAATGCATGATTTGTTCGTAGGACATGTATTTGTTCGAAAGCCACTATATTTTGTAATAAATGTTTGTCATGAATTGCTGCAATATGAAGGTAAGATAATCTAGAACCAAATTAATTAATTAAATTTTAACGAAGGAAAAGAGAACAAAAATAGATATTCAGATTTGAAAGGAAAAGGAAGGGGAACACAAACACCAACGTGGCTATCTGGACAAACCTGCGAGCCTTCGCGCAGTGGCCCATAAGACAACTGTCCGTATTTATTTATGCGTTCAGGATGGGGAACCTTTAATACACAGAAAAAGTGGAATTACAATCACCTTCGAGAATCTTACTAAGAAAATAGACATCCACCAGATAGGACGGGCATAATTTAATTTCCGAAAAGAAAATAGCAACAAAATTTACATAAAATATAAAATCAATCATGATTCCCAAATACATCAAATAAGCACCATAAAATTGAAAAAAAAAAAATTTGATGAAAGTGATGTTACAATAAGATTTTGTAGAATTTCGAATAGAAACGAGGTTTACGTTACGATGAACATGAATTTATTTTCTACAATACTCTTACTGTAAGTAATAATTTAATGAAGAAGTACAGAAAAGAAGCGATGGCAATGACGTTAAAGCAACAGTTAGTCCAGTAACTTTGTTTATAAACACATGAAGTAATGTGGGGTTAAATTTCATGCATTTTTGCATATTGACTAATTCCTACCATAGCTATGTTCTTTACGTCTACATCTATAGTCATGAGAACTGTTCTTTATAGAGTAGCCTCCTTTACTCATCAAAATTGAGGAATTTCTAAGTTATCATTAATTGTAAAATTCTTAAGGTTAATTATGTTAGTACATAGACCGAACCTACCTCTCCACCGGTGCTATATGTTCAGTCTCAGCTCGGCCCGTTGGTACGTTCACATTACCAAAGAAACAATCTAACATGACAATAGACTCTTATTCTCCAATAGTATTTATTCTGATTGAAATATTTGCTAAATAAGATGGTAAATAATTCTATTCAAATTTCTAAAAACTCGTTTAAAAATTAAAAATCACTCGAAAAAATAATATTGGAGATCGAGATTTTAAAAAACGAAATTCAACTCAATAGAGTGCATTGAATAGGTACAGTCTCTACAAGCTATGTAGAAGTTATTTACTAAACCATGCTAAAATAATGCAGTTTCTTGTTCCATTAAAATGCCAACAAGGATGAATAATACGTCTAAAAGTTAGATAGAAAAAATTAGAAATCCGTAATTACTACGTACTAGAGCAGGCCGACAAAAATGTAACGCAAATATAAAATCTGCAGATGGGCAAGTATGAAGAATGGAGAATGAATAAGATGTGAAAGTGACAGTAGAGATGGTAGGTTCAACTAATAGCATGCCTCGAAACCAAAATCCAAATAAATTCTTGAAATCGGTGTTTAAAAATAATTGATCGCTAAGTTATGATTGAAACCAAGTTAAAATAACAAAATTTTAGGGCAAATATCCAGATTTGTAAAAATTGATGAAAAACACGGAACAATTTATAAAAAGATTGAGTAAAGAATACGAACAATTCACCAATTTTTGTTTATTTTACAGTAAAATTTTAATAAATTGTTGTTAAAATAAATTGTTTCCGATTTTAACAATTCAACAATTCCTAATTTAATTTATTGGTTTATCTGTATATTTGCAAAACAGCAGATCCTCGAAAGGAAAAAAATTGAAGCTCAACGTCACATAAATTATATAAGGTAAATATATTTAAACATTTTTTTCAACTTGAATTATATGTGGCAAATGTGTTAACAGTGATGATGACATTATGGTTGTTTTATCATTGTGTTTTAATTATTATTTATCATATTTTTGCTAGAGTGGATAAGCAGCGTGAAATCATAATAATGTCAAGTTGAAAAAAGGTCCTCCGCTGCCAATAATTTCATCAAATTAATAATATTGTTAACAATATTTTCACACTGAAATGTATTCAAACGTATTTTTATTTATAATCGTAAACGTAAGTTAGTTATCTATTATTGTGTTAAAGCACGTGTGCTTTTTACAAAATCTTTGATATTATACTTTATTTTTTTTTAAACTTATGTTAAAGTAACTAAATTGTTGTTTCTTCAATAATTTTAATTATGTTATTAATAGATAGTCCTATCTTCATGATATATTCAAAGTTTTACAGATTTTTACTTTAGGCTTTTAGTTACAATATGTTAATCCAGCTTAATGCACTTTGATTATAGTGCTTCATAAACAATCAAATTTGATTTGCTTTTTGAACCATTGGCAGCGGGATGTAGGCGTGAGGGGCGCATACTCACCATGCTAACTTTCCTTTGACGGCGTGCCGTTTCGTGGTGCGATTCGGTGGCGGTTGGCTTGTGCGTTGGCTGAGTGCTCACCGAGTCCTGGAAGGGGTCGCTACGGAGGGACATGCGCTCGCGCGTATTGTCGTCCTGGTTGCCGCGCTCCTGGTTCACAAACAGCTCGTAGCTCTGACAGGAGGAGTCGCTAGGGGACTTGGCGGGATGTGCCTCGGCGTACGCTGCCGCTTCTGCTGCGGCTGCTTGTTCCCGAGCGTGCGCTTCCCTAGCTTCCTGCTTATCCGCTCTCGCTGCTGCTTTCTGTTCTGCTTCCTATAATAATAAATATAATTGATAAGTTTGACAATATATTCACCAATTCTCTAAACTTATTTTGAAGAATTCAGAAAAGAATAGCTTTCATACCCTTAGAGCTTCCTCTTCAGCCTGTTCTTCCTCTTCGGCTTTCTTTTGCAACTCGTCGTATGACATGGCGACAATAGCCAAGATCAAATTGACGAGATAGAACGAGCCCAAGAATATGATCACCACGAAGAACAAAACGTGCCATGAACCCGCTGATCTTAGCACCTGAAAGAGAACACGATTATTCAAAACGATAACGCATTATTACGAAAAGGTAAGAATATTGTTGTACTGCTCCTAATACCAACCAATTGGTATAAATTTTCCCAATAGTCCTGGGTCATCAGTCTGAAAGCCGACAAAAAGGCCCATCCAAATGTATCAAAACTTGTGTAGCCATAGTTGGGATTCGGACCATACCCTTGCAAACACACGTAACCCGGTTCACATTGCCTGAAAATGAAAAAAAAAAAACAGCATTTGTATTAGGTAGATATTAATTATATAATTTAAATCTAAAGTTTGTGACTTACCCAGCGCCTGACGAATTTCCACAAAGAGGGTAGTCTCCATCTTCACCATACCAATTTGCTGAAATATAAATATAAAATATTTGTCAAAACTTTTACTCATAAAAATATAGATAGGTTTTTGCACATTCATATTCATAATCTTACTTTCATTTTGACAAAATCTCTCCCAGTTTTCGTCAGTAAGGTTTCCCCAGCTGCCGTCCTCTGGGAAGACTTTGACACATTTTTGTGTCAATACACCCATGTAAATCTGCAGGCCCATTAGTGCGAACACAGATAGCGAAAACATTGTCAATATTATTACATCCCGTAGATTTTTCACCGACTCTATTACGGCACCCACAATAGTCTTCAAGCCTGCGGGTCGTAATTTAATCATTGATCAATAGATGTAATAAATCTTCTATAGTAAAATCTATCTAAGATAATAATTTTTCACTCAACACTTTACAATAAATTGTACAAACACTCATACTTACTTCTGTTGTCTCATTTATCTTTAGCCTGGTTTAGCCTACTAGTAAAAGTTACTTAATTCATTCTTCTACTTTTAGAAAGCTCTTTATTACTGCCTACTTTCAACTTCTAAACATAATGTACGTAATGTTAATATTTCTATTGGTATATATAATTGGATAAACAATTTACCCGGTACGATGGCCACAGTCTTCAACGCTCGGAGAACTCTGAAGGTTCTTAGAGCGGCCAAGTTGCCGAGATCTATGCCCATCGTCACATAACTGCAACACACACCCACAACCACAACATCTAGATTAATAATCTCTAACTACATAACACTATCGATTAACTATAATAGTGTTTCCACAGCTTCTTACAAAAATTAACTTTCAGGAAGTAAGTTCTTTGACCATGATTTCTCATCCGACAATTTATAATATCAATTTATAAAACATACAATCCTCTAAGTATAAGTTTTTTCTATTATAAATTAACTATAAAATTATATATTTAAGTAGATAAGAACGAAAATCTACAATTTAACGGTTGTAACATCTTACTACATAAATATAATAAAATTGGTCTACTACTCACGCTAAAGCTATAACTACGAAGTCAAGCCAATTCCATGCATCTCTAAGGTATGTGAATGGCTGTAGTATGAAACCCCTGGCCATTACTTTCACCGCCGATTCAAAGGTGTAGATGCCGGTAAAGATAACTCTGTAAAAATTCACCTCCATTGTGGAACGCCGTTCAAAAAGTAGACAATAACGTCACAATACAATAATCTAGGGCTTTCAAGTCAAATAAAACATCTAAGTTTAGTTCATGAAGGGAAGATTAGGTAGCAAGAACAATACGATTCTCTAAATACACCTAGGAAAATAACTAATGAAATTGAAATACATACCTATGTATTTACAGTATTTTTTAAATTTGTAACAGGTAGGTAGTGTCGAAATAGAGAGATTTAAAAGAGATGGATTTCTAAATTGGAAAGGTCACTGCATCTCTGTGTCGTGGTTGATGATGTGTTGTTATAATAGTCTCTACAATCACTCGTTGCAACGCGAAACACACCAACATTTTTAATGAAAACTTACATAATGCAGATGATAAGTACCTTAACGATACTATTTTCGAAAAATATGTACCTATTAAAGAAATTCTAAATTGCACACAATTATTGTGAACTTGTGAAAACTTCGATTGCAGCCGACAAACTAATTTTGTTTATAACAATAACCTTCAGCCCAGATAAGTAAAATGTATTGTTTGAAATTCTAGTTCTATTATCAAGGAAATATTTTCAAACAAACATACTTATTTACTGTTAAAAAAATTGGCTTAACTGACCGTTATAACAAACTAGCCACTTAGTTATCTAACACTAAGTATCAAAATATAATTAATTCGATCATCTAAATCTTCGATACTTACGATATTTAGACAAATCGAAAACTAGTTGAATACTAAAAATTTTGAAACTAACGTGCATTCTACTAATGATCAGATGATATAAATTGGTAATCTTTTATATAAGTATTTACGTAATTCATTTAGAAATTTTAACTAAGTATAATTTAAAAAGTTCCAAATGAATACTTACTCAGTACTTTCGACTGTTGGAGTGGTAGGCATTATCATAAGTATACAGTTCACGAGGATAGTAGTTATAATGAACAGAGAGAACAGAGGATGCACTAATATGTATATTGCCACTCTTCTGATAGGATTGAATGGATCCAATATCCACAAGGCATCGGTCGCCGAAAATCTGAAGATATCTTTACCCTTGCTTATGACTACGAATGTCTGAAACAAGTAAAATCAATATCAATTCTACTAAAAACTATAATATTATGTATAAACAAGTCTAAATTAAAAATTTATAACACCCCCGACAAGTGAAGGTTACAGTAACTAGAAAAGAGCTGATAACTTAAAACGGCTGAATCCATTTTCTTAGATTATAGCTAAGAACACTCTCGATCAAGCCACTTTTCAAACAAAAAAAACTAAATTAAAATCGGTTCATTAGTTTAGGAGCTACGATGCCACAGACAGATACACAGATATACACGTTAAACTTATAACACCCCTCTTTTTGGGTCAGGGGTTAAAAAATATACACTACACTAGCGAAATAAGTGCGTAGATAGACTAATTAACTACGTAGTATGTATCACCTAATGAAACATCAAAGTGCAAAATGGCGCTATCAAATATGTAAATGGAACTTACGGTTTGATTGCTATAAAAAGGATCGATATCCTCGAGGGGTGTGGATGCAAGTTCGAGAGGGAAAGAGCCTTGCATGCGAACTGGCAGAGGCAAGCCCTGCTCCAGGGTCGCGTCTGGCTGCGGGCCCTCGTCCTCGTCCTCGTCATCGTACCGCACCTACATACATACATCGATTAATACGCCGTCTTTCCAGCATTGCAGTGGAGCGTGTACTGACAATTTCCTATAATAATGCAAAACGAAATATGCCTAACTTTTTAGTTTACATCCAACAATTCATCTAAATTCCATCTCCAGAAGTTTATTGCTGACTTATTTAGTAGAAACAAAAATAATTTGGCGATTGCCAATACACGCTACGTAGTTAGATGTCAAGTCGTGTGGTGTGTGTAAAGATTTGGGGGTCAGATTGTTGTTTTGTGGGATGCTGAAACGAAAAGTCATTTAATACTACTTGATTAAGGCATTATTGTAACAATACTGTTGGATCACATCATGTATTATTCTCTGATGTTCTAACTTCTTGGTGAAAGCTGGTAGAGAATTTACAAAATGTAATTGTGTTTTTTTTAGAGAATAGTACCTACTTTTGTTAACAGCAACGAGTATTATTACGGTGTCTGAGCATTGTTCGTGAGCGCATTTGAAGCAACTTGTTTTTTTTTTTTTAGTGCTGCTGTCGGTGTTATCATGATGCGATTTGGCAAAACTAGAAGCGATTGCAGAACGTTTCCCCCTATTGTGTTACCGTTTCGATGCCATTGATTTGGTTAAAGACATGATAAAAGTGATTACAATAAATCTTGGCTAAAGATAACGAAATAAAATTAGTCACGACTCACGAGTATTATGGCATACCAATTGCAGAGACAGTTTAGAGGTGTTCCTTTCCGTATTTAAGTGGTTCCAAGACAAAAATAAAGCTAGGCAATAATAAATGGTATCAAAATAGGGGGTCCTCCGTTCCTTGCGCTAAACCAGCTAGGTGATAACACCATGCTAGACCTAGATGACAGCAGCCGATGGATTTGCAAATATGAGCCAATCGTGTGCAATGCATGATGATGGTTAATGTTATGTGCTATATATTGTGTATTTCTTTTGTCCATTCATTTTGGGATTTTGTTAAACATTTACAGGATGACAATCACACTTTAGTAGGTTTTACTTTAGGAACAAATTATAAATAGGTGTCTATTTGATTGAGATGTAAGATTGTAGACAGTTTCACTAGGCTCATTTTATTAAAAGGGGACCATCTAAACACTCTTCTATTTCTAATTTTTGGAATCTAAGTATAACACTCGGGTAGATATTGTTTTTTAACATAGGGACATTAGCTGTTCTGTATTGTAGGTATTGATCGTTTCATCAAATCGATCGGAAATACCTTAACATTATTGAATGCAAATAAACATGATAAGCTTTCGTATTTAACTACTGAAAGTTTAACTGCAAGAGTTTTCTAAATGATTCAAACAGCTAAGCTTCGGGATATTTTCATACATTTACGACTTTGTTAACAAAGCGATGTGTTCAAAAATGCGATTAATATGCATAAATTAGAATGCAATGCAAGTTATCGCATTGACTACCGTCACGCCAATTAATTTTTATCAGTATTATCGACACTCAAAAACATAATTTTGAACCAGCGATAACTTGCTAATTATTTGTTCTAAAAACGAGCCGTAAAATGTAAAAAGGGGCAAGCAAACAATCTTACTTCTTTTTTCTTTTTCGTCCGCCCCAAATCGGCCTGGAATAGTTTAAATAAAAAATATCCGTCAGAGACTATTCCATTATAATTTAAAATAATCCTCTCTTTGAGTTCATTTTGGACGAAAGTTATGTAAAGTTCTGTGTTGGATATTTTATAGTATTTATTATTATGTTGGTATAAGCCTACAAGGTTGTAGAATTTTAAAGATTACAGATTGCTCCTTGGTTGAATGGCCAGCATTACACACTGCTGTGAGACAGAGCATACAGAAAATACTGGATATTGGGGTTCAGGTCTCACCTCTCCTTCCGCTCGTTTTTTCTCGAGTTCTTTTTGTTTGGCATGCTCCTCAGCTATACGGGCTTGGATAGCGGCCAATGACTCTCGGGTGAAGGGTCGGAACAAGCTGACTTCTTCCTCGCTGATCGAGTCCAAGTCCTCGGACATTGTCTATCGAACTCCCCCCGAGTGAACTGCCTACTGAAAAATATATCAAACACTAAGCATAATATTCATTATTTATAGTCATAATTGTATGGAAGTTATGGGTGTAAATAAATAAATACAAGTGTAAATTAAAAATTTATAACACCCCTGACAAGTGAAGGTTACAGTAACTAGAAAAAGAGATGATAACTTTCAAACGTCTGACCGATTTTCTTGGATTATAGCTAAGAACACTCTCGATCAAGCCACCTTTCAAACAAAAAAGACTAAATTAAAATCGGTTCATTAGTTTAGGAGATACGATGCCACAGAGAGATACTCAGATACACACGTCAAACTTAATATAACACCCCTGTTTTTGGGTAGGGGGTTAAATATAACATATTATTATTGATTATTCATTTTTTATTCTTGAGACTTAATAATGATCATTATTCATTACCGTTCCATCATTGAACCGGTTTGTATCACTGACGTGTGCTAGCAATAGCAAATAACTTGCAAGCAGTAGCAGTACCTGAACCATTCAATAGAATGGCTGAAGATATAGATAATTTTGTATGCGTAAAAAATAGGTTGCAGATAGTGAAAACAGCTCCAAATTATCACGTACCTACTTTAATTAAGGATTTACTTTAAAGTTTTTAATTCATTTCATATTGGATTAACCGGTAACGAGGAGGCGTGGGCGGATCGATTGGCAATTAGGCTGTTTTATATGGAAAAATTAAAATTATAACATAAAACTTCACTATACCGAAGTGTTTTCAGCGGCAATGATTCTCTCAAATTGTTATAGTTTTAGATTTACTTCACTAGTTTAATTTTAAATTAGTTTGTAACGATGGGGCTGGCACAACATATACCTCCAATGAATGCCCCTTAAAAATATATGAGAATAAAAAAATAAGTAGGTTGATATTTGCAGTTCTGAGGTTTATGGGATGAACATGGACTTATAATGCTCGGGATGAATAAAATAAATACCTGCTAACAGTGAATAGGCGGGTGAGTGTGGTAAGGAAAGCGCGCGCGGCAGTACACCCTGCGCCCGCGTGCTCCCGCCGACCACCTACGGGCGGAGCGCCCTTCTGCACATTACATCAAACACTTATTTTATGTAATATAAAATTAATAGTAATGAAAATTGAAAATTCAATATCAGAATACGTTAGTTTTTATTATTAGGCTATTTTTTTTAACCGCAAGTTTGGTAAACAAGAATACTGAAATATAAATTCAGCCAATTTATGGCAATATCTAATCACAAATTTCGCGCTAAGAAAGCTGGAGAAGGTTGGAGTTGTAAATACGAGGTAGAGAAGTGCCAGTAAAACTACAAGTTTTCTCAGCATTTTACACTTCAGATCCATGCCGCAGCCCGCATTACTTATTGTCCATAGCGTCAGGTTTCTTTAGGACTAGAGGAAAGAAAGCTTGTTCTATCTTGTGACGTTAACTTTACTGATGTACATGCTGTAGTACAATCTTACAATACATTACATGTATTATAGGGCCCGACATTGTATGTGCGGAAGCCACGGGAGCACATCCTGCAGAATGAGCCCAATGTGCGTCGTGCAAGAGAGGCACCGTCGCACGTTGTTTAGAGTTCCCGGCGCCTCTTAATATGCGTTGAGGGGGTTTTAGTGGGTAAAAACCCTCAAACCCCGATCTCTTCCCAAAGAGATCGGGTATCTTATGAATATTTCCTTCCCGTCAATAAAAAAAGGTAAGTACCTGTCGTCCACGAGAGCAGTGTGGCCGCGGCTACTAGAGAGATGAAAGTCACCACGTACTTGCTGATAGGGACAGCCAGCAAAGGAGCGAGATTTTTCATGTCCGACCTGAAACAATTATTGGTTTCCTCATAAAATTTAATTTAATAGTATTTATTATACCTGTGTTTCATTCAGGGACTGCTAAAGCCAAAATGGGGTGAAAATGTACCTAATCAAAGAAATATCTTTACTAAAAAAGGTCGAAAATAATATTCTATTATTAGGTATTAACTGTAGTAAGGTGATCGCGCGTATATTTTAGTAAACTTTAAACTAAAGCTATGAAAGTTCCAAACGCGCCTTGCTCTAAAAAGAAACCCACAACAATCTCCGCCGGTAGTTATTATTTTTATTCACCATTACCATCTCAAAACCTAATTCGCGCAATGATAAAAAAACAGCGAAGGATCTATAGTTTAAGAATTAATATGAATGTACTTATATAAAATGAAATAAAATAAAAATACCTTATAAAATATTGTCAAGTAACTATTGGTGACTAAATAGTACAGTTATCATTTTATAAAATCCAAAAAAAAAATGAATGAATACTGAGCACTTACAGACTGTCGAGAACACAATCTCCATCTCCACTAATTTTGTTGATGTATAAAGTGCAGACGCTACGCTCACAATTGGTTTAAATGGAACTACCGGTTAATCTCATCATCTGCGTCATTTAGGTATAATGTTGTGTTATTTAGGCAAGTAAAGGAAACGGCGAATTATCTTAGCAAATGTGTGCAAAAATGTCTGCTGAGTAATAGGTTCACTAATTTTATTTGCATGCGCGTGCGGAACAGATCAAAAAAGCAAGATAATATGTATTAGCGGCATTGTGGTGTATTGTGTACCTACATAAGAGGTCAAACGAAATCACAAAAGTCGTCTAGGTTTAAATTCCACCAGTTCGATTAGGCATCGTGTTATGCTTAGTTGGCGGCAAAGGATTATGATTATGCCTACAACATTAACTGAACTACATAAGGTTTCAACTCAATATATTGACTTATGCAGGAGTACCTAATGTTACAGAAGTAGGTAGGCACTGGTGCCAATAAACATTGTAAATTGATTTTGTGGGACAACTATAGAGGCAATAAAAGTACATACAAAGAAATAGTGAGAGCGAAGGATCTTTTAAGATTTGATATGAATGTATGTAAAATTTTAAAAAAAAACCTTTTTTTTTTTAAATATAGGTTACTATTTATAAAACTTACATAATTAAAAAAACATTAAATAAATATTGTTAGCTAAATAAATATTGGTAATTTAATAGAAGACTTTATTAGAATAGAGTTCATAATATACTATTCACGATGCTTTAAAACGCCAGTAGAATTTTATCTACAGGCGCGTAAATGAGAATGACACAGATCCCTGTGTAATTCTATTGTCAATTATTATGCTTAGGTATAAGTAGGTACTAGGACTTTGTCTGTGTTGGTGTTAGCTGGCGGGCGTGCTCTGCCTTTTTGGAGTGTTTTTTTTTTTGTTAAAACTGACTGGAAAGCGCTCTAAGGGGGTGCTGTGCGTATGTCGGCGAGCGCCGGCACAGACGGGGTCCATACTTGTATAGTTTCCCTAACTTGTTACAAATAACTACAAACTTGACATTGGCTAATCTTTGTAAAGCCAGACGAGAGAAGTAAAAAAAAAAAGTAGGTACTAGGTACCTACTAGGTAGGTATAATATGATTTGTTTTTGGCTTTCAATAACCGATACCATCATTATTGTAACTAATTAATTAAGGTATCTTATAATAATTTGGTATAGCACCTTTACCTATACTTAGGCCTCCTAAAGCACTTCTTCGGTATTGCTCATTCAGCCTTACGGTTACGGCCATGCCGCCTTGGCTAAAGATTTCGTGGTCCTGGAGGCACCCCTTCACGATGGGCGTTTACTATTATTACAAGTGTAAATAAAAAATTTATAACACCCCCGACAAGTGAAGGTTACAGTAACTAGAAAAGAGCTGATAACTTTCAAACGGCTGAACCGATTTTCTTGGATTATAGCTAAGAATACTCTCGATCAAGCCAACTTTCAAACAAAAAAAACTAAATTAAAATCGGTTCATTAGTTTAGGAGCTACGATGCCACTGACAGATACACAGATACACTCGTCAAACTTATAACACCCCTCTTTTTGGGTTGGGGGTTAAAAAGTGTAGTAGGTAACAATACGTACTGTAAAATAATGCAGTGTTGTGTGTCTAGAGGGCGCGCCGGGTGGTGGCCGCGTCGCGAGCAGGCCGCGCGCGCTCCTCTCTTCCGGCGAGATGCGCGCGCAACATCTGCGATACACCTTTAACTGCGCCTGGAATAAAAACAATAGGTATCCAATCACTTCATCGCTATCGTCAGAGTAATGCATATGGGGATGATATGGGGAATCTCGAGTGAAACGAAGTTTTCTAACAAGTGTCAACCATAGCGATACTTAGGCAGTTTTTGTTGGAGAAAAATAATTAATTGATTTCGTCAAATTTGTATAAGTGTCAGTCAGAAAAGGCAAGTATTAGTAAAATATTTTTAAAGAATTATTGGAATGTCCCCCCAAAACCTACGCTTAGAGCTTATCCGAGAGTATTAATCTAAAATACTAGTGGCAAAATAAATTTTTCAATTAGAGCGCGATTGCTATCGCAAGTCGCAACATCTGTTTATCCAGTTCCAAAGTAAATAATCACCCTGAATCTCAGAAGGAGACTGCCCTAAAACCTTCAAAACACCAGTATGCAAATTCATGTTGTTGGCCTCCTAACAACAGATCGTATAACAACGAATGAGCCAAATATCGATTTCATTAAACTACCTTATAACATATCTATGCCTTATACAAAAAATTACACCTGCTTTACAAATAAAACAATCATGAGAGCAGTCACACATTGGCAGCAAAAGCAGTCAAGGCAAGTTCGGACTACTTTAGTATTTTAGTAGAGTAGCGAGTAATTTAGATGTTTAGTAGCTAAAAGATAAAGATGAAAACTGAAACCCGACTGCGATCGTTTTAATAAACGCTGATATATTAGAGTAAAATTGTTTTTCATTGTCAAATGTCAAATTGTTGAATGTACATTTATATTCATGACCTCAAAATTTTCTCCTCTTTCATATTTTGACATCTCACTCGATACAATAGCAAAAAAAATTTTTGGAGACTTTCACTTTTTTTTATGTCACATCCGTTAGGTCAATTTTTTTCGTATAAAATATAGCCTATGTCACCCGGACCTTTACAACGAATCAATTGACACCTCATTCATCAAAATTAGGCCCAGTAATTTAGGCACTACGGTGTAATACACAGAATCTGGATACAATCATAGTATACATACGAGTACATCGTTTTGACTTTGTCGTAGTCGGGTAAAAATACTCACTCGACTAAAGGTCGCTGCATACGTAACGTGTTTTTCCCGTCCCGGACGGGACGGAAGGATTTCTCGAACTACTATTGGACAACTGGAACGCCCCGCCCCGTCCGTTTTCTAGTTGTCCAATAGTACTTCGATAAGTTTTGTCCCGTCCCGTCCGGGACGGGAAAAACACGTTACGTATGCAGCGACCTTAATACGAAAGGTTCGGATTTTTTAGCCGTTGAACCAGTGAGCAGTGACGCATGGTGGGGGGCGCTACTTGCCCAAAAAAATAAAATGGATCGACTCGACTGAATAATTTACTGATGTACTCAACAAAATTTTTGGTGTTGGTACATTAAGTTACTAAATTACTCGCTACTCGACCAAAATACTAATGTAGTAGCCTAGGCTTAATCCTTGAACAACTGACTGCTCGAGCGGCGCAGTCGTCAAGTCGTCAGTTACTCTCGGACCAAACGCAGTTTAGTACTTAGTAGGTAAATATTTTGTTTCTACGCCATGGTTTCATGGTTTTTATCATACGAGTATATAATTAATAAGGAATTCAGTTTTTTATCCGCTGTTATTTACATACCGAGTTAATTAAGCTACTATCGGCGGTGTGCATAAAATTATTACTGTATTGGTTCTAAATAAAATGTTCGATAATTTATATCTTCACAGTCAAACGTTCACTCCACACGTTTTCGGTAATTTAATTGCATTATATATTTTAAAAAAAAACTGTGTAAAAATGTTCGTTATTTACACGTTGGTCTCATTTGTGATATTTATCTATTTTGCCTACTATTATTTTACAAGATCTTTCAAATACTGGCAATCGAGAAATATTCCAGGTCCACAACCAGTACCATTTTTCGGTAATTTTAAAGAATATGCTCTAAGAAAATCTACTGCTCCAAGTATACATAAACAAATTTACGATGACTACCCAAACGAGAAGGTTGTCGGTTTTTATAGAATGACTAGACCTAGCTTGCTAATAAGAGATTTGGATGTAGTTAAGAATGTTTTGATAAAAGATTTCGAATATTTCGAAGATCGCGGTATTGATTTCAGTGTAGAACATTTGGGAGCTAATCTCTTTCATGCTGATGCAAAAATCTGGCGGCCACTAAGGAATCGTTTTTCACCTTTGTTTACAATCGGTAAATTAAAAAATATGATCCCCTTGATTAATGAAAGAGCAGACTTATTTATTAACCACGTGAAGAACATAACAGAAAAAAAGGGCGACCAGGAAATATACACACTCGTGAAAAAATTTACAGTATCTTCTATTATGGCTTGTGCTTTTGGAGTTGACATCAATGAAGATAGTGGAAAACTTATACAAAAAATGAATGAAATTGATCATTTGACTTTTTCTAGAAATATTAGCGTAGAATTGGATTTATTTCATCCTGGTATACTAAAGAAATTAAATTCCTCAATATTTCAAAAAGGAATTAGTAAATTTTTTCTTAAATTGATCAATGATGTTTTACAAGCGAGAAATGGTGTACCCTCTACCAGAAATGATTTAATTGATTTAGTTTTGGAACTAAAGAATAAAGGTAATGTATTAAAAATAAAAAAAGCAGATGACGTAGGTTGTGTAGATGAGTATGTAAAATTGACCAACGAAGTAATAGCTGCGCAAGCATTTATCTTTTATGTAGCTGGATACGAAACCAGTGCGATTACTATGGCGTTCATGTTATACGAGCTAGCCATGAACCCTCCTATGCAAGAAAAAATAATTGCAGAAGTTGATGAAGTTTTAAGCCGACATGACGGCAAGATAACTTATGACATAATTAGTGAACTGTCTTATATGGACAAAGTATTTAACGAAACTCTTCGAAAATACCCGCTATCAGCTGATATAGTACGGCGTGCAAAATCTAATTACAATATACGTGGCACAGACATAACTATCGAAAAGGGGATATCTATACTGGTACCTGTATTAGGCATTAGTCACGACGAAAAGTATTATCCTAATCCCAAGAAATTTGATCCAGAAAGATTTTCCCCCGAAAATGAAAGTAAAAGACATCCTTGTGCTTTTATTCCTTTTGGCGCTGGTCCTCGCCAATGCATTGGTAAGTAATTTGGCAACATACATTTTTTTTTAATTTATGGACTTAGCACTTTTCCTAAATTGAATCTGCGAGCAAACCTGATGGCAAATAATGATGCAGCCTAAGATGGAGCGCGCGCGATGTTAAAAATGGAGGGGAAAACTGAAGCTTCCATATCCTAGTGGTTCGAATCAGAAACGAGGTATCAATCGCTTTGAAGTAAGTACGTTTCCGTGGAATTTTGACTGTGTACGTAAGTACAAATACATAAAATAACATTCTACGTACAACGTATCTACAATGTGATTTCAACTAAACAAATAACTGAAATAAACTAGAAATATAATTTTTCTTTTGTTTCAACTGGATGTTTTGTTAAAGTCTTTAGTATGTGCATGTTATAAATACAGCAAAATTGTTTCAGGTAAGCTTTTTGGCATAATTCAGAGCCGCGTATGTATGCTAAAATTTTTCTCAAATTTCCGCGTTGAGGTATCCAAGAACACGCCAACCACCATCATTTTTGACCCACAGCGCGTAGTTAATGTACCAAAGGGAGGAATACAGCTAAATATTCTTCCAAGAAAATTCGCAGAGTGATTCTGTAATTAAATTCATAGTTAAAATAAATATTTTACAATAAGTGTGAAAAGAATAAGAAAGCTTAGTAAATGATAAAAAGTATAAGGTCAAATATTACGTCGTTGATTAAATGTAAGAAGACATAAAATATTATATAGGTTCTGTGTCAACGAAAAACAACCATCAAATTGCAATTAGTTTTTATATATTAATATTAATTGTAGTATAATATTACAAATAACAGTTTTGCAAGACATAGCAAAATCAGCATATCTCTTCAATGGAGGACTTGAGGATGACACTGCAAAGTGTAGGTACACCAGCTTGTACTATATAATGTATTGTGGAACTTCAAATTGTTGTGTGGTTTAGCGGCGAAATTAAAATTTTAGTTGTTTAAGTAACAGCAAAATTTTAAACTAAGGGCTCATATTCGGAGCTTTGTAGTTTGTGTGCCAAAATATTGAAAACCGGGTCAGGTTGGAAGCATAATATCGCGTGGTTAAGCTCGATCGTTATCGATTTAATATGCTGTCAGTTCTGATGGGCAATTTTAACTGTCAATTCATTCACTCAGTACTTTTGAAAAGTTGGTGCTGACCTGACAGGAGTCCAAACTCGATCGAAAACCAACTCTCTTTATATGTGATGATTGAAACCATTGGGTATTTCACTTATAGGTATCTAATGTAGGTATTTGTTTGTTGGACCGATGATCTCCAGAAGGTAAAAGACAGCGGGTTGATCGGGAAGGCTGAGGACTGTGTTTGGTGGTGTGCTCTTGAAAAGGCTTATATCCAGGAGTGAACGCATGCAATCTGATAGAAGTAGGTATTCAATGTATTTCTTGCATTTGATTGGTTTTTGTCAGCACTTCACGACTGTAAAATGTTCTTCGTAATTAAACTACATTTTACACTATATTGTACCTAAAATAGTCTCTTTAACGTACTCTGTCCCTCTGCTATCTCCAGAGGTGACCCAGTATCACACTGATACTCGGTCATTTTAACTTCTGCATTGTTGCATGTTTCCATTCAATCGGTAGTTACTTTCATTGACGTTACGTTGTGTTATAATAGACATATAATATCGAAAGCGGACAATGCCAGACAAGTTGACGCGCCGACCGATCGTCACTGCTGCGTGAACAGAGAAAATCTCAGGCAACAAGGAGAAAACAAATAAGTACTTAATGAAAATTCTAACAGAACTCGTGTAACGATTTTTGAACATAACCGTGCATATTCCAGAAAACAACACTTTACTAATCAAAAAATGTTGTTATGGGCAATTAGGCATTATTTTAAGATATTTTTTGGAGGATTTCCCTTATTTTAGTAATTTTATAATAAGTACCTGTAATGTAAACGACCTGCGCAGATGAGGGATTATTGTACGCGAAAGACAAAAATGGGTCAATAAAAACTGTAACATAACGCACACGATGGACTAATAGCAGGTACGGCAAAACACCATAGTAAAGGATGAGGGACTTTTGTCTTCCGCGGACAAAAGTCCCTCGTCAGTGCAGACCCAAAATTCCAAAATTTTACCAGTTAAATCCATTCTATGAAATTGGTTGAAAAAAATGCTAAAGCCTAGCTATAGTGCATAGTGTTGAAAACATTGCATTTTTATAAACTGTACATGAGTTACGATTATGCTTTCACTTATTGAATATTAGGTACATGAAAAAATTATTGACTCCCGTCATAAATGCAATTTAACGACCCTTTTCGGCGTCTTGATATTTTAAGTACTTTGATGTTGATCTAATTCTGCTCGTTTCGCAACAGAGTTCGTTATTCTGCCAGTCGTATATCTCTTTAACAGTCTTACTTTGACCGTTTTGCGTTACATCAAGCGGAAAATAGCAGTACTTACATAAACGTTACTTACACCATTTTTCTTAGAAGTTTGAATCGACGTTTGGCAATCTCCATATTCGCAACAAATGTGTAATAGTCTAATAACACTCAATACGGTAGCATACTTAGTTTTTCTACTTCTCTATGGCACACATCTGAGTTACCAGATGCCCCAACTGTAGTTTTCAGTGACTGCCTTATTTCTGTTTTTGCGAACATCACTGGCGTATGATAAAGTATAATTATCTGATACTCTCACTGGTGGCTAAAATTTTGCGGGTTATCTTAGCGCGCTTCCAGTAGGAATTATAGTAGGTAGGTAGTTGGGTACCTCTATGATTGTGTAACTTTATTTTGAACTAGCTGTTAAGCGTGTAACTTTTACAAAGCTGTTCTATATTTCACCTACCAAATCTTACTAATTTCCCCCCTAAGATATATATTTTCCGCAATAAATCAACATTTATCCCTTCTCCAGAAGTACCTAAGCCTTTCATCAAGACTGACGCAGCGGTTGATGACGACACCAAAACCTGCGATTCATGACACTGACAGTGAAATCGCCTGATTCATCGCTATGCCAGAGTGAACGAATGGCTAGGCTCGGTAACTCGGTCACAAAATAGACCGGTACGGCTCTATCCAATGTTTTGCCTACTTGCCATTGCAGGTCACTCAATATTGTTTGTATTGCGGACAATTGATTCTCACTATTCGAATAAAAAGTAAAAGGAAATTAAACTCTTGTAGATGTCCAGTCGAAGATTTATCATACGCTCTCGTAATAGGTATAGGCAGGTAATTATTACAAAACACAAAAAACATTTTACCTAGTTTAGTTAGGTGGGTGGACATGTAAGTAGGTACCTACTACCTACCTAATTAAATATGCTACTTATCTACTTATCAGTTCTATTATAATATTCATTACCTACTTAGTTAAAACTATTTAAGTTTCATGGTCTTAATCGAGGTTTTGTTTTCTTTTGTTCGCTTATTTTTGTGATTGAAATAAATAGTAATTTAGTTATATTTTTTTGAAAAGAGGTGCAGTTAGTGTTTATTAAAAATTAAAGAAAGCTCACGAGCGTGCTTACTACGACATACATCGCGTAGATGAAACTGGGTCACTGAAAACTAGAAGCTGTTCTTATCATTTAGGTATGTTAAGAAAACGATCATTAACATCATTTAAATAAAATATTATTTTAATTCAACAGATACATTTATAAGTATAAAGTAAAATAAGCTTATATGCCCGCGACTTTATCCACGTGGACTACACATACCTAATATCAAATCCCTTTTTTTAATCCCTTACGGGTTCCATTTTTAAAAATTGCTTCTAATAATAGTGCAGTCAGTCAGTCAACTTTTCCTTTCATATATTTAGATAATATTATTATAATGATAATAAAAGTGTGTAATAGGTATCAAGGTATTGTATGGGCTAATATTTTCAAAATAAACGTGTTATAAAATCTTAATTGTTATTATCGTCGAGTTCCTTCCTACTTTACTTGTCCAAATTCAACGTTTGTAAATGAAAAGTAAGTAAATCAAATATATTTATTATTTTATGTAACTTCTTTTTTCACTACTGAGCACTATATTGTGAAGATATTAAGATTGTGATGGAGAACTCTCCCTCATGCAGTTTTCCTTGCGATATTTGGTTTTGCGGTTGAAGCGTGAGATATTTAATTCTTTAAAACTCATTATAACTCCAAAAATTAAGAGGTGCATGCCGGGGATTGAACCCCGGACTCCCCGGCTAGGTCTTAAACACTAGGCTATAACTGCTTCCATATATTAATGTACCTACTGTTAGGTGAAATTTGTTGATAGTGCGAGGCCTAGCACCCTCTTGACGTTCTTCAAGAGTCTATGGTATCGGGGGACTCTACACTCTCTGGTGATGCGTAGAATGGCGAGTAGTCGTTGTGCTCTATTTGTAACTTGATAAAATAAGAAAACAGGCAAATAAAAGTATATCAAAGTACATATAAGTGTTTTAACTCTATTACTACCTATAAAACAATTCGTTCAGATCATCGATGTTTCAGATTTAAAACCCTTGTTCATAACACAAAATATATTAATATGCCTTTATCTGCATGTACCTATGTCAAATAGTTTTCAGCTCCCATTCGACTTGCTTAGCTAGGTACCTAGTTGGTAAATTAAACTTGATAAAATACCTAAACTGAATAGTATAATTTCAGTATATAGATACATACGTCGTTATAGTAACAGAGCAAATATGTTACTATGAAGTTAGCCTCACAAAAGCTGGGCATACATAATAAGTATATCTACCTATTTATGCTTCACCTGCTTCAATAACTAAAATCACAAACAACAAATCCTTGGAGTTTGGATATATTATTGCCTGCCCTAGTTAAGCATAAAATTGATATAGTATCTACATTGCATAGGTATTACAGAGGTGATGAATTTCTCAAGTTAATTTACCTATTAATATAGCTATTATTTTAGTTTAATTAATTTTGTATTTTGTTTAGGTATCGCTTCTTCGGGAGTTCTTTTAAGCTGTGAAACACAATACTTTCAGGCAAATTATCTTGGTTATTACTTGCTAAGATAGCAGGTTTTAGTCATGTGGTAATCCGAAGGTAAGCTTCCAATACAGTATCGGTGGCCGCCTAGCGCCGCAGCGCTGTTGCCCGCAGTCACTGTGTTTGACAGCGCATGCGCTAACCTCTGTCTGTGCCCTATAGCCTGGCCTTTATGTAACTTTTTTTTAATTTGTATATCAATAAACACTCATCTTCGTACTGTTCGTGTGTTATGGTAAGTTTCACATATAAAATATAATTTTGAAATTTTTGATAAAGACAGGTGTCGATTCGAGTGTAACGTAAGGGTAAGAATAAGAAATCAGCTGCTTTTGAACTGAAGAAAAAGGGGTATGACCATTGACCCCTTTGAAGGGGGGTGACCACTTGGTCACCGTTTGAAAACGGAATACGATTAGACACAAGAGTTAAAGCACTTTTCTTATAATTCGGAAAATTCAATTTGCTTTTCAGTTGTTTTTTTGTGAAAGCCTGTATTTTGGCAGCATCTAACGGCCCGTTCACACATGGGAGTCCGTTTTACTGGTACGTTTTTAACGAATACGTCATAAATTTATGCTCTGTTCACACATAGGCACCGTATAACGTTCAACGGATCCGTCATTACTGGATGCGATGTGTGAACAGAAAACTCGCAGTATACCGCCGCTATTCTACAAGGATGGACGCTGTCGTGTTGTATTGTACGCACACAGTATCTATCCGTTAAAATTCTACGTATCCGTATATTTCCGTTCCGTCCGTCCAGTATTCGATGACAAAACGGAATGTAATTTTTTTACGGAACGATATTTTTTACTGTATACAGAATACTGTGCCATGTGTGAAGTCGCTCATACAACTAAGTACGCCATTGACGAAAAAAAAACGTATACGATAAAACGGAACAGTAAAACGGAGACATGTGTGAACCGGCCGTTAGTCTGAGGATTTCCTGCCGTAAATGTACATAAATAAAAATGAATCACCGAAATGTATGTACGCCCATAATTTCCGAACGACTGCACCAAATGGGAGAATTCATTTTTTTTTTGTTTTTGTAATTGTCAGGACAAGGTTTGTATGAAAGAATTTTTTATGAATATTCACGGGAAAAGACAGTATCCGTGGGACGCGGACGAAGTCGCGGGCAACAGCTAGTGAACAGCTATTAACAGTTGGTAAGTATGGGTACCCACGTGATAATTTTCATGGATGTACCTATTTTATCTACTCGTAATTAAAGCAACGTGAGGGCGGGCGGGCGCATTTCATTTTCCATGCGATGTAATTAGGTATACCTGAGCTTTATAACCTTAAGTTTAATCTTTACTTTGAGCTTATGTACGTAAGTAGCATAGCTTTACCTATTCATTTATCACTGTTAACATTTAACACAAATGTTAAACAGAAGGTAAATACTAGTACCGTTTGAAGCCCTCGTAGTTTTAATTTAAGGTGTACGTAATTAATTAATACCATTACACCTTACAAATTCGACAATTGACGATCAAAAAAAATACAATGGTACCCAATTTGAATACCTAAATAATTCACTTTGAATAATTCTAAACTGGTATTACTTAGCGGCTGAGTGCTTATTTGCATTTATTGAATCAATTTTTAAAAAATATATGGAGAAATAAACCTTTAGAAAGAAAAAGCGGTTTCATAGAGCGTTGTCTCCGTCGTTGAGACCGACAAAACGTCACATAGGTATGAGTGACAGAGACAACGCTGTACTAAATCGAAATCTCTTTCTAAAGGTCGATGTCAACATGAATAAACCTATATAACCCACTAGCTCTAGTGCTTATGCGTAGAGGTACTGTAGCATATATAAGACGATTTGTCTAAAGAAGCTAGCCAGCTGCCAAGTCCTTGCCAGACAGGACGGCGGCGGTCGTCCCCAGCGGCGCGACATGGAACAATATTATTTATCAAAAAGCAACGCTACTCCTCCTCTCGAGGGCGGGAAGTGCACGCAACGTCAGCCAAAGTGCTGGTTACCGAACCACTTGGTCAAAAATACGTAAATGGATCATCAAAGTTTGCCTGAATGTATCTTATTCTATTTCCTATGTAGTAGATACGTCGTGACTTTCTCAATTCGTTTTAATTTTTAACCCCCGACCCAAAAAGAGGGGTGTTATAAGTTTGACGTGTGTATCTGTGTATCTGTCTGTGGTACCGTAGCTCCTAAATTTAGCTCAGCTCCGAACTGATTTTAATTTAGTTTTTGTTTTGTTTGAAAGGTGGCTTGATCGAGAGTGTTCTTAGCTACAATCCAAGAAAATCGGTTCAGCCGTTTGAAAGTTAATCAGCTCTTTTCTAGTTATTACTGTAACCTCCACTTGTCGGGGTGTTATAAATTTTTCATTTTAATTTTATGTACTGTATTTGCATGAAATGCAGAACTTTTGCATCAGTTAAAAGCAATGTCTACTCTTAGGCATGTCGCTCTACATTATTTAGGACTAACTGTAACTGTGCCCTATTTAACTGAAAGGGGACTAACCGCTTTATGGGTGTTCTCTAGTAAATTTATAAACTGTAAGTTGTGTCTGTTTTTGCGTGGGAGAGGCTTCAGCCGTGGTTCGTTGCCGGCTAAATACGAAACTACGAGAAAAACGATTACGGATTTGGGCTTAATAAAAATGTCATGTCCCCATATCCAAATTTTGTGACGACCTCCCTGGTGCAGTGGTAAGCGCTGTGGTCTTATTAGTGGGAGGTCTCGGGTTCGATTACCGGCAGAAGTTTAAACTTTAACGTTTTAACGTTGCTAAGTCTATGCTCCATAGGTGTATCTGTGTTACCAAGAACAAAATCTTCTCCATATACGCCTACGATATAACCGGTCAAACATTTTCACTATATACTTATTCGTACTTACATATGTAATTGTCTGGGTTGTTAGTAGATATTGTTTTACTAAACTCTGCACATACTGTGTTTTCTATGAATAAGAGGATTCATGCGCATTAACCTTAGCTCGCGAAAGCGTAACTTCAGATCACTTCACTTGCCTACTCATGCTTCGTTGCATTTAAGAATATCGGATATGGAAATAACATCTATTTCTATAACATCTATTTTTAACCAACAAAACCACAAAAAATACGCTTTCGCATTTAATATGGATAGTGATAAATTAGAAAAATATAATGGTATAATTTATACTAGATAAATAAACATACAATACTAGACAAAAATATACATAACATAATAGATAAATAATAGGGGTTAAAGTATGAAATTGCCGTTTTATTGTAATAGGTACTTCGAATTGACATAGAACCTTCATGGTTTGAGATTTTTGAGTGAAACTTTTTTCATAAGGTACCTATGTAGTTCTTCTTTTAAAAATGTGCAACATTTCATAATATAATAGTGAATTATTAAAACTTTATGAAGGTAGAGATGTAATTTTTGATGGAAATGTAGTAAATTCATTTATATGCAAAACCTAAAAAGCTCAAAAGGAAGACACGATCCAGCTACTCAAGAGATTATGAAATAAAAACTCGATATGCCTCTCTCTCTACTCTCGATACCCCAAGAAGAAAATTTTAAAGTACGTACCTACTTAGTCAAAATGAAAATCTGTATGGATGTAGATAAGTAGGTACCTACCAGGTTCTTTGATTACTACTAATCACCGACTCTACAGTCGGTGTGATTATTTTGTTATATTACACTTATTTCAAAAGAATAAGACAGCATAAACTCTCAGTCGGCTTAATTTCTTCCTACATTTTTACAGAAATCTGGAAAACCACATACACAGGTACTACACGGATATTCAAGTGTACAAAATTTGTGTTTGAATGGTTAATATTCAAATGAGAACCTACGGTTGTTTGGAGTTCGCTACGAAGTTACATTGTACCTGCAAAAAAAGAAAAATGAGCTCCGACTTCTAACCTACCGTTACGACAAGATCAACAAGGGTTCACTAAACCGTACATACATCGCTGAATGAATACATTGACATTATACCAAAAGACGGTCTGAGCCCTCTCTCTTAGGAGAGGATTTTCATCTGAATTCAAACTTTTTCTTAGACGGTACAATAGATGTCCTCAGTATTTATTCATTGTGTAGCCCGGCGCTTGTACAAACACAATTTTACTCTGTTTCACAAGAACAACCTTATATTATTACGCGCGTGAAGGAATAGAAGACGTGATCCTATTTTCTAGCGTTGATATTAAATGAAATGGGAGCTATATAACTAGTTTCCGAAGAGTGAAGACCTTCTTCAGTTTCACATGAACTTAAATAATTATTTTCGATAGCTAATTTAAATAGGTAGCTTCAATAGCTTAATGTGTGGAATGAAATCCGAAAGACAGTAGGTATGTTCAAATTTTATCTCTCTCTTGGACTGATTGGATTTTGTTATAGGTACTATCTACATTTCTCCTCTTTCAAGAATTCAAGTATAATTTTTTTTGAATTAGACCTAGTTATATCACGATCCAATTACCCAAAATTTTTCATGTAGATTTGCCTTTAAGTTACCACCCCACCATCCACTAACTGTATAAGTAATACAAATATCTATCTATCGAGATTTATTTTATTCCTTTTTTGTAGAAGATAAGGTTTGTAGGACCACGACTAAATGTGTGAACTAAACTCAACTTTTCTAGATAGCTTGTTAAATTCAAAATGTCACTTTAGATAATAATTAAAAGTATCCGGCTACATTAAAGTCAGTTAACAAGAGAATGTTTTGAGCACTTGAGCACGACTCACGTTTCCATTAAAAGGCAAAAACTGCAATTTGGCTTCGACTACAAAAGTTTCAATACAAAAATGGCACTAGAGAAGCTCTCGAAACATTTAAATATTTTGGACATGACATATCAAAAAAACCGGCCAAGTGCGAGTCAGACTCGCGCACTGAGGGTTCCGTACTCGGGTATTTTTTCCAACATTTTGCACGATAAATCAAAAACTATTATACATCAAAATAAATAAAAATCCGTTTTAGAATATACAAGTAAAGCCCTTTCATATGAAACCCCACTTGGTATAGTTATCTTACTTTGAAAATTGAAATACATTTTAATTTTTTTTAAATGATGTAATCACAAATTCGCAGTTCTCAGATTTATTCCTGTACTTGTGCTATAAGACCTACCTACCTATCTTCCAAATTTCATGATTCTAGATCAACGGGAAGTACCCTATAGGTTTTACGATACCTACCTACCTACGCATAGTCTGATTTATCTAATAATAATTGATTAATCAGATAAACAACTTTTAAACTACTTCCGAGAGATTTTCTTTGAACTCATAATAATTATAAGAAGTTTGCCCGCAGTTCGCTTTCATAATTTGAAGCATTTATAGCCCCGAGCTTTATCAGATTTTCATTTCTCTCCGTTTTAGGTAACTTCCTTTTCCAGAGTACCAGAAAAGGGTTGTCTGTAAAAGGTTAGAGTAGGTTTTTAGTAAGTCTGCAGCCTCTGTAGGTTGGACAATATGATTAATAAGATGCTGTGATAAAATTATTGTATCATCTATCAGGAACCTTATTAGTCTGCGTAACACATCTCCGCTCCGCTCCGCTTCAGTAGACAGTAACCCTGACAAAATACATTAATTTAAAATTCAATACGTTATACTTACATACTGATTTAGTCACGCTCTGAGATGACAAAGAGAAAAATCTAAAGCTCGTATATCATTACTTTACTAAAAATGCTACGGCGTAGAACCTACCTACGTATAAAAAACATAATAGTTTATGCTAAAAGCTTTTAGTACAGCTTCTATGTTTTCTCATTGTAATTTTGCGACATTTCCATCCAATCCGAGAGGTCACAAGTCCATTTTGAAGAATTTCGTGTTTTTATACATTTGTATTTATTGTCGAAAATTGGCTAAAAAATACAATAAAGATTTTATAATACTTACTAGATGATACCCGTGACTTCGTCCGCGTGGATTTAAGTTTTTTGAAATCCCGTGGGAACTCTTTGACTTTCCGGGATAAAAAGTAGCCTATGTGCTAATCCTGGATATTATCTATCTCCATTCCAAATTTCAGCCAAATCCGTCCAGTAGTTTTTGCGTGAAGGAGTAACAAACATACACACACACATACAAACTTTCACCTTTATAATATTAAGTGTGATTTATAAAAAATATTTTTTTTAGCTCTCACTTTCACGTTTAGACTTCAGTAACAAGTTACTTAGAGGCAAGTGTACAGCTCTTAAACTTAATTTTTATAAAATGGCTGTGACACACAGATAGATGGACGGACGGATTGAACGAAACCCTGAAAAGGTGCAGTGTATCTGTATATCTATAGTTCTGGAAACAAGAGCCTTAAGGTGACCGCAGCATTTTATATCGATCGTGAATTTCGTGACTTGTGACGGCATAATTTGTTATTCACAAAGTGTTTCTTAAATTAGAAATACTATTGTACCGAGCCAACTCGATTTACCTTCTTTCTGCACACTTAACCTACAATTTCAAAACGTCTGAAAGGTGCGGTTTTATTTTCGCCACTTAACTGTACATGTCTTTAAAACTGTCATTTTCGCCACTAAACTGCGATCGATTTATATTAGCAGTGAATTCCTAAAATTTAACAAAACATATTTACCTACTTCTGTCTCCATCACGTAAGAAACACAAACTTCTTGCGCAGATGAAAAATTCTTGAAAATTTAAATGTCGCTCAGGTCCATTTTATTTCTTGGTTGAAACTGGTGCTTTATGTATGGAAATAAAGGTCAATATGCTGTATAAAATTGTAGAACTTCACTACGATTCGCTAAATGTTGTAGCTAATAACAAATATTGAATAAAAATAAATCAAAAACTTAATTCCTATAGTCAACATTAAACACATTGATATTATTTATGGCTTTATTATTTTTTATTCAATTAAACTTTTACAAGTACTTTTGAATCATTAAATACATTTAACACTGGTTCGGAATACCTTTCCTACCGAGAAGGACCGACAAGAAACTCAACAGTTGCTCTTGTCAAATATTTGATTAATATTTGATTATAAGGTTCGAAAGTGAAGACCTTAAAGGTCTCCGCACACATATGGGATAGGAAAGGGATCGTAACCGTAACGCCTTTCGCCTCGCTGTCAACCAGGCGTCAACCTACCGTATGCACATAACGAAAGCGTATCAGCAGCGCCTGTACGTCAACTCGGCTACGGCTAGGCGACACCGCGCTTACGCCTCGCCGCCCGCTGGCTGACCTGGTTGGCACCAGATCAGTTTGAATCCAAACGTTAAGTGTAGCGCACGGTTATGTCTTGGTTTACAATAATCGAAATGCCATCGAATGTTTAATGAAGGAAACACCCTTGTCAACACTCGTAACATAAATGCAAACAACGGATGTGTCACTTAACGTAATATTAACTCGGCGTACAGCAAAATGTCACAGTTCCGCACTTCACTGAATATTAAAACTATGTAATGTGGTAATATGCAAGTTACATCCAAACGAGTATAATTGTAATCTTTAAATCGTAAGCTTGTGGGAACACGTGGTTAGCATAAACCAATTTATTTGTGATATCTTTCTATTGTGTGTCTGCCACACTCGTACACAGTTTGCGTCGCCAATTGTGTACGAGTATGTATTGCAGAAAGTAACTACTTAATTGTATTTTTCTATGTTCTCGGTCATTCTTTTACGTAGGACTTTAAGTACGTACTTCTTGTAGGTAAATTACCGTTAGAAAGTCATTAATTATTTCGACTTTTTTTTCGACAATTTTCTTCATCCGAGGAAGATTTTTTTTTGCATGAGTAAATAAGTACACTGTTTTTACATGAATAAATATAACTTGCAATCACGGAATTCGGTAACTTTTATTTTCTATAACTTACTTTTTAAAGGCTTTAGTCTGTGAACAAAACTTCTGTGACAGATGGTCATAAATATTCTGTTTTTTCTCCCAAATGGTACCGAACACCGGAACAATAACATTCACCTTTTAAATAGGTAATTATTTGTGTAACATAGAAACATTAACGTACAGCGGACGGCTAGTGGCTACTGTACATCAAAATGCGGAGAAGAAACCCAGGATAAAGAAGGCAACGTGAAAACTGTAAAACACGACTTTCACGCGCGTTTCGCAGCGTGAGCGCCATCCCATTCCCATGTATTTTAAGACGCATGCATTATAAGTAGGAGTCGCATTGGATCCGTTGCATTACCGCCTGTACAACCACAACAAGGTACAATCGGCGGGTCGATCGATTTCACCGACCCGGTCAGCGGTAGATAACCCGCCGTTTGACCCCAGTATTCGCGGGTTGACTCTACGGTCGATATCGCCGGTTCCTGGACGGAAAACTAACTCATTCTGGCTTATTACCCTAAGTGATACCAGCGTGTAATTAATCGGCTTCCAAAATAGATTACTTGGTTACAGGATACCTACCTACTAGGTATATATTTTGAAAAGTTTGTAACTTTTTTCAGCTTCAGTCAGACCTGTTGGCAAGTGATTATGCAGTTTAAGATGGAGCGCACTTGCCAGGAAGATGCCTATTCACTCTTGACTTGTACCTATATTAAAAGTGAGGGAAAAACAATGGAATTATTTTATCACGAACGTACCTAAATATCATAATAAAAATCCAACTGAAGTAGCAGTAATGGTTTAAATCGGTAACCAGCGCAGCGCAATATGCCTCTCTCATCGAGATTAACTGAGAGTTACCTGAGAACAATTTTGTTCCGTTCGCTGTAGAGACCTTGGGACCATGAAATCTTAGTGATAATAAATTTGTACGAGACTTTCACCGCAGTTAATTGTCTCATCTGGTGACTTAAGAGCGGACAAATTTTTGCGCAAAATCACCCTAGCTGTTCAGCACTGAAACGCAGCCAGCATTTATGAGCAGTATCTAGATATTATTCCACGCGGGCATAATTTGAACAGTGATCAGATTAGATAGACTAGCTAAAAGTTTTATTACATTGAAAAAGTTTTCATAAATAAATATTTTTTAGCAGTATAATCGATTTCAATTAATGATTTATCGAGACTACCGGTGACACCTTACCTGCGGATCGAGATCAAGAACTAGTACTTGGCCAACGAATTATTTTAGTAAAAGTAACAAGATTCTAAGGTTTGCGGTGGATTCAAAGGCACATAACGAACCCTGGCTTATTTTCGCTCGGCATGGAACGCAGGTCAATGACTTCTCTATTTACCTGAGCATTGAATATGAGCGACAAGTAGGGATAAAAAATTTATGCAAAAAGAACCTTGCCTAAGTATCGCTCTAAAATTGTGAAACATCTAAAAACTGCATTAAAGAAGCAAATCTTCATAAGTAATTTGGATGGTTTGTGAAGCTACAGCTTTTGGTTTGTCTATCTTGGATAAGTAGAGATTTACAATATTCAACATAATGTTATTATTCCAAGCAGCAACCGCCTTCCTACGTATAAGCTCTACTCAATAATTAAATTTTAAAAAAAAACTTTTTTGGGTGCCAGAAATCCTAGTCAAGATCTAGTCTCCAATAAATCATAATTAACTAAATAGATGATGTCTGAGATTTCGTTCGCGTGGATTTAGGTTTTGAATTAATATTCCGGTGGACGTATGATTTCCAGAATAAAATGCCTTTGTCTCCGTACTTTTCAGTAAAATCGGTAAAGTAGATAAAGCATTAAAAGATAAAGACAGGTAGACTGCAGACATATTATCTGTGGAAATCTTTATCATTAAGGGTGCGGTGAGCAGAGCAGCAAGCATAGCCTCAGCTAGCTACACGCGTATTTTTCCACTTTTGCAAAGAATAAGACGGGCGTATCCTAGATCTTTAAAAAGCAAGGAGACCTGAATACAGCTGCACAGCGTTAAAAAAAGTTGCTTCGCGGTGCGCTCCTATTAGAGGCGACAGGCTTTCAATGAAGATTCCTTTACAAAGCAAACGCTTGCATTTGAAATTTCTCGACGACCAACATTTGTGTGAAACTTTACATGTTTAGCTCTAGCTTTTTTAATTATATAAGTTGTAAAAAATGGTAATTAAAATTCTTACATTTTAATTTCTATAGTAATAAATATTTTTTTATTTTATTTGAACCTACTTGAATTTTACGCCGCCTCATACATATGGACTGAAAGGTTCATATCTAGGTATATCCGACCCTTTAGAGTTTAGACTATTGTCGTACAAAACAAAGTTTGAGGCTTAGTTGGAGTGAGAATACTTACCTAAATAATATAGTAAATAATAATCAATAAACTGTATAAAGGTTTGATTGATATCACTTAAACTCTAATACCTATATTTAGAAGGCCATACCGTACCACCACAGGGCTATTAAGTTATTTTTAACTTTTTAAACGTTCTAAGCTTAAATCCTACTTAAGCAACTCTTTGTGAGTTGTTTGAAAATTGAGCATTTCTAAAGAGCTAGTTACCACGACGTTCGTCAAAGAGAGAATCACAGACGTGTGGGCGTCAGATATCGATCGCGAGCTTCTTACTATATTCAGTCTCAAAGCAAGAAAAGATAAAAGTTTCACTGTGAACTGAAAATTTTAAATTCCCTCAATGCAATACCCAGAATAAGAACGCTATTTATTTATTTTACATCAAATACTTATAATGAAAATATGCATTATTCAATAAGCCCGTTTGAATCGTCAATAGACTGTCTGGTTCGAAATGGTGCCTAAGAAAAAGACACGAAAACATTTTCACGCACTTTTGTTTATTTAAGAAGATGAAGACTGTATAATTATTTCCTACGTAATGATCAACAATATTGAAACGGGTTCTTAACATGAGGGCGTTGAAAACGTGCGGGAGTAAGGATGTAGAGTTAATGATGACATCTGAAGCCCAAGTACAACCAGTACGACAAAGGTTAAGTCCTTGGAAAAGCTGTGAGAAGAAGAAGCAGAAAATCAAAAAGTTCCCATGGCATTTTTAAAAATCTAATTTAGGACGAAGTCGCGGGCGTCAACTATTAAATAATAAACTTGTAACATGTTGAAATTATTGCTCCACAATTATTCATACGAAAACTTTAAAATATTTAGTATAAATAATAACATAGCGGAATTTGTATACACAAAGTTTTCAGGCTGCGTTTTTGTCTTTCAAATGAAAAGGTCGTGTTTCAAAGGGTATTCCAAAGAGAGTTTCATTTCAATGGGAGAAGCCGCCTATGTCCCATATTCCGTGACACCTACCGCAATAAAGCGCTTTGCCAACGTGCTAAAGAAACATAAATACCTACCTATACAGCAAAAACGTCGTAAACTGATTTGATAGTTTTATAACTCAACAAAAGTGCCGCAAGCAGGCAGCGCGGCTGTATCGCTGCGGCCGTGCTGCTTTGTAAACCCGTATAATTTCGATCGATGAACTGACGTGCGGCCGCAGCGCGGATGTAGCGCGGCAGTCGCACGTTTTTTACCCGACTGCGGCAAAGCCAAAAGGAAGGCTTATGATTTTAGCAGTCTATGTATGTATGTTTGTATCCAGATTCTGTGTGTTCCACCGTAGCGCCTAAACTACTTGGCCGATTTTGATGAATGAGGTGTCAATCGATTCGTCGTAAAGGTCCGGGTGACATAGGCTACATTTAATATGAACAAGTGTAAATTAAAAATTTATAACACCCCCGACAAAGTATTTGAATTTTCCAAAACATCATTTTCAAATAAATAATTATGTATCTAGGCAACGTCCATCTTGACATTTGTCAATTGACATAATATTATGAACCTAACGGATATCTAACCTTCTTTTCTACAAGAAAACTAGAAAAGAGCTGATAACTCTTAAACGGCTGAACCAATTTTTTTGAATTATAGCTAAGAACACTCTCGATCAAGCCACCTTTTAAACAAAAAAAAGTAAATTAAAATCGGTTCATTCGTTTAGGCGCTACGATGCCACAGACAGATACACAGATACACAGATACACAGATACACAGACACACAGATACACAGACACACAGATACACAGATACACACGTCAAACTTATAACTCCCCTCTTTTTGGGTCGGGGGTTAAAAAAATTTACCTAACGGATATTACATGAGAAAAGTGGGGGTCTCCAAAATTTTTTTTTCTACTGTATCTAGTGGGGACTGGGGTGTCAAATGAAAGAGGAGCGAGAAAATTCTGAGTTCATAAATACGAATGTACTACAACATTAAAATGTACCAAGCGACAGAAAACCATTTTATAATATAAATAACGCAGTCGGGTTTTAGTTTTCAACTTTTTATTTATGTGGATTTACAATACAGAGCGGCAGCCGCACTACCTCCACGCGACACTTTGCGGCAGAAGGCGGCCTTAGTAAGTTACGTATAGGTATATCAAAGTTTTTTAAATAATACTGCTATTCCGTTATCTTTATCGCGACCTATATTGCCAGTTTGCCAATGTTGGTGCCTTTAAAATGAATGAATAAGCATAATTTTCAAAGAAAGCTAGCTTTGTTAAGCTATGTCATATTACTTAGGAACCATTAGTTGTTTATGATGTTTTAGAAGAAGCCAACTGACTTGCCCCAGCTTTGTTCGGGTGGGGATTAACATTTTACACACGTACTTCAAATATTTTTTGAGAACATTATGATGAACATTTCCTCACGATGATTTGTGCATGCCCTAGATCTAACTCTGGACCCCAATCAATTACTCTCGTTCTTTTTATATAATTGGTTCCTTATTACAATTTATTAGCTTGTGTCCGTGACTTCGTCCGCGTAGACTACACAAATTTTAAACCCCTATTTTACCTCCTTAGGGGTTGAATTTTCAAAAATCCTTTCTTATAGCGGACGTCTACATCATAAAAATATATAGATCAGTCAGTCAGACAGTCACCTTTTCCTATAATATATTTAAAGTTTAGTAAAGAGTAAACAGTTGGTGACAATGCGATCAATGCCATATTGGCCGTACCGTATTGGCCTTGTTTTCCTTTCATACTCAAGACAATGCCCGTGAGCTTCGACTTGAAAACTTGAAATAAAAAGAATGTGATCAGAAGTGAGTTCGACCTTAATAAGAGCTTTTTACGCAAACCGAAGTGAAGCTAAGTGCCCACTTAAATGAAGAGAGGTGACGTTTTCGAAGAAAATCTAGATCTAAAGGAGACATCATAAAACCATTATTGAAATAAAAATTTCTTTAGGCGCATCGAGCGATTTTGGGATGGGTAAAAACTTCAAGGTCGCGTCACCTATATATGCTTAAATATTAAAAATGGCACCTGGAGTGCCCATAGATGTAAAAAACTAATTTTAGTGAGTTTAATTATTTACAAATCATGAAATTTTAATATTTGGTGCTACAATCAATTTGAAAATCCAAAAAAACTGTTATCTCATAGCTTTATCAAATTTCAATTCTGTTGGCAGATCTCACTGACTGCTAATTTAATCTTTATTATTATAATTTTTCAATAAATTTAGATAAGTAGTTTCATGTGGTAAATGAATTTGACGATTCCAAAGTACATACTTGTAAAAGTTTAAACAAATAAAAAATATTTATATGATTTATTATATAAATATTATAATTCGTATATTTCTTACTATCACGCTTGTGTACAAAATAAATACAAATAAAAGCCGAAAAGAAGTATCAAACATAAAAAGAAAACATGCATACACGTTATAAACACCGTTGTACGGGCGGAATATTACATACCGGCAGGGGAGACCAAACGGCCGGGAGTCAGGGCGACTGGTTGAGAAATCGGCGGACTATCCTAGCCGAGTCCAGCAACATCGCCACATCCTAGCTGCGAGTGAACTGCCTCGGTGCCCTAGTCGCCTCAGATGGTGAGCGAGGCCCTTTATTTTTTTAATTTTTAGGTAGAGTATATATGGAAAAATCACTTTTACTACTTTAAAGGTGCTTAGAAAAGTGTCAAATCTGTCTGTTTGTAATGAGTATAGATGCAGTAAATTATCTAAATAATATAATTTAATTACACGAGAATGACTAAACAATTTATTTATTTTAGACCTTTTTGACTTAGGCTATCTACTAAGTACACGTAATACACTATTGTTCACCAAATCCTCAATCAATAAAATGTCACTGTGGCACAACAATATAAGCGTATTCAGAGCCAAAGGTGCTAATCACGTTCACCGTCCACAAATGCCTGCCTACTTCGGTGACCTAGTTGCGAGCTCCGCCAGCGCTCACGTCGCGTCGCCGCAAACTAGGGAAATTCCTAGAGCTCGATGGCTTTTTTTTAATTAGTGCACACGACTTTCTCTTTAGACTTTACGCCAATTCACTGCATGAGCGGGAAATTGCATGTTTGAAATGTTTCATTTACTAGAATCATTTTAGGAGTCAAGCTACTAAGAACATATTGTGAACTAATTTATTGGAAACATCCGAACAATTACTTAAATGTTATTATAGTACGATTTTTTTACAAGTTTTATTATAATGCGAAAGCAATAATAGCTTAATAATAATCGAATCAGTTGCCAGTGGGATCCATTTTATCATATTTTTATTGAATTTTTTTTTCCGTTACTTTAGTTTTTTGTTGTTTATGTTATTTTATTTCTCTTTTGTTTCTGTTATTTATTGATTTTGTTGTTGATGTTATTTTATTTTTTGTTGTTTCTGTTATTTTTTCTGTGTTTCTGTTATTTATTCTATGTTTCTGTTATTTTTTCTGTGTTTCTGTTATTTTTTCTGTTGTTTCTGTTATTTTTTCTGTGTTTCTGTTATTTTTTCTGTTGTTTCTGTTATTTTTTCTGTGTTTCTGTTATTTTTTCTGTTGTTTTTGTTATTTTATTATTTGTTGTTTAAAAATAGGATAAAATGGGAAAATAAATAAATGAGAGAAAAATCGAATCAGCACTTTATCAGGATGTTGCTGTAGGTACTGAAGCGCCTAAAATAAAATAAAAAATTATAGCCACGAATAAACTTTTAATATAGAGGAAAACATGCAAAGCTTGTAGCTTGATGAAGAGGTTTTTGAAGCACGTGTAATTAAAATCAAAGGAAAAGTATGCCTCAGAGATAATGATTATAAAGGATATTAATAATAATAAATTAATCTAATTTTCTCGTAATAATCTAATATAATTTCTCGTAAGTTACTTACGAGTAACAGATGTGAAGCCAGAGTGTATTTAGGTAATGCTTAGTGACAGATTATATCAAGTACTTTGTCTAAACAAGACGGATAATAATTCGATATCGTGACCCGAATCTTCACGCCAATGGTGCGCGCCGCTGAAGGTACTGCAGCCTGTCGATATTCTCTCGTTAGTATATTGACTTTAGTCTTCATACTCCCGCATTGCAAGAATTAAAACTGTATTTCATTTTTAAATCGTGTTTGAATGGCCATTTACGTCGCACATACTCGATTCCTTATATTAGGAGTAAGGGTTAAGAATTATTATCCTGGGATAACATTGTACTTGTGCTACGGTAGTGCTACGTACTCGTAGCACCACCGTAGCATATGAAAATTTATATAACATGTTATCTGTAGATAACGTGATCGAAATTTTCATATGCTACGATCCTGCTACGAGTACGTAGCACTACCGTAGCACAAGTCAACAGACCTAAAACCCTAGAAATCAGTATTAATAAATAAACTGAGGATCTTAAAACAAAAATTTTTGAGATCTGTACCGATTTTTTCTAGGTATGTACTGTAACACATCGAATTTGTAATAACTTAATCGTCAACTCGTACAAAGAGTACAATGGTTACATTTAAACAGTAGAACATACTCGATTAAACAAAAACTATATATTTGATATCACTAATGTACATTTTTAGTCATTAGGTAGTTTAATATGATAAAATTCTGAAATAGGCCAAGGAAAATCGACTCATTTTAACAAAAAAAAAACTTGTTCGACTGTACTCAATAACTCTACTTTAACGATAATTATGGAAACAGTATTACAAAATTAGTTGTACGTCAGACTGATAAAGGAAAAAGTAAGTTTTTCGAGGCCGGAGCGGGTCGGGCAGGGGGCGCCAAGTGGAGCGCGCGGGGGATGGGAGCTGGTTCAAGGTTCCCGGTTTCAGGCGCCACTGCGGGTCTATGCGTACATGTACGAGTATTATCCGACCAAATTGAAACCCAGCGTATCCTCCACAGCCTCCGCTGAAGAGGACGTAAACGCTAATCTTAATTGAGTACATTTTAACTTAATAGCATAACGTTTACAGACCGATCTGTGACATTCATGAGGCACTTTGAATTAGCTATTCGTGGGTTTTTACGTGCTAGTCGTTTTCAGGGGTATAGAAACACGTGCGTGACAAAACAAATGACTACATATTTATTTACTTAATATTTCTAGGCTAAGTGATAAAATATGCAACAGTTAAGATACAAACATAGGATTCGTTATGAGTAGAAACTATTTTCAGTGCCTCAAAAGGAAAAAAGGAACCTTATAGGATCACTTTGTTGTATATATGTGTCCGTCCTTCGTGTCTGTCGAGAAAACCTGTGGGGTACTTCCCGTGGTCCTAGAATCATGATAATATATTTCATTGTAGCACAAATAAAGGGGAAAATTCTAATACCATAAATTTTTGGCTACATCACGAAAAAAAACTATAATATCTTCACAAAAAAATTAATTTACTAAATCCGTCAGTGGCAGTCCGTGATTAACTAGTTGGATTCTACATAAAAGCGTTAGCGATATCTTGTACGATGGTACGGAACCCTTTGTGAGCGAGTTCGACTCGCACTTAACCGGTTTTTTTACCAAATATTCCGACTCTATTCCGATTCCATTGTTCATGTAACATTTTACTTTACACCTTAATTTTGTAAGAATTCATATTCATCTTGAATTTATCTCTTAAGTACAAGATGCATATAAGGCATATTAAATTTCAAGATGAATCGACAAGAAAAACGATATCTAAAGCCAAAAAGAAAACCTCAAGAAATATCTACCGGGAAAGTATGCAAGACGGAAACATCACATACTGAGCACTTGACAGATTTCCAATTGTGCTCGATTCGCACAGATGTTCCGATTTCCGACAATTTCTAGAAATTACATACTTAGGTATATAATTTGTTTGATTGGATTTAGTTCAAATACTGTGAGAGAGAATGCTGTAAAGCGACCATCATGCATGTTTGGTAATTTTGTCTCCCTCATTTATGGCGAATTCCAATTTGCATAGTTTTCATTTAGTTCTGATTCCTCAGTGAACTTACAGGTCACTACAAAATCATTCATTCATGATCATGAGGTGTAGAAATCATTATGTATAATGAAGGTAGTAGAATATTTACGCTTAGGTTTTTAAAATTATAAAATAAATATTCATAAGTACATTTTTGGTCGCTTAACAGTAAAGTAAACCTATTATAAAAGTGTAAATTAAAAATTTATAACACCCCCGACAAGTGAAGGTTATAGTAACTAAAAAAGAGCTGATAACTTTCAAACGGCTGAACCGATTTTCTTGGATTATAGCTAAGAACACTCTCGATCAAACCACCTTTCAAACAAAAAAAACTGAATTAAAATTGGTTTATTAGTTTAAGAGCTACGATACTACAGAGAGATAGACAGAAATACAGATACACACGTCAAACTTATAACACCCCTCTTTTTGGGTCGGGGGTTACAAACGTGTTTCATGATTATATAACATTTCAGCACTTTAGAGTTATGACACATTTAAAAGAGTACCTATAGTTCTCGACAGGTTGACCTGGCAATCGGCGTATGAGGCGGGGGGACATCACGCACACCCGCACGTTACCCGCGCTATCCCGCACAGGTAGTGCGGGGCATCTTACTACCTACTTCTTACATACTACCTACTTGCTTGTTGACCTATCTACCACATGGATGTCAAGTCTGTTGAGACTCTTAGTCGCGTATACAATATGCCTTAAAGGATCATTAAGTACCTTTCGTCTGTATTGTCTATAAATTCTAATATAACTTTCATAGCAGACAGTTTTATGAAACCTTAACTACGTTTAGAGGACAAGTTTCACGACCAAGAGGTAGGTACACAAGTAGAATTTGTATTACTTTTCAGTTTATGGTTATTTCGTACGTTCTATAAATAAAACGTAGGACCGTCTATTATATGGCAACAATGAAACTTACAGGTTGTATCTTATAGGACCAAGGCGACGGGCGCGGGCGCAGCGGAGGCATTCAGGAGGATGGATTCCTCTTGATTGATGATTATACTAGGACGAGCCGAATCTTCCGAGATTGGGCCTCAGAATTGTTTTGTGCTGTAATTGTCTGACAGTGAAACTAAGGAGATTGACCGATAAATACAAGCGAGCCGAGCGCAGAGAAAATGTAGTCTAAGTAAGTACTATTCATTTTTTAATATTATTATATTCATATAACATAAAATATGTGATTATGTAAGTTTATTATTTCTCTTGTAAAGAGATAAATGCTTCCTGGTCGCTGAATTTTGAAGACCCTCTATTCAATAAAATTACTTACTAAGAAATAATTTATTTTTAACAAACGCACCATCACAATTGAACATCATCGCGTTTGCACACGACTCGCATGCAATCTGATTGAGCCCTTAAAAAAATACGCAGCGAAGCTTCTCCTTTTTGGGAGTCGATTAAAAATTATGAGGTAAGTATGTTTACCTACTTTTAAAATTGCTTAATCGTGTAGCTTACGCAATTTGACCTTCCTTTGAAATCTGACCTGATAAAACTGATGTCTCGATCGAGATAGCACGCCACCTACATCTCATGCTGACCTGACAGCTATTGATATTCGTTCAAGAGCCGCAGATGGCAGCCGCCGTCGCACAGATGAGAGATAAAGGCCTGGATCGATACGCTCTCAGCGTGAACCGACGTTATACTGCTTTGTGTGCTGGATGGTAACAAGACCATTGGTAACGCAATACGCATCATTAGGTATTTAAGCTTCAACACTTTTGGACGGCGTAATGTTTGAAATCCGCAAACTCATGGTTTCAAACCTCATGCTATTGAGCTCTTTCGGTACGACACCTACTGAGTTAAATTGTACAAGCTTCTCTCGTATTCGGAAGGGATATTAGCTAAATTTAACATGCCTCTGGGCTTAGTAAAATAAAATATTTTTATTTTTTGAAAATTAAATAGTTGAAGAGCGCGCGTTTTTTTAATGACGGCGTGAAACCCTTCTTTTTACTATTTATTTTTATTTATTTACTATATATTTTTAACGTCTTTTTCGCTTTAAGTATAACATACAAAGACCAACCAAGTGCGAGTCAGACTCGCGCACAAAAAGGCTTTGTGCTATTTGCTAAATTTCATGATTTTAGATCAACGAGAAGTGTTTACCAGCTCTATGTTTGCGAGTGTCAAAATATGTGCCATAAATAACTTTTTTCTTTTTTTTTTTGCCTTAAATTAGAAGCTTAATTTTTGTATACAGCTCCTAGGGACCTAAAAACCTAAGTATTTGAAATTAATTTCAACTTGATATCTCCACAGACAACGAAACGTTTTGAGGTACGGAACCCAAAAATTAATGAAATGTTTCTCTTCTCCATTTCTAACTGATAAATAATCCCTAACCAATCCATCATAGACGACATAGTTTGCTCTACCTTGAGTGCACCATATTTCAAAGGGCAACTAGCGCGCTGTCATCTAGTAAACTGATACTAAGCGGTTGGTGTGGCCGAGTCTTTATGTTAGCCCCGTAGCGTGACAGTAAATAACTGTAGGCTTCACTGTAGGTATTTTTCGTCACATTACGTTTTTGTTATACGTGGCTTTTATGGTGGCTTATTTTTTAAAACACGCAAATGATGAAAATGCTGGCATTGTGTTTTATACCTACTCACTAATTTATATATTTAATTACATAATATACCTGCAGTTACAGAATGATAAAGCATAATAAACTATTGTATCCATTTTATTTCTTGCATGACCTATTTATTCTATTATTAATATGGATTTAAAGAATTATTTATTAGTATTAGGTAGGTAGGTACTAATTCTATATCGATGATATAGGTTGATTTTTCAATCACAAATAAACTTTAACGAATAGACTCTTAGACTGATTTCTCATACAAAAAATAACTTCGGCGACTTAAATTTCGGCCCTCATGTATATGTATAAGATCTTAGAAATGGCCTCAACGGTTTTCACATTGGTTTTACGTAAAAGACATCGATTAATGAAACTGTCACGATTAATGAATCTGTCGGAAAATTCCATTAAAATTAATTGATAGGTTGACTCGTGACCACGGTTCAGCGCTGATCAATCGAGTCCCACGCTCAACTTACAAAAAGCGCCCTCGTTAAACCATGATCAATAAATATTCACATAGTAAGTAAACTAAATCAAAAAAGCTCGAACCTAGCAATTACTTATAAGTATTAAAAAAGGTATATCTACCGTTTCGAAAATTCGAAACAAAAGATACTGAGCCATTCGTAATTGCCATTCCACGAATGCCACGTACGAAACGCTACAATTCCTCGCTTGTAATACTTACGAGTACCTACTCCTAAGACGCGCAATCTCCTTCCGGCATCCGTTTTCTCTGTCACCCTTTATATGGGTCACCTTCAAAAACAAGAGTGAAAAGGTGCCTTTTAGAGGAGCGCGCTCTAGTAGATACTATGACAGGTGTATCATATTGCGTTCTAAAAATAGGCAATGCCTATTATTAGCTACTACTCAGAAAACATCATAATATCATAGTCAAGTTTTTGAATAAGTAGGTATCTTGATCGCTATGAAAAACATTGTATCAATCCATATCTCAATCACAAAGAAAAATTATAACACAGATAAAATGAAAATTCACTATACCATTTAAGTACAACGCAAACGCATACTTTTAACAGGGCTCTCTCCGTCACTTACTCCATACAATCGTAGTTCCATGTGCAGAGATATTCTAGAAACTAATATCTGTGCCTGTGGTGTTTTAGATTTTTCTAAAAATATGTAGTTTTAAAATTACAGGGGATGTGAATTTTAAAGACCGCGTTACTTTGAAACCGAATATTTTAACAGAAATCTGGAAAACCACAGGCATAGATATTAGTTTCTAGAATATGTCTGCAAAATTTCATGGACTTTGGTTGCTTAATACTCAAATGAAATTGAGACTACGTTTGTATGGAGCGAGTGACGGAGAGACCCCTCTTAACAAGCTTTTCGAAAATAAAAACTGTCAACTGAAATTACGCCTAATGCGTATTTTCCTTTTATGAAAGTGGAGGGAGCTTAGGGGACTATCTCATAAAAGTACGTTAAATTTCGTTCAGTAGGTGTAATTCATGTACAAGGGGGACAGAAAGACAGATGGTTTATTTCATAAATAGCTATACATATACATGATACACTGCCTTTCCGTCTTCACCGCCCTACAATAACAGGGCACCCGGCACGTAGCTTCTCTTCTCGCCTTGTCAAATGACAGTAGCTCTGGCGATTATGGCGCCTAATTAATATTAATTTAGCTCCATCCCTATCATATAAATGATCTTTTTAGATGCCATCGTCTCAGAAGTGGTAAGTGGTAGGTAGCTAGTACTTATAGGGAACGCAAATAAACGCATTTATTTGAAGACTGCTTTACTTTTTGCCTCCTGAAACATCGGTTCTGTCCGTTTTTAGTAATCAACGATCGATTGGATATTGAATCGATTGGCTTAAAGTGAGAAGAAGCAGGTATTTACTTAATTTTATAAAAGTAAAGTAAACGATACAGAAATAGTCATAAGTTAGACTAACTGCAACTGTTGCAGCGTCATATCATCTACGCAAAATGCAGAAATCCTTTGTGGGTTCGAGTAGTTACACGCTTTTATGACTTTATTCAAAATTCAAAATTCAAAATGTTTTTATTCAATTAGACTTTTACAAGTTCTTTCGAATCGTCAAAAGCATCTACCACTGGTTCGGAATGCCTTCCGAAAGAGTTCTCAGATTTGCCATTGTATAAAAAACACAATGTTAAACAACATTTGTCAATTCACACGACGATTTTTTTAACGACAAATTTGCATGGAAACTGTAAAAGTTACATTGGTTTATATTGCATATTTACATATTGTAACAATTCAGCTTTCTGAACCGGTAGTGTAGATTGTTGTACTTATAATATAACAAGTGGTGCAGGCTGTCCTACATAAAACAAATAAATTCATTCATTCAATTTACGAGAAGAAAAAGAGAAATACCTATTAAACATAGAGTTTTCATTAAATTCATAAAAATCTTAACGGAATTTTTGCAATTTACCTACTTATTATATTTTTACAACTTTCAAGTTTCAGAAGGTTTTTAGGGTCACTCCGTTTTCAGTCTGATAATATTTGTTTATGAAAAAGTTTGAATAAAAACTCTAGTTTTACGCGAAAGATCCGAACCAATTTCTCTGAGAGGCGACCGCCAAAGCGAAATAACATGTAAATGTATGCATGGTTCCTCGTGCTTTTATTAGTTTTACTAGCAGATGCCCGTGACGGGAAATAAATTATACCTTTACCAAAAGATCGGTAAACTTGCAATATAGCAACCTACTCTCGATATCGAATTCACTCTTTGCACTATGACTATTTTTTTTCTCATCATATCTTTGAGTCTTTCAGGTCTCATTCAGAGAGTGAGAACTGCGTTCTGTTATTGACTAAACTTTATCATTTATTTGGAAGGTAACATTATATAGGTACATATCATTATATACCGCAATTTTTGTATTTTGTAAAGTTTGGCTACTTTAAAGGCAGTTGTGATCGTATCATAAATACAAAATCAATAGATCATTGCAGCTTATATCGAGCTTGGCTACTTTTTTAAAACATAACGCCGTACCTCAATGAAATATATCCATTATATATCCATTCACGCCCTCACATCAAATCAATACCTAGGTATAGCGATGGAGAACTACAGAGTATAGTATAGCGATAGGAAAATTTCATTAAACATCGATCGTTCAATAATTATTTCGTTGGTATAGTACAGCGCTACATGTATTTTTAGTTTCTGCAAGTTTAATTTAGGTATTGATCCTAAGGTTTGCTAGTAGGTACTACCCGCTGCTGTCCCGACTGGTAGCAAATAATGCAGCAGCATGAAGTTGTTTCGAAGCAAAATCGCAGGTAATTATTTGATTGTTTTTATAGTTTACAGAAAAAATGTAACTAATTTCGACTAAATTTTCTGCGAAATGTCTATCTGCAACAAAATCTCTGTAAAAGTAGCTTATTTTTTATCCCGGAAAATCAGAGGCTAAATCCGAACGAGAAGAAGTCACGTGTTTTATCTAGTTTTTAGCATGTAAGTATCAGTAAACTATGTAAACTGGACAAAACTGGCTTGATGTACTGTTAAATGCACTTAAACCACAACGTACCTAAGCGATAAAATAATTGTAGCTTTACCATATTATACTTAATAGTTAAACGTATATTTTTTCTAAATTGCTACAAGGCTACGTTTGCCGCAATACGTATATTAAAAAAAAAAATTAAACATTTAACATGGAAGCCTAATGCAATAGCGAAATGTAGTAAAGTATATATTACTAGCTGATGCCCGCGACTTCATTCGCGTGGATGTAGGTTTTAAAACATCCCGCGGGAACTAACTGATTTTCCGGGCTAAAAAGTAGCCTATGTTACTCTCCGTCCTTTCAACTATCTCTATGCCGAAAATCAAGTCGATTAGTTGCTTCGTTATGGCGTGAAGGAAGGCCAAACAAACAAACACACTTTCGCATTTATAATATTATTTGTATAGATGATCAGTTCTCATCATCATCAACAACCTTTCCCAGCTCACTACTGAGCACGGGTCTCCTCTCAAAATAAGAAAGGTTTGGCCATAGTCTACCACACTGACCAAATGCGGATTGGCAGACTCCATAAACCTTTGAGAACATTATCGAGAACTCTCAGGTATGCAGGTTTCCTCATGATGATTTCCTTCACTGTTAAAGCAAGTGATATATTATGGTTGCACATAATATGCGAAAAGTTATAGCCTGCTTGCCCAGGATCAAACCCTCGGAATAGGAGGCCAACTACATCTCGACCACTAGGCTATCACCGCTCTCTAAGCTTTATAAGCAGTAAATAATCTCATTTTCAAAGTTGCAACTTCAGTTCAAATCTTTAAAAAAACCGGCCAAGTGCGAGTCAGACTCGCGCACTGAGGGTTCCGTACTCGGGTATTTTTTTCAACATTTTACACGATAAATCAAAAACTATTATGCATACAAGTGTAAATTAAAAATTTTCAACACCCCCGACAAATCATTTTCAAATAAATAATTATGTATATCTAGGCAACGTCCATCTTGACAGCTTGACATTTGTCAATTGACACTTGAATATTATGAACCTAAGGGTTATCTAACCTTCTTTTCTACAAGACTAGAAAACTAGAAAATAGCTGATAACTTTTGAACGGCTGAACCAATTTTTTTGGATTATAGCTAAGAACACTCTCGATCAAGCCACCTTTCAAACAAAAAAAAAGTAAATTAAAATCGGTTCATTCGTTTAGGCGCTATGATGCCACAGACAGATACACAGATACACAGATAGACAGACACACAGATACACAGATACACACGTCAAACTTATAACACCCCTCTTTTTGGGTCGGGGGTTAAAAAATCAATAAAAATCTGTTTTAGAATGTACAGGTAAAGCCCTTTCATATGATACTCCACTTGGTATAGTTATCTTACTTTGAAAATTGAAACATAAGCATTTAATTTTTTTTGAAATGATGTGACCACAAATTCGCGGTTTTCAGATTTATTCCTGTACTTGTGTTATAAAACCTACCTACCTGCCAAACATGATTCTAGGTAAACCTATAGGGTACTGGTTTCTTGACAGACACGACGGACAGACAGACAGACAGACAGACAACAAAGTGATCCTATAAGGGTTCCGTTTTTTTCTTTTGAGGTACGGAACCCTAAAAATGACTATGTTAAGGGGATAAAACCAGTAAGTTAGTAGGTAAGTATTAAGTCCAAGTAGGTATTATTTTAAAAGGGTTCTTTAACTGTAACTATTTTGTTGGTAGAAAAACAACAGAAAAGCTCTTTCTAAAACTTAATGAAAGACAAGCTCATTGTTCCAATGCATACTGTGAAATATTTGACCTAAAAATATGTAGGCCAAATATGAATTTTTATCGAAAAACTCTATTTTATATGGGTGGACTGTGGTAATCATATAACAGATTTTTTTCTTTGGTAAAGAAATACACTAGTGTGAATTTTCTATACACTGATGGCTGATTTTATGAGTGTACACGTCGAAGTTATATCAAATATAAGACTAACTTAATGTTTGCAAGAAATATAATATTCCTTGAGGGTTAAAGGCGACATAATGAGTCACGTAAATAGGAAGGAAAAGCATCCCAAGTGGCATCATTGGCATGCCAGTCTATAGAAATTATACGACTACGTGCGTAGTTTTGGTCGCACGTCACGTACGATCCACCTATCAATTTTCATAGGTACGTAACGTTAGAAAAATTGCCCGAGAATATTTTTAATTCATGTTAAAAACACTTCCATCCGAGGCTCTACAGCAACTTTTTTCCAAGTTAACATTACTCGTCCATACTAAGTGACAGGCTTACACACAATAATAAAAAATTAACTGGAGCTCCAGAGATAAAAGACCTCTTCATTTCTGCGCAAAGAATCAGCTTGGCTGGTTAGCACGGGTAGGCAGCCAATATACATGGCACCGTTCCAGGCGTACTTCCTGGCTTCAACAGTAAAAAGGTAATTAATTAACATTTCCAGTAATAGAAAAAGTTGCCAAAATTTAATCTACCTATTAGATACTAATCATAGAGTACAACGTACTCCCACGTACCTACACTATTACAAATATTTCTTTTCAAGGCAATTGGATTAGCCTAATTCATCAGTTGCTCTTTCGTGTATATTTGTTCACTTTTAACGTAGTAACTCGTAGATACCTAAGTTATTATGTAGAAAGAGAATATTATAGACGAAAATATTTTTTCTTGCACCAATGGATATTATAAACGTAAATTTCAAACAGCTGGGTAGGGAAAATTGAGATATTACAAATAACTACTCGTGTAAATTATAAACCTAAATCCACGTGAATGTAGTCGTAATAATATAGTAAAGAAAAATTCAGATAACTGTAGAGCCAATTAAATCATTGTATTTGAATTGACATTTTGCATGTATCCTCCTGTAACGTAGACCTCAATGAAAAAGGATTTTGAGAATATCCAAAACCTATCCACTAGGACAAAACCGCGTGAATAGATAAGCTAATTTATTATCTATTATTCAAAAATTCGTTTACATTGCTGTATTTGGCCGTAGAAATATATAGTATCTATTCATAAATAGCTAGGTACCAGCTAATTTTAATTGAATCTATTTTAGTAAATTAGGTATAATTTTCTCAGAAAATCGATAAATGTACCCCCTGAAAATAATTGTTTATGTAGTTAGTAATGTGTAACCAAGTAGTTTTGGCAGGGTATCGGATAGTAAAATCTTCTGGAAAACTGATCATAAGTACCGTAGCAGCTGCTACGTGGGCTGCTACGATATCTACGAATCTTAATTCTGCGTTCTACGATCATTACATTTCCAGACAAAAAGGTTATATAATTAAAAACTAGATCAGCTGTTATCATTTTTAGCTTTACGTAATGACACAAATATGTTACCTTCGTTACAGTAAAATCAAAATACCTTAACGATAACTCGTTAAGGTATTTTGGTTACAAGTTTCTTACTATTAACATAAGGCATAATATTACCAGTAGATACTTGTCATACGTTAGCTATGATGACATTGTTAGAAGTAACTTCGTTTCTTACAAGCTAATAAATGGTGTAATAAGCACTTCAGTGAGTAATATCAAAGTAAGTAATCAATAATACAGATATACAATAATATAGAATCAAAAGATGCATACAGGGTTACCAGATGACTGTCGATTTTCATAGTTACAATGGCTTTAAGCAATTTAGTAAATAACTTAGAAAACTCGTTAATAAAGCATTCAATATAGCATTTTCAGGGTATTGTTGGTGAGAGTTTTCATCATTCTAATAAAACCTATATAACCTCTATACACGTCAAACATTTTTTTGGCAGGATTTTCGTTGCGTAAGCATAGTTTTTAGGTTTTCAGGATGAGAAAAGAAAGCCTTCTGGTAACCGTAGATGCGTCAGGAGCGGGTCGGACGGCGGCTGCGGTGCGGCGTCCTTGTGGCGGGTAACAGCGCCAGGCACGCGAGCGTGGTCGATACCGCGGCCGTCAGCCTCCGCCTCAATTATTCACCACGCCACCACCGCCACCGCCGCCGCCACCACGCGCCGGACAAAGAACGCGCACTGCGACACCTACCGGCCCACCGCCGGCGCCGCTCCGTCTCCGATAAAGCCAGAAGCCAAAGCCAAAACGAAGCACAATTAACGTGTAACACTCCAAACCTTTCCTCGGGATGTCGAAGAGTCGCGAGTGCGCGCGATGGTCGCGCGTTACGTAAAGGGCGCGACGTAGCGCGTGTGTGCGCGTGGGACGCGCTCGCGGGCGCTCGGAGCGGGATCGCGCGCGGAGTGCCGCCGCACGGTTATGCAACGCGCCGCCACCGTCGCCCGGACGGGAAAATCGAACGCGAGGGGCGCGGGAGCCTGCGCGCGCAGCCGCATCGATACCCCAGACCCGCGATACGAGGACGCGCAGGTGGCCGACCTCGCTCAACGCGCTTCTGCGAACTGCGGCTCCGTATCGCAGCCGTTATCGCTGACGTCCACGTTTACACGGCGACATCCACTATGTAACATGGCATTACACAAACTTGTGTATCTCACTCACTTTACAGGCAAATCTGTGACATAATCTAAAACTCGGTATCATTTTATACCTATTAGGTAAACTTACCTTTTAGGGCTCTACCGCAGACAAACTAAGTAAGACTTAACAGGCGAGCTTCTTTCACATCTTTGCTTGTATAAAATATATTGCGTGTTGCTATTACTGGGAATAAACTCTTTACTTTTTAGCACGAGTCAATAATTTGGTCTGACAACAAGTCGTCGTGCAAACCCGCTCTTACCAACCTCCGTTTCGTTGAACGACAACCAACGGACTACGTTCTATGTGCTTCTCCCTCTATCCGCAAAAGCGGTAGTTTCGGACAATAAAGTTGGTGGATGCATGTCGCCCCGCCCGATGGCGCCTGCCGCGGCACCGCAGCCAGCCAGCCGACCTCGCATGCCGTGTCAACCAATTGACATTACTCCACACAGAATTGAGAATAGCTATAGAAGTGTTAAAGAAGTGTAAGATATTCGGCTTGGCTCATTATTGTAATACAACTAGACTATATGAACATGACCTACATTGTTTATTACCTAAATGTATTGCTTAAATATATTCTAAGCTCTATCTTTTCTTTTTAAACACATTTACTCACACGCAGAGCAGGTTCCATGAAGTACTTATGGATTTTAGTTGCTGATATTAACAAGAAACGCATAGCTCTTCAGTTAAAAATTGATGAGATCTCATAATTAGACTGTATAGATATTTTTCTACATACCTAAGCGCCGCACATAACTCTAGAGCGAAGGTTACTGTTCACAACAGAATCTTTTTAAACAAGAAATCTTTATGGAAATCAAGGTCTACCTCGATGTCTCACTTCTGTCTTAACCTTTAGCTGACCTTTGCTTACATTTACTTATGACAATGTAATGCACGTTACTCCGTCTGCGGAGATTGAAGTTTTTGAAAATGACGTGGAAACTCTTTTTTCCTAGATAAAAAGTAGCCGATGTCAAAAAAGTAACAAAGTAAGAAATATGGATTAGTATGGAAGTATGAATTTATCATGAAAGCTAGACCAAATTATTATAAAAAGTGAACGTCAAAACACAAGACCCCTTTCAGGTTCCCCGCTTCCATCTTAGACTGCATCATCACTTACTACCAGGTGAGATTGCAGTCAAGAGCTAACTTGTATCTGAATTAACAAAAATTAAAATAAAAACACAAGAATATTTGCATTCGTATTCTAAGGTAATTAGGTATATTAGTAACTAAAGTTAAGTAGTATATTAATAACTAAATATAGTTCCACAATTTTATTTATAAATCGAAAAGCGCGTAGAGCCATCTTTTGCCAACATTCGAACTGCTACGGCGTAGCACGTAGTGCTAACTTCTACCGCTACATCAACTAAGAAAACGCGAAGCTTTTTAAAATGCTACGACGTAGCGCGTAGATTTCTTAATGCTACGATATTCTGAATCACTTTACCACGGAGTTAGATCCATTATACGGTTGCGGCAACTTCTCTACTGGGCGACTAGTGGGCGGTGCGCAATGGGTCTAAAGAATCAGCAAAGGCCAAACAAAAAGCCGCTGTGCAAAAAGTGCTTTTAACAGCGGCCCACTTCCTGGTCGGACATCTCTCTCTAAATACAGGAATTTAGACGACAGTGTAAGGCGCGCTTTCAGAAAGACCCACGTCCAGCAGTGGGCCTATGCAGACTGTAAATACTATATCATGACTCAGCTTTGTAGCTAAAACAGACTTCAACGCGTTTTTACCGTACGTGACAATTTGCGCTAATATGCACATTTACACCTTTACTTATATTTCAATGGCTTCCCTGTAGTATTTTGCTTTATTGAGCGTTAAAACAGCTAAGCCTAATTGTTAGATGCTTAAGAAAAATTACATAGAAAAGTAACGGTGTGAATAGAACAAGCATCGTTATATGTACTTAGTTTTACTAGCTAATCTTTCCCAGCTTGACTTCGAAAACAGAATTTATGAAACTCGACTACTTTTCATTCTAAGTCAGGACTCAACTGGTTCGAAAATAAAATCCGAAGGGCCGACCGAGATTCGGCAACAGCCGGCCTATTGCAATGTAAATAAAAGATTATTTAAATGATAGAAAAGCTTGAGAACGAGTTGCTAGTTTGATAGTTCTACTTAATAAGTTTTGAGTGATATTGTGAAATGGTGATAGTACCCGGCTGAGTTTTTGTGGGCTTCTCAGACTACGTTGATTTCGAAACCGATTTTGACTTGAATTTTGAACTAAGCAGAATTCAACAACTTCGTGCTACCAGAGCGGTGCTACTGAGAACTCCTTGACAGAAACACTCAATAACTTTTGAGCCCAACCCGGGACTTAAACCTGGGACCTCGTGATCCGCAAGCGAATAAGCTAGCTAGTAGGCCAATGAGGCTGGTTACTTAATAACATCTTATTAAAAGAAAAGGCCTGAAATAGGTAGAAATAAAACATAAATAATAAGAAATATTCCGTTTTTTTTTTTTATATTCAAAAAATACAACCATACTTAATACTAGCTTAACACTGTCCTTATTGGGGAAAATCAAAAAATAAATACTTACCATTAAATTGTTTTAACTTTGTGAAACATGCACTAGTTTTCCAAAGCCTATGTTTTACATTTGTCCCTTTAAATGTGATTTGGTTAGCACACCATAGGAGTTAAGTGTTTAATTGAGTCCCAAAGATTGTAAGAATTTAATAATCTATTTAATAAACTAATATTAATAAAATACTAATTATAAATCAAAATATAGCATTAATTGAATCTACATGTAATCCATCACCACATAATTATCACCTCACCTGAACCTATAATTAAGAGATCAGATTTTCAAGAAATTCTGGTTACCGTTTCCATATTACAAGCTCTATCATAAATTAGGTATTAACGCCACAATACTACTCAATTGTTCTTCTAACGACTGTCTCTCCTTCCCATTATTTATAACTAAATCCCACTCATTATAATTGTCTAATCCACATTCAGAAGCAACGTCATCTACACCAGGTTTAAACTGAAAGCCTCTTTCTATCCGAGTTTCTTCGTCTGCTATTAATCTTATTGTTCTTATAAGGTCACCGTATGTTTCTTTGAACCACTGCACATCGGTTGCGCGTCGGATGTCACTGACTATCCATATTGGTTTGTCTACAGCTGAAAATAATATAAACAAATTATAAAATTGTGTGTCATTCATCACCATCTCAATTCTCAAGGTATCACCCTCACTACAAAGAAATAAGAATAGGTCTCTTCTCAGAATGAGAAGGGTGTAGGCCATAGTTCAATGGCCAAGAGCAGATTGACAGACTTTGCACACTTTCAAGAACATTATGGAAAACTCCTCCCTCCAATTCTCTAGCGCAGTGGGAGGGTTCGGGTTCGATTCCAGGCAAGGGTAATTTGAGAATTTATATTTTCTAAATTGCTTCTGGTCGGGTCTGGTGGGAGGCTTCGGTCGTGGTTAGTAATCACCCTACCGGTAAAACCATGCTGCCAAGCGATTTAGCGTTCCAGTACGATCCGTGAAGAAACTGACCAAGGGGTATGAGTTTAATGAAACTGCCTTTTGTTTACAAACAGCAAAACTAACTTTGTTTGTAGAAGTATTGTTAATATCAAAAAAAAACTATGATAGTTTCTCCATCATAGTTTTTTGATGAACACATTTAATTTTTTTGTGATGTTCAAATTCACGGTTTTCGGATTTTACTCTTTCCTTGTGCTATCCTACCTACCTGCCAAATTTCATCATTCTAGGACAACGGGAAGTACCCTCTAGGTTTCCTGACAGACAGACACAAAGACAGACAGACAACGAAGTGATCCTATAACGATTCCTTTTTTCTTTTTAAAGTACAGAACCCTAAATAAAAATACAAACTCTGATGAATGCAGGTTTCCTCACAATGTTTTCCTTCACCATTAAAGCAAGTGATATTTAATTGCTTCACGCACATAGCTCCGAAAATGTAGAGATGTGTGCCTGATATTTAACCTTGGACAGCCAGAATAAGATGTTAAGACTTGTGTGGAAGATGTGGAAGATGAATGTGGATTTACTTAGCCTTGATTCTACTCTCTCTCTCTCTTACTTTAAAGAATTTGAAGAAGAAGAAAGAAGAAAAATAGAAGAAGATATTATAGATGAGTATTCTTTCTATTAAAATCTTACTAAAAATATTGCAAAAAAGTGGAATATACCATTTTCACAAGCAGCCCTACAAAAGCAACCATAATCCTTTTCCCTCATCTCGTCACTCCACTTGATCATCGCTAGTCGGTACAGCTCCTTGTATTCACCATCGCTCAGCAACTCATTTAGATTCAGATTGTTCTCTTTGGCCCAGTGGTTTTTGATGGGCTTAGATATCTTTATTATTTCACACTTATCACCAAATCTAAAACAGTATTATAAGCAACAGTCAATAAAACCATATTAGAGGTGCATTCACTTAACAAACAATTTGACAGTCAAAAAATGTACAATGATACCCAATGAGAATAAATGATTTTGATTTTATTATATATCTTATACAATTAGACATATCAAGAGTTACAATATATCAGAATTAAGATGTAAAGAATTCTAAAGAAGGTGAAATACTGTTTTTTAATACATAGACAGCCTTCACATATTTTTAGCTCCTCATAAATACAGAAATCCTTACTGTGTACAAATCTCTAGCATATCCATATGTATAATAATATTACAAATGTGAGTGTGTCTGTTTGGCTGCCTGCTGGCTTTTCACTGTCCATCTGTTTAACCTATTTTGATGAAATTTGGTACTGAGAGCTTGCATTCCGGAGAAGAACAATAGCTGCTTTTGGTCCTGGAAAATCTTTTAAAAGGGGATTTTTAAAATCCATGTGGACGAAGTTCCAGGCATCTTTCTTGTATCACACATTCTACTTGGTACCATCCTGGAGATGCACATTGTTATACTTTTAATAGGCAAATAAAAGAGATCCCACAGGATTTCCCACAAGGAGATCCCACAGGTGTTGCAGGCATCATCTAGTTTAATATAATTATTCTAAACTCATCCTGGTATTTTATTTTTAATAATGCCCCACGCTGTTTGGATGGAATTTTGGTAAATTCTTTTTTAGTGAGGGTCTACAATATTATAGAGAATCTCAAGTTTCTAGATCCAGCAGTTTCAACAGTAATTGTCTACATAGTAAGTCATAAAGCAAAATGTCAAACTGCAGTACAAGGAGCCATAGAGAAGCAACAACAACAGTACTGTAATGTACTCACTTTTCTTTTAAACGATCAGTTAAAAAATCTTTGCCGCATTTTCTCTTACCACTGAAAAGCAAAATTACTTTTGGAGACATTGTATCATCTGAAAAACATTTGATGGTTATTTTAATATCTAATTAAGATTAAGATCAAAGGTAAGAAGGCAATTTATTTAAAGCTTACTGTTGCTAAAAATAATTAATGAATCAGAAATAGCGCACCACCACAGACATGTTGATTTTAAAAACTTGTATACCTAAGTATTCAGCTGTTTGAAAAATGTAATATACATAAGTTCTTAATATTAAAATTCGAAAAGCAGAGACAACTTACTGCAGTACCTAGTTCACTCTGCTGCAGTCTTTGATCTGTAATAATATTATAAAGCTGCAGTGGAGACTGGAGAAGTGCGAAATCTGGGAGAAATCATAACAATACGCCAGCTACCTACTGTGACACATTCCAAATCCAAAATTATACCTAACTACCTATTCCCTATTCCTATAAAAAGACCAAACTCAAATGTCCCCCGGGTCCTCCCCCACTTAGGCAAACTTGTCTGTTTTTAATTTTTATTGAGGTTTCGATTTTCATTAACAACACAGTTTATTGACCTTAACCTCAACAATGCTACAATACATGTGTCACAAATTGTCACTGTCAAATCAAACTTGACAAATAAAGTCCATAGAGAATGCAATAGAGTATGATAGCAGCCCGTATACAAAAATTTCATGTTATTTTTTATGGAATGTAGAATACTTTTGCAATTTAATAAAAAATACCTATCTGTGCATTATTAATATAAAGCTGAAAATATTATCATTAATAATGCGAAAACTGGATACATATTTTTTTCAGGTTGCCATCTATTGAAGATAGGTTGAACTACGAGATTATAATGTTACACTTGGCCACTAGATGACTCATCTTCATTCAAGAAGAAATTCTTCCGTTAAGTTTTCTATAATAATTCAAAGATGGCTCAACGATACAAGATTGAGGTACCGAAATCTAAATTCAAATAAAAAGGAGCTAGACTGTTTCAAATCCCATACAAAATTAACCCAGGCTTACGATTAATTAATTATTGTCCTTTTGGCTTTGCTGCAGCAGTAGTCGGGTAAAAAACAGATTTTGTAGGCGTTCATATATGAACGTAATATAGGATTAGAAAGTATAGGATTAATAAGTAGGCACCTACCTATAATAATGACAAGGTATATTATACCTAAATATCTAAACTTGATAGGTATTTTGTTAATTTTAAAAAGGTCTATTTATGTGCTGAATTATAAATTAAAACCACTCTATCTTACACAGTTTTACACCTTCATGAAACTTTTAAGTACCTATCTAGATAGGTACCTAGATAGATATCTATCTAGCTCACCAATGTCCGTAACTAAATGAGTGAATTGTGTCCTACTTATTTACTAATTCGATATGGACTGTAGGATATCATGTATTAAGTAGGTATACGTATAAGTATATCGCCCACACTTCATTATTTTTATTTTCACCCATAACACAATAATAATATAATTTATAAATAAAATCGTGCCGACACGAAAAAATGGCGTTATTTGAATGCCGGACGATAATTTAAATGTAGCAACAACCGCTTTTAGCTTACAACCTTAATTGACTTAAAAATGCTTATCAATATTCCATCATTATAAAAACATAAAGCAGTAAAGGCTCAGTTCCACTCTGAGCCATAAAATAATAACAATTAAATGCAATGTAGAAGTTCGCCTGTATAAACATACTCTCTTTTGTAATAAAGTCCAAGTTCGAAGCACGATGCACGCTCACGACTTTCTGAACGACTCCGGACATGACATTCCAAGTTTCGTTGTAGATTAGAATGGGATGGATAGCGAGCCACCCGCCGAAAAAAACGAGACAAGCAACCACGGAGCAGTCCACGTGGACTGCTTAATATCAACACAGGAGCAACGACCAATGGAAAACGGTACCACTAATGTATTTCTCACCTCCGCACTCACACCCAGGTCGCCTGCTATTTCTGAATTATTTATGCGATTCTCAACTTTCCGTCACTCGCCGAGGGTTTAAGTCTCGCGGCGAGCTGTTAGCGCGGTCGTTTTCGAAATGACTTATGGTATCCTGCCGGTGTCATTTTCGTTCGTAGGTCTTGTAAATAAGGCAGATTGTCGCTCGGAAAGTGCTCTGCGGTTCTTGAATTTAAAACGATTCCCAAGAACACGGGCGCAAGTTGGTGAAGGTTGGAAGAGGCCGCGGTGCAAACTGCATAGTCTCGTCACAACGACTCTCGTCCCCCGGCGCCTCCGCCGCCCCTCGGGCACCCGGCTTTATTGTATGCTGAGTATAGCGTGCGTGTGTGTAGCTATGTCTGTTCCGGATCAACTGTTGTGCCGGCTGTCGAATGCTGAGGCACGACATTTTCATAGTTCTGCGAGGCGCATGCTGCGAATGGCCTCGGAACTTGATATGTACCTACCTACCTAAGTATTTGCAATATTTTGCCGTTGCTATATTCTGCTTTTTGTTTGTTTAACGTGGGACGCAGGCGTTTTAGCAACCGACCGCTGTGAAAATACTGAAAATAAACATTGATCAACGCTATCACTACCAATAACTCTGTTTATTTACGTGCTGCGCGATTCGCGAAGAACAGCGTGCAGAACATGGGAATGTACTGCAGCTACCTACCTAAGTTCCTACCTATTAGGATTTTTGTGCAAAATTAAAATATGGACCTTTACGAAGAAATACATATGTACCTACTTAGGTAGGGTAGGTAATGATAATTTTATATCACATCAATATTTACGAGAACAATAGGTAGGCATAGGGGTTAATTCATACTTATTCTAAAAAGAAAAACAATTTAAGAGGAAAAAAATAACAAACGAGCATTAATAAAGTGGGCCCTTCGAACAGGTATACTTTAGCCCTCGTGATTATAGGTAGGGTAGGCAGGTATTTTTGATTCAATCAAAGGGATCGCAGCGCCGGAAATATAAGGGGGTGCGTGCCGCGATGGCAAAGGGCTGTAGTCGTGACGCTGCCACCTATTTGCTTACTAAACATGTTCTAAATGACAGGTTTCCAACACGACAAGAGCGTCAAGTATTTTTTTAGCTCGTTGTTGGTAATTAGAGTGTGTGGAGGTAGGTACGAACTGAAAGGTTTTGATGAAGGGTTCGCTGAAATACCTAGGTAATCAATTTGACTTGGTTGACTTAATAGGTACGTACTAAAAATATCAACACTTAAAATGACTTAGGTAAGTAAGTAAGTACCTAGGTAGGTACGTATCATTTATTTCCCATTTCACTCTTATTGCTAAGACTGCATATACCTATAGGTATGCAGTCTTGCTATAGCCAGATTGCAATAAGTAGGTAACCTACTTATCTATGACTGGTCAGAATTCGCACACTGAAGTCCAGAATTCACACACTCAAGTCCAGAATTCAGTAAGAAGGAAAACAGTCTCCATCATCTTCATCAACTAGTACTAACCACGGGTTTCCTCTCAGAATGAGAAGGGTTAGTCCAATCTTCAACGCGCAAGTAATAATTTTTCAAATGGGTACCTACTTGCATTATAGGTATCTACATGGTGTAGCTATGGTTGTTTAGCTACCTACATCTGACTTAATTAAACAAACATGCGTGCCCGTAATCCCCATATTATTTGTACAAGCAATGCAAAAATATACGAAGGGCAAGTTGTTTGAACACATGCGGCGGCCGCGCTCGTTCCTGTATAAAGCTCATATCTGACCCTTGCACAAAAATAAAATGAGCTTAGTATGGGGATAAACCAACAAATTATATAAAATTGCGGATTAGTGCGAACCTTTTCCATTAGGTAAGGAAAGTAAGTACCTGACGTGTTTTTCTCAACGTAGTTCTTTTAAAAAGTAAAATTTTAAAAAAAACAATCAAAGTTTTACAAGTAGGTACCTACAATCTACATAGGTACTTTTGAATCGTCAAATGTATCTACCACTGATTCGGAATGTCTTTCCTACCGAGAAGAAGTGCGAAATATTTAAAATAGTAGATACCTAAGCTTTTACAAGTAAGTAGGTAGGACTTTTGAATAGATTCTTCCGATTCTATTCCTACAAACTTTTCCTCTTTATAATATTAGGTAGTGTAGATAGGTACTTCTACTTACCTACCTACTTAATAGGCCATTGACGCTGTGTAATTAATTAGGCAACATAACAGTCGACTAGAAAAACTCTACAGCCAGGCAAACCCCTATTCAACTTTAAGAGAGTTAAATTGATTCTCAGAAAGGTTTCGTTGCGATGTTTTTGTTCACCACAAAGCACGCAATGTCTGTGTGGATTTACCTATATTTAACTTCCTACCTAGGTATTGAAAATAATTTACATTAGGCTTTTTAAAGTTTTTATACACAGAATATCTTTGAAAATGATTAATTCATATATGTATACTTCCTCGGAATACCTACCTATGTTTTAACATGTTACTAACTGTACCTACCTAATACTTTTTCCCTTGATTACATAAAACACTTCTTTTTTTTCAGGCAAATAGACTAATACGTTGGAAGAATCAGACCCTCACCTTAACCCTCACTAGGTGAACAGAATATGGCATCAAACGAGTCGCAGGGAGCCACTGGATTCAGAAGGCGCATTGCAAGACCGTGGCGTGTGAAAGTCCCAACAAGAGACTTAAATTATTATGTCGGGCAATGGACGTCTATATCGGTTGATGATATCTAATTCTAGGCTAAATTATAGCGCTTATGACAAATCAAGACTACCTATCACAGGTTGAGTGGAAGTTTTGACTACTCTACCACTGATTAAGGTACCTACTTTACTTGATTTCATTTTGTGTTATCCCAGATACCTTTATACATAATACGATTACCTACCGCTTCTTCCATATTGGTACCAAGCTACCTACTTAGTACTTACCTATAGGTAGGTACCTACTAGCAAAATTAAAAAAAAAAACGAATGAAAGCACCCCAACGCCAGCCGTCATGACAGACTACTCACTTACCTACATTTAATATAATTTGACGCGAAGTGAAACGATGTTAATGGTATCTCCGAATTTGATCCGATGAAGGGCGAATAAATGAGAAAAATCAGAACCGGCGACCCTTGGCGAGGGCGCGCACCAGGGGCGCTTCAATACGCGAACTAATGAACTTAATTTATTATCCAAATCCTGGATTTAAAAGCGTGGAGCATAAAATATAAAATACATAGTTGTAAAAAAAGTTATTAGATAAATTGGCAGGTAGGATCCTATCGTCACCGTTGCGCGTTAGAATTTTTTTATATACCTAAGTATAGGTATCGAGGGCCGGGGGCCGAAAAATTCGTGCTCATTTTATCAGATTCCGAATATTTACTTAGATTTGATTTCGGGAGGTGCCGAAAAGGATACAAATATGTATAGGTATATAATACCTAAGTAAACGTGCCTTTCATGGGCAATATTGTAAAAAATTCACGCTCGCTTCGCTCGCACTTTATCTATGTTTGAGATTTTTATTCCGATACAGGTGAGCCCTTAACTAGCTCACCTGGTTTAAGTTACTTAGCTTACTTTTACCAGCGAAGATAGGTAAAAAAATCTAAATCAATGCAACGAAAGCTACAAATAACGTGAACTTGCTTGCTCCAACCACGGGTTTCAACACCTTATAACTCTAACAAGAGTTTTCTTAAATCAACTCAAATAAATCTACACGTAGTGATGTTATGTTAATTTTATTACATCCGCAATAATCCCGCAGTGGCGACCGGCGAGCTGAACATCTCGTGTCGTGATAACATACACCGCTATCAATAGGCTCCAAGAGCTGGTGGGAAATTATGCCTACCCTGCATAACAAAATCATAATTCAACTATCTTCCCAGAGAACGTACGTAACGTATGGACAGCCAGAAGGTTCTTCGTAGATCGCTGGTTTATGAGGTCGCACAAAAAAGTTATGACAGATTTTTCGGATGGCTTTCTACACAAGTATTTTAATTAATTACTTACGCTAAATAGTTAGATATCTGTATTCTGTAGCGTACCTACAGGGATTTATGTTAAAATGTATCAGATTGTATCGTTCTTTTAGGAGTCTGAAAACCAGGATCTTTGTGGTTACCCTTAGTACGTAGTAGGTAGAAACGTAGATAGGCAATAGTTTGTAGGTAGTTGTTTGTAATACATCTAGGTAGGTAATAGAACATCATACAATATAAATATGACGCCAAAAAAATGAAACCACAATAGGTCTTATTTTAAACTCGAATACCTACAGTATCAGTACTAGGCATTTTTTTTTTGGAATTTTCCCGCTTGTAACGCTGATTGTAGATAAATGCCGTGTAAAATTCACCTCAAAACAGAGAATCTGCTCTATTTAATCTGAATTCATAGTGTTTAGACACTCGAAATCAATCAACGTTGTCGAGAAGTGCAAACTACTACCTGCGTGCGTGCGAGAGAATATTTAGTCGGATTCAGATCGAACCATTGCCCGAGAAGTTAATATCTCAACTTTTCCATGTTTTCCACTAGCTCACTGGTTATAAGCTACAAGCTGCAGGGCTATCAATACGCTCCCATCCGTCACGCGGACACGGCTCGGCCGCACGCTCGCCCCGCATTACCAACACAAACAAAAAGGGAATAAATGCTTGAATAAAATACTTTTAATTTCCCCGGGCGCCGCTAATCGGGCGGCGGCGATGGAGGACGCCAAATCGCCCTTTTTATTTTACTGTATTAACTAGGGCGTCCAAAAGAATGCTTTTCTTAGAACGTGTTCTGGTTTTGTAAATTGATCATGCTTGTTTGTTTGTTGATTTATCGTTAAATTACGCCGCAACGGAGCTAATGATAGAGCTGAATTTTTGCACGAATATAATATGAAAAGTGATATAAGCTATAGTCAAAGAGTTCCCAGAGGATTTTTAGCTAAATCCACACGAGTCACAATCATCATCTAAAAAATTATAATTTCAAGAAAGCAAGAAGTAAGGAACGTTCTCTGTGTCTCTTTCCAGTCATTCCTGAAGATCATGCGGTCCTGGCAAGATCCTAACATCGTCGAACGAAACATAGGGCTTGTTCTATCTTTTATTGGTGTGTTTATGATATTGTAAAATTAGCACGTGTTTGACTCCCACTGCTGGTTAGACCACCCAGTTGATAAGCGGCCTCTCGTTCTTATGCCCTCAGTGTTGCCGTGACAATAAGGTTCTCTAGATTGTCTTTTCCATTCCCTGTAAGACGTAGTAGTAGGTTATCCAGTGTCCTACTTTTCGTAATTAGTATATGGTTACCAAGCCGGAGCACAAATCCGGCGGGAAAACGGCTCTGGCCAGAGCGGGGGTGCAGCGGGGTGCGGTCACGCGCTCGGAATTAGCGCCCTCCCCTCACTTGACCCAGCGAGGTGTCACCGAGTGCGTTACCTACCCGCGAACAATGACTTTGGGAAAAAGGATAGACGCGTCTCTCCTTCTTCTTCCAGACCTTATCCCTACGTGGGGTCGGCACAACATGTCTTCCTCTTCCACTCTCTTCTGTCATCCATCAACGTATCATCTACCCCTTTCATACACATATCCTCTTTCACGCAATCCATCCACCTTTTCTTTAGTCGTCCTCAGGATAGACGCGTACAGGATATTAAATGAATCACGCCCGAAGACGACTAGTTGGCTTTCTTTCGTACGAAAGCAGCTGCAGATGTCGCAAACATGCGGCGCGTAGAGAAAGAGAGAAAGATTAAAACTTTATTTTAAAATTGCAAATATAAGCAGGTAATAGTTAAAATCTTTCTCAGCTTAGGTAGGTTCTAACTTATCTAACTGAAATTCAAATTTAAATTCAAATTCAAAATATTTTTATTCAATTAAACTTTTACAAGTGCTTTTGAATCGTCAAAATAATCTAGCACTGGTTCGGAATGCCGTTCCTACCAAGAAGAACCAGCAAGAAACTCGGCGATGCTCTTTCAGAAACTTCAGGATAATAATACTAACCTAACCCTTTAAAATAATTTTTGTGGCTTCAAATCGAATTGTAAATCTATGAATTATTATATCTATAGAAGTTTCTTGTCTATCTTTTTCACAAGTCTGTGCCACAAATGGGGGGTGAACCGTTGTGCGCTTTGACGCCCTCGCCGGCCGCCACTCCAGAGCAGGGAGCACGGATTTTATTTTTTAATTTACGATTGTTTTGATAATCTTAAGCTGGTCCCAGTCATATTAAACCTCAATAGCTTAACTGAAGATACCTAGCTACTCTACTAGGTACTCTTAAATTAAAGATTGGCCTCCGCTGCTTTAATCACACTAATATTATAAAGGCGAAAGTTTGTATGTGTGTGTGTGTGTGTGTGTGTGTGTGTGTGTGTGTGTGTGTGTGTGTGTGTATGTTTGTTACTCCTTCACGCAAAAACTACTGGACGGATTTGGCTGAAATTTGGAATGAAGATAGATAATATCCTGGATTAGCATATAGGCTACTTTTTATCCCGTAAAATCAAAGAGTTTCCACGGGAATTCAAAAAACCTAAATTCACGCGGGCGAAGTCGCGGGCATCGGCTAGTCTAAGATAAGTACTAGGTACCTAAGTATCCTAGATAGATCACTAAGGGCGCAACAAAATTTAAAAATTCATAGATGGATACGAACAGCATTATAATATGAAATTATTATCTTGTTTTAAGGCCACTCATCAATACATTTAGGTTTTTTAGTAAATCTAAAACACTCAGAAATGGAGAGACAGTAAATTATTCTTCATGAAGATTTCTAGGTGTGAAACTTCTGTTGACTTTCAGTCGGTATAATTTATCCATAGCTATCTAATCACACAAATTAGCACGTTCCATCTTCAGAGTTCAGACGACAATGGTATAAGCAGCCACCTACTTACACCTAGATATGAGATAGGTACCTATTATGGTTAGCCGTGGACAAATCAAATTATTATTTCGAAACGGAATGGATTTCATAATAATTGCAGTTGAAAGTAGATATAGAAGTAGGTATATACTCGTACCTAGCAGTTAGTGAGTTTTATTGGTAAAGTAAATCATTTCTCCTCGAACAAGCTGAGTCGACGTAACGTAGTTTTGCAGTAACTTGAGAAGACTTCTCGAAGCTATTACTCACGGAGTGCATACTCCTCAGACAGGCGGTTTGCTATAGCATTAGCAAATAGTATTTCCATGTTTAAACCTGTGATGGATGTTTGTTTAAGGATAACTTACATGAAAAACCGATCAGTGTACTTACCTACTTAAGTTGGCAGTCGCAATTACAACTTCTTATTTTTTTCTCTAGGTAATGGCAGAAATTAAAAATCAATCGATATTTGCCAAAAATTGTATCGAATTTTTTGACAAATCACAATGCAACAGATATACCTACTTAGTACGCGACAGGTTGAGATGGCAATCGGGGTATGAGGCGGGGGGACGCCTTCACACCCGCACGTCACCCGCGCTCACCCGCAGCGGGTTAGCGCGGAGGTTGTGCGGGTATATGCGGGGCGTTCCCTCCCCGGTTGCCATCTCAAACTGTCGCGCACGATAGGTACTTAGATACCTATCAGCTAACTAAAGAGATATTAATAATAGGTATTAGGTACCTATAGTACCCATACAGAATAAAAATCAAGAAAAAAAAATCGATTTAAAACCTTCAGTTGACTTGTAAACCCAAGATCTTTATCAACAAGTGTAGGTACGTCATGAAAAAGCCTAATTACTTGATTTAAATTGACTGTTTTTAACCCCCGACCCAAAAAGAGGGGTGTTATAAGTTTGACGTGTGTATCTGTCTGTGGCATCGTAGCTCCTAAACTAATTAACCGATTTTAATTTAGTTTTTTTTGTTTGAAAGGTAGAGTATGTTCTTAGCTAATAATCCAAGAAAATCGGTTTAGCCGTTTGAAAGTTATCAGCTCTTTTCTAATTACTGTAACCTTCACTTGTCGGGGGTGTTATAAATTTTTAATTTACACTTGTGTACCTACATTAGATAGATTCTAGATTCTAGATCACCACTAGATTCTTGTGGTGTAGTTACAACCTAACATCTTTGGATACTCCATTTGGAAGTTTTAAGCTTTTAAGAGGGCGATTAAGTGTGACGTCATCCGAGTGTTGGCGTGTAAGTTTACGACTCTCACAACAAGTATAAAGTGCTCCATGCGTCATTAGACATACGAGGCTGACTGCTTTGTGAAGGAGTCGCCTTTATAAATTGAACAAACAGCTCAATTGTTGCCCCGACGACCCGTCGCTCGTCAACGGCCGAGACAATAAGGCGCAGGCGACAATTGCGTACAATTGACACAGTTGCAAAAGGCTCATGCCATACCTACCTACTTCCCTCTGCCCTCTCGTCTCTACGACTACCGTGCAGCGTAGATCTATTTGCTCTAGCTATAACAACACACGACTTGCAACAAATATGATAAATAAATAGGGACCTACCTACCTACTATGGAAGAGGTCATTAACCTATGCAGCATGCTGATGACCGAATACCATATCATGATCAACGCATAGACTAGGTAGGTACGTACCTGCCTAGTGATCAATCCATTTTTTAAGCCATAATCTGCCAAGCTGGCCCAATGCGGATTGGCAGACTTCACACACCTTTGAGAACATGGAGAACTCTCAAGCATGCAGGTTTCCTCACGATGTTTTCCTTCACCGTTAAAGCAAGTGATATTTACCTAATTGCTTAAAACTCACATAACTGAAAAATTAGTGGTGCGTACCCGGGATCGAACCCCCGACCTCCGATTAGGAGGCGGGCGTTCTAACCAACAATGGCTATCACAGCTTCGTCACTACCTGCCTAGTACCTACTAAATATTATAAGAGGGAAGTTATAACAAAATATATCAATACAAACTTCACACTATCACACTTCACACTAATATTGTTAGAGCGAAAGTTTGTGTGTATGTTTGTTACGCAAAAACTGCTGGACGGATTTGGCTGGGAATGGAGACAGATTATACCTACCCTGGATTAACACGCTACTTTGTATCCCGGAAAATCGGTGAGTTCCCACGGGATTTTTAAAAACCTATACTTACCTATCCACGCGAACGAAGTCGCGGGCATGAGCTGGTATAGAATAACTAACTAAATAAATAACCTTTTGAAATATTCTCTTATGGTTTCCTTAGCTACCAAAAAACGGAATTCAGTATGCTTTTTTTTTAAGAAAATGTCTTATATGCGTTTCATCATCATAACCATTTAAAACGTTAGGTTAGGTACCTACTCAAAATCTCTAATAAACTGTAGACCATAATACCTAATAGGTCCTATTGTTTTATGGTGTTACTTGAAGGCCCAGCACTTTTAGCTATAACTCGTGTAGGTAGTACCATTACCTTTGTTAGGGTTATTATCGATAAAGCCGTAAACTTGATCTAGCGATAGATTGCCTGGCCTGGAACCGCAATAAAGTTTAGCGCTTACATTTATTAGTTACACAGATGTGGTGGATGTGTTCAGTGTTCACGTATGGCTTGAGCCTTCTAGATACGTGTAACATTGACGGACCTAAGAAGTAAGAACCTCATCGTATCTATGTATGTCAATGGTAGCTGGTAAAAATCTAGGTAAGTAGTGGGTACCTACTTATACCTACTTTTAGATTTCCCTCAAAACAAAAAGATACCTACTTACTATTCAATCTATCAACGTGCAACTCAAACTACTTCCCTACTTGACTTGACTAGCTAGCTAAGAAAGGGTTTTTGAAAATTCAACCCCAAAGCGGGTAAAATAGGGGTTTGAAAGTGTGGTCCACGCGGCTGAATTCGCGGGCATAATAAGGTAGTTATCTATCCTAGATATTAATCTAGGTAAATAAAAATAACGTAGGGAGTGGATCTATATCAAGATGAGAGACATAGTAAGTAAGTAGCTACTTTAGGTACGTTTACTACCCAGATACCTATTACCTTTACCTAATAATACGTTTACCATGATAGAGATTACGGATAAAAATATTTCTATCCGTAATCTCTATCATCTCTATTAGTAGGTAAGTAAAAAAAAATTATGCCTAACCTACCTACTTACCAAAACAAGCAATCAACTCAAACAGGAAAAATCAACGCTGATAGGTATCGGGTAACTTATTTGAGATACGGTACCTCTGCGGTTGGATATGGCAAACCGCGTCATGAGTTATCCCTAGTGAAGACACGCTCAAATCCGATAGCCACTTGGACCACTTGGACTCCCCATGTTGTCAACATGTCACTTATCTACCCTATATTTAGGGTTCTGTACTTCAAAACGGAACCCTAATAGGATCACTTCGTTGTCTGTATGTCTGTCCGTCTGTCCATCTGTCGTGTCTGTCAAGAAAACCTATAAAGTACTCCCCAATGACCTAGACTAATGTTTGGCAGGTAAGTAGGTCTTTTACTACAAGTATAAAAAATCCGAAAACTGTAAAGTTGTGGTTACAGGTTAGGTAGGTAGGTAGGCTAATTAGTATTTTCAATTTTCAAAGTAAGATGACTGTACCAAGTGGGGTATCATATGAAACGGCTTTACCTGTACATTCTAAAACATGCTTTTATTTATTTTTATGCATATCAGTTTTTGAAGTATTGTGTAAAACGTCGAAAAAAATATCCAAGTACGAAACCCTTGGTGCGCGAATCTGACTCCAAAATGCGAGATTTCCGAGAATCGAGAATGCTGGCGAGGGATGTGTGAACTGTGAAGTCCACCGATAGGATTGTTCGATCCCATAGCAGAGGTTACTTTCCTATCTTTCCCTAATGCATCGCGAGATCGGTTGTGGTAAAATGTCAGCTACAGTGTCAATAATTGTGATGGTCGCAATCAACCACTCCTTCAACAAACTACATATACTTATTATATTTTACACTAATCACACTAATATTATAAAGGCGAAAGTTTGTATGTGTGTGTGTGTGTGTGTGTGTGTGTGTGTGTGTGTGTGTGTGTATGTTTGTTACTCCTTCACGCAAAAACTACTGGATGGATTTGGCTGAAATTTGGAACGGAGATAGATAATATCCTGGATTAGCACATAGGCTACTTTTTATCCCGGAAAATCAAAGAGTTCCCACGGGATTTCAGAAAACCTAAATCCACGCGGGCGAAGTCGCGGGCATCGGCTAGTTACTAATAATAAGCATTTACCTAGTCAATCACAACGATTGAGATTGTAGCAATGTTTGATGGATGGTTTTCCGCAATCGATCGGCACATCAGAGCAAATATACCTACTTACCTAGTTCATGTGATATGAGTCAAACTGCAGCCATTTATACATAGTCCACACAGCAACTTATATCCATTGGAAAGCCTTGATGGTGGGTCTTAGCTTAGGAGCGTCTATCTAGTTCTTGTCTAAACTAAGCGTAAAATATATGAAAGGATTTCAAGAATATTCTGTAGATTTAGGAAATACGACCAGGTTTGTGAGAAAAATGTAACTTCACGCGGGCGAAGTCGCGGTTCAAGCTACACTTAAGCTTAGGTCTATATTAGCATTAGTATTTTCAACCTTGACTTATAAATTAACGGAATTGCGGAATGCTGTTGAATGCTGAGTGCTGACACGAATAAATTGAGTTATTTATTAAAACTGAACGGAAACGGATCTACGGATAAAATTAAACGCATACTTTCGTAACAATTTCATGCATGGGAAGCGGTACATAATTAATATATTTTCTTAATTAGGTACGTCCTCAATTAAACTCGTATTGAACATGCGTTTTACCGCTTATTAGTCTAGGTGTCTATCTACCTACCTTTCAACAAGTTTGATATTCAAAGAAAGTTTACCTAAAACGTTCTGAGATAGCTTGCGGGTAGATACCTGAAAGTGGGCACCTCTAACTTCCTACATTAGGGTTACCAGATGACAAGAATTTTCCTGACATCAGGAATTTTAAGGCCCTCTGTTATAGAGTGCCAGGGAATCAGGAAAAAGGGATTTTGTAGTGCACAACCTCTTGTTCTAGGAATCAAATAAACTAAGTTATGTAAAATCTATCAATACCAACTCATATACCTACACCTACCTAATACTTAATTACCTACATAAGAATTTTTCTTGATGAATGCCTAGTAGGCCTACATAGTTAGGTACTTACCTACCTGTTATAAAATTGTATACCTACTTACCAAATAATAACCAATTCCTTGCGACTTGGTACTATCCAACCCTAGCACTTCTCCTTTCAGCTAAGGTTGCCTGGTAGAGATTGCTCCAAGCAATAAGGCCGCCTTTGCACACAATTGTTTTTTCTGTTTTCTTCTTCTGTGTTGTGATTCTTTACATGTGTTTTTGTGTACAATAAAGTGTTTCTATCTATCTATCTAGTATCTATTATCACAACTATTTGGTGGTAGGTAGGTACCTATTACTAAATCCAACGTTTTACGATATTGCTCAGTTCGCATGTCGCCTGGTTTCTATTCAACTTCGATAAAAAAGCCTGTGGGTGTAGTATGGGGAGGGGGTGATAAATAACTCAGTTTGCGGTGTGGAACAGGGTTACTAACTAGACTAGACCTTTGCTAAAAATGACTTGGTAAAAGTTCTTTAGGTAACTTTTTAGCAGCTTTTTAGGTAGCTGTAGCCTGTAGGTTAATTAACCTGTAACCTGTTACTTAAAATAATAATTCTTATAGGAGAAATATAATTACTATGTATTATACTTAGAATGCGTGTCAGAAATAGGTAGATACATAAACAAATATAATAAACAATATACCAACCTACCTACCTAAGTATAGGAAGATCGGGTAAATATCCAATATTTATCTATTTCAATAAATTCTTGGAAAAAGTCAATTTGGAATCTTTACGAAGAAACACAATATTATGTTCCACAAGTTCACAATGTGGAAACTTTGCCTTTGCCTTTTATTTGCAATCGAGGCGCAGTCGGCGGGTAGGTAGGTACCTACTCGCGTAGGAAGGAACATAAGTACGTGAGCTTCATAGCTTGCATATTAAACACAAGCGGCATACAAAGGCTATCAATAGAATACCTACTTACCTAACCTATCTATCCACCTAAAGTTTGAAGGGCTTTCAGTGCAATGTACCTACCTATGTGTCGCAGGGAAATGCTATAAACCGGGATTTAGCCATATCCCTCAAGGATATGGTGAAACCCCGGGAGATGTTAAAACGACAACTCAATTAGACCATTTCACTTAGCAAATCTAGTCTAAGTCAAATCTCCAGAAAATACCTTGGGGAAGCTTGCGAATTGCGATATTTACCTAAGGTAGACCACTTGGTTGTTAAGTAGGTATACCTACGGATTTTTAGGGTTCCGTACGTTCCGTACCTCAAAAGGAACCCCCTTATAGGATCAGGTAGGTAACGCATGCTTGTAATCCCAGAATAATTTAACTTTTATGTTCTTGAAAGTATTCATAATAAAAGATAGTGCATCCGTCTGTGTACACACAGCTTAAACACATATCGGGGTGTACAACTGTGTCAATAGTTACGACGATCGCGCGTCATTGTCAGGGCGTTCGTGAACGAGCCACCGCACGGCACGATTTGCGACACAACACACGACACACTGCACACGATGCGACGTTCCTACGTTTTTACACGAGCAATTCTGTAACCACACAGCAGTTGCGGCTTGTTGTTATTGTGGTAAAAGTGTCGTGAGTCGTGCAGTGCATCGTCAGCAAGTTCATAGGTACCTTTATAATTTCACTAGAAGATGTCGTGTCCACATCTTCTACCGCGTGGATAGTGTTTTTTTTAAATCTCGTGAAAACTCTTATCTGCTTGTTTCGTACAGCCGCTACCTAGGTACATCATCCCATAAAAAAATCGTAATAACTTTTTTTATTCAGATAAAAGTTGACTGCAATCTTATCTTGTGGTAAGTGATGATGCAATCTAAGATGGAAGCTGGTTAACTTGGAAGGGCTATGGTAGTTTTTATTAAAACCACACCCCTTTGGATTCTAGACGGCATCGTACCTACCTACTTACCTACCTACCTACCGAAACGCTAAATTGTATGCTTGGCGGCACGGCTTTGTTGGTGGGATGGTAACTAGCTCCGACAGAAGCCACCCACTTCAAAAATATATAAATTATAAAATCCTAAGCCCCTGCCGGGAATCGAACCGGGGAACTCCCACTATAAGGCCACAGCGCTTACTACTGCTCCAGGTAGGTCAAAATTAGCGGCAGTGACGAAATAGCCAAAAAGTTGTCTGCAGAACGTGTGTCGTGTTGTCTGGGGTCGTTGAATGAAAAGGAAACGGGTCCATAGAAATATATGGATTAAGACTTTCAGAGTCGTTATCACATTTTATCGTGTCGTGCGGAGACTCGTGAAAAGCCGCCATCAGTCCGCCCGCCGCACGACGTCACTCGTCTATTGTCTCGCATTTCTTTGCATTGTGTGAGTTCAGTTTACCCACTCATTACTCCATACTTCATATTATATTTTATTGATGTTTATCTACAATAGATACTTGTGTCTCGTAATCTTAATGCCCGCGGCTTTACTTTTAAACCGCACGCTTACGGGTTAAAAGTTTTACAACTCTCTTTACATAGGTACCTAGGTATCTACCTACACTATACCTAGGTAATTTATATTACAGAAATTCAGCAATTGGTGTTGATGATTAGACAAATACCTATAATAAAATAAATGACTACACTTTTTAAAATACAAAACATCCGCAGTGTTTTTCAAATTCAATAGGTATAGGTATCTATCTTCAATTGTCGATAAAAAACTGTGTTGCACAAAAGGTAAGATCTACCAAACCAAAGTTCTAACTTCTTAGTAGGTAGGATACATAGGTAAACCTCCTTATCTATTTAAAATTCATCACACGCATTTCGGTGAAGGAAAACACTGGAAAAAGCTGCGCAGCCAGCATAATGTCATGTCGCGCCTTTGGGAGAAGTTTTACGAAATGTGGACCCAATATTAAAAGGTAACTACTATATTTGTACCTACCTGAATTAAATAAAAATTAAAAATGCCTACTTATTGACTTTTGACCTCTAAAATCAAATGTGGGCCCCTGCCCCCTCCTAATGGCAATTTCGCGCGATGGCTGGCATACAATTGTGAATCATGTTTGGATAAGCGAGCTGCATCTTTCTTCCCTGTCACAATCATCCCAGTCTTCCTTGTAGGCGAAAGTTGCGATCATCTTTGTTTTGTGTTCCGCTAATTCTGCCGGCGTGTGTAGTAAGTAAGTATCACGGGTCACCTCCAGTCCATTGGACCAAGTCACTTACTTGATGGCAACCTAGAGGTCCGATAAAGGCGACCTTGGTCCAAAGAAGGCAACTAAAGAAACAGTTTCATTTATTTCGAAAAACTGTGATTTGTTTATTTATTCAATAGGTACGTTTGTGAATAATAAAGTTAATTTGAAGTAGGTAATAACAAACTTACTTACAACTGGTTTTATTTTATCTCTCTTAATTTTAAGCCGTGAAGTAATGTGGTCCCATCACAACAACCTTTCCCTTAAGTGGGTAGGTATATGTATTTTCCTGACCTTTTTTTTATTTTAACAGGGCTCTCTCCGTCACTCGTTTCATACCATCGTAGTTCCAATTTCATTTGAATATTAAGCAACCAAAGTCCATGAAATTTTGCAGACATATTCTAGGAACTAATATCTGTGTCTGTGGTGTTTTAGATTTTTCTAAAAATATGTAGTTTTAAAATTACAGGGGCTCAAAAATTTGTATGAAAATTTTTAAGACCGCGTAAGTTTGAAACCGAATATTTTAACAGAAATCTGGAAAACCACAGACATAGATATTAGTTTCTAGAATATGCCTGCAAAATTTCATGGACTTTGGTTGCTTAGTATTCAAATGAAATTGGAACTACGATTGTATGAAACGAGTGAAGGAGAGAGCCCTCTTAAATAGAGCATCAGATAGGTACCTAGGTAACTACCTAAAACCTTAGTTTGACATTACAATGAAATCATTAAGTAAGTAAATAATATGACGCATTATATTCTACAATAATAGTTTGTTAATGAATGACGTTGCATCTCATTAAAATTTAGGTGACGTACGTAGATAGTAGATACCTTACCTAATGTAACGCCACACCGCCTCAGCCAATCGCAACGCGCCAACGCCAACCAGACTATCCGAGTCAAGCCGAGCCAAACGCCGGCCAATCATAGCCTAGCGGCCATTGAACGCCAACGCCAGCGCCATTGACAGCCGAACGCCACTCAGCAACAACTGCCGAATGCCTTCGGTGGGGATAACGCCATATAAAGCCATGCGAGCTCATTTTTAGGATTATTATTGTATCGTACGCATTATAAGCTGAAATACTGCCGGTCTCTGTAAATAAGTGTAATAAGTGTGTAATAAATGTGTAATAAGTAAATAAGTGTAGTAGTAACAAATATATGAGAGTAATTATTAGTGTGTTGAGTGAAGTGATAAAATAAATTAGTGCGATTATACTGATTTGCTCTTTTTATTTAAACCCACTGTTTCATCTCAGAAGTGGGATTAATAAAGAAAGTTATGATGCATAATCGCGCCAATTAACGATTCGGCAAATACATGCCGGCTACTTTGTTCCTCCGCAAGAGGGAAACGAATCACCGTGTAAAAATCAAGCGACAATGAAGATCGTCCACTTCTGGGGCCCGGAAGGTCCTTAGAAGAGTTTTGAACCGGAGGTACATTCATCTGCAGCGTGCATGGTTTCTACGCCCGATGGCAACCTACCCTCAACTTCTACGCGTAATAACTGAGGTATGATCCATTCATTATTCCATTTCAAATTTTAATCCCGTTTTTAATGATATTGATGCATAGTGTAATGAGGTTGATCGTGTTTGTAACCTCTACTGATGAGATGACCGTGAAAGGTTAATATTGCTAACACCCTGTTTGAGGTTATGAAATTAGTATTAGGGCACGCGGGTTATGATAGGTGGTCATTATACGCTCGCGGATAGAGTGAATGGTTTGAGTGATAGCTGAAGCTAAAAATATAACTATAATTTGTGGCATATCTGACCGTCAAATAAAGGTTTAGGTTTAAAGACGTATTCTCATAAAAAAAGGTCATTTACATGAGAAAATAAAGTTTACAATATTCGCCATTTAATGAAGTACTCATTCAGCGCATTTGCTGAAGTAATTCGCATTACTCATAATGTGAGCAGCTAATTATTCAGTTTTAAATGGATTGAATGAGTGTACATTTTTTTTATGTGTGCAGGTATTTTGTTGTACAGTTTAGCTCCTTCATAGGTAAGGGTTTTTCTGCCATAAATTGTTCTAGTTTTGGGTAAGGCAAGGTAGCTAACTCGACGAGTTTTAGTTTTAATTTTTGTGAATGTGATATTCGTGTGTATTGTTTTATTTACAGTTTTCCTAACAAAAATACACGTGCTGTATGTATATAACTGATGAAATAAAGGCGGTAAATACTAATGCTAAAATTTCAACCAATTTATTTAGTCAACTTTTTATCGAATTAGGTAAAAACCCGCTCAACCATCCACTTTTCACGTTGCATCTCGCCGAGATACCCGCAATTTGAATTCGCAGTTTAATTCTAGAGTGCTACCGGTACGAAAAAGTTAACAAGTAATTCAATAAGTTAAATAGTAAAAAATAAAAACTCCCGACTGCTGTTTGCGCTGCATATTTTTCGGCTCTTACATTAAATCGTATAAAATCCACCACATTGATTGTTTAAAGAATTTTATGTATCCATTGACACACACGCCTTCAAGACGAATGACGTATCATTTATCAAAATCGGTTAAAATTGTTGAGAGGTTATGAACTGACACAAATATATACTGATTAAACGCCTAATCCCTACTTTTGCAGCAATTAATAAAAAAAAATCTAGTATATCGGATGGTAACAATAGTTCTCAGACTACCCGCAAATTTCAACCAGAAGTTTTTAAGAAACAAGCTTTGACGCTATTAGTGTTTTTATTTGCACAAGGCTCAGTCATAGTATAAGGTTCTATAAACCTTTAAGGTTATTTTTTTCGCGTCGTCAGTGATATTCCCGCTGCAGTCATACAGACAACACTGGGTACGTGTGGGGTACCTATAAATTATTTTTAAGGGTACAATAATATCATTTACGTCAGAATCGGTTGATGAACACTTTCAGTGTGCTCAAACTCAGTTTTGCATATAGCATGGCGATCGCAATTTGAATGTAAAATCGAATTATTTTATGATGTTCACTTTTGAGTTTCTTGTGAAATTGATTTTCATGTGGTTATATGATTGTTATGTAATATGAATATAGATCTTCATAATTGGGGCAGACGTACTTTATGAATCGACTGGGAGCTACTTGTAGTCAAACAATAATATTGTGCTTATCTTTCTTTTCTCGGAATTTTTGGTGAGTTCGTGAACTGCAAACGTCATCGCCTACGATGGTCACCACTGATGCTTTGCTGTGCGCTGTGTGCCTGATGCCGAGCGCGTCACTGCGAGGCACCTCATCGTGGCGCGCTAACGATGCAGGGTTGCAGCCAATGGGTATCTATAAGCCGCCACATTGTCGCCTATTTGGGGTCACATAAGCGCTGTTAAGCGTTTATGCTGTATGGTATGACTGTTCTTTTATTTTTACTAAAAGTTAGTGTTTATGAAGTCTGTACGTATTGTAACTTGTAGTTTAAATCACATTCTTTGAATGATTGAGAGCATAGTAAGTAGATCTTACTCACGGCTTTGGGACTGTCTCGTATAATATACAAGCCAGTGGCACAGCGTATGAGTAAATACAAATAGGTAGTGTAATGTAGACAGAATCGGGCACTTGGAGGAAACGTAATAATAATTATTACCAGTTAGACATCCTTATGATTTTGATAATGCTTTTGTCATTTTAGAAAAAAAGTAGTGCTTGTAGGCAGCATGTACGTTACGTACTTTTGCCAACAAGCTTTCAATCGAGTCAATTTTATCATTCTACCTTTAGATTGTCGGTCCAATCATAATGTAAGTAGAAAGTTCAAGTGGCACTTTTAATTATAGCCATGATTTAGCTTTGTGCCGTTCATTGTTAGTCAGGTGGACCGGACGTACCGTAAGAATTTTCACTAAGCCGACTAGACTGACATTTTACATAATATCTTGAGTTCAGTTGGTGTTAGTATGCCTGCCTGGTTATGTAGCTTACATAGTAGGGAATAGGAATGGAATAGAAAACTGTTATTTAACTGATGATCCTGTATTACCTAAATTCAATCGTGAACTGTTTTCGGAATTACATAGATGCCGAAGTGAAGACAGTAGCCAAGTCTTACTTTCTGCCGCCAAGTCTTACTTTCTGCCGCCAAGTCTTACTTTCTGCCGCCAAGTCTTACTTTCTGCCGCCAAGTCTTACTTTCTGCCGCCAAGTCTTACTTTCTGCCGCCAAGTCTTAGGTACTTTCTGCCGCCAAGTCTTACTTTCTGCCGCCAAGTCTTACTTTCTGCAGCCAGGTCTTACTTTCTGCAGCCAAGTCTTACTTCATGCATCCAGGTCTTAATTTCTGTAGTGAGGTCTTACTTTCTACAGCCAGGTCTTATTTTCGGTAGCCAAGTTTTATTTTCGGTAGCCAAGTTTTACTTTCGGTAGCCAAGTTTTACTTTCGGTAGCCAAGTTTTACTTTCGCTAGCCAAGTTTTACTTTCGCTAGCCAAGTTTTACTTTCGGTAGCCAAGTTTTACTTTCGTAAGCCAAGTTTTACTTTCGGTAGCCAAGTTTTACTTTCGGTAGCCAAGTTTTACTTTCGGTAGCCAAGTTTTACTTTCGGTAGCCAAGTTTTACTTTCGGTAGCCAAGTTTTACTTTCGGTAGCCAAGTTTTACTTTCGGTAGCCAAGTTTTACTTTCGGTAGCCAAGTTTTACTTTCGATAGCCAAGTTTTACTTTCGGTAGCCAATTTTTACTTTCGAAAGCCAAGTTTTACTTTCGATAGGAGTACTTTCATCTCGTTGCTCGTTGAGAGATCTCCCTGCAAGGATTTAAGTGAGATTCCTTTTCAAGTCAGAGTAATAGCATTCACAGCTTCACGAGAAGCTATTCACTTCCTTTCTACAAGCCAGTCTGTTGACGGTTTTTCTTTCAAAAATGTCTCTAAAGTAAAACGTGGAAATAGTACAACTGAAAAACTATAATAATTTATAAATTAAATAATGTTCTTTTGTTTCGTCTTGGTTTTAAAGTGGATAAGATTGCAGTTTAGATCACAGACCAATAGCATTGGATTAGAATTTTGTAGAATTCATACTGACCACATTTTGTAAAACCATTTTGTAAGACAGCGAAAGGATATCGCTCATCAGTAGTATAGGTACAATTTGATTATTACAGATGCTTTTGCAAAATTGGTTACTAGCCGAAAACGATCAATTTCGTAGAATATTATACATAATTTGGCTTATTTGAACATCCTAGCAAACTTATAAAGTGACTATAAGAATGCTTTTACTAGTAGACATTTTAGAGTTTTCGAGTGTCGACTGATTAATAGTTAGGTATGTTTTGACCTCCATGATACTACCACGAGCCAAGTGCCTAGTCAAGCCAAGCCAAGCACTAGCCAGACCATGTTAAACGCGTTGTGCCACAGGCCCTAGCGAGACTGCGAATAAAATGATTGGACAAACTGCTTACTTGATATTATTTGGACTACTGACAACACTCTCAAAGAATGTGCTATCCATAATTTGGTATTTACCTAGGTCACGATGCCATGTTGCTATTAATTTAAATTAGTAAACTCGGGGAGGTTATGCGTAACAAGGCAAATGCTCGGTAAAGGATAGCAAGCGATAGGATAAAGCTAACTAGATAATGTAACTGACAAAATTAATATTTCATTTAATTATAACAAAGGAATTTAGTTATTTAGTGGCAAGTTCCCACAAGCATTGCGACAAAACTAAACACTGATAGCATTTACTCAGGTTCATTTTCGTAACCAAGCTGGTAGGCGTTAAGAGAACCCGCAGGGTTAAGGGATTTCGAGGCTACAAAGCTTGTACATGCCTGAGCAGACTCTTTAAAGCCATATCACAGCACCTACGGTTCTTATATCCAACAGTGCTAACTGTTCCGATAAATAACTTGAAACCGAAAACCTTATTGAGCTATTGCCTACCAGAAAGCTAACCAAGCATTTTCCCATTGCGGGAGCAATTCATTGTTTCAGGACGGCCGAATGTAACGCCACACCGCCTCAGCCAATCGCAACGCGCCAACGCCAACCAGACTATCCGAGTCAAGCCGAGCCAAACGCCGGCCAATCATAGCCTAGCGGCCATTGAACGCCAACGCCAGCGCCATTGACAGCCGAACGCCACTCAGCAACAACTGCCGAATGCCTTCGGTGGGGATAACGCCATATAAAGCCATGCGAGCTCATTTTTAGGATTATTATTGTATCGTACGCATTATAAGCTGAAATACTGCCGGTCTCTGTAAATAAGTGTAATAAGTGTGTAATAAATGTGTAATAAGTAAATAAGTGTAGTAGTAACAAATATATGAGAGTAATTATTAGTGTGTTGAGTGAAGTGATAAAATAAATTAGTGCGATTATACTGATTTGCTCTTTTTATTTAAACCCACTGTTTCACTACCTAATGTTTAGGTACCTAATAAGTAGTCTTTGGAAATTGCTAGGTGTAGGTAGGTACCTACTTATTTGGTATTGATTTCTATTTTTCAAATTGAAAGACAAAATTATAACTCCTAATGATCAAGGACCCACCCCGTCGAGTCGGTCAAAAAAGGCAGTGTTAACTCCCCTCCCATACACGAACAACAGACGGAAACGTTTAAGTGCGGAAACGAAGAAGAATGCACTCTCCGAAAACATTTCTTGCTACAAGCGGCTAAGTACAGCCTTCTGTGGTAGGCACGCACAGTAACCTAATTTACTTAGGCATACCGAATTATAGGTAGTAGGTCCACGCGAGCTTTGGAACCTCGGGTTCACCATTTATTACCTAAGTAGACACTTTACGTAGTTCTAAGAATTAAACTAGATGGCGTTGACCGATTTACAAACAAGAACAGTGACAGGAACTTTATTTTTGATAAACAAGTAGAAATTAATATTTACAACGGATGAATAATTCTTTTATTCACCGTTAAGTAGAGTTAGGTTAAAGTCTAATTGAATATTTTGAATTTTGAATTTTTGTACCTAATAGGTAGGTATCGTGTCAAATTGGAGGTAGGTCCCTACTTAATTTATTATTATCATCATCTCCAGGTATTTATTATTTATTATATAAAGCGTGTCAAGTTAAATACCTACTTAGGCCAGTATTCATAGTTAAGTAAGTAGGGATATGTATTTTTACATATTATAGGCCTAGGTAGGTAGGTAGGTAGGTACATATTTAGTTTCCTTACTAAAAACGTAGACTAAACGTTTGACTTGGCTGCACAGAGCTACAAAAACTGGTCGCTTTTTTCTCTGCGGCTCAGGTAGGCGCCCTACAATAGCCGGGCTAGTTGCAAGGCGCGTTATAGCTCGAGTGCTGGAGGTGGATGTTGCGCGGTGTTGTGTCGACGCGACGGCAGCGGCGATGAGCAGTGATTGCGGCGCGCTCTCGCTCCCGATGATTGCAATTCAATTTGCGCGGATGTAGCCGCGGCCGAGGCGCTTTGTTTACATTACGAGTCGTGTCTCACCGCTCCGCCGCGGTTCGATTAAGGACAAATCAATAAGGCAGTCGATAGCGAGCGAGTTTAATAGAGTGAGCGAGCCGAGTGGAGCGCCCTCATTACCCCCGCAATTAGCGCACGGCGCGCTCCCGTCGCCGACGCACCCCGCGCGAAAAACGAATAAAAAGAGCTGCCCTCAAAATGGCCGCCGCCTCTCCCCCCGACCGCCCGCCGACCCCCGAGCCGCTTCGTGATTGCATCCCCGCAGCTCTTATAAATATGGCCGTATTCCTCCCGCCTTTACTGATTGCCCGTATACCCCCCGGCCTCCCCCCGCGACCGCGCCGCCGGCGTCTGAATAGATAAACGAGTCCACGTGGACTGCCGCGCTTATAAAAATCACCTCCACCAACCCCAGGGCCTCCGCGCGCGGATCCAGCCAACGGCGGAGCAGAATCGCGTGTAACTCCGCCCTTAATAAGCGATCGACACGTTTGCACCAACCGGCGAGCGGTGTTCGGCGGATTCCGCTCGACGACGACGGAGCGGTCCACGTGGACTGACTCACACACGTATGCGAGTATAATGCCTCGAGTGGAAATAGCTATGACGGCGAAATGTGCGACAGCGAAAAAATAAAATGCGGTCGGTCGGTGCGGCGGCGGATCGAGCGAGCGAGTGGGTGTAAAACAGGGGATATTTTGGTGTGGCTCGTTCATTATTATTGAATGCGCGGCGCTAATGGCACGTCGCAGGTCGCGGGTCGCGCCTGCGAGCACCGCTTCCTGCTTCTACGAACGCTGTTTGACGGCTCGCATTAAATAATACACCATCATTAAATTATTATCTACTTTGCACCTACAGTTAAATAACAAAATTGCGATTGTAACAACATCGAATTCCGTAAACTTAATCGCTTGTAATACGAACGCTATCTGAATCTACATGACACTTACGGAACACATTCTGGGAAGAAAAAGGCTGAGGTAAAAACCTGTCTAAAAGGAAATAAAACGAGCGCGCGGTGGCGGTTGAACGCAACTCACAGCTCGCAAGTGAAGTGATAGCTATCGACGTAGGCGTATTGTGTCGACCGCCCGATAAAGTATGCTTGTCCGGTAGCAATCGCTATTCAACACACAAGCGTCTTGTCTAAAAAATTAATGATACCTACTCGTACCTACGCTGGCGAGAGGCGAGCTCGGTCACAATATGTTACTAAAACGCGTTGGTAGCAATTGCAACATGTGTGCAGACTGCATGCTGTGTAGAAAGTTACATAATATTAAAGCAATTAGCACTTTCTTAATTAAGAGTACCTACTTATTAGGTAGGTATAGGCCTAGCAAAAATTAAATACAATTATTAAATTTAAATTATTAATTAATTAATATTATTAAGATACCCACTTAGTAGGTAGGTAGGTACTTGGGGTAAGGTGACGATCTTTGGACCACTTTGATGGCTACAACTGGCCACTGGGCTACTCTGGTGTAGCCAGTGAAAACTACAGAATAGATACCTACATCCCTTACATGCCAAGGCGGGGTCGCCTTTATTGGGCCACGAGTACAAATTAGTTGAAGTCAATTGGTAACCTAGAGGTCCAAGCAAGGCGACCATGGTCCAAAGTAGGCAACATCTAAGATTTTTTAAATTCCTAAAAACTTTGATTTGTGATTAAATATAGGCACGTTTGTGAACAAGTGTAAATTAAAAATTTATAACACCCCCGACAAGTGAAGGTTACAGTAACTAAAAAAGAACTGATAACTTTCAAACGGCTGAACCGATTTTCTTGGATTATAGCTAAGAACACTCGTTCAAGCCACCTTTCACACAAAAAAAAACAAAATTAAAATCGGTTCATTAGTTTAGGAGCTACGATGCCACAGACAGATACACAGATACACACGTCAAACTTATAACACCCCTCTTTTTGGTTCGGGGGTTAATAAAAGTTAATTTGAAGTATGATTTGTAAACTAAGTAGTTTTAAGCCAAGTTAAGTGTGGTTAATTGGTCCAATCGTAGCAACCTTCCCCTACCTGTAAGTAATCGATTTGGTTGGTATCTAATATGTATCTACTTACCTCAGTGTGAGTAGGTAGTAAGTAGGTAGGTACTAGGTACCTACCTACCTACTTCTAGAACCTTAGCAATCTTACAGAAGCCGTTTTCTTTCAAAAGCCGTTAAGTACTTAACTTTCAATTTATAGGGTAATAAAAGACACCTACCTACCTAGGCCACCTATACCTATCTGGCTACTTAGTTATAAATACAGCTATACTTAATCTATCCACTAATAAACTCCCGTTCGCCAACGTTCAATATTAATAGCAAATTACATGCAACAGAGGTGTGTCACGCTGCGACAAATCATAAATCAATCTCGAGACAACTTTACTGTACCAAGAGATAAGCGCGTGAAGGAACAATCGCCTAGTTAAGAGAAGCTCGAATAGTTGGGCGTAGGGTTACCACGTTTCAGGTTTTTGGCGGACTTTCCACCAAAAAAACACCAATGTTTCTTTTTGGTTACCTATCTTTTTTTGTGGTCCTATTAATTTCTTCCATAATCGCCCGTTATTCCTTGTTCAACTGTTTCAGCGGGCGCTCGCTCGGGATGGTCACATCATGATAATACAAATAGATAGGTAGGTACCTACTAGTAGTGTTGTAGGTCTAGTAATATTAATAATAATGTCGTCCTTGCAACAAACCATCCACAAATTATTAGGTAATCTAATAGGTATTTAGGTTGGTCTAGGTACCTATAGGTATCTGAGTAATTAGGTAAGTATTCTTATCGATAGAGTAAGGAAACTTGGGTCATTGATAAAATTACGTGATTCATTAACTCTCATTTAGGTAAATAAAAGAGGAAGAAACACTTAACACGCATCCTTTTCATCTGAATATTTTAGGTATAACTTCCTGCCTTTGTTAATTTCTATCTCGAATTATTTCATTTACCTATAAGCGTACCTACCTATTAATTTTTTGTAAAGTTTTTTATTAGTTTTGGTAGGTATGTCCTTTCATTGGATAAAATCTGGCAACACTAGCCCGGTTCTTAAAGTATATGACGCATGCTTCCCGACCGAACAATGCCGCAGTCATTGAAATGGCATTCCTTCACGAACATTATTAAACTCGCCACTAGAAACGGGTGTTTACACTAGTTAAAGCCCTCTACTTCCTTCACACTCCTAGTCATGAAATTAAGAAGTTTCCTATTGGTTGCTCATCCTAAACAATATTAAAGTAGCCGTAGAGCTATGCAGCTAGGCTACTTAGTTTATTTTAGAACCTAATCGTTACCAAAGCATCACAGATATAGTTAGGTATATAAGCAGCATGGGAAATTAGGAATGTCTCACTAGATAGACAGTATAAATAGGTACATAGGTAGTCAAGGTACCTACTTGCTGGTAATTTAATTCGATTCCTCCGAAATCATGGCTAATTCAATCCCTTTCCAATAAAGATATTTAATTTGAATATCATTGCATCTAAGTTTCTAAAGACCGTAACAAATTGCAATGTTAATAATGTGATAGTCATTCCCTACTTACCTACCTATACTTTTTTAATTGCTGGAATTAAAACCACATCGATTGTTTATCATTAGGTACACACGTGCTCAAGCCACAAAAAATAAATAGCTAGGCAGTAATTTGATTCCAGTTTCACGCAATCTCCAATCTAAAACAAAAATTGTTTAACAAGTCAGTCGGGGTAACTACGCTGCCAAGTGCCAACCTGCACTGGTTCGGAATGTTGCTTTTACCGAGAAGAGCTTTGCAAGACATTCGAAATAGATTACTTACGGGCATACGGGTTTATTTTTTAAACATAAAATTAGGACTGATTTTACATCTAGGAACCATCTTCTTTCCATTTTGATGTGATCTTAGGGTATGATATAAATGACGTTCCAGCCAATGTGCCTGGGTGCTGCTGATCCCTTTTCCATACGTCCGAGGCCGAGGGGAAGAGCAGTATGTATTCGGGCCGGTGTGCCCCGGTAACATGACTAATAATTTCTTCGGGGATATTGGGAAATGTCCTGGCAGACGGGGAGGTTTCTCCGGGTGTCCCTCTGACTAGTAAAGGGCACAGCGGGCGAAACGAGGAGGAGCGGCGAATTAGGTGGTGAACATCTACCTAATTATAAGGTGTGAGGTCAGGTATGTTTGAGGTAGGTTTTACCTATTAAAAAAATATTTTAAGCAAACACTACTAAATATAATTTTTTTTTATACTCTTTATTTTAAGGAGTTTTTTTTCCGTTTGGAATATGTCACTCCGTAAGGCCACATTACAAAACCACTTACTTGCGTAAGGCCTTCTTGTACAGCCGTAACAGAGCCCTAGCCTCATCCGACAGAGGTTGGGACTTGGGATAGGGCTCCGTTACAGCCGTCAATCTGGCGAAGCCTGGGAAATCGAGTGAATATACCTCCCATCTCTCCGCCTTGTTACGAACACATTCCACTAATAAGTGATGTAGGTGCGTTCTCAGGTAAACTAAGTATTAATTTTACCAAAACTGCCTCCTACCCATTTCCTTGTCACCCTTGTCATGTAACATTTCGATTGCAAATTCGCCTACATACTTACTTATTCGTAATTACAAAACAATGAATTGTTGATTCATTCGAGTAAGCATCAAGCCATCTACTTATGATAAGTATTAGCTACACGTAGGTAGACGGTTATACGGGCTTAATTACCTATTATTATTGAACAGTTAATAATGTGAAGTGCACCTACCTATCTAGGTACGTTATAGGTAATGTGTGTTAAATAGGATTCTTTTAACTGTCCCACTGCATTGTTCGTGTTTTCTTGTTTATAAATTGTGAATTATGATACAGTGACTAGCTACAAGTTTTGCAGGGATCTCTAATTTTTTTGAAAATGAAAATATATTATAGTAGGTAGCATTAGGTAGGACTCAGTAATAATTGTAGGTAAACCTACTTACGTAGAAGATTGATGTTTAGGCTCAGAATACGTAGGTCTAGGTACCTACCTACAATAGGTAGATACCTCCAGGTAAAGTTTAGAACAAAAAATAGGCATTTTTTGCGAATTCTTCAACCTAATTTGCGAGATAGGTACCTACCTAGACGCATCTATACCTACTCCAGAGATAATGAGAAAAAAATAATTAAAAGTAAGTAAGTAGGTATCTAATAGCCTGCCTAACTACGATCGACTTTTTTTAACGAATGTTTTCAATAAATTAACGGCTAACCTATAGGTAAGCTACATAGGTACTTAAAGTGTCTACTGCCTATTTAGGTACTTGCTATTTTGGGAATATCTAATTTATCAAACCTTTATCTAAATTATGAATGAATTAAAAAAAATTCTTTAGCAAAATGATTTTACCAGCCATTAGGCATCGTGGCTTTAATCCTCAACTCAAAGTAAAAAGAAAAAAGCTTTAGGCTCTCGGGGCGGAATGTGTGCCTTCTGGGAAGCGTGGTGACTTTTTACAAAGGCCCATCGGTGGCACAATGGCCGAGTTATACAACTAATTGTTCGCGCCGGATAATAATAAAGCTCGTTTTGTTTGAGTTTCAATATTTTACGATAGCGATACGAGACCGATCCGATAAATAACCAACTAGCTTAGCTGTAGCGTTTAACCTACCTATCTATGGTGCCTCCTAGATTACCGTTTTTAGCATTCATTAAGAAGAAATAAATTATTTAATGACACTTGACCTTATTCGTAGTATTTGACTTAGAAATCGTGATCTTTCTGTTGAAACTTGCTGTGCCCTTGATAGAGTTCTTCTATACTCTAGGTACCTATATTATTTTTAAGTGCTTCGTGAACATGCTGTTGGTGTACCGTAAAATTATATAAATTAAAAACATAAGTACTTACCTACCTAATATTGGTACTTCTTACTAATGTACCTAGTTGAAAAGGACAGACACAGTTTGACAGTTTTAAATTTAATTTAAAACTGTCAAATTTGTAGATAGGTACCTAATTTTGAGATAGACAACAGAATCGATGCCAAAATATTTTTAAAAACTTCGTTAAGTTCGTTTCAGGATAACCTGCAACCATTATGAAGGTAAGTTATGGCTTACACAGTCGTATTATGTAAAAGCGCTGTTTATTATTTATTGCGGCGCGAGTTGACGCGTCGAGCGTCGCTCGACTCGGCGAGGTATCTCGGTTCACCCACATTTGTTTACTGACCTCCTTGCCAATTAATCGCATGTTTACATTATCCTCTGGGTAGTTAAGTATAACTGCTCTAATTATTTCTTTAAGTACCAACCTACCTCTTGTTATAAGTTACCTACCTATGTACCTACCTATTAATTGAATGACAAGTGTAAATTAAAAATTTATAACACCCCCGACGATCCAAAGTATCTGAGTTTTCCAAAACATCATTTTCAAATAAATAATTATGTATTTAGGCAACGTCCATCTTGACAGCTTGACATTTGTCTATTGACATAATATTATGAACCTAACGGTTATCTAACCTTCTTTTCTACAAGAAAACTAGAAAAGAGCTGATAACTCTTAAACGGCTGAACCAATTTTTTTAGATTATAGCTAAGAACACTCTCGATCAAGCCACCTTTCAAACAAAAAAAACTAAATTAAAATCGGTTCATTCGTTTAGGCGCTACGATGCCACAGACAGATACACAGATACACAGACACACAGATACACACGTTAAACTTATAACACCCCTCTTTTTGGGTCGGGGGTTAAAAATGAAAATTCATTCATTAAACTATAGCCTGTCGTATTATATAAAAGCGGGTGTTTATTATTATTATTGCGGCGCGAGTTGACGCGTCGAGCGGCGGGCGCTCGGGCGCGGCGAGATATCTCGGTTCGCCCACGTTTGTTTACTGACCGCCTTGCCAATTAATCGCGTGTTTATATTATCCTAATGAACCGACTGATCTTTGATCACCTCAGTGAGGAATGTTATACGATTAGCAGATAATGTTGCCGTTGTTTTCCTTCCAACGTTTCTGTGTGCTCGTGTTATCTTAGGTTATCTATTTTGAACTCTTCTTTTTTTTTGTTTTTTCAATAAATATTGACGCTCTTAGTAGGTATATTGGTAGGTAGGGATACCGATACCGACTATTTCTATAGACGCACTTAATTAAAATTCTATTTGCGTCTATTTTATTGACTGACTGACAGACCATACCGACATCGTAAAGATTTTATTTTTATTTTTATTGAGTTAATTTTTTAAAATTTATTTATTCCTCATCAACATTAGACGTAGATACCTACCTACGCAAACATTAGGTAGGTAGGTAGGTGTAGGACCTACCTACCTATACCTACTTATAAGTAGGTACTTACTACTTACCTACCTATAGATAAAATTCCTACCCTTATTAAGCTGATTCCTACTTAGTTTTTACCAAACTCGTAAATTGTGCTATAATGCCTTACTTATACGTCGGTAATAGGTATCTAAGTCTAGGTAATTAAGTATAGTAGGTATCACTCGATCTGTAGCCTATATCTACCAAGGTCCCATGGGGTCAAGTAAATAAAAAAACAATCACTATCGCATTATACCTACCCAATAGCTATAAAATAGAGCTGAGGGTGCGACATGGCGACTGGTGACATGTCCGCGATATCGCTTGATTGCTGTTTACGTGTTATCGGGCGAAATCGCGCGCGCACGCTCGTCTAGGGAGCCATTCTACAGGATGGCACTATATTTTTTTATCCCACAATGGCTTTATATCGCTTTAATCCCGAGCGAACGATAATAATTAGGGCCTTTTCTCATGCATTTTATTGGTACTAAGCCTTAAAAACCCTTAACCTTTAAAAATCTAAGTAAGTAGTAGAAAACGAACGGATGCTAAGCAGGTAAGTAAGGACGAACATAAAATGCTTGCTGTCAAGTAGTGTCACTTGTGGGCGCGACATAATATCACCGCGGGGTTCGACTAAAAGGAGAGAAATAAATTTACAATAAAAAATAAAATGAAAAAAGGATAACCTTGAAGTTGTCCACCGTTTTTTATGACTTTAGGTGTATTTTTGATTCTTCAAGTTGGTCTATCTATTGGTTTACCTCAACCTCGGTATTTTCTTTCCCCTATATACAGTCTTCACCTTCATAAATTGCTCATTTACCTATAACTTTACTGAATAAATAAAGCTGAGCATCTGCCCATGTTTCCAAGATATCCGTTTGTGGGAACTGGGCTGATAGTTATATCTAGGTAGGTATTATCTACCTACTCTAAACTTTCGCTGAAGTAGGTAGATATCTGTCAAAGTTTGTCGTCCTCCGGAAGACTGTGCCGAGTACCAAGTCATCTATTCTGATGTAGGCAAGTTTGCTGCGTGACTGGAAACAAAAGGGAGATGCGGTAGATAAGTATATAGCTCTTACCTAGATAGGTACTATCAGGTTTCACGCTGTTGCCTTACTTCTAATTCTAGAGATACTTAGTGAGTAAAGCTGTCGACTCTACCAGTGCTGACTTTATTCTGCTTTCTGTTTCTCACTAGGCAATGAGAAACAAATAAGTTATTATAACATCTCTCATCTTGAACCCTCTAAAATCTTCAAATAATACACGTATCTATTAGAGCGTATATCTCCGATTCGCCTAAGTATTCCTCAAACATAAAAGATAGTCGACGAAAAATTCGAGTTGAGAAAATATGTATGGCAGCGGCATGCGAAGGGTGGGCGAGGAGTTGGGGAACCGAGGGCAGACGAGGCGGTCCCCCCGCCCGCGTCAGTTCACTTGCAGCGCTCGTGTGTGGAGGTTGTGTTGCGTCGTGTTGTATTTCGTTTCGCGTGTGACTTCGTGTGTTTACTGTTTCCGCGCGTAGTGTTCGTATAGTGGCTTGAGTGGAGTGTGTTCTTGTGCCCTGTATTCTCTCTGGATTGCTGCGATGCCCGCGTGCGTTTGACGTGGGGATGTATCCTAGCGCGGGCGCAATGAACGCCGCCGCAGCCGCCGCTGCCGTGGCGGCCGCCAGGCACCCGGTGAGCTACACGCACTTTACATAAATCATCTTCGCGATAATCAACTTGTCTGATGTCTCCCATTATCTCGCGGTGCATTGTTTTGATAAATCGCTTACGGTGTGAAAGCATGGGGAGAGTAGAATTTGTGTTACTTTTTTCTGTTTTTAACGGTTTTATTTGCTTGAATAGCGCGATATTGGTACTAATTCGATTGTACACACTCTAAATTTAATTATTGACAGAACCATCTACTTACCTACTGGACTACAAATAGTGCTATCTTTTCACAGTTTTCTATGAGGAAAAGTAGGATGGGATACAATTACAGTCATTTTAGTTTAATGTGGTTTGAGAAGTTGTGTACAACAGAATTAACACCATTTTACGTTTATTTGAACATGAAGTCGGTTAGGTATACCTAATTGAGGACTCTACAATAATGACTTTTATTATAAAATCCTTTTTCTCCTAAGGCGCAAGTAGGTAGGTAGGTACCAGGTCATTGTTATTGCCCACTTTGATAGAATTTAACAATTAAGCAAAACAATACGCGTACCTACTTAGTTCTAAAACTTTTTTATTATGTTAGGCTGTTCAAAGGTAATAAAGAAAAAGCAACGGCATACAAACGCGCCCCCCGCAGCGTCGGACCCCGACTCGCTGTCGGAACGATGTCGGACACACTCAATTACCTGTGAAATTGCTTCTAAAAGTTTTATAAAATTCACATCGTCCTATTCCGTTTTGAAAATATAATCTATTTAAAAAAAAAGTGTCATAAAAATACCCGTTTGTTAAGTAAGACGTTATCAATCTTTTACTTTAGTTCGATAGCAATAAAGTCCATATTTCTGTCTCATTTCAATAATAACCGATCATCCTGCCATACATCTGTCGTCGCTCCCGACGGAACTCGTACGCAATTTAAAAATCGATTAACATTAATTTAAATTTATTGTATCGAATCTTAAAAATATTCACTGCCAAACTGACAGTTTTTATTTAGGTAAGTACCTATTTATTTTTTATTTTACGCTAAAGACTAAATTTGATCTCAAAAATCGGTCAAGCGCGAGTCGAACTCGCATATGAAGGGTTCCGTACCTGCATCGTATAAAAATAATTAAAAAAATAATAATCATGAAATTTCTATGAAGTAGGTACGTACCTATTTGTTGTCATAGCGGCTGAAACAATCTGAAAATCTCAACTCTACCGCTTATTACGGTTCACGAGATACAGCCTGCTGACAGACAGACAAACAGACGGACAGCGGATGCTTAACTACCTAATAGTGTCATGTTGGCAATCTTCGGATACGAAACCCTAAAAAAGAACTTAGCTAAGTGGACAAAATGGTTTTTTTGATAATAATAGTTAAATTACTAGGTAGGTATATTTACGCAAGTTAAAAACGCTTTAAAAATTAAAGTAGGGTAGGTGTTTACGTGCTACGTGTTTATATTGACCTAACCAAAATTGAAAGAAGCGGCAATAGCCTAGTGGTTAAGACGTCCGCCTCCTATTCAGGAGGTCGGGGTTCGATCCTGGACACGCACCTGTAACTTTTCGGAGTTAGTTGCGCTTAATCAGCAACGGATTACTTGCTTTAACGGTGAGGGAAAACATCGTGAGGGAACCTGCATGCCTGAGAGTTCTCCATAATGGCCTCCAAGGTGTGTGAAGTCTGTCAATCCGCGCTTGCCAAGCGTGATAGACTACGGCCAAACCCCAAACCCGTCTCATTCTAAGAGAAGACCTGAGCTCACGAATGGGCCGGGGATGGGTCGATCATAATGAGGTAGGTATGTACTTAAGTATGTACCTAGGTAAGTAGGTAGATACCTATTAACTTGAATTCAATTCAAATGTTAATAGGCCAATCTACTCCTAGCTAAGTATGTAAGTATTGCTATAGGTAGGTATGTAGAGTAACCAGCACAAAGCAGTGAGCAATTCTTACATCGCATGCGATATCCAATGTTTCAATGCTAATAGACAATGCGTAGGTATGAATCAATTGCTGTTTAATTAAAAATAATTATATCCAACCGCCGATCTAATTTTTGCTTGACATGACTTTATTACTTTTTTAAGTAGGGCAGCTGCTGTAGTCTACGTAGTTAAGTATGTATAGCTCGCGACATATCGAGATGGCAATCGGGTATAAGACAGAGGGATGCCCCGCACACCCGCTGCATAGTCATCGTCGTCGTCAACCGATAGAGTCCACAGCTGGACATAGATCAAGACACACGCCAGTGTGTCCAGCCAAGTTCTAATGGTTATTTATCTCGGTCTGCTGTTAGTAGGGTTAGTAGTGTTAGTAATTTATGAAATAGCTGCATAGTCGTCGTCGTCGTCAACCGATAGATGCACACCGATAGAAGGACATTGATCAAGACACACGCCAGTGTGTCCAGTCAAGTTCTAATAAGTAGTTATCTACCTCGGTCTGCTGTTAGTAGTGTAGGGACTTCCATACACCTCCGTCTTGCGCGCTGCTTGTATCCAACGGTAACGATTGAGACATGAGTTAGGTAGAACTAGGTACCTACTCAGAATCTGGTAGATCTAGCGTAGATATTACAAATAATTACAGTGCTCGGAAAAGGATATACCTATTGCGGCAAGTTCTACATAGATACTTAGTTAATATAAGGTATATTCTGTGAAAGCCTAAGTGTAGGTAATACCTATAAGCCATTAATCATTTGATATTTATTTTGCTATTAAGTAGGTAACTACCTGTCCTACTAATCGAACACCCACTGTAACATTCATTATAACAAGGAAAATTGCTTTGAATAGGTATTGAATAGGATTATTTACGCCTTAATAAGTATGTACCTAGGTACCTAACATAATATGTACCTAGTTAAGTCTACGATTTAACAGCTAGGTAGGTAAGTACCAGTGGCGAAGGGTGCAGATCTGAAAAAGGGAAGCCGGAGCAAAAAAGTTCTGACCTAACAGAATATCAGCACCGTCGTCACTGATGTTTCTATGGTGCTTAAAGACCCAATTTTACCATTAATAATATAAAAAGCACTGACATTTTGAAAACCTCTGTGGCTTTGAAAAAATTCTTTTAATGTAGCTGTGAGATGCATCCATGCTTGCTTGCTTTATTAAATACGACCCATAACCCACACGGAATTGAAAACTATAATCATTTTAGTCTTTAGTTTAACACATACCTACACTAAACAAACTGAAACTAAATCACCGTTAACTTACACTTATTAGGTAGTTATTAAAAATCACTAACCCCAATTTATTATAGGTAATATCAAAATCAAAGAATCACTAAACTTTAAATTCAAGGACGCATGTATGTTTCACGTAGGTAAACGAATGTATTAAATCACCCTTAAAAACAAAATATTAAAATAATAGTATAAATAAAAATTTTAATTTAGAGGTACGATTAGGGTTTGTTCCCGGGAATTCTCGTCCCGGGAATTCCCGGGAAATCGGTCGGTCTCGTACCCGGGAAATTCAGCTCGAGAAAAGTCGAGACATCGAGAAGTTTAAATAAACATTTTTACGCTTAGCTTTCTTTGTAAATGCGAGGCGGCAGCGGCATCCTTTGACAGCACGGCTCGTGTCTGTCGGTATCCTTTGTTCTTGCCTTAAGAGGGCTCTCTCCGTCACTCGTTTCCACTCGTTTCATACAATCGTAGTTCCAATTTCATTTGAATACTAAGCAACCTAAGTCCATGAAATTATGCAGACATATTCTAGAAACTAATATCTATGTCTGTGGTTTTCCAGATTTCTGTTAAAATATTCGGTTTCAAAGTTACGCGGTCTTGAAATTTTCATACAAATCTTGGAGCCCCTGTAATTTTAAAACTACATATTTTTAGAAAAATCTAAAACACCACAGACACAGATATTAGTTTCTAGAATATGTCTGCAAAATTTCATGGACTTTGGTTGCTTAATATTCAAATGAAATTGGAACTACGATTGTATGAAACGAGTGGAAACGAGTGACGGAGAGAGCCCTGTTAAACTCTTATTTAATTACATTAAAACTGCCAAAAATTGTGATACCATACCACCCACATAGTGAGATTAGTGAGTGATCTTTAGTTATGATGAGAAAAATTATGATTGTTTTTAGTTAAGATGTTTGTTTTAAGCTGATTGTTAACAGAGATTTTGTTTTTTATTAAAGATTAGTGAGATTAGTTATAATAAGAAGAAGTATGATTGTTTTTAGTTAAGATGTTTGTTTTAAGCTGATTGTTAACAGAGATTTTGTTTTTTTATTACAGATTAGTGAGATGAGATTAGTTATGATAAGGAGAAGAAGTATGATTGTTTTTAGTTAGCAATTTTGTTTTGAGCTGATTTTTTATTGAGAACTTGTTTTTTTTGTTAAAAATTATGTTGATTTTTTTCATGTAAAATAAACACAGTTAAATTAAAGACTCTTTTTATTAATTAAACAAAAATTTAGACGTATTTTATTTTTTCTCGACAACCCGAGAAGACCCGAGAAATCAGGCTCGAGAAGTCTCGACACCCGAGAACTAAAAAACCTCGAGAAATCGGAAACCCTAGGTACGATAAGCCGGTGAGCATCGGCTTATGAACCATATTTATCTGACCTGTCAGAGAGACGAATTCGTATTCGTTCCGGGGCCACTTTAATTGGTGGTTCCATATTGGCGACCCGTAGAGTGAGACAGACTTAGTTCGCTTCATAGGGAAATGAAAGAGATGGAATGCTAAGTAGTAAGCCGGGATGGTTACGGGTTATCGAAGCTATTTTCTATTGATGATAGATTTTCCCTGACACTTATAAATTTTTAGGCGTCAAATTTGGTACGGTAGCATCATTCACTCTGGTAGCCTGCATGATAATAATCGAACTTTTGCCCTACATTTGTCACTAAGTACGTAGTGAGTGCTTACGTTATATTATGCGAATTCTTAAAGGGAAGCCGATTGGAATCGGGTTACATGGACATTTCGCCACTGGTAAGTACCTATGTGCTTTGACCTGACTGTTAACTGTATTGCGTATGACGGAAAGCTTATAACCTACTCCGTTCTTTTACGATGCCTGTTTATCGCTCTTACGACTGGCGTGGTCGGGGCTGCCAATAATTCTTACAAAGTTTTCCCCTAAATTGAATTTTAAAACTCATGAAATCTCCATAATGAACAGTCAAAACAAACTAAGTAATAGGTACTTATGGCTGACACTCATCGATATAAGTAGAATCTATACCTAGGTTGTTACTAATTTGCTTAGGTACTATGGTCTTACTAATTTTGAAATAATAAGACAGTTTAGGTAAGTAGTGACATACTTACTCGTACCTATATGTATTAGGTACGCAGCTTTTTCGTTTTAAAATATTTTGAAGTGTTGACATTTAGGTATAGCTTCTACTTCCTACCTACCCCTAAAAAAATCCTCTAAGTTGGTATCCCTGATCTTGACATAGTGTGTTTTGGGGGAAGTGAGAGGGGGACACGGGGGGAGAGCGGGTGTTAATGTAAATGCCTATTTGTATGTTTGCTCAAAATCCGTGTCGCGTCCTAGGCACTCCGCTCTCGGTCAATATTTGACGGATGGAATTACCGCTAGCTACAACAAATGAGATGGCGTGGCGTCTCGAGTTCACGTTTCTTCACAAACAACCGCTCGCGTTTAATTTCCGTGAACCACTAAAGTATAAAGAATGTTTGCCTAACTACTATTAATAAGGTAGGTATTGAGCTATTTTATCCACTGTTTCGTAAAAACATAAGTGGGTATAGGAGTCCCTTTGATAGTGACACTATAGTGATCAGACATACTTATTAGTTATCTCTTTAAATATTGTGTCTATGACTTATTGTAGATATTTGCTTAGAAATTTACCAGTCAGGTTATGACAACCACCTACAGATAGGTATAGATACGGTCGGCCTCAGAATTCGAGTAGCAATTCCGTGAAACAATTGCATTAAAAACCTGTCGCACTTTATGACCTTTTTCTATAAAACACGCCACACACACCTAACGCATGTGATTATGATTGATGACGCCACGCGAATATGATTATTAAGGTGCTAAACGACTTACGGTCTTTGACTGTATCTACCTTTGACTAGAACTGCACTCTGTGACTACCTACAGTTAGGTATACGCGGCAGGAAATATTGTACATCGGCATTTAGAAAGAGATAGCGGTTTCGTAGAGCGTTGTCTCTGTCGTCGAGACCGACAAAACGTCACATAGGTAGATAATAATATGAGTAACAGAGGCAACGCTCTACCAAGCCGAATATCTTTCTAAAGGTCGATGTACAATATTTCCTGCCGGCCACCTGTACATTGGCTATTGCAAAAAGGGTCCTTCATTGCAGAATCATTGAAGACCCATTGCAGGTTGAAGAGAAATAGGTAATATTAGCTCAAGTAAATTCTTACACAGTTAAATACATAAAGAATTCGTTTTGATATCCATTTGGCTTAGGATAAGTATGGAATTAGTTTACCTTCTGACTATTAGATAAGTAGGTACATAATCCTATCTAAGGCTTGATACATCGTTTTATTTCTACCCATTGCAAAAGTATTATATCAACGCGACAGTAATTTGTAGGTAGATAAGGAGCTTCCAGTAAGTAGATTTCAACACTGTCACAAGTACCTAAACAATTAATTATAATTAAGTAGATACCTACTTAGTACTTACTGGTCTAAAAAGACCCATCGCTACATAAATGTATTAGGTATTATTAGGTAGGTATAAGGACGGTCAGCCTTAGAATTCGAGTAGCATCCGCGAAACTATTGCATCAAAAACCTGTGGCACTTATAACTTTTTTCTATTGACACGCCACACACATCTAACGCATGTGCATAACCGCGCAAATAATTATGTTCATTAAGGTGCTAAACGACATACGGCCTTTGACTGTACCTATGGGTTTTATTTTTAGTTAAGTGGCTACTTACCTACAAACGGAAATGTATCAAGTGAATAGGGATTACGTATCACGGCTGACGCGATAAGAGCGCCTTGAGTCAATGCTCGTCCGAAATAATTCCCCACATTTGTACTGATAGCGTTATCAGCGCAAACACAGCATTTGGAGTATGCTAACAAGTCCCCTTCACTATCAACACGCCATCAATTTGTTCGGCGACACTTGTCTACGTTTCTGGTTCGATGTTAATAATACCTACCTACCTACCTACTGATAAGGACTATGATTGAACTGGTTTTTGAACGGATTAGTTCTTTATTATTTGTACCGGAATAAAGTATTACATACTTACCTATTTATTCATATACATATGTATAGGTATTGTACTATAGGTGTATACCTAGGTACCTCCCGTAAAGTAATCCGCCACCACCACTATTAAAAAAGGTACAAGGGATTTCAAATTACCTACCCATCGTTAGATTGTATATCAATTTTTGAATATTGTTTTTACCTAGGTACCTACTTGGTACATCTTTTCAATATCAATTGTAAAATTAATCTGAATATAAGTAAGTAGGTACTTGGTATTTACTTTGAAAAATAAACATTTATTCAAATGTTTTACATATTAAACAACAAAAATAAATAAGATAAGTACCTAAGTACCTATACAGAAATTTTCTCAACTTTGTCACAAGAATTTTTTAAATGAAGAATCCTATCTAGTATCACTTTGGTAGGTACTTTTCTAACTCATGTTCTTAAAATGTTACCTATCTTCTTGGTAAAAGTATTTGGAACCCCCGCATATATTTCGAATGTTTAAATCTCCAAAAAATGTTTTACATTGTTCTTGGAACCCTCGTTCGATGTCAAAACATTTTAGACCTAGTTACCTTTTATTTGTCATCCGACACGATGGGCGGCGACGACCCGGCGGCGCTGCTTCTCAGAAAGTAAAATCAGCTTTCCGATTCCTGCGCTACCATATTAGTTTTACTAGCATTTTTATCCTCCATCAACAGAGAACCGTAAAGCGATTCCCAATAGCCGGTTTTATGAACTCTAAAACCTTCCACGCTGAGCTTAAAATAGTCCGAAGCGAACGTTGAGTTATTGCGTTTCGAAACCGATCCGTGTAATTTAAATATTTGTTTAAGCTTGTTTGGATTGTAAGTGCGAATGGTGTTTAGATGTTTACAGTGCTGCTGAACTTGTGTATACTTTCGGAGCTAGCATCTAATATCACTAATAAACACTTGACACCGATCTATTTTCTTCCTTCGAAGAATAGAGAAACGATAATGGACAGTGTGACTAATTCTGTTGTACACAATTTCTAAAATTAAACAAAAATGACAGGTCTAATAACACTGCTATCTATTCCTTTCATAATGCTCCTTGCGAAAAAGGATAAGTATTACTAGATTTAGACCGGATCAGTGTACAAAATAATTAGCCACCACAATACAATGGCTTCGTGATAAAAATAAAAAACCTAAGTAAGTAGGTAAGTACCTACTTACCTACCTACTCTACTGCTACAGAAAAATATAATAGCTACTCAAACTGTACAGAAACCTAGCGTGACACAATCAATGAGGGATTATGCAAATTCTTCACGAATACATCTTTGAATAAATAGTTAATAGAATTGACAAGACAAAAAAGATAAATTATTAAACCACATCTGAATTTCAAATTCAGTTTATCTCGAACTGTGATAGACTTTTTACGGCATCGAACAAATAGGTACTTAAGTAGTTGGCCTTTAAACTTGCTAATAGCTGAGTTAATTCCTAATCAGGATTTGTCGTGAAATAAAAGTGCATGCATATTTATTATTTAGAAGATCTTTAAACAACAAAAAAACGCAAAATCCGCCTCAACAAATTTTTACGTATAAAATTTCGCTCGAATTCATTCAGTTCATTCGAAATTCAAATTCCAACAAAGAAGTCCTTTCGCCGAGTGAACAGGTCGAGACGTGGGCAGACAGACGTATTCAATAATTTGAAATAAGAACACGTATTTCTTTTTTTTATATCCGTTTAAACGCATTCTGTTTAGTTTTGTTTTTGTGAGCGGCCGTCGCTGGATGCGGGCCTTTCATCCGGGCCCCTCCAGCCCCTCCACACAATACTGCCACTCAAAAACTGTTCATTGTATTTTAATTTGACCTTTTCGGCGATAATTTATGGGAATCTTTTTTCTTGAGGGAACGTTTACTCAGTCTATTATTGTCAGATTTTTTTTGATCAATTCAAAAGTTGGGGTATCGAATTTAGGGATTATTAAAATCATTGTAGGTAGGTAAGTGATTCGGTAACAATAATACAATAATTATTGCGCCGTGTTTGTTCACACGCATCGACTTATCTACCTACCTAATTTGAATAGAGCCAATGAATTATTGTTATTCTGGTTAGACAATGAATCGGGGATACCTATTAAAAAAACAATTATCAAATGTTAATTTGACTTTAAATTGTCAATTAGTTCGATATTGTATTTCAGATTGTTTGATATTGGACGGTATAATTGCGGTTAACCGTTATATTTAATCTAGCGATAATTTTATTTGTATGCACATTCAATCATTTATGTTATTAAACATAATTGGCGATATAAAACTCAGATTAGGTTTGACCTCCACTACAATCGAGATAAAAACAAATAAAAGCTATACCTAATTAATGCTAAAGTAATTTATCGGTGAACATAAAATTAAAATGTCAGAAAGTTAAGAGGACTAACTAAGTAGATAGGTATAATAAAAACAGGGTGATCTCAAAATGTTTAATAACTAAATTACGTAGCAATTTTGTAGCAATTATTATTAATTACCATATCTACTTATTATACTCGTTGAGTAAAGTTGTTTATTTCACATTCCTGAAGAAGTTATATTTAAATGTTAAGAGGAGTAGGTAACCGTAGCGTTCGCGTTCCTCAGCGTTTTTTATATATATAAACGTAGTTTGTTTTTCATTTGAATGACTATCAAATCAAACTCAATAAAATATACAGACACGTTCTAGAAACAAATGTGGCCAATTTTGCAGTCTCTAAACTCCACTAAATGACAGTTGTACCTACTTACTAAATCTCTAGCTATCATTTTCCACAGGGAGCATTATGAAAGGGATAGCAAAAGACTTGTTTAGTTTAGAGATATACGAAATAACATATGAACTACATAATAATATTATATGTGTCTTTGGTTTGTCAGATTTTGGTAAAAATATTAATTTCAAAGTACCACCTCTTAAAGATTCGTATACTTACGTAAATCTTTGAGCCCGTTTAAATTAAAAACTAGGGTTACTTCTCTTAAGCATTTAAAGCTATACGAATTTTATCATTGACATAATTGTGACTTTAATTTAAATACACTGTAAAAGAGCATTTAAATAATTATAATGACACGCAGTTCTTTATACAAAACAATGTAGATACGAGTCCAAAGAGGAGAGCCGCCATGCATCATGCATGTCGCTCCGATCCGCGTGCCTCTGGAACGGCTACCGATGCTGACAATAGTTTTATTGTATGAAGCACTCAAGCGAATACGGCGGCCATTTGTAACGCGTTACTTTTTGTGAGCTTTGCCAATTTTTTTTCCTTCCTCGCTAAGTTATTCGTGACTGTATTCTGATCAAAGTTGGCTGATAGCGCAGATACCATAGTTTTTATTGTTCGTACAAAATGTTACACAATGTTTGAATAATTTACGTATAAATTGGTAGAGTTCACGATGTAATAAACTATGCACTCAGTGGATTACTTGCGGTTGCGGTGAGCGTTTCGTTGTGAAGTGCGATCCCCCGCTGCAGCGCGAGACGACGTCCGCGTCGTGGCTCTGCGCGACCACAGTCCATCTCATCTCGGTGGTTACATTCACTAAATTCTCGGGCACATTTTTCTCGGGCCCGATTGTCCGCAGCTCCATTTACAACGTCTACACGCCAGTTCCTTTTACGCTTTTATTTACGCTCCTTTTATTATTTTTAAGTCCGTTTGTTCCTCGCGCGCCGGCGAGCGACGGTTATTTATTTTTTACCGCCTGCCCTCCCGGCGACCGTGTGTTGTTGTGTCCCTCGCTTTATTTTTATTTTCCTGCTTCTTATTATGGAGCTGTTTTTTATTTTTTTACTTTATTATTAGGTGCTCGCGTGTTGTTGCTTTATTTTTATGTTAAGAGGCGCGCAGGCGGCGTTGTTGTTTTTTTTCATTAATCGAGCCTCACACCGAATTATGGTCATTAAAGGATAATTTGTATTATGGTAATTTGGGATGCGTGTAATTTTTGTTTCGTGATAGTAACGTTTTTGTGCAGAGGTCGGGATTGATGGCTTGTGTGTTCAGTTGAATTTTGTTTTGCAAAAACATTTGCGTTTCAAATATTAAACACGCCGCGGAGAAACTCGTTTAAGTCCTAATGGGAATTGCTTTTGATAACGATCTACCGACACATAATTTAATTAAATATACTTCTGAACAGATTTGAGATGGCATTGTTGATTGCTTGCACCTACCTATCCTAGGTATTTAAATATTTTTATATTGGGTAGGGTCCAGTTAATCCAGTTAATTTTAGAAGATAACATTAGTAGGTAAAATAACATATTTCGATTTTTAGTTAGGTTATCAACTGTGTACCTACTAACTATCAACAAATTTTAATTGTTTCTCGTCTACAATTTGAACTAATTGTTATTTTTTTCAGGGTCCACCGCAGCCCGGACAACCCATCAAATTCACGGTGGGCGAATCCTGCGACCGGATAAAGGAGGAATTTAATTTTCTTCAGGCCCAATATCATAAGTGAGTTCAACTTTATTTTCTTAAATTACTTAACGCTTGAAGTTAACGCTTTATTTCTCGGCGGGAATTATAAAGGAGCATTACGGCCAAAAATTATCAATTAATCCTATCTGTATTCGGTGGATAGGTTACATAATAATGTTGTTATTTGTTAAAAATTGTAGATAGGTATGGTATTTTTGACAATTAGACAACGTCGCCTAACGTGGCCTAACTCACAACCTACACAACCAACATCTAAAATTGGCAGATTAATTAATTTTGGCCATTAGTGAATTGGAATAGTTATTCAATCTTTCCTTAGCAAGATTTAATCGAGAATCGAATCAAAATCACATAGGTACACATACAAAAAGAATTCTTCAAGGAAGTTAAAAAAAACTGAATGATTAAGATCTGTTGGGGTTTTTTTAAATCTTTTTATCACTATCGATCTGTCTGTAAGATTGTATAGACGCATCTAGGTAGATACTTAGGTAGGTAGTATACAAACGAAAAAAAATCCCTACAAACAAAAATATCAAACATTAGTGAGAACTTGAAAAAAAGATATAAAAGTAAATCAGCTAAAAAGGGCTCAACCGGGATTTGGCCCGTCACCGAGTATCAGTTGAATCATCCCCTATCTGGCCCTTTGTCGACTAAGTAGTCCTTTTTTACATCCATTTTGTGACCCTTCGGTGTGTAACTTAAAAAATCTGTCGGGCGTAGGTACAGGTAAAAACAAGAATTTACGCTCCCTTTTTTTTATTTGCCACATGTTGCGATAAAGATAAAATTCATTCAGCCGAAGTTATTGAGTGTAACGAAGTAATAATTTTTATACTGTTAGTATCTACCTACATGCCTTTTCCCTTGTTTTTTAAACTCTTTGAATATTTATACCTATAGCAATATAATAAGTTTTTAGGTTGATTTTAACAACAGCACAAAAAGTAAGAATACAAGGTAGGTCTAATTATTATAATTATCTAACACATATATATATAAAAGTAATTTTGTAAGACAGACCCATGTAATTTCTTTGTCATGACTAGGTACCTAACTAGGTACCTACTACCTCTACCTAGGTATAATTCCTACCTACCTACTGAAAAGCCATAGACCAATAATATAATCCATACCTATACTAATATTGTATCTGTCTGTCTCAGTCTTAATTAGGTACATTTTCACGGCTACTTTTATACCGGAAAATCAAAAAGTTCCCTCGTGATTTTTGAAAACATAAATCCACGCGAACAAAGTCACAAACATCATCCACTCTATTAAAAAAGAAACACTTAAATTGCAATACCTATGTTAAAAATTAAGTCCACTTCGTGGTCTTGAATTTATTAGGTAAGTAGATAAATAAGTAAGTAGTTGAATGAAGTAGAAATGAAGTGGAACAGTATATAAATCATTGATAAACCCGTTACAAGTTTGACCCCTTGACGGCGATATCGGCAATAAAATAAGGAAAATAAGCTGCTATTTGTTAATAAAGCTTTTATCTTGTCGAAGAGAGCTCTTTAAATAAATTATAGTGTTTTTATTTCTTGGCTTTTATTCGTTTTTATTTAACTAGGTAATCTTACTTTCATTACCTAATACAGCTAGGTATAAAATGAAGAACGGCTTTTTTAACTGTTTCATGTTTTTAACCAACTTCAAAAAAGGAGAAGGATCTCAATTCGTCGGAATCTTTTATGGTAGAACATAGACAGCCCTTCTTCTTTTTAATTAGTAGGTAATTATTATTAGATGAAGTTTAGAGGAAAGAATCCTGTGATAAGATCCGACAAAGACAGTAGGTATAATTCATTTTTCAATCAAAAAAATTCTAAAGCTGTCATATCGTTATTTAAATTTCCATCTACAATGGAAAAATTCCTGAAGCCAACATTAAAAATTCCCAACTCCAATCGAACAGTTTTTTAACTTTTTAACCTTTAAAACCAAGCTTTTTAAAACCATTCTGTAGACATCTATCTATAGATAATAGATAATAAAGTGTGACCTATCTGAAAAATGTGTTATGTCAAAATAGTTATCAATCGTTTGTCTGTTGTTTCAGTTTAAAATTAGAATGCGAGAAACTGGCTAGTGAAAAAATTGAAATACAAAGGCATTATGTTATGGTGAGTTCTTTTACATCTTTTATCGTACACGCAAAAACATTGTCGATCATAATCTGTGAGCAAAAAGTACCGTGTCATACAAAAATTGGACTTAATTTGACGCTCTATCGATTGTGAGTTGTGATGAACCACTTGATCTTAGTTATCATGGACTAAGTATCCAGGATGCTAATTCGAAATGTGACAGTATTGATTCTACATTCCCTACACATTCCTAGACAAGTAAGTACCTAATACAGTTATATCTATTTAAAACATTGTATCTACTATTTACATCTAAGTACGTAAAAAAATAGTATCATTCTTCGTTTTTATTTTATTACGTTTATTAATCTTCTTTCTGGAAAAAGTACCTACCTACCCCATGGGATAAACTGAGGTTGAAATAAATTACATACTTAGTTAGATACATAATATTATATCCAATTTGGTAGCACTTGTCTCATGAATTAGATTAACAAGCTTTATTCTTTAGCTACAAAACTCTAAGTAAGTAGTTATCATTACTGACACAAATCAAAATTACCAGCCTGTAAGTAGATATAACATAATTTTTAATGAAATACCCGAGCCTTACATTACAGAATAGTGTTGTAGTGTAATAAAAGATGCTTGTTTCGAGCGGTTGATAGATGATTATCGTTTAATGTGTTCGTACAATCAATAAAGCGTATCTTTTGTCCGACGCCCGCATATCAACAATCGCCCATTGAACAGGCGGACCATTTGCCCCCAGTTATTTACAGATAATCGTTGACGTGAATGTACGATCGAGCAACACGCCTACGAGTAGACATAGCTGTCTGAGTCTTGAGTTTAATTTATGGTGTTGGTAAACGTAAGCGTCACTCGAGATGGTTTATCGACTCACGCACATATTATTACATCGAATTTATTTGTTGTAGCCTAGATATTTAAATCAAGTAAGAAATGTGGTGATTTAACAAAACGACTACAACGAATTTGACTGATTTATTATAGAATTCTAAGGACGCTTTCGTTTCACATAAGATCGATTGTGATCTGGCAACACGTCCTATCTCAAATTTGTGATGATTTCCCTTTATGCTATTCCGACAGTATTCTAGTTTGGAACAAAAATGAAAAAAAAAACAAGTACAAGTAGGTACTAGCGAGGCATCACCTACGCTGGCAGGCGTTACAATCATCACAATAATAAAGGCGAATGAAACTAGATTTTTCCTTTATCCTGTACAAATGTAAAATTGAGATAGTAGGTACCTGTCGTTTGCCAGTTCACTGTCGATACAAATATACTTGCCTGGATCAAATAGTTTTAGACCCAGTGGTCCAGAACTAAGGTCTTGGGCTAAGGGACACGTTGCGCATGCATAACATCTCCCATAAGGGCAGGGACTGCTTTAATTAGTGAAATATGCCTATACAGTATACATATTATGTTTGTTCGCGTGATAAGTGTAGCGGCTGTTTTGATCAATTACACACCTTGTAGGTATCATTACGCAAACATAAATTGTTGGGATAAGAGTATGTAGTTACATGTAATGATTTACTATGTGAGTGTTACTGATTACGACATAATTGTTGTACTTAGTAAATGAAATCGATATAATGTAGGTAAATTCTATCTTATCATTATTTAATCAAGATCAAGATTACGTGGTTCAAGTCTAGTCAATATTTCTCATTTATTCTGTTTAGATAAGACACTATGAAGAAAAGCAATTAGTACTTAGATACCTATTTAACCCCAGACCCAAAAAGAGGGGTGTTATAAGTTTGACGTGTGTATCTGTGTATCTGTGTATCTGTATGTCTGTGTGTCTGTGTATCTGTGTATCTGTGTATCTGTGTATCTGTCTGTGGCATCGTAGCGCCTAAACGAATGAACCGATTTTAATTTACTTTTTTTTGTTTGAAAGGTGGCTTGATCGAGAGTGTTCTTAGCTATAATCCAAAAAAATTGGTGCAGCCGTTTAAGAGTTATCAGCTCTTTTCTAGTTTTCTTGTAGAAAAGAAGCTTACATAACCGTTAGGTTCATAATATTATGTCAATTGACAAAATATGTCAAGCTGTCAAGATGGACGTTGCCTTGATACATAATTATTTATTTGAAAATGATGTTTTGGAAAACTCAGATACTTTGTCGGGGGTGTTGTAAATTTTTAATTTACACTTGTTTAAATTCCATTGGGTCGATTCCTGTTTATGTCGTAACAGATTTTCGCATTTTTATTTATTCATAATATTTGAGCAACAGCCAACAGTAAATCTGTAAGCAATAATAATATGATATTGCATTTTTAATAAAATACAACTTGGACTAAAATATAACTGTCATTGATCGTTATTGTATAAACAACCCAATTGCCATGAAAAATGTCGCACGCATAATAAAAAACATTTGACGATAACACGGGAAAATATGCCAGCGTCGTTATTAACCAATTCCGCGTGATGACGTACAAAAAATAAAATAAAGTGGCGACATTTTTCAGGCGACCGAATAGATATTTGGCAGTCCCTAACCCCCCGCGCTCGTTCCGGCCCGATATGAATCACGATTAAGTGTTGCCAAATCGCCTGCAATTTATTTTAATACGCTCTAGAGGAAATTTTCGCGAGCGGTTTTTATGTCGCTCACATATTGCAAAAGTGTCACAACTCAAAAAGACGACGTTTTTTCATATTTGGTCATATTTTTTGTGTTTTTAACTAAGTAGATATCTAAGGAGGATCTTTTACCGTAAAAAGTGCTGCAGGGTTGTTTGTATTGTATGGTTTATTCAAGTAAAATAAGTAGGTAACTAATTGTCTAAAATTGCGTTCTAAAGAAAAAAATTATACTTAACATGTACCTATAGTTATAATTATTAGATATTTTTTTGAGATTAAAATTAGCATCGGAAATAATTAGGTACCTACCTACTTATTTTTAAACCTTTTTTGGTTACATGTACATTTCTACATGTTTTTTGAGTTGTGCCACTTTAACAACACGTGTGCGGGTTGTCGGAAACACTTCTGGCTGCGGTCCAGAGCCATTGCGGATGTTTAGTCACTCGCCTCAAATGATTTGAGGAAGCTAATGGCTGCCAAGAGCTTTCTGTGTCGCGTTACATTGTTCCAAACTACTAATGTAATTGATCCGATTAATTTGTGTATTTATGTTTCAGTACTATGAAATGTCGTACGGCCTCAATGTGGAAATGCACAAACAGGTATGTAACTATTTGACACTTTGATTACTTACTACCATACATATTTAATATTTACCTATGTTCATACTATGTGTAAATCAAATTAACTATTAGTAGAAGCTTAACATATACTTACACGTTGTTTAGCCCATTTGCTTTGGGCCAACCGACGGCGTTTGTGGCAAAGTCGGTAACTCGGTATTATCAAGTAAAGCTTCCTCACTTTATGCCAATAGGTACTAAGCCCTGGGATTTAAAATTTAGCACCGTCAATATTCGTGTAATTTTGTCTGAATTTCTGCTGTGCCATGCCGACATCATAATATCTCCGTAACCCTTAAAGGTAGATAAAATAGGTAATAGTTAGTTACCTACTCATGATAACAATCGGTTGTATGATTATTATGATTGCTAAAAAGATGTGCAAGATAAGAAAAAATGCTCCATTTCAGTAGCTTTACGATCATTTGATCAACTTACGTCAAATCGATTGTTTGTTTGTTTACGTTACGACTTACGTCTGTATTTCTGTTTGGAAGATCGTTATACTTAGTTGATGCCGCAATAACACAACAATAACGTCCCAAGACAAAATAATACCCAATCATAAAAACATTATGCGTATTGCACAGCTCTACATTATTCTCAACTCTATGAATCGTATGTTAGGAAAGTTAACTTTATTATTGCTGTTTAAAGTGTTGATAGCGAACGTAAATGTTTCCACATTCCATTAGATATTGTAGCTTGCAGCGTTATTTAGAGCAACGGACAATAATATGATGAAGGTGAAAAATAGCGATATTTTATTAGCCGTGGAGTAAAGTGGCGCGCGGGAAAAATGAATGTTGTAAAATGGCGTGTAAAAAAAAACAAAATGTTGTTGCGCTTCGTTCGTTTGGTGGATAAACGTTGTTTGACAGCACGCCCGCAGCGCTAGGGGATAGGGAGGCGTACTGGGGGTTCTAGGGAGTAGGGCCTCCAAGTATGGTCAAGTCGCGATTTGTTTACACTTCGCATTTTTATTAATAGCCTTCGTTGTTTACGAAATGTGTTGCTTTGAAATTGGCTGTTCTCTGTTTAATATTGGCTGCGGAAAACGTCAATTGCTACGAATAATATCAGGTCAATTGTAACTTTAATTTAAAGCTTTATTGTCGTCCCTACCCAAACTGATTTTTTAATGTCAATTATTTAATTGAAAACTGGCTACTTAATACCCGGAATGCCTTACAATGCCTTAAAACCTTTTTCAATTTACGAACCACTTTCTTTTTCTAGTGCGTGTCAGAAATTTGCACGCAAGAAGGTATCAACAACAACTGTATAAAAATTTCAACTCAATTGAATGATCGATCCGCGAACGCATACTTAGGCATAGACAAACATTTAGATAATTAATTTTTAGATTACTGTTACAATAAAACTCAATATACCTGCTGACCTAAATAATATTGTAACCTACAAGTCTTGCCTGTGTGGATTAGCCAAGACTACGGACTGCATAACCACGCTAAAAAAAAAGGAGAAAAATTTGCCATCCCTTCTGAGAAGAGGTTATTGTAGGTAGGTATCTCGTAAGTTTTTTATTTGCACTAAGATTCCGTGGTCTCAACGGCGAACCGAACAAAATAATCTCTAAACTCGGTAAGCGAGCATACCTTCATAGCATTTGCTTCTTTATTGTATCATGACGAAAAGTGTAAAGATGTGATACCTTTTTTGACGTGACAACGTCTTATAATTCGATAGAGCCGGCTGCACGCACGAAAAAACTCATGCGGCGTTACCTCGCTCTGAGGCGTTCCATGTAAGGCTTCCAAGCGAGAGCGCGGAACGAGCAACAAAGAAGCACAATCGGCCTTTGTTGTCACGTTCAATTATCGTCAGTAAACCGACTTTACAGATAACCATTTTTTTTCATCATTGTATTTGTAACGCGCTAAAGAAAAATTATTGTAAGAATGTTGGAAAAAATGTGATCGTGTTTGGCTCGTTTCTTGTAAAGGTTGTTTGACAGCGCCCCCGCAGCGTAGGGGGCAAAGAGCTGGGTGGTAAGGCCTGGGGATATAGGTACATGGATGCCTGGGGACGTGAAAGTTTGGTCATTTTGTTTACGTTTCGCATTTTAATTTACAGCCTTCTTTGTTTACAGTTATCGTTTCAAAAATTGCGATCGCTATCGACGGCATCCTATCAGTTCGTAATACTGTTGCTCTACCCTCATATTTTCTTGAAAACAATTAAGCTCATTTAAAAGACAAGTAGGATATATGTAATTCAATTTTATTTGGTTGAATGTCTATTGATTTTTGGATAGTTTGATTTTATCAGTAGGTAGGTATTTATTGTACTAGGGTATTTTATTTATTGTGTACCTACTTACTGAGCAGTTATTTGACCTAGAGGTTTTCTGTTTCTATGCAGGTAATTTCTTTTCACCTAGCCACCTAGGTAGGTACCTACCCATACTAACTAAGTACCTACCTAACGGCCGAATAAAGAAGTGTGTCTGATTTGAGATTTTGTATAGAGATAACATTAATTTGGTAGGTTACTATGACTATTTATGTCAAAAATAGTTACTTACTTAACCTTTTTTCATTATAAGAGATGATACAGTATCCGGCCGTAAATGTGTGATTTTAGTTCTGCAAAGGCGCAAACTAACACCATAATATTTATGACAGTAACTTTACCCTTATTCGCAGCAATATTGGAACCCTGATTATTGGGGGAGCGTATATTGAACGGTCCCCCTAATGTGTGTGATTGAAACTCTGATAATATATCTAATACTTAGTGACGCTTAGTGACTCTGACTATGTGAGGAAGTTTAGGGTTATCAAATTGCAATTACCTACTGCAATCAACTGCCTATAAAGTGCAGTGAACAAAATCACGAGCAGTCTCTGGGTCATTAAGGTGCTAAACGACTTACAGCCTTTGACTGTACCTACAAGTATGGGTGTTAAACTCAAAAATCAAGAAAGAATGACTGTATGTACCTATTCAATCAAAAAAATGAGACCATCAACTGCGTTAAATGGTGGAAAAGAATAGGCTTAAATGGTAGACAAAAATCCAAAGAAACAATCAAAGGGCTATAAAATGAGCTATGCGAGTTTTGTGTAGATGCCCGTGTAGCTAGTAGGTATCTAACTTCGTAGGCAAAGCATTCCAATTTCCAACAAAAGACTACCCAAAGCCAAGATCTTACTCCGTTACATTACAAGCAACAACCCATAAAGATTTTAATAACGATCAAAAATTGCTTTTAGAATCTTCACAAAAGATTTGAACAACCCTAATAGCTGATACGAACTCCCAATTCACGAATATAATCTTCAATAGTGTACTCGACAACCCTAACCGCAGGGCATCAAGAGCTATGGTAACGAATAGTTATTACTTTTGTGCAGGGGCTGTTCCGAAGGGTTGAAAGCAGGGGTTCCGTAGTAATCTGTTGATTTTACGCTCAGACCCCACTGTCAGATGCCATGTACAATCCCCTATTTTTTTATTAATAATAGCTTTACCACGCGTTTTTTAAACGGAAACAAAATCAATTTATGACGGTCCAACGTCTCGTTTTTTAGTTTCTATTGGTATTGACTTGCTACAGTTCCCACGTGGATACCATACCATATACCATAACTGTGATATTCATAGGCAAAAAACCTTACATTTTAGCTAAATTGTAAATATATTCAACAGCTTACAACAATTTATTATTCAACCTATTTTAACAGCTCAACATTTTGCAAATTCAACATTTTAGGAATTCAACATTTTGAACCTGAAGGTTTCAACCCATTCTAACATAGTACGTAACAATGTCTTTAGCCTTTATTTAATTTCAATATAATTTTTTTTCAAAGTGGTTTTCCATATTTTATTTCGTCTAGTTATGGTCTGCTTACCCTAACCAACTCAATATAGGTACAGTAGGACAGGACTTAGGAGACTATTTACAGTAGCCATGTACCTTAATGTTTGTGTTACGGTGGTTAACTTTGAGTTAATTTTTAAATCCGTCTTTGTTAATAAAACAGGTAAAAAGTTTCTTCATATAAATGATTCATAGCTGGAACGTCATGGCACAAGATCTAGTGTTGATCTGCCTTTTCAATAAAAGTTCTTGTTTTTTTTTTTGGAAGTGGTTTTCCATAATAGGTACTATTTTGTCTATAGTTACGGTCTGCTTAGTGATTAGGTAGGTACCTACTCTAACTAAAAATGCTATAGGAATAAGGATTGTTTACAGTAGATGTACCATATTAATTCACCTACCTACCTTAATGTTTATGTTACGGTGGTTAACTTTAATGTTTAAATCCGTTTTTGTAAACAAAACAGATAACAAAATGATAAGTTTCTTCATAAATGATTCAAAGCTGGAACGGCATGAAACTATGTTTGTTTAGGGTCTGGCAAACTGGCAACGAGGGTGATTTAGAAGGGTCGTATTGTTTGCCGCTGCGGCGGACAGATGGCTCCGTTGGCTCAATGCTTGAATGCGCTATTTAGCGTACTGCAGCGCTTCATTGTTATGGATTATTACATTAGCACTTAACACGCTCAGTCGAGCGGCAACCAGAATATACCCCTTTTACTATGTTCAGATTTAAATTGCGCGATAGTGTTGGAATAACAAGTAATGTTTTAAAACTTTTTTGTGCTTTCACGCTTGTTTTTATCACCGACGTTGCGTGACGGCCAACCGCTCAATAAGCGAGAGATTAATGTATTGGAATTTTCAATTCGAAACATTCAAATGCGTTCTTGATCGTGCCTAGGTACGTGTAATTTTATTAAATGCCCAAGGCCGTCGCATTCGTTTCATACGCTGTTAATATAAGAAAATCGGTCAAGTGCGAGTCAGACTCGCGCACCGGCGAGGGTTCCGTAGTTCCTCGGGTATTTTCCGGCATTTTGCACGAAAACAAATTTTATTTATTTTTATGCATAATACTTTTTGATTTAGTATTATGCATAAAAATAAATAAAATTTGTTTTAGAATGTACGTAAAGCCCTTTCATAATACATAATATGACACCCCACTTGGTATAGGTAGTGGTATAGTTACTTTGAAAATTAAAACACATTTTTTTTGTGGTGTAACAACCAATTCACGGATTTCGGATTTTTTCCTTTAGATACCTACTTGTGCTACAAGACCTACATACCTGCCTTTCATAATTCTAGGTCAACGGAAAGTACCTACCCTATAGGGTTTCTTGACAGACATGACAGACTGACTGACGGACAGACAGACAGACAGACAACAAAGTGATCCTATAAGGGTTCCGTTTTTACTTTTGAGGCGCGGAACCCTAAAAAGGAATGTCAATAGGGTTTAATTCGTCGGCGGTGATTGTGGCGTGATCGCGGCGCGTCGGCCGGCGTGACCGCGTCTAACGCGCGTTTTCCGCTCTTTCTGGCGACGACTAATTGCTTAGATTTTCTTTTGTTAGTCGCGGGGCCGGACCGTAGTCAGACCGTGCCGAATCGCGCCTACTTACGTCGTGAATTGATTGTTTCGTCTTTGTGTGGCTGTATCGACTCGGAGTGTTATTGTTCTGTTCCTCTACCCATTATTCACGCTTGAACCGGCTTTACGTTGTCGATTATTATAATGATTTCCGTATACATATTTAATCGCTGGCTATATAAGGCGCTTGTATTGTATTGTATTTAAATAATACATGCTCCTTTGATACCATTGCGCTCTAATAAATAAAACAAGAGTGGCGACTGGCGGTTTCGATGAAGTTCGAGTGCATATTGCAAAATTAATATATTTCGCGCTGATAGATCGCTTTGAATGGAAGTCAATAGTTGAAGAGCAATAAATTCATAACGCTGGAGTGATTTCATGAAGTGTCACGAGTGTCGACAGCGAAACAATAGGGTTGCGAGTGCAGGCTTCTCAACGCTCGACGGGATATCGATAAAATACTATGTCGTGTTTTACGAGCGTCGACATCCCTACACTATGCGCTTCAGTGCACACATTCTCCCATCCCCCGGTACTCGTTTGTTGTGAAATATCTGTGCCGCGTCGCCTCGTGAGCAACTTGCTGTATTGGAAACAAACCATAATATACTATCTACCTACTTACTTTTCTTTGAATTTGTCAAACTGTCGTAACTATTATTCAAAAACTATAACACAACTAGTACATACGACTATAATATTACCTAGGTATAACTCGAAAATGTATCTTTGTACTAACATTCTACTCTACATACCATTACGAAAATAGTGTTTCTTTTTATTTACAGAAAAAGTCGGTACAGAGTACAGGCACCCTAATCTGAAAGAATGAAAATGAGATACTTGCTTAGTCTGCAGAATTATTTTTTTGTTTACGTGGAGATTGGAATGCAAGCCACAGCGCCACAGTCCTAATCCGCCTTATGCTCTGTAGAGGATTAAATAAGACAACATAAATCTGTAGCTTCTAAGCTTTTTCGTTGTCTTAACGAGAAAATTTCTTCTATACTTATCTACCTACCTATCAACTTAGAAACCTACCTAAATTTAAGATTGCACCATGCCTTCCTTTATAACCTACACGCCAGTGGATGATATACGATATACCACCACCAATAACACCAGTACCATCACGCCAAAAGTCTCTGCCGAACACTACTTTAACAAAATATTTCATTGAATTTTTAATTCAATATTCGGTTTTGGGCTACGTTTTGGGTCATCATTCTACACCAAATACCAAAATTTCAGGTTCATACCTACCTGATTTCGTCAATGAGCTAGAGACCCGAAACACACGGACAAACAGACAGAAAGCAGAGTGACATTAATAGGGCTCTGTTTTACCCTTTGGATATAGAACCCTAAAAAGTGATAGTCCAGTCGTATTGAACGACGTGAATTTTTAATTTGCGGGCATGCGAGCCGGGTAGAAAAAAATTAAAAGAAAAATTGTGCTCGTCGTCGGCATAATTTAATAATTTACGGGTTATTGCGATTCCACTGGTCCCCTTCACGCGGGAATTATTCATATGCGGGGCGGAGGACTGTTTACCCTTGCATTAGGGTGAGCACACACAGTTGATAAAAACATTGCACGTGCGATCCGCTTAGCTACTATTTATAATGAAACAGCCGGGGGCGCTCGGGACGTCCCTAATCCTGTTTGTTTTACAATAGATCTATAGACGAACTTGGGATTAATTTTTCATTTTAAAAGTGATTGAGAGAGTGCCTATTACTTACTACATGTTTAGGCAGAGCTATCAAAATCTACGCAACGTTTTATAGTTACACCTTTCTGGCTTTTGTGGTTAGGATTTATAAAATAGTAGGTAAGTATAGGCACTTAAAAAGCAGATTTTAATTTCATTAATACTGTAATGTTATCAGTTATCACAGATTCTTTGTTATCATCAATTAGTTATATCGTAGTGATTAGTATTGATGTAGACGTTTAAGTCCACCTCATTTTTTATTATCTGCACAGAAGAGCAGGCAGGTGCAGTGGTGACATGTATAACGATAAGATTAAGTAAATTAATCGGTATGTACTAACATATATATCTATTCATTACTTGCGAAATGCAGCTTAGCCATATGAATGGCTTAAAATATTATGTACCTGCTAAGAGTAGGTACCTACCTACTTTGGTACAGGTAGGAACTATGTTAACAATACGTCCTCAACCAGGAAAATGGTAGTCTGATTTACTCTGAACTCTAATATTAGATATATTCCAATAGATAAATTTTAGGACTTAGCTTTTTAGGGTTTTAGGCTGAAAAGGAAAACAGAGCCCTTAGAGGATCACTTCGTTTTCTGTTTGTCTGTCTGTCTGTCCATCTGTCAATTTGTCGTGTCTGTCAAGAAAATCTATTGGGTAGTTCCCGTTGACCTAAAATCATTGGCATTGGCATCATCAAATTGGGCAGGTAGGTAGGTCTTATAGCACAAGTAAAGGAATAAATCCAAAAACTGTGAATTTGTGGTAAAATCACAAAAAAAAATGTTCGTGAACAAATAATTTGTATTTTCAATTTAGTTTTTAGTGTTCATTTTCAGTCTTGCTGTTTTGTTACTCTTATATCCCTCTATATTTCTGCGCTGTTTGAGTTGATATAACATTGTATAAGATAGGTAGAAATATTTATAGATAGCTTCCCAGCTGGTAATAATTCGTTATTTGTTTTCAATATCGGAAAGATATTATTCCGTGCGCATTGTGCCGTATGGCGTTCCGTGTCTATCAAATTATAGTGAGCGTTCATATAAAGGTAGTCGTTACGGGTCCCGTATAATGGACGTACTATCGCAACATCTACAAGCGGTGCCGCGTTGCGCTGTGAATCGTCTAAATGAACGCAACAACTCACGACGAATGCTTCATCGCCCCTTTGCTTTAAAAGCGAAATTATCTCTCCATCTATTGAATGCGTCGTTGTTATTATTGAGGTGACCAGGCAAACATCATATTTGAGACATAATTTAGCTGGTTTGCTTTTCAATATTAGAATAATAATATGATACTTTGCATAACTTTTCCGTGTGCATTGTACTTGCTCTATTATGATATACCGCCTCTTTCAAAATTTTTGTGAGCGTTCATATAAAGGCACCTAGTCGTTAAGCTTCCCGTATGAATAGGCGCACTATCGTAATTCGTAACGTCTAGGTATAAGCTGAGCCTTGTTGCGCTGTGAATCGTCTGAAATCTAAATCAACGCAACAACTCACCACGAAAGCTAGCAGAAGGACACACCTTCGCATTTATAATATTAATATTACAATGGATGGAGGTATGTATCTATAATATTTACCTATCAAGTGGGTACCTACTAACATTCAAGTCAATGTCCTATAAAAAATCGTTTAATTGTTGGCAACCCTAACCCTACAGCGCGGCAGATGGCGCTTACAATAAAACCACTAAACGCGATATCGCTCGCCCGCTGCCCCTCGCTTTATTATTTGATAGGGGAGTCAAATTAAAGGATTTGCTGTAAGGCTCTAACCCCTCGCTGCAACCCTCGGCTCACCCGACAACAATCACCTCTGTATTAAGTCTAATTGTGTTTTCAAATTCGGACCCTATAATGACACCAGGGATGTGAGCCATGTGAAAAAATAGGGCGTACTAACCCACCCGTCCCTCGGGCTTTATTAAATTCATTAATACAACATGCTCCCTCTTTAATTGGTAATACTGTTACAATGGTAAAGTTTGCGGAAGAAATGTTAGATCAACAAGCGAGGAAAAATATTAATGAAAATCTGTGGAAACCATCTATGTATTTGTATGACGATAATATTATAATTGGTAACTAGGTTTTGTGTAGGAAAAATTCAAATGCTTATATGTATATCCTATATTATTAGGTACCCATTTTTATTAGCTAAATGATGGATGAAACCTGTGAGAACCAACTAACTTTAATCACTGACGTCATCATTAAAATGCTTAGGTACCTAATCCTATTAATAAGAGACAAGGTGTTTATTTATTTTTATAATTACCTAAGTAATGGATGTATATTGTAATCTCTTGAAATTGTAAGTTTCGTAATTACAAAATGAACGATTAGGGGGAAGTCCCCTAGTGGCGGACACCTAAGGTTTTTTATGAATAAAATAAAAAACATTTTTAGGAATGTATATTTATTAATGACTTACAGTAGGTAACAAAGATACAAATCAAATAAAATTTTAAAAAAGCAACCTATGCTCAAAACAAAATTAATACCATTAATTAAACTTTGGTAACAAAAAATATAATTTTAAAATGTGGCACCTAGTGCCGGACGGGTGTTTGTGCCATACCCCTAGCACCGGACATTTCACAAAAGTCTGCATCGATCGCATATGTAGCCATCTCCACACTCTGGAATGTCTGCACATCCTTCATGTGCCCACCCAAGACACGATGAACATTGGATCCAGTCTTCGACATAATCTTCTTTAAAACCTTATCAATAGCTGTTTGCAAGCTCTGTGGCTCCCACGATCCTTTCTTTTTCTTGTCTTCCATTTCGTTTCTCTTCTTTTGTCTATACCTTAAAAGAAAATTAAATAAGTAAATTAAATAACGTAAATTGTTACAAGAAATTTAAAAAAAATCATTGTCCGGTGCTAGGGGACGACTTAGTGTCCGGTACTAAGGGACAGACAATATCGTACATTATGTAGTACCTACCGAAATGGTTTCAAAAATCAAATAATATTCTATCGGTTTACGGATAGCAATCAAATGCTACTTCAATTATCGACAACCATTAAAATATAAATGCATAAATGTGCCAGAACTACTTACGTTGATTTTACGTGACGCCGCGCGTTCCCGACAAAAACAACGCAAACCCTCTCCCTCTGCGGCTATGCGCGTCACTATCGAGCTGCGGCGCGTGATCCTGTAGCTATGTACCCCCCGCGCCCCTTTCACTAGTAGTTCGAATCGAACAGCTTTATACTTGCTTGGATAGTACGACTGTCCGGCGGTAGGTGCCGTCCGGCGTTACGGGACTTCCCCCTATTTACCGTTAATCGCCTTAATAAAGATTAGGTACACGCTCGATTTATACTTACTAATTAACTATTACTAGCTAGGTTGGCTAGGAGTAGCTATTATAGATCTAAGTGTTCCTAATCCGTTACCAAACGTTAAAAAAAGAAAAACTGTGGAATAATTTCGGTTTCTGTCTGTCTGTCATACCTACCTATCCGTTTTTTACCGAATATACCAAAAATAGTTTTATTTGTTGTGTGTTATACCTAATCTACATGTAAGTATATTATTGTGTTATAATTGGGTATTAGTAGATTTTAATTGGTATACCTACCTACCAAGTAGTAAAATTTGTTTTGCAACATTTTACTGTATGAGCCCAAATATAAAAAAAACTGCAAATACAAAAGTAGGTAGGTAGGTACAATACGAACATTTTTGGTCAAAACTATTGATATCTCTATAATAATTTTATCCTTTGAGACACACCATGTATAATTGCCAGGATAGTATTATCCGGGGAGCATACGGAGTTACGGACGTTATTCTAGTATTTATTCCCGCTTATTTACCGCCCCTAGCCGGCAGCGACGGCGCGAAACTAATTACACCGAATAAGGCTTCCACTCCAAGCCCCGGCCGCCTTAATTGCACTGATTGAGACACGGATATTGATTTCGAAACAGTTTGCCTCGACGCCAGTAGGATTAATACGAGTTTGTAAATCTTGTCAATAATAGATTTCGAGTGTCATACCAATATTATACTCGTAACGTCAGTGTGAAATGGACTAACCTCGCTACTTCAAACGCGAAGTTCAAGTTCGCCACTTTATCAAGAATCAGCGCCTCTAGTGCAAACTTTGTAATAGACATCTCTAGTAATTACTGACTTTTAAGCAATGACTTTTAGGAGTTATGTTTGTTTTAAGTAATTAAATCTCACTTGCTTTAGCAGGGAAGGAAAACATAGTGAGGAAACCTATATTATGCCTGAGACTTGAGAGTTCTCTATAATGTAGGTCAAAGGTGTATGAAGTCTGCTAATCCGCATTTGACCAGCGTGGCCAAACCCTTTAAACCCTGACAGGAGGCCCGTACTCTGTAGTGCGCCGGCGATGAGTTGCTCATGATGATGATGATGTAAAAACTGTAATATTTCGATGCTCGAAATCTATCAACGCAGTCGAGTTGTACGAACTCGTACTAATATTACAAGTTCCTTCGCCGCGGCCTGTGGTCGGGCGTGAAACGGCACTCATGAATAATGGACGCCTTGTTCGCTCCTTGACTCTTCATTTAAAACAGACGATTTCTATTCCACTCGTAAACCACACGCCCGTGACTCACTCATTTACCATTCAGCGTGATACTTCGTAAAAATGCAGCCCGAGCTGTGTAAGAATTTTAAGATCGTAGGCATCTATAGCTTTGCATGCTTAAACAGAATTTACAGGCCACGCAGACACATCGAATTTTGATGAACGGATCGGATTCGTTTGAATGGCGTACCTACTTACGACTGAAATTCTACCCCTAAATAGGCCTGCCTGCTGATTCATAGTACTTAGTATCTAACACTGAAAGATAGCCACCGAGCTCGCTTTACTACCATAAAAGCATTTTTATATTACTCAATTAAGAAGCCATTTAGAACCATCAATGTCAAAGGAGCTCGATGGCTTTCAATCAGTGTTAGACACTGAACTAGCAAATCACCCCGCTTGTCTTTTTTTGTTTGTTTTAGTCTTTTTTGGACACTTACCTAAAAAACGTTGCTGAGTAACTTATCGACAATTACAAGCTCATATTATAGCGTTCGACAACTTTTAAGAAAACGAAACTCAGTGGTTATGCACAAACAAAACTATTCTTTAGAACTGTCTTCGTTCGTAATTGATTTGAAGTAGGTATGCAGGTATTAATTAAAGCTTTTGACAAGTTTCGGCTATCTTCGTTGTGAACTTATAAAAATAGTTCCGTTGCCATTTTGACATTAGTTTTAAATAATACGAAATTATCAGTTTTTTAAATGACAAATGTAACTAAAATTAAACGTATGCCGTTCCGTACGCCCGAATTCGACATGTGTGCGTAGAGCCTTGCGTACGACGCGACGACGGGCTTTAATAATGCTCTTCTAGCCGTTAAGACGGTATCATTAAACAGCATTTACATACAGCGAGAATGGTGTAACAGTTGTGCGGTGATGGGCCAGGGCAGTCTTTACAAATAGTGAAACAATTCAAAGCGGGGAAAATAGAAGGGACGTACAAATAAAGAGGGTGGCAGCTATTGGCGGCTGGATCCCGCACAATCTGAGCGGTGTACTACAACACGCTTTTACACGGACGAGGGCGAAGTGTAATTACGATGAAAATAGAGTTTTAAATTCGACATAACAATGCCTTTATGCTTTTCATTGACGAGGGTGAAACTTAGTAATTATTTACTTACCTACTTAGGTGGGTATATCTATCTACAAGCTTATGCCTGCGACTTCGTCCGCGTTTGACTTGACAAATTTAAACCTCTATTTTATCCCCTTAGGGGTTTAATTTTCGAAAATAAACTTACGTACACACGTTACATAAATACGTAATTTGTACCGGCCGGAGGATTACACCCCGGCAGGGGAGACCAAACGGCCGGCGCGGCGGTCAGGGCGACAGATTGAGAAATCGGCGGACTATCCTAGCCGAGTCCAGCAACACCGTTTTTTGCATCCTAGCAGCGAGCGAACTGCCACGGAACCTAATTCGCCTGAGATGGTGAGCGAGGCTGACTGGGATCAACCCAGTCGCAAATATGACGATTGTTATGGTTTCAGTGAACTCTACATGTCACAATATGTATGTCGGTAACCTCGTGAGCCAGAACAAGATACTTGTCTTATTATTATATTATTATTATCAAGTAGGTATTTTGGTAGATATGTCTTAAAGAAACAAATAAGTAGGTTAACTGTATAATTTTATTAATAAAAGGTACAAGTATCCATTTACAAAGCAATTATATTGATACAGGATATAGGTAACTATATTATTTATTTAACAGCAATTGCGTGCGAGGCATGAATTATTAATAGCCTGCCGATGTGGCTCACGATAATTATACAATTAAAAATACTGTCGATATAATAACGGTAGGTACTTGAGATAAGTTGAATTGTAAGTGCAAACGACATGTTCTGGATTGTTTAATTATAAATTCTTATGAAGCGGCTGTGTCACGTCTATTGAATAAATTAATATGATGGCTTGAAGTAGGTACTTACCTACCTACTTACAAAGCAGTTTGTCATTATGTCGTAACATGATAACGGAACAAGAATTACTAGATACTTACATTATAAATGTGCGAAAGTGTGTTTGTTTGTCGTTCAATCGCGCTGCAACGGACCATGGTTTTCTGGGATAAAATATAGCCTATTTTCGTGTCCGGAAAGCAAGGTTATTTCTGTATCTAGTATCTACCAAACGTTAAATCGGTTAAACGGATGACCTTTTACGGATGATTTTTCGGGATAAAGGTACACCTTGACTCCTACCTTAAGTCTATGCCAACTGTCAGTGTACTTTTCATCAAATTCGGTTAAACAGATTGGTTGTGAAAAGGTAACAGATAGACACTCTCCCGCATTTATGATAAGTAGGTATTATAATGTTAGGTACTTAAACGGTAACCCAGACGTTTAGTAATGAAGAGAAACATGGATTGCTACACCAACGCAACCCGGGCTAATGACATCCCTCTTAACGGTTATTGCTAACTTTACTGCCCATTCAGCGTTTCCAATTCATAACCTGTTTTCCAGCGGAGGAAATGTTGTGTACAGTAGCTACATCGTTATCGATTGCGTTCCGGGTTCCTGCTCTTGAACGTAGACTGGATTGTTACTTTGTGCTGGACGTCGAAGATTTATTTATTTCTGTTCACTGTTATTTACTATTTAGGTAAGATACTTATGTATATTGTGTTTCTTACTCATTGCTGAGAGCAGTGACTCCTGTCCATAAATCGCAATACGATGGTAGGGGGTGTGGTGGTAGACTCTCAGATCTAAAAACGACCTACCTGATGTAGGTAGGTATCTAATATTTTATGAAATATCACGTCATCTCAAAAATATCTGATTGGTCGAAAACACATGACTTACGATTCGCTCTATAATTCACTGGAAATGCACAACATTTGGAGTCGTGAACCACTGCTGCAGCTGTGTGGCGCCCGCCCTGACACCTACAAACAGAGACTGCCACGTGCAGAGTAGTCAAGCCGGAGTCATTGTGAAGAGTCGTGCTTTCGGTCGTCGCTTGAGTATCAAAACTGAACTATGCAACGAGAACTCGTGAAGCGTCTCATAGTCTTAGACGAAGAAGAGGGTGATGAAAAATGTTGTCCTTTTCATTAAAAATAGCTATAAAATATAGATTACATATTATATACCTACTACTCTGGGTATATATTATATACCTAGTAGGTATATATCCAGAGTTGATGAAGGTAGGCTATCAAATCCTCATAAAACGGTACTTAAATGAAAAGGAACTGATGTTCAGGAAGTAGGTACCTACTTATCTACTGCAGACCAAATAAAGATCAAATTCAGGTCTCTAAAGTCTGTCAACCATCCAGTTAACGGCATGGTTCAACATTGCTTAACTAGTATCATCGATTGACATGCGCCGTCGCAATTAGGACAGCCACGCTACCCTCGAAGATAGATGTAGGTACTTATCTAGGTAGGTAGATGCATATTGTTTTACCATATTAATCGTTAACTCAGTGAAGCAGGGTGTTGTTTGCATACGTCTGTTTACACGTAATTACCTCCTATCGAACAAGCTATCAACAAGCCATGCCACCTATGTAGGTGCTGGGTAGGTATAATTAATAATTTGTATGCTGTGGGAATACGTAGCGTTATGGATAGGATATACACATTAATTTGCATTTACCTAAGCAAGCGCGTGAAAGTCTGTGAGTTTATTTCATGAAATTCCTTTCAAGACTTTTGGTAACTTCAACTTTAGATACTGATTATAATGCCTCTTTAGCCTTTGTTCAATAGAGTCAATAGTAAAATTAACCTACCTAGGTATATTTAGTTTTGTTAATTTCTATAGGTTAATAAATAGGTGAATATTAACCTATATATTATATTAATTTCATTATTGGTGGGGATAGTTGTGCCTATTGAGATTTGGGAGATGGTAGTTACCATAATATCCATTTAGAAACGAAATTAGATTAGTAGGTACCTACTTAGATACTTTATTAGGATAACATTTGTTCAATAAAAATAATATGGGTACATAATACATAAGTACTTAGCCACCTTCTTGGTTTATCAATTAACACTAATTCTCGCCTTAAGTAGTTATCAATAGAACCAGTTTGATAACAACTCATCACTTGATGTTGCCATTACTATACTTATTATGTAAGTTCGAACGTAGAGATCGTGTGAACAGAATTATGTTAATTGTAGTTAACACAATTATATTCGTGTAAATGATGACAATAGCCGTTGAAAGGCTGTTTTTATTACAATACTATCTCATATCATTGCTATGTAAGTAGCCTCTCAAATTATTTCATGCGTGAAGGCACGCGATTAAAAACGAAAAAATATTAGGTATTACACGCCACATCAATAATAATGGTTCATTACAAATGATTATCACAAGAAACTATTATTTAGCGAACTGTCTCTGCTTAAATAATTTTCTTTACAATATAACGTGTAAGAAAACATTAATATCAAAGTGCTAGCAAATACCTAGTAAGCGTGCTAGATTGATAATAACTCATTACATGTAAGTAGGTACAGCTTTTTTTTTAATGCATAGATCATCCGAAAGGAATTAGATTTTGCTAGATTGCTCGTGTAATCTAGCTACGTTCGCGTAATTTATAATGACGACTACTTAGTGCAATTATATAAATCAAAATTCAATGCCTATTGAAACTAGTTTTTTTAGTTAGTTTGACTTGAATATTAATTAAAATTATCATGTCAGCGAGCTACTTTGATAATGACTCATTACCTAATGTTTACAAAATAGGATGATTACGTTTTTTTTTACAATACAAGCCGTACACCTACCTTAAACTATTTTCTACTAAAGGTATAGCGATGAATACTTAGTATCGGAATTATAATAACATATGCCATTTTGATAATAGGTAAGTAGGTATGTCAAGTAAAATGATTCAGGAATCGCTGCTTATGCCAAATTATGAAAACCTTAATTAGAAAACCTTTCTCGTGATATGGTGGTGCTAAGTTACAATTCAAACTATTTCCTAAACCATATCGTGTAACATCGCGTAGACTTAGCACAATAGTAAAATAATATGCCGTGCCAGATTTGTTAATAACTCATTAGCGTGTGGCGCTAGAACGATTAAGTCACGCAAACGGTATTAGTTAAATATAGGTAGGTAGAGGTACCTATATATTTATTGCTAGGTACAATTGTATATTTGTAATTTACAATAATTACTATCGATTAAATTAACCTACGATCCCTTTCGAATTATTTTTATGTAGGTAGGTAGGTAGGTACCTAAGTAGTAGACCGCACAATGCCATGCGTCATTTGGTAAACCGAATTTGATAATGGCTCATTAACATTTTCCTTTTACAATATTTTATGTTTTATTCCTAACCGTAAATACTTAACATTATAACAGTTCCTTGAGTCATGCTTGTCCATAGCAATAGAAAGGTAGAGGAAAACATTTGAGAAAATAAAAACACCGACACTTTTCTGTTATTAAGAAAATGTCTGTTTTCGTTCCACTTTTTAATTTCTCTAAATTTAGATTACAAAGGCTTATACCCATTGCAATATAAAGAAGCATTTACATCAGTAAAATAAAGTAGTTTGATAAAATTAATGACCCAAAGGTAAACAACTTCAGGTCATATTATTACAGGCTACTAGGATTATTATCTATACCCACCTACACCTGTAGGTAACTACATATCTTTCACTAAATATAGTTTCATCCATCAGTGAGCCATCTTGGATTAGTACATTATAAGCATCAAGCTAGCTAGGTATCTACTGATAAATGATAAAAATTAACATAATTGATAAAGACTCATTAGCGAATAACATTGCGTATTCGTTTAACGTTGAGGTCATGTGAAATGGATTACAGTTTATCGAATATTTCATTACGTCGCAGTTAGTAAGCCCTTTAGGATTAAATGTGAATTAAGATAATATTAAACGTCCTTACTGATTTGATACTGAAAATAAAATTGATAATGACTCATTATCATTTAATATGAGCTCTTATCAATTGAAAAAAATACCGTTCATTTTTATCGTTGAATTCATGTGAAACGGATTAGCTACAATAATTCTGTCGCCATTACAGATGTTTCCGTGTTCACATTTGTTATTATCATTATGTAGCTACTGTATTATACGAGTAGCCTCAGGATTTAATGCGCTTAATTATCGAGTATTAATATGGATTAAGAAAATCGGTTTAAACGTCCGTAGGAATTAGCTATTAATTTATTGCGCAGTAATTTTTTCATCTGACAAAGTTGTGCTGGTCTAGTGATTAAGCTCGAGTAATTACATAGGAGGCTTGAATTTTAAATAAGCACTTACATACTTATAATAGGTATAATATTCTATATAAAAACAACACTAAGAACTTAATTCTTAAGCATATAGATAAATCAGTATGTAATACCTACTTAGAACCATTTAGGTATCAACGATTAGGTACTTAATATTGTGATGATATTAAATTATCAATATTTCGACCCAGTTGCATGGTTGGATATTCCTGATAGTGTAATATCTACTATCATGAAAAAAAGCCTTAAATCCAAAAACAACTAGAAAAACAGGGAAAAGGTGACTGACTGACTGATCTATCAATCCTTTGCTTATCTTTTGTTCCATAATAATACCTAATGTAATGTTGATATTGTGTTAGGTAAGTACTTACCTACAATCTACATTGTTTAGGGGGAAGACAGGGGGCATGAGACCGCACTGTTGTCCACAACATTGTGGTTGCGGTTACCGTCATCCGTCACCAAACTCAAGGGTCTCTCATTTGAAATTTACTAACACGTTTTAGCTTTCTATTCGTACCTACTCGTAGCTTCCTGCGAAAAGTTATCTTATAATTTGTTGCTTTATGAAAAAGTATGGATACCTATTATAGCTAATTAGTCATCAAATTATTCTAAAATCTAGGTATATCATTTTAACATAATTCTTGAATCACAGAATCCAGGGGCCATGATAAGGTGGAGAATTTTTGTTAAGGTCCAATTTTTAAAGGAATAAAATAATTACGGTGTCTCATTTTGACCCTGGGTCGCCTTACCGCTTCAATGTAAATTTTTAAATTGTGATTTTAAAGATTTATAAAGCTGTAAAACTAAACGAAGTAAACTGAATATCGAAAGATAATAATTAACGTAAATAAACGCAGCAAGTAAAGATATTGTGTCGGCTTAGCGCGGGGAGGCCGGGGTGGGCGCGACCGCTCCGCTCTCCGCAGTGTTGCGGTCGCGGTCGCCCAATCCGCGCCGCATCCAATGTATCCGGTTCTGTATTCTGATTAATTTTAAATAAATCGCGTATTATATAGGTACATATTCCTCAGTCTGTTATAGTAGTTTTTTGTTGTGTCAAGTTTTGTTTTGTATGAAGTGCGTCTAAAATTCGATGTAAAGTAAAACAACCCAAAAATCGTGCGATAATTTACGTAAATAAACGTAGCAAGTAAAGATATTGTGTCGGCTTAACGCGGGGAGGCCGGGGTGGGAGCGACCGCGCCGCTGTCCGCAGTGTTGCGGTCGCGGTCGCCCAATCCGCGCCACTTCCAATGTATCGCGTTTTGTATTCTGCATTTTTAAACCTCATATTTCCCATTCTCATTTATTATTTATGTATGTATTTTCATTTAAAACCCCTTTAATTAAAGTAAGACAATGTTAAAGTTTGATAATGTTGTCTTAAAAGTGGCAACGTTGTCACGACGTGAAACGTTTTGTTTTAAAGTAGTCTATGTCCATCCCTGGGATGCAAGTTATTCTTTACCAAATGTCAAACTCAGTTAAATGGATTATAATAGAAAATAGAAATATAAAAATGCAAGACAGATAAAAATTGAAAATAATTGATTCATCAAATACAGCCACCATTTTATTAATGAATGGGCCGTGAAAAGTTAGCAGACAGACAGACAGACTTTCCCATTTATAATGGTAGGAAGCATGGATAATATTATATGTCATAGTTTATGCAAATTAGCGCTCTGATAGTGATATACAATAATTAATACGTGTGAAAACACTGACATTTCAGAATTTACATAATTATTAACATTTAACAGATGCGTTGTCGAGATAATTGGTAGGTGTATTCAAAATTAATGTTTTTATTATGGAGAGCCAATAAATGATATTACCTATATCAACATAGTTAATCCGATACGTATTTGGTATCATACTTATTTTGATGTTTTGGAAACTTTTATAGCCTCTTCTATATCTTCTACTTACCGGCTATCTATTTAAATACTTCGTAAGTTGCTAATCTTTTAGTAGGTATGTTTTGTAAGTAGGTAAATATTTGTAATTTGGTTGCGTTACCAGAATAGGTTTAAACATATTGAAATCATCGCGATATTTACCTCAAAAACAAAACACTTTTTCAACTTCAAAGAAATAGTTTGTTCCGAACTAACTTTTAACTTACAAAAAAATCTAAATCTACTTAAATTAGGTAACTTTCACCCAATACCAAATATTAGTAGGTACAAGAAGCTATACCTACCTGCACCTTTATTCCATTTTCTACCTAGGTATTTCTAAATGCGAATATTGTCTACTTGAAGCTATACCTACCTGCGTCTTTATTCCATTTCCTACTTAGCTGTCGAATAGAATAAACAATATTGAGCGCAAGTCGTGGCACAATAAGCATCACCGGGCGTCCAAACAAGCTGCGCAAACACACTGAGCAAACTTGCCGATTCACCCTTTCCGCCCCTCTCCACCCTCTTGGCTAGTAATACCATATTTTCCCGAGAATATAAGAATACTTTAACAGTTATAAGGAACAAGAAATATCAGGGATATTTTAAAAATAATACCTACTCGTGTGTAGAGAAAATATTATGGTAAACATTATTGTGTGACTGACACATGATGATTAACTCGTATTTTGTCGATACAATGTTACGAAACGAAGAGTAGATAAAACCTACCTACTTAGTTAAATACTTTATTTAGTAACTAGCTGATGCCCGCAGCTTCGCCCGCGTGGATTGGTCAGATCCCCTGCAGCATCAGGATTGAGGAGTTGGAATCCAATTTTTTTATGAAACAATGTCGCAAAGTTCTTCTATCGATTAAAAAAGAAATGACGCAAATCGGTTCAGAAATCTCGGATATTTCGGTGTACATAGGTAGAAAAACACAACTCCCTTCTTGAAAGTCGCTTAAAAAGTAGCCTGTGTTACACCCTGGTCAATCCTCTACTTGTATGTGAAAATCCCGTTAAAATCGGTTCAGCCGTTCCGAAGATTAGCCTTTTCAAACAGACAGACAGACAGACAGACAGACAGACAAAAATTTTAAAAACGTGTGATTCAGTTATGGTATCGTTCAAATAACCATATGACCTTAATATGTGGTAGTTATTTCGAAATTACAGACAGACACTCCAATTTTATTTATTAGTATAGATGAGTGTTGATTATATTGTGTTCCGATTAGTAAGTGACTAAAAAGGTATAAGTAAATACCCATCCTATAAATTATGAAGCAACAAAAAGATAACACTAAAGAAAGTGCACTTGTATCGCAATGAGGTATGTGATAAAACTGCAATAGCTACCTTTAGAAGCACCAGACAAATTAGTAAGTGAGCTATTAAATCAAGATCTCTCATTTTACATCGAGATTTTGTTGCTTTCCTTGTAAAAGCTGGCCCAGAAAAAGCAAGTCCCCTAACCTTGCATGTCTCGCCAGGCAAAAGACTTTCTATTTCGACGCACGTAGGAGATCGACGCTCCCAGTAAGCACCTACTTGTAGCAGGTACCTACTCTATGTAGGTATAAGAGCTGCTCTCGACACCAGCCAGTCTCTTGAATCGCTTGCCACTGGACGTTGCATTAGAGTCAGCGCAGACTAGGCGAAAAACTGCTCGTTTTATTAGTTTCATTAATTAATCATTATTTTCATTTAAATTACCCAATTTATTGCATGATTCTGTATTTAAGTGCAATAGGGTAGGTATGTCAATGTCAAAGTACTTATGCGTCCCTTCGTAGGTATACCTAAGTACGTAATCGAAATTCTACGACCTTTGCTTCTTCGTTTCTGATTTTCACCTCCAGTTACCTACGTACTTCTTTTGCCCTAAGTTACGTTTTTCTGTTTACTTTTAACATAGGCGTAGGTAGAGATACTCATACATCTTTAAATAAAAAGTGAATAGGCATCTTCTAAAAAAGCACATGCCACCTGGCTACATCATCAGTCACTATTAGTGTACCTAATTGTTCCCAAGTGCTGGTATACAAATAAAGGTTATTAAAAAATCTTACAAATTACTTATTATTGTCATAATCTACCAAATGTATGTGAAGTCTGCCAATCCGCACATGGCTAGCGTAGTAGACTATGGCCATACCCCTTCTTACTTTGAGAGGAGACCCGTGCTCTTTAGTGAGCCGGTAATGGGTTGATCATGATGATGATGATGACAAAACAGTGCTTTATGCTTGCTTATTGGTAATAAGGCGTAAAATATCAAGAAAAAGGTAAAATTCACAATAGCATTCGCTTTGTGGCTACACGTTGATGTTCGTTAAACCCGATGGTTTCAGGCAGTTTTTCGCCCAGTCCGTGCTGGCCCTTATTTGACTTGTCCCGATGTTTTATGAATAATGGCCCCTCTATACCCCGTTACGCTCCTTGTATCCCCGATTAAATATTTGTTTCATTTACACCGTTTTATAGTTTCGCACCGTAATTAAGTTGGGTGATATAAATGTTCCGTAATTGACTTCATAACTTTTTACACTACCTAAATAAATGATCCGTAATACTTAAACAACAATATTTATACAAATATTTTAACAATTTAATGACTTCGTTAAGTTCAACGTGAAACTTATCATTCACAACTTGATAATTCGACATCTGCCTGTTAAAAAAGTAGGGAAAACTATAAATTAATTCCTATTTAGTTACAATTATTTTAACTCTACGTATATACACCTACCTATAGTACCTATCTACCTATATTTCGACGTCGATAATAATTAATTGTCTCAATAAATTATGATAAGTTTGCAATTAGGTATATTAACATAATAGTGAGTTAGAAGCAGTGAATAATATGATATATTTAATCAAAGCTTATTGCATCACATGATGCAGATTGCGATTAAAATTCATAGGCATTGGAATCGCACTCAAATCTGCCACAACTGAAAATTTTATGAAAAGCTTGTTGTTATTAAGAAAATCTTTGTAAATCTTCTAAACTTTAGAAGGTCTTAAAATTAGGAATACTTTCTTTTATTGGTCATTTTTGTGACACAAAATAAAAAATATTTATGGTAGGATTACCTACTTACTCCATGTAAAAATTGTTTACATTATGTTATATTAAAATAGCTTTTTTTGTTTTAGCCTTTTCTCATAAGCAATGTTTACACCAGCTGCAGCACCGTGAATTTGCTCTAGAGTCTAGATTGTCTCAGAAATTGTTTACTTATAGGCACCTACTTAGGTAGATATTAGCGAGTTCTATGTTTTGATTCAACATTCACAGTGACATACCCGTATCTTAAATTAACAATTCGTGTCTGTTACGAGGGTCCATGCAGTCGTGTAGTTGTACCTACACTAGAGTGTAACTGTTTGCGCTTGATGTATACAACGAGCTAGCAAACAACACTGCAAACTCTCTGTAAATAAACACGCCTCAATTTCTCGCTGTGGACGCCCATAGCGTTACAACTATTATAATGTAGAATTGTTACGTAAATCTGAGTTATCATGATCCTAGTTACTAGGTACCCGTTTACATATTATGAGTAAACCATACAGTGAACTCTTCGTAGATAAGCACGCCTTAATTTTTCCCAATGGATGCCCACCTAGGGCTGCTGATTTAGGTGTAGTAACTATTTTAATTTAGAGCTGTTATGTATTTCTTTGTTGTTGTGACACTATGTAATGCCGTCTAGGTACATATTATGCACAAACAGCGCTGCCAACTCTCTGCAAATGAACACGATGCTTCAATTTCTCGCTGTGGATACCAACCTAGGGCTGCCGATTCATGTGTAGTTACAACTCTTTTAATTTGGAGTTGTAACGTAAATCTTTATTGTTGTGCTACTATGTAATGCCGTCTACTTATTATGGCCATACAACACTGCCAATTCTCTGTAAGTAAATAAACACGTCTCAATTTCTAGCTGTGGATGCCCACCTAGGGCTGTCGGTCTAAAGAAAGTTATAATAAATTAAGCAGGACTGTCAGTATACTAAACTCACCTAAAAGTGCAGTATTATTAGGATGGCAAATTGACCCAATGCAGTCGACGTCCCAATATAAAAGTAGGTTAGAATGTAAGTTAGAGTTGGAAATTGTCATGTCAGCTCTAACTGTTTTTAATATTGCTATAAATACTAGAAAATCCTACTAAACTATTATTAGCTACTTGGAATTTGAAATTCGTTTCATAAGAGTCTCTACATACTTACTCTAGGACCTAGGTAGTCGTGTAGATTCGTAGAGATCCTCTATTTGCGCTCGCCGTACAACGAGCTGGCAAACAGCACTGCAAACTCTTCGTAAACAAACACGCCTCAATCTCCCGCAATGGACGGTGACCTAGGGCTGCCAATCCTTTATTTAGTAAAGGAATAAACTGTTAACTAATTTAATGATATTAACGTACCGCCAACTTAACCGCTGAGTCATATAAACTGACTGACTTACATATTAACCTATAGCTTTAACCGCTGGGTCTAGAAATTTGAGAGTTGATATTTAACACGTTCCTACGTAGGTTTTCACCATACCTTAGACCCCCGCACTTAGAAAATAGATACATATATTACCTAGCTTTCACATGAGCCAAGTTGGAGTGGGCAAACTAGGCATTTACAAAATTGTTTCTATTTAGGTAAAGCAATTGTAACATTTGTAAATTTGGAATTTAAAAAAAACCATTTCTGTAGTTTCTAGGACAGCCATGACTGCAAACAGCTTTTCTCTACCTATGTATGTGCTTCGCCTTCATAAGCAATGAAATGTAATGAAAGTATGCAATAGTTACCTAGCTAGATTCTATAGACATATTCAATGAAGCTGCCGTGTCTAGAAATTTTGACTGTAAATTTCTCCTAAGTCGATTCCTACGATGCTGCTGCAACCCTAAGTCACCGGACAAACCACCTATCGTTTAAAATTTAAATCTATCCGCTAAAATATTTCTCCAGTTGCAGTTTACTTGAATGGTAAGATAGAATGCTGTTGTTTGCCAAATATCTACTTTGTTTGTTTCAGCTTTTAAAGAATTAAGTTAGTAACTATAGTTTTACCTAGGTGGATTATTTAGGTATAATTATACTACCTTTACCTACTTTAGGCTGCTTAGATATTTAATTAATTGAATACTCTCTATAATATTAAGGTAAGTTATACCTACATAGGTTAGGTTTAGGTTAGGTAATACATTCACCTACTATTTAAAGATTAAATTAAATAGGTGAATAGGTAGCGACTTCCCGCGACTGCGTGAATTTGGGTTTTAAAAGATCCCATTAGCATTTCTCGAAAATCTTCGTGCAAACTGCAAAATCTCGAGTTTTTAGACCAAGCAATTTGAGCTGTAGATAGGTTGATATGCCAGTCAATTTCTCCTTTTATATGTAGGTATATTTATAATAAAACATTAATTCTATTTCCGCACCAAATATAAGCCTGATAAAATCAACCTGTCTGATGTGATTTAGCACTTTTCCGTCCCATGCACTCGATTATGACAGGTTCAGTACCTACTTAAATATTTTTATATCGAGTTTATCGTAAGCCAACACGCCGTTATCTTAGCACTTTATCATTCATACACTGATCGCATAATATTGCATGTATCATATTTATTTATCACACGAAATTGTTACGATTTACTGTAATCAAACCAATCAATTTTGGACAAAATCCGCGATAGCGCCGCTATCTCGACATACAGACATACAGTGCGACGGAATCTTAAGATAGCGGCTATGTTACATCAAAATAATATTAATGTGCTACCACGTTACTCGAAAGCCGTTTTTGTCCTTAATTTTAATTCTGATAAAAAATAAAACCAAACATAATCCGCTTAAGTCGCGACTTTCCAAATTAATTAGAATTCTTCAACGCGCATAAACATACATACACACTCATTTGCATAGAAAGCGGCGGAGCGTCGAATGATTGTATAACTTAAACTCCGTATTAACAACACTAATTGCCGGTACAGTACCTACTCGTACTACCAAAATAGACTTGTAGTATTGTTACGCGGCGCCATTGTATCTTGCACAATGTTCTGTCTCACAAGTCGGACTGTAGCGAGTAGCGAGTCATTAGTCGAGGCGGCTCGTTATTGCCGACAAAAAAGTTCCGCGTACGCTCCAATGATTGATTTGTCTATGGAACCTGTCGTTATCTCTGATGTTAGCAAATTGTTCGATTCTGGAGTGCATTGAAACGAGTTCTTATGTAACACTATCAACGGGCCGGCCACTGCATAGGTACAACCACTTCGTGTTTTTATCTAACTTTTTCATCAGCTAATGTTATTATAATTGCTAGGTGGCTTCTTGTGACTACCAATTAGACTATGTTTATTTATATGATTGATCATCATACAGTATTTATGGTTATTGCACGTAATTTAAACTTTTTGTACCATCAACAGGTAAATGAGATTTTTCCATATCTCACGTAAAATCTATTTTATTAAACAAAAAATACAGATACAAGTGCAAATTAAAAATTAATAACACCCCCGACAAGTGTAACTGGAAAAGAGCTGATAACTTTCAAACGGCTGAACCGATTTTCTTATTGGATTATAGCTAAGAACACTCTAGATCAAGCACCTCTCAAACAAGAAAAACCAAATTAAAATCAGTTCATTAGTTTAGGAGCTACGATGCCACACACAGATACACACGTCAAACTTATAACACCCCTCCTTTTGGGTTGGGGGTTAAAAAGAATTCATCACACTAAATAAATAAATAAAACTAAAGTTTTTTTTTTAATTTAGTGCTAGTAAAATATTGTTCTCGAAGTTATACTTATCTTATTCAAGGGTAAGATATGATCAAACAATTAGGCGGATCTTGAGTTCACACGCGCTTATAAGCGCTCTTGTAAAAAGTGCCGAGTCAAAAAGGCTTCACGCTTTAGCGGGTAGATACACAAAGGGCAGTAAACGTTCGGCATGGAGTATGGACCTAAACAAACAAGGGTAGCTAGGAAGCTGGCTCTTTGTTTGTCGAGAAACATGCGAGTCAACAAACTGTACAGACTAAGCACGGGCGTACCTACACAGCACATTGTGAACGCCGACATACTCGTATTAGCACAGCGATAGTTAGTGAACTTCTAACAAAAATCCAGGCTTAGACGTCACTGGCAGGCGTCAAATGTTAGTACATTTCGCGCAGGTAGCCTTATGGTAGCCCTATTTTTCTATAATAAAACGTCACCATCACTTAATATTATAAATGCGAAAGTGTGTCTGTCTGTCTGTCTGCTACGTTTTCACTGAACCAATTTTAATGAAATTTGGTACAGAGTTAGCTTACATCCCGGGGACGGACATAGGCTACTTTTAACCCCAAAAAATCAAAGAGTTCCTACGGGATTCTTAAGGGTCTATCCGTTTAACCGATTTATATGCAATTTGGTACAGAGGTACTTAGCTTACGCCCCGGAAATTGACTTAGACAACTTTTTATCCCGGAAAAGCAAAGAGTTCCCACGGGATTTTAAAGAAACCTAAATGCAAGCGGACGGAGTCGCGGGCATCATCTAGTAGTCTAATATTTGACATAATATCGTCGATAGAGTCAAACCGAGAGTTCCCTCACTTTAGTTCACTCTGGTTTTAGTCTCAAATCGATATGTCAATTTATATACCTTTTGAATGACCCCATTTAACAGATACGTAATTAAAAAGATATTAATAAGTGTTACACAAATCAGTTAAATGACAGTATAATACGAATAAAGTTAACATCGAATTAGATAAATGGCTAATAAATTAACTGTCAGTGTTTATTTGTTATTTAGATCGTATTTAAATAGTGTTTAGTAATGGACTGATGCTTAAACTCAGTGGAAAATCCACTCGTCTTAATTGAAAAATATTTATTACACAATGTTGTGTTACATTTTGTTAAACCCAGTTAGTTATAGGTACTAGGTAGGCGTGTTTTTCACGGAATTTAGATATGTAACTACTTACTTAAACCTATTGATTTCGGTTGATACATTTATGATTAAAAAGAAAGAAGATAGGTACCTATACAAAACGGACGAGAGTAGAAAAGATTGCGCTCTAAAAATTTCACTTTAGATACCGTATGTACTCGTATTTATCTACTGATAAAGGTAAACTCAGTTTAAACGATTTAAATACACTTAACTTAACTTTTCAATTATTTTACTAAGATCCCTATCGTCAAACGTCACCAGAGAGAACATAGAGTTGCTCAAAGCCATTCCAAAGCATAGACACCTCGAAAAATGTCAATACATCTAACACTATACCTACTTATATGATGAGATATTATGGAGCTATGTAAGTTTGCGATGCGAGCACTCGATTCTCTCCATTCTCGATACTTGATATTCGAGATAACGATCCGTTCGCCGCTCACCCACTCGACGTCCAATCGACTTGTTCTTGCCGCATAATTATATTATCCATTTGTTTTTAATGAATATTAATTTCACGACTCGCGCCTCGCCCACTTTCCGATTACTTTTATTAATATCGAATACCGAGAAATTGTAGCTGAATAGACAACCGGCCTCTATCTCACTATCAAAGCTCTTTAACTCTTTATTACCCACTTACGCGCTAGGTACTTCAAATGCTTTTCACATTCCGTAGACCGTTCTTTCTAAAATACTTATTACGTATTTATCGTGTTATTGGTTTGTTTTACATTCCCAAGATTAGGCTTAGTTTCCACTTACATTAATTAAGTAGACGTTTCAAGAATTAGGTGATCATACCACTTCATAAAAGTTCTTGAGTTATTTACCTAGATAGATTCCTAATTAATTTGGCTTTTATTGTAGGTACTTTCAGAATCTAAGTAGCACTTTTTTATTTAATTACCTACTTTTAGATCTGATTTTCAAGTTTAAAGTTGTTTGAGACTAGCTGACACCCGCGACTTCGTCCGCGTGGATTTAGGCTTTTCAAAATCCCGTAGAAACTCCTTGATTTTTAGGGATAAAGGGGGATTTATGTGCTAATCCAGGGTACCTATAATCTATCTCCATTCCGAATTTCAGCCAAATCCGTACAGTAGTTATTGCGTGAAAGATTAACAAATATACACACATAATATCTACCTACATACATACAACTTTCGCCTTTATAATATTAATGTGATTTACTTATTTAGTGTTAGTCTTGAATCGAGAGTCGGGAGTCGGATGTTCGTTAACGAGGATCGACAGGCGCGGCGTCGTTCGACGAGGGATTGCATTATCGATGTGCCAGCCACTAATGTTCCACGGCAGCCTATGTTTAAACAATTATTGGTCGACGCGATACGAATCGATGATAATGTTGGCCTCTGTCTGCTGCAATAATAGCCCATTTATCGACTCGGCTGCCATTTCGACGAAGAATTATTTATCGCTACGCTGTAAGTGCTGTCGCTTTCATTTCAATGCTTTCGATATAAAAGAACCGGTGAAGTGCACACGATAAATAAACCCATACATTGCTTTTATTTAAATTAACCAAACCATATTGAAATGCGAAACTCACTGATTTCTATGAAAAGCTAAAATCTATAGGTACATTTAGGTACCCTATCCAATATTATTTTGTACACTGTATGTAAGATTTTTACCAATATTCGCTTCTAAGCTCTGTAAGCTACTCGTAGATTAGATTAGGTAACGCGTGAGCGAGTCTGTTACAAATTGTTCACACCTGCAGCCCGAGCACGACGAATGCGACAACGCTTTTTGTTGACTAAGCGATAAAAAAATCTTGAGCTGCGGTTTGCTTACACCAACGTATTTTTATTAACAAGAGTTTAACTTTTTGGCTAAATCTTATAATTACTAACACTGTGCAATGCAAGTACCTACCTAGAGCTTATCATAATTTTTTTAGGCGCGCCTATCGTGAAGTGCCTGGCGTGCCTATCTCACAATAAAAAACCGGTCAAGTGCGAGTCGGACTCGCACACGAAGGGTTCCGCACCATCGTACAGAAAACCTAAAACCATAATAAAATTTTGCAAGTTAATGCACTGCGCCATCTAGATGTGATTTAGTAAACAAATTATTTCGGGAACTCAACAAATCCTTTTTTTTAGATGGAACGGGATTTTTAGGTAGGTAGGTCTTATAGCACAAGTCCTTTACTTGTGCCGTAAGATCTACCTACCTACCTCAAGCTCAACGGAAAGTACCTTATAGCTTTCTTGACGAACACACGACAGACAGACAGACAACGAAGTGATCCTCTAAGGATTCCTTTTTTCTTTTGAAGTACGGAATCCTATAAAAAGCACACTGCTGTTATGCCTATACGTAGGTATAGGTACGTAATATACGCCATTGTAAAGAATCTTATTTCGTTTAATAGAATGGAAACTTCGCCGCGGGAAGCTAAGCTGCGGTGTGCATAAATAATTCATAAAAGAGCTGGCAGCCATTAATGAAGGTCGAAACCGCAGCACAGGCGTCCGTGTCCGCTTCGTTTATTTCGCGAACACAATCGTGGTAAAAGTCGCTCACGGTGCTTACGAGAGCGTTAACTTATGGCTACTAAAATAATACCTTGTTATTTTACAACATAGCTTTATAGCATACTACTAACTACCAACGTTGCTTTAATATAATCGCTATTAAGAAATAATTGCTGTGTTTTATTACCCATATGAAATCTAGGAGTATTTTTGTATTTTTCAAAAGAAAGTTTATTTGTAAAGTATTTTATTTATTAACGATTCTGGGCTTGGAATAGGTACACTCAGTTTTCAAATTAACAAACGTGATACCTATTGGTTGATCAGAATCCCCAGCAAACTCAGTGCGACAAACCTCGCGGTTTTTCCGTTGATAAAATCGTTGTAAAAGTCACGAGAGAGACGTCTCGCATTGATTGTGCTTGGGCTGCTTCATTATTAGGTCTATTGAACAAAAAACTACTATAATATTATGTCGATACATAGGTTGATTCCCTCTATTGTGCCTAAATACCTACATTATGGTGTTTTGATACACGTACCTGCCTAATTATTTTTGTGTTTCATTGTTAACTTGAAACTTACATGAGTGCCTCTAAATATTATTATAAATAATAATTATTGACATTTTATACCTTCCAATTATCAAGTTTAAAAAATCATTAAAAGGTTACTCATTCCTATAAAAGGTAAACATTTGATGCCAACGTATAATTAAAAGCAACTTTAAATTATAACTAAAAGCAATTTATGTTAATCCAAGTAAGGCATAGCATCTAAATGGTGTTTTAATTAGTTATTTAGTCGGTAATAACAAATCCGTCGAGGCTTGGAGATTTATTAGCCGTAATTGAAAGGTAGCCAAGCTTAAATGGTCATCGTTTATAATTATTAACAATATCTAATTTATACGCTGGCAAAGGGAAAAGAAAGAGTTTGTTCTCAATACTTACATGCCATTAATTAATAGCAGGTCATAAATTAGAAATCCATTATTTACGATACGCACTTCTATTGATGAAAGTAAATTTATACCTATATTTATTAGCTAATTTAGTGTTACTTTCATCGTCTTTAGATGTTCAGCACCTTTAGCTACAAATGTTGCCTCCGAAAAAAATAACCGGCCAAGTGCGAGTCAGACTCGCGCACTGAGGGTTCCGTACTTGGGTATTTTTTCCAACATTTTGCACGATAAATCAAAAACTATTATGCACAAAAATAAATAAAAATCTGTTTTAAAATGTACAGGTGTACCCTTTCAAATGATACCCCACTTGGTATAGTTATCTTACTTTGAAAATTGAAACATATTTTAATTTTTTTTAAATGATGTGACCACGAATTCGCGGTTTTCAGATTTATTCCTGTACTTGTGCTATAAGACCTACATACCTGCCAAATTTCATGATTCTAGAATCTAGATCAACGAGAAGTACCCTATAGGTTTCTTGACAGACACGACGGATAGACAGACAGAGAACAAAGTAATCCTATAAGGGTTCCGTTTTTCCTTTTGAGGTACGGAACCCTAAAAATACTTACTTACAGGTTGGGAGTTGGGACAAGGTGTCGGACAATGATACAAACGACCCAGTTGGTTTAGGACTGCTTTATTCGAAGGAACACATTGAGATACATTATGTATATTAAGTGCTTATAGGCTATATTATATACATATTGCTTATAATGGTTAGGTCACACTGTACAGTGCAAAGTTAAAGTAAGTTTCTATCAGGGATGGATAATTGTCTCCATTCATTTCATCACTATTTACCTAAATAGGCAATACTCGGTGACTGTTATTAGGTAGGTATCTGAGGTCCACTCATTAGGAAACTGAATTATATACCTACTAAACTAATGTAGTAGGTAGGTATATTTTTTCAAGTAAGGACTTACCTAGTTTTTGGGCCCGGCCACATAGATACCTACCTAAGGATTTAGAATATTGAAAAGAAAGTCAATCTAAAAGTTGTGCTGCACATTCTATCAGATTCTATTAGATCTAACGACGTCGGACGTATACAGACGCTATTAGGTACTTAATAATTGTGTGGGTAGGAACATTAAAAAAATGGTCACCATCCGCTGCCTCTTATCCCACAATGTCCACATCCCTAGGCGTGAGTGTTCGGAGAGACAATAAATTGCGGCGTGCAACCACGAACGCGAGTCGCGACCCGCATCTAGGTCACCTCCGCGCCCTCGGCTAAAGACTTGGACACACACTACGCGTGACGGAAACTTGTCCAACGCGGCTCCTAGACGTTGTAAGAAACTATACCTAGGTATACATAGATACTAAATGTGCGCAGAACAAGTTGTCCAATATGTTCATGAGGCATGTGACTGTGCATCTGTAAAAGAACAAATTTCGGAATAGGTACACAAAGAACTTACCTATTTACCTATTCCTTATTCAGTCTATGACCTGTGTAAACCGCCATGTTGTGACTTCAGAACGGTCTACTTGTTTTGCGATCATTGTAGGTAGGCATTATCTCTACCCATATCATAAATGTGAAAGTTGTTTGTTGGCTTGTCCTTTAATCACATCGCAACGGATCGACATGATTTTTTGCATGGATAAAGATAGTTATAGACCTGGAGAGTGACATAGGAAACTTTTATTCCGGAAAATCATAGAGTTCCTACGGATTTCAAAAACTTAAATCCACACGCAAGAAGTAGCGCGGGCATCAGCTAGTACATTATAGATATATTATAGGCGTGTCGTTACACTATCATAGATCTATCGCTACCGTCGTGCTTTGTGTCTGCCCAGACCTTTACCGCATTATCACACTAGTCACGATTCGTCTACGGAACCCATGATCATAGAGTCCGACATTCACTTGGCTATTATTTCTGATGAGAGAATTTTCACACTAGTGCTGGGGCACACCACGATATTCTACCCGCTGCGCTGTACGGTAGGTATCTAAGTAAATAATAATATGGGAAAGGCATTGAAAATTGCCACGGACAAAAATCGTGTTCAAAAAAGCTTACAAAATCTTTTATCCGAATTGTCTCGTCTAGTCCATATACTCGTAGTTACATGGAGGTCGTTGATCGAAGGATAATAATTTAGAGATCGTTCAGCAAAGCAAATATTGTAAATATTATCTAAGTAGTTGGAGTGGCTTCTGAAACGTTTCTAAGAAGAATAAAGCCTGCAATTCGGCAATTTCAAAAATGTCTGACGGCTGACCTATGCCTACGTACACTTTCGATAGTTGATGAATGAATTGCACACTGCTCTACGCGCTCATTGATCCAAAGATAATATATGATATTACTAGCGGAAACAATAGAATAATAATATAGTACGCGTACATATTAGGTATGTATGCGTACTATGAGCCTACTTATGGACATACAATAGTAAAAGGTAGGTAGTAAACAACAGGTAGATTACTACATAGGTACATAAGGCCTATCCTATTATAGGTGCTAATACATATAAAATTAAGGTCTAGATATTTCAGCTCTTATCGATAATATTTCCTTACTATAAATAAAACATGATAACTAGATATCAGATCAATTAAGCAATAAAATAAAACTTTGTGGGATAAAATAAACAAGAATCTAAAAAGACGTAGATATTATCTATTGGTATTAAATATTAATATAAGATAGGAGTCAATGTGCTAAGGTCTAGCAAACTATTTATTTCAACATTTAATCGCATTAATTTTTCTGACTAATTTTTGTTGAAATAGGTATAACATTATCTTTAAAGTGATGAATAATACATATTTTTCGCCTTAGTAAGTCGGTACTTCTAGAATTTGTTAAGTTGTTAGAATTTATTTATATTGTACCTACCTACCTACCTCCAAACGTGTTCTTTGACTTTGTTTGTTTGACTTTAAATTAGCATTTAACTTCATATCACACACTAAAAACATATCACATTAATGTCTGCGACTTCATTCGCGTAGATGTAGGTTTTTAAAAATCCTGTGAAAACTTTTTGATTTTCTTATCCTTAAAAACCCTTTTGCCTCTCGAATCTGCTCGCGTGAAATTCGATTCGTGAAGATTTTGACCAAAGTTGGAGTATGCTCTCGAATCTTTACCCGACTACGGCAGCGTCAAAAGGAAGATTACTATTACTTCACTGACGATATTAGAGTTAAGAAAAACGTTACGGATTCGCGCTTGGTGTGACAGTTCCATAACGTGTGTGTTTCACCCGCACCCCACCGCACTGTTGACATTGTGCACAAATTGCGCCACGGATCCAACTCAACCCTCTTCCCTACTTATTGCTTTATATTTTCTACCCCGCAGCCACAACAAAATGAAGTGTATAACGTTGAAGATTGCTTGTTATCATATTGTTACTGTAAAAAATAGATCCAGTTACAGTTTTATTACTATCTGTCATAGCTGCAGTCCGTATAGAAATCTAGATTTTAGCTACCTGCATACCTCGTTTTGTAGGATTAGACATAATTTTTGTAATCAAACAAACTTTAACAATCTTACTGCAGGTTTAATATGCCAAATAAAGTATTATGGCTACCAAGAATAAATACAAAAGAAACGTATTTGTTGGACACCTAAAAAAAGAAGCATTGCATACTTACATAGTCACTTATATTATGTGCTAGCTAACCTTTGACTTAATTTAAAAAAAAATCCATGGACTATAAAACAGTAAAAGCATTAATACGAATACCATCTCTTACCATGATACAATCTCGACTTTAATTCCACAATTAAATGATAGTTTATACCTAGTCCGTGTAATGTGCAGAAATAGATTCGCGTACAAATGGAGCGTCACCGCAAGATGCAACTCGAGATTAAAAGCTCGACCGACTAAACCACGTGAAAATCGTGCAAAAAGAGAAGTCACCCGCGGCATTAGCGGATGAGTGTCGGAGCCATTAGTGCGCCCCCACCCCCCCGTTCCCACCCTCCATCCTCCCGACGTACCTCTTTTATTTCTCGCGCGGGGATGAACTCCTTAATGACAAACCTTACTATATCTTTTGTGGAGAGCCCGCAAAAGTACGTATTTTGCGGCCCTTTTGTACGATCTTTTTTATTCTAGCGCTGTTCACAGCTGTTATACGTTTACGAGGGTAGAATCACATAGCTATCTAGAATATACATATTGTATAGGTATGAATTTATACGTTTCGTTATAAGAGAAGCTGTTTTAATCATAGGCTAATTTCGCAATGCTCTTACAATTTAATGTAGGAGGTGTTGGTACATATTGTGTACTAGGTCCCTACTAAAAATTAAGCTTAATGGGAAATTGCAAAGCTGGACGTCATACTGAACGCGCGTGTAGCTGTGTAAGATTTGTATTGATTTGAATCGGTAAGTCTGTTTGTTTGCAGTGAATCTACCAGAAGGCTTTGGAAATCATACCCATTATTCAATCTACACAGAAGAAGCTGACAAGTTTTCAAAATGTAACATTGTACCACTAGTCATATCGCCGTCATATAGACAATTGTATCTCTTAATACCTATAGGTATTATAAAAAGAAAAGTCCTAACTCAGTGACTGACTCAGACAAACCTTTGTAGAAAGCTTAAATTTTGCATAGAGATATCTTTTATAATGTAAACAAGGAATAAGGTAGGCTCTTTCGAAATCCTTATGGAACAGGTAATTAAGAGGATTTATATTTTAGCCGAGCGAAGCTGTGGGCGGTTGCTAGTACCTCGTGGTATATAAATAATACATAATATTAGAGCCTCGATAGCTCAACGGTTGAGGAGCGGATTGAATTCTGAAAGGTCGGCGGTTCAAACCCCACCCGTTGCACTACTGTCGTACCCACTCCTGGCACAAGCTTTACGCTTAATTGGAGGGGAAAGGGGAGTATTAGTCATGATTAGCATGGCTAATATTCTTTTTAAAAAAATATATAGGTATATATTGCATTCGAAAGCTCGTCAGCGACTGTGTGCGATCAAAACAGCGTGATTCCTCATACGCGCACTAAGTACGCAATGTGAACGCTTTTATTCAGTAGATATCCTACCTACCTAACGTACTTACAACTCTTGAGGGCCGCGTTGGATATACGATACATTGTATGTGTCCAAAGCCAAACCCGATTATTTAGCGGTTTGCCACATTGCAACATTGCTTACGAATGTAGCTCTGTAGATTTATACCTACCTATTCTGTAGGTAGTAGGTATAATTAAAACTATGATTAAAAATTTGAATATTATGAAGTGTTACTAATCCGTTGCGCACACGTAGATGTAATTAAAGACAATAAAAATTCGTTATCTACTCTTATTTGAGTATTTTGCATATAGCGTTATTCATTTAATTATACAATTACATTTAGGTACACATTTACGATTCAAATTTTTGGCAATTAGGTAGGTATATATCTTAGATTTGAAGTTAGGTTTCTTGCCCCAGTAGGTGGTATATAAAGCTAATGTACTTCTCAAAAAAAAAATGTAGTTATGCGAGAAATATGTACCTACCTACCTAGACTTGTAAAGTCAATGTGCATGTTATAATTTCTTGTAATAACATCCAATTTGGTATGCTAAACATTTTTCATTTTATTAAAGCTCCGCATTTTATCACGCCACGTCAGAGAGGAGAGTAATTGTGTTATGAATAATTTAAACAAGCGAGCAAATAAATAGGTATTCCTACCTAACGATTATAATAAATTTATGATATAAATCAAAAGTTAGTAAATGTTTGTATAACTAATTAAAAATAGTATAACATAATATGTATACCTATTTCTCTCACTATTGGCTCAAATGCATTTTTGCAGCAAAAATGTGTTCATCATCATCAAGTCATCTGCGCCGGCTCTATTAATAGTCTAGTAATTCTGTAATATGAGATGGAAAGTTTTCAGAATGTTATGCAAATTGGTGGTTTTATAGATTTCGATGTGCTCTTTCCGAATTCATATTTTGCCACCTCGTACCTTTGCCGCTCGCGCCGCCATCTTGGAAAAATGGCGCCCAAAAACAGTTTTTTCACGATAACTTCTTTTCCACTCATTTTACGATAAAAATGGCTATGTAACAATTAAACTAGAGACAATTTTCTACAATTTGTGTAGTCACTTTTTTTTGTAGACTCAATAGTTTCAGCGTACGAGCGCCACAAAGCCCACTCCAACACTCGTTTTAGCTAAATAACTCATTTCCACCCCACCATGTGGTAGAGTGAGTGGCGTGATTTTTTTTTATGGTATCTCAAGGAACCGGTAGTCACCTTCAATTTAAGCCGTCTCCTGGAGATACCATAAAAAAAATCACGCCACTCACTCTACCACATGGTGGTATGAAAATGAGTTATTTAGCCAAAACGAGTGTTGGAGTGGGCTTTGTGGCGCTCGTACACTGAAACTATTGAGTCTACAAAAAAGGTGACTACACAAATTGTAGGAAATTGTATCTAGTTTAATTGTTACATAGCAATTTTTGTCGTAAAATGAATGGGAAAGAAGTTATCGTGAAAAAACTGTTTTTGGGCGCCATTTTTCCAAGATGGCGGCGCGAGCGGCAAAGGTACTAGGTGGCAAAATAAAAATTCGGAAAGAGCACATCAAAATTTATAAAACCACCAATTTGCATAACATTCTGAAAACTTTCCAGATAAGCCCCTTTTTGACGCCCAAATTACTGGGCTATAATCACAGGTCTCTTATCAGAATGAAAAGGGTTTTATCATAGTCCACCAAGAGCAGATTGGCGGGCTTCACACACCTTTGAAAATATAATGGAAACTCTCAAGCTTGCAGGTTTCCTCACGATGTTTTCGTTCACCGTTAAAACAAGTAATTTTTAATTGTATTAAACGCTCATACTCGTTAAGTAATTACGCAAATTTAGAAAAGCCTAGGATCGAACCGACCCTCGAATAGGGGGCAGACGTCATCACCACAAACAACCTTACACCTTACACCTTAGCCAATCACTAAAAAAAATATTTATGTATATTCTTCTTCTTTTGCTTTGGGGCTATCAAGGATCCCGTGAAAACAATTTGATTTTCCGGGATAAAAACAAGTCTATGGCCGTCTCAGGGCGGTCTCTTTATGGAGTAGATGGTGCCCGCAACTTTGTCCAGTGCATCTAGATCAATTGAAAATCCCGTAGGCGAGAGTTCCCCGAGATGCATGCTATCTCTGTACCCGTCAAAATCTAATGTAAATCTAGCTATGCAAAAATTCTGACTAAGATCCATCGTAGTCATAACGGTTTGGCTTTTTAACATCTTGCGTAATTGATGAAATATGCATTAAGGACGCGAGTTAATAGCGGTAAAATATTAACTCTTAATCAAAAATATAAAAAATAAAGTACTCAGGGAATACAGAAGCGGAGGAATGAATGTGTCTACAGAAAAGCTCAGTAAATTTCGGTTCGCGACAAACAGTCCATTTAGTTGGCAATGAAAGTACAATTTGCGGCGACGCGGGCTCACTGCGGTCGGCGCTCGCCGCTCGCCGCATGCGGTGTGCATGCATGCTTTACGTGGACAAATACCTACCCTGTGTATATTACTAATTAGTAATTACTAATAAATAATCCCTTCATGTAGCGTGTCGTGATGGTGTAAAATAAAATAGGTACCTATGTAAAAATTGAAAATATTTCAATGATACTTTTTATAGCAATTTCATGTAAGTAGGTAAGTCTACCCTACCCTACACGGAAAAAATGTATTATTAACAGTAGCAAGTGCCTATAAATAAATAATCATTAAAAACCCTCCGAAAAGATAGGTGCGTGCCCGGGATCGAACCCCTGACTCTCCGAATAAAAGGCGAGTACAATCTTTTGTAACTATTTCTCCAAGCAACGACGTAGATTTAATGTTTAAGGCTTGTTTTATGTCTATCTATTTAGTGCTTGGTAGGATAAGTAACAATAATCAAGCACTTTCAACAAGCGTGGCCTCAATAAAAAGAGAGTTATCGACAAAATATATGCCCGCCTAAAGTTACACAACATTGTGGCGTTCAATAAAAATGTAAATACCAACATTAATATAAGGTGTCATGTTGTAAAACCACTTTGGTGAAATCAACACACCGATATGAGCGCTTGATATTCAAAAGGCTCATTATGTTAATTCGTTCTCGATTCACTGCAAATCTGTGAATAAAATTAATGTGCGTTTAAACGGAAAATACGAACAAAGGCAATAAATGCGAGTAGCCCGAACCGAACCCGCCGATTTATCATTTCATTTGACCGCGTGCATATTGTTTATCGTGTTAATTTTATTTGTTACTGAACTTATCGACTGCAATTATAAAACGGTAATATTGAATCTGACGCGGTTGGCTTCGGGAATTTGTAGTGGCGCCATTTTGCATTATCATCAAATCGAAATAATAAGGCTAAGTCAAAAATATTTAGTAGGTATGTATTTCATGTAGAACAACTATGGAGCTCTTATTAAGTTAGTAATTATTAGGTACATAGTTATTAGTCAAGACTCGTCCACCATGTTTCCACCAGTTCGGAAAGCATATTGTACCTACTTACTAGGGAGCATACTTCGCACGAGAATGTAATTTAATATAGGTACCTAGTAGGTTATAATTTTCTAAAATATTTAGTCAAATAATAATAAAATTTTCAATAAAAATATTACACGATATTCAAGGACCCTCAGCAGTTAGAAACTCTAATGTCCCGGCCAAATTAACGGCCAACAACGCGATGTTCAACGGCATTTCCCGTTAAACGCAGTTGTTGCCACTATCAACGTACAACGGCATTCACAATGCCGTTTGGCGTTAGACCATTTTAACCCCACTTCAAATTGGCATTAGACGTTAACCGTTCAAGTGTGGCCACTCAGTTCATCGTGATAATATTGGCGTTGTTGTATTGGTCATTGACTTTAACCTTAAAATGTGGTCCGAGCATAAGGACTAGAGTACTAGACAATGTTTTGCTGTTTTTGACTGACCTAGGTAGGTAGGTACCTGCATTAGCATCTGAATTGGGAGCACACTGCATTCTTATTATCTTAAGATAACCTAGATACCATTTTTTTTAATGGAAAGGGGTCATGAACCTTGAGTAATGGGGAAAAACCTACATACCTACCTATGACATGCCTAAGACTCGGAGACCTACGACACCTGGCCTCAATGCTTTTATTATTAGTTGGCTTGCTATGCCTATTTGACTTTACGTAAGTCAATTTTGCTTGACTTCTCTTCTATTGAATTGAAATTTTATTCAGACCTTTGACACCTATAACCTACTGTAACAATGTGTCCAATGTTATGTTAGTTCATTTAACCTTCATTCAAATCCGCCCGTTAACATTTCGCAGTCACAAAATATTTTTTAATAAAAAGTTGGCACATATCCGTGGAATTACAATTAAATGCTAATCGTAGTGTTGTGGAAACATTTCGGACAGCTATTTTGTATGTAAAACTCGTTCCGCTTAGCGGTTAATTCAATAAATGATAATTGATTACCCTTGTCTTTATTGAATAAATAATTGTTTATTCATTAAACAAAACTATATACGGATAATTAAAACAAACTTCTCATATCTTCTTTGCTTTTGTGTTGAATGTCTATTACAATTATTAGGACCTACTTTAATGAATTAAACTAACAATATAATAAGTAGGACAAACCTACCTACCTTGAATACATTCAGTCGGTAATCAAATAGGTAGAATAATTCGCTTTTAGTGGTTACGGAGAAAAGATGTAAAATGGCAATGGTTCGCTGTTAATTGTTAGTTAGGTACTTACCTATCCATTAGTTTTGGAATGACTTACCTACTTAGGTATCTATTTGCTTAGTACCTACCTATAGCAGATACGAAATTAGGTTCCTAAATAACTATGACTCTACTAGGTACTATTTTTGTATGGAAAACCATCTTTAAAATGTATTTTTCTTTATAGACGGAGATCGCGAAGAGATTAAACGCAATCATAGCGCAAATCCTGCCATTTCTATCACAAGAACACCAACAGCAAGTAGCGTCGGCGGTGGAGAGGGCGAAACAGGTCACCATGACTGAACTTAATGCCATTATTGGGGTAAGCATCATTTAAATACTTATATCAAACTACACCCGCGACTTGGTACGGGTATAGTTTAAACGTACCTACCTGTACGTTTTTTGAAACTCTCGCGGAAACTCTTTGATTTCCCGGGATAAAAGTAGCCTATATGTTAATTTAGGGTATAAGCTATCACAATTTCGAAATTTAGATAGATCATACATTAGTGAAGTCACTGTGAAGTGAAGACTTCTTCACGCTACAGGGTAAATACCTATAGGTATCACTCACAATGACATCAGACAACCAAACATCAAAACTTTCACATTTATACCTAATAAAGTAAGACCTGTCTAGATTTAAGTGAAATAGGTGTTAAGTTTATTATATGTTTAATAAATACAAACCAAGGCAAAATCGTTAAGGCAAGCAACTCTGTTAATAAGCATGACGCGCGTTTTCTCTTTGACCAAATTTTTAATGTCTAAATCTAGCAGTGCTTTTTGGAAATTGGAAACCTTTTGGTTTCCAATTTTCTTTTGTTAATACATAATTAGAAATAATATTTCTACAAACTTATCTACTTACTATAACTAACTGTTTGTTACATTTCTTATAAAATACACGATTAAAATTAATTTAGAGGTTATTTTATTGAGCATTACTTAAAAGTGGGGCGTATTGTAGCGTTTTACCCTATAAACAAAATTTATACTCCTGGTAGATTACCTATGAGTTATGATTTTTTTTAAATGTTTTTGCTCTGGTGCAAAGTTCAATTTTTCGAGATACGAAAGTCGACAAGGTCGCTTTCCGGCGTCGATGTAATAAAAAAATCCGCTGTTGATTAATTAATTACAGGCAAACTATAAAAGAGGACCTTACCTAATATGCCCTCTAAAAGATGTAATGTGCTGTAAATCAAAATGCAATTTAAAAATACATTGTAATTTTACAAGCTCTAAACTGCCTTACAATCTTTATTTGTTCACTAAGTATTTAACATCCTGCAAACGTAAACAAATAACACAAAACCACGGAGAAGGTTCGATAATTTAAAATGTTTACTTTACTCAAATATTTGCCATATTATTCACATAGGTAACACAATCCTTTTATCTCCACAAAAAATTCCATACACATAATTAAATAAGTCAACGTATGTAACCTTGTATTCCAAAGAGTTGCGGCCTTTATCTATTGACTTATTCAGTTAAGATTCAAATTAAAATCCAAAAAAAAAAATTTTTAAAATATTTAGGTAGATATGTGAAATAAATATTTTAATGTTTTTTTTTTGGATGTAGGCCAACTATACAGTAAAAATTTATAATATTATGTCAAAGTACAAGACTTGACTGCATCTCGGATCGGATAGCAGATTCTTCAAGAAATCCAGTATTTACACCAAAAATTTTTTTCATCCTCATGTAACTTTTTACCAAAGCTCACTTTTGGCAACAGTGCCTAGTGTGTACTGCGTAGATTACCTATTGAAAGAAAAAGAATTCATAATCTGGTAAGTATTTTCAGTCCAAGAGTTGTTAAACTCATTTGTTACGTAATATATCAAATCTTAAATGTGTACGCGGTATATGCAGCTTTAATATGCGTCATAGTAGCTATTTTCCGTATGAAATGGTCCGCGCAGCAAAATTAATAACTATCATTTCGGTCGCATCTGATTAGGAGAACACGTGTAATAATATTGTATACGTTGAAAATTGAAATCACTTGAAACGTGAAATATGTCACGGAATGTTTGGCGAATCTACCGTGGACTCTCGGCCGGGGTGGCATCTGTCCAAACAACGCTACTTTCGACGTCTGTCGTCTATCGTCACTGTGCTACTTTACCTTTCAAACACTGGTATCATGTATCTACTAAAATTGCAGTCCGTAATTTTTTAGATCGCTCTATTCATCTAAAAAAATTGTGCAGTGTAATGGAATCAAATTCAAAATAATCTTTGTTGAACTGTTTTTACAAACTTTTCCATTGTTTCATCAATAAATAAATTATAGATAAAACCTATAGTTCCAAAGACTGTTTTTCTAACCTGCAAATCCGAAAATTCTTTTCGATATCTGCCATTAGTGCCAATATCCCATATTTTGAAAATATTTCTTATCTATCAACTATTATTTATAGTCTGGGATTCGTTGAAATTTCGTAAATCGGCGGTATTTTCATAGGTAGGTAATTATCCCTGATTAACATCTACACACCATCATACCGGAACGTTGAACGCTTGGCTGCAACAAGAAACAAAATTGATAGCCAACATTTCGCATAAATCCGAATTAAATAACACGTGTCTTATTTGTACGAAGGCTGTAAATATGCCTCGGAATGTTTAGCTAGGGAGTTGTCGCATTGCTAGAGGCAGAGTTATCAACCTGACTGCTATTAGCGCGGGGTCTGCTAGGTACTTTTACTCTAAGTAGGTATGTATTTGTCAATATTATATAGTTCAGAAACTACTTTTCGTACCGCTTAAAAGTAGATTTTCATGTCTGTGGCGTCAGTAGCGCCGTGACAGAGAGGCAGATTAATATATCTACCTACTATGCAAATGTATGGAACGTCATGCAAGCTGCATGCATGCTTTTTCTATAATGTCTGACTGACGCTGCCATTAGTCAGACATTATAGAAAAAGGACGGCAGATTTTGAAGCCTGTGTGCGGTTGTTTCCTCCATAATATACTAGTACCTATATCTCGATGACGTTCAGCAGCTATCGGTGAGTGGTAGATACCCGGTGTGGCAACTGTCCAAACAGTGCCACCGTCTGTCGCTGATCAGTTGCTCACCCACTCGTTAACAGTTTATCTGCTTTGCGATACTTCTAAAACAAACATCATAAATATTAGTGTAGGTTACAATTTTAAAACGGGAGCACTCAAAACTCCGAAAATTTGCTAGTTTACATTTATTTTATTCTTTGAAACGAAAACGAGTGAGTGTTATTGCCTATAAATTAACTAATTGTTTGATGTTTTTTTTATTATCTACTCAAATATAGTTGGCAAGATTTTCTTTAGATTTGATTACTTTTTTGATTTGTGTGGGTAGGGTTTAATTGTCATATATGTATATGTAGATAATATTATGTATCATGTTCCCTGTGAATGTAATGAGAGGTGATAGCCTCATCTCTCATCGGATTTATGTGCGTTTTAAACGATAGTTAAATATCTCTAGATTTGACGGTGAAAGAAAACATCGCATCGTGAGGAAACCTGCTTGCCTGAGGGTTCTCCATAATGTTTTTAAAGGTGTGTGAAATCTGCCAATCTACACTTGGCCAGCGGGTAGGTAGACTATAGTCTAAAGTCTAACTTAACCATATTATGTATGTGCCTATTCTGAGGGGACTTCCCTGCCCAGTAGTGAGTCGGTGATGGCTTGATGATGAATGTACCTAATGTCCTACTTTTTTTAAGCTTGTTAAAGGTAGTATTTTTACGCAGGTGAAAACTGATAGGTACTTCAATGTTTATAAATCGGTATTAGATCGGTAGGTAATAAAATGCTAATGAATAGTTAAAATCCTCAGTCCACTTCCACGAATCTTAATAAGGTAAGATACAGTCATCACAAGTTTACAAAGTGGAAAGTACGCGCGATAAAACTTTATTAGTTAAAGCTTGCAAGTAGGTGTAAAGTGTAAAGTAAGTTCGACCTGTTGAAAGCCGCGTGCCTCTACAGAATAGAGGCACGCGGCTTTCAACAGGTCGAAAGTTCGACGCTCGTTAATTAAACGATCTAAGCCGCGCTACCCCACTTGGCTGCTCGCCAGCCTCGCAGAATTAATAAAATTGCCACCGACGAGAATACGAAATAATTTGACTCCGCTATGCAATAATAATAATAATATACTCGTACTTTTACGTTCGTACCAAGATAGGTACTTCTTCCTTGTCTCAATCTCTAAATACCTAGTAAAAACAAAATCGTAATTTTTTCGCTTATGAATTCTTGACTTCTTACGGCCTAAGTAGTTAATAAAAATAATCAATCTATCTGTCTGTATTTAAGTTTCTGAGCTATGTTGTTAATTGTCAGAACAAAATAATAACGTTGATAAGCAACCTATCGACAGATTACCTACATGTTAAAAATTCACAAATACCCTACAATTCTCGCAGCAGCTATATTTGTAGGTATAAGGTTCGCGAAATGTGTGAAACACGTTTACAAATAAAAAGGTGAAGCCAACATTATACTGTCTAAGAAGACTCAAACGAACGCTAATTTTGATGACATATTATTTTATTTATACCTATCTATCTATTTATTTAAGCAATTTACTAACTTTCAACGGGTGAATTAGAATCTATGTACAAATTGAGTGACTAATTTCACAATAGTGTAATAGGTAGCGCTTTTAGTAGCAACGTGCGGACTTCATTGCCATCTATTATTCTAATAGGCATTTTCGCAGTTGGGTGCCAAGTCATTAGAGCGACCTAATCCCGCGGCGGGTAATCCGAGAGCGACGAGCAGAGGGTTTACGACGCGACGACTTCCAAAATAAATCACTTCAAAGATAATGAGTTCGAAAATAAAGCGGTGAAACTCGCTCGTCTCTCATCAGTGTGCGGACGATAGACTCTTGTTAATCTCGAGTGTCGGGCACCGAGCCAACTCGATTAGTATCTACTCCACTCACACACCGACGACAATGTTTCCACCTTCCCGACTCACGAGTCCCGACTCCCGACACTGATTTATACATAAGGCTATTTTAAATATTAACGCGTTCATTAAGTCCCGCTATGTTATTATTAGTCAAATAGTTGGCAAAAATATCACTCTTCAAGATTACCAATATTAGCACCTGAATGTGATTTGTAACTTTTGGCCGTGAATCAACCATCTCATGAATTATTTAACACGCTCTCAAGAACTTCGTCATGTTAATAATACACGCTAATTATGTGTCGTGTGATGAGAAACGTTTAATTAAATTAGAGTCAAAATACCTATATCGCTAATGTAGCGTCCTACACGATATCGGAGCGCCTCATATCACTGTAGGTAATTATGTATTCAAATGAGCTATTAGCTATACGGTAAGAGATTCAAAAGTAAATGCGCGTTCATTGCCCCCGAGGATTTAGAATGTATCTGTAGCTTTGTATAGATTACCAAACAGCCCCCGAGAAACCGGCAAAACGCAATATAGCTCTCCCCCTATAAAACACTCTAATTTAAATAAAAAAGCGGCGCCACCTTCCGTATGTCGGTCCTTTTTTATTACGAACCTTTTTTATTTTCGGGTCAGCTAGGGATCAAAGGGGCTCTCCCTTGAGAGCGTCCGCCCGCACGCCCGCTTCGCCCTCTCCGTCTGATTTGCGACCATTCCGCCGAGCGCCGATTTGTGAAGAGGGAATACTTCTCAAATTGGGGACTGTTTGCTCGCCTATTAAAATCACTTACCGCTCCAAGTGCTCCAGATCGTCTCGTTTTTGTCGGTGTGACATTTACGATTGTTTTTATAACGATCGTAACATTATTTCTGAAGTGAGGATATAAATACGGAGTACTATTACCAACTCTTGCCTGTTGCCACCCCATCAAACGATTTCATGAACCCGAGCTGCTACAATAAGATAAGAGTAGCATCGTATATAACGTTAATATCTGTAAATTTCCTTCACTCGAATAACAATAAGGCCGGAAGCGCCTTTGTCGGTACGATTCGAGGGTTCATCAATTCTTGTTCCGATTTTTATTCCGCATCTTCGAACCCGAGGGGTGGATGTCGCGCTCCGCGGTAATAGCTTTTCGATACAATCTCCTTCTCATGCTCACCTATGACACAATTGCTCACATTGAAACAATGCTCACGTAACTCCGACTGATCGGAGAGACGTGCGACCTCGTGAGCTCGTGTCACAGATACGCGTATCGAATCCGATAACTTTCATTATTAGTAGGTACGCAAACGATCCGCAACGCTCATATTGTTTGTAATTGAAAAGCCACATCGTTGACATAAGTATGTGGAATAAACAAGTGTATTATGCGTAGTTTATGCAATATTATCTGAAGAGATATGCGAACAAACACGGGCGTCCGTGCAAATAGACCGTATCTGTTTCCCCGTCGATGGCTTTATAAACAAGCGACTCGTGAAAACATTTATATCTAGTTTGCGTCGGGTCTCGCGCTCCCTGATAAAAATTACGTCGCGAATAAATCAGGGTCCGGAGAGGGTGTGCGAGGGGCGAGAGGAGGGGGGATAGGATGGGGAAACATGAATTTGTCATTTTTTCCTAGGCACGTTCGCGGGCGGGTGATAAATATTGCATTGCAACTTTCGGCTTTCTTGTTCCCATTAACTTTGGCGCTATCGGTCGCTTCAAATTAACTTTGTTACTGGATATTTTGTGAAGTCTTTAATATTTCAGGTGGGCAGTGAGTCGCGATAATGTTGTTGTCGTTCCCGGTAATGGAATTACTTTTAGTTAATTCACTTTGTTATGTCATTAATCTGCTTCGTTACCTTTTGTGACATTTTTTATGGGTTGTTTTCGTTTTTTTGTTTAACTATAATGTTTTTAGAAAAGCAACCTACTGTAAATACGTTTAGTATTAATTGTTTATATACATAGTATGTATAGCTATTAGCTACGCTATAGTCAGCTATGTAGGGCAATGCAATGGGTTTGGTGTCCCTGTCTTTTGTCATAAATTGCTCTACAATCTACATAAACGCTATCGAGCCAGTAATAAACACTTTTAATTATTTCAAACAAACATTAAACGCCTGTTATAGTCACGAGTCCATTAACCGCGATAGGAAATGTGATGCTTCTGATTTATTTGATGGCATTGGGTTAATAGTTGCAGGTACTTAGGTACATATACCTATCGATTATTTCACACAAATTATTACACGGTCTACGTAAGTTTGCAATATCGATATCTCGTCTAGTATCAACTGTGGGCATACCTAATTCTCAATTCTGGCTGACTATGGCCAAACCCGTCTCACGCCGAGAGGAGACCCATGCTCTGTAGTGAGCCGGCAATGGGTCAATTATGACGAAAATTATGCGTGACGTTTACTGACAAAGTTAAATGTTTCTCAACAGTTGTTCATCGACAAAATTAACATTGAAAACCCCGCGGGCTTCACTCGTATCATAATATCCATGTTATAGAGAGTAGGTAGGTAGGTACATGTATGTGATTAGAAGCAATTATGTTGAAAGCTGATGTTGTAACAAGTGTTGGCGTCGCGTGTCGGTGCCCCAGGGCTCTGTGTCTAATGGTGCGTGTTCACCCCGCGTCCCTCTAACCCGGCTCACCCCATCTCACCCTATACCTACCTAGTAGGGTTAGCACGAATTTTACACAGTGAACAACTTGCCAACGTCAATAGAATATTTAACATTTAAACTCAGAACAAAATAAACCAAAGGTTTGTTTTAAGATTGAATTAAAGTTTTTTTCAGTAAGTAGATAGGTACCTACTACCGATTTTTATTCTTACGATATGTCCGCTTGGGGTGCTGCTGGGGATAGATTTGTGGGTCAGAATTTAATATTTTTGTAAAAATTATCCTTTCGTGTTTTAATGTTGTGCAATAAAGTATACCTATACATTAAATAGTCGCCTTTAGATTTATTTTACTCTTACATTATACTTAGTGTTACGATGTAGTCCTACTAATCAACATTGGCGAGTTTTCATAGTTTTACTAACCCTACTGAGCAAAATTTTAAAACAAGATGCATATAGGTAGGTCCTTTTTATTTTGCCGTTATAATCTTTCGATATTCGCGATCTATCAACGATGACGAGTTATGCTAAACTCGTACTCATCCTACTGTCCAACCCTCTTCTTAGCTTTTACAGTCCTCTAGGCGAATACAAGGCTCTATAATTTGATCACGTCAATACAGTACCCACTAAGTTACGACTTCTTTAATTCGATTTGTTAAAGTAATGCGATCTTAAATTTGATTTGCTCGCCGTTCGGTAGATAAATTGAGCAACTATTTCTTTTTCTTTAATCTCTCAAGTTTTATACCGGTCTAGAGATTTTAAAGTTAAAACACTCTATGCGACTGACAAGTTCCGTGCCGCCAAGAGATTTAGCGTTCCGGTACGACGACGCCACTGTTATACCCTTTCCAGGTTAGCCCGCTTCCATCTAAGACTGCATCATCACTTACCACCAGGTGTGATTGCAGTCAAGGGCTAACTTGAATAAAAAAAAAGAACAACTGTCGTGGTATAATTTCTATTACCTATACCTAGGTACTTTAATTTAAACTGTATTTTAATATGCTACTAACGTTTTATCAAACTGTTCTTAATTCATTTAAGTGTGTTAGAGAACTTTCCTCTCGGCGGCTGCCATTAAAACTAACTAATTGTTGGTTAATCTTAATGATTATTATGAGATACTTGTTCGTTGGTAGCGGTTTGGTAATTACTTGAGGAATTAGGATCCATTTCTCTATTATCTCGGTCGTCTAGACTATTAATATCTACACCTACCTTTAATGTAAGGGATAGAACGGACTAAAATTAATAATGTTCGGATTAGGATTCATCGGGATTATCCATTATTCTCAAGTTTAATTCAAGGCCCTATTACGAAGGAATAATAAATAGATAAACCTACTTTTAGGTATGTCGTCAGAGTACCTACATATTATGGCTAAATTAAACTACCTACTAGGATTGATGAAAGAAAATTAAGCACGTATCGATGTTTGATATAAAAGTGTAATAAAATTGTAAAATCTTGGTTATACTTTTAATAATATAGAGCTAATGTACCTAGCATTTGGCAGTGGCGTGCACAAGATTCTAAGCCTAGGTAAGCATTAGGAACCTAGTTAAGAAATTATCTATTTACTGGTAGATCCTAATGAAAAGTGAGCACTGAGCTATTTCAATTAGGGCAAGCAGCGCTTTCATGCCTCTATGAACTGCTCGCCACTGCCATTAGGTATATCAGCTAGCTACTAGGTAAAAGTAGATCAAATAGGTTTTCGGAGACAGAGAAAATCGTAGGTAAGTAGGTAGGTATCTACGTAAATCATTTTATGTAGAGCAGCTTAATAATAGATATCTACCTATTGTAGTTTTTACACTGGTTGTAGACCGCAGATCATATTCTTCTATAGATATAATAGGTAGGTACTATAGGTAGGTATGCCATTGGAACTTACCTACTTAGGTAGTTAGGCACCTACCTACCTACAAGCTACAAAAGTTATAAAGTTGTAGACACGCAGTCGATATATATATATATATATATATATATATTCGGTATATAGATATACCTACCTATGAAGTATGAATCATAAAGTAATAATATTAATTTCAATAAAAACATAGTGGACATGGGATGATAAATAATAACACAGAAAAACATGCAAATGATTTTATAAATTGGTGTGAAAGTGACCAAATGTTAACAGAACAAAACAACACCTAACATTTTCCGATTCCGACAAACATTTGATTACGATATGAATGGAACTGTTAAAATCAAACGAGACACAAATACATCGAAATTCCGGTTTTCAATAGGGTTACTATACACAACACAACTTTAAATCATACTTACATTTTGTAAATACCTTCGTAGATGAGTAGGAAGAGTAAAAATATTACTAGGGTAGAGGTTGGTAAAAAGTACAAATCCGTCACAATTAACTTCTACGATACAACCATAGTTGGAGGTAGGTTGGTACATGCCTATAGACCTACTTACAAGATATTTAAAGCGTAATGTGTTGTGGCGAAGAGTAATTTTGCAGAAATAAAAAATGGAAAATAAAACTTTACCACAGTGCTAGAGGTTGGTAAAAGGGAGGCGATCTGACAACCTTGGAGGTAGGTAGGTACATACCAACATACCTACAGGGTATTAAAATGTTTGCCATGAAAAATTTCAGCCGAGGTTGATGCGACGGGAAATATTTAGCGTAAAAATCCGCGCTTGGCTCGGCATCCCATTTATAAATGGAGAATTATCCGCGGGCGTATAGACAGTGGTAAATGTGGCGTGAAAACCCAAATGCGGAGGAGCATTTTTCTCATGACAAAAGCTTTTCCACGCAGTGCGTCTGCCGCACTATATTTTATTATGCTCATATGTTTTTAATACCTTTACCTATAGCCGCAGAGCTGGGAATTTTATGTGCTTATTGCCGTGAGAGAGGGTGAGTGAATTATGTTTGTACTTACCTACCCAAAAATATAACTTATTATAACAGCCTATATCTATCTACGTTTTCTGATAGAAAACATACAAACCTATTTATTGTGATATAATAAAAACTACCTACTTATAAATCAATTTCAACTATAATAATCAATTAAATATACCTAGATCTGTATTTACCTACTACGTTTGTATACCTAATAGATATAAAATAAAATACAATTAAGTAAGTCTTTCATCTGCTGAATAATAACTAGGTGTGAAAAATTAATTCCGAGTTTCCAAACAGATTTCCCAGCGTTTTTTCATTAAAACTTCCATCGCCTGAAATTTTATTACCTACCTTTACGAAGTATATTGAAAAAACAACCGCGTCTCGCCTCCCCTTGTTTGTCGTAACCGAAATTTAAACAAACTTTAATTTGCGGATAATATAAACGGCGAAAGTTGAAATGATAAGAGCGGATTGCAAAGTCGTTAGGCGTAACGAGATTCGATCCCCGGAGTGCCGCTGGTATTTAATCACTTCTGAAGTAAATGCACTTGGAAAAAAATAACGCGGTATGAACGCCACATTATTGTCATTCATAATAACAAGAGAGGGTGGTCTGGGGTGGCAGGAGGCGAGGGGTGGCGAGGCGTGAGTCTCTCAATAGCTCGGGTCGTGTCATGCCAGCCGTTTCGACGCGCCTCGGCTTTGTTTAGATTCCTCTGGTTTCCCACCCGGCTTTTCAGAAGCAACACCTTTAAACTTGAAGTGGATGCTCGGGCCCGGGTTATACTGATTACATCAACTTTGTGTTTCAGGTGGGATTATGTTTGATTATAGCTATCCCTATACGTTTACAATACTTGTCTTTTCGTATTAAAAAATCATAATGCCTTATCTCAAAGCCTCTATGGGTCAATGGGTAAGGAGCGGACATAAAACTTTGTTATATTTAGGTACTCTTAGAAAGACTAGGTAGTTATTTCCTGTTTTAAAAAAAATGTGTCTTCATGTCAATCTACAAAGACTTGCTCGCAAAAATTTAATAATAATGACTGAGTCGATTTGAAGTACCTAATTGGTAGGTATAGGCATTAGTAAATAATTTTATTTTCATGTAAATCTACAAAGAAATGTGATGGGCATTTTTCGTAAGCACAAAAAGTTCTTCCAGAACTAATTCGATTTGAAATCCCTAACTGGTAAAAACGCTCTTGAGCTAAGTGGCGCTCGCCACCTTTTGACACACAATAAATCACAGGCATGAGCGGCCAATAAAAAATATGTTCCACCCTCTGCGAAAAACCAATTAATTTTCGGCGGCTAAATGAAAGATCGTGCCCATTCGAGTGAGAAAAAATTCAGCTCGACGTAAATGCAAATGAGGGAGCGAGCACGTAAGCGTTTTATATCTCCTACAGTTAACATTTTTTAAAATAAAATCTGATACATATTATGTAATATTTAGACATAGGCTCAAATAAAAGCTAGGTATCTGCGCTAGTAGGTACTTACCTATTAAAAGTTAGTGTGGTAACATTTGCTAAGTTACCTAAGTTAGAAAAATAGCATTTAGGTATAAATAAATGAACTGATGGACCTCAAAAAGTTTGTCTAAGTGTATTGTATACCTAGCTATAAGTTTAGATATATTATATGGCGGTATCGAATTAATATTTTGTTTTGGTAAGTAGTAGCAATTCGTATCTACTCGTATGTTTATATTTTTACGTTAGAAGTAGGCAGGTAAGTTAGACATAATATTATTATTTTTGCTTTTATTCCATAAATTACCTTTTGTTCCAAAGTCAGGCCAATTTTTTTGTTTTTCTCGATAAAATGTAGGTAGGTAGGATTTTCCTTGCAAGAGTTTCATAATACCACGAGAGAGTATAAAAGAATCGGTAAACCAGTAGCGACCTGCCCTCGTCGTATAATAATAAAGTTAAACGCGACGAGATAGAAACGGGAAGCGCGGGAAAACGAGGCAAGTGGAAAAAGGGGAATAATGGAGAAGGAGTAATCAATTTCGCACAGTCGTCGCCGGCGGCGGAGCTCTCATTTAAATTTTAAAACGCCGCGGTGCGGTGCGGGCCCGGGGGTCCGTGGAGGACTTTTTAATTTGCCCCGGCTCTGTTTTAAAAATGCACGCCGTTCTGCGGTGACACATCAATTCACTTTGACCGTCGACACTCGGGCTAAAATGTAGCACTTTATTCACCTACCTTTTGAGGCTAAATAAATAATTGTACCGTAGAAAGCTGTTTTATTGTGAACTGACCGAAACTAGTTAGAAGAGGATTGCAAAAAAATGATCCACACAAAAAATATATGGCACGTATACCTAACACATAATGATGAATTACTATAAAAACATAGCTGTTCATTTTTCTACAATAGAGCAAGGCAAAAAAAAACAAGCCATATGAGCTATTAAAGGTCTCCTATAATCGTGTCGAAGGAGAAAAAGCAGAAAATAAAAACAAAAAATATACTTTTTACCGAATATTATAAAGGACTAAACCAAAGCCTGCGGATCACTCACCGCAGCTGCTGGCTTTACATCGTCATCATTGCAAAGCCGGCGAATTTTAATTTAGACGATTCATAGATCGAGAGCTTTTCCTTGGACTGACAATGTGACAAAAATCCGATTGACAAAAAATCCTTATCATTTATATTTTAATGATGATACAAAATTATGTTTAAACGAAATGAGTTTGAGAATATTGATGGCCATGTTATAAAAAACGACCTGATAAAAACAGGTTCTCCTTATGTTAATTCAAAGTTATTTGCTGAACTCATTTAAAAAAGAATTTGTTACTTTATTCGTTCGTATAAAAAATTGTAAATATTTTCTTGATTGCTTAATTATTCAAATGAACATTTACATAATTTAAATATATAAACTTCATGTTCCATCGTACCTACCTAAACACAAAGACCGTGTGAAGTTAAGTATAATTAGGTATAATGTGCCTTGATCTGGATCGGTTCTCTGCTCCATCAATCATTCATCACAGTCATGACTGAAGCAGAACATATCATCTAATGGACGCTTCATAAGTGGCTATCATGAGACAAAACTTGAGAGTCTAATTGGTCCTTTTCTCCACAGCAACAAAGGCCAGACCTACCCAGGCTGCTGCAGCAGATGCACGCAGCTCATCTGCCGGCGCACGGGGCGCCACCTCTACCACTCCTGGGCCAAGGCGCCCTCCCGCCTGCAGGACTCCTGGGCCTCGGCGTGCCACACCATCCCCTTTCCGTGCTAGCGAAACCTCCGGACATACACCGACCTGATGACAAAGGCAACGGTAAGAAAGAGATATTGATTTAATCCAACTACTTCATACCTTAGAAAATGCGAAAATGCTCAGTCTTCTTGTGTCGGCTCATTGACTCAAATGTTGAACGATTTTGACAAATGGTAAGATGATTCGTGCTTACATCCTGGGATATGATTTCGTCCAGGAAAATCTCAGTTTTTTCATTCAGATATAAGTTAGCCCTTGACTGCAATCTCACCTTTTGGTAAGTGGGATGATGCAGTCTAAGATGGAAGCGGGCTAACCTGGAATGGAACTTCGAACGGAATCAGAGAGCGAAATTTTCGAAAACCTCTATAAAAAGCCACGAGTAGTTCAGCGGGTATGTAAAAATTCGTACAGCTACCACTTCTAGTTGGTCGTTTAGTGTCATTTCGTGACCAGAGACCTGTAACCATTTGTACCTAGTTAGTACTTACCTAACCTAGTTGATTAAACTAAAAAAAAATAAGTTAAAAGCTATTCAAATGAATACACATCATGTTTTCTTATTCTAGTATTAATAAAAGAGTCACGTATTTCTCAGAAAAAGAGTGAAGTATCATATCATAACGGATCAATACATAAGATGAATATTTTAAGAGCTGTCGTATGTTTGTGTGCTCGTGTTGTTTGCCATGCGCCACTCGCTGGGGACTATTAGAGCCCTCCCCGCGCCCCCCGGCCCCCGCAGCAAGGCAGACGTCTCCGATCCCACTTCTGTTTCAATATTTACCACCTCCGAGAGGCTTTTTGAACCCGCTGTTTGCGTGTTTTCGGATCGCTGACGGCTATGGCTCTCCGATATTGCTTTGAGAGTATGAATAAGTCACTTCTACGAACTTATGCCTGCCTACGTAGGCATGTTTGGATAGGCCATGTAAACAGACAACTCCAATATATTGACAAGGTATAAAACGTTCGGTATCGACGCCGCTTTGAACCCGGCTTTGAATAAATAAAATTGGACAATCGCAAATAAATGGGGAAACTAGGTTTGAACGTGAAAACGAATATTCGCACAAGCCGGGCACGAGAGCGTGCCACAAATGAAAATGTAACACAGAAATGGATTTGGAAGCCGCCCGTCGCTCCGGTTAATTACAAAAGCAAGCGGTAATCTGCGCTCCGGGATGTTCCGGCTTAGTGCCCCCCTGCCACCCGGCCAACCCGGGGCTCCTCCGCCTGCCACTTCCCTGGCTAATTTGTGCCATTATCGGTGTACTGATGTAAGAGTTACCGTGCAGATGGCGCCCCTCGCCCCGCACGCCGCCCGCACCTTGCCCGCGCCCAATTAATTATTCCTTGCTGGTGTGAGCGTCGCGTGTTTTAGTCAATTAGTAACGTAATTTTGCGGGTGACTTGAGTGTACGCCGGTGCCGCCGACTCGAGCGATACGTTTTACACTCACAAAATTAAACATAGGTAAGGTGACATAGATCCCTTAATACCTACAGGAATTCCTGTAGGTATTACCTAAGTACCTACTGTAGGTCATTGTCTGCTTTTTTTTTTTATTCACTATAAGTAACGGTGTACCCTGTAATAGTATAAGAAAAGTCGATCACTTATAATAATTTATTGTACAATACCTATTATAAAGTTATAATTAAAAAGTTGTCAGATGGGTGAAGATTTTTATCCTGTACCTATCTTGTACTATTAAACAAACATAAAATTGCGAGGTCCAGATTTGTTAGCATTGTTAATAATTTAATTGTTAGGTATTAATGTCATAGGACAGGTAGATATAGGAACAATATTAAATAGGATAACCTACTCGTGTGCTTTGTATGTTTAATACTCCACAATAACAGAATATTGTGTCAAACGATAAATTCCACATGTAATTATTTGGCCGACTAATATTGCTGTGGCGTGTTCGGTGGACATAGTCGGAATTTGCGTGTGTCCGTAGATAGCGAATATAGTCCGGTGTATGGCCAATAATTGAGGCGATTGCATTTAAATTAATTGAACGCATGCACTGCCGCGCCCTCTGCTATGTATTAATGTAATATGCATGCAATATATAAACGTAATCACGCACATATTGGAGAGGATATTGCTCAAACTTGGGCCGAATTAATCGATGGATGATAATGCCTTTGATGTTCAATAAATGGGTACCTATCTACGTACTAGCATTTGCCCATCGCTTTGTGCTTGTAATGCACGTCTAGGTAGGTATTACTTAGCTTGGATAGTTACCTAAAGCTCTTCATTTGTCAATGTCTGAGTCTCTAAGGCTATGCGTCCCTTGGGTACTATCGAAGTATTATCACCTGAGCGATCGTCCTTTTTTCCGCAGGTGAGCGTCCGATTTTTTTTTGCAGTTTATATACTTTCATTGAGACGTTTAGGTTCAAGCGTCGAGACTCCATGAGTTGCGGCCGAAGCGATTGACGCACGCGACAGACGCGCTGCGGCTAGTGACGCGACAATACTAGAACATTATAAAAATGATCTAATATGCTGCGATATATATATGAAGCGGCGCCACAATTCAATAATTCTTTCTATTTTGCACAATTCGTGTAAGTAGGTATACATTTGCCGCGTTAGCCTCGTCGCGTCCGTCGCGACTTACACGCATTAGAAGTCTATCTTTAAGCAATTGAGCTTTTCCTGCTTGACCTTCTTTTTTCTATGGTTGCTAGAGAGTAGCTTATGCGATGACAGCCAGTGTCCGCCCAGCCTAAATAATCAAATTCTTTTTAACAAGATATAAATTACATAGGTATAATAACAAAATCTTTTTAGAATTAACCGGATTATGAAATGGATTCATTAATTTGCTATCGCTATCAATGGATTTTAAAACTATTATCATATTATCATCATCTATGTAGGTAGATACTTATTAAGTTATTAGGTACGTAAGATATATCTATTCATTAGTATAGGTATAATGTGGTGTAGACTGTAGAGGAGTTACTCAATCGTATTTTATATTCTCTTTGGTTTCCTTCATGTAAATTGGAGAATCATGAATATTAATCGCGTATAAAATACATACTCGGTCGTGCGTGTAGACGTTTTGTGATTGGTATTCAGGTGTTAGGGTTAATCTTTATGCACATTATACTTGACATAAATCGTCTTAATAATATAGTGAAACGCGTTCACCTTAGGAATTACATTTTTACATATTAAATACACTTTGTGAACGTAAAAATGTTTAACATGGTTGTTTATTGACAATTATATTTTAAGTAGACTACATGGAATACAAAGAAGCAATTTGCATAATATTACATTTAACACATCGCTAATTCAATATACCTAATATTTGTTTTTCTAGATCCAGATTTTAGTTTTATTCGGCTAATGAATAATAAACATCGATTCAAAAAATTAGGTAACTCTAATTTCAAAGAACCTACTTTCCACCTAGGTATCTATACATATACTAGGTACTTTTGAAGACTAGGAAGTAATTTCACAAAAATAGCAAAGTTAGCATTTATCTAGAATCTAGACCTGCCGGTTTACCTAAGCAGTTTGTTATATTATTATGTCAGTCAGTCAGTCAATGTTAGAATTTGATTGAGTAAAAGATGGATTTACCTACTTAAGTACTTGTTTAATGGTCGTCTTAATTGGACACCGAAATACTGGTGGCAAAAGACGATAAATTACCGATAACAGAGACCAAGACTAATTTGCGTAGTCGCGCCGGTTCGGTCGCAATGTATGGCCGGCTTTAGTGCTAAATTATTGTGACGTGTGCTGCATAATCTCACCGTGTGTCCCGGGAACAATGTTATCATGTGACGTTGCTATTGCCTTTGTCCGTATTACCATATTATGCATTGCATTGCATCACCAACACGCTGCAGTCTGGAGTTCCATTAAAATGTAGATCAAACGGCAAAGCTACTAAAGCAGGCACCTACCTACAGTTAATACTCGCAGCGATTTTCCGAAGAGAAAATAACCCACAAATAACCTCATGATATCAGACGGTTCATTTGAAGTGACTTTGTCTCAATTTGTTTGTCCCTTTTAATTAATTTTGTGTTCTGAGTTCAGACGTTTCATTTCGGATGAAAGATGCTGAATGAAAGACAGAAATAAACCAAAAATTAACTTCTGTTATCACCACTATCATTAAAAACCTAGGGGATGTTATACTAAAATCAGTTCAGTCGGTACGTACCTAGGTACCTATCTGAAGCAGATAGGTAGGTAGGTACCTAATCAATAGGCACATACAAAAGAAAAAAAGGAACCCTTATGACCTTATAGGATAAGGACTACGGGAACCTACACAGTACACACGCTTAAGCCAAAATTTAATCATTTCTTCGGTCCTTCAGCCAACATTTTTATTTGCATTTAAATCAAAGCCAGGTGGCAATGATAACATCGTGGATAAATACGCCTGGTAGAATATATCGGATATTTTAATCAAAGGTTTGGTGAAAATCAAATTACCTCGCTGTTGTGTGACACGGACGCGCGCCAGCTCCTGCAATATTTACTCGCTCTCCCCCCCTCTGTCAATCAGTGCGGCTGAACAGACATCTGATTTTATGTGGATGTGTTTTATCTATTTATACGTAGGACATACGTATTATATCCTGCATGAATTGATTTTTTTTTAATATTTTAACGGCCAAAATTAATTAATCCTATCTAATTTGTCGATAAGTTATCTTTAGTAACGTCGTTATTTGTCCAAAAATTAGATGGCCTTCTTTCTTTCTTCTCTATGGGCTGGTTTCCGTCTGTTGTGTGTGCGTTGCTCCTCTCCCATCAATTTGAATATATCTACTTATGTCTAGGTATATCTAGATAGTCTAGGTATACCTAGGTATATCTAGATCACTTTATCCGTTTCACATTCGAGGACACACGTCACCGAAGCTGTGTTTTTGATTTGTATCTTTTTTACTAATCTTATACCGAAACACCTTATCCTATATCTATCGATATCTTAACAGTGGCACTTTGCAGTTATCTAGATATAGATAAAATGAATAAGTTTTTCTTCAAGTGGACAATGTTATCTATAAATAAAAATTATATACCTATTCAAAGGTACATTAAATGTAGGTACATAGCCAAAAATCATTTTAAAAGTTCTACCTACCTAATAGTAATAAATGTACCTAAAACAAACAGTGTCTTCTGAAAATTCTAAAAATTGATAAAAATGTTATAGATATAACAACTCCAATAAAGATTTGTTAATTTATCTTACTACGCAAAAAACATTCAATATGTAGTTATATTGTATATAATAAATAAGAGTCGTAATTGTTATCTTTAGGTACCTATTACTGCTGCCATTAGATATGCAGACATATTTAGTGGTATTGCATTACTAGGTAACTACATATTAGTTAAGTATTGCTCTATTCTATTTAACTTTGGGTATATCTACTCATGTTTGAAAATTTACATGTGTTCTAACGCAACCTTCCTTGTTCGCAGGCATCAGCTCGGCAGAGGAGCGACATGTGAGTACCAACAGAATTCCAATTTTGCAAAGTTGAAGTTGTTAAAATTTTCAACGACAGAATTTCGCTTTGAAAAATTCGAGGTACGAGTACATATCTACCTACATACTCCAACGTTCTGCTTTTTCCATTTGGGAATGCGAACGTGGAGTGTTGTGCTCGAACGCGTTGATTTCATAACACGGCCCTGGCTGAAACAAGTGGGTGGTGCAAGTGGCACACCCCGCTTAGGGTTGACGCTAGCGGGTTTTCAATTTTTGGGTGCTTTTACAAGGGAGGATTAGTTATTATATTATTTTTCGAGTGTTGATATTAGTTTCTATGGAAGAATTATTCAGTTTTACTTAGATAGGTCTCAGATAATTCTTCGGTTATTTAGGATGTCTAATGTTAGGTAAGTAGGTAGTTAATTACCTTCTATGAACATTACAGTTTAATATTTAAGTTCTTTATTCATATCAAACTCTAACTAATAAACGAATATACGGTTCGTCGTAAATTATAGTACCTAAATCATAGATAAGTACAATTAATTTGTTAAGAGTAGCGTTACTGCCAGTTTTTATTATTCAAAATGTCTTTTATTAATTTTTTTTATTCAAAATAACTTACAAAGAAATAAGTAAAACTTGTTCGTATAATAAATGTAATATTTTAATCAATATACCTAAATGCTTAGAAGTGGATCATTTCTTCAATTTCTTCTATAAATAATATTTTTATTTGAAGTGTAGGTACAACCCTATATTAAAGTGAGCTCGCGACCGAGTGCGTCGTTCGCGAGGTGTTGCGAATGTCGGCTATCGTGCTAGCGCGGTGGCTGCGGCGAGGGTGGCGGGTGGCCGTTTAGGGTTGTCTCTTTTTAGTGCACATTTTATCTTTAAAAAAGTTTTTACAGGATATTTAGTGTTTATTCTTTTATATGAAAATGTTAGTTTATTAAATTAGGTGGATTGTTATAGGTTTATTTTGTGAATGAATTTCGTTTGTGTCCTTTATTTATTTATGACAAAAACTTTATGTAAATCAATATTATGAGGCTCTTTGGGTTAGAAATTGTAATCTGTATGTCACCACTGCACTACAAATTATTTACTTGCCTATCACAATTTTTGCCAAGAATCAAGATCAGACAGATTGTAGAAGTATAAGTAGTTGTGAAAAGTTGAAGACACAAACGCCATCAAACTATTCATAATTTCAATGACGTTCCTATTTGCCAAATTTCTTGCCAGATCTATGATGTGACGTGCAGTCAAGAATTAACAAGCATGGAAAATAAATGTACATATACTTAGAAGTATATATAATTCCCTGATATCTAAAGATAAGTCTCCCCCCGATGTTGAATTACTGATGCCGTCAACTGACAGCCCTATTGATCTCTCTGAGAGCTCGCAGAACGCGGCACACCGCACAGATGTGCATTCAGTTTCAGTGGCAATGCCACCACCATTGCCTGCTAGGGTTGTCAAATATTCAATCTTATTTATTATTCGTGTATATACCTAGCAGGTGTACGGGCAATCATTTCTTATAATAGGTTTTAATTAACTGTTAGGTATATCTATAAATAGAGTGAACTAAACACCTAATAGTACTCGTAAGAAAGTCTATTTATTAGGCAACACCTAGCTAGTACCATCTTCAACGATGTTTCTCATACCTACTGTGCTTGGCATGAAAATTATGATTAGGTATTTACAATAAGTAAATATAATTACGTTTTCAATTCCTTTTTTGAATTCCGTATGATTCCTCTTCAACCATAAGGGTAAGGCGTTTGCTAGATGGATTTGAAAAATATTGGAAACTACGATCTTTTTAATTCCAGATCAGCCCTACACCGTGCCGTTGAGCTAGCAGCTAGCCTAGCAAAACTTATCATACTTTTCATAAATGCTGAGAAAGACAAGTCCCTGATTTTGACAACCTTAACACACGCTGCAAGCGAAATGCATACGAATCAATATCAAGCCCCCGCTTCATAACATTGTCTTTGTTGCCTAACCTACTTCCCTTCTGTTTCACGTATTCCGCTCTGACGTTTCAATTTATTACTATTCCACTCCAGCTCCACTGAAACGTGATAGCTGGAAATCTTTTGTTGCATTAACGTAGCATTTTGAGTAGGTGGGTTTGGATACAAAATTAATGCGCCTACTAAGTACTACGAGATAGATAGCCTTTTTAACCGACCCTTAAACAGGAGGTGGTTCTCAATTCGGCCCGTTTAAAAAAAAAAGAAACCTTTATAGGAACACTTCGTTGTCTGTTTGTCTGTCTGTCGTGTTTGTCAAGATCCGTCAAGGGGATCAAAAACTTATAGGATACGTACCATTGACCTAGAATCATGAAGTACCATACATACCGAAAATCGAGAATTTGTGGTTACTACATAGGGGAGAGTGTGGATGAAAGAGCCAGTTTTGAATAGTGTAAAAAAAAACACACTTTTACTATATTATTTTCAAATGAAACTAGGTTTTCTTATACTCACTTTAATTGGCAATGTTATAAAATAAAAATAAAGAGGATAACAACGCTGATAATCTCTTATATAAATAGTTTAAAAAAAAAAGGAAATCGGCTCTTTCATAGCAGCAGGTCAATGAAAGAGCCACCATGTGTTATGAAAGAGCCGATACCTACTTTTGAGGTACTAAACGGTTTTTTATCAATTAAAATTATGTTAAGTATTTAAAATCAGATTAATACTAAGCTTACTTTAGTATTTCTATGAAAATCACAATTTTTAAACAGTCTCAGTAATAATTAAACATTGTCTTAATCAACAATTAAAACTTTTGAACTTTGTCTTAGTCAAAAATTAAATAATTAATAAAAATTTGTCTAAAAACATAAAATAGAGCCCTTTTTCGTATTCTTACTCTATAACTTAAAAAATAAAAACAATATAAAAACAATTTAAAATTAAAAACATTTTTGGCAGAAGAAATTAATCACCCCTTTGAGGCCACACGATAACGCTAACGCTGTTCTATTTATGGACTGATTTCCAGCAAGTACTTCTTTTACAGCCTCTTCTATCGCAGCAGTTGTGGGCCTTACCCGTTTTTTAGCTGTTGACGCTTGCGAAGACATATCTTTTTATTCTGAAACATATATCATATAATAATGAAATAACTAAAATTAAAAATTTTGGACACCCCCGACCTCTATAAATATGACTGGTAGAGAATGCCATTAGGCATTAAGTCCGCCTTTTGTTTTTTTTTTGTATTTTGTGCAATAAAGATTAAATAAATAAATAAATAAATTATAGCTAAGAACAATCTCTATCACATCAGTTATCAAACAAAAAAAGAACGATCAGAATTAGTCCATTGGTTTAGGATCTACGTGGCCATAGACACACACACACACACACACAGAGACAGACACACACGTCAAACTTATAACACCCCTCTTTTTTCGTCGGGGGTTAATTAAAACTAAACGATGTATTGAATGAGCCAGTTTTCGTGTCATGAAAGAGGCGGCTCTTTCAAAGCATAAATAACTGGCTCTTTCAAAACACGACGCTTTTAAAAATATAACTTCAAAAAAAAGGCACTATACCAGAACGCTGATCTGATATTATTTATGCAAAACAAGGGCAAATATATAGACGCCAATACTGTATATCAGTTTTGTCAACTTATGCAATACCCTTTTTGAAAAAAAAGATGAAAGAAACACAAAGACACTTACTTTTTGGCTTCCGAATTTTCGTAACAGTCCTGTGAGGCCATTTGCTGTCGTAGAACTGTCAAATGTTTGTGGGTAACAGCTATCCAGTGTTGCCATTTAAGGAGTAAAATTAAACTTTGGTAGAATATCGATAAGTAATGGAAAATCACATCGGCTCTTTCAAAGCCTGGCTCTTTCATGCACACTCTCCCCTACCTACTACATCACAAAAGAATTTTAAAAAATCATTTTTTGTATGATGGCACGGCAGTTGGCACCCTTCACCCTTCGAGTATCAACCCGACTCGCACTTGACCAGTTTTTTCAATCTGTAGTAGATATTTATTATTTTTTCGTACTTAAAGTGGCGGACTTAGATAAGTTATATTATATATCTAATCACTGTATCCATCTTAGTTTAATACTTTATAGATACTATCATAATTTGATAGACACAATATCAAATATTCTAAGCCTTTTATCTTTTGAGATGGTAAGTTAAATTGGAACTTATAAGGAAGCAATTGGGTAAGAAAGTCGATAGCGATACGACAGGGCGGCAGAGTCGCAGAGGCGATGTTAGCAGTCTGTTCACGGAGCCGTCGATCTGTGCAAACACGCGGCGGCCTGAGTAATGCACCGACGCGTCTCAGCCGAGCGAGGGAGCCGGGGGGTCGTAGGGAGATGCACGCCTTAATAAAGTTTACATAAACCGTCTTGCCGCGGCGCAGCGAGGGGGCGCGCGTCAGGTTACACTCCTTGTTCGTGCCTCGCTAGTTTGTCCGGCGAATGTTTTTACTGCAAATCACGGAGGCGCTACACTGTTGCAACCGAGTCGTATTTATTTGCAAACATCGCACACCCACCGCGCTCCCCGCTCCGAGCATAACGGCAACACTTCGCAATTTATTTAAAAATATTGAAAATTATTTCTTTGAACCGCTTAAGTGCTCACTTCGTAAGGTTGCAAAATTAAAATTTCCCCCAAGATGCCGCGTTCCGTATTTGCATATTTAAGCCAACACTAATTACGGCGAGTCGCAACTCGCAGCCTCCGAGAAGGTCGCTTAAATTTTGTCGAAATAACCGGGATTATGACTGCCAATTTACACCGACATGAAATTGAACGGCGGCCGCTCTCTCGAACAGGCCTTTTCACGATCTCATTTAGGTAACATAATAACCCCGGATTTATTTCTGCCGCTCGCTCGTTCGCCGTCGAATCGCGCCTAATATTCAATTTAGCGCACAAACCACACAAAAACCGCTCGGAGCCGGTTCATTACGCCGCGCATCTCGCCTCTTCATCCTCCTTACCTTATCTGAGCCACTCCGAACAACACCCCCGTGACCCCCGGCAGCCCTCCCGACTCACCACTCGGAGTGGAAAACTCGCAGGACGAGGGCCGCTCAACCTTGTTTAGCATTCTCCTCCACTTCTTTATTTAATAGATGCCCGAAAAAAATTCGATCAGAATAAATTTACGTTTTCTCGCCGATATGCCTCGGTTTCGTGTTTTATAGCGTTTCCGTTTCTAATTAAGTGGTGTGTGTGAGCGCGGCTTATTTACAGCGGTAGGGTGCGAGCACTTCATTAAACCATTAAAATGAAATTATGTAGAGGTGTTTTTGCCTGCGTCGGTGTGCGGTGGCAACTGGCAACCTTAGCGCGGCATGTTTACGCGGTACTCAGCTCCAGCCTCGTACAGGCGCGCCGTCCGTGACAACCCTCGCAATTTATCGCTCGAGACTTTTCTTAATTGGAAAGAATGGCCACTTGTAATTATTAAGACGCCCTAAAGTGAAACAGATTGCGCGATAGTCTGCCGTCGTGTTTTTGTTTTCCCCCTGAGGAATAAAAATAAAGAGCGTAAGCGGCCTTTTATGTCTTCTTAAATGTAAATTACCTTTTTCTCCTCTACGTTGTGAAGGGAATGTAAATAAGTAAGGCCTTTTATTTAAATACTTTCTACTATATTGATGTTAACATTACGCTCTATCGATATTTATGTCAATCATTTATATGAGAGCGTAAAGCGAGCTTCTTTTATTGAAGGTTATCTAGAAATGTTCGTACGATCTTTCACTGTCAATCAGATTGGAGCGCGCGAGAGGTTGCTTGATATGGGAACTTAGATCTAATGACGATGACGGTAGCCTACAGGCCATTCACGTTATAAGTAAAATTATAACTTATAGAAGGCATGTTTAAAGATACAATATAGTGATAAGGGAATCTGTGTCAGTGATAGAAGTTATAGCTAATTTAAGATACAGTTACCTACATTGTGATAAAATCTATTTAGGAATTTTGTAGGTTGTTTAGCTATAGTTTCTATTTAATTAGCGATATCTTACTAGGTACATAGTTATCTGATCAATCAGCTGATATAGAATTTTCAAAATTGGTCCATTGGTTTCCAAAAGAAATACCTATAGGTACCTAATGGTATCTACCTAAACAAGCTTATTTTCTGTATTGGTGGACCCGGCCCAGCTTTGCTTACTTATGTGAAATTTCTGAAAGTCCTTTTATCAATGGAGGTCAAAACCTATATCCTAAGCAAGATTCTAGACACAGCTGCATACATAGCTGTTTATAAAAATCTGATTCTTTGTTTATTCTTAGGTAGATAATGCCTACACTAACACAAATAACAAATAGAAATAGAACACAATATGCATACCAGAGACCAACTTTTGTTCAGCAATCGGCGTATTATTCGCGATGGAGCCGCATTTGTTTTATTGGAAATTCAAGAGGTTTCAAAGAGAGTTCGAGCATTGCAATACCTGCAGAGCGGGTCGAGGTAGAGCGGCAGGCGGTAGAGGTATTGCTCGTCTGCGGCTTTGTTCTGATCCGGCGTATCGCATCGATTTATGCAAGCCCGATGGATATAGGGTAGCCATATGATCTACCTATAGGATAGGTAAATGATGAATTATTTTATCTTAACATGTCTTACACCTCGAAACTTCTGTCGTTAGAAATAGACAAAATATTTTTGGTATTTTTTACTCTATTTGGTACTTTTTATACCAAAAATTTGCATATTCTTTTGCGTTGTAAAAATATGCTTTTTTTTATTTTTCGCCTGATGCTATGCCAAATTAAAAGCTGGATCTATAAGTTCGAATTGAGGCAAGTCACCGCTAAAGTGTAATAGTTATAGCCCATATAAAATAAGGGAATTGCTTGTATTAAAATCTATACTTAGGGCACTATTCTTTGTACCCTACAAAGAGAATAGCATCAACACACAACGCACATCAATACAAAGGAATTAGCATCTAGGTGTAAGTAGAGTGGTAGAGTGTGAGGCTGACCTCAAGGTACACAGCGTATCTACTTTCATTTGGCTGTTAAAACGATACTTAGTAATGATGATAAGTAAATGAAGCGATCAATATGTCAAATAAATCCTTTAAAATTTTATATCGGTTATGAAAAACTGATAGCTTTTGATAACCAATATAAAATTTTACAGGATTTAGGTACCCTTAATAATAAATATCGAATCAAAGTTTAGGAGACTACCCCTAAAATGTCCCAGATTTGGTAACCCTAAAGGCACCCACCACCGCCCGCTCTTATAACAATAGGTACCTGCCTGCACTTACGTGACAAAATTGAATATTGCATTCCCCTGCACCTTCGTTACTTACACGCGGATAAATATCGCTTTATTTCAATACTAGCTTATCACAATTTTCGTAGGGATCTCTAATTTTTTGAAAATAAAATATAAGTAGCCTATGTCTCTCAAGAATAATGTAGCTTTCTACTGGTGAAAGAATTTTAAAAATCGAAAGTTGAAATTTTGACAGTAGGTTCCTTTTATACCGATACGTAAGTAGGTACCTACCTACCTACCTACTCACTAAGAAAGAATTTTTGAAAACTCCGTTCCTACGAGGATTGAATAGGAAATGAAAGTTTGTATGAAAGTCCGTTATTTTTCAAGTCATATTCATGAAAATTGGTGTTTTAGCTTTCGGTCAAAATGAAGAAGTAGGTAGGTACGTGTTTCAGGATTTTGAAAGTTACTCATTAATTTTCATAAATTCCACTCGAGCAAAAATATATACCTATATAAGTTGGATGTGTTTTACAAATATTTCACTCTCACGTTTCGTGTTACGAAAATTTTAATCGCTTAAACGCATTAAAGAACGAAAATCAATGCAATTCCGAATAAATGGAACACGTGTAATTGAAAGCGCGTTCCAGCTGACCTTTCACGCTAAAATCCCATTTGTGAATGCAATCATGGCTTATCAATTCATTGTTTCATGAATGCCGTTGAAACTCGCGGACTGACACCTCGCACCTACCTAGATACCTACTAGAGATGGATTATTTCACAAATAAATGTGAAAAAAATAGCATGTGAAAAATCACGTGACAAGTCGTTCCATAATAAATAGCACTTGCTACCTTACTTAGAATAGTTTTAAAACTTTGTGTGTGCATGTAGACTATGACTCCCGCTATGACACTAAAGGGTGTGTGAGCAGAACACGCGCGTGTTAGAAAGAAAAAAGTTCGAGTTAAATTGATATAGTTAGCAAACGATTGTAAGTGCGAAAATTGGAATAAGACTTTCCGTGGAAATCATCTGTGAAATATCAGCGCTATTAATCTTGATCATAATCATTCCTATGTATTTAAATTAATAAAGCAAATGATTGTAACTGCGTAAATTAATAATTCATGTTCTGTGAAAAATCACCTATGGAATCACTGAAGAAAAAAATTATAATTTTGAAATGATTTCGAAAAGTAGCAATAATAAATAAAGCCCATCTCTACTAGATAGTTACAGTAGGTAGGCAAACCTATATACAGTGTATGCTGGAACATTCAATATCCACCTATTGCTTTCATTGATATAAATTGAAAGTGCAAGCCGTGTTGGGGAACACTGGTGGATATATTTTGTTTTGGTTTACGAGTATGTAACCTACATTCATCTAGGGTGTGTGTATTGTGTAGGCGTGTTAGTTATCTATATGAATTATTGTTTTGAAATACGATATTTTATTTTTGTTTTAGACAAAAATGCTCCACCTGGCTCAGATTACCATATTGACAGCTAGATAGCTATATTTGATTCTTTATTTTGCTTTAGGGTGTGTTTCCACTACAGCAGAGCGCAGTGGAGGGGTACTCAACAGACCAATTCGGTTGTTATTAATCTGAGTGACAAAATTATCATGATTTATCGAAAACACGTGTAGCTCCGCTCCGCTTCAATAGAAACACACTACCATATACCTAAATACTAAGGGTTTCGTTGAGACAAAGAGTTGATGAAGAAGTTTAATACTTAACTTCGAGCCACATAGCCAAATTAGTTATCTATCTACATCTATCTATCTTATAAAACCTATGGTTGATTAGTTATTATCGCACACTGAAAACAAATTTGACCCTATTCAAAATTTTAATTTTTCCTGGCCATTTAAAGATGTTCTTTTAGTAATAAGTAGATATATAATTGAGCTTAAAACGACAAAGTAGATATAATAGCTTTTCATTATAGGTACCTAAGTATAGAAGTTACCAAGACCTATAGAATGCCATTTTTGTTTTCAAGGTGCGATGTCTAAAAATGGTTTGTAGAAAGATTACATTCAAATAAAAATAAATAGATATACCTCCGGTACATAAGTTCCTAAAATTAAATTGAAATGTAACTTGAGAACGTTCAAAAATATCTTCGTATAAAGACCTGTCCGGAGCAGTGTAGTGTAGATAGCAGCCGACCGCAAGTGTAATGAGCGTGCACCGAGCGTAGACGATCTCTGTACTCCGTGTTGCGGACTTGCGGTTGTGGCCTGTACACTATAGTGCACGATGTATGTCGATAGCTCCGTGTGAGGTCCTACCAGATGCACGGCCGCCACAATGCATAACGATACATAACCCTCCAGCTATTCTAGTCGACAAGTGAGGCATAGCGTTCACCAGCATTTACCCGAGACTTTGTCCCCGGGGAATTAGGTTTCTAAAAATCCTGTGCATAGCCTAGATCATAGATACTTACAGCTTAAAAATGATGGACTTTCATCCTCTATTTACCTAACCCCCTTGAAAATGGAAATTTCCGAAAATCCTAAAACATTATTTCCTTCATTTTTAACCTACTTACCATTTTTTTTATGGATATAAGTTCAAAATTGATTATAAAATTTGGAACCCCTCTATCCGAATTCTGATATCAAAAGTCGTGTATAAGATTCATACTTCATACCACAGACTTCGCAATGCCACGTTTGCCGTAATGCCAAACTGGTTGAATAGACTGCTTAGACTCTCGTCAATTTACGTCAATAGGCTTTCGAAGGCCCTCGTATAAATAACCCCCCCCGGCCATATAATGCTCCATTACAGACTCGCAATAACCCGTATTCAACCCGCAAATAAACAAGACGGAGTCAAATAATTAAAACCACTTTCCAGATTATCAATTCTCTAAGTCTGCAGGATTCGGTTTTCAAATATCAAAAGACGTGTGGAAGTCACCATCGCGGCGCCCAATCGGTATACTTCAACTGGTCGGAGCGACTGCTTGAATCCCCGTCAATTTACGTCAATAGGCTTTCGAAGGCCCTCGTATAAATAACCCCCCGGCCATACAATTCTCCATTACAGACTCGCAATAACCCGTATTCAACCCACAAATAAACACGACGGAGACAGATAATTGAAATCGCTGCAAGTAATTAGCAGTTAGGCGGGCGCGATGGCTGCGCTCGGCTCACGTCTTCATAATTTATCTCAATTAGTTGCCAGCGTAATGGGCGGAAGGGCGGCCGCTCCCGTGCTTGCAGTTTATGCACTGTTGCGCGACCTAGCTATGTATTTGTTTTCTGGTCATAATTGCAACTGCCCAGGTTGTATACAGGGTGTACCTAACCAGATCGCTAGCAAAAACTTACCGTTATTGTGTAACCAGCGTTCTGGTTACACCCCCTGTATTTTTATATTTTTTGGATAAACAAAGGTATAATTTCAATTAGGTTTATTAGAAATTTTATTTCAGACTAGCTCACACGCCCCAGGGAGCGATTTCTTTCAAACTTTTTTTTAGTACGAGTAGGTACAATAGCAGGTTCATTTTAGAAAAAACTTGCATGCAAAAGCCTGTATGTCTGTTTCAGTCAGTCAGTTTCTACTTTTATAATCCAGAAGTTCTTAATTACTTATTATCGATATTACTAAAATCAAGAGTATTGTTTATTCATGAGTCAAATGTAGCTTGCTACATTGTAGAAGGCTCCACACTTTATTATCTTAATTAATAGAAGGACCTTGTATGTATCGCAAAAAACAATATCTCCATTTTGAAGTCTAGGTGTCTACGTAATAAGGGCACGTGTTTCTGTTTGCGGTAAAGCCCCATCGCACTTCAGAGTTGGATGATATTAGTTCTCGTTCTCGCTAGGACAAAGGCGATAGAGGTAGGCGGAGGCGGAACGTTAGCTGTATACAGTATGCGAGTGTGCAGTGCTGCGGTCGACGGCGGCGTGTTTAACAATGCGGCGAGCGTGCGGCGCGGCGGCGTGCGGTGTGCGGCGGCGCGGCGTGTCCGCACGCTGCCGACACGACTCGCTCGTACTTCGAACACGCTCGCACCGTTCGCCTCCTATGCACGCCGCGTACTTCCCTTTGTGCTTATCACACATTTACATATGCTTCGCCTGCTCGCCGCCGTGTTCGAGCATTGAAAATGTTTCATGAATAAATTTGTAATCCAATTCCAGGCTTAACTTTTTAGCCGATCGACACGAAACGCCAAACGAAAGCTAATGAATACGGACTTTAAACTTGACTGAATTGAAGGTTGAAACAAACACGAAAGTTGAAACGATCTCCGGTTTTGTGATTTGTCATAAAAAGTGTGCGAGTTGCAGCCCTTTTTCGAGTTTCCTCGTTACGGGCTAAGACGAGAATCATTAGGAATTAAATTTCCCCTTTCATTAGTCCCTCAACCCTCGTATAATTCCGGACGCGGAGCAATAACAATATAAATCCCCCGTCGCGCCGAGCGGGGGATTAAGGCTTGTCTCGACCCTAATTTAGGGCTGCCCCCGCCCCGGATTAACGAAGTGGCGGAATCCGCTAGGGTTGTCGCTGCGCATAAACTTGTTACGTGTTTAATGTTTTATTGACGGGTAGCGACTAGCGAGGGAGCCCTCATTTAAATAACAGAGCGGCACACGCGTCCTTATAACGATCACCGCGCCGCTAGAGCTTGACCTCTTGCGCCCTCTGCGTTCAGTTTTACACATTGTTCGTACTCCAGCGCCTGTTTATAATTAGAACATTAATTACCTACTATCAAAATATTCTAATGAAGCGTTGCAAAGTTTTGCTTCCCACTAATATCGGATTCCTTTCCTGTTCCATGACGTGCATGGAGTTGCGGTTAGATTATAATATTATTCATTAAACTAATTAAATCTACATATAAACATACCTTGTAAAAACAAAAAAAAATTAAATAGAAGGTATTTCATATCAGGAAAAACATCCATGCAAAAAATATCTAAATTACTTTAAATAAAATTAATATTCACAATTAATAAAGTAAGATAACAAGTCAAAAAACGTGCTAAATCGAATGTGAAATACGGTTGCTCATAATATCTCGTTATGTTACGTATTTTAAACGGTCGTTCACCCTGACAAATTAATTTTTCGATCTATTACTTCGTGGAGGCGAATCGTTGTGAGGTGGAACGAATTGTTTATCCCCGGTATTAAGTCGTAGCGGGAGTGTCGAGCACATATTGCAGACGAAGAAACCTCAGAGGGCTCCACGCGCCCTCCCTTCACGGGATCACTGGTAAATGAGCCGGCATTTGTCAACACGTCTCACCCCAATACGCTGACGGATTATTAGATTTTATACAAAAAAATGTAGTCTCTAGCTCTTCTTTTAAATTAAAATAAACTTAGTTTTTTTTTCATTTAATTTTTACGTTTAACTGTCTTGAGTCTGTTTATAGTTTTAGATAAAAGTTTTCAGGAAGCGTTATTGAATTACATATTTATTTACACGATTGGTTCGTAGATTTTAAAGAAATATAATTAATTTAAACAATCGTTTTGTTAGTTTTGAAATTGTTTATCTTTCACTGTTTTCATTTAACAAAGTTTCATTTCATTTTCACTTCAACGTAGCGTCTATTTCAATTTTCCACGAAGTACCTACTTAGGTAGCCTATTTACCTTCAGCGAAACGAAAGTTATTCTGCCATATTTAGACGATTTATTCCTTTAGTGCCAATTTTCCAAACGAGTTAGCTCGACGTAACTCGATGCGGCGTAATTTATTTAAGTAATTTTAACAAAGTAGAACCGCGTACACCGTATTAAAATTTGCCTCGCGACCGCAAAGTAGACGCTAACACAAAATTAAAGTCGTCGACACTTAAGGGCTTCGTAGTTTCGAGGGGACTGGGGAGTTGAATTTTCTCTCGGAATTTCGAAATGGCGGATGAGTTTCGCAAGTCAACTCAATTATCGTTTTAATTAAGGCGCTGCTTGCCACGTGACGTTTGTTTGCGTGCGTGAAAGCGATCGCTCCCCGCGGCCCCCGGCCCCCGACCCGCTGTTAATTGTGCTAATTACTTCTGAAATGGTGGAAGGGTAGAGCGAGATTACTTATCGACGGCTTCCACCGAATTTATTTTGGACCACATACCTACCTGAACCTTGCGTTTATTATTAAGTGTTTAACGAAGCCTGCTTGTTGGGATTATACTCTCGAATAAACAAAGACTGAAGAGTCGTAGACTTGAAGTTGTTTTCAAAATGTAGAGTTTTGATGGCTCCTTTTTGCCACTCCTCGGAGCCACTTTATCCACTGCGCTCGTCCCCATTCTACAATGCCTTAAGAAGGACGCTTGTTCATTTACAAAAGTATGAAAACAATGATACGTTTATTCTTTTATTTATTTAACTAGCTAGGTAATACCCGGCATGCGTTGTAATGTGATTCTCGCGCCACCTATTGTACGTTGGTATTGGATTTAGAATGAATAAATAGTTGAAATCAGAAGCCTTCCCACAACTCCCAACAATAACTGTACCAACTCAATCGATTGGATGATGCTCGAATAGGTACATAGGCGACGAATAGATAGATAGACAGACAACCTTTTTTAATTAGGTAGGTATAGGTAGATAATAGCGTTCGTCACAGCTTCGCTTCATAAATCCTCTTTACTTGCTATCCCGTAAGGGTTTTGAAAAATCCGGCGTTGATGAGTCAGTCAGTGAGTTAGACAAGACTTTTTTGTATAGCTATATTTACCTAGATAAGATGTTAGATATATCTACCCAATACAGTGTTTATTTGTTTCCAAAGTAAAATAGAGCGCAGCTTTGAAACTAACTAGGTACTAGGTATAAATAAATGTAAAGCAAACTCTGTGAAATCGTAATAAATCCGAAATAATTTTATGTTACTGAACAAACAGTACAGCGCAATGAGCATATAGTTTTATTGGGCAAGTTTCCAAGCGGTGCATTCGCCGCGTCGTCGGTATGAGTCGGAGCAATCAGCGAGTACAAGCGCGCTCGTAGAGTACGTAGAGCGGACGTAATGGGCGCGCACTTGTCGCTTACCGCTTGTACTGTAAGAGACGACCTAGCTATCTATGGCTCGGCTGTGCTATGAAATATGAATAAGCACATTCAAGTGTATTTATTCCCTGCGACGGCTGCGAGAGAGACTCTTGGTTGACCTGGGAAATAACCTTCTGTTTGTTGTGCTTATTCGTCTTCCTTTACAACCTCTCCTACAGCTAAAGGTCACTGGTCCAGATCTCTCATAAATGCCTCCATGCCCATTTCAGATCTTTTTTCTTTTACTAGTAGGTAGGTGGTACTATCTTATTGTTATGAATTAGGCCACTTTTTTGTTAACTTGTAGGTTGACAATTAGATAAGTGGTCTCTCAGTCTACTAGGACTCGTGCTGACATCTATCGTGGAGGTATCTGACGAGAGGCAAGTGAGACTCGCTCGAGTGGTGTCAGGTGGCAAGGGCTCGCTCGAGTGGTGGCGGGTGGCAAGCGAGGCTAACTCGAGTGGTGGCGGGTGGCAAGCAAGGTTCGCTCGCGTGGAGCCAAGCGGCAAGCGAAGCACGCACGGGTGGAGTGCTGCGGCCGTGAAACTCGTCAGCTTGACAACGAGCATCAGGCAATTTGGTTATTTGGGGTCGGCCGTAAACCGATAGCGAGCGCAGTAAACGCAATCCACCACTCGCGACTATAAACTTTACGAGTCACGTAAAAACACGTTCGAAATGCCGACTCGGTACCATAAATTTATGCTAATGTATTCTTTATAGGAGTTTAATGTGTATTCAGGAATTCCTTCATTATTTATGTATACGAATGAACCGGTAAAGTTAATTTTAAAGTCTCGCTGCGCCCCACGGTTAACGCGATGCTAGTGATTAATTTTTTGTTTTTATGTTTTTGTGAATCACGCTTCCGACTCACTTGGCGCTGCTTTACAAATAATTACTTGGCAAGCCGCAGGTGGCTGGTTAATGAAAGCATTATGTACGATTGTATGAGAAAATGAATTATGTAGGTAGGTACGTAGTTTCGTTTGAGATCGGTTACGATTCAATTGCACGTAAGTAGTTCATGCCACACGTCAAACCTATCCACAAAAGAACATTAAAGTTAATAGGACACGATAAAAGTTTCGATGACGGCCACATAAAACCGAACAGTATGGATTCGGAGGCCGCGATAAAAGTAGAAAGCGTGTCGTGTAAATCACGTAACTTTTCAAAACTATTATTCCTGAAATATAGTCCGAACTCAATCCGTACATTTCCGAGCGGTGGGCGGTCTATTTATCTATTTCCCCCGCTTCCGCCCCCGAGCGTCCGGTTAACCGCCCCCCTTCCGGTTAACCGGCGGCGGCGCGGCGTGCGCGGCTAAACGGCTCGTCGCGTGACCGCAGACAATAAGCCCGGCCGGCGTTAACAGCGCGCCTGTGTGTTGCCACTTTATACGTTACGTCACAGCCTCACACCTCGCCTCTCGCCGCCTCGCCCCACGTGTGTGCAGAGACGCGAGGCGACGAGGCCGCGACCTCCGACGAACAGAACAGTAGCCGATAAGTCGTGTTGTCGAAGCTTGTAGAGCCTTGTTTAGCGCCGCAGTATCATCCTCGCCCCCGCCTTCCAAACTCCCAGCCATCGTACCCGGCTCAATTGCCTTTTTCTTGAGGTCGACCCACGTAATAGGATAAAGTACAGATTAGCTCTATCCGCTTTACTGACGAAAATGAAAAAGGTTTTCACGTACATATTACAATACAGGCAGTGTACCTACTTATTTGGATATTATTAAAGCTTTGATCTTCTTGCCGTATTACTAACGTAAACATTATGCTACATAATACATTAATATTAATATTAATATCAAATTTGAGATATAGGCACGTGATTCTTTGAAATAACATTTGAATAGATAGGTACACGGTATAGATATAAAATGATATAGGATTAGGAGTAAGTAATAAGCCTAACTACCGAGCTTAATTCATACTTTAATATTCATAACAGGTAAACCAATATATAAATACAAACAAGGATCAATTGCTATCAGTAAAATGGATGTTATTAACATTTAGGTATGTAGCATTGGCGCATATTAAAATAACGACATAGCCACAAGACATTGTACCCAAACGAACGACTCGAAGGGGCAACATAAAATACGTTCAATCGAATCCGACGCGTCACTTTACGGCGCGCACCGTGGGTCTCCCGAAATAGCACTAGGTAGATACTTGAAATTCGATATCCAATGCCGTGGAGTTCGGGTGCTCGTAAAATTAGGGCTTCGGTTCGGGTTCACACTAATAAACGCCAACCGTGAATCTACGTTCTCTCTGTTTTATTTACGTAAGGAACAATATTTTCTTTATATACCTCCGCTACGTGCCTCTATCTTATCAAATAACCAATAATATTGCCTCTATAAACTACATCCACTTTAGCTATAAACTTATGAAGACAACGTATTTACTTCGCTATCGTAAAAGGGGTTTCTTGTGCAGTAATGAAATGGCTCGACTGAAATTGTTTAAGCTGCTATAAAACGGGCTCGATTCGTGACGTGATTCGTACCCATTACTGAGGCACGGCCGCAAATAAACTTGAATCTGAACATAAAATGATATTGTCTGTGTGCGAGAGGGCGGGCCGTAAGTCACAGCGGGCGGCGACAGGTTGACGGCGTGCCGAGCAAATTAACAGCTTGCCACTAGCCTCTAACTTAGTGCCTCGTAAAATTAGGCCCCGCTAGGCCCCTCGAGGCTGAGCCTGGCCTTCTATAAGCTGCTCCGAGAAATTCGGATTAACCCCGAGCCATTTCTCATTCGAGATCAGTTACGACATAAGCGACTTCGCTGCACCATGGTGTTAGGGGTGAATTGTCCGACGGTATTAACATTAACCTACTTCCATGTAGATTTGTAGAGCATAGGAATTGAAAATACATCTTATCGTACGATAACTTACTGAATCGAGTGTTCTGAGTCGTTGAGCAAAATTAACACGTATTAAAAAAACCGGCCAAGTGCGTGACGGACTCGCGCGAATGTTCCGTACCTTGGAAATGTATTGTATTGTACCGTGTAATTATATTGTTGCTTAAATTATCTCAGCCTGCAAATGCATGTTTGTTATCCAAAAAATATGTGATCCTATAAATTTCTTTTTTCTTGTTGAAGTACGGAACCGTAAAAATTGCAAGATTATTCCGCTTACGCTGTATACCCAAACATTAGGTATTATTATTATAAGTCTCCACAAATCGCCATGAGCTCTCAACTGAATATTGATAATCCGAGTAATTGATGCGTGAAACCATTCTGAGAAGTTGGAGTGTGCTGTACACACTAGGTACACATCCGCGAATACATTTCGTATCGCAGTGTCAACACGGGCGGAATCAGCAAGAGCGGCGATCGTTGGACACGTATATGATTATTTCATTAGTTCGTATTTGCGCGCTCATTCGAATGTAGCGTCCGCCCTTCCCCTGGTGGCCGAGCCAGGGGGGCGATGACCACTCCCGGAGCTAATCATGCGGTCAGTTTGTTCTGCCTCAGCGTGTTTTGATATTGATATTGACTGTAGCGCTCGCATCGCTGCGCGTCGATTTATTTGCGAACAATGATCGATTGATTGCTATACGAGTATACTACGTAAGCCTGTAAACGTTTTGATTATGTTTACCGACTCTTATTTGCTAAACCAACAGGCCGGATACCGCATGCATATTAAATGAAACGTGTTATAGTTTATATTGAATGGTGAATGTTTCTTGTTGCAGAGAAATTCAATATCCCCGGGTGAGAGAGAAAAGTATCGAACAAGAAGTCCAGCAGAACCAGACCATAAGAAACTTAAAAAAGAAGAAAAGGATATGGGTCATGTAAGTTAACTTGCCACAGTAATAAAATACCTACTAAAAGTAAAAGTAGAGTGTTGAGTCTTAGCTTAGATAGGTACCTACTGTGAGAGAGTTAGAGAGTTAACTTAACTACTGAAAGAAAAACTTAAGACCACTACAGATTTATCTTGCAAGAAAAATCTGTAGTGGTCTTCTGATCATTTATAATTTTTTTAAGTTCAGTATGAGGACGCTGCAAATTTTTTTTTTTCTGAAATGTTTCTAGTAATGTTGCGCTTCTTAAAAAGTATAACAACTACTTCTAAGGGTCTTACTAATATCTAAATTGTTTTAACTTTTTCAGGAACTAGTGGTAGACGACGCGAGCGAAGAACCGACCTCACCTCACAATGGAGCGCCTTCGCCGCGTGAAAACGGACTGGATAAATTACAGCCTAAGAAAGAACACCCACCTCACAGCCCTAGGTAACACTTGCTTCTATCACTCATTTTTACACTAGTAACCTTTAATCTAAAACAGTCAGTCATCCATAGCAACTCAGCAAAATTTCCCCTTAGCCAGCGATGTAAATGTGAACCCATGTCTTTGCCCTTAGCCAACAATCATTGAACACGACTGAATCAATAAGATAATGAATAAATAAAAATAAATATAGAAGTAGATCAAAGTAACTCAACATATTGTTGAGTTGTTTATTATTTTCAGTGAGCTACAAATTAATAAGTATTTAGTTAAAGTCGTCCCTTATAAATAGATGCTGTGGAGTTAAAAGGATTCATGTAACATTATCAAATACTCTGGAAAAAATGCTAGAGTAAGAGTAGGTTTTAATAGGTAAGTATATTATGAACGTTTGTAAAAACAACACTGCTGACAAGGACTGCGTTCAGGCTCCAACTCTGAATATGTGTGTGAGTCAGATGAACTCGCCCATGCTTAGGTAAACACATTCAAGTGTTGGTGAACGTAATTGTTAAGTAAATCTTTTTTCCCTGTAATAGTTACTAACTTTAGTTTAGTACTTATCAAATTTTACGCGTAAAAAATTAACCCACAGATGTCCAAAAAAAAGATTTATTCATTTTATTTTAAAACAGTTACAAAAACGCCACGTAACATTTGAAGGGTAGCAGATAATCTGTATAACATGTATTGAGGCCACTCGCGACTCACAGTACAACGTTGTACGCGATAAATTCGTGATAATCGCTCCATCCATTTAAGGGAAGCCTTAGTTTGTAAACTATCCGTTACATTTGCTGGAAGGTCAACGATCGTAGCCGAAAGTTAATCTAGTTCTGTGAATCAATTACCAGCGTTAGTCCTGTTACGACAATGAGATTAGACACGGCTTGATGGATAACCGATGATAATCTTCACGCAAACTTATGGTTACGCTTACCAGCGCCTAACCTCGTGGGAGCCACTCGAGTCTACCCCAATTACTGCGGCTTATACAAACAGTTTAATGAACTAATCCAACAAAAGCAGCTCATTTGTTGCGTTGCGTAACCAAATTGTGAAGGTTATTTTCGTTATCGCTTTTCCTGGTGTTTAGACATCTGTGAGAAGTTGAGAAGTTTGTTGCTCGTTGCTCGATTGTTACAAACTAAACTCCTTTCATAATAATATTTTTGGAGAGCTTAGTCGTTCGTAATTTTCTTTTAACTAAATATTTTGATCGTGACCTACGAGTGCAATTCTTAACTTTGCTCGTAGGTAGTCTTTTTAACATTTTCCGCGCATTCCGAGTTTATATCTCTTCATTATTATCAACAACCCATCACCGGCCCACTGCTGAGCATGGGGAATGAAAAGCTTTTAGGTAGGTACGCCACGTTGGCCAAGTGTCATCCATCAGACTTCACTCACCTTTCAGAACATTATGGAGAACTCTCAGGCATGCAGATTTCCTCACGATGTTTTACTTCACCGTTAAAGCAAGTGAAAATTTACGTAACTCCGAAAAGTTAGACGCATTTTAGTAAGCGGACTAAGTCGCGGGATTAATTATAAGAAGGTATCTGTATTACGATGTTTTATAACATACCTATACCCACATAAATAAGAGATTTACAATACGTCAATAATTAAGGTAGTAAAATGTTGTAAGTTATAATTATTTTTAATTATTTACATGTATACATAACATACCAACTACGCATAGTATAAATAGCGACCTGAATACATCATTAATTCATTATTACCATTTAAGTTATGAATATAAAATATACCTACTTGTAGAAACGTTCATGCCCTTTTATTTTAGCAAAGCAAAGGTGCAATGCATATGAGCTTAACCTAGATACATTTAAATTAGTGCATGTAATTGAAATAACTTGACTGTAAAATGAATATTAAGATGCTTATTTTACGTGCATTTTATTGACCTCAAAAACGTATTAAACGCAATGCTAAAGGCTCATTAATTAAAGTAGTTATGTTTTGCTGAAACTATAGTCTCCTAGAAAGCCTAGATATCTTTCATTTCTGAATCTTACGATTATTTGAGAATTGACTTTAAAACCAAAAAAGATTGCCTCCAATTGACAACAGCTTTTTCAGTCCAATCCAATTCAATAACCTGTTTATGGCCATAGGCCTTTTCAAGAGCTCACCACCCAACACGGTCTTCCGCCTTCCCCATCCACCCCATGTTTTACACGATAATAAAACTAACTTTAGACTTTCAACTTTGGTTATTTCAGGTCAGGTACATCAAGTAACGCGTCAACGCCGTCAGCAAAAAAGTTGGATGAGAAGCCAAGCACGCCAATCTCCAAGCCAGTGACCCCAACGTCCGGTGCGAGCGGCGTCGGAGCGGCGGGGGCGCCTCTCAAGGCCGCAGTGAAGCCGCCGGCACTACAGTACCCTTACCTGGGAAACGGCGCCCACGATGCGTACGGACTCGCGGGGTACTCGGCGAGAGCTGCGTTGGCGTACGAGCCTTTGCGTCCGCCGATCGGACCGGCTGCGCTTGCGCCGATACCGGGGGGCAAACCGTAAGTTTTAATCTGTACCCATTCACTACCTTCTAAATTATTAATAGTTAGTCTTTTTTGTTTTAGTTCTCATTACTCGAAATCATCGAATTTAGGCTTACTTTTTGCTATTTCAATCGTCGACTTTGATAAAATTCAATCCCTTGTAAGCCAAGGCAAATGTGTGACCAGAAATTTACGTGGGCGAAGCCATGAGCAATCGTTACTTTATTGGGATTATGTTTCTATGAAGTTGTGGCAATTTTTTTGTATACAATGTCTAAACTAAGAGTACCTATTGTAATAAATTTAGTTGCTATCTTTTGTCAGGGAGCAATATCAAAGATGTATTTAGCCTGTGTACCTACCTACAAAACAATGTTATATAATGTATTTGCTCTTCCCAAACTTCACTCGATATTTTTTAAATAAGGGGTTTCTTTTTATGAACGCACACCTTGCGTAGATAAATAAAGTCGCATTTTCTAAAGAGACCTCATTATTTACAACAAAACAACTTATTTGCAGTGCCTACTCATTCCACGTATCGGCGGAGGGGCAGATGCAGCCGGTGCCGTTTCCGCCTGACGCGCTGATGGGGCCGGGCATCCCCCGTCACGCGCGTCAGGTCTCCGCGCTTGCCCACGGCGAGGTCGTCTGCGCCGTCACAGTCTCCTCGCCCACCAAATACGTGTACACCGGCGGCAAGGGCTGCGTTAAGGTGTGGGACATCAGCCAGCCCAGCAAGGCGCCCGTCAGCCAGCTGGATTGCTTGGTGAGTGGGTAACTGTCGGCGTCCACTTGTGCTACCTACTAGATATCTGCTTCTCGCTCTGGCGCGGTAGAATGCGCATCTAGTTGTCTCGGTCTCCATCTCCTCGCTTGCCAAAATGCACTGGCGCCAAAGGCTGCGTCAAGGTGTGGGACATCAGCCAACCCAGTAAGGCGCCCGTCAGCCAGCTGGATTGCTTGGTGAGTGGGTAACTGTCGGCTTCCACTTGTGCTACCTGCTAGATATTATCTGCTTCTAGCTCTATCGCGTTAGATTGCGCATTTAACTGTCTCAGTCTCCATCTCCTCGATCGCCAAGTTCATGTACACTGGTGGCAAAGACTGCTTCAAAGTCTGGGACATCAGTCAGCCAGCCGAGACGGCAGGAGCTATCGGGGTCCAGTTAACATTTAAAATATCTCTATCTCGTGTTATATCTACAATGGTTGCGTTTTCTCCGTCTCATTTGTCTACCCAAAGGATTTGAGCAGATATCCAGTTCACTGGAGAAGGTATACCTACCATCCTTCTAGGGTTGGCTTCTCCGATATCAATGGGTAAGCCAGTATCAAATATCCCTAGCTTGTATTAGGTACTTTAAGTACGCTTTGGTAAAACTGTAATATAAGTTGTCCATCCCTTGAACTATGAAGAAATCTCCTCGAAATCGAAAATTAAAAGTTTGGCAAAATATGTCGTTAGATCCAGCATGGCCACAGATCAATTATTATCATCTATCTCAACATTCTACTTCTTCTTACTTTTAACACCAATGCTAATAGTTACCCTCTATAGATTTGAATTTTATCAGAGTAAAGTTTTATACGATCTCTTTCTTTGTTTTCAGCAAAGGGACAACTACATAAGATCAGTTAAGCTGCTACCGGACGGTCGCACGCTGATCGTGGGCGGCGAGGCGTCCAATCTCTCCATCTGGGACCTCGCGTCGCCTACGCCTCGGATCAAGGCCGAACTGACGTCCTCTGCTCCCGCTTGCTATGCCTTAGCCATCAGCCCTGACTCAAAGGTGATTATTGTAGTTAATCTATGGTTTTATACTTACCTTATACTTATATTCTAACCCAAAACACATAATATAACGTAGAAACTTTGAAGATATGGTGATAGCTACTCACTAGCAAACCATTTTAAAAATTTTAAGCACTGTTTCAACATATATTACCTATTAAACAGACTATGCCAACTCCAGTTATGCGATTGGATGACTCAAAAAGATACACTAAAAGGTCTGACGCATTATTGTATATTATGTTATTTAAACAAACACATTGGGTAAATATATTTCCAGTTTAAGGCACACGAAATCGTCAATTTGATAGCAACAATTCTGAACTAGTTAAAGCAGGTCTTGCAAAATTCTAAACATCTTATAAAAATCTGTTTAGTTTGTTCTTAATAAAAAAAAACCTTTATTTTTGTCTTCTGTACTTACTCTACATACTGTTTTAAGCTAATGCATTGATCGGCTAAAACTTATATGGTTAGGTAACACCGTAAATGATAGATCGAGGCAGTTATCTTCTAAGGCCAGAGCCCACAAAGGGCTGTAGTTCCGATGATGGGAATGACTATTCGAATGTCAATATTACAATTCCAGGTATGCTTCAGCTGTTGTTCAGACGGCAATATCGCAGTGTGGGACCTCCACAACCAGACCCTGGTGCGGCAGTTCCAAGGCCACACGGATGGTGCCTCTTGTATCGACATATCCGCGGACGGCACTAAGCTGTGGACCGGCGGACTCGATAACACTGTCAGGTAATTTAGACAAATAGATAGATTTATTAACTCTTTATTGTATCTTAAACCAAGAAGAAACATACAAGATATATAGATACTACACTATATACTACATAGTGTCTCTGCCTAAACGAATATACATATAATAGTTGGTATGGCAGAGATTCTGAAAGTCTACACCTGAGAATAAACAATAATTGTGGCCCTAAAATCAATTAGTTTACGAAATGCTAAAAGGCCTCAAATCAGACTTTTTTTAACATTGATTAATAATAATAATCAAGCAGTGGATTTGTGAAACTTAGCAAAAAAAAATATATCTGTTGCACTTTTTTATGGTGAATTTTGTGAAAATGAAACAAGTATTAGTCGATACTACTTTCATGTGGCTAATAATACTGCTAATTTAGTTCAGTTTATTATAAAAAATGCAGTACTGTTATGACACGGATTTTTGTACAAAAACTATTTGAAACAAAAAAAGAGGTAGAGCCAGAGCTTAGAGAATAAATTCTGGATTACAAATTCTGATCTAGCCTGAATGTCTTGCAGGCTGCAACTGAGTAAATCTTTTTAGACTAGTACTCCGTCGATATTCAGGCCCTTTGGATTGATTGTCAGTTATTGTGTTCATTGGTCACTTTATTAACCTTTCCGCATATTGTTACAGATCTTGGGATTTAAGAGAAGGCAGACAATTACAACAACACGACTTCAGTTCACAGATATTCTCCTTAGGATATTGTCCCACAGGTAAAAAAACTTTCCTTTTTTTCTGACCTACCTACATAGATATATTTTATAACATTGCCTTTAGTTATGCCTACCTATAGTGATCTATGGAATCAGATATTTTTTAGGTAAACTGCTAAATTACAATTAGTTTATTTATTTAAAACTAGAGGATGTCTGCGACTTCGTCCGCTTGGATATAGGTTTTTAAAAATCCCGTGGGAACTGTTTGATTTTCCGGGATAAAATTCCTATGTCAATTACAGGGACGCAAACTACCTCGGTAACAAATTTCATACAAATCGGTTAAGCGGATGGGTTTTTAGGAATCCCGTGGGAACACTTTGATTTTCCGGGATACAAAATAGCCTATGTCCGTCCCCGGGATATAAGCTAACCCTGCACCTTTCGTCAGAATTGGTTATACTGTTGGGCCGTGAAAAGGTAGCAGACAGACAGAATCACTTTCGCATTTATACTATGGATTACAACAATTTATCACAAAAAATGGTCAAACCTCCAGCGAAAAAAAATTACAGTTACGGTTTTCATGGTACAGATATTAATTCCCATAGTTAATTATTGTAGAAAAGTCAAGTCAAGGGAGTCGATATTTTGTTTCAAGGCTAATGTTATTTGAAACGCTATTAATTAATAGTTCTTTGCATTTTTAACGAAACGAAAAGATTTCTTATAAAATTATTGCCTAATTACCATGAAATTAACAATTTTAATTTTTATTGCTCTAATTTTACGATCGTTCTAATGGTTTTATTAGTGGTTAACAAAACTGGATGTGTAAATTTATGACCTCTACACGGTTGAATGATTCTTCCAAAGTACCGTTTCGAAATATTGAATGTGAATAAATCGTTTAATTATTTATCAATCTATAGCGTGTGAATCTTTAGATACAGAATAAAATAATATGTTATGCATGAAGTATGTAAAATGTATTTCTGATACAGAATATTATTATAGCTATTTTGCCTATTGTGCTATTTATTACTTTGCCTGCTTTAAATGCAGTTTGACCACTTTCAGCCATATCCATTCATTTTTATGTTTCTAAAGATGCCTATTTTGGTTTCTTGAGGAAGTTTTATAAAAATACTTGATCTTCTGGGAAGCGTTGATCTACGAAATCGTACTAAAGCACTGTTGGATTTCTTAAGCCGCCAGTGTATTTACTAGCCATCGGTGCCATGTCAGGAATTAGCAAAGTTCGCAATTGACAGTCACGTCTTATGACTTTGATTTTTTGTTTGAACATTTAGTACGCACGTACATACGTAGTAGTTACAAGGTAGGAGCATCACGTTCGTCTTTCTAATGAATGACGAAAGTTTATGTGTATGTGTATGATATAATAAGTATTTATATGTGTATTTAGATCACACTAATATAATATTATAAAGGCAATGTTATAATGGCGAAAGTTTGTGTATGTGTGTATGTGTGTGTGTGTGTATGTTTGTTACTCTTTCACGCAAAAACTCCTGGACGGATTTGGCTGAAATTTAGAACGGAGATATTAACGGATTATACCCTGGATTAGCGCATAGGCTACTTTTTATCCCGTAGATATCCATAGTTCCCGTGGAATTTTGAAAAAAAAACTATTCCATGTTTTTCATATGTTGTCCTTCTCTTCGCCAATTTACTCTTAGAAGATTTTGTTCAAATATTTTTTACATGTAAACTCTTATAACATATGAATACAGGCGTCAATGTGTAGCCTGCAGAAGGGTCATTCTTGTGACATCCTCCGATTGAGTAGCACGCCAGTCACAAATGCTCTCTATAGTAACTAATATGAGTAACCTTTTGTCCTCAGGCGAATGGCTCGCGGTGGGCATGGAGAACAGCAACGTGGAAGTGCTGCACGCGGTGAAGCCGGACAAGTACCAGCTGCACCTGCACGAGTCGTGCGTGCTGTCGCTGCGCTTCGCGTCGTGCGGCAAGTGGTTCGTGTCCACCGGCAAGGACAACCTGCTCAACGCCTGGCGCACGCCCTACGGCGCCAGCATCTTCCAGGTGTGTACTCTACTGCGACATGTCACAAACACCAGCTGTTGTGCGTGAAGCTGAATGAAGGGGCGACGGAGCGAGTCTTCAGGCATAGCCGTTATAGAAACAGACGTTATAAGAGCATGGCGTTATAAAAACACAAACGCCAATTCCAATTTCTTTTATGTAGTTATTATTCAAATTTTTACGTGTGTTTTACCAGTGAAGGCTAATAAATAGGGTTATCTACTCATGTGGTAAAAATACGAATTTAACGATTATGTCAGATCAATTCACACTTTTACCATTAACACTTGGTTGGAATTAATCGTAGCTTGTGTTTTTACAGTAAAATAGATTCAAAAGTATTGAAGTACATAGTCCAAAATGTCCAAAACAATTTTCCTTCCAACGGCCCACAGACAGTTTGATCATTGATCGTTAAACGAATACTAATCGAAGTTGTTTGTTGCAGTCAAAGGAATCATCATCGGTGCTCAGCTGCGACATCTCGTCGGACGACAAATACATAGTGACAGGCTCAGGGGACAAGAAGGCCACAGTGTACGAAGTGATCTATTAGTGCGCGACAGGACACTCGGACTACGAACAAACGAACTGATCAAAGTGCCGTGACCGCGACGTGGTCGTGACGTGATCGTGACGTGATCGTGACGTGACGTGACGTGACCCGCGCGGGACGTTCCGCGAGCATAGCGCGGAAAGTGGTGATATAGCTTTAGTGTATAGAGTATATTGGGAAGCCTGTATGTACTTATGCGACTTGTTTATATAGATTAGTGTGCGCGGTTTATGTTTATTTGTTGAGCGCCCGTAGTGTATGTTGGCAGCAGATCTCAAAATGATGATTTCGTTTCAATATTGTTGTAAAATGCTCATATTAAAGAAAAGATATGCGCAAATTATATATGGCTCGTTTTATTTATCTAATTACCCACCTTTTTACTACTGATTACATTACTACAATTGGATTAGCCATCTATGATGTAAGCAAACCTGTCATCCCTAAACATGATCATAAATAAATTATTGTAGCAGATAAGGAAGAGGAAATAATAGGCATAGAAAGACACAAAGTCAAAGACTTCAAAAAAATCGTAACAGGGCTCTCTCCGTCGCTCGTTTCATACAATCGTAGTTCCAATTTCATTTGAATACTAAGCAATCAAAGTCCATGAAATTTTGCAGACATATTCTAGAAACTAATATCTGTGCCTGTGGTGTTTTAGTTTTTTCTAAAAATATGTAGTTTTAAAATTACAGGGGCTCAAAGATTTGTATGAAAATTTTTAAGACCGCGTAACTTTGAAACATACACACGTCTAGTCTGTCATACACCTACCATTAGGACCATGTCTGTCATACACCTACCTAATGACAGACTAGACCAGCTGGCTGGTCTAATGTAGCAGTCTATGGTGGATTCACAATTTAGGAATTTTAACTGTGGCTAATTCAGCAATTTCGCTTATTAATCCAGTAATTGTAAAAAAAAAACTGGCAAAAAATAAGTTCCTCAAAGGTTTAAAAATCTAACTGGCGAACTCACCGCAGTTCGGCTGGCTGGTTTAGTTTACAAAGCCACTTTATTACATAGGTACTTTTAGCTTTTATTAAGCATCTCCTGGTCTTGAGAAATTTAAATTAGTAAATATTTAATGTTAGGCCATGTTACGGTTACGTGGAGAACGCGTACAGGTAAGCGCAGTATGGGACGACATCCTGCCCGCTGAACCGATGACCTGAAGAAGGTAGCGGGGAGCGGGTGGATGAGGAAGGCGGAGGACCGTGTTTGGTGGCGCGCTTTTGGAAGTCCAGCAGTGGACGCATACAGGCTGATGGAATGAAATGGAATGGAGGCCATGTTAGGCTTAGGTATATTATGCTAACAACAATTCTAAAACGCCAAAAGTTTGTACCTGCGGTGGTATCGATAACAATAGTGAATTTATACTCGAAAGTCGAAATAATGAAAAACTTCCAAGTGTCTTAGGTACCTAGATAAAATGACGTCGATTTTGATGTTTTTCCCTAAACTAAACTTAGAGTAGCTATCTGCATCTTTTTCTTTTTAATATTGCTAAAAAAAAAGGACGGAAAGGTTAGGCAAACAATAGGGTCGCGAGTCGCGTCTGGTACCTAAGTACAAAGCCCAGACTCACAAGGTTTGACAGTTCTAGTTTGTCATCCTTTTCTAATTACATTGCAAAGAAAAAGATGCGAATACTCTAAATTTTAGTTGCGCTCTGAATCAGTGCCATTCAGGTTCCAAAAGGTTTTTTTTATAGATAGATGTGTCTGGTCGTGATAACTATTGTTTTATTTTCCTCATTAAGCAGTAGGTGCTTCGAAATAATACCTAAGTATTAGGTACTTATCTGTCGTCATATTATCATAACAAAAATACGTATAGCATCGATTCCAATAACTGAAACGTGATACCATTTTTATCAAGAGATTTCGCTTTAAATTAGCCCTTCAAAAACAACACATGCCCGCTAACGACGGTTTTATCTGACGCACGACGGACAAACACCGTGTTTGCGCTTGATATTTGTTTTATCTCCCCGCGGCAATCCCCAGGGCCATCAAAATATTTGTGATTCAATCCTATACCTACTATGTATGACCACCCTCAGTTTGTATGGGTCGATCAATGAAACTAGCAGTTGGATTATTTTCCTACTACTCAAACTCGTCAAAATTGGTTAAACTGTTGGGCCGTGAAAAGCTAGCAGACAGACAGACAGATACACACTTCCGCATTTATAATATTAGCACAGTTTTGATATCTCTGTCTGTCTGTCTGTCTGTCCGTCCGTCCGTCCGTCCGTCTGTCTGTCTGTCGTTTTCATCACATTATGTGGAACTTACGATTATGTCGAGGCATATCAATCGATTGCGATGTAAGATCTCGGAGTCGAAATCTTTGGGCCAGTAGTATAGGTATCCGGAAGGATCTGGAAAGCCACCTCATTAGCTACTACCTCAAGAAAACTCTGATTAATAAAAAGGGATCATGACTGAGGAATCAATGAGGAACTTCAACGCAGAGACACCGAGAGTACCTATCTACCTACCTACCTACGTGACTAGGAGTGTGCTAGGAGTAAGTATTACCTGTGGATAATAGGCCGTAGGAAATTAATGGTTTTTATTCCGATTATTATATTTACTTCTTTACTATTCTTTCACTGATACGTAGATTTAACCTAGGTACCTATGATTCTAGTAGGTAGGTGGTGGTCTAGGTATACCTAATAATATTATGTACCTACTAATTGATTTACGTTTAAATTCTTCTATGACTGCATATAAGTATTTTCCATCATACCTAGTTAGCGGAAAACAACGTGGTGCTCCGAATAGGGTACCTACATTCGTAATGGATCCATCGGCGATCGGACGTGGACAGATGCTGGCACTGCCAGCCACCGGACCTTATCAGCTTATACACAGTCGGCGGAGTCTGCACATAGGTACCTACATGTACCAGCTACCTATGTAGGTATTTACAACTACAAAGCTATATGGAAATTGTAACAGGTTTTTATTACGCAACTTGCAACAAATGTAAGAATCGTGACGTTGAATTTATAACTTACTAGATGACACTCGCGACTTCATCCGCGTGGATGTAGGTTTTTAAAAATCGCGCGGGAACTCTGTTTTCCGGGATAAAAGTTACCTGTCAATATTCGGGACGCAAGCTACTTACTTCTGTACCAAAATTCATATAGGTACATCGGATAAACGGTCTTTGAGAATCCCGTGGGAACTCTTCTATTTTCCGAGATAGCCTACAATATCCATCCCCGGGGGGTTAAGCTAACTTTGTACCTTTCATCAAAATCGGTTAAACTGTTGGGTCGTGAAAAGCTAGCAAACAGACAGACAGACACACTTCCGCATTTATAATATTAGCACAGTCTTACGATATTATTTATCCTCTTTATGCAAGTAGGTACAACAGGCGGTCCCATTGGTTTTACGTCTTAGCTTCTTAGATGCTTAACAGGGCTCTCTCCGTCATTCGTTTCATACAATCGTAGTTCCAATTTCATTTGAATACTAAGCAAACAAAGTCCATGAAATTTTGCAGACATATTCTAGAAACTAATATCTGTGTCTGTGGTGTTTTAGATTTTTCTAAAAATATGTAGTTTTAAAATTACTGGGGCTCAAAGATTTGTATGAAAATTTTTAAGACCGCGTTACTTTGAAACCGAATATTTTAACAGAAATCTGGAAAACCACAGACATAGATATTAGTTTCTAGAAAATAAATATTAGTTTCGACGGTCGATACTTATAGATAGGTACATTAGTGTGGATCGCACTGTTTGATTAACATAGATAAATGAAGAGTAGTTTGATTTTATTCTAACTATCAATAACACAAAATAAAATCAATGTTGAAGTGTGACTGTATATTCCGTGTTTGTTATCTTTTCACGGCTAAACCGATTTTGAAGAAACGTTCCTACTCCAGCGCAGGGCCTCAGCTACGTATTACCTACTTACTACCTACTTTCCTAAGTATAAACAGATCTCTCTTCATATCTCTCGATATGCACAGCATAAAAAGTAGCAGGTATAGGCAGATACGAGTAGATTGATTTGACTATTCAAAGGTTCTTTCTGATTCTGAAACTTTTAATAAAATAAAAAAAAATCTTTTCAATTCTAGGATACTTTTTCATGTCTCCGCGTATCGTAATCCGAGATGGAAACATAATATAATATGGTAAATATCTATGATAGAATGCGCAGCTCGCGCCAGACACTGGCGGTGCCAGCCACCGGAGAGATAACGCCCACGCCGACTCCGGCTGCGCAGAATTTGCTACAACACGCTATTTTAGGGGTCCGTATCTGAAGGGTGCCAACGGAACCCTATTACTAAGCTTCCACTGTCCTGTCCGTCCATCGCGCGTTGGTTGGTCCATCCGTCTGTCTGTCAGCGGGCTGTATCTCGCGAACCGTAAGAGCTAGTTCGCACAGCGGATAAAAATTGCGCGATTTTTTTTCCTAATTCTGTAACATTTGCAATCGTAAACAGATGCCCGCACTGCGATTTAAAATTCTCGCGGGAAAAATTTATGATTTGATACGCGGAATTAAATTCGTGCGAATATTTTGAGCATTATGGAGGTATATCAAAATTGGCGTTCACCGCATTCGCAGTGCGGGTAGGTGAAATTCCGTACGCGGAAAATAAACCTACTATCCACCTATACCTACTATCAACTATGGTACGTAAGCGATGTAAAGTAGGTCTGTCTGTCCGTCTGTCTGTCTGTCTGTCCGTCTGTCTGCCCGTCTGTCTGTCCATCTGTCTGTCTGCCAGTCCGTCTGTCTGACATTGAAATTAATAACATTGAGAACCAATTTTTCTTTGAACATTCGTATAATCCGTAGTTATATGAATACGAGTAAGTCTATGGCACATTAATATTATTATTAACGACTGGATGATGTTGTTGTTTTCCTCATTATATTTTGCACGCGCGTGGACAGTTGTTCAGTACTTCCGATTGTTATCAGTTATCACAAATTATCAAGGGATGTAAGCGCTGCAAAAAACACCTACTATCAATTCCGCTCCGATCGGAATTTCCGCTTTTTAAGTTTATTTCATGATTTCTAAGGCCTGGCGTAGTGGACTTTTCCATTTAAATGCACAGCTGATGATACCTACTAATCTTACTGAACTGATTTTGATAAAACTAAGATTGGTACGTGGTAGGTAGATTGGAACACCTTATTTCTGCCCAAAAAAGGGGTGTAATGTTTTCAAAGTTCATGTATGTACTTACTAAGTATGTGAGTTTCTTTATCCCGCCATAACTTCGTGGGCACCAATATATGGCTAATTTTGGATGTATGGTACCTATCGTTGGAATCCTTACATTACATCATCATGAGTGGCACTGGCTATGAGTATAATGAGTTTTTAAACTATTAAATCTTACTTTGTAGTTTATTTTTTGGCAAGGCAATCCTTTTAATTTTTTATATAACAACTTCTTGAAAGTAATTCGTTGTTGGTAAATCTAGCAAACCGACTGTTTGGATTACGAGAAAGTTCTAGAGCTTTCTTTGTAATAGGTTAGGTACGTACCTAGATAAATAAAAATATAATTTAATTCTATCTTTCGTAGGTAAACGAACTGTCGCATGCAAACAAACCGATAAATAATTAAAAGAAAGTGAATGATCTACATATCGCATAACAATAAACACACACCAGTTTTTTATTATTTTAAAAATATCTAGTAGGTAGGCAGATAAGTAAGTACATGCTGAGATTGGTTTACCTATTAGAGAGAGAGAGCCAACGCATGTCAGACCTTCGTTACTTTATAAAAGCTGAAATTTTCACTGCGTATTGTACCCAACACTAGAAGGAACATCAGCGATCATGCAGTTTGGGTCATGGTGGCTTTGGGAGTTAACATGTGACAAAGGTGTAAAAAATCTTACGTGAAAGTATAAAGTTTATTTTTTTATATTTATTTCGGAATACTAATAGAAGTCACATCATGCATTGCCAGACACGAAGTTTCGTGGCAACTGGCAACCGCCTGCCGGCCACCCTTAAACTTTAAAAAATTAGATTTTATACTTTGACGTAAGATTTTTTTACGCTTTAATTACCTGTTATCCCCCAAAGCCACCATGATCCAAACTTCACAGGACAGTCGCTTGAACGATAATTATTGTTCTTCTTTTATAAAACTTTCAGCTTTTATAAAATAACGAGGGTCTGGCACGCACTGGCTCTTAATCCATATACCCAATAGGCAAGACGTGATAAAATAAAGTTTGTAGTCTGTACTTTGTATGTATCACCTGAATACCTACATACATATCAACCTTAGCTTAGAGTAAATGACGTGATTACCTAAAGTGTATCGTATAGGTTCATTCATTGAGTGTTGACTGGTGATTAATCGTGGTGGCGACTGACGCGGGCGCAGGCTGCCCGGTAATCGCCGATCGTCTGTTATCGCGTCCGTCGCGCTGTCCGGAGTGGTTGCGACCACTCACTCTGAGTACAGGACGCATCGCATGCGCCTGTCCGTAACTCACCCCGACCGTTTTTCATCTAAAATTTTTTTTTCATAATTATTTTTAAAAATAATCCAAACTGACAGTTCAAACATAATATTTTGTAAGTACCGCCGAAAGTATTCTCTCCAAACTTGAAGCTTTTAAAATCTTCCACTTCTTAAGCCACAATTTTTTTTAAATTTCAGATCCAAAATGTACCGCGAAGATAGCGGTCTGCTTCTTGACGATGCACTCCTGAACGATCAGCTTCTCTTCGAATACACGCCGGTCGAGAGCCTGATCAACTTCGAACTCCCGACGAATCTCAACACCGATTTCGACGCCTGGCAACTCAGTGATGCCGACTTTCAGTGTGATGCGTTTATTAACGCTTTCGACGATTCAAATAGAGATAGTTCAAACTTAGAAGGCAGCTCTCCCGTACTTTTTGACTTCGATAATTTGGACAAGAACCTGGATGACTACCTTCTCGAAGCTCTGACTAACGATAAATCCAGGGATCTTCTGCAGTCCGCGACAGATTCTAACGATAGCGGTAGTGATGCAGATCTAGGACGACTTTCGGTCCTCGGGATCGATTTGGATTCGACGTGCGTGCAAGACATTCAATATCCGCAACAAAGTTTTGACAAAAAGAGTGAAAAAGTGCGTATAGTAATTCAAGATGCAAAAGTGCGTTCGTGGGGTGAGCCGACGTTCTGCCCTAAGCTCGGTGCGTTTCGGTGTCCGGTGGAGGAGTGCGGGAAACTTTACGCGAAGGCGTCGCATTTGCGCGCGCACTTGCGGCGGCACAGCGGCGAGAAGCCTTACCGGTGCACGTGGGGAGGCTGCAGCTGGCGGTTCGCGCGCTCGGACGAGCTGGCGCGACACCGGCGCAGTCACTCCGGTGACAAGCCCTACCGCTGCGGCGAGTGCGGCAAGCGGTTCGCGCGCTCCGACCACCTCGCCAAGCACGGGCGCGTGCACGCTCGCCGCGCCGCCGCCGCCGCCGCCGCCGCCAAGCGAGTCACTGTGCATTCCTACCGTACAAGAAGACTTTTGTAAATCTAAGGTGCTAATTAAGTAGATTTATGCAAACAAACTTCTGTGTTATGGTGCGTCGCAACAATCTAGTTTATAACGTCCTGACTTCGAACGCCTTACCTATCTCTAGATATTAAGTGAATGTATAATAACTAAAAAAGACCTATCTAAAGAAAAATATGGTGACAAGGAATCTTTAAGGTCAAGACAGAGGTCTGTCGTCTGCACTTGGAATGCAAGCCTACTACAAATTTGCGACTGCAATTGCACTAATTTTACATGGTTTTAGTGCAACTGCATTGCAAGTTTCAACTGCCAACTGATTGTGCAGTCCGCATGCATTTCACGCTCTTATGTGTGGTGATACCTACTAGAACTGCACGACGACTGCACGCAAACTGCCTTATCGGTTGTCAGTTTCAATGCAATGTGCCAATTGCAATAAACACATTTCAAGCTGTTATTTTGCTGTTGGCTTGTCCAAATGCAGACCGTTTGTGTAGACCGAAACTAGTATTTTTATAACTAAGTAGGTATCTGTTCTCTCATGAGTCACGACACACCACAACACAGAAGTTTGTTGGCTTCTTTATGTTTTACAAGTGTAATTGTGATCAAGTGAGAAACTGTAAGTTTAGAAAATAACCTATACCGAACCAAAGATCGCGCAGGCGCGTTTTAGTTCTAAGCAAATTATTTCTTAAATTAGGTAGGCAGTTAAGTATTATTCACATAAGTAAAGGAAGGGCCCTGTACCAGAGATTTATGCTCTCATTTTAAATTTCAAAGGTCCAATCGTGGTTAGTTTCTCTTTACTTAGTAATAATTATTATAGGCCTAGGTATGTTTTATTTTATTTATTTATTGATACAGTACAAACAATTTATCAATGTTAGGTACTTATTTGTTACTTAAAATAGCTAAGATAATATAAAGAATGTCGTGCAAACTAATTGCTCATACATGACCTTAGGAATCTCAATCCACCAACTATAAAAGTCATTGTATGATTAGATTGGTAAGTCTTGTTACTTATTACTTAGGTACCTATCTTTACTAAGTATTAAAATGTATGAGGTTCTACTTTGTATAAAGTTGAACAAAATAATAAAAACGAACTGTTTTGTCAATAGCTTTTAAGATAAGTGAACATAATAAAATAATTGATAAACTCTATATACCTACATTGTCTTTAAACCTTAACCATTATTTCGTAGGTAAGTAGAACTCTTTTGGTTTCCCGAGTTCAAAAGTACTCAAGATCACTGCGAGCGTAGTGGATCTTCTACCTGCCTGCGAAAGTCCTCTCAAAATCAGTTTAGTCGTTAAACACATTAGCCCGGAAACACAAACAGCCCAGAGTTTTAAATATACGATTTTAATATCGAGTAGGTACCTAATTGAAATAAAAGGCAGTAATGTAACTATGTATTTCGAAATTACAGACCTCATCCCTTTACCCCTACCACCTCGACCTTCTGACTGCTTGCGACTGTCTGGTCATATGCCTACGGCTGTCTGACTGCAACAGCTGTCTGTCCGACTGCATGCGACTGTCTGATCGACTGCCAGCTGCAACTGTCTGACATACTGCCTTCGGCTGACTCACTGACTGCGAGGCGTGTCTGTCTGATTGATTATATACGACTGTCTGACCAACTGACTGTAAATGTCTGGTGGTTGGCCTGTCACTGTCTGACCGACAGGCTGCGATTGTCTGACCAAATGCCTGCGAATGGTCTGACCATAGGCTTAGCGAAAAAATCGTAAGTCTATGGGTCTGACCGACTGCTGCGTTCGTTGGCAGTGTTGGCACTGTGCGTATTATATTAATCTTACCCATCTTTGCTGTACGCCTTTATCAGATTTTTTAATTAAAACATTTATTATACAGTAGTCACGGATAACTTTAGAAACATGTCCAGTCAAGCAACGGTTAAATAATTCGATTTAAATAATTCATCAATAAACTATTTGCAGAAACTCTTTTTAAAATAACATGTTGTTTTAAGCAATCCACAAAAATGATAAAAACATTCGAAGTTATTTACCAAAACATTCGATTCACAAAGTTACTCAAAACTGTGGGGTAACTTTGTAAGGACAAAATCTGTGTATATCTACCGCTGCTATACCAATGTTACCCGTATGTACTGTATTAAAAAATTACCTATCAAATGGATTATCTGTGGTAAAATAATAAAATAGACTATGGATAATTTACCCGACCAAATAGTATGAACCACTATTGTCATACAATTTAAACTAAATAATAAAGCTATCTAAAATAGCAGTATTATCAATAGATACACGATTCAATTCAACTCGAGATACAAATAAAAATGGTGGTTCAATTCTTAAAACATTTTGTAGATTGAAATAAATTACTCACAGCAAAAGAAACATATTAGAAGTTAGTTAATAGTTTAATGTTATCGCATTATAATTGTGCATCTAGTGCGAGTATATGGTGCATAAGTGAGAGTTGTGAATGACAAATAACAGGTTGTTGAAGACAAGACACCGAAATCGTTGCGATTTTTATTATATACAGTATACTTTCCAAATAGTGAAGAAAAAAATCGTTGAATACAAAAGAATACAGTGTGTCCGGTGCAAACTCACGTTGTTAGTGAATTACCACTAGAATCCTCAGGCAATACAGGCTGGGTGACTACATTTCAATCAGCATGTGACCCACATCTGAGATTTCTCTTCCTTGTATATTGTTGCTTTACCAATATTATCGCTCACCAACCTCAACGTCGCTGCTGCTGAGCTCAATATAAGGAGATGATCGACGAGCTACACTGGGGTATCAGACATGACATTTTATGAACTTGTCACGGTTGACTACAACCTGTGCACCTCAGGGGGGTCTAAGAAAAAACAAGATTTCTGCAAACATTATTCAAATAGCTGCGGTTCTTTCGTATCAGCTTAAAGTCATTAAAAAATCCACACTGAAGTTCTAACAAGTGCCAAGTGAAGTTTGTGAGTAATATAATTAAGTAATTAAATGAGAAAAAGTGAAAATAAATTTCAAGAGACATTGCAGTGAAGTTTCAGTGGTAACCAAAATGAGACTATGGCATCTTTGTATCTCATAAAGTAAACAATGAAGTAGGAATGGCTCATGCAGAAAATCACAGATATATTGTGCAGGTCGGTTAAACACATATTTTAAATTAAACTATAATTTGTATTTAAATCACAAGAAAAAAAAAATTAAAGCATTTTATTTAGTTTTCACTAAGAAGTTTAACTTTTGATGTGCCATATTTGAATGTAGTTTTGTTCTGTATTTAAATTAAGTTTAGCAGATAGTATTTAATACTTTCAAATTGACCTTTGTTCATCTTTTTATCAGTGCTTTGTAATAAATATTGCATTATACAAAGATTCATAGGCAATTCAACACATTGTATGTGTGTTTACTAACATGCTTATTGTTTATATTTATAAAGTGAAATCTTAGATTGTGTCTAAAAATAGGCTGGCATTTCTGTACCTAATTGTATTTCTTTTTACTAAGATAAGTAGACAGTCGAAGTAGGGGACTCATAAATTATATTTCTTATAAAATCGATATACAGAAGGATTTTGTCTGGATACTCACTAATTTAAGACACACACTAATACTATAGTGTTTGTCAATTAACTATATCATGCCCGCAAGCCATGTTAGCCCAGTGGTTAAGAGGTTTGCCTCTTATTTGGGAGGTCAGAGGTTCAATCCCAAGCACATGCTTCTAATTGTTCAGTGTTATGTGCATTTTAAGCAATTAAATATCACTTGCTTTAATGGTGAAGGAAAACATTGTGAGGAAACCTGCATGCCTAAGAGTTTCCCATAATGGTCAAAGGTGTGTGAAGTCTGCCAATTTGCACTTGGCCAGTGTGGTAGACTATGGCCAAAACCCTTCTCACTCTAAGAGGAGTCCTTACTACTTCTTCACACTCCACGCTCTGTAGTGAGCCTCCAATGGGTTGACCAGGATGATGATGATGATGTACTTATAAGAGAGAATTAGTCGTCACCAGGAGGTTTTATCAGTCTTATGTCAGAACTCAGAACCATTCTACCCAATACCCGAATAATGTTTGGTCTGGATCCTACTTGTATCCCAGTAGCCTAATATATGATTATTTTTACATACAGGTCTTTGTGGGGGCACTCTCTGCACAATATGAGGCACTGTCAGTGGAGGCCTCCAAGCAGACCAGCTCAGAAGAGATAGTTTGTTGCATTGCTGACAAACTCAACTTGAATGATGGATCTGGAGGTCCTTATGAGCTGGCAGAGGTATATAGATTTTAATATTTTCTCTTATACTACTTTTTGTAAATCACTACCTCACTTCCTATATTATTATGAATGCAAGTGTGTCTGTTTGTTGGTTTGTGCTCCAATCACGACGCAACAGATAGATGTGATTGTTGAATGAATAGTTAGTTTAAAATGACAAAGAGAGATAACATGGAATACAAAGAATTTCCACAGGATTTTTAAAAACCTAAATCAATGCAGGCGAAATCGCGTGCATCAGCTAGTAAAAACCTTCAAAGTTGTGAGAGTGACCCTTTGCATTGCTCTTTCAACTTTGAGGCTCTTGGCTCTCACTAGGTAAAATATTAAAAGACTCCAGGATGCAATTCTATCTCTTTGCCAAAATTCCTCAAGATCAGTTCAGTAAAGATTGATACACATTTTACAGGATAGGATATCAGAATGACACTAACATTGTCACATTAGTAGTGGATTTAGAAAAAAAGAACAACAAGAATAGGACATGAAAAACGTGTTTTACTACAAACAATAGTGCCTTAGCGTAAGACGAGATTAGTCACTGATGATAAATATCATCAATTAATTTTTTTGCCGCATTAACTACGCGCGCCTGTGAATTCCACACAATTGCAACTTCCTAACAGATGTTTCCTTTTAAAATAGACTATAATGTAAATATTTTGCTGTGGATATTCAATCAATGTTAGGAAAACTATTCTTAACAATATATTCCAGTATTTGATTGTTATTTTCATCAGCCTGCGCCAAACGGCCAATTCTTCATTATTCTTAAAATATCATTTGTAATACTTGTCTTTAATTGAACTGAAACCGACTCATGTGTGAGCTATTTGAAATCTTAATTATTTGTCCTTAGAAGTATGATAATGAACAAGGATGGTTCATTTCTTCTAGCTAAGAATAATAAAAAGCAACTTTCAGCAGAATGTAGATTTTTGCAGGTTTTTTTAACACAGGAAAGCAACGTAGCTATTGCAAGAGGGGTTCAAATTATTCAATTTTGTATCAAATCCACATTCCTATGTCAAAAACTATGTGGAAGTGTGTGTTCTAAAGTTTGACTGTTGGTACTGTACCTATATGATGTAAAATGAAATTCAACAACAAAGATTTAAAATCATCCTAAAACTTTTTCTTTTTACCCAACTGCGGCAAAGCCACAAGGAAGGTTATGATTTTAGCAGTCTATGTATGTATGTATGTAATATGTATGTATGTATGTTTGTATCCAGATTCTGTGTGTTCCACCGTAGCGCCTAAACTACTGGACCGATTTTGATGACTGAGGTGTCATTGATTCGTTGTAAAAGATAGGGTGACGTAGGCTACATTTTATACGAAAAAAATTGACCTATGGTATATATTTTTTTTGCTGTTGTATCTAGTGGGATGTCAAAGCAAAGAGGAAAAATTCTGAGTTCATGAAAATATATGTACCTACTACAACATTAAAATATACCAAGCAACAGAAAAACAATTTTACTATGATATTTCAGAGTTTACTTTATTTTGTGTGTAGTGAAGATTACAGGTTTGCTCGGTTCACTGGATAATCGCCTGGTCGCAATATGTGTATCTCATTGACTTGGCCTGTCACCCAGGTGGTCGGGGATATGGTCAGCGGCGAGTGCAAGGAGCGGCGGCTGGGGCCCAACGAGTCGCCCGTCGCCGTCATGATGCTGTGGCCGAACAACAACTCTGGCCAGTATTACAGGTATGTATTTTTTTTTGTGATGGACGTGTGGCCTAGTTATAACAACCTAACTATCACTAACATCACAATAATCTGTAAAAAAACCTAAGGCTGCTTTTCCACTAGAGATGTGTTATGCTACGTTGCTATGGATGCGGTTGATATCCACCAATCATATTCATTGGTGACCATAGCTTAGCACTGGTGAAAACGGATTCAACTAAGATATGTTTTTTATATGTAAGGATGCGTGCTATGGCTGACTGCTATGGGCCGTCGCGAGTGGTGTAGCTATGTGCAGAGCAGAGTACCTACATAGCTTAGGATTGGTGGAAATGGTCACATATTTTCGTAGCGTAGATTTCACATATTCACAGCATAGCTGCATAGTACATCTCTGGTGGAAAGGCACCTTAAGAGTGAAAATCTCGTTCTCTTAGTCTAGTTGTATGCAGAAGAATCTGGAAACCAACCGCATTATTATCCCAGGACCTTGAGCAATCACTACCCATATTATAAATGCAAATATGTGTTTGCTTGTTGGTTTGTTCTTCAATCACATCGCAACGGATAGACGTGGTTTTTTGCATGGGTTTAGTTAAATAGGTACCTGGAGAGTGACATAGACTTTTTTTACCCATCTTCTGGAGGTTATAAAGCCTTGTATCCACTAAGTGGAGATGTTTTTAGGTTACAGTACATACCATAACCCAGATTTGATATTTGCTCTCAAGATTGGCCTTCAAGACCAGAGAGAGAATTCGATTAAATATTTATTTTAAATATGATGTGTAGGTTTTAGGAAAGATGAAAATAACCATTGATGTAGGAGGAATATACAAAATAACCATAAAGCGGTCTTTCATTCTGATTGTTTATATTAAATTCTAATGACGTTAAAATAATCCACATTCCACATACAACGCGCGACGGTAACAGCGCGTCACGACGCGACGTCATAAAAAACGCGCGTGTATGCGTGTAGCATTTGTAAGGGCTAGTGACAGTAGCAAACAGAGTGGATTAGTCTAGTTTTTTTTGTTAACTACCTACATACTTCTTTATGTACTTTTTACGTCGAAACCAGACTACTGAAAACAAAACACAGAGGATGTACGCCTAGGCTTGCTGTGCACTGCCTCCTTTATGCTAAAGCAAAAAGCTTAGTTTGAGTTGTTCTCAACAAATACGCTCTGCCTGGGCAACGCGTTGCTTGTGTTTTGTACATTACAAGGCTCGGTATCGGCCAGAGCTAAGACGGATAGAGATGTGTTTAACATACCAATCAGATTATGACGTGAAAAAAGTATCACATCATTTATCGCAATCTGATTGGTTTGCTAAACACATCTCCGCCCATCTCCGCTTTGGTGGCTAGTGGATACCGAGCCGATGTACAAGGAACTAGGACTTCATCTGTGTTGGTGTTAGCTGGCGGGCGTGCTCTGCCTTTTTGGAGTGTTTTTTTTTTTTGTTAAAACTGACTGGAAAGCGCTCTAACGGGGTGCTGTGCGTGTGTCGGCGAGAGTGCCGGCACAGACGGGGCCCATACTTGTATAGTTTCCCCTAACTTGTTACAAATAACTACAAACTTGGCATTGGCTAATCTTTGTAAAGCCAGACGAGAGAGAAAAAGGAACTAGATGCACGTCATATGGTGCGCTCGCGCGCTTCGCAGTGTCATACATTTCATGCAAGGGCCTGCGCAGACGAGATACTAACTACGCGGAGGATAAAATTCCGTTGTTATTTGCTACGTGTTTTTGCTATATTGTTAGTCCATCATATTTTGCGTTATGCGATAAAGATCTTCAGTAAGCATGGTCTGCACAGGCCCTTAGGCTTAACTAGAGCATCTGCGTTCACGTTGGCATTTATTTCCAGTCATACTTTGAAAACAAACATCGAGCGGTCAGCGATGAGTGATATCCCTGCGGAACTGACTAATATTTTTTGAATCGCAACTATGCCAAGACTTACCTTTTATTCACGTACTATTTGCGGTGTTATAGGAATTTAGATGACGTGGTTGTCAACTACTCGTAGATTGTAGACAGTCAGTCGGTATATATTTTATCAAAGGTCCTTTTACTTCCTTCCGCATGAAAAATTTAGGCACGTTTTATGAATCACCGTAATTGTTAAATTTCAGAACTTACTGGATTCCATTTCTTCCAACAGTATATTAGGCATGTTTAAATATGAATAGTTAGATTCTTCTTGGGGAGTTTCAGATTTCAGTCCACCCCTAAGTTGAGCCTGTTTCGGTAGCATAAGTTTTGCAAGATATTTTTAGAGGTTTTCTGCAACCAGCATATTTGCCTTGCCAGTTTTTGATAAGGATTTATATGTTTTCCTATATTAATAAAATCGAAAGGCGAGGGCGAGCGGTATAGGGTGGGTTTAAGTAACATGTTTCTGTTGGTTACGCCTACTGAATATTACTCTGCCATACAGGTTGACAGTGGTCTGATACTTATATCTACAGCATATTGCACATTTGTACACATAGCGATATTAGCTGCGCAGTTTTACGCCGCGTTTGCATCCGGCAGTGTTGCAAACTGCATTGCGAGCGTATGCAAAGTTCAGACTGGACTAAGAATGTACTCGTATATCGCGCTCGCAGCGCGTTTTAGTTGCGTCTGGTACGCGTAAAAATGGCGTGTGTAATACGAATTTTTTTGAGTTACTACGCATCAGGACTCTATCCTGATTTAATCGGCGCAAATTGTAGTGTTTCAACTTCAGATTGGACTAGGTACTTGTTTTGCACTCATTATAGGTACATGAGTAAAGATAGCGTCTGTATTGTCGCAAAAATTCATCGTAGGTTATATAAACATAAATCTCTGCTAATGTCAGGTCCAGCGAAACATTACGATAAATTAAAACACTCATAAATTACTAACAAATGTCTAACTAATGTCTTTGTTATGCATACCTACAGCTTACATGAGTGTAACCCAAACGAAATCTATTTTTTATACTTGCGTTAAGAGCAAGCGTGAGTGGCTTTTCTCCATACAAACGTATTCTCCTGTTTCCTTCGTGGATAATGTCTCTAGAGCAATGATTTTTTTCACAAAAATCTAGGTCTCATTAATGCGTGCCTGTATGTTTTCCTTTTTTCCAAAACATAATCACGAAAATAAATATGACAATCCGAAAACCCGAAAAAATCGCCAGTTTCAACCGTCAGGTTCAGACGACTGTTATACAAATTTGATAAGTTTTTAACAAAAAAGCAAAACATAGGAGCAAAGATACACTTTTCCTCTAAATTTTGGTATAAGAACCATCGAGATCTGTCCAGTTTTGAAGAAGGAAACAGCAAAATACGAAACGTCTTTTGGTCGAGGTTTTTGGTAGGTAAAATCAGCCTGAGCTGCAGTTGTCCCTTTCGCAGTTTACGGGGGCAGGTTGGAGGTGAGGGAGGGTAAAGCTTACACGTACACTAATAGGGAAGTGGCACTTGATCATATTTTTATCGATACTCTAGTGATGTACACCGATGTCGATACTTACACGATACAATGATTATTTTTATTTATTATCGTGTGATTTTAAGTATTATTTTTTATTGTTGAAGCAGGGTTGAGATACTTTATATCGCGATTGCAATCATTTATTTTTAACCGACTTCCAAAAAAGGAGGAGGTTCTCAATTCGTCGGAATCTTGTTTTTTAATGTATGTTCCCCGATTACTCAAAGACCCTTAGACCGATTGGGAAATTTTTTTTTGTTTGAAAGGGTATACTGTGCAGGTGGTCCCATATGAATTTGGTGAAGATCTGATGAATTTCTTTGGAGATGGAGAACAGAACTCCTCAATGGATAAGAGCAAATTGCTCGCGATCAGTGTAATAGCTTAGTAAACAGTAGGCTTTAACTGGGCATAGCATATTATAGTACAGTGGGACCACTAAAAGTTGTGAAATAAAAAAAAATCAAAAGAAAAATAAAACCGACTTCAAAAATCACACACACTAAAAAGTTAAAAATAATTTTTGTTTAGCTACACGTGTAATGTACCTACTACCTAGGTATGAAGGAGGGCGAGCTTCACTCTTGGATTTCTAATTTTGTTATGCTCGCTCGACTTCATACCTAGGTACATTACACGTGTAGCTAAACAAAAATTATTTTTTACTTTTTAGTGTTTGTGGTTTTTGAAGTCGGTTTTATTTTTCTTTTGAATTTTTTTTAAGTCGTTGATTTAAATGAATACTTTTTAATGCAACAAACTGAAGGAGAAGTGTTTTGACCTTGTTCAAAAAAGGAGGAGCTTCTCAATGTGTGTTCCCCGATTAATCAAAAATGCTTGGACCGATTTGAAAAAATCTTTTTTTGTTTAAAGTAGACTTCCCAAGTGATTTCATGATCATCAAGTCATGATCTGATGATGGCAGTCTGGAGAAATCGAAGGAACTCTTCATTTTATACAAAACTTAAAGCGATTTTGGTAGTGTTTGGGCTTCTTGAAATTGTAATAAAAAGTACTTTTTAGGTAGGTATACAACTATTAAAATCCGATAATACTGCTGATGTGGTCCCGTGGGCATCATGTCAGGATCTGATGACAGGATCCTAGAGAAATCGCGGGAACTCTTCAAAATAGGAAAACATAACATACGATTAGCTATTTTCATCAACAAGTGCAGTATTTGCACTAAGAAAGAACCATTTAGTAACGTAGATCTGATGATGAAACCGAAAGACAGGCACCGGAACTTCGTAATAAGACAATGTATCCTAGCCGTGTTTGGACTTGACTTGAAACTTGGACTACTTGAAATTGTAATGAGATTAACTTTTTAGTTTTACAATTACTATAAAGTTAGAAATAAAAACTTTTTACAAAAAAAACTGGCCCAGTTTTCAGATTTTTCCCGTTACTTGCCTTTCTACCTGCCTGATTCTAGGTCAACGGGAAGTTTTATATAGACAGACGGACAGACACACAACGAAGTGAATCTATCAGAGTTTCTTTTTTTTTACAATTCGCTCCAGCAATGCGCGGGACTTCAATTGCTTTTATACATGGCATAATATTGTATATCAAATCTTTGAAAAGAGCAACCACCGAGTTTCTTGCTGGTTCTTATTGGTAGGAAAAGCATTCCGAACCAGTCAGTGGTAGATGCTTTTGACGATTCAAAAGAACTTGTAAAAGTCTAATTGAATAAAAATATTTTGAATTTGAAATTTAATTTTGAGGTACGGAACCCTAAAAATTTAACCGACTTTCAAAAAACACACTGAAAAGAGTAAAATAATTTCGGAAGTCAGTGTTACAGAAAAGTCAGAGAAAGATAGTAAAGTCAAGAAACTTCTTGAAACTTCTTCCGAAATTTAAGTTTTTTACTCTTTTCAGTGTATTTTTTGGAAGCCAGTTATATTTTTTTGTAAAAGGTTTTTTAAAGAAGTTGGGGTTGTAGGTATTTAAATTATAACATAATTTCTAACTAAAAAAATATTTATTCAGTCGTAATTTCTTTCTCTTACAGGTAATTTTCTTGGTACTCGGCTTGAATATCGGATTTTGTGTAATTGTTTCATCGACTGAAGAAAAATCGTAGGCAAGTATAATTTTGTTACCTACTTATATTTTATAAGTAACTATTTCATTTATTTTATGATATTATCTATACTTTTACTACTAATACTATAATACTATATACTATACAGTGTGTTTTTTTTAACTTGGACAGTATGGGGAAATCTGAAACCATAGAAGATACAAAGAAAGCGTCTTAGAAACCATTTGCTCTTTTTTTATGAAAACAATTTTGGTGGAGTAAATTTTTGGTCAAGCGTGAGTTGTCCATAAAAATCAATGAAATTGACAATTATTTTAATACCGATCGACTCAGTTTCATGTAAGGATCATTTCATTGTTTGGAAAGAAAAAAATCGGGACAGCAGAAGTTGGTCAAATTTTAGTAAATGATTTTTCATACAATTTCTAAGTACCTAACTGTTAGGTAGGTAGGTAAGGTAACCTAATAATACTAGTGGTTCAATAAATGTTCGACTCTCAATGGACAACTCACGCTTGACCAAAAAATTGATTCCACCAAAATTGTTTTCATAAAAAGAGAGCAAATGGTTTCCAAGACGATTTCTTTGTATCTTCTATGGTTTCAGATTTCCCCATACTGTCCAAGTTAAAAAAACACACTGTATAGTATATAGTATTATAGTATTAGTAGTAAAAGTATAGATAATATCATAAAATAAATGAAATAGTTACTTATAAAATATAAGTAGGTAACAAAATTATACTTGCCTACGATTTTTCTTCAGTCGATGAAACAATTACACAAAATCCGATATTCAAGCCGAGTCAAAACAGTGAAGCAAAGATTCGAGTCCGTTAACAATAGCCAAATCAATAATAAGAGCGGGTAGGTAAGTTTAGGTATTAGAGTAACGCAAGCTGCAGTCGTCGACATCCACATCCGACTAAAAGCAAAGCAAGCGATCGGCGGAGGCGCGGGTTGGGAGGGGCGAGGGTGAGCGTGGGAAGCGTGCGGCCGGCACACAAATACACTACTCGTTCACACATTGATAACTCGTTTGGTACTCATGCGATCGGGCGCAGCGCGACGGCAACAGTTTCTTCCAATACCTACTCGATAAATTTCTTTCGTCTCAGGTATGGTCTTAACAGCTGTAACATTCTTTGTTTGAAACAATAACTTTGTTACAAACGATTGGTATTTTATAAATTTATAGTCTGGCAAACGCAGAGAGGTGTCATATCTTTAGTAGAGGAGCAAATGTCTTGTTGCTTTTGATCGCGCCACCACGGCACAATTTACTTCGCCAATGCGCTTACTTCGCTTTACTTCTACGCGACATAGATTGAAGAAAACGCGAAAGAGGGTTGCTCGGTTTCTGAACTACAGCTGTACCGTCGAATTTTCCCAGTTCGCGGTACAATAGTTAGGTTATTGCTAGTACTTGATAACCTACAACAACACGTAGGGAATATTAAATACACTATACTAGGAGCAAATGTCATTCATCAGGCGCTTCAAGAAATCAACCATTCAAATAATAATGACTACATAAAGTAAATGACTGACTGAGTAAATGATTGAAATAATTGTCGTTATAGCTGCAATAGAAACACTTTCTGTGAAAATATCAACTCTACTTATTCTAGTTCACGAGTTACAGCCCGCTGACAGACTGACGGACGGAGCAGATGTTTAATAAAAGAGTCCCGTTGGCACCCTTCGTACACGCAACCCTAAAAATCACGTTTGTTTCCATTTACCCTGTCGGGTGAAGCTATTTTGAGGAGCTTTACTGCCTCTAATAGTTATAATTATGGCAACTCTTTGGGTAAATGTTTGATATTTTTCCTCTAGCTCTTAATTAGCGGCATTGCAGTAGCCGGGCTGCTGTATAATTATCGAAGTATAAACGATACAACTAACCTTGCTAACGTATTTATTTACATTCAATACATTAAGTGAACAGTACCTATACATCCTATACGTATTACTGTGTAGCGTAGGAACGATCGATTAGAATGACAATTGTTTTTCCTATTCTGTATGGTATTGTTGTAAGATTAATTCTATTTTAGTATTGGAGGCTTTACTGATTCTCTCTTTAGAAACTCGTCTAATAAAATAATAATAATTAATTCTTTGCCGACTGAAATACGATACTTTCATATCACATATAAAAAGACTTGTTTTAAATTAAGAAACAACATCTCATTAGTTTTAATTATTTTATTAATTACTACACAATGACCGCGACGTCGTCCACCTAGTTTTAAATTTCTAAAATCCCGTCGGAACTCTGTTTTCCGGGATAAAAGTGACTTATGTCTCCAAGATACAAGCTACCTCTGAACCGAATTTCGTTAAAATCGTAGTAACGAATGGGACGTGAAAACGTAACAGACAGAAAGACAAACACTTTCGTTTTATAAAATTAACTGTATGGATTTAATTTTATTAAAAACAACATCGACTAAACTGGATATGATAGTGATATCGCAACCAAGCATTATTCTAACATAGCAGAAGTATACAATACAGCTTAGCACGTCTTGGAAATGAAATTGAATTGTGAAAAGGTATTTTTTTAGTGTCACAGCAAACAACTAATTCCTCTTTCCGCTTCAAGTAAGCAATTGTAGTCCTCCATTTGGGACCCAAACCTTAGACCTTTCTGATTTCAGTTCGTTCCCTAACCGTTAAACTATTGAGGCTATAAAAACAGTTCTAAAACCTTAAAGGACATTATATTGTGTTTATAACAGTTTTATGTTATAGCTCGTACAAATTATTACGTAGTTTTACGTCTTGATATGAACCGCTTCATTAAATTATCCTGTCACTGGACAGCTATTTGTAGACGACAATGGTTATAATGTTTTTGCCGTGATTCATGCAGCACAATTATCTAATAATAATAATTTTAGCGGTAGGTAATTTCGCACTTTGTATCCTTAATACGTTTTTAATATTAGGTCTGTAAAGTTGCATCTATAAGAAAAATCAAGTAGATATTTGCAATTGTTTGAGAGTGCTTTAGGAATAAACTTGAGTTAATGAAGGGACCGCATCACGAGTGGTCGGGGATATTGTTGGTGCGCGTGAGTCACTCTTCCTGCGCGCCGCCGCGTGTGATAACAACCATCCTGCCAATCAAATTCGAACTGAAATTTTGTACTAAACATGAATTCTAGTAGAATTCCTTAGATTCCAAAATTTAATTGCAACCAAAAATGACTCAAACGTAATTTTTTCATCTATCTATCTTGTAAACATTATTTGCTCCATAATATTGTTGATAATAAGTTTCGTTCCATTTCCTTGCAGATTTTATTTGCGCGAAAAAATTCCCGACGAGCCGTGGATGGAAAACTTCTCAGTGGATCCACAGTTGATAAAGGATTACTTCCAGCGATTCCTCTACCAGCCCAAGGACCGGGAGTATCCTGATCTATGCCAGCTGCCCGAGCTGAACGAACAGACCTTGCTAGATAACCTGAGAGCCCGATTTGCCGCTGGATATATTTATACGTACGTGGGGTCTATATTGATAGCCCTCAACCCTTTCAAGTTTTATCCGATCTACAACCCGAAGTATGTGAAGTTGTACCAGAACAAGCGGATAGGGTCGACTCTTCCTCCGCACATCTTCGCCGTCGCCGATGCCGCGTACCACTGTATGCTGAGGGAACGAACGAATCAGTGCATCGTAATAAGCGGCGAAAGCGGCTCAGGAAAGACGGAGAGTACAAACTTTCTCCTCCATCATCTCACTGCACTAAGCCAAAAAGGATCTCATGGAAGTGGTGTCGAACAGACTATTCTAAGTGCCGGACCAGTGCTAGAGGCGTTCGGTAACGCTAAAACGGCGCATAACAACAATTCGAGTCGATTCGGCAAATTCATACAAGTGAACTACAAGGAAAATGGTATGGTGCACGGTGCTGTTGTTCAAAAATATCTGTTGGAAAAATCTAGAATATGTAGCCAAGGTCGCAACGAGAGGAACTATCATGTTTTCTATTATCTGCTGGCTGGTGCCTCCGAGCAGGAGAAGGAACAGTTGCATTTGCTCAGTGTGGACAAATACAATTATCTGTCGAAGACAGGTTGTAGTGTAGTGCCTGGTGTTGATGAACAATATGAGTTTTCGCGGTTAAAACAGTCCATGGACATGGTTGGGTTCACGCTGGATAAGCAACGGCGGTTGTTTGCTGTCCTCTCCGCTGTTCTACTTCTAGGTGAGTTTACGTTTATTTCTATGGTTCACCTCAATATTTTGACATAAAAGAAGCTCAAAATATAAGCTCGTTTCTCTAAGTTCCATTCTAAAAGAGTCCAGTATTGCAGGTTATTATATTGTTAAGGGTAAAAATCCTGCTCTTATTTTGCTCAAATTGTATAACAATACACTTTGCAATCAACATGTTCATTATTTTCCAATTATTATGTGCATAGAGTGACTATTAGAAGTCTAAAATATGGTAAGTTAAAGAAGAATTCCCAATATCAGCTATCCATTCATTTTCGAAACAACCCCTATAATATTGGCAAACTATATAAAATAGTAATCTTTAAAAAAAAAATCTTTTCATAGTGTTGATAACTTATCTAAAGTTATCAAATCTATGAAAAGATTACTATTTATCAGCAAACTATCAATATTGCAAAAAAAGTAATTGCTAATCATGTCATAATGTGAAACTGATAAGAAAGGAAACCTTATCTCAAAGGTGATTGACCTTATCGGAACAAAAAGATGTAAATATGTAGTGATTTTGTTATGATAATTTATATATTTTTTCATGTGATACGTTTTTTGGGCATGCATAATAGTATTTTTTGATTTGATGTTTAAATAATTGATATTTTATTTTTATGTGTTTATTGAAATAATTGGTATTGCTATATGAATTTTACGTTTTCCATAATGAACTACTGATTTTTTTTACTGGTTTTTTTTTTTTTTTGATTGTTATGTTTTATGTACGCATTATAATTGTTAATTGTAGAATCTACGGGGGTGACATAGTCTTCTTAGACTAAAACCCTACCAAAAAAAAAAAAAAAATACTGATCGATTATTTACGTTCGTTTTCACTAAATATTTGAGAGTAAAAGATTGATTTAAACTGTATTTCTCTACAGGTCAGTAAAATCTAAAATACAAAAATACAGATCATAACTGTATGGGAATTCTTTCTTCCCATTATATCTCTGTCAAGAATATTTATGAGCCTGTTTGTTCATCTATAGAATAAGCTGAAAGTTGTTATATGCTCTATTTAACACACTTGATTAATGATGTACTGATAAGTGATATATCTACTGAATCAAATTGCTGCATAATTGAGTGACAGTATTACCACTGTTCAAAAGATTTCAGATATTAAATTGTCTTTTAACCATTTGATTGTCAAGAACCCAGATTTTTGTGGTATTTATAAATAAATAACTGACGCAATTTTTTTATTATTTAGGTACCTGTATATTAACCTAATAGAACCTAAGTGCTCTGCGGCCGGGCATATGAATATTCAAACCTGACCTAAGATTTTGGCCAGACAAATGGCCGGTCAGAACAAAAAATTTTTTTTAAAAAGCTGCTTAGTAGTATATCAATTAGATTTTTTGAGGATCAAATAATATTTTCCCTTAACTTATTAACAAGCGATGATAGCTTAGTGGTAAAGACTTTCGCTTCCTAATGCTCCTGAGAAAAGCATATTATACTGTCGAAGATTATGTAAATGATAAAAGAGCGTGGATTTGACCTGCAATTCGCTCCAGCAATGCGCGGGACTTCAATTGCTTTTATACATGGCATAATATTGTACATTAAATCTGCAAAGAGCAACCGCCGAGTTTCTTGCTGGTTCTTCTCGGTAGGAAAGGCATTCCGAACCAGTGGTAGATGCTTTTGACGATTCAAAAGAACTTGTAAAAGTCTAATTGAATAAAAATATTTTGAATTTGAATTTTGAATTGCGGGTCGTGAGTTTGATCCTGGGCCCTCTAACTTATGTGCGTTTTAAGTAATTACATACCACTATCAACATATTAAGAAACCGCCATGCCTGAGAGTTCTAAGTAATGTTTTCAAAGGTGTGTGAAGTCTAACAATCGGTACTTGGCCAGAGAATAGATCCATGCTCAGTTAAGATGATAATCATGAGTTATCTTATCAGTTGTAATTTGTGACCTACAAAAGTTAAGAATTCGTGTAGATAACATTTAATTGTTTGAAATGGTAATTTATCTTATTTAGGTCATCAGACAATGTAGTTTTCATTCCATAACAATTACAAGTTTTATACATTTTTATTTACTTGAGAAACTAATCGTCTGCAGATATCTATCGTTTTAACCCATTTTATAAACTAACTTTTCACTATAACTTTGCAGGTAATGTGGAATTTCAACCACAACGCAAGTCCTACCACCACGACGAAGCTGTGGGGGTGCGCAACCCAGAGGTGGTGTCTCTCATATCATCCCTTTTACGAGTGAAGCAAGAAACACTGCTCGCTGCGCTCACTTCCAAGAGGGCTAGGGCGTCTGGGGAGACACTTGTTATTAACTATAGGTATGATTTTTAATTCCTATCTAGTGCTATCAATTTCAATCAAAATAACGAAGTATTCCTTTGATATAGTTTCCATTTCATTGAAAACACTTATCACAATTAGAACCTTTTCAAGTTGGCGGTATATAGATCCACGCCCAATGCAAGTAAATGAAGGACTGCGCCATCAATATGTGATTTAGTAAAATCATTTTTGTCGTGAATACATTTTTTTTTTGTGATGAACGAAGCACAAATTCATAGTTTTCAGATTTTTTCTTTACTTGTGCTATAAGACATACCTACCTGCCGAATTTCATGATTCTAGGTCAACAGAAAGTACTGTATAGATTTTTCTTGACAGACACGATATACTGACAGATAACGAAGTGACCCTATAAGGGTCTCGTTTTTCTTTGGTGCAGAACCCATGCATGGTTTGTGTTCCAGGTTGCCAGAAGCGATCGCGACCCGAGACGCGATGGCAAAATGCTTGTACGGTGCTCTGTTCGACTGGATCGTGATGCAGGTCAACCATGCGCTGCTCTCGAAAAAGGACACTCTGCGGGAGCACCAGGGACATAGTATAGGTATTTTGTCCTTTATGAATCTGATACGAAACTCAGAACGTGCTGGTTTCGTGCTGCGTCCAGAATGGAGACACGCGAAACAGAAATGCGCAACCGCGATCGCGATACTTGACTTATGGCTCTATGGACTAAGTCCATACTTGACTTATGGGCTAAGTTCCTCCCTGTGTAAGGCACAATGCGCAGAGAAACTTTCAGCTTTTATGAAGTAACGAAGGTCTGGCCCTTACAGACTCTTTCTCCATTAGGTTTCGGTTGTCATCTCTATTTCTTGCCACGTCCCACGACAGATGACATCAAAGAATGCTGCTGGATTCAGGTGGCGTATAACCGCAGCGCGTGGAAGTTTGAGACCTATGTTAGAGTGAATTGAAGTGAGGAAACTCGGTTTCTCAAATCAACATCAGTCAAATTTTAGGTTAGAGATGACGTCAAGTCAAGATACTTAGTCGTTTCATAGCCTTACTAGCGTCAAACATAGGTAACATAAAACATTGTACTGCGCCTACACGGTGAAGCCTCAACGTTTTTTTATAAGTTTCACAACTGTTGTGACTTGTGAACTGTGTGACAGCAGTAGATTATTACCGGTTGATAATGATGATACTTTAAAATCAACTATTGTGCAGGTTAAGCTTTGATGGTGATATAATGCTGTCCACAGGCGTCCTCGACATATTCGGCTTCGAGGACTTTGGTCCGAGCAACAGTTTCGAGCAGCTCTGCATCAACTACGCGAACGAGCACCTCCAGTACTACTTCAACCAACACGTGTTCAAATACGAGCAAGAGGAGTATAGGAGAGAAGGCATTCGGTGGACGGATATAGGCTTCTCCGATAACACCGGCTGTTTGCAACTTATTGAGGGCAAGCCGGGGGGATTGCTATGTTTGTTGGATGATCAATGCAAGTGAGTGGGTTTTTATTAGTATTTTTTCAACTAACACATGTTCAAATATGAGCAGAAGTTAGAAGAGTAGTCAGTCAGTGGACGAATATAGGGTTATAGTGATAATACTGGCTGCTTGCAACTTATTGAAGGCAAGCCTATATGCACTGCTAGAATATAGCCCTTCTAGCTTCTGTTTTCCGCGTCAGCTACAGTCAAGGTCTCATACCTTCAAAAGATGAAGGAAAAGGCATCTTCTAGGCGGGCGCGCTCCGCTTTAGGCTGCATCATAACCTATTATTTGGTGTAATACTAACACTCCCATGCAGTTAAAAAAAGCCAGAAGGTTATATTTATTGATTTATTGTTCCCGGCCATTGTTCCAGTTTTCCGTGGGCGACGAATGAAACACTCCTACAGAAGTTTAATTCCGTGCACGAAGACAATCCTTTCTATGAAAAGCCACAAAGACGAGAACCGGCATTTGTTGTGAGACATTACGCCGGCAGGGTCAAGTATCAGGTATTTCATTTCATTGCATTTTAGTAAAGAATAAAACAAAATATAGTGTGTACTTGAACTAAAATGTGTTTAATTTATCAAAAGCTCTACTCTCGGAGTCTCGACTCATGACTAATTTTATTTCCGTGAAACTAAGATGCGAATGCTCGTAGCTTTGATGCCCATTAAACCAGTCAAAATATCTCCAGAATGTAAGATATGCCTGAAAAAACTCAGTGACCGTTAACCATTTTGAGTGACCAATCAATAAAATCAATAGTTTCGTTTGTGATTGGTTGGTGACTCAAAAAGGTAATGCCCACTGAGTTTTTAATCTTTGTCATTTGTATGGGATTACGAAACAGAAAGAGCCATAACTAATATAGGATAGATATATCCCTAACTAATATAGGATAGAGTATAGTGTGGATTACGAACTTCTAACTAATTGTCCCAGGTAACAGCGATGCGGGAAAAGAATCTAGATCTAATGCGGCAGGACATAGTGAGTGTACTAAAGAACTCCTCGCTGGCCTTTGTGAGGGAACTGGTGGGCGTGGACCCCGTCGCTGTGTTCCGATGGGCCATTGTACGAGCCTTCTTCAGGTAACTATGACTTATTGTCCAAATAACAGATATAGAATAGAATAGAATAGAATAGATTTTTATTCAAATAAAAAACTCGGGCTCACTTGATCACGTGATCCGAGAAGCATGCTTACGGTGGCGAGCCTCTTTGCAGTACTCGCGTAACTATTATCGCTTCAGAGAAAGATAAGAGATAAATTACGCATACGTGATAAAAAGAGAGGCGTTTTGTAGGTTAATCTAAATTTTAGACCCCAGCGCTGTCCGAGTTGAATTGCACTTTATTGCGTCGTAGCAAGTGATGCTATTTATATGAACTTCGCAGAGGGATCTTTCTGTAGTATCAAGTAGTCCTCTTCCAGGTGTTTCCGAATCAGTCTGTTTTGAGCTTCTCTTGTCTATAATGTCCCAGTTTCTGCTTTATGTCAGCAACCCAGCGTTTCCTTTATCTACCCGCTTTCCGCTTTGAGCAATCCCTAACTTCCTATTCAGTCAGCCTTAGTCCAATTTTTTGACTTCTCTCGGCGCATGTGTCCCCCGTCTACCTCCATTTTAGTAATCTAGTTTGGTTAGTAAGTTAGTTTCTTCAACAATACTTTTGTTACAGAGGGTACTTCGCATTCCAAGAAGCTGGTAGACGACATCGAGTGAACAGGGTCGACGGCGCGGCGCGCGTTCCTAGAGTATCCATTCACGCTCCTAATGACAGTATTATCAGGTGAGAACAAACTTATACTAATTTAACATTGATTTGCATTGACATTTGACGGTATATGAAAATATGCTTTTGTCTACAACTAACTTTTTCAAAGGCCGTGTTAGACAATTGAAATATTGTATGTATAGTATATTAGTTTTTATACAATATCACAGAATATCAATCTAGTAAGCCGTTCTTTTAGCTTCCTTAGCATGATCACCAAAAAATGTTATATGAATGACGTGAGAATTGATAAAATAGAACTCTTAGAAACAAAATGATTTCGAAGGTTCAAAGCTTGTGTTTTTGCGGTTTCATAGAAAGGCCAGTAAGAAGTGCGTGAAAGTTACCTTAAGATGAGGAGGTGGGGATTGTTTAAACCAGATCCTCCAAAAACTGGAGTAATTTTAATAAAACACTTATAGGACTGCATAGTATAGCTACCTTCATAAAGTATTTATAATTAAACTAGCTTTTACATCACGTGGATTGATGTTTTTAAAAATCTCACGAGAATCCTTTTTGGTATATTGTTCAAGCTTTGTGTGCATTGAATAAGGTTTGAGACGTAATTATGTAAAGCACGAAAATACTTCGAAGAATTTTTTTTATTTTATAGTATTAGTAGGTTTTGATATGGAAAGTTTTTCTGATAGAAGAAAATCTACCAGTGATTTTGACCATGAAATATATTGGCCTTGTGAATGCAGCCTGAGTAGTTGATTACCAGCCACAATGCGTCATATTGACTAACCTAAGGCATGAATACTTGCTAAATTTACCATACAATTGGCAAAGAAAATATATTTAAATTTGTATGTATAAGTGGACCTAATTATGCCAAGATGAACCAACCTACAAATTGTCCTAAAATTTGTTACATAATGAATACTCAATTATTAGAAAATCCTAAACTAGTATACCAATATTTTAAGAAAGTATCAAGCTCCAAAGCAGATAGCACAAAATGGCATTCAAAACAATTAAATTTAATAGTTAGGTGAACCACAAGCAATCACAAGTTAATTTCCTTGAAATCAATGCGACCTGGCTTAGTAAATTTTGGCATAACTAGATCCAAGTATGGTATTCCTAATGTTGATATTGAATGGTTCCGTCCATTAAATATTGGCTAAAATTTTCCACATATCTGGAAAGGATTCCAGTTCCATGCTCACATTATCAATTATATCTTTTGAATATGAACAAAATGCATCAAATTAAGAACCTGCTCCTTATTGGAAGTTGGTTAAAAATAAATATTTAGGGTAAGGACATTCACAAAAGCTCAAAGTTACTTGTCTAATCAGTACTTGACAAGTATAAGACATACAGGGAACAATATCAACATTAGCTAAACAAAATTTCTTGTATGTATAAGCTTTGCTAATACTGTAATGTAACCCAATGAAATGTCTCTGCTCAGCCAACTGGCGACAGTGTCGTCAATCAATCTCGCAATCAACCGCATTGCGTAAGTCACCGTTTACGGCATGCTTTACATTTTATGTGCACTAAGCATGGATATCGATGTTTTTTTTTTTTTATCTACTCCACTTTATATCATCTTTTAGCATTACGTTTTAAGGGGCTGTGTTTAGGTGTCCATATTTTTATTGGCATAAATTCATGATTTTTCCAGGTTTCAGAATTATTAAGTTTTCTTACACTGATATGATGTCCAAAATGATCGACTAAAATGAACAAGATGAAATTTCAATAAAGCGGTAGGCAATTAACTGAACTCGTTTTACGATGGAATTATTGTAAGACGATATTACTGATACCGAAATAAACTTAAACACAGCCTACTGATTATTTATTCTAGTCGAACATCTCACTGTTAGCGAACTGTAACGTCACGTAACTAGAACCGTAATAGCGCACTCTCATCTCGGCACACGGTCTCGCATGCGTACTCGACGGCACCTAACGTCTGGTTTTATTTTGTTCCTTTAATTTTGTTTTCGTTCCATTAATTCAGTATTATGCCTTGTTTGTCGGCCCGGGTAGAGCGAGCAAGGCTCGGGTCGGCGATAGTAAGCAGCGGGGCGAAGCGGCGGCGCGCGGGCGCGGGGGAGGGAAAAGTTACAGGATCGCGGAGACGCGCACGCGCCGCCTCGAGCGCGAGCGCGACGATCGCTTCGACGACGCCGACGTGCTGCAGCGCGCCAGCCTCATTGTCATGTACGTGCGCACCGCTTGCGCCTGCGCACCCCTGTGCAGTGCGCACTGCCAGTTGCCACACACTGCCGTCCTATTACTACAAAGCTGTTAGCTGCAAAAAGTAATTGAGTTAGCGCCAAAAAACGTGAGAATTTTTGAAAACTAGTTTTTCTAAAAACAATTCTATGTAAGACCAAACTAAAAACCTTACTTCTACCAGATCAGTCTCACCTGGTCACCGGCCAGATTGATGGCCGGCTACCGGTCTCATAAGAGAGAGAGAAAGAACGAAATAAGAGTTTACGCGATAGAAAGGTAGGTGTCTAACTCGTGTTGCAGCACTGTGCTGAATTGCACTTTATTGCATCTGAACAAAAGTCGCTATTAATTTAAACGTCTTTGCTGAGTTTGCCTTCTGTATCAAAATGGTACTATTAAGAGATTTTTTTTTTTATATAAGAGATCTTTGGCGTTAACTCAAAAACTATTTTTTCCAGATAACCGTTTTTAAGAGATAGGTCGTGCAGCACACTGCAGTGCCGCTTGCCGTAGACTGTAGTCTCTGTCTGCTGTCTGTGCCTTGCCTCTGTCTGTCTCCGCTCTCCACCCTCCTGCGATCCGTTCATCAAACAAACAACATAATTATCTCAACCTTTCAACGGTGCGGCGAAACAATTATTGAATTTTGTTTTATTTTGTTAATCCTCATCATCATCACACATACGCATGTTACGACACTATCGTACTATTTAAGGGATGTTAAAATAAAAATTTGATGATTTTGTTTCGTTCGTAATTTATGCGAGGATTTTGTTTGATGAATTTTCGTTTTTCTGTATTTTATCGAATTAACGTTGAACTGGGTTTAGTCTGTTGCGGTGGTGGTTACATGTTAATAATTTTCTTTTCTCTTTTTTGTATTAATCGATTGGTTCTAAGGTGTCTTAATTTACGGGATATAAAATTATTTAATCATTAAAAATATAATGTATTTTATGGTAACTAATAGTTCACAGTTTTTATCATTCGGCTAATATCGACTGTATAAATCGGATACTTTATTGTATAACAGCAAATTAGTAAATGTATCAGCGCATGAATGTATATCACGTTTTTTTTTGGTGGTCGGGATCGTAGTCAATGGAGTTTGTGGTCCTGAAAGATTTTGTCGATTGGCAGGAAAAACAAGTCGTTCAGGCCCAGAGAGCGGGCAAAAAAAGGGTTGAAAAACTTGCAGAGTGTAAAGACGCTTGCGGGACGCACGGCCGCGCCCGCGGGAAAGAGAAAACAGCCCTTGACTGTGGCGGCTCAGTTCCAACACTCGCTCGCAGCGCTTATGGAGACTTTAAATCAAGCCAACCCATTTTTTATAAGGTTTGTTGCTGTATGGATTACTATTCGATTTTTAATTAAAGGATTACTATTCCTAGTACGAGTTTGCAGTTTGCATATCCTGAAAACTTGATTTTCGTGTTTTTTAATGGTTTATTCCGTTTGTCCACCCTAAAACAACCACTCTAAGGTGATTATATTTGGGGACATGCCTGACTATCCACCCTGGACAAACAAATTTGCTCTTCGGAGTGGATAGATGGACACACATTTCCGCGTATACACCAATGGCTATTTTAGGGTGGTGGTGGATGTAAATGTTGTTGCAATGTTGTACATGCAAATGCGTACATGCGTAGTCGAAATTCCCCGAACACGTACGAAACGATTTGCTTCCTCTTTCCTAATTCGAACAGCTAGGATATGGAACGCCCTTCCAGCGTCAGTTTTCCCTTCCACCTATAATATGGGTACCTTCAAGACAAGAGTGAATAGGCAACTTCTAGGCAAGCGCGCTCCATCTTAGGCTGCATCATCACTTGCTAACAGGTCTGATTGCAGCCAAGCGCTAGTCTATATAATTAAAAAAAAAAAAAACATACCGCCTTTTATTTCACAAAGTTTTCTAATTGGTTGTTATGTTAATAGATGTAAGCAACTTTACGTCGAATTTCGTTTTCGTAAACAAATTACTAGGGTTACAGGCTTACCTTATGCTTTTGTGTGATGTTTAAAGGGTTATAATTCTTCATTTACAGATGTATAAAGTCAAACAGTGATAAAGTACCAAATGTGTTCGACGAGGAAACAGTGCAAAGACAACTGCGATATACAGGAATGTTGGAAACGGTACGGATCAGGCAGGCGGGATACAACGTGCGCCTGACGTATGAAGAGTTCATACAGCTATACCGTATCCTGCTACCTAAGGGGTTGTTGAGTTCGCAGACTGATGTACGACATTTCCTAGCTACCCTAAATCTAGATAGAGATAACTATCAGCTGGGTAAGTTGGCTTTGTCTTCAATTTAGCATGTTGGCACTTGGTTTACCAGGCTTAAGTTTTATTTATTTTATAGTGTACAATTTCTTTTTCACCTCATTCAGCGCCATTGTGTAATTGATCTGAGTGGTATAAAAATACTTGGAAAATCAAATCGTAACCACCCTTTTTGCCGGGAATTTTGTGATAACATTACTTTTAGATTTTGTCTGTTTATTTTATATATTGTTTTTATTTGTATAATATCATCAAATGAACACTAATATCTCCCTTTTGCAGGAGCAACAAAGATCTTCATGCGAGAAAGTGAGCAAACAAAACTGGAGTACCGCCTGCATCAACAGATAATGGCGTCTATCATCACAATCCAGAGATGGTTCCGCGCGGTGCTTGAACGTCGCCGGTTTTTGGCGCTGCGACGCGCTTCGCTCGTTATACAGGGATACTGCAGGTATGCCTGCCATTCTCAATCATCGAAATATACTGTCTCAAGTAGATGTAGATTCTAGGTTTAGGTAAAGTTTCTTCATAATCCGATGCACAGTTTCAGAATACCTTTCAGCATTGAAAACAAAGTTGAATATCCAATGGATCACCGTCTTTTATTTTGGGATTTTGCTAGATTTAGTTTTGAAAATATATATTACTAGAGCTGCGGTTTCGTCCGCGTGGATTTCGGTTTTTTAAATCCCGTAGGAACTCTTTGATATTCCGGGATAAAAAGTAGCCTTATGTCCTTCCCCGGGATGTATCCCAAGTCTGTACCAAATTTCATTAAAAACGGTTCAGCGGTTACGTCGTGAAAACGTAGCAGATAGACAGACAGACAGGCAGACGAACACACTTTCGCATTTATAATATTAAGTATGGACTAAGGAATAAAGCCATTTTATTTTCATGACAAAAATGCCAAATGTTGTTTATTCTTCATTTAATTATTATTTGGCCAATGCAAAATCAGCCATTGATGTTTATCTAGTGATTATTGTGGGATAGGCAATGGTTAGTACTGCGGCACGAGGCCGCGATCCGAGTGCAAGCGTGGTTCCGCGGCAGTCGCGTGCGGCGATGGTACCTGCGGCTGCGGGACGCCGTCATACTCTTCCAAGCAGCCTCCCGAGGGTTCATATTGAGGAAGACTCTCCCTGAACTTAGGAGGAGGATAACGCCAACAAGGACCAAGGTGAGTGAAATGATATCAAATGAAATGAAAATTTACTTATCGTATGTAAGTAGGTACATGAGTTTCATGGAGTCCTGGCCCCTAAACTAGGACAGCCCATATTATAGGTAAGTGCGAGGAAGTTGAAAAAGTGGGCGATTAATACGCAAGTTCGGGACGTAGGACCCTGGCGATAAATGTAATTTGCCTCATGGTAGAGCCGAAACTCAAAACGTCGCCGCGACGTTGAGTCGTTAAAAACTACGAGTTCGATCGACCTTTCTGAAAAATTAGAGGCGTGATCCGTGTTGTAAAAGTCGGTTAATTCGAGCAGCAAGAAGCTTTATTGCACTAAATCACATGACGCGGTTTCACGCTTTGTGAATTCACACCGTGAATTATGTCGCATGTTTTTGTCAAGCGTCAATCGAGCTTTGCAGGTTTTAACTAGCGTAGTTTCAATTTTCGTGAACTTGCTGTAATATAATTGTATGTCTGTTTATAGACTTGTTGTTAATGTTTGAAAATTTTAAAAGTCGAAGAGCATGCAATAGGGATAGTGCCTATTAGTCAAATCAGATTAAAAGTTAGACTTCAAAACGCTCACTTAGTATGGAAGCTGGTTGAAAAACATAAAAGTGACGTTATACACATTTGACGTATTATTAGTTAAATCGATCATTTATAACTAACAGTAAAATGTATTTTACGAATATTGGGAGACTGTCTATTTAATATTTTACAAGAGATTATTTATTTTTGATATAGGCACCATCTCCATTTTCCCAACCTTTGAATGTAAATTATCATCAAGTGGTGGGGCCAGAATGGACACCAAATTAGCAGCGCCACTGTGTTTATGTTTCACAACATTATTGTAAAATACAAAACCGTGTTAACAGATCTAATCTTTCCGTGATAAATATTAATCTGTCCTACTAATTTCATCATAGAAATGATTCCAAAGTGTTGTAGTACACACACATGTACAAATCACCCCTGATGTGTTGACAGCATGAGAGTAAACCCACACTCGCCCCAGACGCTGACGGCTTCAAGACCCGGCCGCCCAGTATTGAACAGCTGAAGAATATTATTGATAAGCAACTGTAAGTATTTATTGTTCTATCGACATTTCAAAGCGAAATATTTGGTGTTGGTGTTTAGGACCTCAAGCAATGCCACACGGAGACGATCTAACCCGAAAGGCTTTCTCGATTTCTTCGATTGTCGACAGTAGTCGATAATAATAATAGTTATCGCCATGTAACCATTCAGAAGAACAAAAGGTTCAGAAAACCATTTTTAAATGCATATCGCAAATTGCGGAATCGGCCGAATTTGAAGCCGAATCTCTCTGATTTTTTTACATTCCTGTTTTTTTCGTAACTACAAAGAAGACTCAAAGTCTGGGAAAACGTCTTTCCCTTTAACGTTAACCTATTCTAAATTATAGAATAGTGAATTTCACACCGTTTTTCAGAAATATGCTCATACAAGAAGAAGCGGAAAAAACGAGACAGCTTCGAGCTACACAATCACTGCCAATAGCAAGGTAGAGTAAAATAGCTTGAAAAAAATTATTATTTCATGAATTTTAGCCCATAATTTATTGTAAAATGGTAGAAAATTTATTTTTTAACTGACTTTCAAAAAGGAGGCGGTTCTCTAAATTTGGCCCGTATATTTTTTTTACAGTTTAGAGAAAAAACGCGATAGCCTAATAGAAAGCTCGACGGCGCAAACGTACAATAAAAGAAGAGTGTCCAAAACGCAAAACATTACGGAGTTGCCGTTGAAGCAATCAAATCCTAGGTGAGTTGACATCGAGCACAGATCTCTGAAAATACCTTATTACCTGAAATTATCACTATCACACTATTGCTCGAAAATTCGCACGTAAACAAATTGGCACTATCACCACATCATTTCCCTAGCATAAACGGATGGAAATAATTTTTAGAACTTAAGTTTTTGAAGTGAAAACTTCTTTGGGCGCGTTGGGCGATTTTGAGATGGATATAAACTTCAAAGTCGCGTCAGCGATATGCTAATATTAATTGTTCACCGAGTGCCGATAGATGTATAAACTAAATTAATGTTAGTGGTTTTATTTTACAAATTATAAAATTTAAAGTTTTTTTTTTAATTTAAAACTAATTTGAACATCCAAAAAAATAAAACCACTTATTTCAAAGTTTCATTCACTTCTGTTGACAGTCAGTTTTGTTTATCAATTCTTTTCTATTTGAAATATAAAATTTCTTGTAAGCTATAATTTGCCCCCCAAAACGTCACTTCATGATGACCACGACCACTCTGCCAAGAGTGTAACGACAAAGAAGAGAAGCTATAATTTGACAAATTTAAATTTTGTACAGTTTAATCCACCAAGAAGCAAACGAATCGTCGCCCGATGAAAGTTGGAACGTGAATACCAATAAATACCCTCAAGGCATAGTTGCGTGGCCTAACAAGATAACTGCGGAAGATCTCGCCAATGAACTACTATGGCTCAGGATCGACCAGAACTATCTCATGGCGGAGAAGAATAAGGTACCTATAAGAACTTTAAAAAAAGACACATTTGAAGCGCGGTTATTGTATGAATAGGCTATTGAGCCTTAGGCAACTGAATTCTCGAACTTTGACTCAATTGATCTGCTTGCTAGTACAGCTGTACAACTATTCAAGCTGAGTAATTTGCGAAAAGCATTATTTATAATTATCATTTCATTCAGATTCGGGAGCGAGAATTAGCTGAATCAATAGCGAGTAGTAGTGAAGAATACCTCCGACAAGTTGGCGATTGGAGTCCTGCGGAAAGTTCCGATACTACTAAAAGCAGTTCTAGGTATGACTATCAAATATATCTGAGGTTGGTATCTGAGGTAGATTTAAGTTTCAGTTAAAACGGGACAGATTTATGCCAGCAGTATAACGCTGTCTCGTTTTAATAGTGTCTTAAGTCTGAGCAAAGTCAAAGTGCGCTCTAAAGGGCTCAGCCTTGGCTTATTCTATTGTACACAATCTCTAAAATACTCTAAAATGACAGGGCTTTATATACGGTGCAATTTTAGTGGTTTTAGAGCCGTGGTAAAGTGATTCGACTGAGGCATTACTATCGACTACACTTGTTTGTTTTGAATAACCAAGCATTTTTTTTTTGGATTAAAAAAATGTCTTGACACAAACTCAAATCTGCGAGAAACATTAGTAGTGGGCGGCAATTACGTGTGCCACTTGACACCCGCGCTGTTTCGAGACTGAGCAGGACAGAGCGACGCGGAGGGGTACTACTATTGGTTCGCGAATTTTACCGAACAATAATTTCTCGATTCAATTTATTTTTGGGTGGCCGAATTAGATAGTAATGCTATCATTTTCTATTTTCGTGTTTCATACTGTGATAATTTGCTACAATTACGAATCCCAACCTATTTTGCTTCATTTAACAGACGTACGTCTCCCCAAGTATACCAGCGCAGTTTATCCAGTACTACACTAGAGCCACCTGCCCGAACTCTTCACAGTTTGCCGCCGGTACGCCGGGACCCGAGAGACCAGCGCGATTCACGTGACCAACGGGACCACCGGGACCCTCATAGAATTGATACCAGTTCTGACTCAGGTACGAGTTATTATCATTATTATCATCAAGCCATTGTCGGCCCACTACTGAGAACGGCTCTCCTCTCTCAGAATGAGAAGGCCTTAGTAGTGAGCCGGCGATTGTGATGATGATGAGATGATTTTGTGTGTGTTGTTATTAGTTAAAACTAGCGATGTTAGTTAGGGTGTTACTGCTAATTTTAAATCATTTTCATTTGGTACAATTATTTTTCTTCACAGTGATTTCACATGTGATTATTTAAGGAAAGTAATTTTTCAATTCTCGCACTTACAATCGCTTGCTACATAATTTAAATAGAAATTAATAGCGCTGAAAGATATATGGCAGGTTTGTTTTCTTGGAAAGAGAATTTTCAAAATTTGAACTAGATTTTTCCCTTTCTAACACATACTGATACGAATTTTCTCGTTTGCGCGCTGTTTAGCTTGGATCCATGATGTGTGCGTGCATAATTTAAACATAAAGTAATTTAAAAAGTATAATTTAAACCATAAAGTAATTTAAAATGTAATAATTTTCTTTGTAAGATTTTGCTTCGTAATTTTTCATAGGCTTACTTGAGGTAACTTGCTACCTTAAGACAGTAAGTAGCAAAAGTTACATATGAAAAAGCTTTTCACGTGATTTTTCACATGCTATCTGTGAAATGGTCCATCTCTAGTCGTGTTACCTTTAATGTCTTATCTATCACCATCTTTGTCACTAAACAAAAGTTAATGTAATTACGGAAGCACATTAATTAATTACGCAGACAAAAGTCTGGAAGCAAGTGAAGCATTATAATCCCTAATGTTTACTTAAAAAGATGTTTACAGTATTGGTTACAAAAGATTTATTACTCTAATTGCAAATTGTTTGTCAACACTTTTAGCAACATTTCTTAGTTGCTTGTCGTGTTTAAAAGATGTGTCTCTCGCGTATCATACTTGAACGAATTTTTGTGACGGTGATTTTTATTGCGATTATAAATATTTAATTTGTCTCTTAGGAGTGATCTTGTCGCTTATAGTGATGGGTTATTATAGTGTTTTAATAGAATTCCTTATTTATTATTACGGTAAGTTTACACATAAAATGTTCTGTTATAGGTATAGCGTATAACTGAGGCTCCTACGGTAGTGCAGCGGTGTGGGAGGGTGACAGTTGATGACAAGTTGACGAATCTGTGACCTTTTGCGTCACGTCATCACACCCCTCCCGCACCGCTTCACTATCGCAGGAACCTACTCAGTTATGCGTTATGCTTATAGTTTAAAGTAAAGACAAGAAAACTGAAAAAATTGTATTGCCGCACACTGCCAAGGTTTACCAGTTTTACCTCGCGGAGTCGGGTGGAACGTTAGATAGGAAATACGCGTTTGTTTCGCTCCCTCACTACTGAAAGAAAGAAATAAAATGCATTAATCCGTGAGTGGCAATTGCGTCCGCACTTTCCGAAACAAAAGTTGACGATCACAGACGAGGCCGCATATCTGGTTCACCTCTTCGCTCTCCTTCGCAAATTCACATTATTTGTTGATAGTACCTTTCACAGGTAACCGAAAAGGAGATATTCTTTGTATGTGTCCTAACCAATGTAAGCGACTTTGCTTCAAAACAGTGTGGCTGGAAGTTTTGTATTTTTTTTTTGCAAACGAGCAAACGGGTCACCTAATGTTAAGTAATTACAGCCGCCAGTACCAGAGGTACCGCCGATGCGTTGCCGGCCTTTCAGGAATTTGTTGGTCCGTCCCCTTGAATACTCCACGTTGTAGTATTGTGGGAAAATCGCATATGTTTTGGGAAGACCGATTTAAAACCTTATGTTAAAAGAAATTCGTTTACTTTTAGTGTGCGTGCCCCTCTGTCGTACGGAAGGCCCACCCGCGCCGCCGGTGCGCGCCGCGCGTCGCTCGCCGCGCCGTCTGCCGCCCGACCGCGTGGACACCGAACCGCCTCCGCTCGCCATACCACGCCAACCAGACCATCTCGATATCAAACGGTGAGGATATCCTACATAGTACAATAGTCGCTTCCCGTCCTCTATCCATCTGTACGCTTATATCATTAAAATTACGCAACGGATTTTAATACGGTTTATATCAATAGATAGAGTGATTCAAGAGTTAAAGTTTATGTGTATAGTTTGAGATTGTTTTGTGTTAATTTGTTGAAATATGACGATAATTGTTCAAGATTTTGGAAGAAATCAAGCCAACTGATAGCTTTCATCGAAAATACTGTCTTATTCTTTTGAAATATAATGTTAGTACGAGCCCGTGCGAAACCAGGGCAGATCGCTAGTAAAATAATATAAACTATGGGTTGATACCTCGATCCTTCAATTAAAAAATCTATTCCAAGCGAACTAAAGTCAAGTCAAAAGTGAAGGCATCTTCTAGGCAAGCGTGTTCCATCTTAGACTGCATCATCACATGCGAAGTACTAGTCTATAAATAAATAAATAAAACAATTTAAAACGCTTTTATAATATACGTTGTCTTTTATTAGTGCGGCGTCAGAAATATCAGTGGTGGGCAATGAAACCCTGCGAAGACGAAACTCCGACCCCGCGCCGGACCCGCGAGCTCCCGTACGGTCTACGCCAGATTACATTGGTCATACTGGCAATGGACTGTTTGGCATTGCAGGACACAGGTAATGAAGAAATCACATTGTTTTCTAATAAAAATATCATTGTTGCAAAAATAGTGGTAAGTCTAATCACAGTCCCTACAGACTTTTTCGCGAAGTAGTTTAACTTCTTATTTTCCTCTATGAACTTTATTAGTTCCACACCAGCACAATGCACTTCGCCAATGGCATGTGGAATACAAGAGCCACAGAGTAGATAATTAAAAAAAAATGTCTACTTGATCACCCATTCTGGCAAATTCTGCTGTACACAATCTCTTATCAAAATTGACAGATCCAAATCTAGTGCTATCCTGTTCCACACGGAATATTGTGAAAGGATCAATACAATTAGACCTGTAATTTTAGTTTAGTTCAGAGATTGTGAACAACAAAATTGTCAGATGAAAACTTGTCAAATTGTCGAATGCTCTGTGCATTATAACTTCTGACTGGAGTATTAAACCACAAATCTTCAATTCCTAGGTTTCGTAAAGGCACGAGATTCGCGAAAGGGGATAAATGTGTCTACTGCCATCAAGCTATCGATGCATTCATCACTCAGGGCCAGAGATGTATCGATTGCAAACAGCTCTATCACACTAAATGCATACAGAATAAAGGTGTCATCACAATGCCTTGCCCCAGCCCCGTAACCGTGCCGACTAGAGGCCGTCACAAAAATAGAAAACGAATAATGTTAAATAAAGAGTCTCCTTATAATTTAACAACGGACCATTCTAAAGGACCCGTTAGTTCGAATTTCAATTTGACCGGTACGTCCGAGTTTATGGATAGAACGGACAAGATAATATCGGACGCTACGGAGTTGCAGGCAATGCAAAACTTCATCACTAAGAAAATATATCTCATGGAGTCATCGGAAAACGAGAAACAGTCTGAGGTATGTTTTGGAAATCCATATTCTATCTAATTGACACAAATTGGCTTTATAATGCATAAATTTTGAGAACTCACGCGCCATTTTAGGTCGATGTGTCAATTGTCATGTCAAAAGTATAGTTCACCTTTAAAATAATGACTAAGTTATTTCTACTTCTTTGTATTTTTTCTTGCATTTATTCTAAAGAAGAGTCTGTTAACTCAACTGTTTATTCTATACAAATTTAACAGGCTATAAGTAATTATTTTTTAATTTGTTGTATGCTATTAGGTGGACAGGGTATTCAAACATGCGCTAAGAGAGTTCAAAGACAACCTAGTAGCAACATACAGCGTAGTCGAAACTAGAGGCTCAGCGCTCAAGTACAAAGATCTGATCGGCAACTTCCTTCACGTGATGGAGACGGTGTGTGCGAGGGAAGGCTCCACTCTATCCATCACGATGGGAGTTAATGCCTTTAGGGGGTTCATGGATGAGTTCATGAGCCAACACGAGACGGATAAGGCGAGGACGAAGAGAAAAAAGGATAAGAAGAGAAAAGTAAGTATCGTTTTTGTACATGCACTCGTATTTGTTTATATAGAACACATAGGGAGTGATCTTGAGAGCGCACTCTGACTTCACTTAGATTTAAGACAGCGTTAAAACGAGATAGAGGTATATCTCTCATATAAATCTGTCTCATTTTAACTCAATTTTAAGTCTGAGCAAAGTCAAAGTGCGCTCTATAGATCTCAGCCCTAATCTCAATTTTAAATTGGCAGAGTAGGTATGTTATTTTACACTAGGGAAGGCACTGGCCCTTATGATATGGGCTTTGCAAGTTTAAAACTTAGGATTCCATGAAACAAATACAAGTAATTATTGTTAAATAAATATTTCAGTGAATTTAATAATGAGACAATGATGTGCTTAAAATGTATAAGAGCATAAAACTAGATTCAGTACCCTTAAATTGTACAATCTTATTCTTAAATTATCTAATTTGGAATGAATACATTCAAATTAAACTTAGTCAAAGCACTAACTCAGAAAAGTACCTACTTGAGCACATAAAAAGCATCTAAACCTTTCCTGCTTATTTTATAGTACAAATTATACAAGATTTTTTTTATTGTCTGGGAAAAGTCAAACAGACGATTTAAAAAATCGATTGGCCTGTCGCTTCCCGTTCTATATTCATTTTCTCTCCATTAAATTGTAATTTGTAGGCTACTAATAACAAATATATACCCTAATCCTCAGGCTAGTGCATGCCATACTTATTCGTCTGGTTAGTTGTCCCTCCGTTTCCAGGTGGACGACCCGATCCAGTACAAAGGGCACACATTCATCCTGTCTATGATCAATATCCCTACCGAGTGTGAGATTTGCAAGACCTTCTTCATGTGGCCTATCGAACGCTCGCTTATTTGCCAGACGTGCAGGCTGGCGTCACACAAGAAGTGTTATATGAAGGTATGTAATTTTTTTTTGTCAGTTGGGTGGCTTCGATTCTTACGTTTTACAGTGATTATAGTCCTATCCGTACCCGACGAAAATGTGCAAAATACGGCCTCTTGTGATAAGAGATCTCCTTTGCTAGTAGGCATTGTACGAGAAAGGATTTAAGAAGCGGTAAAATGTTAGTTTTCTATTTTTTGATATGCGTATTTTAAAAGAAAAAAAGTCATAGCTCATGTATTACTTAGGTAATTTGAAATTCATAGTTACATATTCATCACTTAAAATATTTGAAAAAAAAAAATTGTCCGTGGTTTGTTTGCTGTATCTTTTGACTGAACTCTTGGAAGTGCTGTAGTCGATTGCTAGCTTGTCTTTTGTTTTTCAAATTTCTGGATTTTTCTATAAAAATGCTTTGCTGCCCCGATTCCTGTGATAGGAAATTTTATACTACAAATTAGGAAAAATTGCAAATGATACAACTTTGTACCAAACCTTGAAGGAAGTTCAATGTTAATACTTTTTTATATACTCAGGTAAACACAATGTGTCGGTCGGACTCAGGGTCGTCATCGGCCGCCATAGTGGGTGCAGTTGACGCGGGAGGTCGAGAACAATTCGGCGTCGTTAAGAGAGGAAAGGTAACATATTTGATACAAACTACTTTTTTTTATTACAGCCGCAATAAAATTTTTATTATCTCTATGAAATAATCATAGCTTCCGTGTTAGCCCCCATGTTTCATTTACTGACAGCACATTTAGGCCGGCCGTTATTGGAAATTTTGGGTCATACATTTTGGACCAGAATTATGCAGACACGCTGCAGACTGTCAATATTACCTGTCCAGACGTCCGCTTCATATATTCCCAGAGCGAGTGGGACAGAAAGTTCTCTTAAAGGCAATTTGTGGCAAGCCTTAATATTTACGTGCGTTAATAGTTTTATATAAGATTGTCTTTAAGATGTTACACTAGCAAATTAGGAATTATCCTCTATGGTTAGAGGTAAAGGAATAGACCTTTCGTCATATGATGTTGTACCATAGAAAAACTAATACGGGTTTTTTGCAGGTATTCGGCATACCGTTGAGTGAGCTTCCGACCGGAGAAGGCAATATCCCGCTTGTGGTGGACAGACTCTTCACGACCATCGAGATGACTGGACTCTACATCGAAGGACTTTACAGGAAGAGTGGACTTAGTTCGAAGGTATGTTTCAGGCTTGAGAAAAATCTTTTAAACAATGCCTATATTTCTGATAAATTGTTTGTTTTGAAGCGAAGGTTTTATATAGCGCAGTTACACGCTCGGCTGCTGGGGAGTAAACTGAGATAAAACGTTACCGTCACCGTTAACTTTCTAGCTATTGGCGTGTAGCAACAGTAATGTTTCGTCTGTATTGTTACTTAGCTACACTACTGTATCGCCTCTATTGGTGCGTAGCTACACTACTTTTTGCCTCTATTGGTGTGTAACGTCTTTTGGTGCGAAGCTGTTTGGTACTGTTTCGAAAATACACACACAGATTGGAAATGCGTTGCAGAAGGGTGTGTCTACCGCTTTTATCTGGTCAGACCAACTCTCGGACTTGTTTGCAGGGTCTTTTTCTTCCAACCTTGCTACTGCCCATGAATATCTCGATGCTGCTCTGGTTTTTCCTAGCAATGTGACCAAAGCAATTGTGCATCTGTTGCAGATGTTGGATAGCTGCATTTTTATTCTGAATCTGTTTAAAAACATGGACCCTAAGGAAAGTTGTGTATGTCTAGGTGCGCGAGCTGCGTCGGCTATTGGACGAACGGCCCGAAGAAGGCGTGGATCGACTGGACTCATACGCGGTGCATGTCCGCGCCTCCGTGCTCAAGTCCTTCTTCCGCGAGCTGCCCGAACCACTGCTCACCTTCGACCTCTACGACGACTTCATACTAGCCGCTGAGATATCCGACCCGCAGGTACGTTCCATTCATTATTCTAAATTATTTTTGATGGAAAAACATGATGAGCTAATGAGCTTTAAAATGTATGTTCGCGCAATGATTATTATTAGCAATAATCATTGCACGAACATACATTTTACTAAGACTCGTATTTCTTTACTAAGACATCCTAACAAATCTTTAAAAAACATTTTTTTCAGGAACGAGTGTCCAGTATCTTCACAATATTGAAGAAGCTACCCAAGGCTAATTACGATCTGGTTGAAAGACTGATATTCCACCTGGCGAGGGTGGCGTTAGGAGAACATCACAACAGGTAATTGTAGTAATATTAAGCTGGGACCACACTCCACATTGATACTATGCGTTGCGTTCGGCAACAAATGTCATCGCATAAATCATTAAAATATAGACAAGCTGGAATGCCAACGCACATTATAACCCAAAAAATTTCGTGGATTTTTTAAAATAGTTTTTTTTTTTTTTTTTTGTGTAGGACATGTCTCTTACGCTACGTCTGGACTTTACCGCCGGTTCGGCAATTTAACAATTTTCTACACTACCTTGTGCTGGGGAAAGTTTAGCTGGTTGTGTCCAAGCAACTTTGTTAAAATAATTCGGATTTGCATAAAAATATTTTCATCGTATCTATTTCTGAAACTGTCGTTGATAACACTGCGCTTGTTTCAGAATGGGCCCGAACGCGTTGGCGATAGTGTTCGCACCGTGCATTCTACGAACGCACAAAGTGCAGCCCGCGCAGGATTCCCTGCACGACATCGCGCGCCAGACCGCCTGCCTTGAAGCCATACTCATCGACAAGCTAAGCAATGTGAGTATGCGAGAATTCTTTCTTTTTCAAAAATAAAAATAAAATTTAAAAACTGGTCAAGTGTATGTCCAAACACACAGTAAGGTAGGGTTCCGTAGCCACGCTAATTGCTAAAAACTTTGGTGGTCATTAATTCTTAATCATAATTCTTCTTATTCTTTCGATATCTGTCTAAGGAACCTAGTAATGCTATCGCTCGAGTGAGTAAACCAAAATTTTTTCGACTCTTGTTTCTCATGTACCCTAACTTTTTTGAAATTAAAAGATTGGAACCCCAAAGATTTTTGGGGTTCGAATATCCATAGTTCCAAAGAAAACTATTAGCGCGACACAAAGGTATATATAAATTTTGACAAAAAGTTAGGCTACTTACCTCTGAATTCTAGAACATGAGAAGTGAGAGTCGAAATAATTTTGGTCTCTGCGCGAAGTCATTACTCGAGTCCTGTGCGTGATGAGGGGCGAAAATTAGCGAATCGTGAATATGTGTATGCGTTTATCCATGCCCATTTAAACAAGTTCGTGGCTGGAATCTCTCTAGTGAATCTTTTCCTGCTCAATGCGGGGTTCAACCAAAGATTAATGGTGTAAATGTTGTTCAGACGCGCGGCGCGTTGGCGGAGATTGCGACGCTGGACGAAGCGAGCGCCACGGCGTCGGACCGCCTGGACATCATCCGCGCGCACAGCCTGCGCCCGAGGCCCGAGGAGCAGATCCTAGAGGGACACATCCACGAGATCGAGAAAGAGAAGGCCATCATCACCTCCAACCTGCCTACGCTCGTCAGGTACACAAGTGTAGTGTTATAACTCTCACTCTCTTTCTCTTTCTGCATCGTATTCCAAATTGCTGAGGGTTCCATTTCCAGTAATGATAGAATTTCTTTCAAATTCACATAATGGCAAAATTTCTTGTGATAATGCGGTGGATTCCCAGATCCTTCCACGAGATTTCAAAGCTTAGGTTTTACAGTTATTATCAGATTAAAATAGACCCTATCAAGAAAAGAAAAAATATATCCCCCCCCCCCGTTTCTTTGAATATTTTTGGTGTACAAAAAATCTCTTGAGTCAATTCCATTTGCTGTATAGCCGAAACGACGCAAAGCGCCAAAGCCGTGATCAAGGCATTCTGGGGTGAAATGTGAATGTGCATACTCACAATTTACGAATGCGTTTTGCAAATGATCGCGGTCGCTCGCATCGTCACCACAGTCACAAAGAATTGCTCCAGGCAGCCGCAGTATTATGTCTAGAGCTCAAATAGTACTTGAGATGACTGAGATGTTTAATCGTTTCATAGTGTGAGATTTCATATCTCACCAACGTTGATAGAATTATTCAAGTGTTGAAAGTTGTAACAATTACATCAGAGTAAAATGAACCTAAAAGTCCTTGTCTTAAAGTCAAAAATTCAGTAGGTACCATCGATTTTAATTTCGCTAGGTTTCCGCTTGTAGCATTACTGTAGATGTACGAATTTGAATTTTAAAACTTAGCAGTTAAGCTCCGTTTTACTTTAACCTGCAGTGTTTCGACATTCGACTACCAACGTTGGTGAGATGTAAAATCTTATACTATCTACTCTATTAGTTATTGAATATTGTTAAAGAAAGGCACCGCCCGTTACAACTAAGCATATTTGACCAATCCAGGGCGACATCAGACGACGATTTACTATCAACCACAGACCACGACGGCGAGTTCGGCAGCACCGATGACCTCAGCGGCGCTTCCTCGCTCCGCTCCCAGCGCCTGCTGCACCGCCAGCTGTCGTCCGACGACCCCATCATGGTGTAGACCCGCCCTTACACCACCGCCCCTTGGATCCCCCGCATGGACGCAATCGTAGCAGTAGAAACTACTCCGGTCAACACTTATGTATGAGGTAAATAACTGAAGACTGTCGAATCAAGATGCACCACAACAGTTTACTTTAGTAGTTAATTTCCTAATGGTACCCGCTCTATCGGGTTTCGGCTAATGTTTCGAGCCCGGGCTTTTACGATAGTTCGGTTTTCGACACTATGTGGGATACGGGGAATGTTTTGGGTTTGGCGAATTTTTAAATAACTTTGGCAGACGCGAGCTTTCTATGACAGCGAATAATCCTTGTGTTGACGAAGAGATATATCACGAAAAAACAAAGAATTCCCGCGGTATTTTATCAAAATCTATATATTTTGCTCCAACCATTCATTCGAGTTGGTGCGAATGTGTGGAATGATACGGTTGTCGCCGGCCACACAATTCGCGATCTCACGAATCATTTGCCGAATGCTGATAGTGGAGTCGAACCATAAAATTCCGCGTGAGATTCGTATTGTTCAATATGCTAGGTCTATAGACCCTATTACTAAAACCAAAAATATGATAGATTGAATTGATAAACAATTAAGTGCCTGTAATTATTATTTTTGGCGGTTATAATATGATGTTGCCTAATTTCTGCGCAAATGACTAATACTCGTATTAGGTGTCTAAACTAATATTATCTGCCAAATGTCATGATTCTAAGTCAACGGGAAGTAGCCTATAGGTTTTTATTGACAGACAGACAACGAAGTTATCCTATAAGGGTTCCTTTATCCTTTTGACGTATGGGACCCTAAAAATCCTCTAGAAACTAACTTTTCGGGAAAAAAAGAAGCACACTTTTTTTCTACTTTCTTGGAAGGTCATGAACAGTGCCATCTATGAGGCTTGTATGACCGCCGGAAAGTTCCTCATTACTAACACAGATTGTAAAGACTATTAGTGAAATGACCGTCGAAATGATTTACGGGCACTATTATTATCAATAGAGCAAGGTCCCGGAACCGCCAGACCTTTCTTATTTTCTGAGAAACAGAAAACACACAAACACACACGTCAGGCGACACTGGGATCTTGGACATGCAAATATTTTATAGGTATTTTATGTAATTTTTGAACCTTTTTTTGAAACGAAAGTCTTGCCATACAATTATACTGAAAGTAAATATGAAAGAGTGTATTTTATTGATTTTAAACTAATGTTCATACTATAGATTAAATTTTTAAATAATGGCCTAATAAACACGCAAAACTGTTTTGTTCGCCGTAAAAAAAACCTATTGTGTTTAATTCTGATGTACACAATCTCTAAACTAATTTGACAGGTCTAAAATTAGTGGGATCCTTTTCCGTAGGGAGAGTTTTAAAAGAGATACCAATATATTTAGGACCAGTCATTTCAGTTTAGTTTTGAAATTGCATACAACAGAATTAGCTACATGATGTGCCAATTTTCTTTTGGTAATAAAAAACTTTTTAGCTTGTAACAGCTGTTTAAATTTCTTTGATGGTTTGGGAATAGGACCTATAAGACTAGAAATTTTTAATCTCCTAAATAATCATGCAAGAATTTATTTAAAATTTGTAATATTATTTAGGTATATTATTTTAATATAAGTAATATATTATATTTATTTATATTAACCATTTTAAATTACACTATCCATGGAGAGGAGATTATAGGACTCTCTCTCTGTTACATAATCCCATACAAATGACAAAGACAAAAAGTGGGCATTAAACATTTTGAGTGACCAACCTATCACAAACGAGCCCATGTTTTGCGTACCAACTTGTTTCCGTGGATAGAATAGTACGGAAAACATAAGACTCAGCACACCTCAGATGTCCATCAATATAAATTATTATTGACTTTCATTGTCGAGTGAAAGTGTTTGGTTGATTTAGAAATTACTATATTCCAAATAAACTTGCTGAAAAAAGCGACAATAATGAGACAATTTTAGATTTCCATTTCAAAAATTGTTAAAACGTTTCCTCAGTTTGACATATTTAATTGGCGATTGAAAAATCGGAATCTGCCCCAGCCCACTAGGACCAAATTAACATTGATTAAAACACAAAATGTCTTTGTGAAAGAGTATTTGTACTTAATCGTCTTGGTATGCGTGAAAATCCAGTTTTTTTGTGATTAATATTATAATTGTGTAAAAAAGAAAATATTTTAATAATTAGACTTTTAGCTAAATATCTGCGTATTCTCCAATCACAATCAGTGAATGTTGCCTTCGGTCGACGTGCTTTAGTATTTTGAGGTACCTAGGTATTTTTTACAATAATCACTAATTCTGATTGCATTTAGGAAGTACTGAGTACACATTAAAAAACTATAATTTACAGAAAAATAAAAGCAATTAAAAATATTTTTACTGCTTTAACTTATACCATTTGAGACACAGTGATTTTAAGTTTATAAAAATCGGTCAAATGCGAGTAGGACTCGCTAGCGAAGCGTTCCGTACCATCATATAAGAAAGAAATAACACTTATTAATTTTCAAAAAAAATTATGGCGGACATTTTGAAATGTTTATTATTTGTTGTTTAAGCGGCAATAGAAATACACATTGTATGATTTCTACTCTACCTATTTTGATTCATGATACAGCCCGCTGACAGACAGAGACGAACGGACAACGGAGGCTTAGTAATAGAGTCAAATTGGCATCTTTCGGGTACGGAACCTTAAAAACATCCTACATTTACATTACTTTTAGCCAACTGACGGTTTCCCTCATATTCGGGGAAACTGCCATTAATTTTATTCCTACTATAAAATATTATCTACATGCAAGTTGCCATAGCAACAATACAAAGCCATGGATATTTACTGTACTGTACTAACATCTATTTTGTAAAAATCTAGTAAGTACCTATATTTAAATATACATTGGTCTAGACAATTAAATGTTAGAAACATTTTGTCACATGATGTAGGTATCCGTTAAGCCCTAATTGGCACGAGCGTTAAAAAAGCGTTGACGTGTGAACAGATACTTGGGAATGCATTTGTTCTGCTTGAACGCTTTTTTAACGGACGTTAAAATGCTCTCGTGCGAATGAGGCCTTAGTTCTAGTTTTCTAGGATAGCAATGCCGTCACATATCGGCCATAAGCTACCACCGAATAACGTCACTAAAACGTTGTCTATTGAAAAAGGATGGAAGTTTTTATACACTTGATGTCGATATTAAAAACGGCACTGTTATTTTAGAAAATTCAGGGCTTTTTAGTGTTCTTGCTTGTATTTTATTCGTTTCATATTCTAAAAGACTGTCTATTGTTAAGCTATTTGAATTATTGTTAAGTCACAAACATTTCGTATGCTTTTAATTAATTAAATATTACTTATTAAACATGTTTAAACAAGGAATATCTCTGTGACATGTAATTTATGTACTAAACATACTTTTAGAATTAAGTTACTGTTTGATATTTGTGATTTGCGAACTCATTTTTTAGTTACTGTCTTACAAATTTGGAGGCCATTTTATATCGCGATGTTCGTTTGAATCTCAAATTTTAAGTTAATGTTGTATTTAAGGTCATACACACAATAATGTTATAAAAACTGAGCTACTCATCTAAATTATATATTTTCGCTGAGATGCTGAATATATTTTAGAAAGTAATAAATTCAAAAATATTTGTTTTATTGGGGGTTGTGTCACAGTAATTACTGTACTTTCTGTGCCTTCAACTTATTTGCTTTCAACAAGCAGCAGTTCATATTATTATGTCTATAAATGTTTAGAAATTGTTGTCTTTTACTAAATGTTAACTCTCTTAATGAATGTGTATTGCAGATTTTTAGAATCAAAGTATTCATTAGCGGCATACAGCTAAAATCTCTAAAAACAATATTTTATATATTGAATTTACCATTAAAGTTTTTAATCTACATCCATATATAACTATTTATGCTTTACATTAGTTTAATATACATGTGGTAGGTTTTTGATAAATGTTCAATGTGAATCCCGTCTTAGTATTTAAAAGTAACAAGTCTTTGTAGATAAAACAAAATCCTTGTAAAGTTCTGTAAATATTAGAAGTGTAACAACTTATACGTAGTTACTACTGTGTTATACATACTGATACTGATATTTTGTTTTAAGTTAATTAGTTTTTAGGATATTCATGTTTTATGGTGTTAAAAATTTTGAACTGGTGCCTGATCTTTAGTTATACGAATTTTAGGTTTTTGAAAATTATAATTTTGTGTACCTACTTGAATTGTTAAAAACAATTTTGAAAAAGAAATGTGATTTTAAACTTTGGTTTTGATTATTATTGGGAATCTTCCAATTTCATTTAAAAAAAAGTTACTGATATTGGTTAAAAAGATATGATATTAATTAATTTGATATTCTGTTTATTCAAAATTATAACAGTAATATAAAAAAATAGCAGTGCTTTAAGGTCAAGAATACTTTGTAATTGCTAAGGACCAATATTTTTCCAAACACATTTTTTAATTTTATAATTACAGTTGCAGAGTTATTTTCCTCTTAAGAGATTTGTAATATACTAATTCTATGTATATTAATCAATCTACTTTTAGAAGTCCTATAATGTGTCAATATAATAATTTTAATAAAATGTAACCAAAATATTATACTGTATACAAATTATGATAAAAAATAAACAATTGCTGTGGATAACTAACTGGCTTTAATTTTTATACTTAATCAAATCACTGACTTTCCATAGGTTCATTAGTTAGTTGAGTCCAAGGCAGTTGTCCTATAGGACATGTGGCCCAAGAAGCATTTTTAGAAGCTAATTGCCACACTCCAAACTTCTGCTTACTTCCATCCTTATCAACTTTATTTTTGCTCTCCATTTGGACCTCCATAATTTTTACATCTTCATAATGTTTAGATTCATTTATAGAATCTAAATTATTTGCCGGATCAAGATCATCTGATGTATATATTTTTGGAGACATAACTGGGAATTTTTCTGGTGATGCAATAACTTTTGCAAGTTTACATATTTTTGTCTTAACAGAATCAGATAGTTGAGGTCGTACTAGGGTTAAAAGATCTCTGATAAATAACACTAGATAGGGATTGTAAGTTGATATTATTGGCTGGATGAAATTGATATTGGTAAACTCCCTTGGAATTGACTTGTGCAAATCCAAAAATAAAGTTCTCTTCTTATAGTTAGGATACCAGTGATAGTATAAACTTTTTAACTCTTTTTCATCCTTTGACATTATATCAGTATCTGCCCTGTAATTAATAAAAAGGATTATTTTATATTTTATATTACATTTAATTCAGGGAAGGCCTATGTCCAGCAGTGGACGTCCACAGGCTGATGATGATTGACTGAGATGAAGATTGATTGATAATAATCACAAATGAGAACATGTCTCCTTAGTATGTGAAGGGGTTTTGTCAGACTTCACACACCTTGGAGAATATTATGGAGAATTCTCAGGCATTCCAGTTTCTTAAAACATAAAACTCCAAAAAATTTGATGTGTAAGCCAAGGACCCAACCCACAACCTCCTAAACAGAAAACTGACATTTTAACCGTTAGGTTATCACAACTTCTAACATAGTAACAAGAAAAAAAAGATAATTTCAGCAGAAAAGTGAACATGTATAATACTTTAATATAAAACTAATTTCAATTTTTGACGTTAGAAAGACTGCATAGGTGTAGAAAAGTTAATAAGTACACTTACTTATATATCTTTTCCATAAATTGTTGATTGTTTTTTAGAGCTTTCAATATAACAGATACCCATTTAGCTGCAAGTTTACATTTAACACTGTTCTCATGTTCACTCTGTGTTACTTTAATAAGCTCCAATACAAAATCTTTCAACAAGTCATATGTGAAAAGAAAACTCAAAAGTCCAGTGAAACATTGCACATATTCTGTATTTAAAGGTTTATCAGTAGTATAACCAATATAGTCTAGAGATTTTAATATTTCTATGGAAATAAATGCAGACTCATTTGACAATAGTGCTCTGTTAACATAACTAGAGGAAGCTTCATCAATCAGTATCTTCTTAGCTTGAATATTAAGTATATTTCCTAGAGTATCTATAGAAATGATTTTTAAATTTGAGAAATCAAGGTCTTCACATACTTCTTTAGCATCGTTAACTAAAGATTCTCTCAAATGAATATCAGTTATTTCAGCTAAATTCTTTATATTGCATTTGGGATGTGAACAAATACTTAGGGAAACACAAAAGTTCATAAGCGATGTTATCTTTTTTTCAATTTCTGTTTCAATGTGCACACTGCCAACGATATAGTCACTAATGCATGATTTATGTTTATCCCAATAATTTTTCTGCAGCCAGTCCAAACTTATAACAGATGCTTCTCTTAATAACTCAATATGGGGAACTATATTACTGTGCGCAGTGTTGTGACGTAAGTCTATAATCCACTCTGGGATCCCAAAAGTGTCTGCAGCTTGAAACAAGCTAAGGCCTTTCTTAGTTTCCTTATCAAACATAACATTGACAAACCGCATCAATGCAGAAGAGTAAGCTAAGCGAAGTACATGATCGTTACATATATCATAGTGCCGGCCTTGGTCCTGGATGTGTATATTTAGCAAACTTATTGTAGCTTCAATGCCAGAAGGTAAAGAAGGACACCGTGCTTTCCAAATAAAGAGCTGGTCAAGAGCATTTTTTTTTGTAGTAAGAGTTGACGTTACCCCAAATATATCATTATATACTCGATTCCATTCTTCTGTATCATACCAAGGTGATACCTGATATATTTCACTCATCTTTTTAATTAAAAACTTGGCTCGTTCATTAGAAAATATAAATTATAATTATTGGAAACACTAAACAGTCCATCAGAGAGATATCAGATAACATATGACATAACCTAAAAAAGTGCAAATGCAATACAATACGCCAATACTTTCAGTTATAGATTACGCTTTTTACTCTGTGCTCTTTACTCTATGCCCTCTATGGCTCTGTGTCTATGGCCCGACCACAGGCCAAACTGTATACTGCAGTGACTGCACAAACTTAATGGTTAGACTGTATATAGTGATCTGTGTTAATGGTATAGGTACTGTATAAAAATTAAAAAAAAAGTCTCTTTGGTTTGGTCACAGTTCGCCATTTTGTTTTGTTGAAGCTTGATTTCTGTGCTTGATTATGATTTGATCTTACCAGTGAAATTGTGGTGAAATTGATGATTCTTGAAACATGAAAGATAGGCTGATTTTGAAAACCTAACAGAAACTGTGAAATATCGAAGATTGTGTCGCTTTATTTACCAAATTTCGACCAAATAATTGTCCTATAAACATTTAGTGTATGTACCGTGTACTTAATTGAAACGAGGTGATTACACCGCCCGGTGTTTCATGTTTGTGAAAACCTTGAAAGTTCAAACGCTGACGCGTAGGTTTTCATTGTAAAATTACTTGTTTGTTTCATTATCAGACAATGGATAACCAAAGAGAGAAGGAAAGGGACCGCTCCAGGCGCGGAGACAGACCGTCCAGGTTCTCCGACGCCACGCGAGACCGCTCGGGGGATCGCGAGAGATCAGAAGGAAAGCGATTATTTGTCTCAAACATACCGTATGAGTTTCGTTGGGCTGAATTGAAGGACTTGTTTAAAGATAAGGTAGGTACTTACCTAAATATTTGGAAAATCCATTGGTCGATGACTAGCGACCGCCAGCGGCTTAAGTTTGCGCAAAAATTCCAAAAAAATATCGAAAAATTCTGCCTTAATCCTTGTGTATGTGTTTCACAGCTTTCTAGGTCCAAAGATTTGGGCTGGGCATTGGGGCGTTGATGGCCAGTCAGGACTTGTTTTTATATACATACATGTATTTAGTATCATTTATGGATTTAGATTACTTCCTAGTTACTGAAAAAAAAAAATTGAATCCAATCAGTTAATCATATTTATTTGTCACATTAACAATTCAGTTTCCTGTATTTACTGTAGAGAAAGTGTCTGAAGTTTAAAAATGTAGCAGGCATCACAATCTCCAGTTTGTTCTTGTTATAAAATTGTACTGTGTCAGCCAATGCAAGGTTTTTGCGATTGGAACACTGGTGCTAGGCCTACTGAAAGTATCGAGATGAAATTTCTGCAGTTCAAAAGCATAATATATTGATATATTTCAGGTAGGCGATGTGGCATATGTTGAATTATTCAATGATGAAAACGGAAAGCCAAGAGGATGTGGTGTTGTAGAATTTACAAACTCAGAAGCTATGAAAAAAGCTCTATTCGTCATGCATAGGTATGAACTTAATGGGAGGAAACTTGTTTTAAAAGAAGAAACTGGTAAGTGCTTCTTATAATCTACTCTGTAACCCTAGTTTTCTAAATAGCTGGAGCATAAAACTTAATTATTATGTTGTCTAATTAAGATTTTTCAATTTCGCACTTACAATTTTTGCAACTTTAATTTAACTAGATATTTTTCTCTTTCTGTCACGAAGCGATGCAAGTGTTCTCGCTCTTGCATACTCTTTAGCATCTTAGCTTAGGTCAACATAATATGCATGCAAAATTTAAAAAATAATACCAGATTTCAAGAGGATCATTTTCAAATTAAGATTTTGCTTTGTGATTTTTCACAGGCTACCTGTGAAATAGTCCACTTGTAACATGTTTACACTAATTAAGTACACCATAATGTGATGATTTGTTTATTCAGGTAATGAAAGGAACAGATTGAATAATCCCCGGCAAGGAGGTGGGGTTGGTGGCGGAGGGAGGAACATGAGGGATGACAAAGATGGGTATGATGTCATAGTTTTTTTCTTATAAGTACATTTTCTGTAAAGTTCTAAAGTTCTGCTTTCTGTTTTGTAATCCATGTCATTGTATTGATTAAGAGATGCAACCTACACACACAAAAAAAGATTCCAATTCATTGGAATCTTTTTTTGTGTGTGTAGAACCTCCTCCTTTTTTCGAAGTTGGTTAAAAAGAACTTAATGGCAACAATCAAGAAGTATTTTCTTTTATGACATCTGCATGCTTAGTATAAGATTTTACATCTCTAAAGAATTTGTGCATTGAAAAATGTCAGCATTAAAGAAAAATGGATTTAATTTATTTATCTACTTATACATTTCACTATGGTTCAGCTTTAAAGATACTGAAATTACAGTAATAATAAAATTTGTATATAGATGGGGAGTAAACAAACCAAGAGAACCTGAAAACTACAACACATATGGATTAAGTCTACAGTTTTTGGAGTCTATAAATGTGCAACCACCTTTAGTCAAGAAAGTATTTGTTGCAAATGTAAGTACATACTAAGCGCATTTAAAAAACAAAAGGTTTCAGTTTCTTTTTCCCATCTGGGAATATGTGTTCTCTATGATTTAAGCTGTACCCTACTAATTTTTTCAAAATTAGTTATATGGATAGGCTGTAAAAATGTTGATACACATTCACATTTTTGCATATAATTTTAGTATGGATTGACACAGTGACAAATATGAGGTAAAACTAAAAAAAACATGTTTTCAGCTTGACTACAAAGCAGATCGCACTAAAATAAAAGAGATCTTCAAAATGGCTGGCAAAGTGCGCAACATTGACTTGGCTGTGGACAAAGACGGCAACAGCAGAGGATTTGCTGTTATAGAATATGATCATCCTGTTGAAGCAGTACAGGTAAAGAATTTCCTTTACTATAGAAACTTTTTTGTTTTATAATAATCCAGTTAAAGTCAGGTGAAAATGTTTTTTCTTATTCAATGTCAATAAAGCTAACTAAAGTACAGTCAAGTAAAGTACAGTACAAGTTATGTTAACAAGTGCGGTAGCGTCAGAAAGGGACAAAAATTTAATGTCTCATTTGCACTTGTGCATTTTTCCTGCATGACTTCAAAAAAGGATGTTGTGTATGATCTTGACAAACTCTCAACCTCTCTGGTGCTGTGGTGAGCATTCTGGTTGTATGAGTTAGAGGTCTCTGGTTGTATTTTTGAAAATCGTACTGGGCAATTTTTGATTAAAAAAAAATATTTTTTTTTTAAATAAATTTAAAAATTTTTCCTGGTGTTCTTTGGCAAAGATGTAACATTAAGCTATTGAATATTTTGGTTGTTGTTGAGACAGATTTGTAATTTTAGTATCCTTTCCAAGTTCCAAGGTTGCCTGCTTCTATCTTAGATTATGTCCTCAATTACCGCCAGGGTCCCTAGTGTAACTTTTAATTTCGGATTATAGCAAATTAAGCTTATGGCTACTTGTTTAACATGGACATCCATAAAGTAACTCCTGATTCAATAGGACATAAGTTAAGAACTTTTATTTTTCAGGCAATATCAATGTTTGACAAGCAAATTCTATTTGAGCGCAGAATGACGGTCCGTATGGACAGAGGTACTACAGATAAGGGTGAATTACGATTGCCTGAAGGTCTTAAAGGCATCGGAATAGGGTTGGGGCCAAATGGTGAACCATTGAGAGATGTGGCTAGGAATTTACCCCAGAATACAACTCCCAATACTTTGAACTTAGCATCGGCCGGGTCGTCTATAGGCGCGGGAGTTTTGGGTGCAGTGCCCACGGGAGGTGTTGGGTTGAATGGCCTGGGCTCAGGATTATCTGCCAATACACTCACTACAAACGCAGCACTTAGCAGCAGTTTAGGATTGCAGGTAAAACATTATTTAGTATATTGTACCTTATGTAATAAACTAACTTATGCCCGTGACTTCGTCTGCATGGCCTACACAAATTCCAAAACCCTATTTTATCCCCTTAGGGGCTGAATTTTCAAAAATCCTTTCTTAGCGGATGTCTATGTCATAATGGCTATCTTCATGCCAATTTCAACCTGATCCATCCAGTAGTTTGAGTTGTGCATTGATAGATCAGTCAGACTCAGCTATTCCTTTTATGTATTTAGATATGATTACAAAAAACTATATGTTTATTTTTAGTTGTTTAATGCATTGACTGTGAAGTAGGCTCAATGTGAGCTCCATTGTGATGGGGAATTCGGACTGTTTTTTTTTTAAAAAACACCACTGTTATTGAAAAAAAAAATGAATAAAAAAAAACATTTTTCATTTTGTTTTCACTGTTATTCCATTGTTTCAAGAGCCGCTTCTGTTGGCGGTTCCCCACTGACTGACAATTTTATTATAACATGTTTGTAATAATGGCAGTTAAAATTCAAGTATACTTTCCAGGCCTTAGGACTTACTGGTCTAGGAGCTCTCCAGAACCAACTGTTACAGCAAGGTCTGACCGCAAATGACCTGGCTACAGTACTGTCACAGGCCCAAGTGGCCAACACCAATGCATTGGGTCTCAACACTGGAGATGGCATGGGGAACGTCCTCGGCAACAATAGTCTCAGCAACAATGTCTTAGGAGTAGGACCCAATGCTTCTATGAGCAGTGGACCGCTTTCAGGTACAAAACTTGGTATCCATTTACGGCCGAAATCAAGGGCGCATATGAAATTTTGCGTCTTTTAGAAGCTTTTTATTTGAAAATGTATCTGATGCTGGTCAAATGCTGATTGGTAAACTTCACACGCCTTTGAGAACGTTATAGAAAACTCTCAGACAATATTCAAGTTTTCTCAGGAATGCTTATGCAGGATAGGAATAATATGCAGGATGTTGAAAATATGACCTTTAAAATATACCGCCTGGTCATGGTCGTAGATAGGAAGCTTAGCTGTCAGTACAATTAAAAAAAAAAAGAAGTAATTTTTAAACAATTTTGCTCTTTAGCAACGTTATGCATGAAGGTAGATTTTCTCACTATAAAGATATTAAAAAAACGTGATATTAAACCACTGATGCCGTTTTCATCAGTCGATGTATTTTCAGTACCAATTAAAACTATCTATTATACCCAGTGCACGACAAAGCATAGAAATATTCATTCATATACTGTAACAACATCTCTACCATGGTGGGCGATTATTTTGAGTCGACCAATCACGGCAGCCGCCAGTGTCACATGACACAGTGCGAATCAATCATGAGTTTGTTGCTATTTATGCTAGTTTTATTACTTGTTCAAAGTGAGTTCTTTGCTTTTATTTTCAAATGAAAATAATTATAAACGCGGTTTCTATGCTTTGTCATTTACTGATTATTTACATGATAAATGTATTATCTTTTTCAACCTCTATTATGTATTGCTGTTTTCATACCACTGCCCAAAAAAGGAGTGTAATGTTTTCAGGGTTCATTTATTGAGTTTATTACTCCATAACTTCTAAATGCCTGAACAGGTTTTGATGTATGGGGTATCGTTAGAATTCTTACAATATCCCGAGTGACACTGGCTAAATTTATTGAAAAAAAAAAAAAAATGGCGGCTGTATGGCGTCATTTTCAAATTTGATTGTTTTGCTTTTTAGTTCGTTTTTTGGCTGGGCATTCGGGTTTTTTAAATAAAATTACGACATATTTTTATTATAATTTTTCCCCGAAAGCTCTCGATATTTTCCAAGTATCTAAATAAGTGGTGTGATTTTTAGTTGACTGTTTAGTTAATTTAACGCAGGTACTAATCGTCAACTAGGTGGCGCCTCGGTGTCGGGGCAAGGCTTCGGCCGCGACTCGGGCCAGGGCTTCGGTCGTGACTCGGGGCAGCAGCAAAACAACAACAGGGACAAGCAGACCTCTGATATGGTTGTGATCACCAATGTAAGCACTTTTACTGTTACATCTCATTTTAGGGTTCCGTATCTCCAGAGAAAAAAGGAACTCTTATAGGATCACCTCACTGTCAGTCTGTCGTGTCTGTCAAGACTCGACAAGGGAATCAAACCCTATAATAGGCTATTTCCCGTTGTTCTAGAATTCGCAGAATTTCGCAGGTAGCATTGTCTTAAAGCGCAAGTAAAGGAAAAATCAGAAACCTTTAGACCTTAGCAATGTCTTATAGCGCAATTAAAGGGAATTCGAAATATTTGTGGTAACGACAAAAAACATAAAAGTGTTGTATGATAGTACGGAACCCTTCTTGTGCGAGTTCAACTCGAACTTACTGGTTTTTTTTTAATTTCAGCTTCCACAGACTGTAACTTGGCAATTAATTCGCGAAAAGTTCAGCGAATGTGGCGATGTAAAATTCGCTGAAATGACTGCGCCAGATACTGCTATCGTGAGGTTCCATAAAGAATGGGATGCCGAGAGAGCAGTCAGTATCCTTTTTAAACCAAATTGAGTAATAATTTAAAAAAAAAAACCAGCGTGAAAGCGAGCAGGCGGGTCACCAGATGTTTAAGTGATGAATAATTTGCAGCACCAGTGGAACCGCCAATTCGTTGCCCGCGCCTTTCAGGAATTTGTTGATTTGTCCCTTGAATTAGGTAACACCTTGTGGAAATCTAGTGGGAACACCGCCGAAATATCCGAAACCGAAAAATCTGCATAATTCAATGTACTCGTATTTGCAAAATAAATAGAATTAAAATGCTTTATATTACAATATTGTCCTTAGCATATTGTCCAGAAATGTTTGACAGGACACGTATTGATGGCCGGACAATAGATGTCCGTTTCTTTTAGGAGAAACAGGAAAGGTATGTTTTCAAATTAATAAACCATTCTTTTATCTCATATTATATAATAAATACAAAATGTATTACGTATGCACAATAATATGAGACTGCTGTGGTAACTTTCCGTCCACCTCCATCTTCCCGTTGTTAGCGGGCAACGAATAATAATAATTCAACAGTTTTTAATTGGCAATTCCATCTTTGTGGAAAAATAATCTTGTGTATAGAAGGCCATCTGCCTTCTATACACAAGTTGTCTGTTTGAGTCTCTTCCGTGTATTGTTTTGATTATTGTTATCAATTTCAAATTACCACCCTAATAGCCGCTGTGTTTTGATTCAGCTCCACTCTATATTTATATCTTCAGCGCATTTAGACTAGGCGACTAAGTCCCGTGCCCTGCAGATAAGAATTTGAGCAGACGCCCAGTAATCACAGTTTATTAGTACATTTTGCGCCCCGTATAGTGATCTCACCTGGCTTAAGTCTCAAGTTATCGTGCACGAGTAGTATGTTAAAATACATATTAACATTTGTCGAAATCGTGAGACTCGTATTTTCGTTTTTCTGGAAAAACGCCGATGATTCCGTCATTTCGTTGAACAGAAGGCCTCCGCTACCTATTCACGATCATTGAGCTTGTTGATTTTTAATTAAGGTTTGGCTTGTGTCCTGCGGAGTCGGCATTTTTTTATATGTATTTTAAGTTGTAACTATTCAATTCCTTGAAAAATCATTGAGTTTTCGAGATGAGTTTTCTTTGGTCTGTACTGGACCCATCGTGTTAAAAGGGTGTCACAGCGGTATGATAAAGGGTTATAAAACGGTTGGTTTTTGTCTCGAACTATGTAAGGGCTTGGATGATATATTTTATGGAGCAGATTTAAGTTCTTTAAGTATGATTTTTCTTTATTGCTACAATTGCTTATTTTCCTTTGAAAAATAAATAGGCATCTCATCTGAAATAATGGAAAAATAATAAGGAAAACAGTTATACTTGATTAATAAATAACGGCAGTGATTTGTTGGAGCAAGTAACTGACCGGTTTTGACTCCATATTCCTCTAGTGAGTTTGGAAGAAGTTTTGATCAGTCTTCGGTCGTTATCAAGCTACTATTTTTACTTAATTTATCTAGTTTCCAAAAAATATGTCTAGTAAATTAGAAAGGACATGGATGGATAGCTCGGTTATTCCATTTATGTGATAAAACTAAGTATCTTCAGGGCAAGAGCAACTATTCTAGATCGCTATAACAATCGATATAACGATCTGTCTTACGAAACTATCATGTTGCTAAGCGATCGGTATTGTCGATATGACTTCGCTTTTTCTGATACTAAAGCAGCTATACCTTGAGCCCAACTTCATCGAAGGGCGATTAAAAATTATTAGAAGACAGCCTAAAGAGTATTAAAGGTGTCGACACGGAATTTGGAGTTAGTGTCTACTGTAACTACAACATAATAATACAAAGGTTCATTATAGGTATCTTTTGAGTTCTGCTGCTAATAAAAATTCATCTCTAAAGTATTTGCATGCATTGTTCTTATCTCAAGCCTTGTATAGGGTGATTTAAACTTTCGTAAACAGGGGGGTGTAATAACTTGTTTTGTATTTTCAGGAATGTCGTATTGAAGTTGAGGTCTGTCGGTCGAAAACTGCTTGTGATCGTCTCGTTCATCTGCTGCGTAATACTTTTCTCTCCATTGATTTACTCGAAGTTTGACAAACTCTTATATTTAGGTTAGATTAGTGTAAGTCATATTTTTGTGTACACGAAAAGGTCGATGAATATTTGAGAAAGCAAGATTAAGGAACATTTTGGGAAGTTTTTCACGACACGCGTTGGTAATTGAACTTGAAGGGCTTTTTAAAACTAACAACTAGAATGTTGCTTTCGATCTTAATAATAATAATTAATCATTTAAATTGTATTTAGTTTATATTTGGAGATACAGAAGCGTCTTTTTGTTTTTGTCTTTTTAAATATTTGACTTTAGGTCTGTGTAGAAGTCAAGTTTTCATAGATTCGATTTCAATAAACTGATGTATGACAATGGTGAATTATTATTGATTCTATAATTATTATAATCTCAATAGAATAGTTATTTTAACAGGATAGACGAAATTGTGCCATCACAATGTTTTTAAATATTATACTTGTCCTTGATTAATCAAAATCAGAGTTCCGTCCTTGTCCATTATTTCCTTGTGTTTTTTTTTTACAATAGTGGAGCGTTAAGTATAAACATTCATTTTAGTTCTCGACATTTCCACAACTCTATACAAAACTTCTAGTGACATTATCTCGCTTAACCGTCATTCCGGGAACACTTCCTGGCCACACTCGTGTATAACGAAGCTAATTTTGTCAGTTACCTCTCGTTTATCTTTTCACGACGAAAATATAAGTAAAAATGGTTTTTTTACAATCAAATACAATCAAAAAACCAAAATCATTCGAAAATATTGTCTTTTAAAATAGAAAACCAGAGAAATACATTGCTCATACTTTTTCATGCATTTTTTCAAGAAAAGGTTGAATGAATAGGAGGCGAAGGAATGTCAAGTTAATAAAATCGTTTTGGATTCACGGCTATAGTGACCTCCATGTTAAGTGTGAGAAAAGAATGACTAAAATTGATAGACCCTGTTACAATGTTTATCCAGAGTTGGTACTTACGTCAAAAATACGTCTGGGCAAATTGTCTGCTCGACATTCTATCATCTTTTCGTTTCTATCACCATTTTGTACATATGAAATTATTGATGATCAACGTTGAAGAGTTTTCCAGCGCTGAACAAGTGGTAGTGTTGCTAGCAATGCTATGGATCCACGGAGTTTACTTAGCGTATTGAAAGTATGTTGTTTTGTAGTTAATGTTTTCATATACAGTAATATTCTGCCAATAACCTAATCAGAATGTAATCTAATTCAGATATGGCATTCTTTAGTTATTTAATGTTAATCAATTTCTGGTTTTCTCGTTTATATGGCAATTGTTTTAATCTTCATCAATAACTTCACCATTGCCGTGAAATCACTGTCAATACTGCAAACCACGACATCACAATCACTGAATTACTGTATATGTAAAACGTTAAATATTTAAGCTCTAAGTACACTGAAAAGATTTTTCGTAAACAATAGAATTAGAGGCACCACAATGTCGCATTCGATATTTAATATACAAGCTTGTGAGTATTATATATTCTAGTATTTTGTATGGTTTGAGTATCATGGAAATTGCAAAATGAATGTCGGTTGTGGATCAAGTTCCACCGTTGTTCTCGACATTTCGGAACTCATGAAGAGGAGAATACTCAAAAGGCGTCATTGTCATCTCATAAAATTTGTTTGAATGGTAAGTTTTCAAGTCATCGAATTTGGAGTTTTATTTCTTGTCTGTCTGGGCATGCATGGTGCTACATTTATTGATTCAAAGATTGGCTAAAGATTTCGGATGCAGACCTTGGTGAAGATGAATAATATCATTAGATGGATGTACTCTTGTCTCAAACATCATCTGATCTTTGGATTGATTGGTCTGCCATTTCTCGTATTCCTCAATGTTGATACTTGGTACGGGCATAGATCGATCGAGATCACAACAGCGAAAATCTTGGAAATTGGAAATTTGGGAGTCTTTGGGACTTTGTTTCTGAAACGGCGGATGGCTTTGTTATTGGGCTCTTGTAAATAAAAGGTGTAATTTATAATGAGAAACAAATGTTTGGCTATTGTTTTATGATTTTCAGGTACCTATAATGATAAATGTCACTAAAATAATACAATGGAAAAAATAATGAGGGAATAATCCTAACAAAAAATATAGCTAGCTGGCTATACTACAAACAACTGGATTGAAAAGGATTTCAAGAAGTCATATGGTAAAGTTGCTTAAATTCCTAATTTTATGAGAAATCTATGTATTAAAGCGATGATTATAAACTACCATAAAATCATGATAATGTTGAAAACTAACTGCAATACATAGCTATATTGAAGTGTATGGTAGGTATAATTATATTACTGATATAAAATATAGTAACTTCTATTTTAGATGTACTGCGCTGGATGTTTTGGGAAGGGAGCCGAAAGAGTTGAACACGTCCTTCGCGTCACGGATTTTTTTTAGCAATAAAACATGGGACTTAGGTAATATATTAATATTTTATTATCCTATTTATCCACGCATAAAAATTCCTAAAATTATACATTATTGGTATGATAACAATTGTCAGAAAATAATATTGATAAAATATTTTACTCTTGTTTCAGGTATTATAACACTGAAGACGCTGAAGTGAAATTTTAGCTGTAAATAATATTATAAAATAAAAATTGTAAAAATCGAAATAAAATACATTTGTTTCAGTAAATTCTACAATCTTTTATTTCAAGTAACAACACCTTAAGATCGTAACCACTCAGTAAAAGTGCAAATAAACTATTAAATCTTAATAAATTGATTTGAATGCTTTTAATGGAAAATATAGAATAAACTTAACGATTTCTAATAGGAATTCTACTAAAGAAATTAGCGAGCTACCGATGCACAGATTCATCACACCGCCACTCTTTACTGAAACAAATCAGAAAATTATTTGTGTAGTGCATACATTTTGAGAAAGGTCTTGCCATGTGGCTCGATTTGTCAACTGTAATGTCAAAAGTACGAATTTATTCCTTAATCTACGGTTAAACTGCAATTTTTGGGATGATACTTAACACAGAGCAAATATGACGGGTAATTTTTCAAAATATAATGTATTATTCATACTAATCCATAGGTAGGTAAGTACTTAATATTATTATAAATGCGAAAGTGTATCTGTCTATCTGCTACATTTTCAGGGCCCAACAGTTCAACCGATTTTGACGAAGGTATATAAGATCCCGTGAGAACTCTTTGATTTTCCGGGATATAAACTAACTCTGTACGAGTTAGTTTATATCCCGGAAAATCAAACAGTACTCACGGGATCTTATAAACCTAAATCGACGCGGACGAAGTCGCGGGCATCCTCTAGTAGTATTATAAAACTGGTTCTTAGAGCCATTACGCACGGCTGACTAATGTACTCACACACAATATCATAAAGGCTGAAGATGACATCCCGTACTACCCGGACCTTAGGAAACGACGTGATTTTGATTTTTAATTTATTCAGTCCTTTTCCCGGTAAAAAGTCTTCATTGTCTTTATAATACAGATCGAGTTCACAGCTGTTTAGACAACCACAATCTCGGGATATCTTCGGGAGGTCCTTGGTATTATAAAACTTTTTGTAAGTTTCTTCTGAGGTTTTCAAAGTAATTATTTCTCGTCTATGTTTCAGAACGCATTTTAGCTCTGATATGTAACATACACGTTCATTATCTAGAACAAGAATAAAATTACTATAGGTAGGTACCTACTTACATGCAATCTTCCTCACATCCTGGCCGGAGAGCGTTTAGAAAAGAACCAAATCAGAGGAACCACCATAGGACTTTCGGGATATTGCAGAGAAAAGTGCCAGTAGAAGAGTAACGTATTTTAAAAGTTACATAAGTGGGTCTAGATTTTCGTTTTTTAGGGTTCCGTACCTCAAAAGGAAAAACGGAACCCTTATAGAATCACTTTGTTGTCTGTCTGTCCGTTTGTCCATCTTTCCGTCCTTCGTGTCAGTCAAGAAACCCATAGGGTACTTCCCGTTGACCTAGAATCATGAAATTTGGCAGGTAGGTAGGTATTATAGCACAAGTGTACTTGTTCAACCACAAATTCGTGGTTTTCAAATTTATTCCTGTAGGAATAAATCTGAAAACCACGAATTTGCGGTTACATCATTAAAAAAATAATTAAAATGTGTTTCAATTTTTAAAATAAGATAACTATACCAAGTGGGATATCATATTATGGAAGGGCTTTACGTGTATAAATAGATTTTTATTTATTTTTATGTATAATTGTTTTTGATTTATCGTGCAAGATGTTGGAAAAAATACCCGAGCACGGAACCCTCGCGAGTCTGACTCGCACTCGGCCGGTTTTTTTTTAATTTGTAGATAGGCTTACGTTTGACGACAATAATGCTTAATTTTAATAAAAAGCAATGATGAGGTCTAGGTCGGAGCGCGCTTGTTTAGAAGATTCGGTATCTTAATCTGACTTTTACCTTGAAGATGTTTAGGTCGATTAGATTACGTTATATGGATATAAATGAGACCACTGTTGAATTGTGTTGACTTATTAATATATTACTTACTCAAAGGTTTATAGAAATGGGGAATACATCCACATATCCTCAGTATCATTTTGATTCTACACTCCAATATGCAATGGTTGAATGAATAGACTGGGTATCGCTTGCTTATTGGTTCATGAGTGAATCTGAAATAGTTTAGTTACCTACTACTTTTTTTTTGGTATTTTAGATATTTAATAGAATAACGAACCTCAATTGAAACAAGTTACTCTGATGAGAAAAAGATATTTCTAGTTTGCCTCTCCTCGCTTGTCTCTGTTTTGCTTTTACCACGCGCATTTGCTTGCTTTGACTCTGATAGGAATAAGGACTTTCTTGTTTTGCTTTTAGTCTAAGGTGCCTATAGCTTAGGTACAGCTCAATAGCTAAAGTTGATGTTAGTTAAATTGAACTGCGCATTTCAAATTCATAACAATGCCCCTCATACTAATTCCCTCCACCTATGATGCCTTCCACTGTTTTCCAGAGCTATTTTTACCTGACGGCTGACGCCAACTGTCCTACCAATAGGTACTCTCATACCTCTATATAAATAACCTCTTATAATGATTTTCTCCAGCCTAAATCTTGCTGTTCTAATAAAAATAAACAAAATGCAAAGCTTTAAAATGCCTATCTAGGCTTAGGACAATTGCTTTTTTTCGCTTGTAAAATAAGCTGATATGATTTTTTTAATCTAATATTTTTACGAAGTTTTTATATAGGTGACCTTTATGCTGGCCCCATCGACACACTAAATTAAGATCAAACTATGATTAAAACTAACAAATTGAGAGAATCACTAACAAAATACCTATACTTTCATTACTCAAAGTTTTAGTAAAATAGAGTTGAAAACAGCAATATTCATAAAATTTTATTTGAGTTCATACATCAGTGTTTCTCTCAAATTGTGATTTCACACATGCCAATAGCAAGTTTGAAATACCAACCACACAATTGGGAGTATGTTTAAACTGGTCTAATGGCCGATTCATACCAATTGCGTATCAATTGCGTATGTAGCACGTACATGTGACACATGCACGTACATGTGCATAGTGACGCGTGTGAACCCGTAGACGTAACTGCACGCATTACGTCTACGTGAACGTTCACGCCACGCAAGCGGTATGCCATGTCGCATACAGTTCCATACATTACAACGCAATGGTACCTACGCGCTACGTCTACGCTTACGCAGCCTACGTGAACGAGCTCTAATTCCTAAATGAATTAAATCAAACACTAGTGAGAATCACATAGGTATAAGTTAGCTTCAGCTTTGTAGGTATAAGCTTAGCTTTCAAACATGAATCTGTTGACGTTGCTAAATGGAGTGGTTAGATAGCAAATAGCGCTATGCTGATTTAATCAAGACCATTTGACCTCAACGATATGCAATCTTGTAGCTTTCGCTCGTCGGCTTCGCTTGCTTTTATTTTATAGTACACTTAAGTCAGGGACAAATCTAGTGGGATTCGGCTACAATGTGATAAAATTAATCTATTGAAATGTTAAGACTCTTGAAATGGAAGCCGTCATCTGCACGGACAAGACTCGGTAGAAAGATTCGCTTGATTTGTCTTTAGCTGTATGCTTGCAATAAAACCATTGGATTTCTGTGAATAAAACGAATGAAACTTGAAGAAGTCTTCTCCATCAGGGTCAATCAAAATCTGTCAATGTTTTCTGCAAGTTTTACCTGCTAAAACTAAGCTAAAATTGAGTTGTGAGAGTGAGTGACTTTCGAGACCTAAACTTTTGCAAATTTTATTGATTAGATTCTTGGATTAAAAATAATCTAACCGGCATTTCCGTAATCGTAGTGATTTGTTACGCAATCCTTCCGATATTCTTGTGCTCCATACTGACAAACCGAAGGATATGAAACCCTCTACGTCGAAGATGAACGAGGACCCAGTAGTCATCGTGACTTCATCGGGGCCATGGATAAACACCTGAAAAAATAAATCTGATATAGTAGGTATAAAGGTGAGTAGATTATATTTATTAAAAGGCTCTTGAAGACACTGGCGCAAACTCTAGGCAAAGTGACGCATGAACACTGAATAATTAACTTATATGTATTGAACTTTATATTCTTTACAACGACAAGACGAACGAATGTCGCGTCGTGGATATTTGCGTTGCGTATCGTATGTATTTTGCGTACATCGATGGTTGCGTGTGAATAGTAGAGTTTGATATGTTTTAGAAAAAATAATAAATTAAAATAATTGTTGTCTAAACCATGCACTACCTAATACCTATTTTAAAAAAGTAGATACCTACCTTATAAACGGACTCATAATTTGTTATCAAAGTAAAGAAGTCTGCTTCAAATATAGAGAGATCAATATTTTTCTTTAAGTAAGTTTCGGCTGCGATAGCTGCGCTATTCCAATTGCTAGAAAATATAAAGATATTTTCGATATTTTACTAGGTACCTAGTAAGTAAGTCCGAATCTGAACGAGAGCGCGGTTGACAAAAGCTAAAAGTTGATAAGATGGTTTATTTGTGTTTACATCATTGGGTCGCTGGAAGGTCTAGATTACCATATCTAATCAACCAAGCAGAAAAACCACCATACTTAATTTTAAGCTTTGAAATCTCTATATCTTTACATACGGGCTCAAGCTAAGGATTCAAGGAGAGATCTATTCGTAGGTATGTGTAAATTAAATCCAGACTGAATACCAATAAGTAGGTAGCGGGAATATTATCTAGAAATTCTATAATGTACGTATATACCTAGGTTATATACATCCGTTGTTAGACAATGTTAATCGGTTGGAAGTTGAAATAACTAGGGAATCGTTAAACAGAATATATTACACTCATAACATCGGCTCAGCCGAGGTCAAGTATTTTACTTACTGAGGGTTGTCAAAGATAGCGACATTGGAATTAATTACATGGCACATTCCCATCTCAGTCATGGCAGCATTCACAGAGAGTGCTTTGTTGGCCTTACTGGCCAGCCAATCTTCTTCGAAATCTCGGAACAGCGAAGCCGCCACTTTCGCGTAATTTTTTGGATCGATTAACAGCTAGCCAAATTAAAAACATTGATTAACAAAAATCTTTACAACAAAACTAACCACCATAACATACCCCCACCATCATAATAGTTATGTTGTTTAGTACCTACTAGCTTTTGGCTAGTTAAGATTTTTTAAGTAGCTAGATCACTTCTTGGTGATCAGTCTCGCTAGGTTGCGAGGATAGGAATAACGTGGAACGATGATCACTTCTTGCGTAGTCTTCTTCTATGTGGTAGTGGAAGTGTCGTTGAGTCGGAGATAAAGGCAATAATCATATTATTAAGAGCTTAATAATCATCATTATCAACCCATAGACGTCCACTGCTAGTCATAGGTCTCTTGTTGGGACTTCCACACACCAAGGTCTTGCGCTGCCTGAGACCAGTGAATCCCTGTGATTCGTTGGGTGTCATCTGTCCACCTAATGGGGTTTCTACCAACGTTGCGCTTTCCGGTACGAGGTCACCATTCTAGTACCTTGGGACCCCAATGTCTATCGGGTTTTCGAACTATGTGCCCTATCCCCATTTCGGCATTTCCTGTTGAGCAATGTCGGTTCTTTTACGGGTCTTTTCTGATTTGATCACGTAGAGAAACTCTAAGCAAAGCTCTCCATCGTCCGCTCAATGACTCTGAGCTTTCTTCCGAGCTTTATAAACGACAGTTATTTCGAAATCACAGACAGGCGCTTCAATTTAAATATTTGTATATAGATTTAGGTGGGGGTAAATCTAACATTCATAGTTCATACCTGAAATTCATTCGGAGGATCTAAATCCAAAAAATCGAGAGTATCCAAAGCAGCTTGAGCTATCGCCCACACATAACCTTTCACGTTTAATTCTGTTTTTTCACTGGTATCGCTAGCAATAAAAAAATGCATTATACTTGGTACACATTACATTTGGCACATGGATTCCAATCTAAGCTACCCATGAAAAAATGGGCAACTATTATTATCTCACGGTTTACGTCTGTCAGCGAAGTTTCGGGAGAGTTGGGGCTTGCAATTGTAACTTACTTGATCAATTTCCCCAATTTTATAACATCAGGTTTGTAAAGTGGACAAAGTGTTATAGCGGGGTAAGTAATATTCCAATCAAAATAGTTTCGTTCTACAATCATAACAGTTGGCGCAGCCTGAAGATAGAGAAATCGTTTTTACTTACAATCAAAGTTCTAACATACCTACTTAATCTTTTAAAAGTATTGGTAAAGCTAAAACTTACGACAAATCTTAGGTATTGCAGAGTTAGTAATGCAATCATTATAGTAAAACAAACAACGATATTAACAATCCAAAAAGCCCTGAAAATAATAAAACATGTTTACAATGTCGTTTTTTAAATTAAATCTACCTAGATAAGTAGGTATAACAATCAAACAACACAATTTTTTTTTCAAGGGATAGAATCTACGTAGGTATAACTTGAATTTGCTTGACTGTTGGATACACATAAAAGAAAAGAACAATTAATAGTTTTAAAACTTACTTCTCTAAATAATGTAAGCGATTATCTACGATGTAGGGCAGCCCGTGCGTCGTTGAACTTTTTAACACGCTTTGTAAATACATAGCAAGTTTAAGTCTTAACGGGCTACTATAATTATCGCACTTTCTTCTGAAGCGCACCTTCTTATTCTTTAGTTTTTTAATGGATGTTAACAATGTTCTTTTATTTTTCTGTGCCATGCTATTTACTTCGTAAGAGCGCATTGAGGATAGATACCAATGTTCTGTTCAGTAATGCTTTTTCCATTCTACTAAACGCAACAGCTAAAACCATAGATATCATTAGGTATAATTTTCTATCTGATTTGCCTATGTTACAAAGGATAATGGATGGGTTTTCAGTATAGAGAAGTAATAGAATATACATAATCATTAAGTCTGTTTGTTAGCTCAATATGAAAAGTTCTCACAAAGAGGAACATTCATTACATTGCGATTGTCATGAAATTATCGAGTACCCTCAAAAACGGGACATGGACCGGTTTTTCACAAAATACCTTTCAAAGTAATTTCCTTTCTAAACTGCGATAAAAGATCTAAATTTCGGAAAAGCGAAACCGTGTTAACTGTCTATCCTATATGAAATCGACTCCATAACAATCTTAATCTAACTAATCTCTTAATGAAACTAACTTAATCTGTGTGCCCTTCTAATTTCCGGATTCAATTCTATTTTCACCATTATTTAGGGCGTAGGTACGGAATAGAAAATCCGGGACTAGTACCTAAGCTTGTTAGGGATATGAAAGAGTAAATAATTCCATTTTAATTCTTTGTAACGACATGGTAGGCTTGTGAAAGGCATAATTTGGACATCATTCAACCCATTGTGATGTGAGTCTTTTGTGTCAAAATATTGCTGCGCCATTGATGAAAACACAGTTGTTTCGTTGTTATGAATATACTCAACAATGTTTAATTAATTTTTTTTAACTCTTTATTGAAAAGCTTAGTCACTAAGTGACTATGTCGCTTTATTATTTACAATCATCATAACTTACCCTCGAATCTTAAAAAATATTCTACTTAACTTATATAGCAATTTAGCCCGATCACACGCAGGAAATGAAAGAAACGTAACACAATCAAAAATATTAAAATTTAAATCAAAAATATTACATAAACTTAACCTAAACGATTCATTCCGAACACACTCCAACAACACATGGTATATATCTTCAATTACTCCACACGTGAAGCAATTAGGAGAATCTGTAATTACGAGTAGATATTTACGAGTAGATTATTAACATAATTAACTTATACACAATGTAAAAATATATCAAACAAATCATGAAGAAGCTGTGTACTTTAGCTTCATTTTAATTTTAATATAAAGGCCTATGCTGCTTGTAATAAGGTTCACTTGAATTGGCTTTCACAAGAAAGGAAACACGTCTACTTTAACTCATGGTTTATTGGCTACTGAATCATTATTTGACATGCACGATTAATAAATGCAGTTTTACACATGACAAGGCCATATATTATTTCACATACGGCTCGACTAAATAAGATGCTAAACTATTCAAAACTCCTAAACTGCAACAAATACATGTAGGCATAGAACTTTCAAAATACAGTTTGTTCTTTAGTGTGACAATTAGAACTATTTAAATTAATTTTCAGCTCCAAAACATGATTAAAATACAAGATCTCTATATTATGTTTCATCTAGCTGCATATAAAAACATTAATCTATTCAAAAAACCTCTGCAGTGCATTGGGACACTGTAATCAGTTCTTCACATTTCCGGAAAAAAGTGCTTTTTTGAGTTAATACCTGTTTAGATCTAGGTATGCGATATGGTCTAGGTGTGATATTATATGAATAGATAGTTAGGTTAGGTTATCTATTTCGGAGGAGATAAATTTAACAATATCACAAGCCGTCCGATCTGTGATTTCCGAAACAAGAGTTAGTTATCTCGACAGCTATCGCGTTTTGTTGAATTATTGCCGGGTATAGATAGACAAATTGCCAGTAGCAAGTGAGTTGCCGTATTATTAGAGCCAGTGCGGATTGCCAGATTTCGCGTACCTATGAGGACAATATGGAGAACTTTCAATATAGGTTTTCCTACAATGTTTTTTCATTCTTAAAGCAAGTGATATTTAATTATTTCTTAAAAAATTTAAATCGCACAACTAGATAAAGAGGTGCGTGCCTGAGTTGGAATTGAATAGGATGCTAAATCCTTGACCACTAGACTAGCACCGCTCTAACATATTATAAGTATATTAGGTATCTATTTATGTAAAAGTGTTTATTAACTCCAAGCTTAGGTACATCTCTGTAATATGATTATATCGGGGCGCTTTGACTTGATTTATAGAGGGATATTTAACTCAACGCCAGTAAAAAACAGAGAAATACACTTTTCAAAAACGATAGTATTCCGCTCATAGCTAGTTAAGATAGTAAATAGGGACTTAGCGCCACACAAATGGTCGATTAGGGCATTCTTGACGAGAAGACGGGAGTCTGGATAAAGTAAGCATTTGTTTGCAACGAGTCTCGCGGGTTTATGGACCACGAATAAATTGTTCCCTCGATGGATCACATTTCCATGTTGTCTTTAGATACTTACCTACTGTGAAGCTGCTTATAAGAAAAAACAAAATAGTAATCTTTCAGTATCAGCATCGTCTAGATTTGACGGTAGGTCCTACTAGGTGATGCCCGCAACTTAGTCCGGGTAATTTTCGTTTTTTTAAAAGTCCCTGATTTTCTGGATGTAAAGTGCAATGCAAGCATGCAAGCTTTCTCTGTAACCATCAAAATCGACCGGTTAAACGGATAGGCAGTGGTTCGTGAAAAACTAGCAGATAGACACACTTTCGCATTGATAACATTAGGATGGATATACTTATCCTATACGAAGTAGGTAGGTACTTTATATTCCAGAAAAATAATGCCACCTCGTAGGTATGCCGGCTGGTACCTACACGGAGAGCCTTTTAATTTTCTCTTTCCAAAGGCGTTTTGTTTCAAAAGGGAGAACTTTGTCTATACGACCACCTGTCGAATCGGAAAACTGCGACAGAGGTAATTAATATTATGGTTTTTCACCGTAGTTTTATTTTATACTCGTAGGTATTCGATTTTTATTTTTATCAAACAAAAAGTACCTAAACAACAGGTAGAATCATTAGCTTCATTTAGTACATTATAAAAAAGTTTATGACACACAAAACTAAATCAAAATTCTTGATATTTGGTAGTCAATGCTCATAGAACTGGGAAAAGCCATTTTAAAGTTAAATTAGTTCAAAGTTTGAAATGCTTGCAGTTTCTACTTGAAAGCAAATGCCAATTTCTCGGCAAAAGTATATTTTTCTAGAGCATTTGGGTATAGGTTTTTTTTAACAAGTTGTACATAAGGTTGTTTACTAAAAATAATTAAAAACACGACAGCCCTGCCAAAATACGAACTAAAAAGTAAAAAACTACATTTAACAAGTGTAAATTAAAAATTTATAACACCCCGACAAGTGAAGGTTACAGTAACTAGAAAAGAGCTGATAACTTTCAAACGGCTGAACCGATTTTCTTGGACTATTCCGCGCCTACGATACAAAGTATCTGAGTTTTCCAAAACATCATTTTCAAATAAAATAATAATTATGTATCAAGGCAACGTCGCATCTTGACAGCTTGACATTTGTCAATTGACATAATATTATGAACCTAACGGTTATCTAACCTTCTTTTCTACAAGAAAACTAGAAAAGAGCTGATAACTCTTAAACGGCTGAACCAATTTTTTTGGATTATAGCTAAGAACACTCTCGATCAAGCCACCTTTCAAACAAAAAAAACTAAATTAAAATCGGTTCTTTCGTTTAGGCGCTACGATGCCACAGACAGATACACAGATACACAGCTACACAGGTACACACGTCAAACTTATAACACCCCTCTTTTTGGGTCGGGGGTTAAAAATGGCACCATACGGTCGCCATATTGTTTTTTTTTTGTTCAAAAAGTTTATTGTGTTACTTGGGAATATGTTGACATAGTTTCTAACGATACCCAAAACATCAAAATCCTTTCAGGGATTTAGAAGTTTTGGTGGAGTAAAGAAACTCATTACATAATATATATACCTACATAGGTAAATGGACCCTGAAAATATTTTATTATTTAAGCTTCAATAGCTCAACGGCTAAAGGAGTGGACTGGAAACCGAAAGGTCGGCGCTTCAAACCCCACCCGTTGCACTATTGTAGTATCTACTCCTAGCACAAGCTTGACGCTTAGTGGGAGGGGAAAGGGGAATATTAGTCATTTTACATGGCTCATATTCTATATTTAAAAAAATACACTGCTTTTTTTTGCGCAGTCGTGTAAATAGGTATAATATTATGTGATTGCGAAGATCAAGTAGAGAAAGAAATTCCACGCAGTCTTCTGGTCAGTAAAAGCTTATGCTTACACGATATAAATGGTTTAATAGTTCACGCAGGTATCTAAAATTCAGGCTAAGTTGTATCTCGGGTTCTATAATACTGGTTTTGATCAAAGTTAGGGCAGTAGAGTACCTAGGTATTGAAGTCTGGCTAAATATTAATAATGCATATCTACCTACCTATGCTCTTGAGCTGTGAAACTTTCGCCATAATTTTGTTATACTATGATTGTTGCGTGATGCGCGTACAAACAAAATAAACATTTAAATATTATAGTTCTATTTAATATTATAGCACTAGTTATAACAATTTATGAAATACCAAACCTGGTTAATTTCAAGATTAAAAAACAATTCAATCGTTTCATATGACAGGTAGGAAAAACAAGGAATCTATATCTAACAGAAATACTGAATTTACCTATAGGGATCAGGAGAATCTTTTTAAAAATAAAATAGAAAATCGATCACCAATTTTCAACGAGGATACCTATAATATATATTATCTACCGACCAACCCATTTCATGTTTTCAGTTAACAGCCTAAAATCAATATTGGTCGGTTCAAATAAAAATAACTAACACGTACCTATGCTTAACCTTTGGCAGAATTCAGCCACAAAACTTAATGCATAAAATACGTTAGCACCTACATAATATGCATAAAACTGAGGTCGGTTTGATAAAATTGATAGGTCTTTTAAAATTCCTATTATTCATATTATAACAAACTCGAAAGTTAATGACTGCGTTTGTGGAAACGCCCATTATTTAATGGTGGTCGACAACCGTCACTAACTAATTACTGAAGATGGATGATGTCTGGAGCTCGTTATTGCTCATTATACACGTCACGCCTTCAGAATAGGGTGCGGTCTTGTTACTGAGGCGAAAAACGTTATTCTCTTCATTCAGGAGCTCCTTCGCGCTTTACAATGCATCCAAAGGGCTAGGACAAGATAAGACTGTGGTGATTAGATTTCGTTCTGGATATATTAGTTAGGAGGTACCTACTCCAGCTACCGAAAGTAAACTTGATATTTCTATTAAAAATGAAACTCAATAGCGTGAACAAATTTTAAATGCTAATAAATATTGTGGCCGGACATTTTTTCAGTATCTCTTATGGCCGTCTAGACACTTCCTTAGCATAATGATGTTTTCCAGCAGTTTAATTAAGTCGTCATTTCCATCGATAGAGTTCAGTTTTGGACATAGGGTTTTTTCAAGGATTTTCATAGATATCTTATAACACGGCTTGTGGGGTTTTGTCCAGCGAATCTCCTGAGATCGTCGGTCCACTGTCTTCACCTCACCACCACTAAGCACTTTGTGACTTATCGGTTCTACCATGATATAACAAGCGTAAATTAAATAACACCCCCGACAAGTGAAGGTTACAGTAACTAGAAAAGAGCTGATAACTTTCAAACGGCTTAACCGATTTTCGAACACTGTCGATCAAGCCACCTTTCAAAAAAAAAAACTAAATTAAAATCGGTTCATGAGTTTAGGAGCTACGATGCCACAGACAGATACACACGTCAAACTTATAACACCCCTCTTTTTGGGTCGGGGGTTAAAAATAATAATAAAAGATAGCAAGCAAGCGCATTTAGAAATTGTTGCGCTGTATATTGGTACTCGTATCTACGACTAACATTGAATTGAATTTCTCTGTAAAAGTACCTGTACTGAGGTTATTCTATACTGTAAGGTTATTTTTAAAAATTGATTTGAGTTGTCAAAAATAATATAAAATTATTAATTTATCTAATGCAGGTAGTTTGATAAAATCGATATTTGGCTCATTCGATGTCATACAATCTGTTGCTAGGAGGCCAACAAGATTGAACTTGCATAAATACGGGTGTTTCGAGGGTTTTAGTTTAGTCTCCTTCTGAGATTCGGAGCGATATCGCATATTTTCGGTATTTGGATTGTGAACTGAATAATTAGATGTTGTGATAGCAATCACGCTCTAATTAAATATTTATTTTGGCATTAGTTTGTTTAGATTAAAACTCTCGGATAACCTTGCACATTAAACTTGTGTTTTTTTTGTGTTGGTTTTGGAGAGGACATTCCAATAATTCGATAAAAATATTTAAATAATACCTGCTTTTCTGAGTGACGCCAATAATTCAGAAGCGGGACGTGTCTCACGTTGCCTTCATTTCGCTTTGGTATCTTTTTCAAAACAACCCATATTTGATAATTTTTTTTAATGAGTTCGGTGGTTTTGGTGATTAAAATTTTAAGTTTTTTTTAAAGAATTTAGTCTTTTGTGAAGTGGAAAGTAATTTGCAATAAGTGGTTCAGATTTTGATAACATCGAATGAGAAGTTAGTTGTTTGGATTTATTGTTGACTTGATATTAAAACTGAGAGTTCGGCAGTTCAAGGGTAGGTTTTAATGATTTGACGGAGGGCAGGATAGCCCATGATTTGGATTTGACTTAGGGCAAGGAAGCCCGCGACTGACATGACAAGATTGATTAGAAACACGAGGACGTGTTAAATTCAGGACGGCCGAACTGTAAGGTTATTTTTAAAAATTGATTTGAGTTGTCAAAAATAATATAAAATTATTAATTTATCTAATGCAGGTAGTTTGATAAAATCGATATTTGGCTCATTCGATGTCATACAATCTGTTGCTAGGAGGCCAACAAGATTGAACTTGCATAAATACGGGTGTTTCGAGGGTTTTAGTTTAGTCTCCTTCTGAGATTCGGAGCGATATCGCATATTTTCGGTATTTGGATTGTGAACTGAATAATTAGATGTTGTGATAGCAATCACGCTCTAATTAAATATTTATTTTGGCATTAGTTTGTTTAGATTAAAACTCTCGGATAACCTTGCACATTAAACTTGTGTTTTTTTTGTGTTGGTTTTGGAGAGGACATTCCAATAATTCGATAAAAATATTTAAATAATACCTGCTTTTCTGAGTGACGCCAATAATACGTAGCAGTTGTTCTCGACATTTGTTCGGAACTTTTCTGTTGTTGCCGTAGCTTGTGATAAATCTCTTGTTGGAGCAACTCTTTGTCCAGATTTATGTAGAAAAAATCAGAGCTTTTCACTATTGTAGCACTTGGTTTGACGAATTGGGACACTTCCATTCTTTTTAAATACAGTCAAACTTATTTACAGGGCTTCTTTACTTGTTAAGATTTTAGCATTTATCTAGTTTAGATTTTTGTAAACTTTTCTATCCAGCATTTTGCAGCAGATTGCGGAAGAATGACCTTTGATTGGTTGACGCTTACTCACTATTAGCTGGAATGCATTGTTGCAACAAGAATAGCAAAAAACCAATAACAACCATTACGATTGTGATAGTGATTGATGCAGGTTTTTCGGAATCGCACTGCACAGTGCAACGAACGTATAATAGGTAGGTTTGCAAATATTAATTAGGTAGGCACATTCCTACTCTACATTTAGTTTCTTAGGTAGGCAGGTACGTAGGTACGTATACTTATTCTAGCTATCAAAATACATTTTCTTCAGTAAACAGAACGAATTCTCTTTTTAGTAAGAGTTGGAATTGTATATCTTATAGCATTTATATCGTAGCATAAAATATCATACCTAGTTGCGAGTAGTTTGTTGGTAGGTGTGTGTTAAATTATTTCCTTGAAACTTACAGATCTTGAGTTAAGAAATATTTAACTTTATTGAAGTTCCTTCTTCGTGGAAAAGGCTTCGAATCTAAAACGATACAAAATTGATAAGTAGGTACCTACTTAATTAGGTATTATTTAGACCAGGAAGTTGATAACGGATGAGTTTTTGCAAAAACTTGTCAATTGGTGACGAAAAGTGGCGTAAAATTATTTTGAAATTCAGAATCTTGGAATGACTTCCTTGAAACTGACAGTACTTCAGCTTAGAAATACTTCATTCTATGGAAGTTTCTTCTTCGTGGTTCGTGGAAAAAGTTCGTGGAAATGAAATAAAATTAATACGTATCTAATTATTATTATTTAGAACCGGAAGTTGGTAATGAATAAGTTGTTGTAAAAACTTGTCGATTGGAGACGAAAAGTGGCGTAAAATTGTTTCGAAATTCTCAACCATGGAATTAGAAAAGAAGGATATAACTTTATTATTGGCGAAGACAGCGCGGCGCCTGTGAATTGCCGCTGGATTAAATAATTGCGTCGGTTTTGGTTTATTTCTCGTTTGGGGTTTACAAAATATTGTATACCTACTTAAGTAGCTACTTACCTTACTAAGTTATTTCAATTTTATTACAAAACTAACTTATGCCCGCGTCCGCGGGGACTACACTTATTTCAAAGCCCTATCTTACCCCCTTTGGGGTTAAATTTAAAAAAAAAAATTCTTAGCAGATGTCTACGTCATAGTAGCTATCTGCATGCCAAACAGTCCGATCCATCCAGTAGTTTGAGCTGTGCGTTGATAGATTAGGCCTCATTCACACGAGAGCTTTAACGTCCGTTAAAAAAGCGTTCAAATAGAACAAATGCATTCCCAAGTATCTGTTCACACGTCAACGCTTTTTTAACCCGCACTTAGTATTATCAGCGTAATACCGGGTTTTAACGCAACGCTTTTTTAACACTCGTGCGAATGAGGCCTTAGTCAGTCAGACATTCAGCTTTTCCTTTTAGGTATCTATATATTTAGATAATAAGGATATTTCCTGTATCAGATTGACTTTGTGAAAATGAGTTTGACGATAGGCCGACCTATTAGGTCCAGCTTAAAAAAATACTTACGAATCCACCGCATAGAGCTATAGTTATACCTCAATAATTTACCTACTTCGCATAACTTTCAGTTTTTATTATGCACTACCTACTTCAAAATATACTTACGTACTTATCTGTCAAGTATTTTTTTCTTAATGAACTCAGGGCTTTTAGCTGCATACTTCTATGTATAAACATAAAAAAGCGATACTACGTAAAACAATGATTTGCATTCAAATGTTTCATGGTAAAAAGCAATTCTGACGTTAATTTGTACAAAAGCAATAATATCGGAATAATGTTGTCGAGGCGAAGTGTTTTCAGAAACGATGAATTTGCATTTTGCAAACAAATTATTGTAATGCGGTAAATATTTGTAGCACTTGAGCCCGAGCTTTGGCCAAATATACAATACATTATTTTGTGTTATTTAACCTGTATAAAATACAATTTTACGATTCGATAAGAGCCATTACGTGTACGTACGATCGACTAGTCCGTGTTACACAACCAGTTGCCGCGACTTCGTGCGCATAGACACGAGGACTTCCATATACGAGTACCTAAATGACAGATTCAATTGAGTTGCCGGGCGACTAGTCGACCGTACGTATAAGCTGTTAATTTCGATATGTTTTTGAGTTCGCCTATTTGTGCAACATAGGAAGACTCTTGTAGGTGCGGTGGCACACATTTAGACGGGTGCAGGTTGACCGCGGTTGCAAATCAAAGACTGTGCCAAGAAGATGCTGCTGGTGTTCTCATAAAACGTTTATCTAATCGTTTACAACCGCTTGCATCGATGCGGTCGGCGGTTTAACATCGGTCTAGAGAAAACTCAAAACGACGGTGGTATATACTTAGGTAAATGACGTAAGTGCGAAAAGAACATATTATGTTGTTTTCACAACGAAGTCTGATTCGATATATTCCACGGAATCTACAGAATGTGCCAACAGTTTCAGCTGATCAAGGGCTGAAATCTATAGAGTATGTAGGTACAATAACTTTGGTCAGACTTAAGTTTCAATTAAAAAGAGACGGATTTATGCCAGCAATATAACGCTGTCATGTTTTAACATATCTTAACTCATAATTCTGAACCTGAACAATCTCAAAGTGTGCTTTATAGATCTCAGTAGGAGTCTAGTATGAGCCTACATGTTGCTCCCGTTTTGGCTTGTTTGTAAAACCACAGGAAAAAGAGTCTTAACAGGAGCTGTTTCGACGGAAACGCCAGTGGTGATGATTTCAGTTCGACATCAGATGTGTATAAAAAACCGCCAACACATAAATGATTTCCTTGATCACTTTTGGAAATTTTCCTTTGAAGTGGAGATAATTTAATCTTTGTTCAATAAGCTTGAACATAAATGTAGATCTGATGAAAATTGATTAGGTAGGCAAAAGATAAGATGGAAAGCGCTGGACGCGTATTTAGTAAATATTTTCGTTTGATTCGAAGCTACCCAATTGAAAGTCTTCGGTTCAGTAGAGCGGATTGCTCGTTCAGCTGTAGAGAGTTTATTCAGGTTTTACAGTTACGTTATAGTGCACACGACATAATATTTAGTTCGTACTGTTATTCTCTATCTCGGAAGGAAATTAGTATAGCGCTCTACTCTGTTACGTAATGCCATCAAAATGATAGAGGCAAAAATCTCAGTAGGCGTTAACCATTTTGAGTCACCAACCTACCACAAACGGAACTAAGTATGTTCCGTTTGTGGTTTGTGCTGTGTTGAATTTCGAATGGTTTTTTGTAAACATTTTCGTATTGAATTTGGAATGTTTTTTTCTTTTTAAATCTTTATTTTAAGAGATTATTCGCTGGGCGAATATGCCTCTCTATATAGCTGCAATATAGTGCATTCTAAATCTAAATTAATCTAGATTAAAATCTACCCAGTAATCATCTTACTTATATACATAATGAAAGAAGGAATAGGATTGGCATCGAGAGAAAAAGACAGAATTTATTGTTGTCTTTTCGAAAACATGTTTGTGATTGGCTGGGCTGGTACCTCAAAATGCTTATATTTTGCCACTGATATTTTTGCCTCTATCAATTTGTATGGGAGTACGTAATAGAGAGCTATAGCTCTTCTTTCCGTGGATTAGGGTACAGTCATGAACACTCAGTTATTCCAAAAAAGTACTTATCTACTTATATAACTTAAGAAGTAAAACAGCATCTAAAAGAAAACTTGTGCTATTAAAGACACACCTAAGAGAGCGAAAATTAAAACAATTAAAAATCAATTTAAAAACGTCACCGGATATCTAAAGGTAGTTAACCTGCGCTACGGAACCACCAGCAGAACTTCCACCATGCGATTTGTCTCGCAGAATTCTTTATAATTAGGATTCGTTCGCAAATATTTTTCAAAGAGTTCGTACGGCTTCATACCTACAATTTCAATAGGAAGGTATGTCTGAAACAATCGTGTGGTGAAATTTCGCAGTGAGGATTTACTCTAACAATCATAATAAACAAACATTGCAGGGCTATTGATTTAGCTAGAAATTAGGTAGGTATCATTCAATAGCTCTATCAAATAAAGGAGAGTTTGAATGCGGAGAGTAATATCTATTGAGAAACTTTAGCAAATTACGTCTTTCCCGCCGATATTAAATTTCTGTTGTCTTTGATTTATGATGGCCTCTTAAAACATTTGTTAAATGATTTAGGTACGCATATTGAAATTAAACAAAATAGAGATTTTATAATGGTCATTATTTATTGCATTAAGTAAAGTTTAGCTGTACCATCAAATAGTGCTGTCTCAACGGGTTATTCTGTTTATCCAGTCTAAAACTGCCACCCTGGGGTGTATTCTGGGAAACACCGTCCACCCCGGACTAAAAAATTATATACCTACTTATATCATACGGGGTGGATTTGCACAGGTTTCCAATTATATACCCTTAGGTTGCTGTTTTAGGGTGGATAAAAGGAATAAGCCGTCTCAACTAAACCATTCTGTCCATGAAGGTAATATTTACGTAACTATAAGCAAACAGGTACTTATCCATAGGTAGACATGCGTAATTCTACCTAAATACATGCTGTAGTTTCAAAATGCTACTTATGTTAAAACCTACTGAACTTTATCGAAATGTTATTAAGTGACTACAGAGAGTTGTAAAGTGGCAATACAATACAAAGGCAACGTTCTCTTTACTGACCTGTCACCAAGCAGTAAAACAGTTCACAAAGAGAAAAGTAATCAACCGTTTCGAACCCTCACCTCCAGATAAACTTAGCAACTTTACAACAACTATTGAGGACAACTTCAGAAGAAAAGTCGTGTTTTAAGTGAATGTATTCTACAGATTATCAGTGGTGCTATTCTAGCTAGCATTGCATTCGATGATGAACTCAACCACGAACGATCGTCAGTGAGCATACTGTTTCTAATAGGTTTCTTTCCAAATTTCAGTAGGCACATAGTACCTGAATGCTGATTTACTACAAGATTTTTACTTGTTTTTTGAATTTGGAAAGATTTGTGAGCCCACTGTATTATCCAAAGAAAACCTCTACGGATATATTATGATGGAGATGAGAGGAAAGGAGTCCAGATGCAATGAGGAATGCGACGTACAGAGAGATAAAGACATATTTTCTTAGATAAATACCTACATTCAACATAATATAAAAAGGGTACATAATACACCAGTAGCGACTATAAAGTAGCGTACATTACCGATACATGCAATGATGGCGTCCAATCAGAAGGAAATACACGCTCGGATACTTTGCATTCATAATATTACGCTTAAAGCTCAAAGTATACTGCCGTAGAGGGCGACGAGTCGCGTTAATTTTAAAATACATTGAACTAAACATCAACTCTACGATTACTGGTTAGTGATTACGTACAAGTCCTATTTAAAATTCTCCAACCAGAGCGTCGACACTCGACATGCGCTATCTTGCGGCGACGCTGGCTTGGCTATACAAGGTAGCGTCACCGCAACCGCACCGTAGCGTAGGGTACATTACTACAAGAGAACGAATTTGAACCCAGATATAGTACCGCCTACAGTGCACATAATATTACAGAGTAAGTACCTACCAACCCTGGAAAAGAGTCGCCATTTTTTGAAGCCTGATGCAAGGTGTCGAAATATGTCTTAAAACCCGCGCGGATGTATTCAGTGCCGATATGTGTATAATGTCACATACAAGCGTACGAATTTGTCTTCACTTTTTATTAAAATATTAGAGGATGCCGGCGGCTTCGCCCGCGTGGAATTCGATTTCTTTGAAATCCCGTAGGAACTCTGTGATTTTTCGGGATAAAAAGTAGCCTATGTCCTTTCCCGGGATGTATCTCAAGTCTGTATCAAACATTAAAATCTTTTCAGCGGTTGGGCCGTGAAAACCTAGCAGACAGACAGACAGACACACTTTCGCATTTATAATATTAGTATGGAAGTATGGATGAGATTTGTCTATCTGGAGTCTTATAGGTAATAATATCTTTGCTACTTACAATAAAGTAAAATTAATACATAGACGTACTTATATTATGTACAAGATGTGGTAGGGACACCTTTATGTCACATGATATAAAGCAGCCTACGTTAAAATGAAATGCACTTTTAATTAACCACAAACCGTGAGCTCACGTAAAGCCGCAGAACTTTTACAAATATTGGCTCTGTAATATTAAAACCTACATTAACGGCGATCTCTCTGTCACTCGCTCCGTACACACGTAGTTTGGTCCTTTGAATAATAACCAATTAAACTCGATTAAATTTTGTAGACACGTTCTAAAAATTATGTCTGTACTTTGCTTTTTGTCAGGTTTTCGCAAAAATAAGTAAATTTAAAGTTACGTAAGTTCCAATATTTGTACGTAAATTCTTAAGATGAACTGGATATTTTAACGGAAATCTGGAAAACCATAAACTAGATTTTAGTTCTTAGAGCGGATTTACTCGTAGGTAGGTACGTTCATTTAATTTGATTGGTTAGTATTCAAATAAGAGCCAAATTACGTAAGTCTGGAGCACACTGCGAATAAACTTCTTTTAATGATAAAACATTTCGTAGGTGAAACCTTTAAAATTCAAATGTAATTCATTATGCATTCAGATATATTATTTACAAACGAAATAAAGTACGAACAGATTCTGGCATGAATTTGGTCTGGTATGAATTAATTATTTACAAGTACCTACCCACCTAGACCTTCCTACTTTACTTACGTTTACTTAGTTTATTGTTTGGACTTCATTCTTCTTTCTGATAAAAACTAGACGACACAAGTGTAAATTAAAAATTTATAACACCCCCGACAAGTGAAGGTTACAGTAACTAGAAAAGACCTGATAACTTTCAAACGGCTGAACCGATTTTCTTGGACTATTCCGCGCCTACGATCCAAAGTACCTATCTGAGTTTTCCAAAACATCATTTTCAAATAAATAATTATGTATCAAAGCAACGTCCATCTTGACAGCTTGACATTTGTCAATTGACATAATATTATGAACCTAACGGCCATCTAACCTTCTTTTCTACAAGAAAACTAGAAAAGAGCTGATAACTTTTAAACGGCTGAACCAATTTTTTTGGATTATAGCTAAGAACACTCTCGATCAAGCCACCTTTCAAACAAAAAAAAGTAAATTAAAATCGGTTCATTCGTTTAGGCGCTACGATGCCACAGACAGATACACAGACACACAGATACACAGATACACACGTCAAACTTATAACACCCCTCTTTTTGGGTCGGGGGTTAATAATACAGTGGCTAATAAATTAATATTACCTATTTTTCTCTAGCCCAAATTCGGGTAGGTAAATAGCGGGTTATTTACCCGAAATAGATAACCTTAAGTTAATAAATAACTTATTTAAGTTTTAAACTAAATAGTAATAAAGGAAAGTTCAAAACAGATAGAACTTAGAAGTTCAAACAATCAATATGACAAATATAAAAGATACCTATAGGTACCTAAGCGATTGCTTTTCAGTACAGATAAATGTGGTTATTAATATAAAAATAGTTATCGGTTCATGCCTTCGCACAATGGGAAGTATTATTGTTGGACATTTGTTACAAGAGCTATTGACGACGTAGGATTTTCAAAGAATGTAAGGATATCAGCGAACTTTATTTTGTAGTATTCTGTAGGTAGGAACTGGTAGGTACTAGGTACATCTATCTATAATTATAAAAGTACTAGTAGTAATACATATTATTATAAAGAGGTATTTGTCATTTGCATGTCTGTCTATGTATTTAATAATCTCCAAAATTCAATATTCGATTCTCAAAATTCTTTTTCTGACTGATACAGGTAGGTATACCTGAGTTCTACAGGTTAATTAAATCAGTTCGCTTGAATGCAGTGTCATGTGTAAGCTATACACATAATAATAATAGACGTATAAATTTTTCAGAGAAAATCTAGATATTAGTTTTGCACGATAACTGCAATATTTCATCAACAACTTGCATTCGCTTGTTAATTCTTGAACATAAAACTAATTTTAGGTCATCTGGGAATAGGCATGTCGAATGGATAACGTTAGTTGGCAGAACTCCAAAATATAGAGAGATCGTTTGCAATATTGAGTGGCTCTATGTACAGCCTCATGCAGGTAAATATGTTGTAGGTACGTTTAAAACGTATTGCTTATGGTCCATTTTGTTATGGTCACCTAGATTTTTGACAAATTGTGTTATATTCCATTAACACCAACAGTGTCACCAATTGGAGAGAATCATCAAATTATAGTTCAAAGTAAAAAAAAATGTTGAAAAATTTAAAGATAACTAAGTAAATTAAACAAAAAACAACAACAATTTTGAATTAAGACTACCATTGACTCCTTCTTCTTCTTTCTTACAGGGTTTCTTTTTCGCACATACACGTAATCGTTGTCGTGAGACCCCTGGTATGGCACCCTGCGTCGGACCACTCCAGCACTTCGAGCTTACACCAAAAACCACAAAGGCCAGCGAGGACCAATGCCCAATCACTTCTTAACTAAGAGGGTCGATAAAATTCTTATTGGTAGTTTTTGACTGTACTGGATTTAAAATAATTTAAATGTAACTTTGTTTTTAAGTTTTAAACTAAGTATAACTCATTATTACGTGTGTATAAAAATCTAATTATAACACTTTACTGTCAAGAGGATTTAAATGAGGTTAACTTTTGGCAGCTTCAATTTTATTATTAACCGCAAACCATTTTCGAATATTGCTGTTCAACATTTCCAATTGTTAGTTGGTAGTTTTAACCGTTTGAAAATGAATAAACATTTATATTATTAAATGAAATTTTATAACAAGCCGCAAAATTGTTATTTATGCCATCGGTTACTTTATGACATGATTTAATGATACACATTAAGCGCATTATTCATTATCTAAATTAATTTCAATTCTAGTGAATATTGCATATTGCTTATCGAGCAAAAATTAATTGCTCATTGCACGTAATTTAGTGAACCAGTGCGAAAAACATGTTTTCATGTATGTAGCTTTTGCCGGCGGCTCCTTTCACGTTATCCATGCTAATCCATACTAATATTATAAATACGAAAGTGTGTCTGTCCGTCTGTCTGCTAGCTTTTTACGGCCCAACAGTTTAATCGATTTTGATGAAAGGTACAGAGTTAGCTTACATCCCTGGAAAGGACATAAGCTACTTTTTATCTCGGAAAATCAAAGGGTTTCCGCGGGATTCTTAAATGCCTACCCGCTTAACCGATTTATATGAAAGGTACAGAGGTAGCTTGCATCCCGGAAACCGACATAGACAACTTTTTATCCCGGAAAATCAAAGAGATCCAACGGGATTTTTAAAAACCTAAATCCACGCGGACGAAGTCGCGGGCATCATCTAACTTTTTAATATTGAAGAACAAATCGCTCGTAGGCACTTGTAGAACTACTTTAGTGCGCCTCGTAGCTATGTTCTACGTTACGTGCTACGTTCATGAATACAATATAATATTACAAAGGGTGCAAAACACGAGATGTACCTACTTATGACTGCACATATTTTGTTGAGTGTGCAAAACAAGATCTCAGCAACCGCAGCGGGGCTTGGTATACTTCTGTTTACACTGTGCATATTCGTCTACGTAATAGGTATTGGTGTGGAAGAGATGGTCTTGAACGTGAATCGTTAAAAAAAATTACGACAATTTTGGGCCTACATAAATAATAATGATATTGGATTCTCCTTTACGTGCCAACAAAATTGAGTCAACAATTTAGTGTCAATTAGGATAATATAGTGTTACTTTTTTAATCTAAGTAAATACCTAAACGTAGGTAGGTATTAGATTTCAGATCGAGAAACAAGTCATAAATTAACAAAATCAAAACTGTTTATTTTTATTTACGATACGGCAGACTGCAGACTTTTTAATAGTTCGTTTTTGGTAAAAACGAACTATTAAAAAAAACACATTTGAATATGGCGTCATCATCATCATCATCAACTGAGAGACGTTCACTGTTGGACATAGCTCTCTTTAGGGACTTCCACACGCCACGGTCTTGCGTCGCCTGAATCCAGTGGCTCCCTGTGACTAACGTCCGTAGATGATGGTCGTCAGGATGATGTAAGGATCCTAAGTATTATAATCCTCATAGATCCAAATCTGTTCAGACTTTTAGAAGTTATGGTGGAATAAAGAAACTCACATTCATACATACATACATGAACCAACATTACACTCCTTTTTTTGGCTAGTCGTCTAAATAATGATTCAGCGTTTTGAAACATTGAGCTACATGGTTCAACTCATGAATTTCGAAATGTACGACGGTAATGGACCGACGTAGGTGGGGCCCGTGAGATTTCAATTTGGGTTGGTGCCGCTAATTCCATGTCAGATGATCGACAGCTGCCACAGTTGTTAACGATTGATTTAACTACATTTCTACCTTTGGAAAAGCCGTTTTATAATGTAGTTATTTTTAAAGCCGACCACACAAGCCCATAAGTAGGGAGTATACTGTCTAATTTTCTATCGACAATACACTCGTATAGTTTATTGGTGTGTAGGGCTTGAAGCTTGTTTAAATCGGCAGTTCATCCAATGTATCTACCTATACTTCTTTCCAGCAAACTTCTAAAGCAAACTGGCATTCCCACACGATCAATCTTGCATAATCACACCTTCAAGCCTCAGTGTGAAGCCTGCATAAAAAAAAAGCATTTCCTTTCTTTTTTTTATGTTACAAAAACACACACTTGAACTCTCGGTGTCTCTCTGCCTGTCCCAGTCGTTTTCTTAAGAAATATAATGTATTTATTACCCACATTATTTAAAACCTAAATAAAGTCATTTACATGAGTAATTGTTACTAAACATATCGCAGTAGATCCTGTACTGTAGTTGAAAGTTTAGTTTGGAACCTGTTATGAGGCTGTTGTGATGTTTTCTAAAGATTTGTTATGAGATAGCATAACAGTGTGGTTTTAATTAATAATTCTCACAGAATTCTAGCATGAATACCTATACCTACCTAGTAGGAACATAATTGTTGTTATGTTGCAGAAGATAACAATATCGATGTAATATTTTTAAACATCATCAGTACCTACCTACACTCACATCATATTAATTATGCGAGTATTGAATATTACAAATATGAAATCAGCAAAAACAGTCAGTGAAATATTTATTTGGATATTTACTTATCATGGAAGTGAATTTTATTACCAAAATATTTTGCATTGATAAATAAAAGTTTAAATGTAATTAAACTCAATACCGACTCTATCTGTATTACTTTAATCTGGGTTCCTAGAAAAGCGAAACTATGCATTCGTAGCTTTGGCCACAGATTTCATAGATTTTTGGCTTGCGGTGAAGCCCATTTTTATTTTAGTTAGTGAATGAACCTGTAGCTTCGCCTTCAAACAACAGTTCAAACTCTAGTTCGGCTTTAGCTTTTGTAAGGGCACCTATCCGTGCGTCCGTGTTATCACAAAATATGAAGTATTTTGTGGTATTAGTCACGTTTAAAATGGCTTTAATATATATTTTTAATTACTATTTACGTATTTGTACTGCGAGCACAATGAGTGCGACACATCTCACGATTATGCAACGCTTTGTCGATAAAAAAAAGATGCCGACGAATGAGAACCTCCTTCTTATTTGAAGTCGGTTAAAAAAGTCGCGAGAAAGCGTCCGATAATTATTGTGCTTAGGCTGCTATACCTCACACCGAATTTCATACGCGTACGCCCGTATGATTTGTAATCACAGAAATCCAAATAATATTGGTATTATAAATCTATGTTTGTAATACAAGGAGCAGTATGAAGGACGTCTGACAGCACTACATAATAATATATTATACCCAATTGCGATGGGATACAACTAAGGAATCGCACCAATGAACGCGCAGTTTGCAGTGTGAACACACTACCGCCTTTATTCAGTTCTTTGTATTAATAGTGCGCGCAAAAAAAACTTAAAATTACACTTAAATTGTAAATCTATTCCACCTTCACAGTAATCAATATTGAGTTGGTTTCCGCTCAAGGAAAATATTCTTTATACTGGACAAAACGTCATGGTTTGATTTCGCCAGCCAGCTCCGATTGAATTTGTATAAAATACGAGAGCTTTATTTACCTCGTATTTTATTTTCGCAATTACGGGTTTCTGTGTTATCATACCCTGAAATACGGGTTAACCTGTAAAATACGGGGCATCTGGCAATCCTACGCGTTGGACACGTTGTCATCGCGCCGCGCTGTCGTGGTTCGTTGCGTGTGCCAAAGCCTTAAAAAATTAAGTAAGTGGAAGCTGGTGTAGCGCCGGATTGTCTGAAAACTTTTCAATAAGTAATACCAGCTGAAGTTTTTAGTTCAAAGTTCGTTTTCCTTCTTATAAGATTCAATCAACTCTAGAATTTGTTTCAACGTTGGAGTCTGTAAATTAGTTTACACGTTTGAAATGAAAGAATGAAAGATCTTAAGTTTTTATTATGTTTTTGGAGTGATTTTAGATAATATTATATTTTCTGAAACTTTGAACTGAGCCAAAATGTTAAACTTAGTTTCACAATAGAACGTGTAGACACAATTTGTTTGTGAAGTTTTGTTTGCATCACTTCGTATATTAGATGTCGGGAACGTCATTATACACCGGGTTTCATCTTTATGCGAATTGATCCTTCTGTTGCTAAAAAGTACGACTAAGTATTCTGTGATTGCAGTCAAAGACTAGCTTATCATCAAATACAAGTGTAAATTAAAAATTTATAAAACCCCCTAAAATTAGTGAAGGTTACAGTAACTAGAAAAGAGCTGATAACTTTCAAACGGCTGAACCGATTTTCTTGGATTATACTCGTAGCTAATACACTCTCGATCAAGCCACCTTTCAAACAAAACAAAACTAAATTAAAATCGGTTCATTAGTTTAGGAGCTACGATGCCACAGGCAGATACACACGTGAAACTTATAACACCCCTCTTTTTGGGTCGGGGGTTAAAAAAAAAGGTAAAATTCACGGTTCACAAACTCTATGCTATTTCACACTAAACCGTGGCATGCCAGTTATGGGCCATTGCGTGTAAGCTATAATGTGTTTTCCATCCGTTTTCAATTTCAGATTGCAATTCAGTTGTAGGTGCGGATGATCTTTATAGCTATTAGATTTCTATTATAGTGTGCAGCCAAACAACTGTCTGTACAAATTACCTACCTTGCGAATCAACATGCAAATCCCTATTTGTTTTGCTAAATTAAGTCGGTATCTATATCTATCTGTTAAGTGCAGTCAGGTCAAAAGTGCTATTGACTATTATTATATACTCAAAATTACCCGAGTACTGACTCGCACTTGGCCGGTTTTTTTAAATGGGCTATGCCAGAAGGGTCCTCTATCGTCCCTTCATTCAGCTTTACCTATTCGACCTTCGTTTTATTATGGATACCAGCAGGCTCACTTCGCTCGTCTCTACTTCCTTTCGCTTCATTCGGTCTAATAATAGTAGGTGTTCATATCAGAAAGGTCGGCAGTTAAAACTGCGTCGGTAGGTATTTAATCATTTTTTTTAGTCATGTTCAAGGTAAGTATGCAGATTGGTGTATAGCTGTACTTATCTTCCTACATGCTTATTATTCGAAAGTTAATAGCTGTACATTGGCGATAATCCGACAAATGCGCTTTACACGGGATTATAACTGATTGTAGGATTTCATCAAAAATGTTATATGAAATTTTGTTGAAATTTAACGCAATTTACGTGATTTACGCAAGAGGCATTCTGAATATTTGCGTGATAAGCTTTCAGACGGGCCTCGTTACATAAATAGGTAACTACTTAGGCATTTTTGTACTAAAGTGCCATTTTGTTTTGGTAATTGGTACCATTGTAATACTTCTTGCAAACTGACTGTACGAAGCGATGATAGCCTAGCGGTTAAGTTTAAATTTTCAGAGGTATGTGCTTTTTTATCCATAAAATATCATATTCACTTGCTTTATAACGGCGAAGAAAAACATCGTAAAGAAACTAGGTAGCATGCCTGAGATATTTTAATTAAAATTACCAAATAAAAACGCATAAGTATATAAACCAATAACATAAACTAAGACTATGTAATTAAATACATACTGGTTACACAATTAATTTGGTTTGACCATTAAAGTCGGAACCACCCCTTTTGTTCTTTGGGTTTGACCATTCAAAGTTGCAACGCTACCAGCAGCTTGGGTAGTCCTACTAGGTATGCCTTACTAAGGTGGAATCGATACGTTCTTAGTTACATTTAGTATATTTTGTTATTTAATTCTCTTAAAGTCTGTTTAAGGGTAATGAACAGGAAAACATCTTATTTTTTAGCAAATAAAGTCTCATCTTCCAAAACAGGAAGTCCCCAAGCAGAATATTCAATTAACCAAGTAGGTTATTAAATAAAAAAGTTGTTGTTTTCAATGGAAGAACAAAATACGTATTGAGTAAATAATTTGAACAAAATCATCACAAATATTTTAGTCTTTATGCTACGTGAGCTACATCAAGATTCAATCGCCTCGCCGCTTTCGGAAAGCAGTTTCTACTGTGAAATAGACTTCTGTCAAATGGAAGTTCCTATATAGGTATTTCCGATATACTACTGAAAAGCCTTTTAGTAGGTTCGATAGAGGCTAAAACGCATACCTAATTTCCTATAACGGTATTCGGTTGCTTCAAAGGGAGTCATGAAGTGACCCAAATTCTTGACATGTCAGTGTGCATTGGACGACTGACAAAATATTCAGGTCTAGCAAGACAAAGGGCTTTTAAGTTTTACATAATTTTGTTATATGCAATATGCACGACTTATGCTGATGTTTTTAGCATCTTGATAACTTCCTCAATATATGTACTAGTATCCTATATACATAGTATAAAGGCATAATGAGTGTAACAGTTAAGACGTCGGCCTCCTATTCGAAAGGTCAGGGGTTCGATCGTCTCTAACTATCCCGAGTTCACTTTAACGGTGAAGGAAGACATCGTGAAGAAATTTACATGTCTGAGAGTTCATCACAATGTTCGCAAAGGTGTATGAGTTAGAGTGCCAATTCACTTGACACTTGGACAGCGGGGTAGACTATGGCCAAACCTTTCTCATTTAATAGCATTTTCTGTAACAATTTGCCGTGTGGAATAAAAAGGAATAGAGAAGAAAAGACTATAAGGATTTCCTTTAGGTATCGTTTTTCCCTCTCCCTTGTAGCTAATAGTCATTGGTTAGGGTTGTAACCCCTTTTATTAATCATCATCAACGATGGGGATTTTTCACAAAGTCCTCGCAGCTGCTTCCGTATGTTACGAGTTACGACTCTAGTAATGAAAATTAGGTACGATTTTTGATTACTTGGCTAACGATCACTAAATATCAGATGTTAGTGATAATTTCCGACCGAACGCTGAGGCAAGTATTAAAGATAGGTATGTAAAGGTTCAACTCCTAACTCGGTCACCCATACCAACTTATTCGTTTTTTTTTTGGTAAAAAAATAGCATAAATAGTGCGCGCTTCAGTCAATATGGATATGTGATTCAACAAGGGAGCACTCTGTCCGTTGCCCATAAAACCCTCGGGACTCGTAACCAACAAAATGCTTACTTTACCAGAACTCGCGTGTTCGAGTCAAGAATGCCCTAATCGGCCATTTGGTGGCGTTAAGGCCCTATTTATTATCTTAACTAGCGAAACACTATCGTTTTCGGAGCAAGTTGAAGATCGTTCTGTATTTCTTACTCGCTATTTGTCTGCATTCTCTTATTAATTCAACGAAACGGAAGAATAACATTGTTTGTGTACAATTTTTATAGCTACACTGACCTCTACTAATCAAGGAACATACTACACTCAAACGAAAGCTATTAATTAAAGGAACTAAATATTAATGATGCCATATCCATCATTTTAGGTTATGTAAATTAGATTTAGATGTGGCTCCGTTTCTGATGCCGAATGGTACCACTATGCATACCTAGGTGTAAATCATTGAATTATTATGTACCTACTAGCATATTCCACCACTTATAGTTAACTTACACCATTCCTCAATGGTGTAAGATAGCTATAAGTAGTAAATAATGTAATCGGATTTAATTACATAGTAAGTTTCTGTACTTTCTATGTCTTCACCTGCAGTTTCTGTAATTGTGCTATATCTACACATTATGAGTCTTAAACAGATAAATATTTTAAAGCTTGATAAGCAACACTGAGCTGAAATTGTAGTTAAATCGGAATACAAATTTAATTTGTAAGCAAATTGCCTCTATCCATATGCAATGTTTCCGATTTGAATAGCTAATTCGTTCGGAAGATTACGCTGGAGTGGAGGCTGCGGTGCACGGGATGGGAGGAAATTACTGACAGAACTAAAACAACTGGACCGTTTCTATGGGGTCCACTAGACCGTGACTCAGTTTCTTCAATCATGTGTGAGTAATGAGTGATTGATAGTGCACATAATCGTTTAGATATTTTGTCTTTCAAACTTCATGAGATTTCACAAAGACAACAGTTAGATAGTGTTAGTTAAGCGACAAGAGAAATAAACTCGAACCTGCCTGATCTCTTCACCACGCGATTTCAGCGATGTACCTATTCAGGCCCTATCACGTCTCCGTAGCGAAATAAATGTCTATAGCGAATCCGCTACGTGTTTCGTTATAGCGAAACTCAAACCTATGGGGATAAGAGATCTAGACTCATGGTCAAATGTCGTTAGAACATGCGGATTCGTTACTGTTTCGCAATTTGTACAGAACAAGTCGCGGAAACAAGTGGCGGAACTTAACCGATTTCGCGGCGGAAAAGATATTAGTTGCCACATTTAGATAGTAGGTTATTCGTCACTCGTCAAAATTGACAGTAAAACCTATATCTACTCTGGATATCTAAATTCAGCCAGGGTAAAATAGAGATGTGTAATATTATGATGAACTCCATTGAGTATTTAAAGAGCCTGCTTTTTCGCCAAGTATGAGTAACTAAGTAGTATTTCCACTAGTAAATTCCTCATGTCGGTTTGTGATTAGTTTTAATAGTACCTACCCGTATCCAATCTGAAGAAGGTAAATCAAAATGTGAAAGTTGAATTTAGAATGAGATTTCAATTGCTACTTCCATCTGAAACCGATAATAAAGTTATTATTTGAGTAGCTAATGGAATAGGTACCTACTCATTTGAGGGATTTTCTGTTTGTTTTGCTAAGTCAGAATTTCTTTGTAGGCCAAGTTAAAGTAAAGTTTTGATTGTTTCAAGCTTTGATGAACTCCGGAAGGTAAGTTATTATTATTTTGTGGGATAAGGACACTGAGCAAAATTTATGATTATTCAAAGCGTCTACTTACCTACTCTAATATGAACGATGGATAATAATTGCTTCTTATATTTTGAATGCAATTTAATATTTACAAGGAAAGACAAATCTCTATCTATCCTAGTAAATATTAAATTTCAAAAAATCTTTCTTCCTCTTCGAAACCTATATAATACATAGGTTTAGAATAGATAGGTTATTTTTTTTAGAAATTCTGCCACACAACCTACTTTACCTAAAAGTAGGTTATCCCGGCATATCCACCTCCTGATTATTTATTTTAGCTTTATCGATAAAAAATAGAAAGTTTGTGCGCCTATAATTAATACGCATACTTACACTGCACCGCCAAAAACGAACTGTGAAGTTCCTTCGACATTATATTATTATATTAAATATAAAAGGAATTGGGACTTTCCTTATTGTCGAACATAAATTTTATGTACTTCACTATGCCTTATTTATTTTGTTACCGTATAGAAATGGAAAATTCAAATGGACAATTCTACTAACCGATAGTGGTAAGGCATAACCTTAGTGGTATAAGTCAGGATTTGAGTGAGCAACTATTAGAAATTAGCCATAGCTAGCAGCAGTTTGTGGTCTTGTAAGAACTATTAGGCGCCAATTTCTGGCAAAGTTCGACTGGGGCGGTACTAACAAAACCACAGCTATCGAAGGATGATTTGAGTTGTGCTATGCGGATTCATTATTATTGGTGTGAAGAAAATTTGCAAGGCACTCATTATTTCTGACATCAAGGTATAATAAGTGCTCGCGGATCTGCCTGCTTTATTTCTAAATAGCGAACGCCCGCGGTTTCGCTTTCTAGGTCCAATATGAGCTGGGTCAGAGAGTGAGAGAAATCTAAGGATTTTTTATATGTACCTATAGATTTTTGAATAAAAAGTCTATATCTAAATATGAAATTTTTGCTCACATCCCGTATATGGATATAGGCTACATTTCATCTCGGAAAAGAGTTCCCTTAGGATTTTTAAAAACCTGAATCCGAAGATCGCAGGCAGCATCTAGTAATTTAAATTACACCCAAGCATATTTTTATAAAAATCTGTTATTCATTGAAAAAGGTGTTAAGTTTCTCATTTGTCTCTTTTGGTAACTCATGAACCTTCCAATAAGTTTGCTGAATGTTTTCGTTATGATGTACTTACTGATACTTATTTAATTTTAAATGCGACATTAGAAAAGTGCTATAAATCCATTCATTTGAAGTAGTGAACCCGACTGTAACGTACTAAAGTGTTTGGCGTGCGGCCAATCGCCGTTTACTGACCGTGTTAGGGGACAAGTAGTTTTCCTAAGGACGTGTTCGTGATGTAATTGTCGTGAGATTGTGGAAAAATCCGCCATATTACAAGGCAAATCATATTTTGGCATGAAAAAGGGTATTTTCTGTTACAAATATTTTTCAAGTAAGTACGTAAAGAATAACGATGATCGCATACCCTGCGTGATCATTAGAGCATTACAAAAATAACAGCTTCATCTTTCGTATCGAAGAAAAGCTGTTGGCGGCTTCTACTTTATGCTATTTTATAGCACACATGCTTCTGATGATATTCACTTTTTCAGTGCTGAAAAATGGGCCACTTTTCAGGCGACTATTTTGCCTCGTTCGACACATGCTACTGTATGCGATTACCGTAAGTATAGGCATAAATCTAGCAGGATTCCGTGAGCGAAAAACGCGTGGAAATTCTCTGGAATGAAACATAATTGAAATAAAAATGCGTCAAATTATCTGCGCAGACAAAATACCATGGCAAAGAAATTCGCTAGGTTCAGCTTCTGAATCTGTTCTACATACAACAACCTATTCGTAGTACCTATCTACTCAATGAAAGATAAGATATTATCTCCCGTTTTGTAGCTAAAAAAAACGTGCTGCGTTATATTCATCCCTCGTTAGCAGGAAAACTTTTTACTTCAACCGGCAATCTCCGATCAGCGATCAATTTTCTCACAACAAAAACCAACAAAAGTATAAACAAAAAAGTACGTAAAAAGAAAGTGGATTCGATACGATAGAACCTATTTTACGCAACACAAAGGCCACTGCGTTGAAGCGATATCGGAGGAGAATTTCAATTCCAAGATTTAGTGGTTCCCGACATCTCCCGTTTGAGCCTATTCATTGTTGTACAGTAAATCACCGGAGCGCTGTGAAAGCAGGTTAAATTCAAGATTTACCGATTAAACCACACACTAAACCAATTTTCTGTGAAATATCTCACTTAATGATATAATTCCACACTTAAAGGTAGGACTCACCTCATATACTTCTCTCTCTCTTTACGTCTAATATCCATAAAACAAATTTGTAATAATTCTCTTATAGCTTCTCTAAGTTATTGAATGGGTTTCACCATTTTTTAGAACATTTTAAGACTTAGATATATGTTTAACACAATAATAATACGAGTCACATTCCATGCAGATGAAATCTGTTAGATTAGATGCACCTTCCTACCATAGACCTTCTATTCCACAATGAAATACTTGACCGAAATATAAAGATATAATTTTAGTGGGTAATTCTTTCCATCAGGTACATAATATATTCAACTTTATATTAATTTGAAAAACTTTTGTGAAACTATTCGCTATTACTTTATTTTCCTCTGAGTTGACTAAAATATAAAGTTTCTTCTTAGATCGGAAGCTCGCCAAACTGAAACAACTTCACACTACTTCTCAAAACGGAGTTCAAAATGAGTGCAGTAAAATGTAGAGTCCTTAAAAATATTATTGAGTTCTTAAACATGAATGTCGGTCGACTGAATACTGCGTTTTTTAAAAAGAATATTAGCTATGTTTATTAAATGACTAATATTCCCCTTTCCCCTCAAACTAAACGTAAAGCTTGTGCTAGGAGTAGGTACGACAATAAGTGCAACGGGTACGCACAACAGGCGGAAACGTATAAGTGCGAAAACCAGCCCAGAAAGAAGAAAGAAGTGAAATGGGCGAGCTTTCGGATTTCCGTTAAGCTGTTGAGGCTCTTGGATCATTGTACAGCATCTTGTTTGTTAAAAAATCGCAGTGTTTGGGATGCTCTTTGTGTATTTGACCGTTGCTTTTTAAATTAAATAAAATAAAATTGGAGTACAATAGCTAAGATATCATTTAACTGAAACAGTTTTTATATTGAAGTAATCGCACGTTGGTAACAGTTGTTCTCGACGCTACTCGCAACTTTTCTCTTGTTGCCGTTCATCGTGATAAATCTCTTGTTCAAACAACTTTTTGTTCGGATTCGCAACACTTTTGCTATTAAAATGTCTATAGTAGATTTGATGAAACGTGGCCGAAGTAATAATAAACAATCTTAAAATAATTACAAATAATCATTATGAACCATGAAGTCGTATTTTTTTTTGTAATTTAGTATAGTTTGTCTTAATTAGTATAAAGTATTTGTGAATAGTAACAAAAATACATCAAAGGTGTTTATTGAGAGCATCATCTCTGAACGGGTTGCGTTTGGAACACTCTCTCTTCATTTTTAGGGTTCCGTACCTTACAAGGAAAAACGGAACTCTTATAGGATCACTTTGTTGTCTCTCTGTCTGTCCGTCCGTCCATCGTGTCTGTCAAGAAAACCTATAGGATACTTCCCGTTGACCTAGAATCATGAAATTTGGTAGGAAGGTAGGTCTTATAGCACAAGTAAAGGATTAAATCCGAAAACAGTGACTTTGTGGTTACATCACAAAAAAAAAATTATAATATGTTCCAATTTTCAAAAGAAGATAACTATACAAGTGGGATATCAAATAGCTGTATATTTACTGAGCTTTACCTGTATATTCTAAAACAGATTTTTATTTATTTTTAAGCATAATAGTTAAAAATACACGAGTACGGAACCCTCGGTGCGCAAGTCTGACTCGCACTACGCCGGTTTTTTTTAAAGAAAATTATATGCTATGTCATGTCCAATTCCCCCTTTCTTCACAAACTAAGCTTGTGCTAGGAGTAGGCACGACAATAGTGCGACGGATAGCTAAGCAAATAGATAGACGTATTTGATATAAGCTACTTTTTATCCCGGAAAATCAAAGAGTTCCCCTAGAATTTTTAAAAATAAATCCACGCGGTTATTATCTAGTATTCAATAATAATAATTATAATATCAAGTGAACTGTGACCGCTGTCGTTATCTGCCCTTTTATATAATTGCGGAGGTTGGGCGCGTCGAGAGGTTCGTCGTGGCGTTAATGAAGATTGATGAGCTTTCCTCCAATATCACGCACACTTGGCTTAATCTTCGCTTTTGCCTGTTTAAAATTCCGAATTAACAATGAAGGACGGAACTTAACCTGACATTGGGTAATCTGTGTAAAGCCAGAAGAAAAAAAAAGGACGGAACTTCATTGTTGGATAAATCGTTTTAGGATTTCGTACTTAAAAAAAGTAAAAAGGAATTCTTGGAATCACCTCGGAGGTACCTATCAGTCTGCCTGTCCGTTTTACATAGCTATTTTGTTGCTTGATTTTGTCAAGAACACTACTTATTAAGCACAAGAATTTTTTACTAAGCACAAGAATAACTTGCACTGGTCAGTTTTCCTTCTTGCGTAGCTCGTGTGTAGACACAAAGCTACGCCTTAGCTACGCCATTTATTTACGTTGCTTATAGGAAACAAAAATTGCAACGAGCACAAGTTGCAATTTTTAGGAATTAAAATTTCGTTGTTGATTTTTTTTTGCGATCACGTTCAAACATGCTAAGAAATTTTTTTCTTTTCTTTCAGATAAGGTGGTGCGCAGGGGTGGAAAAGTGTTGCAAACAAGATAGAAAGGATATTATGTAGATTCCGTCGATGTTTAATTTTGCCGTTTAGTTTTGTATATGTTATTAATTAATAGAGAGAGATGAGATTAGGATGTCTTATTTCTTTAGGCTAAATTTGAAACAAATGTACAAGTTTTGTAAGCGTTCCAGTTTATTTAAGGTCTTTATTTAACCTAGGTAGCAAGCATCGGCGTAATATTATGTCCGTTAGTACCGAAGTTAGGTAATCGAACGCGGCGAGAATGCAGTGTTGAATAAACGGTATTACGAGACAACGGCACGTTGTGCTGACGACGCGGAAAGTCTGCCCGCTACAAGCTATTAAAGCCACTCAAATTAGCCGCGTTGCTTATTTTGCCCAGCACTCTCTGCGGCTTATTTGAATGCACCTTTAAACATAAAAGCATATGCCTTTACGTGAGCAAAAATATTGTGTAGTCTTGTAAGAAATGCTATTTTTAACCGACATCTAAAAAGGAGGTGGTTCTCAATTCTGCCCGTTTTTTTTTAATAATTTAATACGTTATTCGATATGTAATGCGGTGCAGTGCGTTGCGATGCGATGGGATGCGGTGCATTCAAACACCTTTGTTCGTCACTTAATAGGTATAACTTTGATTTTATGAACAAAGCGTGTGCCTTTTTTGAATGGATATTCCATCAGCAAATTTTATTATTAATTAATTATATTTTTAATAGAATCTTTATGTTATTTTATACAAACTTCCGTACCTAATACTAGTTTTAGTACAATTCACAACTTATTTTTATACTAACAGCTAGCACTATAAAGTGACAGAAGAGAAGCTTTTTAACCCCCGGACCCAAAAAGAGGGGTGTTATAAGTTTGACGTGTGTATCTGTGTATCTGTGTGTCTGTGTATCTGTGTATCTGTCTGTGGCACCGTAGCGCCTAAACTAATGAACCGATTTTAATTTAGTTTTTTTTGTTTGAAAGGTGGCTTGATCGAGAGTGTTCTTAGCTATAATCCAAGAAAATCGGTTAAGCCGTTTAAGAGTTATCAGCTCTTTTCTAGTTTTCTTGTAGAAAAGAAGGTTAGATAACCGTTAGGTTCATAATATTATGTCAATTGACAAATGTCAAGCTGTCAAGATGGACGTTGCCTTGATACAAAATTATTTATTTGAAAATGATGTTTTGGAAAACTCAGATACTTTGTCGGGGGTGTTATAAATTTTTAATTTACACTTGTATAGTTTGTGTTAAACTACTTTAATATAAAATAACTTCCATTACCACACCATGTCAAGAAAGATTCATCGATCACAAATTTTTACACCTCCCACCTGCGAGCTACCAAAATGAGGTCAGCAGTATAAGGCTGAGAGTGGTATAAAGGCGGTCACATATTGCCGCGAGAAATCGCGCCGTAAGAAGGAAACTTAGCTAACTCATTTTGTACTAAAACGGAGGACACGAATAAAACTAAAAGCACATATTAAAATCATCGATTTATGCACTATCATAGATAGGTAGGTAATCTTTCTATATTTGCATCCTAACTTTATAACGACTTTTAGGTATATCTGATGTACGCGGCTTTATAAAATTCCCAAACAAACTCTTTGATTATTCGGGATGAAAAGTACCTATGTTACGGTTATGAAGGTAAAAGACGAAACTTTTGCATTTATAAAGTATGAACGATAAATACGGAGTAATTTTTGAGCGTTCGCTTTGCAATCCAATCCAATTCATCAGCCACTGCTGGTCCTCCGTCCTTATCGTCCACCATTTTCTTCAGGTCATCGTCCCGGCAAACTGGGGGTCGTCCTACACTGCGCAATACGTTGTCTTCACTCTAGAACCTGTCTGTCCCATCGGCTATCTATTCTTCGACAGACATGACCTGCCCATTACCACTTTAGCTTTGAACTATATCGGACGCTTTTGGTCTTCTGCAAACGTCCTCGTTCCGGATTATATCCCTGAGAGATGCCCGACATAGCTCGCTGAATAGTGCGCTAAGTGACTTTTAATTTGTGGACGAGACTGACTGCCCGTGTCCATGTTTCCGCTTTAGGAAACGCTCATTGAGACTTTAGTTCGAAGACCTAACGTAGCTTTGCGAACGCTGCCCAGCCCAGCTGAAGTTCGCTTTTAATTGTTGCAAATTGCGGGGTTGATTTGATTGGATCTAAGGAGGCGTGAGGCGTGGAATGCGGTTGGAGCGGTCTCCATCAATCTCCCGTAATTACTTAGTGGCGGTTGTCGGCCACTGCTAATGACGAGATGGGCGTTCCGAAAACGCGGCCACTCTCTTTAAACAAGTATATCGTAGTTTACAACGTGTTATTTCACTGTTCCTAAGAGTAGGTGAGGGATGTGTGGCCTAGTTGTCAATCATCGCTGGTTAAGCAACGTTCGCCCCGGTTAGTAACAAGGTAGGTGATCAATTTTGAGGGTCCGAATTCAGCCTTTTCCATTCCCCCGTGCCTTGGATTGGAGAGAGCACGTAAGTCTTTGGTCCCAGTTACTATCACTAACATTTGATAATAATAATATTAAACGTAGGAGTCGGATTCTTTTAGTCAAGTCGTAATTGTTATGCAAAAAAAAGTTATATTATTATTATTGATTATAGATAATTATGAATGATGGAAAATAGTCACGAACCTAAGCAAAAAGTATACGATGAGAGAGAGAAGTATGCAAACTCTTAGTTATTTAAATTGCAGGGCATTGAGCTATTTCATCTAGGGTAACTATTTCGAGGTAAGCAGTGCTTTGATGTCTCTATGCCACTAGTAACTAGTAAGTAGCTGCACTCCATCAGATTAATAGCTAAATTCTAGTCGGTCGCATTTATTTGAAGCTCCGAACTCTACAATTGAGCTTCAAGTAAACCGCAAAAGACTATAACTTATGGCAAGAATAAGTTCTCAGCGTCACTTCTCTTTCGATTCATTTAAAACCCATTAGGTGTGAGAATCTCCGTTTTTATTACTGGAGATTGATCACCTGAACCTAGTTGGTACGATAGCAACTACGTACCAGTAGCACATGTTCAAGGTTTAAAGATAGAGATACTATTATACTATTGACAACTGTATGGTTTGTTTTCGTTTAAAATGAAGTTACTGACCATATAGGTACCTACTCGTGAAAAAAGTGCATGCGACGCATTTTTGAATATATAAATCTATGTGATATCAGTAGCAAGTCAATCAGGTGTATCGAAAAAATACTAATGACGTCGGCAAAGGTTCCCACAGGATTTTTAAAACTCCTAATTCCACGAGGACGAAGCCACTGGCATCATCTATTTGGTACAGAGGTAGTTGGCATCCCATATACGGATACAGGTTACTTCTCATCCCGGATAATCAAGGATTTCTAAGCTTACACACACTACACACCCATACAGGATATATTTCGGAGAATGTAAGGGACCCAATAACTTTTTGACCTGGTTCCTCCTTCGCATTTCTACTATCTTACTGAGAGGCATCATACATAGTCGTAATCCCAAGAATACGTACGAAGCGATTTGCTTCCGCGTTTCTGATTCGAACTTTGGCCATCAGTTTTTCAAGTCAATTTAAGATTGAATAGGCATTTTTAGACAAGCACACTCCATCTTAGGCTGCACCATCACTTATCAGCAGGTCTGAAAAAATAAAGTTCCCTTGAAAATGTTTGAAACTTAAATCCACGTGGACGAAGTCACAGGCATCATCTAGTACTTCAAGTTTAAAAAGACGAACAAATATTAAAGTTTATACTAATATTTTGTCCGTTAAGAATAGACGCCATATTTTCATCTTCACTCTCGGCGCTGATAAAATACAGCGAAAATCGAATACGTCATTCTTGCTACCTGAAAGGAAAACAAAGTTATCTCTCCGTTTATGCAGCTTTCCTTGTTTAATATATATTTACGTAAAGAGTTTGCTGCTCATAAATAAAATATCGAAATATCTTAGAAAACGTATAGAACAGATGCTTATTTTATTTTATGCCCGCTCCAGCCCGCTCCAAGCTTTGTACCACGGTGCGATTTGTGAGAGATTACCAAGTTAGTAGCACGCGACGTTTTTTATTCGTAGTGTGTCCAAATAAATCTATTTGTTCCAGAAACTAATTAACCCCCGACCCAAAAAGAGCGGTGTTATAATTTCGACATATGTATCTCTGTATCCGTCTGTGGCATCGTAGCTCTTAATAGATTTTAATTTTGTTTTTTTTTGTTTGAAAGGTGGCTTGATCGAGAGTGTTCTTAGCTATAACCCAAGAAAATCAGTTCAGCCGTTTAAAAGTTATCAGCTATTTTCTAGTTACTGTAACCTTCACTTGTCGGGGGTGTTATAAATTATTAATTGAAAAACTATCAAAGTTTTCTATCAAACTATCAAATCGCAATTCGCAGGAATTTGGAGCAGGCAGTTTGAAAGATATGTATCAAATTTTTACTTAGGTAGTAAGTTAAAAGCTTACCGATACAAAAGTGTTATACGAGAGATCCTGAATACCAAACGCCTTGAGTATGAGCGGCTTCTGAGCTTGCGTACATCCAATGAGAACCAAACGTCTTATGTCATTGTGAGGTTGCTGGTCCATCTTGCATAGATGCCAGCCGCAGTAAAACATTGAGTTAGCCAACAGTGATGCCTGTACGCATTAAACAAATTATAAGACCAAATAAATAAATTATTACGCTAAGAAAACTAGTTTACAGGAGCACCATATGGCCCGCTCTAAATGTTTTATGGTAGCGGAACCTGGCCAGCATTGACGAGAAATACCTTGCGATCTCCACGCCAATGAAATGAAGATGCTTAGGTATACATGCGGCATTATTTGTCTGGACAGAATCCTAACGAGCACATCCGTAGAAGCCTTGCAATGAGATATCGCGCACAAAGTTCAAGAGTTTCGTTTGCATCAGTTTGGTCACATTTTTTTTAGTTCAGATACAAGTTAGCTCTTGACTGCAATTTCAACTGATGGTAAGTGATGATGCAGTCTAAGATGGAAGCGGGCTAAACTGGAAGGGGTATGGCAGTTTTCATTAAACATTCTATTTAGAAATTACTTTTTAAATACTCCTTAAATAAATACCTGATAAGTAATCTCTCCCGCATTCCAAAGATTTAGTGCCAATAGAAAGAACAAGGATCCAACAAACGTATACGTCATGAACGCGTTTGTCAAGTTCAGATGAGGAGAAAGCTGAAAGTTTCCATAATATTTCAGAGATTTACAAACAACAATATTTCTTTCCTCAAGAAAGTTGGTGCTCACCGCTAAGCGTAGCAAAAGCAAAACTGCCACGGCCGAACTTTCGCAAACTTGTAACGACATTGTGATGCCAAATACGCGATGTATTTCATCTGCAAGGCTAGAACAATACAAAAAAGTATATGCTTCTTCATTCTAATCAAGCACCTCTTTGTAGTTCTACGCACAAGACGGTCGTTCTTTAAATAAATTTTGCGGGCTGCAACTCGTTTTTGCTTACAACTTGATGTCCAGTCTAAATTTATATCTAGGCATAAAATAAGGCAATGTCAATGGTAGATGCATTTTACAATTCAAAAGTATTTGTAAAAGCTTAATTGAATATAAAATATTTCTTTTTCTAAATTAGCCTGTACCCACTGTCCAACCTGGGCAAAGAAAAAAAAACTAATTTTGACAGTTTCATAAAACACGGTTAGTGTTTAAATTAATAGCCCTAATCTTAAGTTCAATTGATTCTAAAGAATAAAAACCCTACCGACTAGGTACGTTAGGGAAAAGCGATTCATCGGTTCTCTCATAATAATTGCATACCTACTCATTAGTCATTAGATTTTGATAAATAGGGTGTATTAAAGTCAGCTTCGTCATACGCATTTATACACGGAAGGCGCGACTGACTGATGATAGACTGATTTAGTTTGGTGTCACTATCCCAAGTACCCGACGTACCCCGACGTATCCCGAGTACCGAGTACGAATCATTACTTACAACATTAACTTTTGATGCATCCGAATTCCTTTTAAACAGCCTGCTTTCAATAATTTAGTAGCAGCTTCATTCCTCATGACTAACGCGTTCTTATCGAAATCTCGTCTAATCCTCTCGAAGTGTTGACATAACGTAATGAACTTATACGCTATGGTAATGAGATGTATTATAGGCATACAATCAACTGAGATCATAGGCAGCATCATGTACAGCCAGGTCATGTAGAAAAATACACGTAAAATACTTGCAATGATGGACTCATCTTGATAATGAGGAAAGTATGTGACCACAGTGTAGAAAGGTGTCCCTGGAAATATGTTTTAAGATATAAACAATGGTATGATCGTATTTGACAGAACGTTTAAATTAGAATGTATATCAAGGTGCATTTACTTTGCACAACTTGCAAGACGAGCTTTGAGATGGGAAGTAATGTTTTCTGTTTCTGTCTGTTTCCCATTTGTTTGAACCATTTCCACTCACGCAAAGGCGAGATTATGCGTGAGGTTAGTTAGGAATAATGCGCGCAAAACGAGTAATACAATCTGAATTCTGAACACGAGGCGTAGAGTGCTCATTGCACACAAACAGATTTTTAGTGTATGACTTGTGCAAACCGCCACGTTGCAACATCAGATTGGACTTGTTTTGCGATTACTGTAGTCGATGATATTTACGGCGAGTGATATTTATGTTGATACTAGAGGATGCCCGCGACTTCGTCTGCGTGAATTTAGGTTTTTTAAGATCCCGTGGGAACTGTTTGGTTTTCCGGGATAAAAAGTTGTCTATGCCAATTACAGGGACGCAAGCTACCTCGGTACTAAATTTCATATAAATCGGTGAAGCGGATGGGTTTTTGGGTATCCCGTGGGAACTCTTTGATTTTCCGGAATAAAAAATAGCCTATGTCGGTCCCCGGGATATAAGCTAAACATGTACCAAATTTCGTCAGAATCGGTTAAACTGTTGCGCCGTGAAAAGGTAGCAGACAGACAGACAGACACACTTTCGCATTTATAATATTAAGTATGGATTTACACACACGGTTACACCGATAGAAACGTGCTTGTAGATTTACCTTCAACAACTGACTTCCTCAAACTCTCGACGCCATAGGCACTCAAAGATAGGTACACTGTAATGACATAAAAGGTAATTCCCCACTTTACTTTCATTTGCTGCTTCTTCATAAACTTGTCCTCTTCAAAAGCTTGCATGACAGTTGCCATTTCATAGTTGAGTTGCCTTATAGAGCTCTTATGGTAAAGGAGAAGAAACGTTTTGATAAGGATAATATCGTGAATAGCCGCGAACATCATGGATGACTTCTTTTCCACTTCAGGAAAATCGCCGAATAGAAACGCGAGGTTCTCGAGGAGTATCATAACGAAGTATATAGAGAATGAAATGACGCTGTAAATTTTATAACAGCCTGTTTCCGGGTAAATATTCTCGTACCAAAAATTGCCAGCTCCTGCGTAATACACGTATCTGCAGTAGCTTTTTAGCAAGTGTTTTGTACTAGCAGTCATTATTAGCTCTATTTTCCTTTAAAGATACTGTTCAAAGCTTTTTATTTTCACGGAGACACGTTTACAAGTCTCGGTGGCGATAATGATATTGTGAAAGTGGCGAGGCTACAATTTACATTAAATATTACGCTATGATTAACGAATGAGACATTTTTCATGAAAACATTCGGTAACTAACAATTAATTTTCTATTAATTAATATTGTAATGCAAACTTGTTTCGTGAACTTTGAATGTTTCGTTCTTAGTGGATACCACAATTTCAAACAAATTAATATTTATGGTTATTTAATAAGGCTTTACGCTGTTTTACAGTTAAGCCTGAGATACATACAAGGTGATGGTTTTGTGTGCAGGCAGCTGGACCACGCTGGACGGTACACTTCGTTTATTAATAAAATAAGTTTAGCATAAAAAAATTGAAGTAAAAGCTTTTTTGAAATAGTACTAAAAGGATTGAAATTTACTCATTAATATAAAATACTAGCTGTTGCCCGCGACTTCGTCTGCGTAGAATTGCTGATTTCCCGTGAGATTGAGGTTTCCCGTGCGGCCAATGCAAACCTGTGCATTTAGTTATAATATTACAACGCAGCTGTGTATTTTCAAACGACAAATTAAGCCGTACTGCAAAGTGCAACGATCTCTATGGTTGTACTGAACTATATCTACCCATAAGCTGTTTTAATCTTTTCAATATCGCAAAAAGTTCCTTTATTTTGGACTCCAGCCAGCAGCTAATTGTACTTAGTCGGTCTCGTATTCCCAGCCGAATACCGCACTCGTACAACGAGTTAGTATAAGCATCTGGTGCAAAATTAACATTATATATTTAGAAAGAGATTGATTTTTAAAAGTTTACTTGGTAAAATTAAGTCAAGTAGTTGATAAATCATCATTATCAACCCTTTATCGCCTTCTCACTACAAAAACTGACCTTACCACTTGCAGGTACTTCAGCATTATAATCCTTTGCTACGTTAGTTAGTTTGTTTGTCCTATGGATTGATAGCTAGCTATAGGTTAGGTCGTCATGAACCGATAGATGTAAGACAGATTTCTTGTAAGAACTTCCACGGTCTTGCGCCACCTGTATCTAGTGAATTTCCTGCGACTCATTTGATATCGCTTGTTGACCTAGTAGAGATTTGCCAAGGCTGCGCTTTCCGGTTCGAGGTCCCCATTCATACACCTTGGGTACCTTCATTACTGATTTGATCAAGTAGAGAAACTTCAAGCATATAATTTATATGGCTTTCTTCATCCCGCTGAGTGACTCTAAGATTTTAGTTAGTGAGTTTTAGTACTAATTTTTGTTAGTTAGTAAGTTAGTATAGTTAGGGACTATATTGTCTCAATTTAGGTACAAGGTTTTAAATGTAAGGTAGTTATCCATATTACAACAATTATAATAATTATCACGTAGTGAAAATTTTAGTATGTAGAAATATTTTGTTCAACCGATAATTGGGAAAGTTTCGCGCCGGTTGTTCTGCGAGGCCGCTATTTCTGTGGTTCATTTACAAGGGACGTATTTCGTTACATGGGCTTGGTACATACATTAAATATTCATGTCACATTGTGATATATAGTGTCGTGTTACTTGCTTGTGTACCATAATAATGTAATCATACGGGCGACCTGCATAGGTCCTTCAATATTCATCTTTTTAAATAATAAAATAGAGAAAATCTACACTAATACTTATTGTACAGAGGTAAAGTTTGTAAGTTTGGATGAAGGAGACAATCTCAGTAACTAATGATCCAATACTAAAAAATATTTTACTGATAGATAGCTACTTAAGTACATTCTCCCCGAGTGCAATAGGCTTGCGAATAGACGTATATACATATAGGTACGTGTAAAAGCTTGGAACATTTATTTTGATCATTAATGTCGCCACAATAAGTAGGCTACTCTAGACATAATGGTATGAATTTGAGATATCAAATGCACAAACGATGATTTTCAGTGACTAATTCTGTCATTTACAAATAAGTACCTGCAAAAATCTTATTTACCATCCACATACAGAACGGATATAATGTTTTCAGGCTCTCTTAAGTGCGAAAGAAAGACATTAAATGTGAGTAAAACAAACCCGAACCACTCTGATGTCTTAAGAGGATCATTGTCAACGATCCCCCGTCGATTTCCTACGTATGATATTATTGTTCTCATCTCTATCTGCCCTGGTTCGTGTATTCTCGGTTCCTAGATCGGTGCATTTGTGATAACCAATTCTAATTGCTGTGATTGGCTGAATTTACCATGTTCTTGCTGCGACAGTGAGTTTGAGCCACTAGCGGAACAATGTTAGCCGGTCAGAAATGATTGCAATTAGTCAACCTGTATGACGTCCGTGTTCTGTTTTTGATTACAAAAAAGAAAAAATTGTTGTTGCAATCATCAATTTTAGCAAATAGTGAAAGAGAGTCGACCAATCAGAGGTCACAACTACCGTCACACTTTCTGTGAAACTATGGCAGTAGGCTTACCGAGTAATGAAAACAATTTTTCATTCTGTAATGTCATGTGGCAAGTAGGGTTGCCACCTGCCTCTTTTTGATTTACAGGCTACCACCATCAAAAATACGGGGTTTAGATTTGAAGAAATTTAAAAATTTGAAGTATTTGAAGAAATAGGCGGTGGTTCTCTCTGAAATGCATGGAAAGCCTATTTAGATATTTCAGTTTATTTGTAAGTTTTGTATTTTTTCTCTGTATGTTGCCGTGTCTTGATTGGTGAACTGTGTTTGCAATGTGATTTTAAATAAAAGATTTATTTATTTAAATAGCTTTTAAAAACTCTAGTTTTGTAAAGCAAAATGTTATACATTTCATGCATACAATCTTTGCATTTTAACTTAAATTTACATTTAACTTGTAATTCCACCTTCACAGTATCAATACTATGGCCGTAGCCAGGAATCGATTTCGGGAGAGGTTTTATCAGGGCCGGAACTGAATCCTGTCATGAGGAAAAAAACGTTCGCTCAACTTTATGGGCTAATTACCTGGTTAGTGGAATTTCGCCTTTCAATTTGACAGTGAGATAAAATACAACAATAAAAAAGCGCGAGCGCAGTGAGCGTAAGTGTTTTTGGTTCAATTACAGAAAGAATTAAAGTGAAAGGGAAACGAGTTTAGCCATAGCAAGATTTTATTTTTAAAGCTCCCTATCCATACTAATATTACAAATACGACAGTATATCTATTTGCCTATCTATTTGTTACCCTTTCACGGCCCATCTTCTTTACCAAAATTTTGGTACTTACTATTCAGAGGTAACTTGCATCCCAGACATAAACTTTTTAGCCCGGAAAATCCCCCACGGAATTTTTAAAACTCTAAATTCATGCAAACGAAATTGCGGGGCTTACACCAAGTAATACAAATTCAAAGCGCGAGTGAAGTGAGCGCGAAATGTTTGATATATTTCCAAAAAAAAATTGGTAAGCAAATGCAAGAAATAGTGTAAGTATTATTTTAGGCTTAGGTTTTTGACGGCTTCCCAGGCGCAGTCGCCATTTCTAAATTTCTGGTCTGGTGGGAGTCTTCGGTCATGGCTAGTATGGCCCTAACGGCCAAGAAATTAGACTGCATCATCACTTACCACTAGAAAAGATTAAAGTCACGGGCTAACTTGTATAAAAAAAGGCTAACATCCTCAAACCAAGCCCCGCCGCCTTGGCTACGACCATGATCAATATCGAGTGGGTTTCGGCTACGCATTGCCGCAAAAGGAAAATATTCTTTCTACTGGACATAACGTCAGTGTTCGGTTTCGCCAGCCAAGTGCGAGTCAGACTCACGCACCGAGGGTTCCGATTCGGGTATTTTTTTCGACATTTTACACGAGAAATCAAAAACTGTTATGCATTAAAAAAAATATGCATAAAAATAAATAAAAATCTGTTTTAGAATGAACAGGTAAAGCCCTTTCATATGATAACCCACTTGATATATGTAGTTATCTTACTTTGAAAATTGAAAATACTAATATTTGTTCATGAACACATGACAGACGGATAGAAGGACAGATGGACAGACGGACAGACGGAAAGACAGACAGACTGATAGACAACGAAGTGATCCTATAAGAGTTTTTTTTGCTTTTGAGTTACGGAACCCTAAAAATATTTAGTTTTATTTGCCCCGTATTTTATTTTCATAATTACCGGTTTCTCTATCCTGACATACGGGGTAACCAGTAAAATACGGGGCCTCTGGCAACCCTATTCGGAAAACACTGTCACATTCAAGTTAATGTCAAATATTTTGTTTTCAATTACAGAAAGCTGCATCAATCATTATTACAATATTTTCTTTGTTGTGATTGGCTGAATTTTTGAGTTTCAGCCAATAAACAGACTGTTTGCCAATTAAACGTCATAACAATATAAATGCCAGAAAGTTTAACCAAATAAAACAAACTTAATGAGAACCTAGTGAGAATGCAAACGGCACACAATTTATAATACATATTATGTTAGTCGTATATAATAGATATTATAGTAGTCGTTCACTTTGGTAATAGTCAGATTGTCATCAGTAAAATTGATATTGGTCGATGTATCGTAAATTATTGTTTCGGTGACAAATATTTTTATTATCTATTTATCTTTGAACAGAATGGAATAGAATGAAATGGAATGGAATACAATGATAAATTTTTATTCCTGTAAACTTTTAGGTAAACTTCAAAGTGTTTTTGGATGGTCAGAAAAATTTACCACTGGTTCGGAATGCCGTTCCTACGTTTTCTAGGGTTTCGTACCTCAAAATGAAAAACGGAACTCTTATAGGATCACTTTGTTGTCTATCTCTCTGTCTGTCGTGTGTGTCAAGAAAACCTCTAGGGTACTTCCCGTTGACTCAAAACCATGAAATTTGGCAGGTAACCTAACTGCGTAATTTTGGGTAGTTTTTTTAATCGATAAAGAAAGTTTGCGACATTGTTCAATAAAAAATTTGGATTCCAACTCTTCAATCCTGATGTTGCAGGGGACCTGACTACTAAAGCTAATGGGATTTAAAAAGTGTCGATTATTAATTGATATTGAAGGTATCTATACCAAGTAAACACTTTGTCGTTGACCTCAACCCTGATGCTGTAAGAAATTGCATTCCTAAATCCTGGTGATCCCTCGGGATTTGAAAAGGATAATCCGTTTAAATATTCTTACGTGATACAGAAACAAGTTGCATCCCGGGGACGGGCTATTACGGAGAGGCAACTTTTGTTCTGGGAAATGAAAGGATCGGGATTTTTAAAAACCTAAATCCACGCGAGCGAAGCTGCGGGCATTAGCTAGTTGTAAATATGTTTAGAAACTACTATAAGATAATAGATAAGGTACTTATTTCCTTATATTTTTAATGTATGGCAGCGCGCGGTTTTAAATTATAAATTGCACGTCCTGTCCTTTTCTGTAATACATTTTTTTCTCAATATCTACCGCTTTATCTCATAGCAAGAGTCTGTAAGACATAATACAGTGAAAATAGTCAAAATATACAATTTTTGCAGTTTCCACGTCAGTACCTGTCGAATTTTTCTAACAGTGTAAGCAGCAGAGCTGAGTTTACCATCAAGTGTTGATATGTGGGTGTTCCATAGAAGCTTTGCATCTAACATTATACCGAGAAACACGGGGTTCTCCTTTATTTTCAACATATGATTATTTATCAATGAATTTATGTCATTTAAGGTCCTGGTATTGGGCAGTGTGAATTCAACACACTTAGATTTCTTTGCATTTGGAAGTAAATTGTTAGCAATAAATCAGAGAGTGACCTGTGATATGGCATTACATATAGTATACATTGTCAAAAATTATAATATTAAAGCTGTGCGTATTGCGTGAGGAATAGGTTGCAAGAGAGTTGCAACTTGCAGGGTTTGATGCATACGCTATTGCCAGCAAACATGAGACATATTTTTATCTACAGGCAACGTCTGAGTAGGTAACGCATACGTCTAACGCAAGTTGAAATGTATTTAGTTAGACCTATCGACAAGTTTGGAGTCGGGTGCAGTCTAAATGTGGCCCGTGTGTTTAGACTGTCCGTTTCTGTCAGTTTCACGTGTCGTCCCCCGCACTTCACCACCCCGCTTGCACAAATCGAGACAGCACGAAATTTTCAAGATTTCTGGGTGTAATTTCTGGTTTTCGTAGTTCCCACATAATTATAACAATATAAAATATATAACGATAATTTTTTTACTACATAATATTCATTAAATTTTCTAGGTCTGTGGTTTTTCCAAATTTCATCAAATTGCTTCGTTGTCTAGAAAAACGAGCACAAAGTTGGGCCTTTTTTTAAAGAAAAATACAAATCTTTGAGCCCCTGTAATTTTAAAACTACATATTTTTAGAAAAATCTAAAACACCACAGACACAGATATTAGTTTCTAGACTATGTCTGCAAAATTTCATGGACTTTGGTTGCTTAATATTCAAATGAAATGGGAACTACGATTGTATGGAGTAAGTGACGGAGAGAGCTCTGTTAAGTGTCTAATATAATTCTTTGTGGGGAATCGATGTACGAGTACAATATAAACTCCTTGTAAAAGGAAACCGGTCGGAGAACATCTTTTCTCAAAATACACCTGCAGTAATATATCAGTGGGAAGCTCCCAAAGGATATATAAGGCGCGGGTCACGTACGAGAATTGTTTTTCAACGAACCCAGCATTACCTCTCACTTTGGGGATAAAACTTTTTACCCTATCCTTTACAAAGCCGTTATCTCAACAATTTTCCCTAAACGCGAAAACGATAATGTAAGTACAAATTTTATTTAAAAAAAAAAACAACCATAATATTTATGCTATTCTTTCAGTCTTTTTCCTCTCTTTAATAGTCTTACTAGATGATCCCCTCGACTTCATCCGTGTGTATTTAGGTTTATACAAATCCCGTGAAACTCTTGAACTGTGTTATAAAGTAGCCTTATTATATCATTTCTGGGATGTAAGCTCTCTGTTGTCTCTTTTGCTCTTTGCTTATCTCTGTTCTACCTTGTCCACTTGGTTTTAGAGAGATTAGAGAGTTAGACGGATAGGTTGTGAAAAGGGAGCAGACAGACACACTTTCGAAGAAGACAAATCGCAGGCGAGGCGGTCTTGTCCACTCTGCCACTATTTCGTGGTTTTATTTGGATTGATGAAAAACAAATCTGCGTAGTACCTACAGCTAGTCTACGCACTATTTCACCATTCATTCCGACCAAAAATTATGCGAGCTGCAAGTCTTCTTTGTTTACACCTTTATGTCCAGTTTTTACTTTTAATCTAATTTTGGCAGCTTCATAGAACATGAATTTGGTTTGAAATGGCTCTTCTATAAATGTACTAATTTCGTTCAATGCGATGACTTAAAATCGAATGAGTTAAAATAATAATCAAAACGACTAGCTACGGCCATCGATTAGGTAGGTCTAGCTAAATTCGTGCACGCCTCAATCTCGCCTGGAACCGGCGTCTAAGTTTGCAATGGTTCGAGGTTTGTGATGAATGATAACTAAATGTTCATAACTTTATAGTGTAGTTATAAAAGACACATTTTTCATAGAGGAGTAGCGCATTCCGACACTAAAAGGTAGTGAGCATTTGAAACTGGTAAACTAATTTAACTTCGAAATGGCTTCTTCCTGTTCCTCGGAGAGTTCTCAAGGAAATATCTGAAATTTAGTTAAAGTTCAGTAATATGTTTATTTCATTACTAAGAAAATAGGATGCCAAGAAATTACAAACAATTGCTTATACTACTTATCTATTACATAACAATATATTACAAATTATTAACAATTACTTATAATACTTATCTATATCCAAGTCCACTCAGTGATTAATTTGTTTGCCGGATACTATAGTCACGATATTTAAATAGAAAGATTTTTTAATTGCATACATTTTAACAAGGAACTACCGCAACTGGTTCGGAATGCTCTTTCTACAGAGAACAACCAGCAAGAAACTAGGCCGTAGCTCTTTCCAAGTATTCGAGAGTAATAATAATAAGAGCATAGTTATCTCAAGAAGAGCATAGTTACCTACTAAAAATTAGTCACTTAGCTGCTAAATTTAACTGACTAAATTAAATTGGCCACAGGCACTTTCTAGAGTTTGATTTGTTTTGAATCCAATGCGAATCAAAGTAAATACAAATTACAAACTAGAAATTTAGTTAGCTCGTTAGCGAACTTGCAAGTCGCTTGTGCCAAGCACTGTAGGTGTCAAGATATTGTGGCGAGAGCTTTTGAGAGCGCAACTGGCTCTACTGTCGACCTATTTTGCCAAAAATTTGAATTAAAACTTGAATATTGCCTTTTTTGACTGGTAGTGGTCAAGTGGTGACTGGTGTGGACTGAGGTCCAATAAGTGGAAGGGCCTGGGTTTAATTCTTAACAGGGGCCATTTTAGGATTTATAATCGCTGGGCGGTACAGCACAGCTTTGGCCGTGGTTATCTATCACCCTACCGGCTTATTGGCAAAGATGTACTGCCAAGCGATATTAGCGTTCCGGTGTGATGGCAATTTAAACATATGGATTTATTAAAACTGCCAAATCTTTTTTAGGTTAGCTTGCTTCCATCTCTGTCATAAAAAAAATAGAGAATTCTAGGAGCTAACAACACATATCTATTTTCAGATCTACGGAATTCAAATCACGTTCAAAATTAATGTACAAACTCATGTAATTAGTCGTCATAGGCGTAGGTTTTGATTGCTTAAATGAATTTGTAGTTAGTGTCATGTGCTAGTGATGTAATTTGTATTAGAACTTAGAAGTTAGTACGTGCTTTCTTAATTAACCATCGAAATTAACTTGGTTGGGTAGCGTTCGGGGAACTCCGAGATGTCTTCTTCCCCCTGAATCCCCAGTGCTTGAAGACTACGTTGAAAACCAAAGTCTTCGAATAATGCGTATTGCGAGTGATGACATAATTATAGATTTGAGACGTGATCGCTAACACTATTGGACGTCCGCGTCATAAGAAAACTCTAAGTCACTCGGCGGCTGATGGAGAAGAGCTATGCTTGGAGTTTCTCTACGTGATCAAGTCAAAAATGAGGAGATTTGTAGGAGAACCAGAGTAACTAATATATAGCTCAACGGATTGCAAAGATGAAGTGACTATGGGGAGAGCACATAGTTCGAAAACCGATAGAAATAGTATCAAGGTACTAGAATGGCGACTTCGCATCGGAATGGTCACCTTTGGAAGACTCTCCAGTAGGTGGACAAACGACATGCGAGTGGAACTCCCTACAAGAGACTTATGTCCAGCTATGGACGTCAATCGGTAAACAATCATGATGAAGTTTCTTCTCATTTTAACTGGCAGCAAGCCAATTTGAATATTTGAGAAATCCGTTCCCAGTATTGAAACGATATCATTAGGTTTTGATAATAGAAGCGTGTGTTTGTGACATTCCATTTAGGCAACTCTTGAAATTTCAATTGATAATAATTCCATTTGGAATTGTAATTATGCCAAAGTAATTAAAAGAAATGGTGCAACACCAGGTAAAGAGAAAAGATTAAATCCTTGAGCTCAGATTTTTATTTAGATTAAAAGCGAGATTTTTTGTAGCAAACAGTAGTTAAAGGTGATTTGACGACTTAATTACCTACTTAAACTACCCTAAAAAGAATGTGTCTGATATCTTCACATTAGGTATTACCTTTTAATGAAACCGTTTTGGGACACACTTTGAAACCATCCAACCGATGCATGGGTTGAATGTTGGATGGTTTCAAAGTGTTCCTCTACTCAATGGGTTCTAAAGAATGATACCTCACATGCTGGGGTAAGAATTTTTTTCCGTTCCCTTTTTCATGTATGAGAGCTCCCCTGAAAAATATTATTTAATAGAATTTCTAATTCAGATTTTGGGTCAACGTTAATCTACACCAAATACCAAAGTTTCAGGTTTGTAATTCATTTCGTCTACACGCGGTTACATAGACGGACTGATCGACAGACAGACAGACAGCAGAGTAACATAAACAGGGCTCCGTTTTCACCCTTTGAGTACGGAACCCTAAAAATGAACAATTGAGTGAACCTTTGACATGTTTTAAAAGAAAAAATTAAGCGGATGAAAAATGACTTTATACGTCGTTTTCAAACTTGTTGAATATTACTTTTCTACGTTCCGTTGGTTATGATGAATTCCTCCATTGTTAAGTGATTTTGTATTAAAAAAACAATGCTTGCTTTTTCCATTATTCAGTTTTGTTTGACAGTAAAATTCTTTTCAGACAATTAATAACGCATTTACCATAAATAAGCTATAACTGTAACAATGCCAAGTAAAAGTAAATATTCTTTACTAGATGATGCCCGCGACTTCGTCCGCGTGGATTTCGGTTTTTTATAAACCCCGTAGGAACTCTTTAATTGACTGGGATAAAAATATAGCCATCTCAATTTTCAGAACGCAAGCTACCTCTGTGCCAAATTTCATATAAATCGATTAAACAGGAGGGCCTTTAAGAACCCCGTGGGAACGCTTTGATTATCCGGATAAAAAATAGCCTATGTCCATCCTAGGCATGTACGCTAACTCTGTACCCATCAAAATCGGATAAACTATTGGGCCTTGAAAGTTAGCAAACAGACCGACTCACTTTCGCGTTTATAATATTAGTATGGATCATGCCACAAAATATGACATGTGATACCTGCTATCGGTATACCTAGTTAGAGGATGGAATACTTATTCAGGTACTATTAATATGAACTATAACCAGGTACTTAGTAGCCTGGTATTCAAATAGGTACATAAAGATTTTTTAAGCTTTTTTAAAAATCCTATTATTTTGTATATACGATCAGATACTTTGTTTTCATATATACTAATTTATGGCCGTTAGTTAGTTAGCAACAGTAGTTAGTTTAGTTAGTATTAGTAATTGCATTTGCTTGGTCTATATACTACCATCTTATCGAATGCAGATTATCATATCTCTATATAAATGTCAATATTAGTTATCGGCGTTTATGCAAAGCCTGGCTACTACCAAACTATCATACATCAATTAACGTACAGACCAAGCATAAGTTATTGTGGATTATACGCTAGACTCTATGGATGGATCAGCGTTATTATTAACAATTACCTATGACCATCTGCAGTAGGTACTAAGCGTAAGTGTTGTATTCGAAAACTATCCGTTAAGAAAACTACCATCATTCAACCGATAGACATCCACGGCTGGATATAAGGCTCTCGTAGTTTCTACACGTCATGGTCTTGCGCCACGTAAAACCTAGCGACCCCAAGGGTCCCCTGCACTCGTTTGACGTCGTACGTCTACACAGTGGGGGGATCTCCCGGTGCGAGGTCTCAATTCTATCACCTGGGGTGGAGTTTCTCAACATCTTTTTTAAGTAAAAGAAAACCTACAATGCAAATCTCAGGTTTCTACACCTAGTCATTTGATTTTCAGTTGCATTAATTATTATGTATTATGGTCCTTGACTCCTCCTTTATTATAATTACTAGCTCAAAACATGACTTCGTCCGCCTGATTTTCGGTTTTTAAGACCCCCCTGAGAACTCTTGAATTTTCCGGGATAAAAAGGGTAGCCCTTTCTAATGATGCAAGCTATCCCTGTACAAAATTTCATCAAAATCGGTTAAACGTATGGGCCGTGAAAAGCCAGCAGACAGACAAACACTTTGGTATTTATCACAGGGTATTTATAGAGTAGGTATGGATACAGATTAGCTAAGTAGTTAAACCATTACATTATAATATTATGACAGTAATATTAGGTACCCTAAACTCTGTTAGAATCACAAACATGTAATTTGAATGCAATGTAGTGTCTGAAGTTAAAAGCCAATTCTGTGCTCTTATCAGAATGCAAATTGCTATTTGTGGTGGAGGGGCTCAGGCGGCCTTTGAATCTTATACATCGCCGATAGATTTTCTTTTATTGTCTTGTCGGATGGTAAATTGGATGCTAACATTTTTCTACATAACAAAGAAAAAAAAAATTTTTACGAGACATTTCACCGCGTTTAATAGCCTCATCGGGTGACAGAAGGGCTGGCTCATTTTTTGCGCAACGGATCAGCCTGGCTGTCCAACGCGGAAATGCAGCCAGTATTCTTGGCACCATTCCACGCGGGCATGATTTGTATAGTAATTAGATAAGGCTAGCTTTAAGTTTTATTGTAATATTTTCATTAAAACTTTGTGAAAATTAAAAAAAACAAAGAAAAATAATTTAGAACTAATTAGGTCACAGTGCTTTTAATTATTACCTATACTTTCTTACTCTTTTTGGTTATCTGGTCTTGCCATAGACTGTAGAATTTAGTAGGATGAATTAGGTATTTAGTATTTAGTAAAATGAAAAGTTCTGACTCACTCGTAATTAACTTTCGACTAACCTTTGGATCTGAAAGCTGGGCACAAGGTTTCCTTTATAATGTAGAAAAGAAATTTAATAAGGTCGGGTTTTTCGAAATTCCCACGGGAACGAAGCCTAGTTTAAATTACTAAGATTAAATTCTGTTTCCAAAATGAATTTTCAGAAACATGAATTATACTTATTTTATTTTGGCAAAAAAATGTTTCGCACAAACGAATCATTAGTCAAATTAGTAGGCACCTTTACCGCAGGTCCTGACTGATGGCTGGCTTACAAAATATATTATGCAAAAATGTGATAAAATATGAAACGATTTATGTGATCCGCGCAAAGGGCGTCCCACATTTGCATAATAACTGTTCGCACGGTCTCCCGGGAATGAAATAAAATGCGTGATATCTGATATCACAACATAAAACAACATACGGAGTTCAACTGTGTTTGACTATCGTTTAGTAAAATTGAATTGAGTATATTTAAACGAAATGTAACATTTTTTTTTATTTAGGTTTTATTTAGCCAAAAAACTACGATTATTAAGGTAGGCAGCTGTATTTGGAATGCCCATCTCTTAAAAAGTCTTAGCTATTATAATATACGATAGTTTTTTATGATATCTTATGTACCGATCGCCTCGCCACCCATGGACATTTGCAGCACCAAGAAAACCGAAAATATGTTGCCGGCTTTTCAGGGGTTTGCTGATACACCCCTTGAACAACCCCACCGTTAGTTTAACTATTTCAAACATTTGGCCATGTTTAGTACAAATATCAGGAAAGAAAGTTCGTTCAACAACTTCTATTTTCGTGGAAAAAAAGATGTTGCACAACGAGTGGTCTAAGCACACCAGGCATCCAGAAGGTGAGGGTGAAATTGCTTTCGGTTGCATGCGGTGCGGCTCTAGAAAAGGTACGGTGGAATACGATCAATACTAAGAAACTAAAAGAAAATAGATAAAATAAGTCTTAATAACAACTTCGAAAACAATTATGATAAAGAAATAATATTTCAATGACAATAAGCCTATCAACGTAACGAATATTAATTAATTATATGCAAGTAAGCGACGCGACGCGACGCTTGAAAATTAAAAGAGACTCTTTTGTCCCCTAAAAACTTAATGCTACTTGATTGCTCATTCTGAATATTAAGTGGGAGAGAGATAAAAGCAAGAAAGCGTGACTTTGCTGAGAGGTCATTAATCTTCATTAACGATGTGCTCTCGCCTCTGACTATCTGAAATGTATATGAGGACAAACGAGATAATGATAAATTGCATTCATTTTTGTCTCAGCTATGACGGCCTTCAGTGTTTCGGTGGTGATCACTGTGGTAATTTTAAGTGAGAGATCCCAGATTCGGTTTAGAGGCATTCATAATTTCTAAATTATTTCTGATCTGGTCCACCTGATAGCAAGTTAAGTACCCTATCGGCAAAGCCAGGCCGCAAGCGATTTAGCGTTGCGCGTCGAAACGAATTAGGTGTAGAAGTCTAATTAAAACTGTCATACCCCTTCCAAATTAGTCCCCTGGTAGTCTGTAATTAGTCCCCTAGTAGTACTGCAATATTGCATCATTAACCCCCTAGTAAGTAACCACAGGAACACACAACGCTAGTTTTTTCTTTAAATTAAGAAAATTAAAAACCAAGCTACTCATTTAAATATTCACAATTTGCTTGATATTGTCTAAGCGCATTATTTAGATCTCGGCGCATGGCAGATACTCCAGGAATTCTAAAATAATTTCCGACGCTCTGCCCTACACAACTCGGGTTGACCACGATATTTCCGTGATGTGCGGAAGTTTAACAATGAATGAATGTACTTACCTCCAGACCGAATTCCGACGTTGGTGAGATTCATAATGCACAAGTGTGTCCGCAAACACAGGTTTACTTTCTATTCCCTCACTCTCATAGTTCGACGGGAGCATAAAAAATGTTAGAAACACGCCATGCCATTTTCGAAGTTGGAACCGCTCTTTTTTGTGTCCATAATTTTTGTATATTTGCCATTTATTTGTCTTGCCAATTTCGCCCTTTGCTCGCAGCACCGCTAAGGGCCTCCGCTAACGGACCACTCGCCAGCCCTACGTCACGACATCTTCAATCTGAACACATCATACATTTTATAGGGAGTTGCTGCATACGTGTGGTCCGTCATGGCGACACCACGCTGCAAGCATCACTAAAACGCTGACTTACGTGCTACTCCACCGTTAATGAATACGTTACAGAATTGACCGTATATGGATCCATCTAATGTTTTAGGGCTATTACCAAACAATATTATGAGTACTAAACCTTCGACTTGCTACGTACATTACAACTTTTACGTGAATTCCATATGTGCCGTACAAAGCACCACAAAATAAATAGGAATTTAGGGAGCTATTCTGTTCTGTAAGCTCTTGGAGTGCGTAACTCAGTTGTAACAATATTTTCTACAGTAAGTAGTAACACATACGGCTCAATGGCGCTAAAAAACTTGTATAATCAGAGGAATTCATTAGGAAAAGGCTCGTGGAACTGTCCCTTGACCTAATTAGCGCTTGGTGCTGTCACCCTGACGAGGATTCTTTTTGTTAGTTCTTTTGTCCTATCGTAACATGGGAGTCGTGAATGGAACATGAGCGTAAACATCACTTTTGTATAACACAGTTTTATAATTGCCTGTGCTTAAGGGTTGTGTCGCTTTTTATCTTAGCTGCGACCTAGCGTTTTCCCCGTTGTTAGTTTAAAGGCAGCGCTTTATTTTATTTTTTTGTACAAAATACTAGTTTTATCAACTAACTAATAACAAATTGAATCAAATCTAAATATATAAAAAAAAACTTTTGACTCACAGACTGAGCCAAACCCTTGAACTTAGAAAGTTCAAATTTTGTACAGAGGTTTCCTTTATAACATACCTATACAATGAATACTCTAGGTTTTTCGAAATTCTCATGAGAGAGAAGCCGCAGATGGTCGCTATTATAACAAATAAAGTAAACTTATAATTTCAGGCCTTTTTAAAGTAGGTTTTAAAATAACATCTAAGTAAAACAAGTGTAAATTAAAAATTTATAACACCCCCGACAAGTGAAGGTTACAGTAACTAGAAAAGAGCTGATAACTTTCAAACGGCTGAACCAATTTTCTTGGATTATAGCTAAGAACACTCTCGATCAAGCCACCTTTTAAACAAAAAAAAACTAAATTAAAATCGGTTCATTAGTTTAGGCGCTACGGTGCCACAGACAGATACACAGATACACAGACACACAGATACACAGACACACGTCAAACTTATAAAACCCCTCTTTTTGGGTCGGGGGTCAAAAAGGACAAGAAAGGTCAAGAAAATAAAATTTATTTTTCTTTCACTAATTCAGTATCAGTCGGCAGTATGTAAATCTGCGTGTCGCTTATTAATCGTCGTAATTACTTACAAAGAGATTATATTATGTTGTCGAATACAATTAATATCGCTGCAAGATCTACACTAGAATGCATATTTTTTTACTAAAACGCCCTGAAAATAGCAACGTTGACAAAATGTTTCGTCAAAATGTTTCGGTATAGCAAGCGTACAATATTTTCCGTTTTCAGCAGAACACCGGCGCCCAGGTATTAAAAACCTGCAGCAATAATGCTGAGTCGAAACCATTTTGATATCGCAACACATGGGTGCAAAATAAAAGTGATCGCACACCTGTTTTTCTTACCTGCAAAATCCGCCGCACATTCAGCCGCATTGTGTGGATCTAAGAAGTTTAAAAAAAAGTATTAGCAATGTTAATCATGACTAATAATAATAATAATTAATCCCCTCCAATTAAGCGTAAAGCTTGTGCTAAGTGTATGTACGTACACGGGTGTGGCTTGAACCGCCAAGCTTTCGGAATTCAGTCCGCTCCTTAACCGTTGAGCTATTAAAACTGTGAATTTTACACATGCTTTTTACAACGCGTCGAGCTACTGTCGTCACTAGCGTTTTATCAGATCTTAGTGCTAATAACCGAATCCGACATGCTTGCTCTTTGAGGCACGGAATTAACTAAATAAACCCGAATTCGGACCTTCAAGGTTGGTCATTCATCTAGTTAGGTACCGGCTTCGATGAACCTCGTTTAGCAATCGCAAACGATTGATATGCATTGTCACAATTATCAACTAGGCCTAACGTTTTCTGGCACTGAAAATACCATCTCTCAGGCCTTTTGCGTCTCTTGCGGCTCTTGCGGCTCTTGTTACTCTTGCAGACTGATTCCTGCCTATTTTGTTGCCGTGTGCGAATAATGTAGGTTTGACTTGAATTTTTTGTCTATTTTCACTGTTTAAAAAAATATTGATATGAAGACTGCTTAAGGGTGAGTATTTTGCATGTTAATAAATTTAAGAAATGTGTAATTTATCTAGTTGAAATAATCGCGCAGTGAGCCATGACGACTGGCTGTGCGCCAACTACCGAGTACCTACACCAACACTAGGTATGCCTATTTTTCAGTCTCATAAGTGACATGGATGACCTTGTTCTTGGTGCGTCTCAGACGGTGTATAGGTATTTCATTGACCCCCGCGGTCTATCGCAGATGGAATCGCTGGCTGGTTTGCGCGAACAATTTTGATCCTATAGGCCAGCCAGGCAATGCGTGGAAAACTGTAGGGTTTTGTCGGGTTAGAGTTCAACATAACCTCCGTGCCTCCCCGGGCATGGCGGTATCCATGAGGGTTTCCCCACAAGAAAAAGGTCCAGGACCGTGTTCAGTGGCGCGCTCTTGAAAAAGCATAATGTCTCAGTGGACGCATAGTGTTCAATTGTATTTTAATGTCAACCATCAATAAAATGTTTTTTTTTTAAACTAGATTAATTGTTGATTTGTTGTAATTCAAGTGCATTTCGGTGGAATTCTTAAACATAAAGCTTTCACAAACATGCGCTTGAATATTCAAACAAATTACTTAATTTCAGGCGAAATTTAATTCCGTCACGTTTGTGTGATTTTCTTGTAAGATTAACTACGTTTGACGAGTAACCAAAAACATAACTTAATGTTTGGGAGCGCGTGTGTGATTGTCGAAAAAATCAATCAAATAATGCAAATCAGATTAATTTTAGGAGCGTATTTTTTTATCTCTGAGGGCCACCTAAAAACATCAATAATTTTTCATGTCATGTACCTACTATTGTGTTGAAAATGGTCGTGTACCTACCTACCAGTAAATATTATGTAGGTACATACATGTTGTAACTTCTAAGTAATTCAAGTTGATTTTTCTCTATCTCGAACAGAAATTTCACGTAGATTTTGTTCTGCGTAATTGAATTTTGCCGACTTTTACCTCGTACCTTTTCTGCGTTGCTATTATGTCGTTATAATATTGGAAATGGTTTCCCGATCACCAGATATTGGATCCGATCCAAGTTATATTTCTTATTCCTATGAGAAGTTATAGTTAGGGTATCAACAAATGCAAGTAATTTTATTGCTTTGAAAATAATCTGTCACGTAGCCCAAGAACCAAATTAAAGCTAGAACCCAAAAAATAATATTAAACTTAATCAAATACTTTTCCTTAATTACATAGGAATATATGCTTTTTTATTATTATTTTATAAACTGTTTTTTATATGAGAGCCAATAGGTGCGGTCTAGGTAGGTTTAGGTGCGGTCTATTTACGGTGTTTGTATTCCTTAGGTACATGATAATTTTTAAAAATGCAGTTTACAAAAATTTTCATTTTTTTTAAATTTTGTTTTTTTTTTAGTAGGTACTGATACATTGGATAATAGGCATAGAATATAAATTACTAGAAGTATAATACTTTGAGAACACGCATGTATTGTCTGGTTTTAATCATATATTAACATTTTGCAAGTAGATAGGTAGAAGTACTTAGGCACAAAATTCTGTGCATGATAAATCTAGTGATGTTTATTTAACCTTTTGAAATAGATAGAGGCTGTTCACATCTTAGTCGTAGCGAACAAAGCTTTTATTAAGTAAGCCTAACGACACAGTGCAGTTAGCCACCGCGTGCGCTGTATAGCCGTGAAGTGAACGCCGGCTATTGGCCTTACAAGAGCCATGTTGGCTGCAGGCCAACTTTCAGCCAACGACGTGTATAAAACAAAATGCAAGTTATTGAATCCATTAACATCATTGGCACGTAAGCGTTCGTCAGTTTATATACAGACTTTTGCATAGCACAATGCGACCCTTAAAGTTGTAATACAAACTCAAACTAAAAAAAAAAATTCATAGTAGGTAGCACAGAATTTACAGTTTTTGAATACTTATCAGTTAACAACTGTTTAGTTGTTAAGTGATAAGTATTCAAAAACTGTAGACACTCTAGATACTTCTGATAGAACTGTAGATCTAAGTACTTCTAACAGCTGTATTTAGTTGTTAACAGTTAGTTAACAACGAAATACAGCTACAAATAAATACAGCAAATAATTTGTTAGGCAAAACTACTTACCTAGAATTACAAACGCGCCTATTTGACTGGTCTGAGAAGAAGCCAGGTTGGTATTATTTTTATCATCACCTATTAAAATTATCTAATCAAATTATTCAAACTATGTGTCTGTCCGTCCGTCTGTATGTAATGTTTTTTGACCGGTTGTGTAGTCATATTATAAATAAAAAATACAATCATTACGATTTAACTATGCAATTAAGCAAAGGGTAATATTAAAAAAAAACAATTTGATAAAGCTTATTACAACATAATTGGCGTTTATGTTTATTGAGTTTCGCAATAAACGTAAAATTACCTAATAATCAAGTTTAGCCAAGCGACCTCTATGTCGCAAAATTTCATTAGTCGCGCGAGCGGTATTCATTGCTCGGCGACAAACATAAAGCTGTTATTCATTAGTGCGATCTTGTTTGTGACCCGAATTCTTTGACATCGTCTTCATGGTTAGTATTAGCGCTTGGCTTGATAAAGTCCTCTCTCTATGTGTTATATTCATCGTTGCTGAGAATCATGATCTTTTTCCATTAATCGCAATTGTAGAGCTTATTCTTGAGATAATAATTCCGTAAGTTCTCAAATCCTTCCGCATAAGACCCAACTAAAAGTACGGAATTTCAACACTTAGATTAGGTATACGATAATAAACGCGATCAATTGCTTATGCTCTCCGAGACATACTTAGTTGACACAAAAAGACAAATTCGAACTTCGAAAATCAATCACCCACCGACTTGGGTCAACGTTGCTTACCCAACGCAATCGGCGGATATTGCACTGTCGCAACTTGGTCACATGTCGCCTTAAAGTCAACTAATAGTATATTAAAATCTATTTCTATTAGGTTAGAGCATAATTATTCAGTGAAGTCGAAAAGAAGCCTACACTGAAGTTTTGTTTGATCATCCGAGTGTTACTTTGACTTTTTACTTTCTATAGATTACCTACTAATGTTTCGCCTCTTCTCACTCAAGCTTCATACAATACGGAGTGGACGCTCAAATTAAAAATTATGCACCTGCACCAAAGTGTTTAATTAATTCCTCCACATCCTACGAGTCAGTAAGATCATTTAAACAGTCAGTTCGATTATTATTTTTCAAGGATCTTGCATCGACAAAGCATTGAAAACCCCGCGAGAGAGCCTTGTCTCATTGATTTTGCTTGGGCTGCAAACGTCTACATGAAACGAATTTATAAATTAAATCAGTTGTATTTTTTCATTATAATTCAGTGCAAATACAAAATCTGAATGCACTGAACTCTCTGAATACAACTTGACTTCTATCAACATGCAAATTGCCCTTTGCAGTAGAAATGTATCATTTTGCTATTCTGAACGAAGTTTGATTTCAATTCTGTCCGCTAAAACACCTCTTCGAATATTTATGTACAGAACAAAGCCGCATTAGCGCAAAGGTCAGAGAGTGGGTTGAAATCTGAAAAGTGGAGAGTTCAACTCTAAAATATCATCGTACTTACTCGTAACAAAATATGAGTACCTAGTCTTATTTTTTTCTTGCTCTCGTTTTTAACCCCCGACCCAAAAAGAGGGGTGTTATAAGTTTGACGTGTATATCTGTGTATCTGTGTATCTGTGTATCTGTCTGTGGCATCGAGCGCCTAAACGAATGAACCGATTTTAATTTAGTTTTTTTTGTTTGAAAGGTGGCTTGATCGAGAGTGTTCTTAGCTATAATCTAAAAAAATTGGTTCAGCCGTTTAAGAGTTATCAGCTCTTTTCTAGTTTTCTTGTAGAAAAGAAGGTTAGATAACCGTTAGGTTCATAATATTATGTCAATAGACAAATGTCAAGCTGTCAAGATGGACGTTGCCTAAATACATAATTATTTATTTGAAAATGATGTTTTGGAAAACTCAAATACTTTGGATCGTCGGGGGTGTTATAAATTTTTAATTTACACTTGTTATCATTTAAAATCTAAGCGCTTACTTATTTTAACAAACGGTGAATGTCGACACAGTTCATGACATTTAGGGAACTTTTAACAAAACGTCGAGGCTTCGACGTCACTGGCAGGCGACAAATGTAGTACATTTGACGCAGGTAGCCCTAAAGTAGCCCTATTTTTCTTTGATTTTACGTCACCATAGCCTAATATATTATTTGACATATCGTCGATTCAGGATTGAACCGAGAGTTCCCTCACTCTAGTTCACTCTGACGTCGGTCTCTTATTCGGGGGCTCCAGGGTTCGATCCCGGACACAAGTCTCTAACTTTTCAGAGTTATATTGTTTCAAGTGGTTTCAAGTTATTAAATATGACTTGCTTCAACGGTGAAGGAAAACATTATGAGAGCTTGAAAGTTCTCGATAACCTGAAAGGTTGCGAATGATGACGATGATCTCATAATATAAGTAGAGGGGAAAGCTGGTAGGGCTTACCCTAGCGGTGTGAGTCCTAACATTGAAAGAGATGAGGAGTTAGTGTAAATCATGCTTAGATTCTTATTAATGACTTATTCAAAAATGTACCTACCTATACTTTAGGTAGTTGTACAATCTTGAAACAACTCTGAATTTAATAAAGCTCATATTATATTTCTTTTGCAACCTTCAAATACAATTTTATTAGCCAAAAGATAGTTAATTCTGATTTAACTTATCGCTTGCCTACTGCCTTGGTCTCCAAGGGCGCGGTGCGACTGCCATTTATCAGTCCGCCTTTAATCTCGCAAGCCCTATTTATTCACATTTATTTCTAACATATTTTCCCCGCGGAACTACAGTTTTCCGTGTTTAGTTGATTTGTGTTTGTTGCAGGTTGCCGCCAGTTGCCGCAATGCTAAAAAACCGAGTATATTTTTTGTTTATGACTCTCAACATAACCAAAAAAAATCCGTACCATCACACAAGAAATAACACTTTTTTTTTTACATTTACATTGTCGTACGATGTCATGTAGATACCGTATGGGTATTAATAAAACTGCCCCATCTTACCAGAGACGTCGCAGTTAAAAGTCAACTAGTTAATAAATAAAAAAAGCACGTAACGTCATGTTAAAATTGCCGTATAATCCACTTTAGAACAGAGGCTCCTCGTTGTGCAATTTCATTAGTCGCGAGAGCCCTATTGCTGAGCGACACGCCGTGAACTCTCATTCATTAGTGCGGACTTATTTGTGAGCTGAATTCTGTGACACAGGCTTGGGGAGCATTGAATTGAGCCACCTTTTGAGACTTCTAAGTAGGTACCTTTTATCTCTCTTTTTCCTGAAGCTTGATAGTTTACACATTCATTTTTTCCAACTAAAAAAAAGATGAGGCTAAAACATAGTTCTCCGTTAAATCTGAATTGATTGACTGGTGTGGTAAGGTTAGGCAAATTTGTTTTCATCATCCATAGGAACCAGGAGAACGTCATGTTAAAATTACCATTTAATCCACTGTAGAAAGGAGCTTCGTCGAGGAATTTCATTATTCGCGGGAGTTCTATTACTGAGCGACAGCCGTGACGCGAACTCTCATTCATTAGTGCGGACTTATTTGTGAGCTGAATTCTGTGACAGAGGCTTTGGGAGTGTTGCATTGAGCTACCTTTTGAGACCTCTACGTAGCTTGTCATCTCACTTTTGCCTGAAGCTTGACATAGAACATAAATTCTCTTCTTCCAACTAAAAGAAAGATGAGGTTAAAACGTAACTTCGTTAAACCTAAATTGATTTATTGGCGTGGTCATGGTTAGGCAAAAAGCTTTTATCATATATAGGAACCAGGAGAACATCATGTTAAAATTACTATTTAATCCACCGTAGAACGGAGCTTCGTTATGAAATTTCAGTATTCGCGGGAGTTCTATTGCTGAGCGACAGCCGTGAAATCTTATTCATTAGTGGGCTGCATTTTATGACACAGATTTAGGGAATGCCACAGAGTCTCCTTTGGAGACCTCTAAGTACCACTGTCATTTTATCTTATTTGTTTCGCTTTTTCTCTGTGATTGTTTAGAATATTATACTTATACTTTCTTCATATATGACTTTTCCTTCTCTTTCGAGTGAAGCATAATCAAGGATTTGAGAATCAACTAGAGGTTCTAGTGTTATTTTTCACCTATCATCGCCATCGTCATTTCAATCCACTGCTGGCCCACAAAGAAGAAGTTATAAAGAACTCGCAGGCATGTAGATGTCTCACGATGCTTTTTGTTTATTGCCTAAACGCTAACTTCCAAAAGTTAGAGGCGCGTGCCCAGGATCGAGCCTTTGACCCCAAAATAGGCGACCGAAGGAAGGGAGGGTTCGTTATGCGAACAAATAAATAAGCAAATATTTTACTAGTAAAGACTTTTAATATAAGATTGTTTGCAAAATACAATAACAAAGACAATTTCTAATAAAAACTGAATAGCTCGAGTATCGTATTTATTGTGTCCTAGTTTGCGCTGGTGCCCCGCGGCTTTCCATTGGCATGTACCTAATCATTGAGATTCTTCTTGCTGTCCTATTAAAATATACCTATGTACTATAATATATACCTATTGTACCTATTGTAATAATTGTTGAATGAATTATTTAATAGTATTGGAATGCATGAAATAAATGAATGACTAATTGACTAAATAATCTGGATCAAGTACTTAATAGTTTCCATGTAGGTGTTTTCCTATTTTTATTGCAGTCTCATCATCAATATCTCCAAAAAATACCAAATTCAGACGATTGCAAACATTTTAAAACAAAAAATAATCGAATCGATCCAGCCGTTTTCAAGTGATGCGCTTGCAACGAAAATTAAAATAGGTACGAACTACGAACATACAACGAAATACCTACTAAAAATACTTAAATATAAGAATTATAAAACGAAAAAAACAATTATAAGACGAAAATGTCATCCAAATCACTGTAACGAGGCAGGGTGCCCAGAACGCTGGCTGCGTTATCTCGTTGAATGGCAAGACTAATATGCTGACCAAGGTGACTACCAGTTAACTGTTTCATGAATGAAATTCATTTAACTATAGCTAATTTAGAAGTTTATCGCGTCACGTCTATCAGTAAACGATGATGACGATGAAGATCTTTCACTTTTGCAAGCATTCACTCAGTAAATCTTAGGTTTTAAAGTTTTACCTTCGAGATTAACGGATTATCACAGAGCTGTTCGGGCTTTTACTATTAACATTTTGTAAATCTTAGATAAATAATTGTTTTACTGCAAAATCTTAGTATTTATCGTAGTTTAAGTACGAATAACATTACAGTAACTGTCACTGTAATGTTATGTAACTGTTACTGTAACGTTATTGTAGTATTACTGAGTAACATATCGATATACAATGATCGATATACAATGTGATTGAACTCTGAACTGACAAGTATCTAGACCGTTTGGAATGGGATGAAATATGAACGCTTTATTTTATTTTTTTAGGAAAATTAGGCGATGTAAGCCATTCATTTATCAAAGAAGGAGCAACATTCGGCGTCAGCTTTGAGTGCTATGACTGACGTTGGCTTACACAAAAATGTTACACGTATATTATGCAAAATGTGTAATATGAAACGATTTATGTGATCTTCGCAAGGGGCGAACAGATTTGCATAATCACCGTTCGCGTGGGGGTCTTTACAATGAAATGCGTGATATTATTACATGAAAACAAGAAATGTTGAAACAAATTTGTTTCAATTATTTAAATTTCGCAAGCTTTGTTTCACAACGTTTTAAATTGATTAAGTAATTCTATATCCTACTAGTATTATAGGTAAATGCGATAACGTGGTTGTTTGTCCTTCAATTATACAACGGAGCAAGGAATTGGATGTGATTTTTTACACGGATATAGACCTGGAGATCGACATAAGCTACTTGTCAGATATATTCAATTATATAGAAGTATAGTAGTAGGCATTATATTATGCACAGGTAAACCTGTGAGATAAAACGGAGCCGTTGTATGGCCATTGTCATACGAAAACTTCTATAAGTTCTGTTTTACGTATTGTAGAGAAACCCGCATTAAACGGACGCACTTTAACCCTTTCTGGGTCTTTTGAGTATATAAGTTGTAGTTTCTTTGCCATTTCTCAAACATCCCCTGAAAATATTTTAAGACGAGTTGTTCTTGTTGTTTAAGCGTTAGCGAGTGAGTTCTTTTCAAAAATACTTTGCATGATGATAATATAATCGTTCATCATAGGTGTATTATTTGATTTTAATATGACGCTTCCGGTAGCTTTCCTTGATTTAATCAATTTTAGTATACAGGGTAGAACTTTTTTTTAATTCAGACACAAGTTAGCCCTTGACTGCAATCTCACCTAGTGGTAAATGGTGATGCAGTCTAAGCTGAAAGCGGGCTAACCTGGAGGGGATATGGTAGTTTTTTTTATTAAACCCATACCTCTTTGGTTTCTACACGACATCGTATTGCAAAGCCAAATTGCTTGGCGGCACGGCTCTGCCGGTAGGGTGGTGACAAGCCACGGCTGAAGCCTCCCGACAGACCAAACCAGAGCTTTAGAAATTATAAAATTCCAAATCCCTGCCGGCAATCGAACCCGGGACCTCATGGAATATGGTAAGCGAAACCTGGTCAAATATCACACTTCACACTAATATTATAAAGGCGAAAGTTTGTATGTGTGTGTGTGTGTGTGTGTGTGTGTGTGTGTGTGTGTGTATGTTTGTTACTCCTTCACGCAAAAACTACTGGACGGATTTGGCTGAAATTCGGAATGGAGATAGATAATATCCTGGATTAGCACATAGGCTACTTTTTATCCCGGAAAATCAAAGAGTTCCCACGGGATTTCGAAAACCCTAAATCCACGCGGACGAAGTCGCGGGCGTAAGCTAGTATTTAATATTATGCTTGCTAGTTGCTCATTGATAGGGTAAACTACAAGGGTATAATATAAGTAGCATACACACTGGCAGAATAGCCACCTCGAAGCATCATCATGCGCCAGTGCCAGTATGAGTGCACGCACAAGCAGCAATTTTAGCGTACAATTTGCATGGTAAATTGAGGCGGCCGTTTTAAGCTGCCTATGCGTTTTGACCCTAAAAGTACTTACTATACGTTTGATTGGAAGTCATTATTTAAAAGGTCGAAAACTGATACATAGCTATTACTGACTTCTTCTCAATTCCTTCCTTTTGATTTCACTGTACTTTTTTGGTTTTATTTTTGTTTGAGAGCAAATTATCCGCCCACCAATCCTAGCTGATTCTTTGTAACAAGATCGTTTCTGAGATTTTAAAAACAAAGATCGTGAGTAAAAACAAGACGCCTGTTGATGAGTTATCGGAAAACTATCTCGAGCATTAACGAGCGATCTAATTGCAGTAAAAACAGACTGTCTTAGTAGATCCCTCGTTTCTTACCTAACCCACCTCCTTGCTAACCCATTATACTGAAAAGGTTCGTTTTATAACTCGAGAATTGAGATTACAGAGCACATCTGGCATGGGTTTGGTAATAATAGACACTTGTTTCTATTTGTTAATCTGTTTTTCAATAATGGGAATTTGTTTTCATAATCAAGTCCCTCTGTTTCTCAAGGCTAATATATTTTCAGTCGGCTTCTAAATATGGTAGCCTACTTTGGGTTAGACAAGAAAGCTGAATCAGTTAACGATTGAATAAGCTAGATACTTAGTTATTCTGGTCTTTCCACTTTATCTACGTGATCAAATGAGAAGATCCGTAGTTACGTTTCTCGTCATTTGATCACGTAGATAGAGTAGAGAGACCAGTGGCAATTAGCGGGCGATTTAGTGAGCTTACTATGTATGGAGTCTATAAACATGATTTAATCAGAAATTAGGAGATCCGTACAAAAGTTTGACGACATCAAGTGGAGAACAATAGGTATCGAAGGTGAAGTGATACAAGTGTAAACTAAAAATTTATAACACTCCCCCAAGACATAGATATTAGTTTCTAGAATATGTCTGCAAAATTTCATGGACTTTGGTTGCTTAATATTCAAATGAAATTGGAACTACGTTTGTATGAAACGAGTGACGGAGAGAGCCCTCTTAATTCTTAAAAGAGGTGCAACGAATTAATCTTGAATAACGAATCATAAAACCATAACATTGTATTTGTATGTTAATGTTATAAATATGTAGTTATCTTTTAATCACGTTATTAAACCACGATTATATGAAATTCAATGTTCGCAACTAATGAGTGTTAAACATGCCATTATCGTTGTTGTTATTCAATCCATTCTGGATTAAAATGTAAGTGCTTTTGAACACGATAGTTTAAATGTAATATTTAACCGAATTAATAGTATTATAGGTAGGTACCTATGATAAAAAAGCAATAAGCGAACGAATGTATTTAATATCAGATACCGATACCGTCGGTTGCACTTTTTTTGATACGAATTTATAAATAAAAATAACAAAAAATATCATAGGTATACATTTTTATTTTCAATTTGCGTGTTTATTTAACTATTATTAAAATCGGATAGGATTAAATCCTAATGGATCAAAAATTTATTAAACTATAAAAGTGATTGCTATTGAATTGACTATTGACTGATATGAGCGCGCTGAAAAATTCCGTTCTCCATCTTTTACGAAAAAATTGGACCAACAATAAGTTCACCCTGTCAAATTAAATTTTTTCGTTGGTTTATATTTGACGGGTAAAATAAAACCGCAAAGCGATTTAGCATTCCGTTTCGATGGTGCGTAGAAACTAATTAAAGTTATGGATTTTTTAAACCGTCATACCCCTTCTTAGTAAACCCGCTTCCATCTTAGTCTGCATGGATTCACCACCAGCTCAGAATAGGTACATAATAGTACCCACCAGGCAAAATCGCAATCAAGGGATTCAACGAATATAAAAAAAAAGAATAAAAAGTATTCACATACTGCGGCTTATTCTGTTGTAGACAATTTCTAATTTACAGGTGTAATATATACAGGTGTATAGCAATACATTAAAACTTGTTTAATTTAGAGGTTTTATACAACAGAATTAGCGACATTAATTAATTAGTAGATATGTATAGACATGTCTATAATTGTACTCATATATCATTGTTTTTAAGTAAATTCATGTAAGTTGTAGCGGTAAACGAGGCAGCCTGAGTTTGGCGCCCAGCCAAGCACAACGGCCGTCTATGCGATTATTTCAACCAGATAAATTACTCGCTTCTTAAATTTACCGACGTGCAAAATACTCGCCTTCAAGTATTTTGCTTACTTGGCCGAAAATATTTTGCGATGAAATGTGAGATTTAGTTAGCACAAAGAAATTAAATACATTCAGCTGGTCTATTCCAGACAAGCTGCATCACTCATTATTACTATCTTAATTGATGGAATTGGGTAAAGTGGTATTTTTGTTGCAACAATACATTGTAGCCAATAATGACTAGTGAGTCTATGTCGATCAATCAAAGATGATTGCGATCGTTAAACTGTAGAGTTAGCTCAGTTTATTTAGTCAAACTAATACAGTAAAACGTTAAAAATAAAAGCTGAAATTTGCAATTTCATATCAGACCTTTGGACAAGACTGGGACAGGCTTAGTTGGAAAATAGTGTTTGTATTCTCAGTTTGGTAGAAGAGCGAATATTTTACTGAAATGAGAAAATCTATTTATATACTAGCAAAACAGCTCTTTCTACTTTGATATTTCTATTTACTAAGTACGTCACACAACCCACGACATTTTCACTATTTTCCATTTTAGGCACTTGTCCCACCGTCTACAAGAAAGCGACTAGCTACCGACTCTTATAACGCTCAAGAAAGTATATTGTGTGGGTATACCAATATGTTGCTTTGAATGCTACAAACAATTTCTTTTAAATTATTTTTATACTAGAGAGGATGCCCGCGACTTCGTCCGCGTAGATTTAGGGTTTTAAAGATCCCGTGGGGACTGTTTGATTTTCCGGGATAAAAAATTGCATATGTCAATTACAGGAACGCAAGCAACCTCGGTACCAAATTTCATACAAATCGGTTAAACGGATGGGTTTTTGGGAATCACGTGGGAACTCTTTGATTTTCCGGGATACAAAGTAGCCTATGTCCATTCCCGGGATATAAGCTAACCTTGTACCAAATTTCGTCAGAATCGGTTAAACTATTGGGCCATGAAAAGGTAGCAAACCGACAGACAGACGGACAAACTTTCGCATTTATAATATTAAGGAAGAGTTCACCCAAATTCACCCACGTAGACTCGGAGCGGAGGCCTCACTTCGCTCAGTCAATAAGAAAGTTGGTAACCAAATTAAGTATACTTAACCACAAAGACGTAGCATAATAATAGACACATATTTAATTAGAACACAAGAAATTCTTGCATTCGCTTTGAAGCGATCAATCTCCATTATCGGAAACGATCGGTCTAATGCCCTGTTATTAGATTAATTTGGGAGATACACCCACTGTGAGGCACGCCTTCTGTCGATTACACTGAGACAATAGTCATCGATTCCTGCTAAATAGCGAATTTACAGCACCAATTTGCTTAATAGAAATGAAATGTACTTACCTCCATGTACTATGTATTCCAACTAAAAGGTGAAAAATAAATCAGGCTACTATGATCATATATACCAACTAATCCAGCGATGAGATCCTGGTGCAGCTAAGTTCGTTTTAAGCATTTACATTTCCCTTGGTTTAACGGGAATAGAAATCTTTTTATTTTTAATCTATTAAGTAATTCTAATTCGCACTTGGCCAACTGAGAGTAGACTCGTTCGATGCGTACTCGTAGGTATGACTTAAGTAATCTATTATTGCACGGCCTCAACTCAAGCCGTGCAATACCGTACTACTTAAGTGACACATCGTATCGTAATATACTATTAATAATGACGTGCATAAATTATACGTAGCTTGGTAATGCAATTATTTCCTTTAACTTAATATGCCTCCAAATGCGTGTTGTACATAACTACATAAGTGGGTACGTAATGACATACTCATACGAGTACGATTCGTGACGGCAGTGGATACGCCTCTTCGTCATTAACGGCACTCTACTCGTATATTACTAAGTGGAGTGCTAATTAGTAAAGATTGATGGAGACGCATTAAACCACTTAGAAATTTTATGAAAAAAATGTACCAACATATTTACACTTTTTCCTTAAAATAAATAAAAATAATTTTATACTCCTGCGTAAATTTTTTACTAATATCTACCAGTAGATAATATTCGAATTTGTAGATTATTGCGACTTTATTAAGTATCCCTCATATTATTCAAATCATACAATATACCTACTCCTATGGAATGTTTTTGCTCAATGTTTCTGATACGAATCGCTAAGCTTCCTTACCACCTCTGAAGATAACCTGTTTCTCCATATATCGAGTACAGGTCTATCAAACTATTTCATGCCAGTAACACATTTAAAACTTTATAGTAGTAAATTTTATTGCCCACTAAACAAAAAATCAAAACCACCCATTTTTCTCCAAAGGCGTTTTCAAAAGTTGTTAAACTATGTTCGTTGGACATGTAGGACGTAGGTATGTACATTTGTATTATTTTTGTAGCATCACTCAAAAGATTTCCCTATTTGTCAACGAACAGAAATATTCCCAGTATTTATTTATTTTTCCTTGAAAATAAGCCGTTCATTCAAGAAAAATCCACTCGGCACCGTAAACGTAATCCTCCAACAATCCTACAAAAGTGAGCAGGATACACTTCCCAGTTTCCGCAGTAGATCCAAACAACGAACACAAATCAGCAAAACACGGAAAGCGTTAGTTCCTGTGGGAGAATACGTTAGAAATAAATGTAAATAAATAGGACTTCCGAGATTAAAAGCAAACTGATATATGATAACCCCGCTGCCCTCTTGGGGACTGGGTTAGTAGCAAAGGGATGAATAAACGTAAATATAAGGAAATATTGCAATAAAAGATGCCCGCCACTTTATAAGCGTAATGCAAAACACTTCAACCTTTCCTGAGCGTACTTATCTATCGCAGAATCTTTGTAACGACATTAGTAGTCTACTGAAATAGCTTCCGTGGAGACCCTGGGCCATGCAATCTTATATAAAAAAAAAATTATAAGAAATATTTGACCGCGGTTAATTGCCACATCTGGTGACAAGGGCTGGTTCATTTGTGCCCAAAGAATCAGCCTGGCTGTCCAGCTCTGAAATGCAGCCAGTACCTATTCTTGGCACTATTCTACGCGAGCATGATTTATACAGTAATTAGCTAGTATTAATAGGGCTCTCTCCGTCATTTGCTCCATACAATCGTAGTTCCAATTTCATTTGAATATTAAGCAACCAAAGTCCATGAAATTTTGCAAACATATTCTAGAAACTAAAATCTGTGCCTGTGGTGTTTTAGATTTTTCTAAAAATATGTAGTTTTAAAATTACAGGGGCTCAAAGATTTGTATGTGAATTTTTAAGACCGCGTAACTTTGAAACCGAATATTTTAACAGAAATCTGGAAAACCACAGGCATAGATATTAGTTTCTAAAATATGTCTGCAAAATTTCATGGACTTTGGTTGCTTAATATTCAAATGGAATTGGAACTAAGCTTGTATGGAGTGACGGAGAGACCCCTTTTAAGTCTTATTGCAATATTTTCGATTAAAAAATACTTCATTTAATTTAAAGTTTTAACTTTTTACCAGTCTATATTGAAATGAATAATTAAATAGGCTATTTCCTCTTCAAAGGTCTTGCAAAGTGACAATTAAGTTCGCGCAGTGGTAATTAAAGGCTCTTTCATGCTTACAACGGTCCGTAAACCCGGATTCGCCAGAGGAGGTCAGAGGAGTTTATTAAAAGCACTCCAAACTAGTGGCCACTTTCTTAACACAGTCCGCTTTTCATAGAATTTAGTGTTGCGTAGTGAACTAATGAGAATTTATCAACTTTGGACCGCAATTATTGTTGAGAGAAAATAATTTACAAAATCCTAAGACTGAGATCTACAGAGCTTTATTAATTTAGGACGCAGTTTTAACCTGAGAAAATTCAATAGGTTTGAACCTGACCACTTACCGAAATAATTACTTGTACGAGCACTTTTTCTGTGAACTGTGTGACATTTTTGCAACATTTTACATGCGTTTTGAATCTAATCTTATAAAACGTAATACTCGCTGTATAGACCTATAATCCCAGTAAAACAAAGAGTTCTGAAAAACCTTTATTCACGCGAACATATTATAATATAAGCTAGTAAAACATTAAAACGAGATTACCAACTGATTCACGGTTCAGAAAATCTACAACTTCGTTTTTATAAAATCACGCTCTAGGTCTAGACCCTTCTCAACTGATTACACGTCTGCCTCGTTTTTGCTACAAGCTTAAGTGATTCCGTGCAGAAACCCAAGTTGTCTGGTAAGCCCACAATTTCATAAAACCCATGCCCCTAATCTGTTTCAACGCTTCATCGTAAAAATACGCCATCGATAAATCGTTTGGCAGCATGGCTTTACCAGTAGTGATAGTAACTAGCCACGGGTAAAGCCAGCCGTGAGCTAATTTAGAAACTCAGACTACTAAATTACCCCTGGGAATCCAATCTACAACCTCCTAGTATAAGGCCACAAATTGCCATACCTGCAACAAAAGAATAATATTATGTTTCTGACTTAAAGTACTAATCCAAGTTCAATATTCTGTCTGTCGCAGAACCGATGGCTGCTGGGGCAGACGTGTTTTGGAGTGGAAACCGTTTATCACCAAGTGCAGTGTGCGATGACCTCCAACCCGCTGGACCGACGACCTTAAGAATGTTGTGGGAAATGGGTAGATGAGTAAAGTGATGATGGTGCGTGGTGGCGCGCTCTTGTGAAGGCTTCGCAAACAGGCTGATTGATTGATTGAAGTTCAATAGAGTTCGAAATGTATTACAAGATAGAGAAGGACTTCGTCTGTGATGGCGTTTGCTGGCGCGCGTGCTGTGCTTGTTTGGAGTGTTTTTTTTGTTAAGAGTGGCTGGTTTTTGTGTTAGTTGGTGTTTTTTGGTGGTGGAACTGACTGGGAGGCGCTCTAAAGGGGCGCCGCGCGTATGTCGGCGGGCGCCGGCGCAGACGGAGTCCATACTTGTATAAATTCAATAACTTGAAAATATCACAAACTTGACATTGGCTAATCAGAGTAAAGCCAGATTTAAAGGAAAAAAAAAGATAGAGACAAAGGACATACATTTTTCCTTATACACTATTTAAAATTCTTCCTTACATAATATTTAAATAAAATGAAGACAAGTAGTATGAAAATGAAGAGTTTATCGTGCGGTTTACACTGACCCTACCTAACGAAATTTTATTCAGCAGTTTTTAAATTGGACTTTGAGTTCTTTGGTTAAATCAGGCAGTGAAAATAAACTAATGACTTCAAATTCATCCACCTTTTGAATACCTTGAATACCTCAATTTCAAATAGCCATAGCCTTGTGAAAATTCTGCAAAGGGCAGTCACATTTTGCACGTATTTACACAGAAAGGCATACGTTCGGACGGAACGGGGATTGTGGTGTGAGATTGCTACGCATTCAAATGTTGTGGATGGAGTATGGTTTCGCAATCAGGGCGTTATCATGTCTCTAGAGGCAGTGATGTCCCGAAAAATATCTTGATGGACAAGTAGAACCAGTCATACTTACCTACTTTCAAGTCAATAGACGTTGGACCTACTCTTTCTCCTTTGCATTTGTTCTATCGGTATTAGATCCATGGTAAGATTACGTCAATACCACAGCTTTGGTGGATGTTATCATTGCTTCTTCTGTACTTACACTTTTCTTTGTCTCGCTTTTCTCGATCTTCGTAAGATTTATTATTGCAACCAAGATGTCTCAATGGTCTCAACCTTTAGTGGATCTACAGTTTTGCTGAATACCGTCTTTAACTTTTCACTGAGTTGTTCGAAACAATTTCAAAAATTTAAGGGCAGATCAAACTAATTTAATCACAAGAATTTTAAGGAATTTCGTGGTTGAATTAGTTTAATCTCCACTTTTTATGAATTTCTTTCGAACTTTCGGACAACAGCATTATTCTAACAATCTATCTCAATTGTAACCTTTTAGACATTCCCATATAATAAAATATAAAAAACATTAATTATCTGTCAATAATAATATGAATATTTTTATGAGTAATAGAACTAAATTTATTTTTTAAACTATTTATAAGTTCTAAGCTAGAACTTTTGTCTTCTAAGGGGAGTGTTTTGACGCCTTATGAGATTGGTGCCTCTAATATTATGATATCTCTGCTCAGTGGGTAGTACGAACATTGAACATTTGTACGATCGTAGAACGGTAGAAGGAAATTGTGCTATTTGTTGAAACATTCTCAACTGGAGAACAAAACGTACTAGTATTACAGCCTAAAGAGATAATTCATAGAGTCGGTCGACGGAGACGTCTAGACGGATCAATCCCGTGGGGTGACAAGGGCCAGATAGGAGCAGACCAGCAAAAATCCGCGGAACAAATCTTAATTATCATTCTTAGCACTGATTTTTCAACAGCTATGTAACCTAAGCCCTAATTCGCACGAGCGTTAAAAAAGCGTAGCGTTAAACCCGGCGGCGTTGCGCTCAAAATACAAAGTGCGCTTTAAAAAAGCGTTGACGTGTGAACAGATACTTGGGAATGCATTTGTTCTATTTGACGCCTTTTTAACGGACGTTAAAAGACGAAAAAATAGAACAAACGAATAGAACGAAAAAAGCTCTCGTGCGAATGAGGCCTAACTGATCATATAAAAACTGTCAAAGTCAAACTTATTTATCAGTTCAGTATTTATTTGGCGATTGAAATATCGGCCTTTAGTGGTATTTGCATTAAATAAATTGAGGAGCTGGCGAACAAAACGGTGTAAATTATGCTTCCGATTATAAGATACGTTTTTTACAAGGGTGCAGGTTTCCTCAAGATATTTTACTTCACAGTCAAAGCAAGTGATATTGAATTGCTTAAAAATTGCATAGCTCCGAAAAGTTAGAGGTGCGTGTCTGGAATCGAACCCCACCTTCCGAATAGGAGGCGGACGTCTTAGACACTAAGCTATCACGGCTCTTCAATTTAATCAAAAAGTAAAGAGCTTTCAGAAAAGTTTTACTCATAGTCAACTAGGTATAGTATACAATACTGGATTAAGTTGTGGTAAGTGTACAGTGTACAGGCTGTTTCGACCGCTTTCACAAAAACGCTTTTAAAAGATGAAGGTACTCATACAAAAATGACCTTTTTTCAAGCTCTTTGTACTACATAGCGAAGTACCATAAAGGGTGAGTAGTGAATGTTATAAAAATTGGGTCTGCTTGTAACTTGCCTTGCAGTAGGTATTGATGTAATAACATAGTACCTACTATATGTAGGTACCTATTTGTAGAAACGTTGAACAATTGAAACTTTTTAGGCTCTGTTCAGGATACGTCTTAAAATCACTCCATTTTTAGCAAATTTTCTTTGAAAAAACTATTGAACTACGATACGTATCTTCCAATTAAGCTATCAGAAAGTGATAAAATTGGGCCTTTTAACGAATGTATTTTTCTTATCTTGTTATGCATAGCATTAAAATAAAATTTCAAGTCCTTATCTGTCACAACTTAAAGTAAAGCATTAAAAATGTATGTTTAAAATTGATTTAAAGACTGCATAATCCTGAAAACAAGTGTAAATTAAAAATTTATAACACCCCCGACAAGTGCAGGTTACAGTAACTAGAAAATAGCTGATAACTTTCAAACGGCTGAACCGATTTTCTTGGATTATAGCTAAGAACACTCTCGATGAAGCCACCTATCAAACAAAAAAAACTAAATTAAAATCGGTTCATTCGGTTAGGCGCTACAATGCCCCAGACAGATACACAGATACACACGTCAAACTTATAACACCCCTCTTTTTGGGTCGGGGGTTAAAAATATACTCTTACACACCGAACGCTTACTTTATTTTCTGAACTTTAGCGAGGACTGACAAATTACAACGCTGTTTCAAATAAAACAAAGTTATGCTTATGAAAAGTTCCATTCATGATTTCCATGTTATGGCGAAACAAAAGAACCAGCAAAAAGAGTCCCTCATCAGACTGACGCGCTAATTAGGTCAAGCGCGACTACGCGAGGTCCTCCTAATGAATTCCTCTGACGAAACAAGTTTTTCACCGCCATTGCACGGCCGTGAGTGTGAAAGAGCCTTTAATTAATACAAGAAGTGGTGAATCTACGTCACACTACAGTGGTTAACTGAAGCGAGATTCTGTAAATGTATACCGGTAGACCTCGGTAGGGAGTTCTTTGTATTAAACAACAAGCACTTGCGAACTTCTGCCTGTGTCGAGTCTTCCAGTGTGTTACTTTGTAAGTAGAACATATTTCTCAGAATAAACTTTCACCTATACCTACTATCATTCATGTAGTTACATATGTATAAATAAAAGAACTGACTGATTATAGTTATTATTAAATTTTAATGTTACAACTTACACCTCAAACCGCTACGCGCTGATTTTGCATAATATAGGTTTTGTCTATAACGTAGACCCCACCTAGAAAACTTTTCAGGAATTTCGGATCAGCTATTTAGTTATTACTATATTACAATAACTGTTGTTATATTTATTTATATTTTAATTAAAATAAAATGTACTATAATTAGATTATAATCCGATTTCATCCGCGTGGATTTCTGTTTCTTAAAATCCCATGGGAAATCTTGGATTTTCCACGATAATAAAGAGCTTATATCCGTCTCCAGGATGCAAATTATTTCTGTATCAAATAGATGATACCCGCGACTTGGTTTTTTTTTTTAAATAATGTGGAAACTCTTTGATTTTCCGGGATAAAAAGTAACCTATGACTTTGCCCGGGATGCAAGCTATATAATAGATGTATTAAATTTAATAAAAATTGGTTACACGGATGAGCTATTAAAAGGCTATATAAAGGTAAACAGACAGACAGACACATGGATATTTAAAAAATACAATACGTGCCCTTCTAACTATTACGAGTACCTTTTCGCGGCTCATTCGCTGAACAGTGTTCAATAGGATAAATACATTCTACCCCAGCAAACAAAGAGTTCATACGGGTTTCAATAAAAAATTCTTTCACGAAGATAAAGTCGCGAATATACCTTAGCTAACAAATCATAAAAACGAGATTACCAACTGATTCACGGTTCAGAAACATCTACAACTTTATTTTTATGAAATAGCGCTCTAGGTTTAGACCCTTCCCAACTGATTAGACGTCTGCCTCGTTTTTGCTGCAAGTTTAAGTGATTCAGTGCAAAAATGTAGCTCGTTCTGCTACGTTCAATTTTATTTTATTTTAAGCAACAGATATCACAGCAGCTTTTAGTTTTTCTAAAAAGCTTTTTATTACAAGTAAAGTAATTTGCTTTCTTATGTTGTCAATCTGTTGAAAACGGAGACTGATTTCTCAGCTAATCCCGATTGTCTAATGTGTGTCTAATTGTGAAATGCAGTGTAGTTTGGATGACAACAGATGATTATGGTACCACCATTGCGTGTCTGTGATGGTGGAGGTGGGAGGTAGATACTGGAACTCTCTGATGGCCCTAACGTAGTTTTGGTACTAATTTTGTTTCCCTATTATCACAACGCATATCGTAGTGCCCGTTAGGCTGTGTTCAATCAAGTTGGATGGGTGACCGACTTTGGTCATCCAAATAATTTGGTCCTAATATCTCCTCCTCTTAGAGAGTGCACTAAACGAATATGCTGGTTATTACTAAATTATCAATAAGTACTAGACAAAATTATCGTTAATCTAAGAGTCGGAATCGTAATCAGCCTTAGACGAATCGCATGTTATTAGGTATAAAAAGAAGCTTATCGCATCATTATAACTAGATATACATTATATACTAGATGTTGCTTAGGATCTTTAAAAATCTTATGGAAATCCTTGTTTTTTTTTGGGATCCATGTATCCTATGTCCATCCCCGGGATGCAAGCTTTGCCTGCACCCAATTTCGTCAAAACCAGTTCAACGGATGGGCCGTGAAAAGTTATCAGACAGACATACACAATTTCGCATTTATAATATTGGTATGGATGAAATGAGGATAAGATACCTCACAGAGAACATTCTGAGAAAAGGCAAATTAAATTAGAAGCTGACATGTTGAAATTGATCATGTATTCGACTGCTAAAAAAATATGATGTAATTTATCATTACATCTAGGTTGTCTTCGTATACATTTTCGGATAATGAGCGACTCGAGTTGGCTCGTAATGAAGATTGATGATGTAACATTTTCTGGATTTTATGTCTTTGTTCTAGATTCTTAGTATGCAGAATGAGCAATTAACTACTTGATTGATCAAATTTTTAACTCCCGACCCAAAAAGAAGGGTGTTATAAGTTTGACGTGTGTATCTGTGTATCTGTATATGGCATCGTAGCTCCTAAACTAATGAACCGATTTTAATTTGGTTTTTTTTTTTTGAAAGATGGCTTGATCGAGAGTGTTCTTAGCTATAATCCAAGAAAATCGGTTCAGTCGTTTGAAAGTTACCAGCTCTTTTCTAATTACTGTAACCTTTCACTTGTGTTGATAATTTAAACAAAATAACACAAATGTAAAATTTTGTATAGTAGTTACAGAAAAATGATATACCTATAGGTACAGTGATAGCTTAATTTTCTTTTTCAGTTAATTTGAATTTCGTTCACTCTGATTGTGTCTATAATAACTGGTTTATAATTTAATTGACAGAGAAAGCGATTCTTTAAATAAATTCCCTTGAAGATAGAATTTAAATTGAAGAAAACCTTTCTTACCTTTTAGAGATTAGATTTTAAATTTAACAAGAACGTTAAATGGAAAAAACGGGGGGAATTTCAGATAATTTAGGCTTAAAATTCCAATTAGGATTAAGTAGATCGTTTATTCGATTTGTTATTTTGTTATTGTTATAAAAAACATTCTAATTAATAGAACTTAACCAAAAAAATAGTGGCCCGTTATCACGGCCGCCATTTTTGAAGTAGGTGCGCTCGTAGGTGCTGAATGGTGCGAAAACCTCGCGGCAATACCTAAGTATGTGTCGCTACGCATATTATTATGCACACAAGTCTAACAATTTGTCTTCATTTTTTCAAATACAGTTGTATGAATAGCTATCTGTAGTTTTATATCTTTGATAGTGTAGGTACCTAAGTGCTTACAAGAACGGTAATTTGAAAACTAATACATTTTTTTGCGGTATTCTGAAATCGTCTGTTCTTATAAGGTCACGAGCCTTTCTCAATATGTTTAATTTCGAGAAGTGACTTCACAAGACAACAATACCTTTGTCGAGCAAAACCGACATAACAATAGGCGGTCTACAAAAGCAAAGGCATCTTTGTAGCAAAAATATCAAGACCTCGACGATAGGGTTGAGTTCGGTGAACCTCAAGATTGAGACCTTTTATAAGATAAGCTTGTTGACTTGCTCCGGCTTCGCGCAGACCTATCTGCGCGTTACCGATTCTGTAATAATTAAACAAAATGAGTATTAATTTCTCTTTTGAAATGTTCTATCTGAAACAGCATTGGAATACAATGATTAGTTTAGAACTTACTAATAAGTAACCATTGCCCGGCTCTCGATCCGCGAACTTTGCCCATTGGCTCACTTTTCACATTATCGACTGTGTGTAGATAGAGTCATACTATATCTCAGTAGGTAATAGGTATGCCTATCTAATCATCATCGTCATCAACGCTTGGCGGTTTCACTACTCAGCATGGGTTTCCTCTCAGAGTGAGAGAGTTTGGTCTACGCTGGCCAAGTGCGGATTGATAAACTTCACGCACCCTTTGAAAACATAATGGAAAACTCTCAGGCATGGAGGTTTCCTCACGATGTTTTTCTTCACTGTTAAATCGGTATTTAATTGCTTAAAACGTACATATTTTTGAAAAGTTAGTGGTGCGTGCCCGAATCGAACCGCGGACCCCCGAATAGGAGGCCAACGTCTTATCGTTGGCTATCACCGCTTCGACTATAGCTGACCAAATTAGTTGGCCTTAATTTGGACTTTAATTCTATTTTAATTTATCTCGGAGAGCAGATTAAGCTTTGGTCCCGGTTTAATATCACTAACATCTGAAAATAATTTGCCAACGATTACTTAATTTTGTACCCTGTTAATGTTATTTTGAAATAACGCCTAAACACACTCTGATTAAAATGGGGAATATGCTAGGGCAAAGATTATGTGGGTGGTTGGCAGTGGTGGAGCCATGTCAACGGTGTTAATGGATTCAATAACTTCTATATTGTTTTAAATAAGGTCTGGCGTTGAAAGTTTGGATGGCAGCCAAGATGTTCTTGCAAGGCCTAACGTCCGTTGACCGTTCTTGTCAGTGCCACATATTATGCGATGATTGCTTCGACTACGTCGTTAGCTACACATAGTACCTTCCCAATAACCATCGTTGATTAAAGTTGAACTGAGGTAACCCTAAGCTTTTGGCAGGCCTAATAACAGGGCCTACAAAATATCGCTGCATGCATTTTCTTCTAATATTAAAGTTTACTTTTTGGGCAAAATTAATGTGATTTCGTTATCCATATTGTATTGTAAAAAGAAAAGTCCTGACTCACTTATTGACTGACTCATTACCAAGCTCAAACCCTGAAAGCTGCACAGAGGTTTCCTTTAAATAACGTAGAGAAGAAACGAAGCCGGAACTTTTGGCTTTATAATTTTGTCGAACAAAGTTGCCGATGTTCGCTCGTGAAATATATTTCATGATAATTCTACTTCTGAAAAATCTTTGGCATTATAACAGTTGTATTTGGAAAATAATGAAAATGATCAAAGTATTTCGGTCATAGATTGCGAAAAAACCTTTTGTTCTTAAGAATGTTAATAATTTCTATCTAAAGATAAACATTTTTTCTCACAAAGTAGATTTGATAAAAAATAAAGGGTGGATTTATTTTACACCGGCCCCGGATCCGGATAGGGCATGGCTAATGGTTCAGTGAATATAATTAGTGTATGAAGTTATAGTTTATAGTAGGTAATAAATAATTCACGTTAAAGTGCCCGGTCAGTATGCAATTAATTGTATATTATTGATATCGCTATCGATTATTGATATCGATATTATATATTATATGATCGACCGCGGCACATCCCCACTCCTGCACGTATAAATAGGAAAATATTATTGAGATATAGAAGGAAAACCCCTTAGAAATATACCTACTCAGCTTCATGACGTAACACTGATATCTTTATCAAATTATTTTGACAGCGGGAAACCGTGATCTATCATACAAGACTGATGATCTGACTTTATTCTTAGCTATCCTACTACGTATTACGATATCATTCGTTCCATTATGTTTTTTGCATAGGTATAACATTTATCCTATACATCAGAATACCTTATGCTCGCGACTTCGTACGCGTTGACTACACAAATTTCAAACCCCTAACTCTGCATGCCAAATTTCAGCCCGATCCGTCCAGTAGTTTGAGCTGGACGTTGATTGATCCGTCAGTCAGTCAGTTAGTAAATTAGCTTTTCTTTTAGGTATATGCTTACTTATTATATAGAATAGATGATGTCCGCACCTTCGTACGCGTTGATAGGTATATCCCGCGGGAACTCCTTACTTTTCTGGGATAAAAAGTGGTTCAGTTATTGTGACGTAAAGGAGTAACAAACATTGAAATATCCAAATTTTCACATTTATAATATTACTAAGTTTAGCTGATGCCCGTGACTTCGTCCGCGTGGATTAAATTTTTTTAAATCCTGTGGGAATTCTTTGATTTTCCGGGATAAAAAGTACCCTTTGTCAAAGGCCAGGTCTTTAACTATATTATGCAAAAACCATGCCAATCCATTGCTCCGTTGTGGCATGATTGAAGGACAAACCAATAAACTAACAAACCAACAAACAAACACACTTTCGCATTTATAATATAGGCATTGGGCAATGTTTAGGATTAGTTAGGATTAATAGCATGACCTAAAATACTCAAAATATCCCTATTTAGTTTAATTAATTCCAACTAAGCTCATTAACAAATTCAATAGCGCTTTTATCTAGTTTTCTGGGAATGTTGTAGGTACTAATTAATGTGCAATAGCAGCAGATCACATTATTAATGGGGAAAATATTTTAACTAGGTATTCATTTAACAGTTTTAGATGAATTATGCATACTAAACAGAACATAAACTGAAAATGGTAATATAACTAAATATAAATTTAACTAGGTATTCATTTAACAGTTTTAGATGAATTATGCATACTAAACAGAACATAAACTGAAAATGGTAATATAACTAAATATAAATTTAACTAGGTATTCATTTAACAGTTTTAGATGAATTATGCATACTAAACAGAACATAAACTGAAAATGGTGATATTATTATTACAGTATAATTAATTATCTAAGATCGAGATTTTAGAAAGAAATGCTTAAATAATAACTTAAATATTACAATCCATGCTACGTTTTTGCAATTTGCGCTTCATGATAAGAATTCAATGCGCGCCTATTAGAATTCAATGATAATAATATTGTGGTCTAGGTTGGAGTGAGTTGAGCTCTAGAAGATGCATATTTACTTTTGATTTGAATGTACTCAAGTTATACGTGGTACAAAACTCCAAAGGCCGTCGGTGTTGTGATGGCATCCTAACTCGGATCAAGAATTTATTGTTCCGAGCTTTCTACATTTTGGCAGTTCGTTTGAAGAGGTCTCTCAGTCACTCGCTCCATACAAACGGCACAGATATTAGTTTCTAGAATATATCTGCAAAATTTCATGGACTTTGGTTGCTTAGTATTCAAATGAAATTGGAACTACGATTGTATGAAGTAAGTGACGGAGAGAGCCCTGTTAATAAAACGTTTACAAAAAAGTAAATAAGTTTATGGCGAACGATAAAATGAACACAATTTTTTTTATGTTAATCTATTCCATATTTTAATAATTCCCAGACAAACATTTTCTGTTGAATGATTTTATTACGTTGTGTACAAATAAAGATTTATGATAAATGTCTAGGCTTCGTTCCGAATATTAGTAGGTAATATTATTTTCTTCTTAAATAAAATAGAAATTCTGTATTCCGCTAGTAAAATAAATAAAAACAGGTATGTAAACTGAGTTTAAAATCTATTTAAATCTTTCAGAATGAGAGTTATTGAATATTTTTGTAAAGAAAATGTCATTGATTTTAAAATTTATTTTACACATTGATTTCGAAGTATTGGAGTCTTTATTTGTGTGTAGGTATCGTGTATTCGACTATTGATGAAATAAGGTAGAAAAAGCATTCCGAACTAGTGGCAGATGCCACGGATTACCGTGCAGATGCATTTGACGATTCAAAGGTACTTGTGAAAGTTTAATTTTATAAAAAATATTTTTATTCATTTAATTTATTTAAGGGCCTATACGTCTGTTCGTCTCCACATCACATTTAGCTGTAAAGGAATTAGGATGCATTTAATAGCCCAACAGTCGTAGTAGATCGTGATTCGTATTCAAACAATACTTGGTAAAATTGAACAGGAGAAAAAAATAAGATTCAATATAAAATTTTACCTACCAACCTACATCCAAAAATCTAATTTTTAAGGAAAATTTTATTCAAAAATGAATTCTTGCTGCATACATCGTACCTACCTACATTTTGTTCTTGCTGCATAAGATATTAATGTGTCAAAAGCGCGCCAACATCGCAGCTTTAATATTTGAACACCGAACTCTTTTCACGTACCTAAACAATAAATATTTTCTCAAGATCTCATACACGGTGCACCGTGTGATGTTCTGAAAATATATAAATACAAGAAAAATTTACCTAAGTATGTATGTACTTACATAATTCACAACTAAGGCTTCAGTAGTAAGAGAGCTTTTTTAACGTCCGTTAAAAAAGCCTTCAAATAGAATAAATGCATTCCCAAGTATTATGGCTATTCCCAAGAATTAGGACTAATACACACGAGCGTTAAAAAAGTGTTGTGTTAAAATCCGGCGTTGCGCTGAAAATACAAAGTGCGCGTTAAAAAACCGTTGACGTAGATACTTGGGAATGCATTTGTTCTATTTGAACGCTTTTTTAACGAACTTTAAAAAAGCTCTCGTGTGAATGAGGCCTTAGGGCTAAATTCTATCTCATCATCATCACCAGCCTGTGGAAGTCCACTCTTGGAAAATTGGAAAAAGGCCTTCACTAAATAAACGCTAGAACACCCAGTCCTCAGCTTTTCTCATCCATCCACTTCCTGTTAGCTTCATTATATTAACGGTCCGTCGTACTGGAAAGCGCCCCGAGTCGTCTCAATCATTAATCGATGGACTACTATAACATACATTGATTTTAGAAGAGAACCATTACATACTTAGTCTCTTTTCCTATCGTTCCTAAACAATATAATTTATCATTCATTAATTTCAGTACATTAGTAAATTTGTAATCAAGCGTGTATTAATAAAACGATGTAACTAATGTGCAAGGACACCTAATATAGGTTGGGCAAAAAATATATTATTTTTCTTGAGTTTTGGACTGCATTTTCAATCAAATTGGTCTCTACTTTTTTAAATCTACACTGAAAATGGTGTTTTACGCTGCAATATGCGAGATATTTTGTCATTATGTGTTGCTTGCTATATTGTATGTTTTGTTTGATGAGTTTTTAGGGTTCCGTACCTCAAAAGAAAAACGGAACCTTTATGGGATCATTCTGTTGTCTGTTTGTCTGTCTGTATGTCCATCTGTCCGTATGATAAGAAAACCAACCTAGGGTACTTCCCGTTGACCTAGAATCATGAAATTTGGCAGGTAGGTAGGTCTTATAGCACAAGTAAAAGAAAAATCCGAAAACTGTGCATTTGTGGTTACATCACAAAAAAAATTTTAAAATGTGTTTCAATTTGCAAAGTGAATAACAATACCAAGTAGGGTATTTTATTTATGAAAGGGTTTTTACCTGTATATTCTAAATTAGATTTTATTTTTATGCATACCTAATAGTTTTTGATTTACCGTGCAAAATGTCGGAAAAATACCCTTGTACGGAACCCTCGGTGCGCGAGTCTGACTCGCACTTGGCCAGTTTTTTATTTGTGTTATACTGTAGAACCACCCGGATTCGCGTGTTTGCTGAAAGACGACTGACGAGCCGCGGCGCGCGTTGTTGTTAATTAATGGCGGCATATCGCGTGGAAATGGCACACTTGTCTCGCCCAGCGTCGGATGCTCGGAAGAAATGTGGACGATGCTATCTTAAATATTCTAGAGGCCAATACAGTAACACTTAAAAAATATCAGCAGGCCTGCAGCTATCATGTTTTAAATCCTGCATTTTAAACTGAATATGTTTAGTACCTAGTAAGTACAGTAGGTAGTACCTACTGTACTTAAAAGCGTCAAACTACTTCGCTAAATCCTAAGTTTTCCAGTAAAATATAAGAAGTCCTACTTGATTTGTGATTTCGGTCGTTTACTAGCATTCACGCGGTAAATCTTAAGTTTCACTTCAGAGACTCACAAAAGTCCAAATGGTAATAAAACAAGTTTAAATTCAGCGCTTCGTGATTTTTTTAAATAGGCTACGTTACTCACTACGACATTCCTTCATTCAGCTTCACATACTCTACTTTCGTTTAGCTGCGGATGTCGTTGAGCCACTTTTCTCGCCGTCTTCTCCCTTCGCTCCACTTGGCTTTGTATCCTCGCTTTATTCAGGACATTTTTATCGAGTTTCTGGCTTTAACGAAAAAATTAGGGGTATAAGGCAGACAATAGGTACTAGGTATATGAAGCCGGGGTGCTCAGATATGATTCTGGTTTAGTTATCTGGTATATAATATGTATATAGTTATGTAACTATGTAATATTACAGGAGGGATCTCGTAATCGCTTGGCAGATAACGAGCACATTGTACGTAATTAATAGCCATTAATTAGCACAACGCGGCCGTTGTCGATACGCCATCTACCGCGTATCGCACGGAAATGGCACACTTTACTCCCCAAGCGTTGGATTGTTATTGAAAGAAATTCAAGTAACAACACCAAGCTATTATCATATTATTTCAAATTCAATATTCAAAATCATTTTTATTCAATTAAACTTTTGCAAGAACCTTTGAATCGTCAAAAGCATCTACTACTGGTTCGTAATGCCTTTAATGCCGAGAAGAACCAGCAAGAAACTCGGCGGCTCCTGTTTTCAAAGATTTGATATTACAATATTATGCCATGTATGAAAGTAATCGAAGTCCCACGCATTGCTGCAACAAGCTGCAGGTCAAATTCACGCTCTTATACTAAAGTGTGTTTGTTTGTGTGTTCGTTTGTCCTTCAATCACGTACTGCGCAACAGATCAACGTAATGTTTTGCGTGGTTATAAATGGGATATAGTCAGAGATTCACAAAATTCTGATAAAACAAGTTTGACTGTTTTCTCTGACTGTTTGCTTAAATGGGCTTTGCCAGAAGACTGTCCTTTCATTCAGCTCTTCACCTTCCCAACCTTCGTTTCGCTACGGATGCCGCGGACTCGTTTCGCTTGCTATCTCCTCCCTTGGCTCAACTCGGCTTCGTAGTATGCTCACTTCATTCAGGACCTTCTTCGCGAGTCTCGGCTACGTGATTTATAAAAACGCTCTAGTAATGAGACAGACAGCTATTAATATATAGGTATAAAGAGTGTTTTTGTTGGTTTCCTTGAATCACGCCCCAAACGGAGCAACAGTACGACGTATTTTTTGGCATCGATATTGGATATGAACTTGAAGTGATAAGGGCTACTTTGTATCCTGATAAAACAAACCATGCCTGTGCGACGGCATGTCATTTTTCAAGCCTTTCCTTCAACCACACCTCAAATCAAGGATTCACCTCAGCTTTGCATGGTTGGGTTCACCAATATCAAACTTCCTAATAAAATGTTCAGAATGATTATGAAAATGGCATGGACAACAATTTAAAAGTTTGGAAGGTATTAACGAATACACAGACAAACGTGAATTTCGACTGTATAGAGAGGAGGGAGCATAGCAGAGTGACATAGAGGCAACCGCGCGATTCCCTACGAGAGAAATTTAAGGAAATAGGTATTCTTACAGTAGCTTCTCAATATATTTACGCTAATATAATTTTTGTACGACAAAACATTCATAGTTACAAAAAAATCGGTGATTTCCACGACCGGCAAACTAGAAACCGTAATAGGCTCGCATATCCTACGCTCCGCCTCAGGAAAGTTGGAAAATCGTTTGTGGGAATGAGTGTAATATTTTATAATAAAATTCCACAATCAATTTTAGACTTGCCTTTACACAAGTTTAAAAAATCTATTAAAAGTATGCTCCTGAAAAAAGCTTATTATACAATCGGAGATTATGTAAATGACAAAAAAGCTTGGATTTGATTCGCTCCAGCAATACACGGCGCTGCAATTGCTTGTATACAGTATGGGATATCATTGTAAATTGTACATTTGAAAAGAGTAACCGCCGAGTTTCTTGCTGGTTCTTCTCGGTAGGAACAGCATTCCGATCCAGTGGTAGATTATTTTGACGATTCCAAAGCACTTGTAAAAGTTTAATTGAATAAAAATAATTTCAATTTGAATTTGATAGAAAAAAGGTACTAACGTGGAAAGTCAATAACTTTTTCGCGGAAAAATTCAACAAAGATGTACTCGTACATAGTATATTCAATGTAGATTTTTATGTAGCTTATTTAATTATTAACTAAGAGACTCTTTGAAAATTCAATTATCTATACTCTTGAGAACATTTTCTTTTGTCGAATAATTACATTGGCGAGGCAATTATAATAATGGCTTCCAGCTACATATAATTAGAACCCTTTTAAGAACACTTGCTAATATTGTTGAAAACAATTCGCTAGACACAAAGAACGCTTTTAAAAACAACGCATTCTTGCAAAATTAACTCATTAAAATCTAGATTGTTTAACTTGGGTTCTTTTATTTTTCTCTTTTGTCCAATTAAGTTGAAATAGAAATTAAAAGAGTACCTATTTCTTACTTACTTACGAGGCTAGGTCCATAGAAGGCACAAAGCATTTAGTATCAGCGATCGGCGATTTTGCGGCTGCATCGCGTTTTGACGACTTTCTGCATTCGATCACTATATTGATAATGCGCGTTTTAGCGATTATTTCATTGCTGTGTCGCATTTTGATGACTTTTTGCGTCCGATTACTTTATTGACATTGCTTGAATAAAATCGATTTAATCGCTGCAATCGATCGTTGAAGCTAAAAGCTTCGTGTCAGCACGGCCGCATGTTTCCCAATCCGCACTGGGCCAGCGTGGCAGACTAGGTATGCCTAAACTGTTCTCATTCTGAGTAGCAGGTTGGCTGGTGATGATGATGATAATTTATTTATTTATTTTATTTATTTAAACAACTTCATTGTAACAAAATCACAAAGACAGATATGATACACTTAGGGCGACCTTATCACTAGAGTGATCTCTCCCAGTGATGATGATAAATGAAGACAGAAAAGACAAAAGTAAATACCAGAATATGTTACAGATCACTGAGATACTGACCGAAAAGAGTTTCGAGTTTCGACATCAATGCATATATCAAGTGTCATCCATCGTCACACTGCAGCTATCAAACTACGGCAGCCTGGCCAGTAATATAATCTTGTAAATTACAAATCTTTATCTTCTCAGCTTTAAAGAAAAATAAAGAAAGATAAAGCCTCAACTTACGGTAGACGGTATCTTTTATTTATTTGATGCGCGATTGAGCGCGGAACAGGCTTTCGCGTGTTCGCTGACAGATACCAATCTGCGGCGCGCGTTGTTCGTAATTAATGGCGGCGGATCGCGTGGAAGTGGCACACTTGTTCGACTTGGTGTTGGCTGTACGGGGAAGTGTAAAGTGGTGGGTAACATTTTTTAAAGGTGATTCTAGCATTTTTAATAAAGGTGCGGCCATATTATGGAACTCTTTTAAGGTCATCCTTTGCACAGAGGCTCCCTTTATAATGTAGACAAGTAATAAGGCGGAATTTTCCTAAAGTGCCACGGAAGTGAAGCCTCGGGCGGTCACTAGATATGTATATTGTGTAGTTTTTTTTTGCGAGGGGGAAATCTTCTCAAGATACCCGCTCGGATAATGTGGAATTTCTACCCATTAAACCCTGGCTGTGGCCCTCCTCAGTACATATTGAGAAGCTCCGAGAACTCAGAAGACGGCGCGGCTGTGCCACACTCTCGCGATGCCCATTGGGCTCCTCTTGGAGGATGTACTTCTCTGCCCTCATGCACCTGCATGTAGGCAGGGCTGATGCTTGCCTGTATGTCTGTCCGTCTGTTTGTTACATACTTATCGAATGGACTTGCGGGACGGTTTCTGATATAGTGTGTGTTGTTTCGGATTCACTATGCTGCGTAGGCCCTACTGGCCGCTAGTGCCAGCAACATACAATAGGCGCGCGAGTTGCAATGCGATGCACACCGGGTATTAGCTAGTTTGTTATATAACAAATTAAACAACAAGATTATACAACAAAAAGTTCATGTTACATACTTAATCTTGACGAATGTACCTAATCGTAATTTTGTGAACCTACTTCGTAACATCCATGAGTCGTAAAGCATCTTCGATTTCTATACATAAAAAGCATGTACAAATATTATCAATAACAATATTGCATTACGTCATAAAAGTTGTTTTACGTACCTATAAACGCAACTCGCAGTTGGCTAGTCATAAAGTTTTCATTTACGACTTTTTTACTGTGTTCGGCAACAGAACGGCCAAGAGTATTCGTAGATTTTTATTTAATTATGGCCTATAGGACGCTGGGGTGTATTTTATAGCAAGTACGTATTATTAGTTGAAACAACAACAGAATATTTATTTGCCTTTGCTGAAATTGCGCAACTATAGATAGATAGATAATAAATATTTGAGGACGGTTATTGGTTATACACCTACAGCTGAGGATGGCGCATATTAATCCACTTGATCCAAGTTGGAAACTGTATTTACCTAACACAGTCGTATGCGGAAGAAAGATGTCTAATAAAAATAACCTTTGTCATTGCAATTTAATGTATGGCAAGGGTCGTGACCTCCAGCAATGAGGAATACGATGCAGAGATAGAGAAAGATCACGAAATACTCACCTACCTAAGTATGGACGGACATACAAAACAAACTGTATCAGTTCTATATATTTTGTAAAAATTGGCCACGTGCGAGTTGGATTAATACAGGAAGGGTTTCGTACCACCGTACAAGATATAACTTTTTTAATTTTTTTGAAATTTTCATGGCGGCAATTTAAATTTTTTTTGTAATGTTGTTATAGCGGCAATACACATTCTGTGAAAATTTTGACGGACGGACAGGTGCTAGGGTCCCATTGATACCTATTCTACGGGTACGGAACCCTAGCTCTGTTTCATAATTTTACGTAAGCTATTGTTACTTGTAAATTTCCATTGTCTAAATTCTTGGTATTATTTTCGTTAATAATTCCATTTTCCTCTTAAAGTTTTCATTGAAGCTGTTTTTGCTTTTAAAGTATGAATCTCTAGGAAATTCCTCTGAATACCTATTCAAGTCTATTCAATGCTCCTGAGATTTCCACTGAGAATAAGCTGCGCTGAAATCTATGCCTTCGCTAACGGTGAAGAATCAAAACACTAGAGATAAAATGATTTATACCTTTATATGCATCTGCCTTATTTTAACTTAGATCAGCTAAGTAAATACATTGGGTAAAGAAAAATATTCTTAAGCTAGGTATCTATTACCTATTTAAAAATCACGTATCTTAATAGGCATGTATTATTATTTATTTTTATTATATTTTCTTTAGTAAATGTGCTTTTAATATTAACTGTAAAGGTTTGAGCACACAAAAAGCGCAACGGCAGCTCTCCAACGCGGCTTCTACAAGTTCTAGAAGACATTCACAGTGTCAACTACGCGTACTGGATTATGACGTGCCTCATACAGTTTCTTGAATAAACGTCAGGCACATTCATCACGTTTATACTGTACTAGAAGATGCCCGCGGCTTCGCCCGCGTGGATTTCGGTTTTTTAAAATCCCGTAGGAACTCTTCGATTTTCCGGGATAAAAAGTAGCTTATGTGCTAATCCAGGATATTATCTATCTCCATTCCAAATTTCAGCCAAATCCATTCAGCAGTTATTGCGTGAAAGACTAACAAACATACACACACACACACACATACAAACTTTCGCCTTTATAATATTAGTGTGATGTGATTGGTGGGTGTCTCAAAATCTGAGGTTTTGTCTCTATCATTTGTATGGGATAACGAAACAGAGAGAGTGCTATGCTAACTTCTTCCCGCGGATTGAGTATAGTGACGTCCATGCTGTGGAGTTTTTGCAGGATTGAAGATGCCTATGCTATGTAATTGCTACTCGAATTCTGAGGCCGACCGTACGTCGCATATTCCTATTCTCCGTTCATTGATAAGTTTTGGGTTCAAAGCCTTCGTATAGGCTAAAACAACGCACGCTTCATTGAACTCCATTGTAGATTATATTTACAACTTCTAGAAAGCTCGTCAAGCATTGTGTGTGCTTGAGGTACAAGTAAATATGTGATAGTAAACGTCCATTTCGGGCGAACTGTAAATTATCCGTAACCGGACATTGAGCCCGATTTATGTGGGGTGGCGGGAAATAAAAACCGGTTTACACGATGTTGCGGAAACCCTCCGAGCGAGAACATGCAGATAAGAGTGAATACTGATGATCTAGCAATGTTACATTGCAATTGTAGATTGCGTTGTGACCAGATTTATAAAATATCTCGCAAAAGTTAAAGAAAGGTTTATAAAATAAAATTTAGACGGTATTGTGTGTTGGTTTATTACTAGTTGGCTAAAATGTTAACTTGAAAATCTGGTCATAACAAAGTTGGGCAACCATTTTTAATTTAGGTAGTAACTAACCATTTTTTGCAATCCTTTGAAATTTTTAACAAATTTTATTTTATCCAGTACTGGAAAAGGCTTGCTCGAAAGATTAGGCACTTATTAAGATTGTTGTTAGCAATAAGGCTGCCCTAACTAAATGAAATGTAGTAGGTATCTTTCTGCGTTCCTTTTTTTGAGTGTGTTCTAAATTAGGTTTATAATATGAAATGCTGTAGTTATTACTTATTCAATTTAAGTTTGAATTACACATATCTAGTTTTTGGCATTTAAAAGACTTATTCCATTAGTTCTTAGCGCAAAATCTTGTATTGTTTTTTTAATATACTCTAACTAATTCATGCAGTTGATTGATAGAATATTCACTAAGAGCCTCCGAATGTGAACATTAATATTCATGAAGGGTTGTATGAAGTCCCTGCCAGAAAAGGTATAAACATACGCCATAAATCTCAGAGCATTTGCAAGATAAAGTACCAAGGGCTATAAATTACTTGTAACTTATGTGACAGTGTGAATTTAGTTGTAATCTATCTAGTTTTACTAATAAAAGTTATATGGAAAGGATTTATATTGGTTTAAGCTATAAACTCTACTGCCCTCATACAAACAATAGGTATGCTCCATGACGTATGCTCTTCATTATTTATTCAATGAAATCCTATAAGCATCATTATAATCTCTTCGGAACAAAGTGCGGCATCTGAAAGACAAAGAAGATTAGCCGAATTATTTATTGCTCTACTCGATAATGGCCGCGACGCCAAATTGTTTTTGCTCCAATTACCGACATTTGTGCCACAAAATGGCGCAGATAATGTAAATGTCACAGTACAATTGTCAATGCTGCCAATTTGCCCTACTTCGTGGTAGCACTTGGCGAGGATTTTGGGCCATGGCGTGTTTTTTGGATGTAGCATTTACGCACTTATCTTATTCCATTAACGGGAATCCAAATTATATAAGTAGGTACCTAATAGAATTTATAATTTTTTCACTACACTCTGGTACCTTCTGGTGGCTTCGGCCGTGGCTAGTTACCACCCTACCGGCAATGCCGTGCCGCCAAGCGATTTAGCGTTCCGGTACAATTCCGTGTAGAAACCAAAAGAGTATGGGTCATTAAACCCATACTCTTTTGGTTTCTACACGGAAACTGCCATACCCTTTCCAGGTTAGCCCGCTTCAATCTTAGACTGTATCGTCACCACCAGCCCGGCTAGCACGGGCAGTAGATAAAAATTATATCCCCCGATTATATCCACTGATGTCATAGAAATCAGTGGATATAATCGGGGATATAATTTTTATCTACTGCCCATGCTAGCCGGGCAGGTGAGATTGCAGTTAATAGCTAACTTGTATCTGAATTTAAAAAAATGTAACAAAAATTTTGGACGTGATCGGTTAAGTGCGAGTCAGAATTGCACCCGAAGGGTTTCGTACCCTTTTTAATTTTTTTTAAATTTGCATGGCGGACATTAATTATAAATTGTTATTGTTTGTTGTTGTAGCAGCAATAAAAATACACACTCTGAAAATTTCAACTCTCTACCTATTACGGTTCATGAGATACAACCCGCAGACTGCCATACAGACACACAGACACACAGCCAGACGGACGGATAGCAGAAGCTTAGTCATAGGGCTGCGCTGGCAGCCTTCGGGTATGGATTTATGGAACCCTAAAAAATTATGAGATACCCGTTACAATCGAAGCTTTACTCTGTCTCACTCATTCATATGGGTAGGTAAGCGCTGGCCAGACATCATAGTGCCGCGCTCATTTCACTTTTTCCCACAGGTCCCTATCTCAAACGTCTCTTGAGAACCTTCGCCGCTTCAATTATCCTCTTTCCAGCATCTCTATTAATTAAAGTGTAATAAAAAAAGGTCTCCCATCCCAGGAAATCCCATTAATATTCTTAAAATGTTTAATCCGATACAAAATGGCGAGTATGTAATACGCAATCGATCATTTCCTTGGGCGATTGCGGTGGGGCGGGTGACGGAAAGCCATCGGTCATCTCCACACGTCCTGCAATGGTGTTTGATGAAAAACACATGATAAACGTGTGCTATTTTGTGTCAATTTTTAGGGTTCCGTACCCGGGATACAACGGGAACATATTACAAAGCCTCGGCTATCCGTCCGTCCGTCTGTATATCTGTCAGTTAGCGGATTGTATCTCATGGACCGTTATTACGGTTATAATAGTGTATATATTTCTATTACTGCTATAATAAAAAAATGGCCGCCATGCAATTAAAAAATTACGATGGAACCCGTCGTGTGCGAGTGTGACTCGTACTTAACCGGGTTTTTTGTTTATTTATCTACTAGCCCTTTACTTTAATTTCACCAGGTGGTAGTGGTAGTACATAGTAGTAGTGACTTTTCATAACGCTTTCCAGTGCGTTCTAGCACGTTTTTGTTACACCAACATCTATTGGTTCATCCATTTTGTGCCTCGCTCATTGATCGCCAATTCAGCTTCGCAACCCGTTGAGCTATCTCAAATTCTTCGGAAAATGACAAAAAAAAAAACAATCAAGATATTCGCGAATCTGTATTTTTTTCCAATAAATCCATCGATATCCATATCCATCCATCTCATGGATATCGTCTGACATGGTCTGGCATGCCCGACTCCACTGCAGACGCTGCGTAGTGACCTACGGACTAAAAACCTTCTCCACTCTTCGATATCTCCGCTCTCGCCTTCCCGCTATTACACGAAGCATTCCGTCAGGAAGGCTCGCGAATCTGTATAGGTTCGTAATTACATTCTTCATGTACATACAACGACAAAGCTACGTTCGCCACCAGTGTGAGCAAATTTTACGGGTGCAAAACTTGCTTTGTCGCTGACTCTACCTATAAGAAAAATTTACCTGTATGTATATATTATATAAAGCAATAATTTTGAGGCTGCTTTGCTAGTAATTTGTCATGTTACACCGTTCATTAGGCAAACTGCTGCGCTCTGGCGCCTGCATCGCGTCGTGCGGGCTCTAATTACGTAACATGCTAATCTCGTTAATCGTGGTGCATGAGATATATTTTAAAATCTATCTGTTACTAGCCCAAATCACTTAAAATGTAGCATAAATAGATTTCTCCTTACATAGGTCACTTCCTTAATGCCTGAGAATATCCCAACATAATCAATTTAGATGTTTCGAAGATAAAAGCACGGAAAGCAAATTGGTAGAGAGACAGTTAAACAAGTGTAAATTAAAAATTTATAACACCCCCGACAAGTGAAGGTTACTGTAACTAGATAAGAGCTGATAACTTTCAAACGGCTGAACTGGTTTTCTTGGATTATAGCTAAGAATACTCTCGATCAAGCCATCTTCCAAACAAAAAAAACTAAATTAAAATCAGTTCATTCATTTAGGAGCTACGATGCCACAGACAGATACACAGATACACACGTCAAACTTATAACACTCCTCTTTTTGGGTGGGGGGTTAAAAAGTTGAAAAATGGGATACCCGACGGAACCGAAGTTGCACAGACCGACCTACTCGTACTATGTCTGGTTCTTCTCAGACCAGGGTGTATTTGACTTGTCTTGATTTGTCTTGTTCACTCGTTATTTCGTTTTTGCCATTTAGTTCCTCATTGCGTCTGATCCTAAGCATCTCTGGTGTATGTGGCTAACTTGTCCAAAGAACAGAACCGCCATTGTCCATCAGATAACAAGGCAAAGCGCACTGAGGCCATAGAAATCACACAACAGCCGTGTCGCAATGACAAATTATCGTTCACCTCACAGACTGCTCCTCAAACAATACGTACTAACGACCTCGTAACGCACTTAGGGATGGCGATGATTATTATCATGTCCACTACCCGTTGGTCGTTTGTCGTATTTAGACAAAGAGATGGTTGGGAGATATCCTTTATTATTTGCTAGCTGATGCCCGCAACTTCTGTCTGTTTGCGTGGATTTAGGTTTTCCAGGATATAAAGTAGCTTATGCTATCTATTCTCCAGGTCTTTAACTATACTCAATACTCATGCAAAATCTAGTTGGTCCATCCGATATGTCGATTTTTGATGTATTTTTTGTATTGAAAATAATGTACGGGATAAAAATTTCCATGGTTTCCAAGGAATTTGTAAAGGTCATCGGTTTAACCAATTTTAGTGAAATTTGGTACAGATATAGCTTATATCCCGGGGATAGACAACGCTATTTTTGTCCCCGAAAATCAAAGAATTGCCACGGGGGTTTCAAAGATCTATCCGTTTAATCGATTTGAAAAAAATTGTTACGGAGGTAGTTTGCATCTAGTATAGATAGGCATAGGCTAATTTTTATTCTGGAAAAACAAAGAGTTCGCATGGAGTTTTCCAAAAACTAAACCCACGTAGGTAAAGCCGCGGATACCATCTAGTAAAAAATAAGTCTTGGATTTTATTTTATTTTGTTTTTGTATAATTATTAAAAATTTATAACACCGGGGACAAGTGAAGGTTAAAGTAACTAGAAAAGAACTGATAACTTTCAAACGGCTGAACCGATTTTCTTGGATTATAGCTAAGAACACTCTCTTCTCACGCTCAGAACTAAATTAAAAACGGTTCATTAGTTTAGAAGCTACGATGCCACAGACAGATACACAGATACACGCGTCAAACTTATAACACCCCTCTTTTTGGGTCGGGGGTTAAAAACGTGTCAAAGAAAATATTGTTTTTAAGTTTTCATCCTACTGAAGATCTTTCAACTGTCTCTTGGATAGCCCGTTATTTGCACAACCCCGCCAGGTTATTTGTCATGTGTAGGGCTGGGAATTGCTTTGATGTACTGAATAGAACAAGCCGCTATGAGTCAGTACACGATCACGGTATGGAATCCATACCGCTATAACTGCTTATCACATGAATTAAACAACCAAATAACTATTTTATATTAAAAATCTATAATTGGAAACCAGTTAAACCAGTGGAAACCAGTTGAGGAAGATCGACCAATCAGAACATGACTCGAGCTTCAACCTACTAGTTCGTAAAACTGTGCTACTATACGAATAGTATGCATGGAATGGACTAAGGAGCCAGTGAGGGCAGACTTTCTTTATTTTATAAAAGCTAAAAGTTTATATGCGCATTGTCCCCAACGCAGGGAGGAACGATCAGCGACTATATAAAGTCTGAATCGTAGTAGCTTTGGCAGATAACAAGTACCTAACAAAGACATACAAAATCTTTCAAAGTATAAAGTCTAATTTTTTTATAATTTTACCGGATTAGTATTAGAAATCACATCATACATTGCCAGACACTTAGTATAGTAACAACCCCAGCCAGACGGCAGACACCCTTAAACTTTAATATTATGACTTAGTCAATGACTTCTATGTATTCTTAGAAGTCATCGGTCTTTGGTGTCTGGCAGGGGTTTCCACGATGGCTTAATTGTATACTTATAGAGGCACTTAGGTGTTAAAGGTCCAAAGTAAATATTTTCTTTTCGATCCATGACTGCGGTTGAACAATAAACAGCAATTTATTTTTCCCTTAGCATTTTTTTCATTAGCAAATAGGAATGAATGATGTGTAAAGCAACGCGCTCGCAGTGACGAGGGTCTCAGTAAATAACCGAAGGGTAGTAATTATACCAGGTACTTACATGTATGCGTTAATTGCAAATGAATGTCATCAAATTGGCGTGCCTACGTTGACAATCCTTGTGGCGTAGCCACTTTTGAAAATGCGTTCGGTTTAATTAAACTAGGCTGGATACCTCTTACCTATGCCTTTTTTGCAACAGATATGATAAAAAAATAAAGCATTCCCAAAATTGTTACTTTGAAAGGTAATTTAACATTAAATACATTTTCCAACCGCTTTTAAATTCATTTGCGTCATTGGAATCTCTTACTGGTGTGCTCTGCTTTTGAAATGTAGAATGTTTTTTAATCGAGTTAAACTGGATACCGATAATATTATTTACTGTACCTTTGAGTATATTATACGATTATAATATATTCGATGGTATACCACATAAATAAATATCATTATATTTATATGATAATAATTAATAATATAATAATAACAAATGATTCTCGTAGCTATATTGTATTTAAGTATGACCATCTTGTAGCTTGAAATAAGCGTCTATTTATTTTATTCCTTTATAGGGAGACAATGCTTGCAACTCGATGCTTAGACAGCGAGTCTTGCCACTAGTTATATTCGAATTATATATTTTATTTCATAATAATGAACTAGTTTTTATCAGAACCTCGTACTGTACATACGATCTCATACACGCATTCTTATTGTCACGGTTTCGTGGAATAAAGGAGAATACAGCAGGGAAATTGATTTTATTTATTTATCACCTCTGCCGTAGGAAAGATACCTACATATGTGGCACTATACACATTTATCTCCAAAACACTTGTTTATAAACAACTGTCTGTATCATCATTCTATGTAAATGGTTACTTTTGAAATACCTAGCTTGAGACTTTAACAATTTCAATCTAATATTTTAGTATTAAGAATCCTAATTGATGATTTGCAAGGAAACCCCAAAAGCAAGCAAATACAACTCAACAAAATAGTAGAATTATACAAAATAGTAGAATTTTACAAAACATTTCACTGACAAAATGATTTAACAGGGAATTCGCTTAGTGTTCATCATATTTCTCTCAGCAGGAGGATTTCCGAGTCGCTCATAAAGCGGCATTACATTTCCTAGACCATCTAGTACTGAGCGAGTGATGCTCATGAATGAGATTGAGTTAAATGAGGTTTGTGCTACAAACGGTTCGGTATACAACGGAGTAAGTGCTGTGAACTGGTGTGGAAATTTTAAAACGTAAACCTAGTTACTCAATGTAATGTATTATATAGGTCGGTACATACTTAAAAACTCTACAACCTAAGATTCATATTTAGGGTTCCGTACCCAAAGGGTGCCAACAGGAGCCTATTACTAAGCCTCCGCTCTCTGTCTGTTTGGCTGTCAGCGGGTTGTTCTCATGAATCGTAATGTATAGAGTTGAAATTTTCTCGAGTCTGTATGTCCATTGCCACTATAATAACAACAAATAATAAAAAATTCAAAATAGCTGCCATGAAAAAAAGTGTTATTTTTTGTACGATGGTATAGAACCGTTTGACCGGTTTTTTTTCAAATCTAAAGCAATATTCGTAATTAATTAATATTTTATGTAATAAATTCTTATTCAATAGTTCGCGTGGTTGAAGTTTCACCGGATATTTTCAAGAAAAAGTTTATAAAAGGGAAAAATTGCTCATCTTAGCTTCTTATAAAATCAGAAGCCTTAAAACCCTAGTCTTTTCATTTGCATTCATAAATACCCGAGTAAAAAGCGCGAAAAAGTGACGAGAGTCTTGTTCCAAATACCGTGAAAGTAGGTAATCAACTCCTGTGCTAACTTTTTCTTTGGAGTGGATTTTTGTTGACTAAGTACCTACCTTTTTGTTTCAAATATGCGGTTTTACTGCTACGACGTAATAAGTATGTTTAGCATGTGTTTCTTAACATAATAACCACTAGCTGATGCCCGCGACTTCGTTCGCGTGGATTTAGGTCTTTAATAATGCTGTAGGAACACTGATTTTTCGGGATAAAAAGCAGCCATGTCACTCTCCAGGTCTTTTTAACTATTCCCAAGCAAAGAATCACGTAATATATAAAATTAATAATTACAATCGAAAAGTTATAATAGCCTACCTATCTAATTATTTCATCAATATTATCGTATTTCGAAGAAGCAGAACAGTTTTTAACAAACTTAATGGAGTTTTCCATTACTTTTTATTATTATGTTGACTTCGTTTGTTATCGTAATCGGTAGCAAATAAACAACATTGAGAGATTTCTAGGAATATTTTGATTATAAGAAGATATTTTCTAAGGACGGCTTGGTTGCCAAGTCGATCTTTTTTGGTTGTGAAATATAAACATAAATAATAAAAGTATTAATCAACATTTGGAAAGAGCAACTGCGGGTGTTCTTCTCAGGAAAATTCCGAACCAATGCAATGGTTCCCATACCAGTGGTATTTGAAGATTCGAAAGCAGTTTATTTGAATAATAATAAAAAATTAAAAGAAAAATAAAACCGACTTTTTATTTCACAATTTTTAGTGGCCCCACTGTACTATAATATGCTATGCTCAGTTAAAACCCTACTGTTTACTAAGCTATTACACTGATCGCGAGCAATTTGCTCTCATCCATTGAGGAGTTCTGTTCTCCATCTCCGAAGATATTCATCAGATATTCACCAAATTTATATGGGACCACCTGCACAGTATACCCTTTCAAACAAAAAAATAATAATTTCCAAATCGGTTCAGGGTCTTTGAGTAATCGGTGAACATACATTAAAACAAAAAGATTCCGACGAATTGAGAACCTCCTCCTTTTTTGAAGTCGGTTAAAAATATAAGTATTCTATTCTACTTACTATTATAATGATACGTTTTTTAGTTGCCTACCTTTTGTTATTTTCATAATTGAAGTAGGTCAGTAAGTACTTTTAATAAGAGCACTCGCGGCAATTTACAAATGAAAATAGTTAAAATTGATTCGAAAACGCTTGCTTTCGATAGTGATGTGCATAAAATTAAAATTCAAGCGCTTCGCGAGTGCTCAACATACCAGCGAATTGTATATTCGATGCGACAAAATGGTTTGGCGACAAAAACAGGACAGAACAAGAGCTTTAGTTAATGTGTATCATATTTCACTTGGCTGCGGGATTTCCAATTCATGCACCGGAATTACATTTGCAAGTACATCTAGCCAAAACCAGTGTAGCTCATGAATGAGATTGAGTATCACGAGATTTTAATACGTATATTCCTAATTTTGTGTTTGAATTACAGACTGAATTAGGTACCTAATAACTATATTAAGTATATTATCATAAAGGTTATAATATTATGTAGGGAGGTATATCTAGAGCTTAACTTAATTTGCATTATATTTAACTTATTTCATTGAACGAATAAAAACTCAAAAAATCGTTTTGGCAGATGATTTTTAATAATACATAAGCATCAGGTACATATATATAAAATTTCAAAATATGTATATCTTTATTGTGAATATTACAATACAATTTGTTTTATTACTTCAACCATCTAAGTATGAATTTAACGTATTTTTTTTACATTTTTTTATAATTAATTAAAAGCGTGTAAAGGAGTACAAAAGAGGTAAAAACAGCACTGATTTTATTTTCTTAATAAAAAAACCTGTTCCTGAAACAATGGATATTGTATTCTCTTGTTAATTATAATACAAAAACATTTGGTACGGAACTATAATAATAAAAGGTTGCTAATAAGTACCTCTAATTTTAATTATAACCACAGGGCATAATATTTGGAAGGAAGGTAATTAATTAGTGAAAAACTTGAATTGTGCCCAAATAGTACAAAATCCATACTAATATTATGAATGTAACGTAATTCTGTTTATCTTTCTGTTTGTTGGCGTTTCACGGCTCAACCGCTAAACTGATCTTGATAATAGGCTCAGTGTACATCATGACAAATTTTTAAGGGACCCTCTTGCAAACTTAGTCAATCGATTAAAAAAACACGAAAATCGGTCCAGAAATCACAAATAAAATAAAAGAAATACGGTTCGAATTGAGAGAACCTTTTAAGGACGTATTTGCACACTTGTATAGATTTTCGGTACGCTTTGTGGCTAAAATATACTAAGTAAATTGGAACTACAGATTGCTAAAAATAAATTGGTCCTTTATCTCCAGAGATCGAGTAATTTTTTGATAAAATCATTAATTTTGATACTATAAGAACGATTTTCCTTCACCTCTTCCACGCAGAATTAACGATTTAGGGTCAAGTTTAGGTACATTTTTCTCAGTTTACGTACGGATTTTATTCTTCTAATAAATATTTTCCGTTAGCACATAATGTGCACCTCAAAATATAGGATTATTATATTAATAATAGTATAAAAATAAATAAAAACATCGTGTATAAATTTTTCACGTATTTTGCTTCAACCGCAAACCTTAATACAGTGCACTAAGGGTTATTTTGATATTGGGCAGGCAATGGTATGATTTCAAAATTATATCAGTCAGCGGCCAGCCGCCTTCGTGGGTGGTCTCTGCGTCGGTTGCTATAATTTTTTGATGTGGAAAAGATCGCTGTACGAACACAAAATAGTTCGACAAAACCCTAACTGATATTTATAGGTACTTATTCCGTGATTGTGCTGATATTTTGGCAAGGTAAGATAATAATGATAATATTATGTACCTATTATCACATTTTATCGTTAGCTGGATTTTTTTCTTGAGCATGATAGTGATCTGATAGTGAACTTCGAAGGCTGCGACAGGAACTTGAAGACTAGAAGAACTAGATGTGTCCAGTTTGGGCTCGTTTTCTTAGTCATGACGAGATCTTACCTCCGGATTTGTGGAGTGACCTGATGGTATACCTCGAAAGTCACTATTGGAACTCGGAGACGAATAGAGCTAGGTGTTTCGAGTTTGGGCTCATTTTCTTAGTCATGATGAGATCTTACCTCCGGATTTGTGGAGTGACCTGATGGTATACCTCGGAAGTCACTATTGGAACTCGGAGACGAATAGAGCTAGGTGTTTCGAGTTTGGGCTCATTTTCTTAGACATGATGAGATCTTACCTCCGGATTTGTGGAGTGACTTGATGGTATACCTTGGAAGTCACTATTGGAACTCGGAGACGAATAGAGCTAGGTGTTTCGAGTTTGGGCTCATTTTCTTAGTCATGATGAGATCTTACCTCCGGATTTGTGGAGTGACCTGATGGTATACCTCGGAAGTCACTATTGGAACTCGGAGACGAATAGAGCTAGGTGTTTCGAGTTTGGGCTCATTTTCTTAGTAATGATGAGATCTTACCTCTGGATTTGTGGAGTGACCTGATGGTATACCTCGGATGTCACTATTGGAACTCGGAGACGAATAGAGCTAGGTGTTTCGAGTTTGGGCTCATTTTCTTAGTCATGATGAGATCTTACCTCCGGATTTGTGGAGTGACCTGATGGTATACCTCGGAAGTCACTATTGGAACTCGGAGACGAATAGAGCTAGGTGTTTCGAGTTTGGGCTTATTTTCTTTGTCATGATGAGATCTTACCTCCGGATTTGTGGAGTGACCTGATGGTATAGCTCGGAAGTCACTATTGGAACTCGGAGACGAATAGAGCTAGGTGTTTCGAGTTTGGGCTCATTTTCTTAGTAATGATGAGATCTTACCTCCGGATTTGTGGAGTGACCTGATGGTATACCTCGGAAGTCACTATTGGAACTCGGAGACGAATAGAGCTAGCTGTTTCGAGTTTGGGCTCATTTTCTTAGTCATGATGAGATCTTACCTCCGGATTTGTGGAGTGACCTGATGGTATACCTCGGAAGTCACTATTGGAACTCGGAGACGAATAGAGCTAGGTGTTTCGAGTTTGGGCTCATTTTCTTAGTCATGATGAGATCTTACCTCCGGATTTGTGGAGTGACCTGATGGTATACCTCGGAAGTCACTATTGGAACTCGGAGACGAATAGAGCTAGGTGTTTCGAGTTTGGGCTTATTTTCTTAGTCATGATGAGATCTTACCTCCGGATTTGTGGAGTGACCTGATGGTATACCTCGGAAGTCACTATTGGAACTCGGAGACGAATAGAGCTAGGTGTTTCGAGTTTGGGCTCATTTTCTTAGTCATGATGAGATCTTACCTCCAGATTTGTGGAGTGACCTGATGGTATACCTCGGAAGTCACTATTGGAACTCGGAGACGAATAGAGCTAGGTGTTTCGAGTTTGGGCTCATTTTCTTAGTCATGATGAGATCTTACCTCCGGATTTGTGAAGTGACCTGATGGTATACCTCGGAAGTCACTATTGGAACTCGGAGACGAATAGAGCTAGCTGTTTCGAGTTCGGGCTCATTTTCTTAGTCATGATGAGATCTTACCTCCAGATTTGTGGAGTGACCTGATGGTATACCTCGGAAGTCACTATTGGAACTCGGAGACGAATAGAGCTAGGTGTTTCGAGTTTGGGCTCATTTTCTTAGTCATGATGAGATCTTACCTCCGGATTTGTGGAGTGACCTGATAGTATACCTTGGAAGCCACTATTGGAACTCGGAGACGAATAGAGCTAGGTTTTTCGAGTTTGAGCTCATTTTCTTAGTCATGATGAGATCTTACCTCCGGATTTGTGGAGTGACCTGATGGTATACCTCGGAAGTCACTATTGGAACTCGGAGACGAATAGAGCTAGGTGTTTCGAGTTTGGGCTCATTTTCTTAGTCATGATGAGATGTTACCTCCGGATTCGTGAAGTGACCTGATGGTATACCTCAGATGTCACTATTGGAACTCGGAGACGAATAAAGCTAGCTGTTTCGAGTTCGGGCTCATTTTCTTAGTCATGATGAGATCTTACCTCTGGATTTGTGGAGTGACCTGATGGTATACCTCGGAAGTCACTATTGGAACTTACAAAACGAGCTCAAACTCATAACATCTAACTCTACTCGACTCAAAAGTCCAATAGTGGCTTTTAAAGTACACCTTTAGAGCACTCCAACAAGTTTCAAGGTATAATCTCGTCATAACTAACAAAACGAGCCCAAACTCGAAACACCTAGCTCTATTCGTCTCCGAGTTCCAATAGTGACTTCCGAGGTATACCATCAGGTCACTCCACAAATCCGGAGGTAAGATCTCATCATGACTAAGAAAATGAGCTCAAACTCGAAAAACCTAGCTCTATTCGTCTCCGAGTTCCAATAGTGGCTTCCGAGGTATACCATCAGGTCACTCCACAAATCCGGAGGTAAGATCTCATCATGACTAATAAAATGAGCCCAAACTCGAAACACCTAGCTCTATTCGTCTCCGAGTTCCAATAGTGACTTTCGAGGTATACCATCAGGTCACTCCACAAATCCGGAGGTAAGATCTCATCATGACTAAGAAAATGAGCCCAAACTCGAAACACCTAGCTCTATTCGTCTCCGAGTTCCAATAGTGACTTCCGAGGTATACCATCAGGTCACTCCACAAATCCGGAGGTAAGATCTCATCATGACTAAGAAAATGAGCCCAAACTCGAAACACCTAGCTCTATTCGTCTCCGAGTTCCAATAGTGACTTCCGAGGTATACCATCAAGTCACTCCACAAATCCGGAGGTAAGATCTCTTCATGACTAAGAAAATGAGCCCAAACTCGAAACACCTAGCTCTATTCGTCTCCGAGTTCCAATAGTGACTTCCGATGATACCATCAGGTCACTCCACAAATCCGGAGGTAAGATCTCATCATGACTAAGAAAATGAGTCCAAACTCGAAACACCTAGCTCTATTCGTCTTCGAGTTCCAATAGTGACTTCCAAAGTATACCATCAGGTCACTCCACAAATCCGGAGGTAAGATCTCATCATGACTAAGAAAATGAGCCCAAACTCGAAACACCTAGCTCTATTCGTCTCCGAGTTCCAAAAGTGACTTCCGAGGTATACCATCAGGTCACTCCACAAATCCGGAGGTAAGATCTCATCATGACTAATAAAATGAGCCCAAACTCGAAACACCTAGCTCTATTCGTCTCCGAGTTCCAATAGTGACTTTCGAGGTATACCATCAGGTCACTCCACAAATCCGGAGGTAAGATCTCATCATGACTAAGAAAATGAGCTCAAACTCGAAACACCTAGCTCTATTCGTCTCCGAGTTCCAATAGTGACTTCCGAGGCATACCATCAGGTCACTCCACAAATCCGGAGGTAAGATCTCATCATGACTAAGAAAGTGAGCCCAAACTCGAAACACCTAGCTCTATTCGTCTCCGAGTTCCAATAGTGACTTCCGAGGTGTACCATCAGGTCACTCCACAAATCCGGAGGTAAGATCTCTTCATGACTAAGAAAATGAGCCCAAACTCGAAACACCTAGCTCTATTCGTCTCCGAGTTCCAATAGTGACTTCCGAGGATACCATCAGGTCACTCCACAAATCCGGAGGTAAGATCTCATCATGACTAAGAAAATGAGTCCAAACTCGAAACACCTAGCTCTATTCGTCTCCGAGTTCCAATAGTGACTTCCGAGGTATACCATCAGGTCACTCCACAAATCCGGAGGTAAGATCTCATCATGACTAAGAAAATGAGCCCAAACTCGAAACACCTAGCTCTATTCGTCTCCGAGTTCCAATAGTGACTTCCAAGGTATACCATCAGGTCACTCCACAAATCCGGAGGTAAGATCTCATCATGACTAAGAAAATGAGCCCAAACTCGAAACACCTAGCTCTATTCGTCTCCGAGTTCCAATAGTGACTTCCGAGGTGTACCATCAGGTCACTCCACAAATCCGGAGGTAAGATCTCATCATGACTAAGAAAATGAGCCCAAACTCGAAACACCTAGCTCTATTCGTCTCCGAGTTCCAATAGTGACTTCCGAGGTGTACCATCAGGTCACTCCACAAATCCGGAGGTAAGATCTCATCATGACTAAGAAAATGAGCCCAAACTCGAAACACCTAGCTCTATTCGTCTCCGAGTTCCAATAGTGACTTCCGAGGTGTACCATCAGGTCACTCCACAAATCCGGAGGTAAGATCTCTTCATGACTAAGAAAATGAGCCCAAACTCGAAACACCTAGCTCTATTCGTCTCCGAGTTCCAATAGTGACTTCCGAGGATACCATCAGGTCACTCCACAAATCCGGAGGTAAGATCTCATCATGACTAAGAAAATGAGCCCAAACTCGAAACACCTAGCTCTATTCGTCTCCGAGTTCCAATAGTGACTTCCGAGGTGTACCATCAGGTCACTCCACAAATCCGGAGGTAAGATCTCTTCATGACTAAGAAAATCAGCCCAAACTCGAAACACCTAGCTCTATTCGTCTCCGAGTTCCAATAGTGACTTCCGAGGATACCATCAGGTCACTCCACAAATCCGGAGGTAAGATCTCATCATGACTAAGAAAATGAGTCCAAACTCGAAACACCTAGCTCTATTCGTCTCCGAGTTCCAATAGTGACTTCCAAAGTATACCATCAGGTCACTCCACAAATCCGGAGGTAAGATCTCATCATGACTAAGAAAATGAGCCCAAACTCGAAACACCTAGCTCTATTCGTCTCCGAGTTCCAATAGTGACTTCCGAGGTATACCATCAGGTCACTCCACAAATCCGGAGGTAAGATCTCATCATGACTAAGAAAATGAGCCCAAACTCGAAACACCTAGCTCTATTCGTCTCCGAGTTCCAATAGTGACTTTCGAGGTATACCATCAGGTCACTCCACAAATCCGGAGGTAAGATCTCATCATGACTAAGAAAATGAGTCCAAACTCGAAACACCTAGCTCTATTCGTCTCCGAGTTCCAATAGTGACTTCCAAAGTATACCATCAGGTCACTCCACAAATCCGGAGGTAAGATCTCATCATGACTAAGAAAATGAGCCCAAACTCGAAACACCTAGCTCTATTCGTCTCCGAGTTCCAATAGTGACTTCCGAGGTGTACCATCAGGTCACTCCACAAATCCGGAGGTAAGATCTCATCATGACTAAGAAAATGAGCCCAAACTCGAAACACCTAGCTCTATTCGTCTCCGAGTTCCAATAGTGACTTTCGAGGTATACCATCAGGTCACTCCACAAATCCGGAGGTAAGATCTCATCATGACTAAGAAAATGAGCCCAAACTCGAAACACCTAGCTCTATTCGTCTCCGAGTTCCAATAGTGACTTCCGAGGTATACCATCAGGTCACTCCACAAATCCGGAGGTAAGATCTCATCATGACTAAGAAAATGAGCCCAAACTCGAAACACCTAGCTCTATTCGTCTCCGAGTTCCAATAGTGACTTCCGAGGTATACCATCAGGTCACTCCACAAATCCGGAGGTAAGATCTCATCATGACTAAGAAAATGAGCCCAAACTCGAAACACCTAGCTCTATTCGTCTCTGAGTTCCAGTAGTAGGTTCCAAAGTATGCAATTTCATCAAGTCGGGAGGTAATGTAATGCTATCCTTCTCAGATTATTTTAGTCATAGTAGGAGCTCATAATTTCATAAGCATGGAAATGTTGTTCATTGCCAAGAAGTCATGGTGAAATATTTCATCATCAGACCCTTAGTCTGTAGGCACTGTTCTACTTACTGTATTATTGTCAAGATACATATTTAAAAAAAAAACTGTTAAAAAAAAATAGATGACCAAATATAAAATAAAATAAAAATATAAAAGTATCAAAATCAAGTCGATTCACTCATTTTGACGCAGCTGTGTGCGTGTGGGCAGTGTACTTATGTAGTAGTGCAATTTTGATACCTATTCATTTTGCAAAGACGTCCTTAAAAAGAAGTCAGCTAAAATCCGTGGGTACTCTTTGTTTTTCCTGGATGAAAAATATCTTATGTCTGTTCCCAGGATGTAAGCTATCGCTGAGTCAAATTTCCTCAAAAGCGGTTCAACGATTGAGCCATGAAAATGTAACAAATAGACAGACAAACAGAGTAACTTTCGCAATTATAATATTAATGGATGATCTCTTTGATCGATTTCTACCAGGTGGGTTTAGTATTTTGAATTTTTCAATCCCGTGGGATCTCTTTGATTTTCCGAGACAAGAAGTAGCCTGTTCATCCCTAAGATGCTATGTATCAAACGTCAAAATCTTTTAATCGAATGGACCGTGAAAAGCTGGTAGATATTGAAGACAAACGTGACTAAAATCCAAAATCTCGACTTTTAATAGCCATTTACTGCCTGCATTAAGCAGTAAACGACAAAATATAAAGTGACCCTAGGAAAGGAGCTGTTTTTCCTCGCAAAATCACAGTTAATGTAGTTGTAACTCATACGTGGGCGGTCCCAAAATGAATTGGCCTGATATAGTTCTAAGCAACATATCGATACATGTTATGTTACATCGGACAGTACGTTTATCGTGTTACTTTATATACTAACATGCATCGACATGAAAAGCGTAGTCTCAGCTCAGCAGTGGTTTGAACATCAAGATTCGCGTGTTTTTTGGAAATGTCGAAAACCGAATATCGAAGCGTCACAAGTTTCTGTTTAAAGAAGACTTATCTCCCGCCCAAATAAAAGAATGATTAGATGATGTGTACAAGGAGTCTTTCCCCTCGTATAGCACAGTAAAAAACTGGGTGAAAGAGTTTCGCTTCGGGAGAGAAACGGTCGAAGACTTCGGCCATGACGGTCGACCGGTTGAAGTGCTCTCTCCTGAAACTATTGCTGTAATCGAAGAGGAGGTTTTAATTGACCGACGTTTGAAGATTAGAGTAATTGCAGCTAGACTTAGGCTCTCTAAAAGTACCATCCATCGTGCAATCCATGACCATCTTCGTATGAAAAAAGTTAGTGCAAGATGAGTTCGAAAACTTCTTTCAGCTGTCCAAAGACAGGAGCGAGTGCGCTGTGCAGCCGAGTTTTTAGGTCTTTGTGACGAAAACCAAAGAATGTAATCGAGCGGCTAGTTACTGGTGATGAAACTATGGTCTTATATCATGATCCAGAAAGCAAGCGCGAGTCAATGGAATGGTGTTACAAGGGTGAAAAGCCATCTAGTAAGGCAAAGGTGCAAAAATCCAACAAAAATGTCTTGTGTACAATCTATTGGGATTCTCAAGGGATTTTGATGGTAGAATTTAAAAAACGTAATATAATCGTAAACGGCGAATATTATGCTTCATTACTATATAAACTGCGAGACACGATTAAGGAGAAGCGCAGAGGCAAGTTGTCTTAAAGCGTCCTGTTGCTCCACGACAACGCACCCGTTCACACTGCCGGTGTTCCGAAGGCTGCAGTTTGTGAATGCGGGTTCACGGAACTGGAACATCCACCGTATAGTCCAGGCCTGGCCCCATCAGACTATTATTTGTTCCCAAATTTAAAGCGGGGCTTAAGAGGAAGGAAATTTTCAAACGATGAAGAGTTGCAGGCGGCCGATTTTAGTCATTTTGAAGACAAAGATTGAAGTCACTTTTATGAAGGTTTAGAGGTGTTAATTTTCAGATTTCAAAAGTGTGTTTATATTAGTGGAGATTACATATAAAAATAAAATTGGTTTCATTTCATTTTGTTGACTATTTCATAGCTAGGCCAATTCATTATGGGACCGCCTAGGTAAATGTAAATTTTTGTATACTTAATACTATTTTTATTTTTAACTAGCTGACGCCCGCGACTTCGTCCGCGTGGATTTAGGTTTTTCGAAATCCCGTGGGAACTCTTTGATTTTCCGGGATAAAAAGTAGCCTATGTGCTAATACAGGATATTATCTATCTCCATTCTGAATTTCAGCCAAATCCGTCCAGTAGTTTTTGCGTGAAGGAGTAACAAACATACACACACACACACACACACACACACACATACAAACTTTCGTCTTTATAATATTAGTGTGATGTGCGATTTACAATATTAATATGAATTAAGTATAAAGTATATATAATTTGTTTTGTCGCTGCTTAAACAATAGTGACTGATATATGGCCCAATAAAGTCAAGATGTGAAGAATGGCTGCCATCCTATTAACGTCACGAACAGAACAATTCGCCCTTTGTCGAACGCTGTCCTGTACTGGCAGCAATTTGTTGTCTATATTGTTATGTTGGAATCGAAAGTATAGCCCATATACTCGAATAAAAGAGCAATCTGAATCTCCTGGGAGCAAAATGTTATAGACATTGTTATAGACTATTTTCTCTCTTTACTTTTCCTATTTAATAAATAACAAATAAAAAATAAATAGAAGTTTAGTTCAAATAGCAAAGACTCATTAAAGAAATCACGCTCATTATTTATTATAATCTACTAGCTGATGCCCGCGACTTCGTTCGCGTGGATGTAGGTTTTTTTTAAAAATCCCGTGGGAACTCTTTGATTTTCCGGGATAAAAAGTAGCCTATGTGCTAATCCAGGGTATAATCTATCTCCATTTTAAATTTCAGCCCAATCCGTCCAGTAGTTTTTGCGTGAAGGAGTAACAAACATACACACACACACACACACACACACACACACACACACACACACACACACACACACACATACAAACTTTCTCCTTTATAATATTAGTGTGAAGTATTTAATACTAACTTAAATTAAACTTTTGTAAACCACTATACCTATTGCATGATTGAAAACTTGCAGCAATCGTTCAGGTAACAGCAGCCGAGCTTGCTGGCTATCATGCTCACGAATGTGTTGACATCGGCCCATATTTATAGAAGATTTTTACAATCTCACCAAAGTGATGGTGCAATTTAAGATGAATCGAGCTAAATTGGAAGGGTTATGGCAGTTTGTGTTTTAAACCATAGCCAAAATTGGTTTTTACCTGATATCCTATCAGACCTCTTAACGCTCAATGCCATGGCTTTGTCGGTGGAGGGTAACTAACCATAGAAGCCCATGCCGGGAATCAAACCCAAAACCTCCTGGTCATAGGACCACCGCGCTCACTACTACACCAAGAAGGTCGATAAAAGATGATCTTACAAAACGAGAAGCACAAGAGTCAGGAAGGCGCACGTAACGCAGTTTTTAACCCCCGACCCAAAAAGAGGGGTGTTATAAGTTTGACGTGTGTATCTGTGTATCTGTCTGTGGCATCGTAGCGCCTAAACGAATGAACCGATTTTAATTTAGTTTTTTTTGTTTGAAAGGTGGCTTGATCGGGAGTGTTCTTAGCTATAATCCAAAAAAATTGGTTCAGCCGTTTAAAAGTTATCAGCTCTTTTCTAGTTACTCTAACCTTCACTCTTCGGGGGTGTTATAAATTTTTAATTTACACTTGTAAATAATGAAAATGGCTACATTATTATGATAGGCAATCAATTTAAAGACCCGCGAAGAATTAATTACTGTGCGAGTATAACATTAAAATTTACGCCCTCCCTTTTAATTAAGACATAACTGCTTACAACATTAATAACTCCATAAAATTGTTTTGGATTTGTCCCTTTATTTAACAGTAGACGTAGGAATTATTTTATTTTCAGAGAAAAGAAGCAAGCCGACAAAATACGTACGTCTCCGGGAGATAAGCTATCTCAGTAGCATATTTCGTCAAAATCGGTTAAACAGAGGGAATGTGAATACTAAACGGAGTCCATTCCCACTTACTCCGACTTTCCGAAGTATACCCGTTCCGATTACCGATAGTGTTGAGCTTCTAGGAATCAACATTTCGTCCAATCTCAACTTTGGACAATGCATCGAATCCAAGGCAAAAACAGCTGGCAAGAAACTTGGCATCCTCAACAAAGTCAAGCGGTACTTCACGCCGGAACAGCTTCTCACCCTGTACCAAGCTCAAGTTCGATCGTGCATGGAGTACTGCAGCCATTTATGGGATGGCTCTGCCAAGTACCAGCTCGAAGCATTGGATTCGGTGGATCGCCGAGCTAGAAGACTCATTGGTGACGAAGCACTGATGAAAACTAAACTCCAAAGTTTGGAACATCGGCGTAAAGTTGCCAGTCTATCGGTATTCTACAGGATATATTTCGGAGAGTGTGCACAAGAACTCTTTGACCTGGTTCCTCCTTCACCTTTCTACCATCGTACTGCCAGGCATCGTCAAGGTCTGCATCCGTACGTAGTCGAAATTCCTCGAACACGTACGAAACGATTTGCTTCCTCTTTCCTAATTCGAACCGCTAGGATATGGAACGCCCTTCCGGCGTCAGTTTTCCCTTCCACCTATAATATGGGTACCTTCAAGTCAAGAGTGAATAGGCAACTTCTAGGCAAGCGCGCTCCATCTTAGGCTGCATCATCACTTGCTAGCAGGTCTGATTGCAGCCAAGCGCTAGTCTATATAATTTAAAAAAAAAAAAAAAAAAAAAAAAAAAAATAGATACTCGCATCGTTTATCATAATTAAAATGGATTTAATATAATAATTATATTACTAATTATTAGTATAGGCATTGTTCTTTTGTGAATAAAACTTTATTTCATAGATACTCAGGCAGCTGCTTTTTTATTTTACTTCCCAGCTTTACCCTCTTTATCTATGACGTTTGAGTTTATTTACCTTGAAAATGGACCACAGCCTTCCGTCGCGAATGTTTCCCTGGCACTGAAGATGGCGGAAAGTAATGAGTGATCGCGGCGGACGGGCACGGGGGAAAGGGATTGAGTAGATATCTGCTAGTCCGTATTTACCCCGTGTCCGCAATTCCCCCATCGTCCCCTACTTTCCTAATTTTCAGTCTTCTTATAAGTTCTCTATTGTAAAACCTTTTTTTAACAGACTCACCGACTCACCTATATTTACTTACATGCCAGAGGAGGATGTTGTGACTTGTGTAAAGTAAGGTTTATTTACAAACTTGGTAGCCTACTGAAAAATACAGTCCGATTAGTCACTGAAACTTAATGTCACAGCCAGTAGCTTCACGTTTAAAAATCCCACACCACCTCTTTGTCATATTTTGCGGAGAAAAAGACGTATTCTCTTTTATTCATTTTGTCGCTTGCTCTTACCTAGATTGCTATGAGGATTGTATATGGTAGATTAGTAATTAATTGTAATTACCTAATATTCACATCATAATTCGTTTAATGAGTTTAGTTGATTGATGTTTGACTCAATTCGATGTATGAAAAGAAAGTCATTTTCAAAAAATTTGTATAGAGATGGGTGTTTGACGTGTGTGGGTGTGTGTGTAGTGCTTTTAGTGTAGTTCCTGCATTTGAATAATTAGGAATTGCGATAGCAATCTCACTCTAATTAAATAATTTATTATTATTGCCGTTAGATTAAATCTCTCAATAAGCCTCTACGTGTCGGACCCATGTCCTCGTGCAAGATCCGAGAGGACATGTAAAATAATATTTGAATAATGCCTGCTTCTGGAACAATGTTATTAGGACCTAATTGAGACAACTGTGAGGACAATGGAAATAATATATCCTAGAAAATCCTGCAGAATATAACAAGAGTTTATTATTTGCGACCATTAAAAAAATACCAACATTAGTTTTTTATGAGTTTACTCTGAAAATGAGACTGTATGCATAGTGTGCAGCATTTTCATTTCTTTGTTTCTACGAATTATGAATTGTTCGTGTTCTATTTGTTTTTTATTGGGTACCGAATGTTCTCGTGTTTAACCTACTGTAGTAATAGACAAATATTACGATTAGATACTTCGGAAATAATACATATTATAGGTAAGTATACAGAAAATGTTGGACCGATGACCTGAAAAAGGTGGCGGGGAGCGGGTGGATGAGGAAGGCGGAGGACCGTGTTTGGTGGCGCCCTCTTGGAAAGGCCTATGTCCAGCAGTGGACGCTTACAGGCTGATGGAATGGAATGGAATACAGCAAATTAGCTTTTTGTCGGAATTTTTCATTTCGAGTACGAGCCTTACGGATAAAAGAATAGAATATGTACCTAACTACATAGAAAAATCGATCACGAAGATATTTCCAACGCGCTATGCGATTGAATACAATGCTGTGCAAAAAATCAACGAAACACAATTCAATTGAATGCAATACCTTGCAAGTACAGCACAATTTACTATATTAGTACAACTATAAAATATAATCATTGCTTTTATTATCAAAATATATAAAATGAAACTGACTGACTGACTGAGTGATCTCACCTCACAGCTCAAACTACTGTATAGATTGAGCTGAAATTTGGCATGCAGATAGCTATTAAGTATGACGTAGACATCCGCTAAGAAAGGACTTTTGAAAATTTAACCCCTAAGATAGTAAAATAGGGGTTTAAATTTGTGTAGTCCACGCGGACAAAGTCGTGAGCATGAGCTTGTGCGTTATAAGCCTCGAAACGAGCAGCTTTCACTTATAGTAAACTGCGGCTGTTTAAATCGTCTGCTCGTTTGTATTAAAAAAAAATACAAAATATTTTTATTCAATTAAACTTTTACAAGTAGGTACTTTTGAATCGTCAAATGCATCTACCACAAGTTCGGAATACCTTTCCTACCGAGAAGGTACTTCTCGACAGGAAAGCAAGAAACTCGGCGATTGCTCACTTCTAAGATTTGGTATACTATGTGAGTCCATGTATAAAAGTAATTGAAGTCCCACTGCCTCGTTGGTCTAGTGGTTGGCATGTTCGACAGCAGATTACGAGGTTCGATTTCCGGATTAGGCCAAAAATGGATTGAATTTTTCTGTAAATAAATTCTCTGTACCAATTGGGCCAGAGTTAGGAAGATGGCGGAGTTGCAATCCCGTGCCTCGGTGAGCACGTAAAGCCGTCGGTCCTGCGCCTGATTTCTCTCCGGTCGTGTCGGATTTCTGTTCCATCGGGCTTTGAGAGTGAGGGAATAGAGAGTGCACCTGTGTCTGCGAACACACTTGTGCACCATAATATCTCCCGCGGAGTTGGCTACTCTCTATGGAGATTATCCGCCTTGACCGAAATTCGTAGGGAGGACATTATAGTTTGAACTTAAGCTTTTGTGAGGTTTTAATGGTTTTAATAAATTGATGGCTTGGCATTGTCGCGTGGCATTAAGGCCTAGGCACCGTTGCCACTTAAGCAACGGCGGCTGGCTCAAGCAAATACCTAGCTTAAAGTGAACTAAATCATGCGAAACATGGTTGCAGGCAAACATAGTTGTAAAATAAATAACTAAGTAAGCCTTTCATGCAAATAGCTCGTTGGCTTAGCTATACGAGCACGTACTCGCAGGCCTGAATTACGCGCCGACGACACATCACGCTTGTTATAACAGCCAATTTTCACGCACGCCGCATTCACCGCTTTGCTGATGAAATGTTTGACACAGATTGACGTACATGACAACGGTTATTTGACATGTGAACTGCTTAAATATACCTACAACGTGCGAGTTCTGTCAATAGTATAGAGTGAGAACCAGCGAGGGCCGGTCATTCGTTATTTTATAAAAGCTGAAAGATTCTCTGCGTATTTTCCCATAATATAACCTACTAAAGGGGTGGAATTTGGAAAAATCCTTACTTAGTTGATACCTAGAGTACAAATTCAAATTTAAAATTATAAATTCCAAATTACAAAGAACAAACCTTCCAAACATGTCTCTAGAACAGGTTTAGTCAGTCAGTCTCAGTCAGTCAGTCAGGACTTTGAATTTTATGTAATAAACAGATGGGTAAATAAAAGATGTTCTTTCAAAATTTTGAATCTACCTACGAGTATAAAAATACGTACACATAAAGAGGTATTATAAGTATTTATAAAAGTAAAATAAATTAACTAAAATATTGTTTTATGTACTTACTTATACTTTATTAAATATTTCCGTAATATATAGGTCAAATAATTTAATTTTGCATAATACGACACCGCTTATTAATTAACCAACACAGAAACCTTAATTAAAATATGTTGTACCTACTCACTCGAGATTTTCACGGGATTTAGCTTATTGTGCTGAAATACGAGTAAAATGCCCTGTCTTATAATATTGAATCTGATTTTGGTTTCTATGAAATAGTAATAGTAGGTAATTATACCTACTTTGGCATTTGATGCCAATATTTTAATTTAAATTTGATCCATGCTAATATTTTAAATGCTAGAGCCTGTCTGTCTGTCTGTTAGATTTTCATAGCTTCACAGATACACAAGCTCAAAGATTTGATACTAACAAACTACAGACACAGATGTTAATTTTTAGAACGTGTTCAGAAAATTTCATTGATTTCGATTCATTCAAATTCAAATGAGAACCAACCTATGTTCTTATGGAACGCGTTATTGATACTGAACTGTTAAACCCATGAATTTAACTATTCTTATATTCGAGTTGAATATAAAAGGATCTGCGAGCCAACCCAATAAATCTCTACCATGTACAAAAAGAAGGGGTCATTATGACAAAGACGATTGTAACTTTCGACGAAGAGAAAGATCGTGCGAATGTGTTAGCTATACATTTTCCCAAGAAGATCCGTATCTTTGTTAGCTGTATTTTCACCAAAGATTTTGTCCAAAGTACTTACATAACGAAAAACCAGTCAAGTGCGAGTCGGACTAGTACACGAAGGGTTCCATATTCCATACCATCGTACAAAAAATAACAATTTTTAATTATTTTTTGTGATATAAGGACAAATACACGGTTTTCCGATTTTTCCCTTTACTTGTGTTATAAGACCTACCTACCAGCTTTTCATGATTCTAGGTCAACGCGAAGTACCCTATAGGTTTCTTGATAAATACTAAAGACAGATAGACAACAAAGTGATCCTATAAGAGTTCCTTTTCACTTTTGAGGTACGGGACCCTGAAAATATACTGCCCAGAAAATTGACGGACTGTAATTACTCACTTGGAAAGCTTGGGACCGGAAACGATTTTCCCGAAGTTGTGACCTTATTTTTTAAAGAAATAGGTAACGACTTTGTCCATAAACCTACTCAGTGGGTTGAAAAAGACTCGAGACTTTAATGTTTATCAAATAGGTATTCCAATTAGTGGTTTCCTGTCAAAGTTATATATCAAATTAACTTGTTTCATCTTATTAACCGTTACCAAGTATTACGATTATCTAAAAATCGAAAAATCTAGATCAATGATATCACACTAATATTATAAAGGAGAAAGTTTGTATGTGTGTGTGTGTGTGTGTGTGTGTGTGTGTGTGTGTGTGTGTGTGTGTGTGTGTGTGTATGTTTGTTACTCCTTCACGCAAAAACTACTGGACGGATTGGGCTGAAATTTAGAATGGAGATAGATTATACCCTGAATTAGCACATAGGCTACTTTTTATCCCGGAAAATCAAAGAGTTCCCACGGGAATTTTAAAAACCTACATCCACGCGAACGAAGTCGCGGGTATCAGCTAGTATTTTATTAAAAACAATACAAAGCTGTCTCCAGTTTGATTGGTTAATGTTCAAACAACGTTTTTATGGAGAGCACATTAGAGAAACTTCTCTTAAGATTCGTAGCTGTGCAGAAGAAATTATTTCGGACTTCAAAAGTCTTAGAGCCACAGCAATGTTGTTATAACCAACCATCGATTGATACGCGGCTGGGCATTGCTTTTATTAATTTTAATCAGGAAATAGAGGAAAAATTTAATCGACATTAATAAGGGCTTCAATAAGATTAAATTAAATTATATTCAAACAATATACGAGTAATATTATTATCCAATCGCTGCGTAGAATAGATATTATTACGGCAGGATAGAATTTACGACCCAAAGATAGGAAGGTTAACGAGGTGGAGGAATTCGTCGTTAATGCCGTCATAAACTGCGATAATGATGCCTCATACAATATGACTATAGTATATGGACATTGTAATAATATAAGGGCCTAAGTGAAACTGCTAGTGTAAAAAGTTTGTGTTTATAAACCCATCCTCTCGTGGAAAAAATCAGACCTTATTTGCAAAATAACCTAAATCTTTGCAAAATTTCAGCTTTCTAGATTTGTCTAGCCCAAGGGTTTGAGCTGGGTGTTGCGTTGAAGCTAATCACTTAGTTACTAAGTGAGTCATGATTTTTCTTTTTAATATTTATTGAACTGGAAACACACACTAGGTACAAGTATATTTCCTATACATGCTTGTTAAGTGACACCTTTGGACACCTTGTTGATTACTTTATTAGCAAAACACGAATAATTATCTCAACTAACTTTTGTTTTTGTTGATAAAATCATTAAAGATCTACCTCTGCTTCGGCCCGGCTCGAAAATCTTTCTTAGTTTAGTACGCAGCACCACACAAATCCCAAAACCACTCGACGCACGCTTGGGATTTGTGTGGTGCTGCGTAGTGGTGGTGCGTATGGCTGGCGTGGTGGCTGTCTTTTTCTGCATGTTTATCAGTTTGCATGTCGCATGCTGCATGTTGCACCATACAGATTTGTTTGGTTTAGCGGATTATAGCAAATTAAGCTTTTGGTTCCATATAGTTGCAGGTTTTGAATTCGGCTCTATTTGGAAATACGCTTTCTTAGCTTTGTTAAGAGTTTAATACTCTTTGTTGCCTATTCGTATCGCTCACAGAACGAATATCAAGAAGCGGCGGTGGCGTGGTCGAGGTAGCGTGCAGTGTTCAAGTTGTAATTATTTATAACTGCACTCTCTGAAAAGAATCACAGTGGCGTCAAGGAGGAGATGCAAGTATTACTGTTTTGTATTCAGACAACGATCAAATGTTGAAAGAATCAAATACCTACATTAAATTGTACATATATAGGGGATATTTTCAACAAAAAAAAGGCCGTGACTCGCCGTACCTACTTAACAGGGCTCTCTCCGTCACTCGTTTCATACAATCGTAGTTCCAATTTCATTTGAATATTAAGCCACCAAAGTCCATGAAATTTTGCAGACATATTGTAGAAACTAATATCTGTGTCTGTGGTGTTTTAGATTTTTCTAAAAATATGTAGTTTTAAAATTACAGGGGCTCAAAGATTTGTATGAAAGTTTTTAAGACCGCGTAACTTTGAAACCGAATATTTTAACAGAAATCTGGAAAACCACAGACATAGATATTAGTTTCTAGAAGATGTCTGCAAAATTTCATGGACTTTGGTTGCTTAATATTCAAATGAAATTGGAACTACGATTGCATGAAACGAGTGACGGAGAGAGCCCTCTTAACCGCGCTTACGTCTGTGCTTACGTCTCGACTGTATATAATATGCTGTATAGTGAGAAATATGCCCTATAATATTCACGCTTGCATTATATATTTCAAGTATATTTGTATTAACCGGTACAATACCACAGATTGCTGTTCTTGTGTCTGTATTGTTTTCAGAATAGAATGGTAATCTCGATCGAACTAGCTAAATTTTGAAAGGCTATGTTTTGAGACATTACACGCCCGACTGGTTGGCAACAATTGCTAGTTCAAAAGCGATATTAATGGGTTTAAGGGGTGTTGGCCTTGCGGTGCCATGGCAAATTAGTTGGGAAACTCTTCATTCATTATGGCAAAGTTTTGCGGTCCAACTATCAGAGTTGTTGACTAACGCAAGTCTCTCCGGTTGGTTGTAATTAAACGCTACATCAATCTAAGTCAAGTTATTATTTATCAACTTACAAATTACAGCTATAAATTATAGGCTAGGTATAATTTCTGACATAATAATTTAGGTATTACAAGTGTAAATTAAAAATTTATAACACCCCCGACGATCCAAAGTATTTGAGTTTTCCAAAACATCATTTTCAAATAAATAATTATGTATTTAGGCAACGTCCATCTTGACAGCTTGACATTTGTCTATTGACATAATATTAAGAACCTAACGGTTATCTAACCTTCTTTTCTACAACAAAACTAGAAAAGAGCTGATAACTCTTAAACGGCTGAACCAATTTTTTTGGATTATAGCTAAGAACACTCTCGATCAAGCCACCTTTCAAACAAAAAAAACTAAATTAAAATCGGTTCATTCGTTTAGGCGCTACGATGCCACAGACAGATACACAGATACACAGATACACACGTCAAACTTATAACACCCCTCTTTTTGGGTCGGGGGTTAAAAAGAAAGGATTACTATTAAAGGACACGCGTAGGGGAAAATTTTCTGAGAATTTAAGTAGGTAGGTTCAAATTATAATTAATACGAGTATTCTGTTATCATCAACTGAATTATTTATAGAAATACTTATTAATATATACTTATTATACTATACTTAACTTATTATTTGAATAATTAAAACTATAAGAAAATCAGACAAGTAGATAAATATAGTATGTATATAAATTCTGATGATGGCCGGTGAGGAGAACTTTTTATGTGAAACTAGTTAATGCTCGCGACTTCGTCCACATGGTTTTACGTTTTCAAAATCTCGTGCAGTTTATCTGATTTTTCAGGATAAAAAGTATAGCCTATATCACTTTCCAGATCGCTAACTACATTATATTCATGCAAAAAACCAAGCTGATCTGTTGCTCCGTTTCAGCGTGATTGAAAGACAAACTAGTAAACCAACAAAAAACACACTTTCGCATTTATAATACGGGTAGGGAGTGATTATTTTTCCACTAAGTAGGTATAAGGTACGGAAATCTAAAGACCCTTTTCAAGATTTTTTTAAACGAGTTAGGTAAAAATGCCTTTACAAGCTATACAAGTACCTACCCAAGTTCTATGACAACTTTTTTTTTGCTCTCTCGTCTGGCTTTACAAAGATTAACCAATGTCAAGTTTGTAGTTATTTGTAACAAGTTAGTTAACTATACAAGTATTGACCCCGTCTGTGCCGGCGCTCGCCGACACACGCACGGCACCCCCTAGAGCGCTTTCCAGTCAATTTAACAAAAAAAAAACCCTCCATAAAGTCAGAGCACGCCCGCCAGCTAACACCAACACAGACGAAGTCCGACTACTTTTTAATATAGTAACAGTAGCATCGTCTCCAATAAAGAAAAAAAATAAACAAAAATTTTAGTTAAATTTTATTCAATCGTTACGTAAAGCTAATAGAACTACAAGTGCTAGCCAAGTCATACTTAACCAGGAATTTGTCGGTTTAAGTAATGCGACTTGGCCTTACTCCAACTTTGGAAGTGCGGGGAACCGTTTGCGTTATTGAGACGATATCAAAATGTCGCAATGTAGATGCTCATGGGTATCATCCAATTAGGTAGAACCGAAATAGTAGAATAGAAAAAACTACGTAGGAGATTGTTGGGCGGAACATAGTTTTTTCACCAGTTGTTCTTGACACAATATTGTAACTGAGTTGGATACCTACTTCCATGTGATTGTTGAATACAACAAGATTCAATTTAAGTAAAATACTACTTAGTATTACATTACTATTTTAATTTAAATAAAATAATAAATGCTTAATCACTAGGCCACCACTATTTACGCAATGTTAAAGATACACAGTGTTAAATTAATTCTTGTCTGTATTAACCGAACATGACGAACGATTGCATATTTTAATTTTGAAACGTTCCTGTTGTGTTCATTAAAACTTGAATGAATTAGAGCTTGAGTTTATCCTCCACAAAGAGATTTTGTATAAGTAAAACAAACAGACCCTCTGTTAAGAGTTTCCATTAACCACTTTCATAACGACTTTGTTTGTTTACAAAGATTTTCATAATTGCGTTTTAGATTTGAATTTGTCAAATTTTACATGGGAATATTACATTTACATCGACTGCTCACTATTGTGTCGAGTCCAAACATATTTTCATATATTATGAAGTGTAGAGTATGAGCCTAAAGAGCTATATTATAAAGAAAAAAAAACGGGTATGTACGATCAATACGATGATTTTGAAATATCGATATTTCGACCCAGATGCATGGGCCGTGGTCACAACGATATACCTACTGTAGTGCGAGAGATGAAGTTCGAGCTGTCATGGGCAGTATTGAATATTATATTTATATTATATAATATTTTTTTAAGGTTTTTAGTTTTAGGTTCATTGTTTACATGCCTGTATTGATTATATATATAACACATTATTAAAATATACTTACCCAGAAATCATAAGTCTAAAAATACCTTACAGAAATACCTCCACCCTTTCACAGGGGACAACGATAGAAGACACAAATCTGTTAAACACAGAAAATGCTCTCGGTGCCGCGGGGAAATTCCGATAAGAAAATACCTTCGAAATAAATGTGAATAAATAGGGCTTGCGAGATTAAAAGCGGGCCTCGTTGATATATAGCAGCGGCATTCTTGGGATCTGCGCAAAAGCGAATGAACGACTAAGAAAAAGGAACAATGACATGTAGGTTTGTTATTCTAGGTCAACTGTTTACGATTTTGATCCCTCTTTAGGAACTCACATACTTAAAGGACATTCACATGCTATACGGTTGTGTGAGAAGTTTTATCTTTTAAGTAGTTTGTCTGCAAAATCTCGCAACTTAGTAATAAATTAAAGTTTGATAGCTTTATAGCAGTTGTTATTACTATGTAAAGAAGCGACACTCAGTCCCCTGCCAATTTATCGTTACCTTTAACGCACTTAATGGTAGTAGCAGTACTGGCACTGCCTTAACTCGATTTTCACCTTCTTCTTAACGACAAACGAGAAGCACAGATTGTCCCGCTCAATTGGCTTCGGTCAGACCTCAGTTCTATCATGTGCGGATAGGCTAGTGTTCTGGTAGTAGTAATAGGTATAATAGTAATAGTAGGGCTTAGGCGTGCCAGTGTGAACATTGCAATCACCTTTTACTGGCAGACCCCCTCATTATTGGCTAGAATTTACAACCGCAACAAGAAGAAGCCTTGAAGCAATACATCCAATTGTGATTATTGCAATAGATGCGATATATTAGCAGACGCTGAGTTTCTTGCTGGTTCTTCTCGGAAGAAAGTGCATTCCGAACGAGTGCAGTACTGGATTCTCTTGACAATTATTGCAAAGCACTTGTAAGATATTATTTGAATAAAAATCTTTGTAGGTACGGTATCTATTAGCCCCCTGAATTAAGCGAGATAAAAATAAACTTGTCATTGTTAATTCTTATACGAGGACATAAACCTGAAATTAAAAACAACCTAGTTTCTTTCCTATGAAAACTATAGAGTTGTAAGTAGTTACAGTTAGTAAATATTTTGTTTTGTTAGCTTTAGTTGATTTGTAGTTTTGAACACTTCTAACTTTAATTAGTTTTGTATGGATATCTGCGTAGCTAGGTATTATAATTGTAGATCCAAACTTTATAATTTATTATTTAACGATAGGTATTATTGTCATAAGGAATTGAATTATTAGTGATTGTAATTATTGTAATTTCACGCTGTCACGTATTATGTTTTACTTAGAATGGCAAAGAACTTATAATAAAATTAATATACCTACCTATAAAATTCTGATTATAAGACTTTTTTATGAGAAAAGTTCAGGAAAGTATCTAATAGAATAGTCCTGAATATTTGAATAGGTTAAGAAAATGTCCTCTTAATTATTTGACTGATTGTTTTCATTATTCAAATTAAATTACCCACTGTGCTCCCTTATAAAAACTTAACTAATGACTGAACAATTTTCATGAAGTAAAATAAAATGATCTCAAGACAATCTACTTTTTTTCAATTTAGTCAGTACTCGTAAAGTACTGACTAAGTAAGGTTAATACGCTTATTTTACATAAATATACAACGATTAATTAATCTTAAGATTGAAAAGAGCTTTATAGAGAGAGAGCCCGCGAGGGCGAGACCTTCGTTATTTTATAAAAGCTGAAAGTTCCTCTGCGTATTGTCCTCAATACTGCCAGGAACGATCAGCTGTTATGGAGTTTGGATCATGGTGGCTTTGAGAGATAACAACCATGGTCCAATCTCAATTATAGGTATAGTTCCTCCATGTGTCAGTCAGGTTCGCCTTTTATAAATTTAGATAACGAAGGTCTGGCCTACGCGGGCTCCGCTAGTCCATTATCAGATTAGTAATAGTTAACTCTGGTAATAAAGATGTAATAAGAGACGAAGTACTTGTAATACATACTCATACCGATTTGGTAACTATAAATTTTAAATAGAAATCCATACTTAATATTATAAATGCGAAAGTGTGTCTGTATGTCTGTCTGTCTGCTACCTTTTCACGGCCCAACAGTTGAACCGATTTGTACGAAATTTGGTACAGAGTTAGCTTATATCCCGGAGACGGACATAGGCTACTTTTTATTCCGGAAAATCAAAGAGTTCCCACGGGATTCCTAAAGACCCATCCGCTCAACCGATTTGTATGAAATTTGGTACCGAAGTAGCTGCGTCCATGTTATTGACATAGAGAACATTTTATCCCGGAAATCCAAACAGTTCCCACGGGATCTTCAAAAACCTACATCCACGCGGACGAAATCGTGGGCATCCTCTAGTGTCTAATATTTATAAGACTTTATGTACACTTGTACAAATTATGCTGTAGCTATTATTTTATCAAGATAAAAGATAGGTAAATTATAGAATCTTTCGGGCCGATTTTCATTGCTCGAGTGTACCTAAATAAATACATTTGGAATACTGGAGATTTCTAAAACGTACGAGGACAGAGGAATTTAGGTCGATAAATAAAACGTTCTAAAACGCTGCTGGTGAATTAATTTTATTGTATTTGTCACACAACCTACCTTAGTATTTAGTAAAATTATACAAATAAGTAATATTTTTTGCTAATTAAACCAAATTCAGTGATATTTATTTAAAGAAGGATAAATTACAATTAGATATTACTGGTAGCTTACAATTCCACGTTGTAGATAAGTATTATTTTTTCATATTTCTCATCACTGCAAATGCTTTGTACGACCAGTTTATGAGCTGAAACAAAAGTTTATTGGATTAAATGTGAGTGATTTGTTTTACAAAAATTTCAGGTTATGAATATTGAGGCTACAATCCAATGTTAAATCTTTTTTCGTTACCGACTAGGGATTATAATACATTTTTAGCAGTCAGTGATCCAGTGTAATTCATGCATGTAGCTACGAGTGCCTACGTATTGAATTTGGTACCTTTGTGACAAAAGCTTTTATTTTGTACTGTACTGACACTTTTATAAGTCGCATCGACAAAATTCGTTTGCGTAGAAAAGCGCAACCTAAGAATGTATACCAATGAAATACAGACCTTATTGCTTGACGATAAGATTTTAAACACAAGAACAACAGAGACTTGCTTATACTATAATAATTCGCGCGTACAAAATAGCGTGCGGACGCGCGCAATGATTAGCTGAATTATTTTCGCGCCAGTCAAAAATTACTATCTAACTTTTCTAAGTGGTAAAAATGCACTTACATAGGTATAAGTATCCAATGAAAGTGTGAATACTTTGCCTGCAGTGACTCTCAGAGGGCGATTGCAGCGTTCCAGTAATATCACGATGAACATGCTGGTCTTGGCATCAGTTTCAAGCCATGGTCCATCGAACGCAGCTTGTCGTAGCTCAAGACTCTGTAATACAATTAAGTTTATTAACCCCCGACCCGAAAAGAGGGGTGTTATAAGTTTGACGTGTGTATCTGTGTATCTGTGTGTCTGTGGCATCGTAGCGCCTAAACGAATGAACCGATTTTAATTTAGTTTTTTTTGCTTGAAAGGTGGCTTGATCGAGAGTGTTCTTAGCTATAATCCAAGAAAATCGGTGCAGCCGTTTGAAAGTTATCAGCTCTTTTCTAGTTACTGTAACTTTCACTTGTCGGGGGTGTTATGAATTTTTAATTTATACTTGTTTTAAAGTCTGTCATAGTACACTTGAGGTTTCGCTTAGCGCAAAAGCGCATCGTACTGACAAAAAAAAAATAGGAAGTGTTTGTTGAGTATCGATTCATATGAGTGGTTGAGTGCAAACAAAATGGTTTATTTTTTAAATTTTATATATAGAAAAAGCAAACCAATTAAATAAAATGGGCCATTCGGATTCCATGTTAACTTTGGCGGGTTATACCTACCATAATAATCAATAGATCATTTGATTATTATGGTAGAACCTCGGTTTATTTGGTCAGTACCCCTGCAGCTTTAGGATTGATGAATTGGAATCCGAAATTTATACAACGTCCTATTGTCATGGAAATGAAATTCGTGCGCAGTTTCATAAGATTCGACGAATGAAAGTAATGAAAATTCGTTATCCAATTTAACAAAATATATTGGTACCCTAATAGATCTAAAGAGATTTGTTTGATAATAATAAGTATGTCACACAGTTAGGTGAATTTTCAAATAGTAAAAGTATCAGATAGGATATATTGTGGGCGCAAAATGAATTACATTTTTATAACAATATAACTGAGGAATTTCTCATTCATGCAGAGTGAAAGACATACTTCACTAATTAATTGATACAGTAACTATTTAAAAATATCTCAACCAAAAAAAAAGAGGCAATTTATAGAAGCCTTTTTACCTATTAGGGAATTTGGGACTTTTTAAATAAATTAATTGCCTTTCCATTCAGTAAAGCAGTTTGGGCGTAAATTGAAATGAACGTTTCGGGTTTCAAATTAAATATTTGATAGGACTGTTTGATCCTCCCAAAAAAGGCACAACGTTATTTAGTAAAAATCTATGGACTAACTCTACTTCGTACACTGAACATTCTGAATACACACGAATTTTATAGATATAATATGATAATTTTGTTACACTTGGTACTTCGCTGCTGGACGGACACACTTTCGCGTTTATTATATTAGTAGGGATTATGTTACGACCTAACCACGCCACTATAAACTAAAAATGTCTAACTACACTTGTCTCAAGCTTTTATCAGAAAAGTTTTACAACGTGCTTCTATAGCAAGTGATATAGTGTACCTATACGATATGTTACATAGAGCCTGTCAGCCAGGCTCGGGAACAAAATAAATTGTACCAGGATGAATGGAAGAGATTGATTACCTTCAATATAAGTTCGTTGCCGAACCAGCATACTATGAATACCTCTATCAGCATACATGTCAAATAAACTGCCATCCATACGATTTGCATGGGGTGACTACTCGGATTTTCAATCTGGAAGAAAATGGTCAAACTGGTGTCCGTAGTTTTAAAAACTGACAGATAACAGACAGATAGACAGATAGATCAACAAAACAGACACACGAGTGATAAGGGTGCGGACTGCGGACATTCGGAACCCTAATCATCATAATTATATTCGTTTATATTGATTGAAAATTAAAAATATACGTAATAAAAAACTTACCGATAAAAATTGTATTCCTACTAAACAAAGAACCATCACGCTTAGCATGAACTGCAGGGCGGAAGCCAAACTAAAAGCACTTTCCATCATAGACACGTATCTGAAATTAAATATACATGGGCACAATATAAATCATTATGTAATAGAAAATACATTTTGAATGCACACTTGAGAGCCGATAGACCGCCTAAATCGGATGCTCAAGACAGCGCAAAGTGGGCAGCAAAATGTAGGAAAGCGGGAGTCCACTTTCTTTCATTTTGCTCCATTTTAGGTGGAGTCACCTAGATGGGAAAAAGTCATATCGAAAGAAGGTAATAAAAAGTCCATTTTGTTAAAAAAAAATGTAAACTATTTCAGTCATAAATAATAAATTATATCATATTTTATCATAAATTGCGACTTGTAAGGAAACATTGTATGCAAATAGTATTATTCATAAAAATTCTCAAAGTGAATTCTACTATATATTAAATTACGTTATCAGTATCACATACGTGTTATTACGTAACACTCCGTTTCTGATGAAAGATATTTAGATATCTTTCATTTACTCATTAAAAATGCGATTGTAGACAAAGTGGAATTGTAAATATAGTATTTCTATAGAAAAGAGAGCTACTATAAAAGGGAGTAAATATAATTAGATTTGTTTTGCTTGTTTAAAAGGAAATGAAAAAGCTTTCAGCTTTAACTAACCGTATGATGGCATCGTAATGGATGATACTCTTTTTCAATATAAAATGTATGTAATAGTTATCATTATAATATTGGAAATCTTTGATGTAAATACGTTGCATGGCCTTTACTGCATCTCTTTTACGTTTTCTTTCTGCTAAAGCTTTGAAATTTCGCAGATTATATGCTAAGATTTCTATTTGCCCAACTGAAAAAAAAAACTAATAAATCTCAAATGTATTCCAGGCCTACAGCCTAATAAAATAGTATATTATGTTATAACGGGTTTAATTTTTGGCTATCGTAGTAGCAAAAAATGTTAACATGGCTCTCTCCGTCACTCGCTTCATACAATCGTAGTTCCAATTTAATTTGAATATTAAGCAACCAAAGTCCAACAATTTATGCAGACATATTCTAGAAACTAATATCGGTGTCTGTGGTGTTTTAGATTTTTCAAAAAATATGTAGTTTTAAAATTACAGGGGCTCAAAGATTTGTATGTAAATTTTTAAGACCGCATAACTTTGAAAACAGAAATCTGGAAAACCACAGACAAAGATATTAGTTTCTAGAATATGTGTGCAAAATTTCATTGACTTTGGTTGCTTAATATTCAAATGAAATTGGAACTACGTTTGTATGAAACGAGTGACGGAGAGACCCCTCTTAAGTACATAACGGTAAACTATATCTAACAATTTCAAAATATTTAGTAAGGGAGAATGATAGCAAAATCTTGGTTTACGATCTTACTAGCTGCCGCAATGAATGCTGCAAGTATGGTGTCCATGACACCATCTATGATGCAGGTCGCAGGCTTGTAATAAATCTGTGAAATAAGCAAACGATTAGTGTAATTGTAAGATTTGTGTTATACTTGGCGCAATGGTAAGTGCTGTGGTAGATACGTTCCAGTACGATGCCGTGTAGAAACCAAATTGTCATTTCCCTTCCAGGTTAGCCCGCTTCCATTTTAGATTACATCATCACTTACCACGAGGTGAGATTGCAGTCAAGGACTAACTTGTATCTGAATAAAAATAAATTAAATATTCAAACGGATAGAATCCAAAACGGGAGTAGCCGATGTTGGCCATATAGCACCTCTACTTATCGGAACCGTCTGGTTCTTTTATTAATTCCCGGTAAATCATTAACGACACCGTCAAAGCGTTGCTGGTGCAATATACCTACTAGATGTTTTTTTGATAAAATAGCTCAAAAGCACCGCACAATAGGAAGTTGTGGCAGAATCGAAGGAAGGCCTTTGCCCAGTAGTCATACAGGCTAGATAAGACTAGATTTGACTGACGAAGATTAATTTTTAGTGTCAAAGTTTAAAAAAAACTTACATGATGGAGGTAAATAATGGTGTACATCGGTGATTTGTTCACATCGAAATACGGATACTCCACATTTGTTGGTAGTATATCAAAATTCTCGGCGAGCGGCAACAAAATTGCAACTGTACAAACAATTAACAAGAAACAAAATTTTAAGAACCTAAAATAGTGGCCACCCCCCCCCCCCCCCCCCCCCGAAAGAGAATTCAAAATGACTTAAAATTGAGTTATATGAAAAAATTCATTGGTAGGTATATGTATCTGCAACATAATGCAGCCTTAAGTGGAACGCGCCTGCCAAGAAGATAGGTACCAATATTATAGCTAGTGGGGAAAATGGAAGCCGGAAGCAAATTAAGTCTTGTGTATCATGGACTTCACAAAATAATCCTTATATCTATCCAACAAATCAAGGATCGTTTCTAATAAGCACAAAATAAAATCCGTGTTTACCCGAGATAGCTCCGATACACATAGTAGAATAGTACGTCATTACGAAGCGCGCCGTTTTAATACTTTTTTTCAAAATCGCTCGGTGCTCGTTCTCCTCCGGTTTGAATTCATCGCAATGTAAAAATTTGAGAAGGTTTAAAATTTTACCCTTATTCAGCCAAAATACAGCAATTTTAAAATACGTGTACATTTCGCTCAGGAATAAGTACAGCCTGGAAAGAGTGCATGTTTTTAAATATCACGTTTAAAGCTCGCGCATATTTAGTTGGACTGTGATGAATAATAAATGCCGTGTGTGCTCTCTCACATGTGGTTTATACATATTTTACATATCCATTTACTGCACTTTTACAAATAATACAAATATTTAAATAGATGCGACCCTATAAGCGCGGCAGCTTCGCGAGGCATTGCTTTGCGCCCGCGCAGGCAACGTGGCCGGCAAGGACGCGCCTCGACCAATGAAAATGCATCCCTCGGTAGAAGGACTTGGTCTACACCAACCACGTTGCTGAACAAAACAAAGCCTCGCGACGCAATCATACCCCCAAAGTCGCTTCCATATCACGCTTCAGGCTGCACGCTTTATTATCATTTCACGCTTAGTTTATGGGCTTGTAATTTGATAATAATATGATATTTACAATATTATTCTTATAATTATGGAATAAATTCCATATAATATTTATGTATATAGGATATTACCCCTCAGCAATATCTCCAATATTTTCGCCTCGCCTTGACAAATAAACAACTTCTCCAATGCAAGGCAGGAAGCAAACAAGCCACAATACCACCATGGTGTATGTCAAGCGCACCCAGAAGTAAGCGCTAGTTGGAGTGATATTATAATACCACATGCCGTAGAATTTCAACCAGTAAATATGAACGGCGAGGTATAAACGTGGGTTCAAATCGTCCCATGAATCTAGGACCCCATATGGTATGTACGGTTTTAGAAAGGAATATTTCTCTCGTATGCCTTTTATTATACTTTTCATATTTTGTTCTGAAATTCAAAGTGAGGTAAAGGCTTTGAAAACTAAACTTTGGGGACCCAAGGTGCTGGAATGTCAATAACACAGTATTAGGAGATCCTCCACTGGGTGCATTAATCTGCGCGTGTAATTCAAGCGCTTCGTTGGGGTACGTTGGGCACAAGCGGCTCAAGATTAAATTGTGGAAGATTAGTGGAATTACACCTATATCAGTCGACTCGGTTTTTAGGCAAGCGCTTGACCACAATCACACCTGATGGAAAGTGGTGATGTGGCCTAAGATGAGACGCGTTTATCTAGAAGATGCCTATTCACTCTTGTTTTAAAGATACCTGTACAAAGGTTTTTAAGCTGTCGGTATCGGCCAAACTTTAATGAGAACGACACAAGCTTTCGCCGCGTTGTTTAGAAATGACTCTTATTTATCATCAACATCGTATTTCTATCTACAAAAGCTGAGTACGAAAAGTACGGACATATAAAACATTGATGCACGATACATTAAAGGCACAGCGATGGTAAAATAATAAACACATTTTCATAAAAGTTGTTTTAAGCGAATACATTTTGTATGCTCAAGTAGTCAAAAGCTTTTAAAAAAATATAATTACTCCATACGAATTTATTATTGTCATGGACTGTTTTGTATTCATGTGGTTTAATTTTTTCGTTTTAATTGCTTTGGTTCTTAATAATAGAAAAAGCATTTTACGTCAATGCACATGAACCGAATTTCCATATCGAGCTTTTTTGCTATTCTTTTCACTTAAAACAATTTCTTTAAAATATCTATGCAATATTGCGAAGTTTTGCTAGATTTGTCCCTAGCTTATAAAGATTTTTTTTTTCATGAATAACAAAAAAGCGCGCTCTTGGAAAGGCCTATGTCCAGCAGTGGACGCTTACAGGCTGATGGATGGATGGATGGAACAAAAAGCACCACTAGTGAACTTATTTCATTTTGAATCCATTTCGCTATCACAAATTGCTGCTCAATATGACAACTTTTTGTAATAAATGCAAGTCCGTCTGTTTGTACTATTGTGTTTGTGCCATCTTTCAACTATTTTTAGTTACAAGTGTAAATTAAAAATTTATAACCCCCCGACAAGTGAAGGTTACAGTAACTAGAAAAGAGCTGATAACTTTCAAACGGCTGAACCGATTTTCTTGGATTATATCTAAGAACACTCCCGATCAAGCAACCTTTCAAACGAAAAAAACGAAATTAAAATCGGTTCATTAGTTTAGGAGCTACGATGCCACAGACAGAAACACAGATACACACGTCAAACTTATAACACACCTCTTTTTGGGTCGGGGGTTAAAAATTACAAGATAGGTACAAAGCTTCCCCTTAAAAGGGTTAAATCTAATATGCTGCTAGAAGCAATTATTATAATTACCTCGTACAACATAATTATCCGACAAAAGAAATAATGACGTCTTAGTACAGATAATGGTGTTGTATATAATGAGCCTCTTATAAATTCTAATTATCAGCTAATTGGGGAAAGACTCCTTTTGCAAACATCGTTTTGTGAGGGTTAAAGGGGAATAATTAATAAAACAATTCAAAAAGATTACAACATAAAAACTTATTAAGAGAAACGTTTAATTTGTTATATTATCATAATTTCGAATTATTTTTTCACACACGCTTGTGAAAAAAATTGTTCAGAAAATCAGAATTCCCATGGGATTTTATAAACTTAATTACACGCGGATGAAGTGGCGGGTATAACGCTTTACGCAATAAATTACATTTTATTCCTTTCTAACTTGATACACGTGTGCAATTAAATTTGCAACACGAGGCGATGGATGCAGAGCCAATAAAACTCAAGTACTTAGGTAGTTATTAACTATCAAGTGCAGGTTTATGACTTACTAGCTGATGCCCGCGACTTCGTTCACGTGGATGAAGGTTTTTTCAAAATCCCGTGGGAACTCTTTGGTTTTCCGGGATAAAAAGTAGCCTATGTGCTAATCCAGTGTATTATCTATCTCCATTCCGAATTTCAGCCAAATCCGTCCAGTAGTTTTTGCGTGAAGGAGTAACAAACATACACACACACACACACACACACACACACACACACACACACACACATACAAACTTTCGCCTTTATAATATTAGTGTGATGAGTAAACCGCTAGCGAGGCTTACGGTCGTTATGGATGGAATGCAAGTTTACATTCGAGGCTATGGCTTCGCAGTCTGTGTTGATATTTGATTGGATAAAATAGATGATAAAATAGAAACAGGCGCACCTTATATTCAACGAGTATTATATTTATTATTTGTTTAGGACAGTATGTTTTAGAAGTTCAATATCTCGACGTTAATTTTATTCCTACCCTTTTTTGAAATGTAACGTGAATATCATGGTAATTTCACTCATCCTGGAACAATAAAACATCGGAATCGAACGGGTGATTTTAATTTAATGGAATTTTAGACAATCGGTGAGGTGGTGCAATTTTCTAAAAACCTGGAACACATATTTCTTTTCTTCACTTTAACCGAAAGCCCAATTGAAAATTTTCAGGAACATAACTTGAAAAAATCATGGATTTTCATGCAAACTTTCAACCCCCTATTAATTAACGCCCTTGATCATTGTGAAATAAAAAAAAGCGTCGAATCATGCCGCAAAGATACATCGTTTATCTGGAATAAACATTGGACCGTGTCGTTCGGCGAATGGACGGAGCGTCGTGGCAGGCCGCAGTCACCGCAAAGCTTGTTAAGATCACAGCTATAACAGGAAAAAACTTAGTTATGTGGATAATGTTAAATGTTAAACAGGAAAAAACTTAGTTATGTGGAAAATTTTAAATGGTAAAGTCTGTAAATGTATCACATTACAAAATTTTATTAATCCATACTAATGTTAACTAAAAATGTGAAAGTGAATCTTTCTGCGGCGCGGCTTATCAATTAAACAGATTTTGACGAAAGGTTCAGGGTTAGTGCGTAACCGAGGAATAGATAACCGAGGGATGGGCATAGGCTATTTTTTGTCCCGAAATTCAGAGTTTCCACGAGATTCTTAAGAAACCTAAATCCACGTGGATACAGTCATAGTCATCTATTATTATTATTATATTTGGTAAAGTAATAGCTTCCATCCTGGAGACGGGCATAGGGTACTTTTATCACAGAAAATTAACGAATTCTCGTGGGAATTCTTTAATTTTCTGTGATGAAAGTATTTTCAAGGTTTTTCAAATCCCATATTCACGTGGGTGGAGTTACGGACATATATTTTCTACTTGGAATATTAGATATTATAACGTTTTCATAAAAATAATATAAAAACACGAAAAATCGTGTCATCTACATTTACACGCTGACAAAACTAGTTAGAAGACTGACCTATTTCTATTTACAGAGATCTATTTCAATACGAATATTAAGTTGAATAAAGTTAGATGTATTCGGGTTGGAAGGTAAATACTAACTTTGTGTTAGTTGTCCTTTATTACAAACCCAAGAGTTTTGTTGCGGCTAAAGTAGAATTTATGTTGAGGAACTTTCCTTGAAATCAAGATATTTTCATACCACAATATCTAAATTATCTTGGAATTTCAAGGATATATTTTATTTGCAACCAACTGCATTTCGAGCGTAATATTGAAAGTATTTGATATTTCATTGATTAGCAGTAATTATTCAATCGGCAATACTTTTCGGTAACTTTGACTGATGAATTCTGATGTCTGATAGATATCCAAAACAAAAACTGCCCATTAACCAAATGTATTCCTCAGTTCATTTACCAAATTTAAAAGTCGGTCCTTATGACTTATAAATTCCATGAAATGATGACAGAAAATGTAGGAAATACATAGGGAATATACTCTGAGTACAGAGTGAAATAAAAATGGGCCTTAACTTAATTTTTGCTAGCTATAGGTCACAGTCATTCATATAGAAGGAATCTACTTCGTCACAATCCTGAAAAGGCCGATTCAGCCAGTAATCTTAATTTTAGTCCTCAGCTGCAAGGGGACTTCTCGAGCATACACATTACAAGAGTAAATTAAAAATTTATAACACCCCCGACAAGTGAAGGTTACAGTAACTAGAAAAGAGCTGATAACTTTCAAACGGCTGAACCGATTTTCTTGGATTATAGCTAAGAACACTCTCGATTAAGCCACCTTTCAAACAAAAAAAACTAAATTAAAATCGGTTCATTAGTTTAGGAGCTACGATGCCACAGACAGATACACGCGTCAAACCTATAAAACCCCTCCTTTTGGGTCGGGGGTTAAAAACAACAACAAATAGTCCTTTGAACACCTGACATATAGTGATAAACTCATAAATCGCCGGCATAAGCGCCGTATGTAGGTCGGCGGGTCTTGCGGAGGCTTTGTCATACTCGTATATTCACTTGCTAAGCAACAATGCAATGTATTGCTGTATTCCGGCGTAATACATTATAGAGGCTGTGAAATTTCAAGCACGAGAGATGCGTTTTAGTTCCCAGTATATTCCGATTCTCACGAGTTCAAACTAGTTATACCTTTAGGTCTTTTCTTGGCGGCATATTCCTTATTTCTGAGGATCGTGATCCTTCCCATTAATTCACATAATAGTAGGAGTTTTCTTGGGATTCATGCAACCCGACTAAGAGAACTAGATATTTGATGTTATTGTCTGATGTACCTAAGTGATAATAACCGGGACCGACGGCTTAACGTGCTCTCTGAGTCGCGGAGCAAAAGAAAATGCCGAATTCGGACTTCCAAAGTCCGTCACCCGCTCAGTTGTACCAACTTCGGTCAACATTGTTTGCATGCGTAGCAAATTTTGACCACATTTCGTGTAGAATATTTTTACAAAATTTTCTTGTTTATTAAGATTATCCATTATCCCTAAGTGAAACGTTGTACGGTTATTGTTCGGGTTGTCCCAGATGGTACTCGTAGTACGTATAATTGTGAGGAGGTTCGTCACTCTGAAGTCTTTAAGGTTTTATTCCGTTAGCAATGAGCACTTAATCATTTTAGACAAAAAAATTATTAGTATAGATAAGGTTATCGTTGGTTTTTTGCTGTGGATTATAAAGTAGGTTACTCATATTATAATCTTTTCCAAACAATTTTTTAATAAAATATAATTGGTGTAAGCATTTAAAATATTTTAATTGTGGCTTAAATTCATGGTCTTTTACAGCAGGAAAGTTTTGCTACGCAAAATAATAAAGTTTATAATATTTGGATCTTAAATTTCCCAGAATTGTATTAGAAATTTTCCGTTGATATTAAATTTAATTGTCTGAAGTTCATGATGGCCTTTCAGCGGCTTAAATAATAAGTTGGCAGTGTGCTAATTGAATAGTATTATAATTTCCGAAAAGTCTTGTTCAAGAAACCATATTAGGATATTAAAATTTCTGTCACAGGGGTGTGTCTAAATCAACCGCACAAGTTCATGCGACAGCCTAGCATGTGAAATGCTCGGATGATGTGGACACATCTTAGAATTGTTCGAGTATGCATTGCTTCAATCGAACAAGTGAGTCGTCCTCATAGATAGAGTCGGTGCACCCAAGGCACATGAGTGAAAGTACCCTATATAATATAATTGACTTTATAATTGACTTTATAATAATAATTGACGCTAATAATAATCTATAAGTATAATAATAACTGGAAGTATGGAAACAACTGGTTGAGCATTCAGTTGCCCACAAATTGGTGTAGTGTATTGCTACATATTGTAAGTTTTTAAGATTTGAAAAGAGCAACTGCTGAGTTTCTTGCCGGCTCACCTCGTAGTGTCTGTATTCCGAACGGTGGTAGAGTCACTGATGTAAAAGATACTAGTTCCCATAAATGAAATAAATAAGTTTTGATATTGATTTCGATAACTTAGCACCACTTAACCACTGCATGGTTAGCTGGCGAAGGTTACGGTTAACTTTGAGTAGCTAGGAACACAATTTTGAACACTTTATCAGGGCTCGCGCTGTGCGCGCACGTAGAACAACTAGCGATGCTAGGACGTTCACTCAAATTTATGAGTCGCACTGCGGAATATAAATTCTGGCGCGCCTCTCAGCTACCACAATTTTTTTACGCAGAACTTAAATAATACAATTTTCTTCTAATTATGAAACGCGGTGTTAGGTTTTAATTTTGTAGAATTAAAACTGTACAATGTTGCAATTGTGTAGAGTTTTTTGGAACTTTTGCAATTACGTCTCTATTGCGAAATTACGTGGACGGACGACATCAGACTAACAGGGAGCCGCTGGATTAAGGCGACGCAAGACCGTGGCGTCCCTAAAAGAGACCTATTATGTCCAGCAGCGGTTATCTATCGGTTGTTGTTGATGATGATGATGATTTCAAAATAAGAATAATCATAAAATTTATTTGTAATGCTCTCTTTATCGATGTCAATTCGTTCTTCTATTGCCGATATTCATGTAAATATGTAATTGTTTATCAGCCAGCGCTTAGGCCTACACCTGATCTTCTGGATGAATATCATTTAATTCAGCAAGTATTATTTATTGTCTAAAAGCCATTAAACAAAATGAGAAGAAGAAAATTTATTGTAAATGAAAAATAAATAAATAATAAATGAAAAAAAAAAACCTTCCGATAACTCTATCATACTATAGATATCTTTGAAGCTTGACAATGCCTCTAGGTATCAAAAAACGTGAAGAGGGTTTGAAACTAAAACTTTTAAATTTTTTATTGTACACGTCTTGCTCGTAATTTTCTTTGGAAGATATTGGTACAAGTTCATATAGATAAATAGATGAAAGCCGATTTACGTTTTAAATAAAAACTGAGTAGCATCTTTGATTTATTTCCATTCCATCCACTTTTTATTTCCCCTTAAGATCTCAATAAAACCCGAAGAACCCCTTATCTGATTTTATATTCAAGATGTTCCTATGAATACTGATAAGTAGGATGAGTGTAAATACACTTAAGATTTTTTCCAAACGTAGATCTCAATAAAATGAGTTGCAAATAATGATTTGATAAGTCTTATCGTAGACGGCGCTTTTAAGGTTTAGCTCTAGAAATAAGTCCGTAACTTACCTACTTGTTGTTTTCTAGATCTACTTGATAGGGAGAGCATTTTAAACCAGTCGTAGATTCATCTCTCTATTCAAAAGCACTTTGTGTAAATTAATTTGAATATAAAATTTTCTTCTTTCTTGATTTCATCGCCATTAAAGCCATATTATGCCAGATTTCCTCAGCAAAGAAGCTATGAAAATATGATATGAGTAGATTACACTTAGAACTAGATAACTAAATACTTGGTATCGTCCTATGTTCTCTATTATGGTTCACCATGATACATCAGGCATCGCAGGCATTATCTAGTAAGGATATAAAACGGTTCATAATAACCGTGACTTCGTCTTTGTCTGGTGGGAGGCTTCGGCCGTGACTAGTTACCACCCTACCGGCAAAACCGTGCCGCCAAGCCTAAATCGTTCCGGTACGATGCCGCGTAGAAACCAAAGGAGTATCATATGGGCTTAGTGAAAACTGCCATACCCCTACCAAATTAGCCCGCTTCCATCTTAGACTGCATCATCACTTACCACCATTGCAGTCAAGGGCCAACTTGTATCTGAATAAAAAATAAAAATTCGTTTGCGTCGATTTAGGGTTTAATAAATTCCACGGGAATTCTTTGATTTTCCGAAATAAAAGCAGTCTATACCTGTTTCCAGGATACAAGCTATCTCTGAATCAAGTAGACCTTGCCCATGACTTTATCAGTGTGATTTCAGGTTTTTTTAAAATTCTGTAGGTACTCTTTAACTTACCAAGACAAAAAAAAAAGCCTATTCGCTTCCCCGACCTGCAAGCTATCTTTGTACCAAATATTGCCAAAATTAACTAAACGGAAGCGCTGTCAAAATCTAGCAGATAGACAGAGACAGTTTCACAGTTATGTACCTACTACGAAAATCGTAGCATATTGAAAGAATACTACAATTTTCTAAAACGTACAAAAAAGGGATACAATAGATTTTCATTTTAGCGCCGAACACTAAGCGGCAAGAGAGCATCTGCGCCAAAGTTTTGCACATTACGTTTTTCATGTGGAACCTTAAATGCAGCTGCTTGTATACTACGTCTTCATCTTAGAATTTAATTTAACTTCTGAAATGAGAAACACAAAAATATGCGATTTTTAGGATTGCGTACCTCAAAAAGAAAAACGGAACCCTTATAGGATCACTTTGTTGTCTATCTGTCTGTCTGTCTGTATTTCGATGGAGGTGAGAGGTCGATATGAAACTCTTTGATGGCAAATGTTAGGACAGTCGAATTTAGACATATTTTCCCCATTTTCAAAAATACAATGATAAGAGCCTTAGGATGAAAATGGAAGGTCGTTTTTTGATTTCTGTTTTATTGAGTCCTTTTTAGTGCCTACATTCAAAAAGCTTTGGCTTTAAAAGTTTTTCCTTTTAAATGATTACCACAACGTGTTAATTAACATAGTAGGTACGATACGAATAACCATTCAATGACAATTATCTACGGTTTACGCATACGTATATCAGGATAATTACTACCCTTCGGTTATTTACAGGGACCCTCGTCACACAGCGCGCTGTTTTACACGTCGTTCATGTTTCCTAATGAAAAAAGTGCTCTGGGAAAAATAAATTGCTTTTTATTGTTTAGTCGCAGTCGGGCGGGTGCGTAAATCAGAGATTAAAGGCTTTGTGGAATACTGTTCATTTTAAGCAAACATTCATCAACCCACGGTTTATGTGACTTTATTGAAACAGGTAAAACTTTATCCACTGTTATTTATAAAATACCGGCGTGTTTTACCATTGGCCTTCCACCTCGTTCGGGAATTTAGATTCACTCTTTATTTTTGCTGGCATGTCTAGCTGCTTTATAAGAACTGGTCAAGTGCATCCCAGAATAAGGTAAGGTTCTATAGTCATGTAAATTGCTAAAATATCCTTTAGCGCTCATTTTTATTTCTTAAAAATAAGGTTTATTTTTCAAAAATTTGTTTTATGGTGGAAAATGCTGCCCCGTTCAGCCGCGACGGGTTAATAATAATATCTTATGCGTCACCAGTTTTATTTTTATCTAGTTTTACTCATAACTTCCCTATGATAATGGTGATGATTTTTTGCGTTATTAAAACGATCAAAACCCAAACACCATTTTAAGTTCATTGTAGTCCACTCTGCAGTCGATCTGGCAGTCTGTTTCCCAGGTTAATCTGGGGTTTTTCAATCAACCAATCAATTTATTTATTTGCTGATACAGGTTATTTTATAGATGTAATTATACCCAGGGGTTTTTAACCCCCGACTCAAAAAGGGGGGTGTTATAAGTTGGACGTGTGTATCTGTGTATTTGTGTATCTGTGTATTTGTCTGTGGCATAGTAGCTCCTAAACTAATGAACCGATTTTAATTTAGTTTTTTTTTTGTTTAAAAGATAGCTTGATCGAGAGTGTTCTTAGCTATAATCCAAGAAAATCGGTTCAGCCGTTTGACAGTTATCAGCTCTTTTCTAGTTACTGTAACCGTCACTTGTAGGGGTGTTCAAAATTTTTAATTTACACTTGTTAGAAATATTGTTTAAAACTTGAGAAGATTTATTAAAACAAATACTAAGTACAGTATCATTAATGTCATCTGGTTTAGAGCGACTCTTTCATCGACCCTTATCAGCCTTTGTTCAACAAGAAATGGGATTAAGTGATATCTGTGAGGAAGGGATGAATTGAAAATGTATGCGAATGGTTATATAATACAGAAGTAGATAAGTTAGGTACCTATGTATCTAAAGTGAATACTTAAAACTACGACACTTGGGTCACATTTGTAGAGCGCTATCTCTACTATTCTTGTGCGTTTTTATCTTCTGCTCATCACACCGAGCATGAATTTTATACGCAATGTAATATGAAAGTAACATGTCTATGATATGTAGGTATATTAATATCATTGATATGTTTTGTACAAATAAATAAATTTACTATTACAAGACTTTCTATGAACCTACATTAGAGTATTAATAGCTACATATGAAGTCTCATTGTATAGACAGTCCTTATTATAGCCAATATAGGCCTAGGAGGCCCGCGGGCCGCCACTAGGCTGAATTTTAAACTCTGCTGTTAAAGTCGCACTGAAAAGTGAAATGAAGCTGTTTTAATTCTTTCTATCATCCTCCATATCTTGAGAAAAAGCGAGATATTAATTTGCTTTAGAAAGGTTAGAGGTTTATTTTTAAAACACAAAAAATCACAAAATAAGCTTCTAGATATTAATTCTATATTTTACTGGAGGGCACGTCCCGCTAGTCAAATATAAAGTAACTAATATATATTATGGATGGCCTTCCTCCATGTCTCGGAGAGCATGTTAAGCCTCGGTCCCGGTGATTATCACTAACATCTGATAATAACTTGTAAAAACCTATGAGTCGAAATTTCTCTCTCTTAGTCGAGTTGTATGCGGAAGGATATGAGAACCCACCGCATTATTATACCAAGAAACTCCTACCATTATGTGATTAATGGAAAGGGGTCGCGACTCTCAGCAATGAGGTATGCGACGCACAGAGAGAGAGAGAGATTTTGCTTGAATCATAAAATAAAGGAGCTTGGGGGGCCCCCATGGTTTCCAGGGGCCTCTGCTTGGCTTAATATGAGCCTGTGAATAGAATGATTAATAGTAAGAGTATAGGTGTAGTAAATAGATTTTTCCTTTCATTATTTTGTAAAGGCCTACGCTTTTCCGCTAATGGAATACAGTATCACCAAAAAGGTTTTCTTTGCTTACTGAAATGCTTTGAGAATCCTTCACTGAAAGGGTTGCAAAACAATGTGTTAGAAGGTTTGTGTTACGGAGTATTTTCAATCTATAAAGTCGACACCTGCAATTTAAAACATTGTAACTCATTTTTCACTACTTTTCAGGAGAGCGATTTAAACATTCAAAATATTCTCACTTTGTTCCTAAAAGTCCTAGCGTCTTCCAATTTTGTAAATATAAGTAAAAAGGGATTATCTACATTTCTGTATGACTAAATTGTTGTTTACTTATGTATTTTATATGTTTTTATGACTTACAATGATTTTTCATTAAAAACTGGTTTCCAAATAAAGTTGTAACTCAGACATACAGTGCAATTTAGTAGGGCAATAACTAATTTACCGAGAAAAATAATTGTAAGTCTGAGTTACAATGGATAATATTTATTTTAATACATAGTTGGAGTTACCATAAAAATAAAAAATGAATTAATTTGCATTGTTTTTATTATTACAGTTCCAAAATATCAAAATAAACCTAAAGTTAATCAATCTTTACATTTAGGTTTACATAGGGTGTAAGTTTTACAAAGTAAAGTAACAATAATCATAGATTTTCAATTATTTTAATAAGCGTTTAAGGACGTACAACAATTGCCTTTAGGCTTTATTGTTTTTGCGTGGAAGTAGGGGAAAATTGTCTTTTGTGACAGAGTGATGGCTTGCTTTACCCTCCAATTTCACGCAGCTACATTAAAGTTAGACAAAAACTGTAAACTGTTAATTTTAAATCTTCATTGAAAATTAACCATTAATGAATCAGCCTTTACAATTTAGAAAAATGTCTGTGTTACATTCCTGTCATACTTTATTTTAGTTGCGTAAACTGGTAGGAGAAGCAAGTCATGCAAGCAATCGCTATGACTCAGAGTTTTAAGACAAAGACAGAGCAATCATTTTCCCTATGCTTTCTCGCAAGTTTATAAATTATTTGCGTGAAAGCGGAGGAAAAATGATCGCTCTATCTTTGTCTTATAACTCTGAGTCAGAGCGATTGCTTGCTTCTCGTTCCAGTTCAAGCAACTACAATAAAGTTTGACTGGAATGTAACACAGACATTTTCGAATCTTCATGGAAACTAGGGATATCAACCAATCACTTTCTAATTTTTATTCAACTAATTAAAATCAGTCATAATCAACCTCAACAATATAATGTAAAGATTCTGTTAAACATGTTTAAATATGTGGGTGCTGGTGGTAGGTGAAGGAAGTGGATAAGCTCTCTCATTGTTTCTTTTACAAAAGATAAGGTATTTTGTTAAAGAACAATGAGTAAGAGCTGTTGCTTTCTTCTCCGTTCACTGGCACTCACATTTAAATATGTTTGACGGGAACTAAGTACAGCAACAAAAAACTTATTCTTTATAATTTATGCATCAAAAAATAGACACAATTAGGTACCTATTAATCAGACTCACTTGCATTTGGTACGTTTGAGCTCAAATGAGGTAAATTTATAAAATAATCATGATAGATATCTGGAATAGCTTTGCTATTGCAAAAATTTATTAAACCTTTATATTTTGCAGCAGATATAGGCAAGAGCGCGTTATAAGCCTTTGGAATGTTAATATTTTGATCATTGTTTTGAGGTTCCTTTACATTATGACGAGTACCTGATCGAACAGAAACTTGAGCTATATTAATTATAGACATCTCAGTGTCACTTAAAGAATCATATTGAAAAGTAATTATGTTTGGTAAGCTACTCATAAATTTAATGTGCATAATTTTACTCCAGGTTACTTTCACATTGTTAATATCGCAGTCCCAATTTTTGTACAATGATAACAGCTATTTTTAACATTAAAACAGTACAAATTAATTAACAATGCGTAAAACGCCGGCAATGCACGCGTTGTAACTCGATCAAAACAAGAAGTGCGGGGTCGCAGGGAGATGTGGTTGACACTGCATGCATTGTAAGTTTAGTTATTAGAACAGGAACGTAAATATACGGCGGAATAAATAATGGTAACAATTTTTTTATTTGAAATGATAATTATATTTTAAGAATGAAAACATCGTAACTCAAGTTACGATGAAAGTTGACGAAATATTTTCATTTATGTAAGAAATCTTACCAAGAAAAAAATTGTATCTTATGTTACAATTATTGCTTTGTAAAATTATTATTACTTACCACGGGCAAGTGTGTGTAACTAAAAATACCTTTTTTTCATCGTTAGTGGACGACTAGTTACAATGTTTTTATGCTGGCTAAAATCGTAACGGGAGTGAATTTAGATACGACGGTAAGCGCAAAAGAAAGAGCATTTTTTTCTTAGTAACCCTGTGTTTAAAGGTCATTTTCGCTAAAAAGTGAGTTACAATGTTTTAAATTGCAGGTGTCGAAGTAGTGTTATAGATTGAATACAGGAAAGGTTTAATGTTTAAAATGTGCAATCGGATTTTTTTTTTTACTTTACTTAAAAAGTTAAGTAATAAAGTTTGTTTTGTTTTGAAATATGATTAAACGTGAATGAATGATTTATTCAATGTTCGTGTGAATGCACTATACTTACGCTATGAATAACGAAATGGCATGGCAATGCTGTGCGTCATATACAGGGTTACTGGTAATATGTCGGCAATCTGTTAAGGGGGTGTAGGCGAAGTAATTTGCTACCAAATGAACTCTAATGACCCCTAGGCAAATGTCAACCATTTTCGAGTAATTTGACTTTTTGTGTTTTTTAGAAGAATTTGAGGTATGCAACTTTGAAAATTTATAAAAAAAAAACCAATGCATGAATTTTTTTATTTTTATTATTATTTGCTTGCTAACACTTCAATACATAATAATCAACCATAAAATGATACTTATCTTTAATAGTTTTTAAATCACAGCTACAAATCTGTACAAGTTTCATAATTTACACCAGGTGGTCTGACAAAAATGGTCGATTTAAGTAAAAAATTACTGAAGAACTTTATCGGCAGAACACATGAAAAACATGTACAACTTCTCAGCTATCCAACGAGATACAATATGGTACCAGAAATTAGGAATTGGCCGAAAAAAATGCAATTATTGTGAAAAAAATGAAATCGTCTTAAGAATACGAAATAATATCTCAACGTCGAATTTTATGGTAATATTCTTATTTCTTATTTAGGATGAGTAATGAGTTATAATTAATCTTACAATTCATTTTCGAAGTATAAAACTCTAAAAATAACACTCTAAAAATAATGAGAGTTCCAAGAATGACATTTTTAATTCTTTGTGTGAACACGTGCACCAATCAGCGCTCTCGGATAAGAAGAGCTTAAAAACATTATCTAGTGACTGGATAGAAAAAACAAAGGCATAAATAGCCAGATTTGCCTAACATTTTTCAGAGAATAGGATAATAATTAAAGCACTGGCAAGTACTATAACATTAGGTGAAGGGTGGGATCCTTAACTTATTTAATTGTATTGTATTTATAAATTCTTAGACTTAAAAGATAAGACATTTAAAATGTTTCATAATTTGCGCAAAACTGCAAAAATTTACAGTTTGCTTGTGCCACTCGTACTGTACAGATCATCTCTACCTAAGTTGGTACCTACATCATTGTGAATTTGGAAGTGAATTGACCTGGCTTTTTCTTATGGACTGTTTCTGGCATACTCTGTAATTTGGCTTGTGATTGGACTCTGATTTATTGCTCTCCCGACAATTTGGCGCGTCAAAAGGACTAATGGCTGCAGAAAGAACCCAGTACTCCAATGAGGAATATGCCAATATCCTTTTTTGTTATGGATATTGTGACGGCAATGCTTTGGCCGCTCGCCGTGAATATCTTCGCCGATTTCCTGGCCGCCGAGTACCACACAGGTCTGTCTTCAGTGATGTTTATCGAAGAATTAGAGAGACGGGACGGGTGCAGAGGAGACAATCCGATTCTGGAAGACCACGTGTGTACGCTCCAAGTGACGAAGTGCTCGTATGAGACTTTTTTGAAAGAACATTTATTTGCATTAGTAGAAAACGTACCTCTGGAAATAAGAAGAGGAATGAGATTCCAGCACGATGGATGTCCAGCACACTGGAGAATAACAGTTCGGCAATGGTTAGACACTAATTTTCCCAATCGATGGATAGGCAGAGGAGGCCCAACTCCTTGGCCAGCAAGATGTCCAGACCTGACACCTATGGACTATTATGTCTGGGGACATATGAAGAGCCTAGTGTACGATGTCTCACCAGTACCATCAGTCGAAGAATTGAAAATTAGAATAATAAATGCAGCTAATTCAATAAGAACCAATTTGACTAGTAATGTAGTAAAATCTCAATTAAGAAAAAGAATGCGCCTGTGCATAAAAAATAGAGGGTCACATTTTGAAAATGAAATTCAGAATTTAGTTTTAATGGCTTAGTGTAACTTATCTACGTAATTATTTTAAACTTCCTAAACGATTATTGTAATTTTGGATTGCAGACTATTTCGTCTTTTTAACAATAATTGTATTTTTTTTCGGCCATTTTCTGATTTCTGGTACCATATTGTATCTCGTTGGGTAGCTGAGAAGTTGCACATGTTTTTCATGTGTTCTGCCGATAAAGTTCTTCAGTAATTTTTTACATAAATCGACCATTTTTGTCAGACCACCTGGTGTAAATTATGAAACTTGTACAGATTTGTAGCTGTGATTTGAAAACTATTAAAGATAAGTGTCATTTTATGGTTGATTATTATGTATTGAAGTGTTAGCAAGCAAATGATAATAATAATAAAAAAATTCATGCATTGGTTTTTTTTTTATAAATTTTCAAAGTTGCATACCTCAAATTCTTCTAAAAAACACAAAAAGTCAAATTACTCGAAAATGGTTGACATTTGCCTAGGGGTCATAAGGGGTCATTTGGTTGTAAATTACTTCGCCTACACCCCCTTAACGGATTGCCGACATATTACCAGTAACCCTGTATACCTACGCTAACAATATTTTGACCAATTATTATTACTTACTATAAACTGTATTAATATAAATATTTTAACTGCATAAACATGTCAAGTATCGTATTCCGCATGAAATTACTTATTACTTTTGTTCTGTAGCTCATAATTACCCTGGCCTACTAATCGCTGAGCTATAAAATGGAAAGGAAATAAATAATTTGTTTTACCGGTAAAACAAAACATCCATTCTGGTATCAAACCAACACGTTTACTGCTAAGAAGCAAACAAGATAAAGCACTTTGCAAGTCCTAATTTAGCCGTTTTCATTTCTTTCATGCTTTTGAGAGCACATTAACTCGTCTATCCCGATTATTATTATCTGATAAATTGTTTAACCTAAATTTAACCTATATTTACTAGGTGTATACTGCAGCTACGTTGTAAAAAAATTGCAGATAAAATGTTTTTCCATTTATAAAGATATATACGTTTTTAGTTCACATTTACCTACACCGTTTGGACGAATAGATCCCTCGAGTGGGAAAATTATGGTCCGGCGCGGAGCACATATTTTACCATTTACACTGTGATTGCTGGGTACCTACTTCAAAAACTGGCCAAACATTTCTACATAAATATTTCAAATTTTCGGAAACCTTTCAGTTTTGAGTTAAATAAGAAGAAAATAAAACCCAAACTTTTGGTATGGACGCAGCTAAGTGCATATTTTTGAAAAAGGTTCAATAAAATAACCGAAACTAAATTAAAAAAAAAATTAACTACGCTGAATACTCTGGATGTGTTATCTTTAAGTGATCTACTTTATTTTTTCACCGAATTCGATGCAGGAGCTAACTTATCACTGATTTAAGAAAATAGAGTGGTAGGTAGTGATTAATGATTTCTAAAAAAAATACTACATATCCATCTCACCTAATCAAAACGTCCATTTATCTTATATAATAGGAAGATATTATTAGATAGATAAATAGACATATATGTATTGAAGTCTTATGAGGTTTGTACAAAGGAAGGAACGCCAAAGACGCAAGTCCCGAGGGACGACAAAGAACATTTATTTCTTTACTTTTCGCCAGTCACGGTGATCATTTGTCATCCGTTCCTTATTACGGAACAAATTTCAGTGACCGTCTCAGATCGTGTTATCATGCTTGATATTTTCATTATTACACTTATAAAAATTATTATTAAAAAACCTTCAACTAATTTTTTGCTTCAAAGCTGAAATAATAGACTGAGCAGCTAATGTAATAAAAGAGTGACTGCAAACCAGCATCTATTTTAGATAAACGGTCAGAGCTTTAGTATTAGTTTAGAAACACTGAAACTCATCAGAATTCAGAATTGAGCACCAAAAATTCTAATAGATACAGCAAAGCCAGAGCTCTGCGGCTAATCGAAATATGTGACTTCAAATATATAAAGGCTGAGTAGATAAAATTATGACTAAGCAGCTACAATAATACTATGTCTGGGAAGCTAATATTTGAGTAGGTAAATGAAATACAAACTCTATGCAGGTAGTATTACTCCTAAAATAAGAGGGCGAATGGATCGTAAGGGAACGGTGGTGAACTAAGTGTACCAGATATAAATTATACCTACTAGTGTAATGCTTATAATTTTCTAATCAGCAAGAAACAATATTGATATTTTATAGTGTGTCTGGGAATGGAAAAATCCAAATCTAAATTGAGCTTCTTTGGATAAATATTTAGAATAACAATATTTCGAATTTATTTACTGTTTTTGTCATTTTATTATTAATTGGAGCAAAAAGATTTTGTTTCGGTACAGTTAACTGAGTGGCGCAATAAATAATTGGGCTAATCCCTTTTATCCTTCAGATGTCGTTCTTTGTTAAGATGAGGTCATCAGGGCCTTATGGGTCTTATGAGCTTGTCGTTTATCATTTGCGCTAAACCATTAGGCTTTTGTAGCTTTAATCAAATAGTATTATAATTAGCTAATTAATATCTTACGTATTGAATTGCTGTTTTTAGGGTTTTGTATCTCCAGAGAAAAAATGAACCCTTACAGGACGCTGCGTTGTCTGCCTGTCTATTTATCTGTATTGTTTGTCAAGACCCGTATATTACATTATATCACAATAAAAATGTTATTTCTTGTTCAATGGTATGGTACCCTTCTTGCAAGTAAGCTTTAACTTAGCGTTTAAAGTATCGCGAATGATATTCATCTATACTAATAAATAAAATTGGAGTGTCTGTCTGTAATTTCGAAATAACTACCTCATATTAAGCTCATATGGTTTTTGAACGATACCATAACTGAATCAAACGTTTTTAAAATTTTTGTCTGTCTGTCTGTCTGTCTGTCTCTTTGAAAAGGCTAATCTTTGGAACGGCTGAACCGATTTTGACGGGACTTTCACAGGCAAGTAGAGGATTGACCAGGGCGTAAAATAGGCTACTTTTTTAACCGACTTTTAAAAAGGGAGTTGTGTTTTTCTACCTATGTACACCGAAATCTCCGAGATTTCTGAACCGATTTGCGTCATTTCTTTTTTAATCGATAGAGGAACTTTGCGACATTGTTTCATAAAAAATTTGGAGTCCAACTCCTCAATCCTGATGCTGCAGGGGATCTGACCAATCCACGCGGGCGAAGCTGCGGGCATCAGCTAGTTATAAATATAGGTATTTATAACGGCTAAACTCGCTTGTTTGTCGGAGTATGATTGGCTAGTTTCGAATCCGTCCAGGGTTCTTATTCAATAGGCCTCTGCACGTGATGCGGCGCCCAGAAGACTGCGAGGCGTACGGGCTGCTACACGTGAGACAATATGCTGTGAGGGGGGCTAAGGCTGCTTTTCCACCAGAGATGTGCTATGCTATATCAAACGCATCCATAGCAACGTATTATGGATGCGTTTGATATCCACCAATCATATTCATTGTTTCATTGCACATAAGCTATGTGCACCTGCACTGGTGGAATCGGATTCAACTAAGATATGTTTTTATATTTTTATACTTACTTGACTTACTTATAAGATTTAAGGCAAGTGATACGTAATCGTATACAACCATCGATTATAAAACGCACATAACTTCGAAAAGTCAGAAGTGCTGCCCGGGATCAAACCTGCAGGTATAGGATATTGACGCCCGCTTTCGATTTGAGAATAACCAAAAGTAAAAATTCAAACCCACCTTCTTTAAGTCATATTTAAGTAAACAAGTGTAAATTAAAAATTTATAACTCCCCCGACAAGTGAAGGTTACAGTAACTAGAAAACCGAAAAGACCTGATAACTTTCAAACGGCTGAACTGATTTTCTTGGACTATTCCACGCCTACTATCTAAAGTATCTGAGTTTTCCAAATCATCGTTTTCAAATAAATAATTATGTATTTAGGCAACGTCCATCTTGACAGCTTGACATTTGTCAATTGACATAATATTATGAACCTAACGATTATCTGACCTTCTTTTCTACAAGAAAACTAGAAAAGAGCTGATAACTCTTAAACGGCTGAACCAATTTTTTTGGATTATAGCTAAGAACACTCTCGATCAAGCCACCTTTCAAACAAAAAAAGTAAATTAAAATCGGTTTATTCGTTTAGGCGCTACGATGCCACAGACAGATACACAGATACACAGATACACAGACACACAGATACACAGATACACACGTCAAACTTATAACACCCCTCTTTTTGGGTCGGGGGTTAAAAAAGGAAATCTTATACAATATTAAAGATAAACTCTTCGTGAGTGAGACGGTGTGGGTTTACTCTTATTTGTATCGTTCGTAGCAGAGTTATTGTGATTGAAAAAGTTATAGCTTCGGGAAATCTCGGGAAATCGTCGCGAACCTGTAAAGAAGGAATGTTAAATTGCGAATATTTGCTTGAACCTTTAGCTTGAATCGTTTCAAAAATGTACGCTTTGTAGATTTGGTAAAGTTGAAATTACAGTAATTCACTTTGCCATGGTTCTAACAGGCACGGCCTTGAATCAACTCCAGTGGCTGTTGGACGTTTACTTTCGCTACGCAAGAAATTGATACTGTATGTTCGTAATAATACGGACAGAATTAACATTACATATAAATGTATCCTTTCATCTAAAAAGTATCTTTGTATAAAAAAGTATATTTGAGTTTTAGAAACGGAAATATTTACTCCACTCCGAGATAACATTTGTATTTGGTTTCGGAACTTTGTTGAGGCAATCCAGCTCGCTTACTCAGTTCACCTGTAAGCGAACTATTTTTCTAGAACGGTATAAATCCGGTTGTATATGTCAACGCAAGGCTTGGATGAAGTAAACACTAATTCATCCAAGACGCAGGGTTATAATATGCCCTTAGAAACGCAGGTGTGACATCAGTAAAAAAAATCGGTATCATCAGGCACGGTAATATTAGGATTACTTATGACACAAAAATAAGTTACTACATATCTACTTGCTTATGATTATATGAATATGTATTTTATATTCCAAAACTGCGCGTAAAGACTGGTAAACAGAACAATAATGTTATAACTTGTGAACCCCATTCCGTGGTATGAGCTTTCACAAAGTCAATCTCATTTAAAACTCGCTAACTTTGTATTGGAAAAAAATTTGCGCCACGAATTTTCAAAGTTTTAATTATGCTACGGTATCCGATACCTTACAGTTAAATGTTTTAATATTGTGGGGGGTAGCTTTCCTAGGGTATCGAACCTCGCCCCCAACCCCGAGGTGCAATAAAAATGCGCTATGTCGTTCTGCAGTCTCCAGCCAGGCGTAGTGAGGCAGCGATTTTCCCAGTTTTCCGATTTTCTTGTCGCTGACTCTTGTTCGGTGATCAGTGGAATGTCCAGTCGAGACACCCCCGCGTTTATATATATTTTTGCCCAGTTATCTAGAATATTCGCTGCCTCACCCCCTCTGTGGTTAAGCCTTTATTTTTCCCATTTTCTATTTACATATTATGTTGATTCCTTAACTAATACTTAGTCTAGTTTATTTACAATACCTAGAATCATGCATGCTTACTCTGCGACATCTATTTTCCGAATAACGGCGGAATTTCTGATTTTGCATATTTATATGACCCTGCCCCGCACCACCGAGGCTATAAATATCACCCGCGCCAGGTCCCCGCATTCATTTCGCGAGACGCGGTTGCAGCGAAAGTATGCATGTTACAAGTACAATTTGGTATGCTAGACGTCTAGATTTATCTAGACTACCTATAATAAATGTTCTACATATGTTACTTTACTAAATAATTACATAAATTAATTCTAGTGTTTGGATCTAGATTTCCTAGGTCTTTACTTCTTATATTTGCAGTCTTTGGTTTTAAAAGGCTAGATCTCGATCAAATGAATTGTTTACAACATATTATTTTCCTGTTTTCTATTTAATCTATGGGTAATGGATTAAAGAAATTATACAACCTTAAGTCCTAGGTTTTAGCCTTTTGCCTAAAACCTAGGTGTACTGTTTTTTCCCAGATTAAGGATCGCGCTAATCTTTATTCGTATAAACAAAAAACATTTACAATTATTCAATACTTTCTAAGTTATTTACATTTTTCCTTAATAACTATATCAAGTTATATTTCCGCAAATACTAGACCTAGATTCTATTTATTATTGGTTTTACATAGTTTTCTTAGTTATCTACCTATACTTATACTTTAAATCAATGTATTCTTTATTAATTTGCCAAATTCTTATAAGATAAAAACATAAGTTAAAAGTAATTTTCACCCTAGAATGCTCGCTCCTGATTGGTCGAGAGCGCTTTTCTGCTCGCTCATGTAGTTACTTCGCCAGTCTTGCAGCGGAACGCGGCTCCGTCGTGCACATAATTTTCAATCTTAGAATGCTCGCTCCTGATTGGTCGAGAGCGCCTTTCTGCTCGCTCCTGTAGCTATTTCACCGGTCTTGCATCGGAGCGCGGTTCGTCGTGCACATTTCTCCCGCCGGTCGCAGCATGCGGCTCTAATACTGGTAGCACGACGATCCTCTTGCTTGGTCTTTTCAGCACGTGCCCGTTGCTCGTCGTCACGTCCACGACGCGTACTTCGTTGTCCGGCCCTGGATATACTCGAGATACTCGTCCTCGTGGCCATACGTTCCTGGGTAGGTTTGGATCGCAGATGATGACTAGATCGCCGACTTTGGGGTGAGAGCCGGTATGGTAGGGCTCCCGCCGCTGTTGTAGCTGGCTTCGCTTTTCTTAATTTGCATATCGGACAGCTCCTTAAAACACTTTTCACCGTAGGTCGTATTCGCGTGATCCAGTATCGTTGTCGTAACTCGTTCACAGTCAACTCGACGCCGCCGTGATGCATTTTTTCGTGTACATATTGTATATACATTTTTGTATATTTATGTTTTCCATCTAGCAGAGCAGGGTTGACCGTTTCCATGGTGATTTCCGTAGTCGCTTTGATTCTTCCCCGTAGACGAATTAGCCCATCATTTTCCAGGTAAACACTCAGACTTGCGAGCTTGTCACGTCACGTGGGCCGGGGGCGTTTCCGCGTATGATGCGTTCTCTTTCACTCGCGTATGATTGTGCTTGCACTTCTCGCACCCATAGTTTTTCCGCTTTTAGAACGTAATCTGATTCCAAATGTACGAATTTTCTTTTTTCTCTTCTCATCACACTCGTACTTGAGTCCTTTTCGATTTTTCGGCCCCTTGTCCAGTTAGGATCTTCTATGGGATTCGGTTTCGTACGTTTTCTTTTCGTTGCGTCGTATTTTTCCTTGAGAACCGGATCGCGGTTTAACTTTTTCTCCAAAGTCTTCAATCGCTTGAAGGCGTCATCGTAGTTGTTAGGTACAACGAAGTCATCTTGTTTCCATAGCAACGAAGTGTCGAAGCGGCCATCGGGCAATCTTCTACTATTTTCCTTTAGGATTTTCATTCCGCGTTCTTCTGGATCACTCTTCTGTCTTCTGGGACTGATACCGAGAGCTTCCATGTCGAAGAACTCCTTCCTCATATTTTCCATTTTGTTATCTTGTTCCTTGAGTATAATGTGACCACAGAAGGCGACATTCTCGTGATATGACGTGCGACATCCGTGTAAAACCCATCCTAGTCGTGTATTTGAAGCCACTGGTTGATCTCGACGACCGGTACGGATCTCCAATGCCAACAATAACTCCCAGTTATCTTGACCGATAAGTATCTTCGGGCTCGCGTTCTTGTATATCAATTTATCTTCAATTTCCTGTAGGTGGACGCAGTCCCTTAGTTCTCTTTGTTCGATATTCTGTTTCGTAAACATAAGGCGTTGTACTGTGCGGGCGTTTCGTAACGTAAACTCTTCTTCATTGAACCGTCCTCGTATCTTGATGTCGACGCGTCGGCTGTTTTCGTGCCTCACTGTTTCATTAAGGCCTTGCACCCACATAGGATCCCGCGGCCCATCGAGCTCCAATATTTCCGCCAGGTTTTCGTCGATCAACGTGATAGTGCTGCCGTCGTCCATAAGGGCGTAGGTATCGACGCGGGCACCGGTGGGTCCCGTCAGCGTGACCGGTGCAATCTTCAAGTATGCTTGTCGGCTTCTATTGCTGGCGTTTTTCACGATTTCCACCGTAGACGTGACTTCAGCGACGACCGGCGATGACAGCGACGGTGAAGCCTCTCTTTTCTTGTGATGGAGAAGCCGGTGATGCGCCATACTGCAGCTGTCGTGCCCACACTTCTTGGCCCTGCACGTAGACCGACGATGCGGGCTTCTTAAACACTGGAAACATATACGATGCTTCTTTACAATTTCCCAGCGTTCGTTCGTGTCGACGTCACGGAAGCGTTTGCACTCGGGTAACTGGTGGTCTAATTTGCAAACAGGACATTGTTCCTTCTTGGTATTCTGCTCTTTCGTGGAGTAGGTGTGCTCGATCCTCTTCTTCGTATACCTCTCATTATACCCTGAGATGTCTTCAGGTTGCGCGTACGCTCCGCACTTGTCCGCCTCTTCATTTAAAAATGTCGCGAGTTTCTTCAAATCAGGAATGTCCTCCTTTTCCTTCGCAGCATAGTCATACCACGCTTTTCGTAAAATCGGCGTTAATTTTTCTATCGTGGTCTTCACCAACTCTGGATTGTACATATATTGAATTTTCTTCAAGGCTTCCAATGTAGCTATTATATTCGATACTTTGTTTGCAAATATACATAGGTCACGTGGGCTATCACTTAATTTTCCAAGCGATTTTATTTTCTGTATTTCGCTTATTGCCAATGCATCAGGTCTCCCAAATCTTCTTTCCAGAGCTTCCATGATATTCTTGGGATCTGGTGAGCTGATGAGTAGACTGCTGATAGCTTCATGCGCCGCCCCCTTGACGCTGCGGCGCAGTCTTGATACATTTTCCGTTTTTGAAAATAACCCCTTGGTTTCTTCATAAGCAGCGCGAAACATTAGCCAACTACCGGATTGCCCATTGAACACCGGCAGCTCCTGGAGGTACTTCGGTGCGTCTCTCGTCGTCCGTACTGCTTGACTGAGAGCTGTTGCCAGTGAGGTAACATCCACGTTGAGTGGCTGACGCGCAGGCCGGTTTTCTTCTTCCCGGTGTTCGCATTTCCCGTCGTCGTGTCGACTGCGAGCGCCCTGTCCTCGTCCTTCATTGTTCACCTTTTCTGGTTTTCCCTCCAGCCATTCTTGAACGTGGCTAGAACGTTCCTCTTTTCCTTCATCTTCATTTTCCGATGCTGACGCCAGGTCCTCTTCGTCCGTAGCGGCAGCGTGATGCTTTTCCAATTGTGCTTGAGCGAGAGCGATAGATGCTCGGATCTCTTCTAACTTCAGGGCGGCCAGTTTTTCCTTCAATTCAGCTTCTTTCAGCTTGCTTGACCCGGAGCGATGCGACTTCGTCGGCTTGGCGCGCCCGGAGTCCCCTGTTGGTTTTGCCGTGACGTTAGAAGATGTCGTGTTTTCCGTGGAATTTTCCGTGGACGTGGTTGATCCACTTGTGGTGGTACGATCTGTACCCTCGGAGGTTGTGGTGCGTTCTGCACTCTCCGATGTGGCCGCTGACGTGTCGCGGCTTGATGCAGCAGTAGGTCTTGAGACGGAGTCCCTCACACCGCTGGTGGCAGTAGGTCTTGAAGTGGTACTTCTCACACCGCCGGGATGATTCTCACTGACTGGAACAATATTTTCCGACGCGTTGGCTTGAGACCGCGTTGTAGGCATTTTCTTGATTTTCGATGACCCGCACTTGGTTCTGTAGAATTTTCCTTAATCCGGCTCGAAGGACCAAACAATGTGGGGGGTAGCTTTCCTAGGGTATCGAACCTCGCCCCCAACCCCGAGGTGCAATAAAAATGCGCTATGTCGTTCTGCAGTCTCCAGCCAGGCGTAGTGAGGCAGCGATTTTCCCAGTTTTCCGATTTTCTTGTCGCTGACTCTTGTTCGGTGATCAGTGGAATGTCCAGTCGAGACACCCCCGCGTTTATATATATTTTTGCCCAGTTATCTAGAATATTCGCTGCCTCACCCCCTCTGTGGTTAAGCCTTTATTTTTTCCCATTTTCTATTTACATATTATGTTGATTCCTTAACTAATACTTAGTCTAGTTTATTTACAATACCTAGAATCATGCATGCTTACTCTGCGACATCTATTTTCCGAATAACGGCGGAATTTCTGATTTTGCATATTTATATGACCCTGCCCCGCACCACCGAGGCTATAAATATCACCCGCGCCAGGTCCCCGCATTCATTTCGCGAGACGCGGTTGCAGCGAAAGTATGCATGTTACAAGTACAATTTGGTATGCTAGACGTCTAGATTTATCTAGACTACCTATAATAAATGTTCTACATATGTTACTTTACTAAATAATTACATAAATTAATTCTAGTGTTTGGATCTAGATTTCCTAGGTCTTTACTTCTTATATTTGCAGTCTTTGGTTTTAAAAGGCTAGATCTCGATCAAATGAATTGTTTACAACATATTATTTTCCTGTTTTCTATTTAATCTATGGGTAATGGATTAAAGAAATTATACAACCTTAAGTCCTAGGTTTTAGCCTTTTGCCTAAAACCTAGGTGTACTGTTTTTTCCCAGATTAGGGATCGCGCTAATCTTTATTCGTATAAACAAAAAACATTTACAATTATTCAATACTTTCTAAGTTATTTACATTTTTCCTTAATAACTATATCAAGTTATATTTCCGCAAATACTAGACCTAGATTCTATTTATTATTGGTTTTACATAGTTTTCTTAGTTATCTACCTATACTTATACTTTAAATCAATGTATTCTTTATTAATTTGCCAAATTCTTATAAGATAAAAACATAAGTTAAAAGTAATTTTCACCCTAGAATGCTCGCTCCTGATTGGTCGAGAGCGCTTTTCTGCTCGCTCATGTAGTTACTTCGCCAGTCTTGCAGCGGAACGCGGCTCCGTCGTGCACATAATTTTCAATCTTAGAATGCTCGCTCCTGATTGGTCGAGAGCGCCTTTCTGCTCGCTCCTGTAGCTATTTCACCGGTCTTGCATCGGAGCGCGGTTCGTCGTGCACAAATATCATTTCTTACTCGTTGTTAAAACTCGGATTGGCTACGTCGTCCACTACGCACGCACCCTACATTGTGAAGAAAACTGAAGACTTTTTTGAGAAAAAGTTCCAGCAGTTTTCGCCCGCGCGCTCTGTCTGCGCGGAGGAGAAGCCCGAACCCCGGAGATGCCCGATCTCACCAGCCGGTGATCGATTGGGTGGCGTGACGACCGCTCCCACGCGCCGCTAGAGCCGCGCGAGGATGGACAGCCGTCCATCCACCTCCAAAGGCCCTTCTCAGGGCCGCCACCACCAACGACATGCTCGCGATCCGAGATCACGCGCCGCACCCGCGAGTGCGCTTGACGTTGCAGCCCCGACCGGCTCCGTCACGCGCGACCTCGCGCTGTGCGCCGCGCCTCCGGCCGCGCCCGCACCACGCGCCGCACCCGCATCACGCGCCGCACCCGCGAGTGCGCCCGACGTTGTAGCCCCGTATGGCTCCGTCACGCGCGCTCTCGCGCCGTACGCCGCGCCACCGGCCCCGCACGTCTCGCGCGCCGCACCCGCGCCCGCCGCGTTAACCACCGCGCCGCGCCCGCTGTCGATGCCCTTGCTCGACGACGACAGTGTGGCGGACAGCGAGACAACGGTCCAGCCTAGACTTCGGCAGGATGATGCCTACTACGCCGCCATCCTGGCCCTGGAAGGCCCAGATCGCCGTGCGCTCCCCAGCCGCAGGCAGCGCACCGACTCGGAGGAGGACGCGCCCGCTGAGGCGAAACGGGTTGCGAAGACCACCCCTCCCTCCCGCTACGAGATGCCCCGACGCACAGCCGAAGCCTCTGAGTCGGACGACGCCGGAACGACCCGAGCCCCGACGCCGGCCCCGCGCTCCTACGCCGACCGCGCGAGAGCAGCGCCACCGCCGAAGCCTGCCGCCGCCGCCCCTTCCGGCGGCGCGCCACCGAGCGGCCCAGCCCCGACGAAACAACAAAAGAAGCTTCGCTACCCGCCACTCATCGTGGAAAACCTGCCCAACTGGACGCACCACATCAAACAGATTAAGCTCCAGTTGGGCAGAAACCCAGCAGCCCGCCCTTATGGAAAGGGTATTAGATTCACGCCCCAGGAAGACCAGGAATTCCGCCTCGTCCAGCGGTACCTCACCGCCCTGGAGAAGACGGAGGGCGTGTCCTGGTTCTCCTACTCACTGCCGGCCGAGAGGAGCCTGAAGGTCGCAATCCGCGGCCTTCCTTTCAACACCGAGCCGGCAGAAATAGAAGACGAACTCCGCCAGCTGGGGTTCGAGCCGGAGTACGTGCGCCAGATCAAGGCGAGGAAAGGCAGACCAGGTTGCCTTTTCTTCGCCATGCTCCGCCGCACTCCAAACACGATTCCAGCAGTTTACGACATTACCGAGCTGCTCTGCATGGAGGGAGTCCGCGTCGAGGCCTGGAGAGGGAAGAAGGGTCCCGCTCAGTGCCACAGATGCCAGGGCTTCCGCCATGCCTCAACGAACTGCCACAGACGCCAGGCCTGTGTGATCTGCTCACAGGAGCACAGCGCACGGGACTGCCCAAGACCCCGAGAGGACCCGGCGACCTGCGCAAACTGCGGAGGCAGCCACCCCGCAAACCACGTGGGCTGTCCCGTGTTCCGCAAGGAGGCACGGAACAGACGCGCGGGCACTGTCGCGGCCACAGTCCCAAGACCGCCGCCGCGCACCGAGACCACCGGCTCCAGGGTACGGACGCCTGCAAACGACCCGAAGCCACGAGAGGCCACGGAGAGGGCTCCTGCCAGAAAGAGGAGAGGTCGTCGCCGCAGGAAGGCGACATCGCCAACCCGCGCACCCTCGCCGCCGCCTGCGCAGAAACCCAGACCTGCCGAGGGGATCCCGCCCCAGCCCAAAAGGACCGCCGAACCAAGCGTCGCGGCCATCAAAGCCGTGGCGTTTGAGACACTAGAAGACGTTTTCCACGCCATTAAAAATGGCGGGGAAGACCCACTCCTGCGCATCCTGGAGGGACTGCGACGACTCGCCGCCTTTTCCGGTGAGGCCCAGCCTACCAAGGACGCCAGACAGGAGGAAGTAGAGAACCGCGCCACATAGATGCCTCGGAGCGCGTCCTCCGCACACGTCGACCACCCAGCTGGGCTTCCCACAAGCGGGTTCCACCCGGCTAGGTCGGATCACGACGGCGTGAGGACCGCTCTCAACTCTCTCTTCCTCACTGAGGAGGAAAGCCCGTAGGCCCATGGGCCAACCCAAGGACCCTGGCGTAGTCACGCCAGGCGGAAGACCCCGCATGCAGGAGGCCATTGCCTCGGACGTGCCTCTCCCGCGCCCTTGCGGGCGCGCGAGCTCACATACCGGATGTTAAAACTCGGTGGAACTCGGTGTGGGAAAAAATCGTGAAGAAACCTGCATGGCTGAAAAATTTCCTAAACGTTCTCAAAGATATGTGAAGTGTATTGCTGCACTTGGCCAGCGTTGTAGATTGTGACCAAAACCTTGTCGTGAGAGGGAACCCGAGCTCAGTACCTACTAGGTCGATCATGATGGCTCATTGGTAGGCATAGAACTATATACATTTTAGCAAAGCTTTTAACGTACTATGGTACTATGTATACGTATTTATCTGTATCTTTAAGTAAACAGTTTAGGATTCTTAACGATTCCAATATTTTTCCTTTGTAAATAAAACTCACGCTGAGACGGAAAATACCTACTTGTGTGACAATGCCAATTTCCTGTTCTTGCCAGCTGTTGTGATACAAATAAGAGAAAAGGATTGTTTTGGAAATAAGTTTACAATAACGTTTATCTTATCTTATAAGAATTTCATCGTTTATCTTATCTTTCTATCTACAGCCTATTGCGGTTTACTGCAGGTCTAAGGCTTCTTGACTAGCACGCCATATACTTCTGCTCTTGATGAGCTGTATCCACCTTTTTCCCGCTGCTTTCTCAATATCATCGTGCCATCGTTCATCTTCTACGACCAGTACGCGGTTGCCGTTCCAGCAGTTCTCGGCTGCAGCGTCCATCCTCCCTACGACATAATAATGTGCCCACTACCACTTAAGTAAATAACACTTTGTTGTGCTTTATCAATAACTTTTCTAAACTTTTTTAACTTTTCAATTCAAAGTGACATGTTTTTCTACTATAGAAAACATGCCATTTTGAATAGAAAAGTTTCAATCATTGAAATCCTATATGCATATATAACAAGTGTAAATTAAAAATTTATAACACCCCCGACGATCCAAAGTATTTGAGTTTTCCAAAACATCATTTTCAAATAAATAATTATGTATTTAGCCAACGTCCATCTTGACAGCTTGACATTTGTCTATTGACATAATATTATGAACCTAACGGTTATCTAACCTTCTTTTTACAAGAAAACTAGAAAAGAGCTGATAACTCTTAAACGGCTGAACCAATTTTTTTAGATTATAGCTAAGAACACTCTCGATCAAGCCACCTTTCAAACAAAAAAAACTAAATTAAAATCGGTTCATACGTTTAGGCGCTACGATGCCACAGACAGATACACAGATACACAGATACACAGATACACAGACACACAGATACACACGTCAAACTTATAACACCCCTCTTTTTGGGTCGGGGGTTAAAAAGACTTATCCTGACTTCAATACTAACTCCCTGGCTGACTGACTGGCTGGCTGATCTATCAATGCGCAGGCCAAATCACTGAAGTTAGAAACTTGAAATTTTGGCAAGCGGTTACAGTGCAGATCCTCCAGATTCCCGAGGTACTGAGTCTGGATGGACAATCTAAACTTAGTACCTCGGGAATTTTCTTATTTAATGACCCAATTCTCTTCTCAATTCATGTACCAATTTTCTCCAATCTAAGGGTTAAAACTAGTGAGATCAAATGACAAGAACTTAAAAAAATCGTCACACATCAAGTTAAAAAGAACTTGTAAAAATATAATAATATGTGGAGATAATATAGATAATTCTAAGCAAATATTATTGTTATCGAACCACTGGTAAAATAGATAGCCAATTGAGGCGTCTCTTACAAGTTTTTCGTTAGGATTTATGAAAACGCCTGAACGAATGTATAAGGCGGTCACTGGAATTTGTTGGAGGGTACTGACAACAAAAGCTTCGACCGTGCGTGTCCTGTAGAGGTTGGAACCATAACACAGACTTCATTCTATACACCACCATTTGTAAAGCTTCACCGATTTTCATCAAAGAACTTCATGATAAATAGATTTTTTAATAAAGTGTCATAGAGAGCACTGCTGTATCAACGAAATAGTAGCCCCTAATCTTACTTTTTGGGTCTACAATATAATACAAAGATACTTACTCTATAACTAAGCCTCCGCTATCGGTCCGTCTGTCCGTCCATCTGCCTATCAGGATGCTGTATCTCATGAACCGTAACAGGTAAGTAGAAAGAGAGATTTTCACGGTGTATTTCTAACGCCGCCATAACAACAAGTTAAAAAAATAAATAAAACGGCCGCTATGCTAATAAAAAATTAAATAGTACATAGTGTTATAATGTCTTGTACAATGGTACGAACCCCTTGGCGTGCGAGATCAACTCGCACTTGACTGTTTTTTTAAATATACCTAGTTGATTGTACAATTGGTATTCCATAAGCACTTATTTGAATGGGTAGATAAAACGAATATAAAGGTACTGTCAGCAGTAAATCCTTGTGGGACCAAAAGGAACAAATGGTGGAAAGTCATCTTACTTTGTGATGAAATATCCCTCAAGACATTTGTCACCGTTTCCGCATTGAATCATAATATGTTTTCTGGCTGCTTCTGAGAGTTGAAGCTTCACGAATATTCCTTGAGGTATTTGACGTTGCCTCGTTCTGGGATTTACCTACGGATCTCTTGCAAAATCCGACGGAATAAAAGGGTTATTCAATGCAGTATAAATACGCTAGCGTAGTACATCCAGTCTGAGCTTGAATTCTGTTCACGCATGCTAATACATCTTTAAAAGTGAATAATTACAATATAATCAGTCATAATAAAAGAGTTAACCGAATATACCATGAAAATACCATGAAATGAAATGTATTTATGTAATGAATATAATATTTATTTAATTTAGGACAGCCTGTGCTCGTTTGATATGTCAAGACTCTACCATCAGTTCGGAAAGAAAATTCTACTGAGAAGAGCCGACAAAAACATCTGCAATGTCGACCAATATTCGCAATAAAGAAATTTGAATTTGAATAAACTCAGTGGTTGCTCTTTCTTAAAAACGGGTAAATGAAACGAGCTACTAATATTATTCGTGATAGCAAAGCAAACATTCCTGAAACATGGTTCCCCAGGGAATTGTCCGCTCGAACATGACGAAATGCTACTTTACCAACCTAGGAAAATTTAATAACTAAAGATACAATATAGGTATTAATTTTATTTCTTATATTTTATTATGTTTTTACAATGGTTAACATAAATAACTCAAAATTTAAAAACCCCCGACACAAAAACCTCTATAAGAAAACTAGAAAAGAGCTGATAACTTTCAAACGATTTTCTACGATTATAGCTAAGAACACTCTCGATCAAGCCACCTTTCAAACAAGAAAAACTAAATTAAAATCGGTTCATTCGTTTAGGAGCTACGGTGCCACAGACAGATACACACATACATAGATACACAGACACACAGATACACACGTCAAACTTATAACACCCCTCTTTTTGGGTTGAGGTTTACAAAATTAAGCCTCTTATCATAAAGCAAGCGACTTGCGTAAAACGACTCTTTTAGCGCTAAGTAATTGCTTTGTAAACAGTCGTTATTTTCGAAAAATTGTTAAATTAATATACATCTCATCGCCTGCCCACTACTGAGACTGAGGTTTTATACATATCTATGGGTTTTAGGCTGTAGTCCACCACGCCGCGTTGGCCAAATGCGGATTGCCAGTCTTCACACACCTTTGAGAACATTATGGAAAACACACATGCATGCACGTTTCCTCACAACTTTTTCCTTCATCGTTTAATCAAGCGATATTTAATTGCTTAAACATACATTTATCTCATAGCTTTCATATAGCTGTTCTAAGGGGGAACGCTGTTCAGTATCTTCGGAAGCTTGCATAAAGGGACTTCTTTTAATAATATATTTTAGTTATTATATTATATTTTTAAGGTTTTAGTTTTAGGTTCATTGTTCTAATAAAATCTCATTGATTTTAACATTATTAACCTTTAAAAGAGATCTTATTCGAGGAGGTATGTACTTAATTATTAATTTTATCAATTTTCGTTTTTCCTTTCGACTACGAAACAATATGAATAATTACTGTGCGTTATTAAAGTAGCGATAGTGGCCGAGTGATTTACAGTCATTTATATAACCCTACATATACAAAGAGCAAATAAATATGCGGAAAATACGACGTAGGTAATAACTTTTAACGAGGACCGGGTCTAGATTGACGCATTGTAAGTCGGTGACCCATTTGCTGAATGGGAACTCTTAAGTGGGGCTAGGGAAGAAAGCTTTCTTTGCTGTATTAACTTATAATGGACGTGACAACTGGCACAATAATGGCAATTCACTGCATTTGTACTAAATTTAAAGATGTTTTTTCTTTGGGGAGTTCTATTTAGGGTTCTCTACCTTAAAAGGGAAAAAGGAACCCTTATAAGATCACTTCGTTGTCTGTCTGTCTGTCTGTCCATCCGTCTTATTGTAGCGGCACGGTAATGCTGCGTGTCACATAATAAGTATAAGTGGGCTTAAAATATTTTGACAATTATTATTGCAATTTTTATGAATATTTTAGGAAACTCTAGGCATTTTTTAACTGCATAAATTCTAATTCTGATTCAAAATATTTTTATTCAATTAAACATTTACAAGTGCTTTGAATCGTCAAAATACTGGTTCGGAATGCCGTTTCTACCGAGAAGAATTTGTTAGAATAGTTGTTTGAAAGAATGTGTTAGGTATCGAATTCTGATCATGCAGTCTTTAATTGTAATCAAAACTTAGTGGTATATTATTAATACGTGAAACTATTTTTATTTTCCAATAGGAAACGCATCCAGAGTGCGAGAGATTTCTATACCGCATTCCATTTTTTTAAACTGGAAAAATGAAAATGAAGCTGTATTTTATACGTAAAATGAGTGTTTATTTTAGCATTTAATATAAAATCACTAAAACCCTTTATTCAGTAAAAGTTTTCTACATTTAGCTGACCCTTAAAAGTTGCTATGTACGGAAAAATAAACGTGAAACGTTTTATAAAAGTTTCACTAACGAGTATTATGCAAGGTACCTACCTGATTATTTCTTTTTAACCCCCGACCCAAAAACAGGGGTGTTATAAGTTTGACGTGTGTATCTGTGTATCTGTGTATCTGTGTGTCTGTGTATCTGTGTATCTGTGTATCTGTCTGTGGCATCGTAGCGCCTAAACGAATGAACCGATTTTAATTTAGTTTTTTTTGTTTGAAAGGTGGCTTGATCGAGAGTGTTCTTAGCTATAATCCAAAAAAATTGGTTCAGCCGTTTAAGAGTTATCAGCTCTTTTCTAGTTTTCTTGTATAAAAGAAGGTTAGATAACCGTTAGGTTCATAATATGATGTCAATTGACAAATGTCAAGCTGTCAAGATGGACGTTGCCTAAATACATAATTATTTATTTGAAAATGACGTTTTGGAAAACTCACAAATACTTTGGATCGTCGGGGGTGTTATAAATGTTTAATTTACACTTGTTCATTTATGTAATCACTTTTCTCTCCCATTTATTATGATTTTCTTGCAATATATCAAATGTATAGTGATTTAAGAGGAGTTTATTCGTAGCACGCTCCAAACAAGCATAGATAGGTTCTCATTTAAGTACTAACCAGTCAAACTCAATGAATTTTGTAGATACTAGTTCTAGATATTAGTATATTATGTGTTTAGATCAAATCTTTGAGCCCTTGTAACTTTGAAACTGCACATTTTTACGGAAATCTAGCAAACCGCAGACACAAAGCGCTCTCCATACAAACCACTTAAATTTCTCTTAAGGTCATAGCACACATATTAACTCGGAAAAGAATCATCGTCGTATCAACTGGAGTCGTCCAGTATTCTTCGTATGAAAGTCCTTAGGTACTGCAACGCACACTAATTGGAAACGTAGCATAATCGCCTTGCTTCGGGTCTAGCTCACAAACCGCAGTGCGGTGTGTGGTCAACATGCAGTTCCCGCGCCTAAGGCTTGTCTTCCTCGCGCTTACGTCTCTCCTACATCTCTTCATCCACGCTTGCTTGTGTGAGTTCGGCGAGCTGTAAGCTCGGCGTCCCCTAACGCTGATGATCCGCTTTTACATTAGGTTGACGCCTGGTTGACGGCGAGGCGAAAGGCGATACGGTTATGTTTCCTCTCCGAGTTGATATGTGTGCTGTCACCTTTAATGTAATTTCAAAAAATTTTAATACTTAGGTTTATTATTCCATGGAAAGAATATGCGCCCATATTTGAGCACTTCATAAATATGTATAGTAAAAAGCATCAGAAATATCTGAACGTGATTTATTTAGATTTCTTCCGATGAGTACCTACTGGAAACTCATAAATATTCATGAAGGGATGAACATAAATATATAGGGTCCCTGCATGAGAAAGGTAACTCAACGTATGCCATAAATCCAAAAGAGTTTTTGCCTTGCAAGCTATATTAGTAGCCGGAGCCATAACTTACGCTAAACTTATGTGGCACTGTGTATTTCCTGTTGTTTACTGGGGTTCCCCATACTAGTTTCAACTATTTATACAATTTATCCCTAAATTATAAAACGCCATCTGCATTTTTAGGGTTCCGTAGCCAAATGGCAAAAAACGGAACCCTTATAGATTCGTCATGTCTGTCTGTCCGTCCGTTCGTATGTCACAGCCACTTTTTTCCGAAACTATAAGAACTATATTGTTGAAACTTGGTAAGTAGATGTATTCTGTGAACCGCATTAAGATTTTCACACAAAAATAGAAAACGAACAATAAATTTTTGAAACTCAAAAAAAAAATTTTTTTGAGTTTCAGTTCTATGTAGAACTGAAACTCAAAAAATTTTTTTTCATCAAACCCATACGTGTGGGGTATCTATGGATAGGTCTTCAAAAATGATATTTAGGTCTTAATATCATTTTTTTCTAAACTGAATAGTTTGCGCGAGAGACATTTCCAAAGTGGTAAAATGTGTGTAAATGTAAAAAATGTAAATTTTATGTACCTACGAGTATATAGTTTATCCACTTATCGCCCGTATTTGATTGATTGAAATAAATAATCTCAAGTCCTAGAAACAAGCAGATGTTTTAAGTATATTGCGAAAATCAGTGGTACACAAGTTGGTATAATATTAGTATGAATTTTGGATGGCTACTTACGCGAGTAAGGTTAACTATAACATAACTGACTATATGCCGTGTGCATCTATTAGAAAATTATGCCAATATTCGTCATAGTAATTAATTAGTCTTCAATATTTGAAGGCATGCTCACCGAGCCTCGCGTAGCGGTAATCGATTTTAATATAATATCGCTCACGGCTGACGAGTTATTTATAGCGATTAATTGCTCATATCCCGTGTTGGTATAATTAAAACGGTGAACATTAGACAAGATATATTAGTACAAGTTCGGTCATTAATTATTCTACGTGAAACTAGTTTGTCTCGTTGCAACTAGAACTTATATATACAGTAGGAATCTAGGTACCTTGCAGGAAAGATCAAGTATACCTAATCTATGTGAGGTTTGTTAATTTCAACCACAAGACAAGGCTTATAGAATCTTGTCTATTTAGAATTCAGAAATTATATTTTCTAAATCTCCTCGCTTAGCTGCAAATAGACCTTAGTAGCAAGTAATGATGCAGCCTTACGATGGAGCGCGCTTGCCTAGAAGATGCCTATTCATTCTTGACTTGAAGATACCCATATTATAATTGGAGTGGAAAACTGATGCTAGAAGGGCGTCCTCTAGCGGTTCGAATTAGAAAGGAGGAGACAAATCGCTTGGTACGTATTCGTGGAATTTCGACTACGTACTGCCAAGTCTCGAGAGAGATCTGTCGCACTGATTATGCTCAGGCTGCTGCACAGTGTCTAAACTCCTAGCTGGTTATGTTTAACCTCTGTTCATCTACAGTGACAAGTCACTGAACTAAATAGTTAGTTTCATTAGAGCTTATTAATTTTGTAACCATATCACATTCTACACGCTGTTCCCATGTGTCATGGTTTTGTCAGCTTGAATTCCGTTCACGTTCCTCTAATAGGATTATTAAAGTTGCGTTTGAGACTTAGCCTTTGTTATATTAATAGAGGAAATCATTTCATTTTACCGAAAACGACGTATATTATATTAGCAATTGCTCATGTACTTAAATAACTTAAATTAATTTAACTCTGCAATATCATTGTGATTAGATTACTTACAAACTATAGGTAATTGTTGTAAAAGATTGAAAAACACATTAGACAGGTAGATAGTAGATAGATACATGGTATGCTCAATTCTGAACTACTTACATTGGTTTTTGACAAAAGAAGAAGTGAGGTTCATATTTTAAATTTTTTATTTTATTTTTAATTCCAATGATTTTGGACCACTCATATACAAATTTCATGTCGATAGCTTTTTAATAGTTACTGAAATAATCGACTGTGAGAGGTGGACGGACAGACGGACCTCAGACAGAAGACGGACGGACGGACGGACGGAGAAAATCGCACCATGAGGGTTCCATTTTTACCATTTTGGTACGCGACCCTAAAAAAACAGACCAGGTGTATAATGCACGATACAAACTTGTTCCAACTTTATTTCGTGCATTATAAATATTTACTAATCAAAGTGTTGATACGTGAACGTTTTTCATGAAAAAATATGTCTTTTTTTTTAATAAAGATACTACGGATAATAATTTTATTCTGTTGTAAAATGGTTGTAAACTATCTCTAAACTAAATGACTGGTCTAAATGTATATTTGCTCTCTTTTACAGTGCTCCTTGCAAAAAAGGATAACAGTAGATTTAGACCTATCAATTTAGTTGAGTTGAGAGATTATTTACAAAAAAAGAATTAGCTGCGTTATCTTCACATTTTACGTGGTTCAATGCGAAATTCTCTTGAAATTCCGCTAGATATGAGCTCAGAATACTTAATAGTACCTGAGCTAGTAAATATTAAGGCGCTGCCATGTTACGCTTCAGAGCATTTCTGCGCAACTGTGTCACCATGGAGTGAATGAATGACGCTTTTCCTGAAACTTTTATTACCGTGTGAATGCTGACCGTTTGCTTTGGAATCCTACAAGTGAACCACAAAGGTGAAAAAGAATCTAAATTAGACAAAAATAAACAGAGGATATTTTATTTAGTACATTTTACCAGTAACTAGAATATATTTTGGAAGATTACTAATACTGAAATGAAATAATGGCGTGTCGTATGTTGCGGTTACTAATCTCAAGACTCCAATTCTCTTACCATATGTTATTATACCAAGAAATGTGGCAGTATTGTACTTCAAATGTCGCGTGACGCTGCCGCGCGTCGCGTTTGCGTAGCTCAAAGTCGAAAGCCTACGAATACGAATTTCAGTTCGTTGTGGTAAGGTGGACTTTCGAGTTACGCGTCTGTCACGTCAGTGACACTGAGTCACAGTAGTGGCAGATTAATACAAGGTATAACCAAAACGCTCTCAAAAACGAAGACAGGTGATGGTACTGATGATTACCAATGCCACAAATAAAACGCAAAAAATGTAACAAAATCCTGTTTTTTTTTTAAATTCACAATATATTGCAAATAAGACATCTGACTGACACTAGAGGTCAACGAACGTTACTTAAATAGGCCACTCGAGGTCGATGCCGCGTCGTAGGCGGGGCATTGACCCGAGTTTTACATGCTATACATTGCGGGTTTGAAAAATACTAAATCACTAAAACTACAAAAAAGGCGAATGGTTATTGGCATTGGATTGTGTTTACTGTTTAGGTAATATGATAATAACCCTAAGTTTTTGCTAGCGTTCTGGTTACACCTTGTATACTAAGAATGCAATTGTAGGGAACGTCAAATGAGCACAACGGCCAACGAAACTGACGTGGCGTCCAGTGTCGCAGCGCTCGAATGATGTTCGCTACTTTGCATGGTAATTAATCTGCCGCTCTGTTGCGGCGTCACTGACGCGATAGACGCTAGACTCGAAAGTCTATGTTTTACGTAAACATTCAAACCAATCCGATGATGAATTATTAGCATCGTTGTTTCGATTGCTGATCGCTACATGTTGTATCGCCCTCATCCATTTTGCTAGTAATTCGGGGAAAAAATGATTTACGTCCAAAAAATAAAAAATAAAAATCCATTCAGTTAAATGATGTATTCATGATACACGTCTGCTTTTTACGCTTATTGGCTTTATTCAAAGCCAATATATTACATACAAATAGTTTGATCGAAGCATTTTAAAACTAAAATTCTGAAAGGACGATGGAGGTGCATGCGGCTCTGCCAAGGCTATAATTTTTCGTAGTATATAAAACACCTACAGTACGTACCTATCCACTTTATTTCTAGACAAAACAATAAAGATAATTTTATTTGAAAAGTTGAAAAGGTTACAATAAAACTTGACGGTAGCCTTATTCAATTACTGCACAAATCTGTCCGTTTAGAATGGTACCAAGAATACATGATTGCATTCCTATGCTAGACAGCCAGGCTGATCCTATGCGAAATCAATGAGCCAGCCCTTGTGTCATTTATCATTTTTATCAATTTTTCAAAGAAAAAGACCAAAATCATCGCTTCATTAAAAATCTCTATTAAATTGCTTAGTATTTTCGAAATCTAGTTCCGATGTCTACCTTCACAGTTACGTGCTCAAAATTTTCGCAAAGCACCACAATTAAACGAGTAATTACAGCATTTTTGCCGACCCTCATCATTCTTTGCGTAGTAGATAATAAGGTAAAGAGCTTTCTGTATGGAACGAATAAAAACGCATTTTATTCGTAAGCTAATTTTTCACCCAGCAGAACATAAGCGGGTTAAACTTGAAGGTGAATGGCAGTTTTTAATAAGCCCTTTGGTTTCTACACGGCATCGTACCGGAACGCTGAATCGCTTGCTGGTAGGTTGGTAACTAGCCACGGCCGAAGCCTCCTACCAGGCCAGAGAAAATGTAGAAATTATAAAATTTTTCTGCCGGCCCTAAAAGGCATTTCATTTTTTCGCTTTAAAATAAAAATACTTAAGCGACTTTCATTTTTAACTTAAAGTCGCTTTATTCCAAATCTTGATAGGAATATTTACCGTGTTCTGAAACAAATACACGGTCATTACTCTGCGGGACAGCAACCGGACATGCCAACAGACGTGCGGCGAGAAGTCATCTATCATTCGCTAGATAATACCAGCACGTCGCTCAAAAGCTAGCACTGTTTACTTCAGGTTTACATTATACTTTCTGATTTATATGTAAACTAGAGGATGCCCGCGACTTCGTCCGCGTGGATTTAGGTTTTTTAAGATCCCGTGGGAACTGTTTGATTTTCCGGGTTAAAAATTGCCTATGTCAACAGAGATGTAAGCTACCTCGGTACCCTACCTCGGTACCAAATTTCATACAAATCGGTTAAGCAGACGGGTCATTAGGAATACCGTGGGAACTCTTTGATTATCCGGGATAAAAAGTAGCCTATGTCCGTCGCCGGGATATAAGCTGACCCTGTACCAAATATTCTGGGTAGGGAAGGCATACCGAACCAGTGATAGATGCACTTGACGATTCAAAAGTACTTGTAAAAGTTTAATTGAATGAAAATATTTTGAATTTGAATTTTTTTGAGTTTATTTTGGGATAACATCTTAGGCTTCTGGGGCGCGGACCACAAATTAACGATCTGTTTTCTACAGTATGTGATAATTTTAGATACGTTTGCGGTACGAAACTAATTTTATCAGAACATTCGTCTCGTCATTCTGCAAAACAAATAAACGGCCACTTCTCTGCGCGGGACGTGTGGACGTTGGCGGGAAGTCATGTCATCCGAGATATGTCGCTCAGCTGACTTGGTGTTTACCTTACTCCGATCTACGTTCTTGTTTGTACCTACCGCCTCAATTTTAGGATTTTAAAATGCATCAGAATTTTTAATGTTAGATTTTATATTTTAACTTGCTGATGCCCGCGACATCCTCCGCGTGGATTTCCCGGGGTAGCGTAGGTCCGTCTCCGGGATGTAAGCTAACTTTGTACCAAGTTTCATCCAAATCGGTTAAAATGTTAGGCCGTGAAATGCTAGCAGACAGACAGACAAATGCCTACTGCAATAACAGCAGCCCAAGCACAATCACACGACTGCTCTGTAAAAACAAGAACTAACTACTTTTCGCATTTAAAAATGGCACCATACAGCCACCGTGTTGATTATTTTTCTTCCAAAAATTGTAATGAATGTCATTCGGGATAATGATAATGCTCTATAGTTCCAAATCTGTTCAGGCATTTAGAAGTGAAATAGAAAAACTCACATACTGTGTACACCCTGACAAATATTAAAAAAAGGAATATTAGCCATTCATGACTAACATTCCCCTTTCCCCTCCAACTAAGCGTAAAGTTCGTGCTAGGAGTGGATACGACAATAGTGCAACGGGTGTCCGCTTCTATAACCGTTGAGCTATAAAGGCCTTCTCCTCCTCCTCAAAGGTTATTAGTTATTCTTATTACGCTCCTTTTTTTGGGCATTCGTGTAAAAATCTGCGAGAAAGTGTTGTCGCACTGATTGTACTGGGACTGTAGGCGAGACATGTTGTCCAGCATAAACTGTATCAATATAAAACATTGGCACTGTTTAATGTTTAACAATAAATTGGATATACAGAGTGTATTGATAGATGCTCATCCTTTCATATTGTTTGTCGTTGAGTCTATAAGTTATCGGACGGTGAAAATTTCGTTATGTATTTAAATGCTTTTATCGTTTTGCATTCTATATTTCACGTAAACTTGACGGCAAAATCTGAAAAAACGTTTATCCATTCGTGTTCGTGATACATGCACCCCTTGTCCGAATGCATATTGGCTGCAAGCAGAATTTATATACATTTTTTCGGGTGTGATAAATACTTTGTAGCGAGTTCACTTTCTCTATCTACGTGAATAAACGGTACGTTATGTTACAGAAATACCTTTTTAATTGGAGTATTAAGTCATTTTAAAAGGATGTAGACCGTATGTATACCTACAACCCACAAAATCGATTTTTGTCATAGACCGATTTTAGTCGCAACAGCTGTTATTAAAAAGTAGTGACCAATTTTGCTTTCGACGTCCAATCTAGTCTGCTCTAGTACGTGTTCTCTCACATAGTCTATACGTCTCTGACAGAAATGAAAAGAGTAAGTTATACGTAGAACATCGATTCGAAACATTTTGTGTCGATTTTGCGTCGATTTATAGCTACAAAACTTTATTATTTGGGAACTACAAAAAAAAAACCTTGTTAAACTACAAAGACACAGCCTTTCAAGACACTACTAATGTCCATAAATGATATGTGTTGCTTTCCATACAAACTTATTTAAATGTATTTAATGGGATATTCTAAACAAATAAAAGGCGAACGTACAGAAAAAATCCTGGATTGTGAAGTTTGAGTTTTTGCATGTTGGTTTATACAATAAATCGAAGCGTGGACGCAAATGAATGTTTCATGAATTCCGCCCGGGTGAAGCCGGGACGGTTAAGCTAGTCTACTAAGTATGAAATATAACTACTTATTTGGTAGTTGATACTTGAATAAAATTAGAATAACTCATTGCCATAAATATTTTTATAACGTTTTATGAATATTATCGAATTAATAAGTAAAGTCCTCGGACATAAATCAAAGTTGCACGCCCTGGCTCGGAACACTTAATTTTTACTTCAAAGTAGTTTTATATCTCGGGCTTAAATTTTAAGCCGAGTTTCTGAAGTTATATAAAGTAGAATTTTATGTGGAAGGACACAAATTAAGCTGACCACTAACTAAGTAATGCCTTAGCTTCTTATACCTAATGTTTTTCATTATAAGCAAAGCAATGAGTAAAAAAATGAGCTGATGCCCACGCCGCGCCGGCGACTTTGTCCGAATGAATTTTAGGTTTTTAAAAAAAAAACTTAATAAAAAAAAAATAACTTCAGCCCCTGGGAACTCTATGATTTTTTGGTATAGTAGTTATATATAGTTGGTAGTGGTATAGTGGTAGACCTGGAGAGTGATAATCACTCTCCAGGTCTTTAACTATGTCTATGGTTTGTTGCGGCGTGATTAAAGGACAAACCAACAAACAAACAAGTTTCGAAGTTATATGTAGTGATGGATAAAGTATAGGTAAGCACATTTTATTTTCATAAAGAATGTTAGTTAAAAGGAATTTGATGTGACACGTTAATGGTTTTAAGTGAAAACTGTAATCAAGTAGGTAATGTAGGTACATTAATAACCCATATTAAACGCCAGGTTTTGGTGTTGATTTAGAATTTGGGGCATACAAATACTAAGTTAAAGAGATCCCCCATGACCACAACAACAGTAAAACTCTCATAAGGCACAAGATCCACCGAAGCCTTGGTAGCTGTAAAAAGCGTATTGGAAGTACTGAACTGTAGGGATTTTATAAGATTCTACAACTCATCAAGGTTGATAAAATGCGGGCGTTGAAACACTTCAGCGTTAAAGTAGAATACCTACCTGCCTTGTTTCAAAGCTCAAGTTCATCTATGAATTTACAGGTAGCGATTCAAAAGGAAATCTTACGAAATAATAGCCAGTGGTACTGCATTTCTGACTTTAAAGCAAGGACCTAGGCCTGGGTCAATTTTACCCTATCCTTATTTCTTGATGTTCTATCATCGTTGGTGGATGTATAAACTCAACACTGAAAATTCCGGTCACGTCACCAACCCTTGTTAATATCATTAATATTTGTTCGATATGTGATAACGCGTGGCTTCACCTGCCTAATATAACTCCCAGGCCTCCCACGCTTCGCATTTTTCATGCTTCAATAATATGTCGTAGATTTTCGCGTCCTTGATTTCGGTATGCCAGATACGAGTAAATATCGATATTGCTTCACAATCTAATACATAATATTAAAAGGTTGTACAAAAATATTAGCTATGTAAAACTTTTTAATACGTACGGTACTTATTAGTCAACTCGGGCTCAAAGGTTAGTAAGTATTAAAATCTTTGCACGTGTAACTTTGAAGGTAGGTAACACATAATTTAATAGAAATCTGATAATATTAGCTTCTATTGCGTGTCTACAATAAAACTGGATCGGACATACATTGCGTCTAGCACCCGACCATAATATTGCCTATACCTACCCTGGCACGCGTTAGATTGGAAATAAAGCGTGGATAGCCAAAACAAACTTAGAGGCGTGGCGTACTACTATTTTAGACGAGGCAAAAAAAACTATCTCAATTGGTGTGAGTTGAAGTATGTGGCATCAAATGAGGTGACTTGGAGAGGACTAGTCCGTGCACTCTGCTCCGAATAGGGGACATAGGAATGATGATAGCGTGTCAAGTTTGATTGCTTAGTATTCATATAATCATCAAACTTCGTTTGTATGGGGTGCACTCCAAGAACACTCCTGGTGATTTCACGTAAGTAGGCCAACTTACCATTCTTATTCCAAACGTGCGTTAGTAAACTTCGCCTTAAACAGCGCTACATTGCTAAAACGCGTTTGCTGCACCTTTATAATCCTATTAGCAAACCGTGAACATTTAAGCTTACCACACCAGGAAATAAAAATGCGATTAATATGGTAAGCAGAGCGATATTTATGCGGCTTTGTACCACAAAATTAAATAGTTCCGATTATTGGGACGTATATTAGTTTTTAGTGAATTAAGGTTGTTTTTGAATGGAGAATCTGTACAAAATAAAAAAAAAATTGGTTGTCTGTAAAGTCGGTTTACTGACGATAGTTGAACGTGACAACAAAGGCCGATTGTGCTTCTTTGTCGCTCGTTCCGCGCTCTCGCTTGCACTTCAAGCCTTACATGGAACGCCTCAGAGCGAGGTAACGCCGCATGAGTCATGTTTTTTCGTCCGTGCAGCCGGCTCTATCGAATTATAAGACGTTGTCACGTCAAACGTTTATGGCTTTGTATTTGGTTATTCAGTCCCAACTTAGTAGTACTAATGATTCGCCAGCAATTAAATATCACTAGCTTTAATTTTCACACGAGGACAATTTTTGCCCAAAATGCGCTAACCACGAGCACTTACTTACCTTACTCAACGATCTGATTGCTCAGCACCAAAAATTAGATATTTTTAACATGAGTATCTCCAAATTTAACAAAATATGTATGTATTGTAACGTCTGACTCAGTGTGCGTTTCGGTTTCACTGTAAGCATGCTGAGATATTATTATTAAATAAATAAATAAATAGTAAAGGAAAACATCATGAGGAAAAATGCATGCCTGTAAGTTCTCCATAATGTTTTCAAAGGTGTATGAAGGCTACCAATCCGAACTTGGCCAGCGTGGTAGACTGTGGCCTAAATGCTTCTTAATCTGAGAGGTCACCCATATGCTTAGCAGTGAGCCGATGATGCTTAAAGGACAACTTACTTATAACATCTCTTCGGGAGAGATTTTCTACTGCAGCCTAAAAATGCGCCAAAATTAAATTAAATACTCATTAATTATGCTTTAAACCGAGAAAAAATGCTATATTGCTAAATCGCGTACGAAACCATAATAATCCTATTAGCGAAACGTGATCGTTTAAGCTTACAGAATCACGAAACAAAAAGGAAACAGCCTGAGGGGAAATCAATACTAAAAGGAAAGTAATTCAGACTTGTTACGTAAATTCGTGGAAATTTAACTGTTTCGAATATAGGTACCTCACTCAATTAATTTGCGGATAAAGTTATAGAACAAATTGTAAACTATTGTTTTAGTAAAAATAAATACTTAAAGCCTTATTGATTACAAAACAAACCTTTGATGAATAATAATACAAGGTATGCTTATAGACGTGTTTTTGAAAATATTCGATTTGTACTTGAACATTATTTGAATAAGAAAAATTTTACAATGCAATGCTTGGTGGATGTGTCAGATTTTGTATCTCTTCGTCATGGCAGTAGGTAGTTTAAGGACTTCGTATCTTCAATTTCAATTTATTGCAATTCCATAAATACATTCCTTAAATATAAAATTTGGAGTAAATACTATGATAATACAAGGTAGTATTATTTTGGATGCCTAGTTTTGGGTGTCATAAACGTGGCATAAGTACTTTATCTAGACAACAAACATTTAACGTAAGAGCCTTACACACAATAACCCCGTCCAAGTGCGGTTGGAACGATTCGGACGTGTGCAAAGTGTCGTTGTGTACAAAGGCGCTTCTAGCAACCTTAACAGCAAAGTTACAATTAGCAAAAAAGTTGTTTATGTTCAAAAAAATCACATCTGTGGGTTGTACCTAGTATAATAGTACATTGATATTTAAATCAAACGAAATGAAGTCAATTTATTTCATACAGGACAACTAGTCCCAACCACCAATAAGAACAGAATTTTTAGTGCAGGTAACTGAAAGGTCAGGCTACTCAAATTAGTTCAGACTAAACCAAGCTGAATTACTGATCCATTACCGTGGTAGTTTGAAACCGAAGATAAGGAATCTAAAAGATTGAAAAGAATTTCTCTAGCAAAAGCGCTAGGAAGCTAAATTGTGTACGTGGTCATAATCACCCTATAAGTAAAACGTGAACGAAATTTAAGCTAGCACAGTCACGGAACAAAAACGGAATACGATACAGAACGGAAATGATATATTGTGAGCCATTTTCGTGGAAATTTAATGGTTCCGGATATTGGCTCGTCGGTAAAACTTTTTTAGTTTTATCGAAAGTGCTCCCATGCCTTTTATTTTCTTTATTCAATTTCAAATATACTTTTGACTAAGATAATATCAGGATTTAAATGATATAGATGAGAACGGCCTAACCTGGAAGGGGAATCATCGTACCAGAACGCTAAATTGCTAAGTGATAAAATATAGTAACTAATCCGATCGAAGTTTTTAACTTAATCCAAGCCAATCTGGCTAACTTGTCGTTGTAATTAGACTTTTCAACAAAAAAAACCTAATTCACTGAATTCAGACAATCGTATATCCTAAAAAATAATCCATACTAATATTATAAATGCAAAAGTGTGTCTGTCTGTCTGCTACCTTTTCACGGCCCAACAGTTGAACCGATTCTGACGAAATTTGGTACAGGGTCAGCTTATATCCCGGGGACGGACATAGGCTACTTTTTATCCCGGATAATCAAAGAGTTCCCACGGGATTCCCAAAGACCCGTCCGCTTAACCGATTTGTATGAAAGGTACCGAGGTAGCTTGCGTCTCTGTTACTATAGGCAACTTTTTATCCCGAAAAATCAAACAGGTCCCAAGAGACCTTTAAAATCCTAAATCCACGCAGACGAAGTCGCGGGCATCCTCTAGTTTTATATAAATTTCCTACTATTTGATCTTATATACGCCCGTGGAAAAGGTTTAATATTGATTGATGAGACTGGTACCGCGCCCTCCTACGCTTCACAGAGCTTTTAGAAATACAAGCTTCAATTAAAGCTCGTTTTCACGAAAGGCTTGCTGGTGTATATCGTAATCGATGATATCAAAATTGTTTTATTATTTTGAACTACAAATTTTAAGCTATAAATTAGTGTTCAACTCATGGTTTAGACATCACGTAAGAGTCTCGACTGACTGGACATTCAAAAAAAATGAAATTTGTGGATTGCTCTTTACACGAGGTACCTAGTGCGAGGAAGATGCGCGACGAATTAAAAAAAATTAGATAAAAAAACCAGGCTCTAAGAGCGGTCTTTTAGATATTATACATTTCAGTATTGGCTGTAAAATTATTAAATAATGTTTAAATCCAGTTGAGTTGAGATTCATAACAATTCATATGGCGTAAAACACTGTTCATATTTTTAGTTTTTATTTCAATATTCGCTGGTTTTAAAATATAAAACGTGAAAAATGCAGATAGAAATGTTATGTAGTGAAAATAAAAATCCACTGAACAAAGCTAATTGATCTGAGCTTACAAATCGACTGTAGCTTATAATATAAAGAGTATATTGTTACGTTCGAGCTATTCGTGTTTCGGCACTGCAGTTAACGTTGCGGTTTGTAATTAGAAACACCAGTAGATTAATGACTATACAAGGATTTATTTCAATCTACTTTTATATAACTGTTTTGTCGGTTTCTTTAATAGTGTTCTAATCGTGTAAATGAATAAAACCGGCCAAGTGCGAGTCAGACTCGCGCACCGAGGGATCCGTACTCCAGTATTTTTTCGGACATTTAACAAACAACAATCATAAATAACCGAACAATAAATCAAAAACTATTATGCTTAAAAATAAATAAAAATATTATGTTTTAGAATGTACAGGTTAAACCTTTTTATATGATGCCCAACTTGGTTTAGGTTAACTTCTTTGAAAATTCTAAATACAAATTATTATTATTATTTATTGAACAATTTTTTTTATGTAACCACAAATTCACGGTTTTCGAATTTTTTCCTGTACTTATGCTGTGCTTATGCCACAAAACCTACCTACCTGTCAAATTTCATGATTCTAGGTCAACGGGAAGTACCCTATATATAGGTTTTCTTGACAGACACGACAGACGGACAGACAGACAGATAGACAGACAGATATAGACAACAAGGTGATCCCATGAGGGTTCCTTTTTTCCTTATGAGGTACAGAACCCTAAAAACTCCATATCCATAATAATATTACCTATATCTATATAAAATTTTCTTTCTATATAAAATATCATGGGAAATCTATGTTTTTAGACCTTATAATTGAAGTTGGATGGCTGAAGGTATCATATTTCACGAGAAACTTTACGATAAACGACGTGTGAGACAGATGACCGATGATTTTTACTCACACGTCTTTCCATTTTCTCGTGGGAAATGACCGTGTCCTGTCCATTCTTGTTTATCTAACAGAATCGTACACCTAAGACTGTATCCGCTAGCAATATTACTTGTAGAGCCCAAATCGTGTAAGCTACTTTCCATTAGATAAACTTGCAGATATTGAGTTGCTTCAAGTGTTTACATACTCACAGTGCAAGTGACCTATCAGAAGTGCTTCTGCAAGTTATTGCTAGTGGAAACGTGTGATAAGATAGGCAAAGCTTGCTGATGTTGCTGGGAATGTAGTGGAAACATCTCCTAGTAACGTTTTTTGAGAGAGTTAATGGAAAGTGGATCACCTGATGTTAAATGATTACCGTCAGCTATTGAACATTCGTAGCATCAGAGAAATCACCAAAAAGCTGCTGTTCAGGAATTATCATTAGTATCATGTGATAATAACTCCACTACCATTGAAAGGTTTCTTAGTTATCTATTTTGAGAGCATTTAATTTAAATTTCCAATTTCTTTTCTAGATATTAGGTAACGTAATCTTTTAAAAGAACTATAAAAAATTTGCTAATGGCCGTCACTTCCGCGTCGATTTAGATTTTTATCTAAATTGACACGGTGATATCTCGTGTGAAAACTCTTTGATTTTTCCGGGATAAAAGTAGCCTATTTCACACTCCAGGTTTTAAGAATTATATAAATGAAAAAAATCTCGTCTATCCGTTGCGCCGTTGCGGCGTGATTGAAAGACAAACCAATAGGCAAACATACTTTTGCATTTTTATTAGAATGGGTAGTGGCTCTATAAACATAAATATAGAACCCATTATGTGAGATTTTAGTTGTGTAAATCCTGCCATCGATAAAATAAAATCACTAGTTTAAACTAAGTAAAGAAAATCACAAAATAAGTCCTGGCGCGAACAACGCAGGTGAAAATGCAAGCAAAAGATATTGTGAAATAAGGCACGAAGTTTCCGCCATAAATATCAAAAAGATTACCTTTAAAACTACTTACTACCTATGGTAAAAATAAAGCGCTTTCAAGTCGAAGCGCATTTTGATTTATGCCCAAGCACTTGCTTGTTAATGCAAAATTATTATCGAAATTATGGCCCCGTTGCTGTTTATGGCGTTTAATTAATCTCAATGGTGAAAGAAAATTGTTCGGATATGACTATGTAGGTACTTATATTATTTTTAGTTCAGGGCCGTTACACTTAGTTTTTTCTTTTACCTAACTGAAAAAAACCGGCCAAGTGCGAGTCAGACTCGCGCACTGAGGGTGCCGTACTCGGGTATTTTTTCCAACATTTTGCACGATAAATCAAAAACTATCATACATAAAAATAAATAAAAATCTGTTTAAGAATATACAGGTAAAGTTCTTTTATATGATACCCCACTTGGTATAGTTTATCTTACTTTGAAAATTGAAACACATTTAATTTTTTTTTTAAATGATGTCACCACAAATTCGCGGTTTTCAGACTTATTCCTGCACTTATGCTATAAGACTTACCTACCTGCCAAATTTCATGATTCTAGGTCAACGGGAAGTACCCTATAGGTTTCTTGATAGACACGACGGACGGACGGACGGACAGACAGACAACAAAGTGATCCTATAAGGGTTCCGTTTTTCCTTTTGAGGTCATCCATCCATCCATCCATCAGCCTGTAAGCGTCCACAGCTGGACATAGGCCTATCCAAGAGCGCGCCACTAAACACGGTCCTCCGCCTTCCTCATCCACCCGCTCCCCGCCACCTTCTTCAGGTCATCGGTCCATCCTTTTGAGGTACGGAACCCTAAAAATTTAAAACTTAGTTTCAGAAACGGGCTGGTCTGCCGAGTGATAAATAAGAGCAGTGTTACAATTGTGTTGGCGACTGAAAAACAAAACTAATAAACATCCTGTGATAACAGCGGAAAATTTAAAGTTCAGATTTGGAATAGTATTTGTATTTATATTTATCACGTCCGGGGGCGGACAATACTCATGGGAATACGAGTTATGTTCGTATGTGGCAAAAGATTTTTAGCATTCGCTTTTTGGCAATATGGATACCTTTTTCTAATTTGGGTAACACTATTTTTACGCGTACAAAGCGAAAGGTATATTTTTTAACAAGGATATATTCAGGAAGTTTTATTTGTATTTTATCTAAAGTTTAGCATGTTATTATTACAATTGCATAGTTAATTATCTCACAAGGAAATTCCCTTGAGGCTCAAAATGTTGAATTTGCAAAATTCAACAATTGCCAATCAAAAAGTGTAAACAGTGGTACCTACGCATTTCGAATAAATCTCCCACGCAGATGACTAATTTTGTGGAAATTAGCCGCCGCAGCCAAAATTCGCCCAAGAGGGCAATACCTACTACCAGAAGCCCAGGTACAATCAATGGGACAATGCTTACTCATAGTTTCCTTAGGAGAACCAATCCATACTTAATATTATAAATACGAAAGTGTGTCTGTCTGTCTGTCTGTTTGCTACCACGGCCCAACAGTGTAACCGATTCTGACAAAATTTGGTACAGGGTTAGCTTATATCCCGGGGACGGACATAGGCCACTTTTTACAAAGAGTTCCCGGGGGATTCCTAAAGACCCATCCACTTAACCGATTTGTAGGTTTAGTACCGAAGTAGCTTGCGTCTCTGTAATCGAAATAGGCTACTTTTTATCCCGGAAAATCAAACAGTTCCCACGGGATCTATGAAAATCTAAATCCACGCGGACGTAGTCGCAAGCATCCTCTAGTGAGAAATAAATAAATTAAGTATACCTCACCAGATTTGCATGTTAATTTTCACTTTGACTTCCCGTTGCGCGTTATAGGTATACGTCGTAAAGTGGAACGTGTAGAAGTAAACAAAATAGGCATAAACGAACAAACTTCCGTGAAGTGAGCTAGTTAGGCGTTGAAAGGTTACTAAAGAGGAAAGCGTATTCTTTATATTTAAATACCTATGTTTTATGCAACGAGCTTGCTTATTCAATAGCGTGTTTTACTTACATACTTTTTCTTACACAGATATGGACGTATAGTATACGTTGGAAGACATGCCATACAAAATTACAGTTATTTTTACGTGCTGATGCAGTGACCCTACCAAACGTATCGGGAATTACAATCTTATTGACGCTTTGTGTCAAATTGTCTTCTTCTTGTTCTTCTTTTTATCTTAGTTGGTGGTTTTTTCTAGTGCCAGACTAGCACAATGCACATCGCCAGTATCATTGGTCGGTAAAAATGTGCCAATTTTATGAGTAGGTTTTTTTAAAAAAAGAATATTAGCCATGCTATCATGACTACTACTCCCCTTTCACCTCCAATTAAGCGTAAAGCTTGTGCCAGGAGTGGGTACGACAATAGTGCAACGGGTGGGGTTTGAACCGCCGACCTTTCGGAATTCAGTCCACTCCTCAACCATTGAGCTATCGAGGCTTTCATTTCCGAGTATGTTCAAAATGACACTCACTTCTTCTGTCTGCGCCAAAATCATCAAGTTGCTTCTTCATGCTTCAAAAAGAGGTTGACAATCGTGAGTCCAGCGTGTATCAGTCAGTGAAATTCTACCTGCAACGATACTTTTCTCTGTCAGATTTTAAAAAAGGAGGAGTTTTCCTTTTAGCTCTGATCTTGTTGGCAAAACAGATATTAATTCTACCATTTAAGGCTTTATAAAAATTGTATGCATAACATTTTACACGATATGCATACAATTTTTCATAACGTAAAATTGAAATATAACACGATACCTACAATATCGAATTGCCTTTGGGAAATCGACTCAAAATCCTGACATATTCAGTGCCAAGATTCAATGACGCATCACTCGGTTATTACATTGAATTAACATTTATTTCCATCACAAATTAATGAGTTACATTTTGGTATAGTGACTAGGTATTTGAACTAAAAATAATAATGTACCTACGTAAGGTTTTCGCTGCAGTAGTTACCAGTTATACTCAAACATACTGTACCTTGTCTTCTTCCCCATCTCTTTTTCTTTCGACAAAGATACTTAATGGAGGATTTCGTCCGCGTGGATTTAGGTTTTTAATCTAGTGAAAACTTCAATTTTCTGGGATAAAAATAAACTATGGCAGTCTCTGGGATGCAAGCAAACTTATTTAACCAATTATAATAAAATTTGTACAGAGTTAGCTACATTCTGAGAATGGACATGGGCTTTTTTGATTCCGAAAAATATAAGAGTTTCCACGGGATTCTTAAGGACCCATCCGCTTAACCAATTTTTATGTTTGTTATAGAGATTATTTACATTCTGGAGACAGACACAGGCTACTTTTTATCCTGGAATATCACAAAGTTCCGATTGAATTTAAAAAAACTATTAAATGAATGCGGACAAAGTCGTGGGCATCACCTAGTATCACATAAGCGTTACTTTCAAAACATTTTTATTTGCGGGCCAAAGGCAGGTAATACCATGTTTCCTTCCCGCTTTTCATTTAGATACGCTTCGATTTCTTTTATCCCCTTTCCTCGATTCCTTCTCCGCCTCTTACCCCAATTCCGACCCACATTACTTAATATAATGATTTTCTTTTGTCTTTGTGTTTCTCTAATGACTGAGATTTGAATTCGTCTTTGTTTGATTTCGCTCACAATCATTTTAATGAGACTGAATATAGGTTTGTATTAAATTTGAGAAGAACCTTACGGTCTTAAGTTTTTGAATTATTAAAGAATAATTTTTGTTTTATATGTACCTTTTGTTACTATAAAACTAAACCTATAATATCAGACCGGGCTCACTTGGTCACGTGCGTCGAGATATATTATGTAGATTGTAGATCGCAAAAACCTTTTCGAAGAAACGCATAAGCGACGTGATTTGCCTTCTGGAGTTCAGTGTTTCACTTGTTTCATGATTTCATTGTCAGTTCGCGGTAACAAGGTCGTATGTGCCGCGTATAGGTAGTACCTCTTAAGCATTTCAGCGATAAGGGGAAAAGTAAAATACCCATGGTGGTGCCAGCCACCGGGACTCGTGAATCGAAGTGCACTTCGATCTCATAAAAGAGAAATAAAAGAGATAAGATTTTACGAAATAAACATAAAATGTTTAATTTTAAACTAACTACAGTGATAGGTATTATGTGAGCTGAATTGCACTTTATTACGTTGTAACAGTGCCCAGTAACACCTGTAACTGTGGTTTTTGGCACTGAATGTAACAAAAATAATGCGATGTACGTTCTACAAGTGTGTCTGTCAGTCTGTCTGCTACTTTTTCACGGCCCAACGTGTAACCGATTCTGGCGGGCACAACGTTAACTTATATCCCGGGGACGAACATAGGCTACTTTTATCCCGGAAAATCAAAGAGTTCCCACGGGATTCCTAAAGTCTCATCCACTTAACCGATTTCTATGAAATTTGGTACCGAATTAGCTTGTGTCCCTGTAATCGAAATAGGCAACTTTTTATCGCGGAAAATCAAACAGATTCCACGAGATCTATAAAAATCTAAATCCACGCGGACGATGTCGAGGGCATCCTCTAGTAAATAATAATAATCTAATAATAACAAACCTTTGGTACCTTTGGTGCTACTAAGTATTTTGTGCCTATATGACAAAATAGTAAAATACCTCTATTTAATGTTGTTTATCTTCTTTTCAGGTGCCTGTCCAACGAGCGAACTTTGACATGCAGAAGTTTATATCTAGTCGAATCCCCCGAGAGGCTAAGCAAATAATGAAGAGTTGAGTGTCATAATGCGATACCTGCAAGTTGATTTCGTGAAACCTGCATAAACCATCATTACAATCGCAATTGTTGTGATTGGCTGAATTTATAGTATTCTTGTTGCAACAATGCATTGTAGCCAATAGTGAGCGAGCGTCGATCAATCAGAGGTGATATTGTAGCTGTCATTTTACCGCAATCGAGCAGCTGTTCACTGCTGATGTTGCACGCAGCATTCTTTCTGCGGATAATGAGTTACCTCCCAATCCAATGATGAACAATGTGGGTACATTGTTCATCATTGTAAGTAGCAAAAAGGACAATAAAAACCAGAATTTTATTAATAAGATATAAAATAAATATAATGCACTAAACCCATGTTCAAAATAAAAAATATTATTCAGAAAACGTTGGTTCTGTATGCTTAAAATATTTTCTGACTTATGAAAGGAATCACATAGTCCAGAGCTTTCAAAGTGAACGGTAAAATATATTTTCCTAAATATGAGGCAAATTGTTGTGCGGCTCTAGGGAGCAGCCACTCGGACTTGGCAAATATAAACGAAAATGCTATTCTAAACTAGAAAAATTCTGAACGGCTTTGTGCCAACAGAAATCACTACGCTGTTATAAAACTTTGAAGACGAATATTGCTATAGTATTGAAAACTAGCTGACCTGCCTTAGCTTCACTTGGATGGAATTTCTGATGGGTCATTTTTTTTATGGTTTTATTTCTTGGAGTTCTACGATAGGGTCTATACATGCAAAATCTAAGTTTCTAGGCCTGGGGGATTAAGCTTTGGATAGATACGTTGATAAGATAAAGGAGCAAGATTTTTTTTCTCACCCTAGCAAGTGGAAGCTAGCAAGCTATCATTGTGAGATCATTAAGTAGAATACGATTTTTTTTCATCTTGAAAACTAAGGATTTTTTGGGTTATTCTTTTACGTTCGATTTTCTAGCTCGCAAAAGAAATATTTCATACACCCAAAATTCATAATTATGTACGGAACCCTAGAAGAGCGAGGCCCGACTCGCACTTGACCGGTTTTTGATTTAACTCAAAGTTTATTTAGAGTTAAAATCAGACATAGGTACTTTTCTGATATAATCTCTCTCATCTTAACTTTGCTGTATTCTGAGCAAAGTCAAAGTACCTACGTTTAATAAATCTCGAGGAACAGATAGTTTTCAAGTGAGTCTCGAACAACGAGAGATTGATAGGAGAAAATGTACTAAGCCAGTCGAAAGTTTAAAAATCGTTGTACCTATTTACCAGTTCCTTATTTGTTCTTTATTTCTATAAAAACTTTTAATACTAAGATCTAGATCCAGGTTTTAAAATTGCGATACATACCGATTCCATTCAAAAAATAGGCTAATCGATATAATAGATCGAGCAGTTATAAAAATTAACCCTGTATTAGACATTTATTATTCTAATCCATTTGTAAAGTATTTTACCAAGCAGTTTATAAACACGAACCCATTCATTTTTTATTAAAATACAACGTACCTATAGATAACATCATAAAAAACCTGACCTGCGTGAAAAAGGATATTTTGTTTTAATTTAAAAGTTTATGGACACCAAGCTGAACAAAGGGTATTAAATTATTTTGTGCGGCTTAGTTAAAAACTGCTATTAGACTAGGAAAGTAATGTCACAAACAAAAGTTTAGTCCCAACTCAATTTATTTATATTAAAGGGACCCAAGTAACGCTTACATTTTTGTAAAATCTTATATATTTTGAAGAGTGTGCTCAGTAACTCCTCAATCTTGTTTCTTCTTCCTTCGCCATTCTACCACAGAACCATCCATATGTGGTCGACATCCAATCTACTCGCTTGAAACGTTTTTGCTCAACGTTTCTAATACCAACCGCTTGGGTTTGAAACGCGTAGGTATTACTTACGACTAAGTACCTCCAAGGCACGAGTGAATAGGCATCTTCTAGACACGTGGAATGTAGACCTCAGCATTGTTTCTTTACGGCATGATTGTACAAACAACCCTATCCTGCAATTAATAAAAAAACATAGCAATTGTAACTTCTGCTTATAAGTCAACCCCCGAATTATTTATGCCACAAATGCTAGATTTTTGCTTGTCCATATTTTTATCTGGAAGTAAATGGTAAACTAGGGCACCCCACTCATCGCGTTCTAGAGTAGTAAAGTTGTGAATGTGGGGAACGATTGAGGTTTGATTGTAATGTTCGCTCAAGTCAACTGCACCCTTAACTGCATCTTACAGTCATTTTCAGTTATTACTAACAGTTCCTTTTTATTAGGTATGTTATTACGGTTATTACATACTTTTAATCCATACAAATATTATAAATGCAAAACTATGTCTGTCTGTCTACTAGCTTTTCACGGCGCACAAACACGAAGAATCTAACATACCGGGGGCCAGCATAGGCTACTTTTGGTCCAGAGAATGAAAGAGTTCCCCCGAGATTAATTAAAGCCACATCCATTTAATCAATTTTGATGAAATTTGGTACAGAAATAGCCTTGCATACCGGGGCATTTGAATTTAAATCAAGGTTTAGAACCACTTTACTATAACGCCATTGTGTTTCAACGCTTGTAGTTTTTCAACGTTGGTGATGTAAAATCTCTACCTGCTAACCATACTGTAGAGTCAGTGACAATGCTAGGTTTTCACCCGTCAATAGTTGCTAACACTGGGGTGTGCAAACCTAGATATGTCGCTGTTTGTAGGTACTTTACTACTTGCGGCCTGTCTTGAAACAACACAGTGAATGGCGAGGCAAAGGCATAAGTGTAAATGAAGACAAATATATGTCAGATCAGAACCTAATAGATACCTAAAATGATAGTCAATGTTTCTTAGTGTGAGTATTAAATAAAACAAAATAGTAATTATTATCAATATTTTATTTATTTCTATCAATATCCTTAAAAACAATAAGTAACATAGTTAAGTACTTCTACATTTTGATAGTTTAGTACACAACCCTTTTTTCTACTTGTATTTAAAGACAGCGTCATTTTAACATTGAACAATAAATATTAAGTGGGCTCTACACTCGCGGCCGCGAAAGCCCGCGACAACTGCAAATCACGAGTGTAGATGTTGTTCACGCCTTCGCGTTCGCGCTTTTCGCTGTCCCCGATCAGTGTCCGTTTTTGATCCGCGACAAAGGGTTTGCAGCGCGAACGTGAACGCATCGTCAACGTCACGAACAAGGCTTGCGAGTGTGGAGGGACACAGTTCACGCGTGGATCGCGGTATACATTCACGGCGTGAAATAACGGCGCGACTTCGCGTGCGAGTGTAGAGCCGGCTTTAGAGCCAACGTACACAGAATGTCATAATGTGGTACTGGCTGTAGTAGTTACGTATTATCATTTTAGTATTAGTAAACGAAGCTTATTAACACGTAAAGCCGAGGCCAAACTGACGCAGTTTGAGCTAGTCCATTCGCTTATGCTGATTCGATGTTTCGCGAATATTTGGGTACAACCACCCGTGGCAATTTGAACATTTAAGAGAAATAACCCTAGTACGCTCCCCAGCACTTTCCACACAAACATAGTTTGTTTCTCATTTGAATATTAACTTATCAAACTCAATAAAATTTCGTAGACGCGTTTTAAAAACAAATATCTGTATGTGTGGTTTTTTTAATTTCTGTGGAATGTGTAGTTTTAAAACTAAACGGACTCAAAGATTACATACAGATCTTCAAGCCAGTGTAACTTTGAAACTCCAAATTTTTACGGATATCTGAAAAACAGCAGGAACACATATTTGTTTACAGAAAGTGCCTACAAAATTTCATTGAGTATATATATGATACGTTAGTATTCAAATAAGGACCAAACTAAGTTTGAATGGACAGCTCTGGGGGGGTGCACTAAGGTTACGCCTCTTTAGTTCATAAACATAAGCAATCAGCGCGAGAGCACATCGCTTCCTGTATCACACATACTCGTATAATTCGCCTTAGTTTGACTTTAGCTTTATGTAGAGTAAGGAAGAAAAATAACAAATATTTTTGGTTTAAGCTATACCATCTTAGCGATATCCATTTTCATTATTTATATAATATGTCCTATGTAATAAGTCGGACATATTCCGAAAAATAAGTGAATTTTAGCAGGTCATAGATACCTACATATATATTTTTTTTTGGTTTGTAAGACAAGAAACGTAATTTAATTGTAAAGCAACGTAAATAATTAATTATTATTAGTAAGTAATTTGTTTATGTTCAAGTAAATGTTTATATAAATTTATAGTTTATTAACGCTTTATTTACGAGCTGTATACGATACAACATATCTGTGTACCATAAGCTCTGATGTGTAAAGAAATGCTTTTGTAAAACTTTACATACTTAATAATATTATTAGCTGTCTAAAATTATATAAAATTATTATTATTAAGCTTATATACATTACAATATTTACATTATCATTATTTACATTGAATATAATCTAAAATTACTGTAAGGATTATGTTTAAAACTATTCACAATATTCCTATTTAATACAATTACATAATAGACATCTTGTATAAATAAAATTAGGTTACTATTATTTGTCTTTGACAATTCTAACAATCTTTTTATACTGAAATTTTACAAACTTTCGATCTCTATACGCGTAACTTATCATTTTTTAAATTTCAAATGTATTTCACAATTATTTTTGGTCAAATAAAAATTTGGTACCTACTTGGTATATATGCTTAGAAACACACACTAATATTATTTAAAATATAAGTACAGTTTAGTAAAACAAGTAAGTAAGTAATGGGTATAATCTTCTATAACAAAATTCCTCAGTCAATTTTGGACTTGCCTTTACACAGGTTCAAAAAATCTATTAAAAATATGCTCCTGAGAAAAGCATATTATACTATCGAAGATTATGTAAATGATAAAAAAGCGTGGATTTGAACTTCGATTCGCTCCAGCAATGCGCAGGACTTCAATTGCTTGTATACATGGCATAATATTGTATATCAAATCATTGAAAAGAGCAACCGCCGAGTTTCTTGCTGGTTCTTCTCGGTAGGAAAGGCATTCCGAACCAGTGGTAGATGCTTTTGACGATTCGAAAGAACTTGTTAAAGTCTAATTGAATAAAAACATTTTGAATTTGAATTTGAATTTGAAAGTAAGAGTAATAAAAAAAGAACGGAATGTTACTATAATAGTATTATTATGTTAGGAAAACTGTTTGGGAAATTGTGGATCTTCGTTATGACATGACAGTTAACTGAACCTTACCATAAGCTCATCGAGTTTGCAATGAGTTTGCATTAAAGAAAATAAAGTAGCTTATGAACTAGATATCGTCGACGAGATAGAAGAAACAAAAAATATTGCTTGAACTTTCATAATAAAATCTACTACTTAAAACTCGCAGCTACAGAGAAAAATAAAATAAAACATTTTTATGGACTGCCGACTAAGATTTGCAGATGTGTTTTTGTTCTTTTTCCAAGTCGTTTACAATGTCTCGTAAATTTGCTCGCCGATAGCAAAAGGCAAGGATAAATAAAAGAAAAATAAAAGAGAGAGCTCGGCTTTTGAGAAAATTTCTAAACAACTGGACTAGATCGACTCGATGTACCGTACCCTCAGTATCTTTGCAGAGCACTCGAGGACTGCATACTCAGTGTAGGTTTATTGAGACTGTACTTTACTGAGAATTCGATCTATTGAAAGTTAGGTATATCGTTGTCAGTCAAGTGTACAAAAAACATTTTCATTTTAATTTACCCACGAAAGAGAATTTAACAAAAACAAAATTTCAAATCAATGTCATTACCTCAACTTTGGAATAAATTAAAGCTACAAATAAATGAAAATCGAAATTTAATCTAATTGCTTTTGGCTATTTCGGTTTAGCCAATTTAAGCTGATTGATCATCATTCATTTTTTCTAAATAAATAATAAGCGTAGGTATAATTTTGTTATCGCAATTCCGTAATGTTAGTCTAAACAAAACGTGATGATTCCGATTTTTACTCAGGATTATGACCAGTCAGTTGTTTCTCGTCCGTGCTGTTTATCCAATTTGATAGAAAGGTAAATAACGTGATAAAGGAGACCGACCAAGCGATGGCTTAAATACATAATACATAGACTAAGCTTCTTATATTGAATCTCTGCTCATGCCAGATCGGAATAACCAAATCGATTTTCTCTTAATCTTGCTACAGGATTAAGATCGGCGTAGTTGGCTGGAAAAACGAAAGAGAATAAGCAGCGAATAATCGCCTAAAGACTTTAAGCCGGCAAAGTAAATGCGTACCGTTAACCTTCTTAAAGACACTTATTATCAAAATTAATACCTCAAGCTTTTCGCTTTTTCAAGGTGCTTTTTGCGCTATTATGAAATCCAATTAGACAAAAATAGTTAACTTTCTTATTCTGCAAATAGATTCTTTAAAAATTAAAATTCAATGCTAAAAATATAATAGAATAAAATAAACGAAACCTCTATAATTTAAACTTCGAGTTAAATATAACAAACTTTACCTTTTAAAGGTGATATTCACTAGCTATTTAGTCGTTGTATTTCAAATACATATCGTTACAAGGATATAACCTCGATTGTTTCATTTGCACTATACATAAAGCAGCTTAAAATTATGCTATCATTACATATCCAATAAACCAAGAACTTATTCCGTAGTTGGTCATCTCCAAGACCGCATATCTAAATTGTCCATGTACCTTAAAGCAGCTTGAATGATTACAGTGATATAGATGGCACCGTAGGTTATGGAAATTGATATAGAGTATAAAATAAAGGAAGTACTTAAATGGAACCAGCTACGTTGTCTATGGTATGAGGACGCGGTGGCGATGGCGGCCCAAAGTGTTGGGTTTACTCGTAGAGAAGGTGGGCTGGAGCTCTGCATGGCAGCCGGCCGCTCCCCGCTCAATACATGCACGATCACCGACGCAGACTCTGTATACAAATATTTTGAATATTATAATTCTGACATAACACCTTTAAGTGCTTTGAAAAATATCAAGTAGGGCCATGATTAAGATATAATTAAAAACTTAATAAATGAGATTAAAATATACAGTAAAATGTTTTTCGATCGCTTGTTTTATATATATTAATATTGTACCTACTATATTCACATTTATATTCATGAACTCAAAATTTTCTCCTCTATCATTTCATATCCCACACAATACGACAACAAAAATAATTCATGAACCCCCATTTTGTTCGATGTGCCTAATATCCGCTATATATACATTTTATTCATAGAAAAATGTAGCCTATGTCACCCAGACAACAATAACGAATCGATTGACCTTAATCATCAAAATTAGCTCAGTAGTTTATGCTTACGGTTTTACATAGACTGCTAAAACCATAACCCTTCCTATTGGCTTTGCCGTAGGCAGGTTAAAAAAGACAACTTCCAATAACGCGAAGGCCGAGTCATAACGCGAATAACGCGATCAGTTAATATAAAACACTACTGATAATGCAGTTTTTAAATTACTTTAGAGTTATTAATTTTTTTAATTTTTGTTATGAAAGTAGACTAGTATTTATAATTTAGCAAAAAAGGCCATAGTCAGGTGGCTAAGCTACTCCCTAACGTAATAAAAAAATAAACCTCCCAATGTGCGAAAAAAAAATTAATGACTTTAAAGCTTTTAAAAGTTACTTTTCAGCAATAATGTGAAAGTTGATCACTTTCTACTTTAAAAATTGGCAAAAGTAACCTACGTAATTTAAATTTTATGTCTAAATGCATTAAGGTCTCAGGTGGCCAAGTTTGTACCTACTTTTTTATTACTTTATCTCAGCCACTCTAACAAATTTGATGGACCTTTGAAATTCTCGCAAACGCTACACCTGCGTAAGACGAATTTACTCTGAGTTTAACACGGGTAATTTCAACTACTTTACACCTATTTTCGAATTATCAAAAAGATTCGATTTCTCATCTATCGTTCTCCATGTTCTCAAAGGTGTGTGAAGTCTGCCAATCCGCATTGGGCCATCGTGGTAGACTATGGCCTAAACCTTTCTCACACTGAGAAGAGACCCGTTCTCAGTAGTGGGCCGGCAATGGGTTGATCATGATCATCTATCATCAGACATTGGCAGACAGAAATAAAACCGTTAACATAGCCCTTTCATAATATGCGTGAAATCTACTTAAAATTTAAAAGGGAAGTACAAGGACTCTCCATCCATTCTTCAATACTGTAGGAAGTTATTAAATTTAGGATAGGTATTCCTCTTTGAATTTGCGTAAGGTCAAGTGCCTGAAGATTTTAAATGCTACTTCAAAAATGATCCTCTTATTTCAAAAGCTGAATCGATGGTGTCTTAAGAGTTATGGTGTCTATTTTAAAATGGGTCATATATTTTGCCATTTTATCGTATAATTTTTGCGATGGAACAAAAATTACTTAGGCTACCAATGGTTGACGTTTGTGTCCTATTATTTTAGATCACTGCGTTACGTAACATAATAAATCCTATGTATAATGTAACTATCTAATCATACTTTAAGTAACGCTTATCCGTAATTTAAGTAGTTCATTTTTACACCATGTAAAAACGTGACAACTTCAAACACCTAAGTATATTTTCAAGTATACGCCGGCCACCTATTAGGCTCCTGGAAAACCTACCACTTTTTTGCGTTAATTAGGTATATTCATTCAAATAGTTACATTCAACTTATTTTAATGAAAAAATACCACTCAAAACTCGTAACCACTTTCGTTTGGCTGACAAAAACTTTAATCTAAATATATAAATGTTTTTTTTTATTCACTCACTGACTGGCTTATCAACGCCCATCCTCTTGGACCTTGAAAGCTGTGCAAAGAGGTTCCTTTTATAACAACAAACACAAACAAAAACAACAAAAACAAACATAAAACAAAACAAACAAAAACAAACAACAACAACACAAACAAACAAACAAAAACAAAAACAAAAAACAAAATTTTGTTGGAAAACAAGGATAAAGGTACATTTTTTTAATTCCTAAGGGGGCGAAGCCACGGGTGGTAACTAGTATAACATTATAGTATAAACTAGAAGAACCACCATACAAACTTTAATTGTCACACCACAAAAACTTAAGTAAGGTTTAAACTAACGTTAAACACGTGCGTTTGTATGGGCTAAACGGGTTTAACGTTTGTTTAAGCTGCGCTTAAAGTTTTTTTTATCAAACCAGTTAGCTTTTATAAACTTTCAATATACCCGTCAAGCTCTAGCTTAAAAATGCGGGCTTTAATAAAGAAAGTTTAAACTTATAGTGACAAAGCTTCAAAAAATATTTTGTGAAGTAACTCATAAAGATGTGTGAAGCTCAGATTGAGTCTCAAGCACCGATAGCGTAGATGAGATAGGGCACGTAAGCTCTCTACGTATGCTCCGAATAGTTATAACAATGCCCTTATTGTCACAAAAGTGTTTGGAGAAAATATTATGTTTATCTTCAGAAACAAGAAATATTTTTAGACACAGAGTAGGATTTTCTTTGGTTTGGTTATTAGATATATCACTGTATTTTTTATGTTATAGTTTAATTACGTAAGCTTAAAACTAAAGCTAAGAGGGCTCTAAACGCGCCCAAATCTGAGAAGAGCACAAAACAAACTCAGCCGGGTAACCACAAACAGCTCAAGACCATGGTTTGTGGAAATCTCTACAAGAAATCTAGGACGACCATCATCTGACGGGATAGCTACGACGGAAATGTTATTTTATATAAATTTAAGATTTTCCGAAATAACCTCTATAGTACGATGAAGCTAAATCTCAATGAGATCGTACGCTGTATAATTTTAAACTACGCCAGCGATTTTGCTGCAACCATACTGCAGTAACTAAAAAGCACGTGCGGGGATACTCATAACACATTTCTCTCAGTAATCGTTCAGTTAAGCTAATCGCACATTGCCGGAGACGTAAAAGCTGCAGGACTGATGCAAGAGCCACACTTAACGCATTTTTCGGTACCTACCGCAAATGCGAATAACGCGCACTATGCTGTGTGTGTGTTTAACCGTATTACTGTTACGCATCAATTTGGCTGACGTTTTTTGCACTTTTGGTATCTAATTAACTGTTTTTCTGTTATCTGCGCTAATCGTTCAGTGCCGGAGACGTAAAAGCTGCAGAACTTATGCAAGAACCACACTTAATGCACTTTTCAGTACCGCAAATGCGAATAACGCTCACTATGCTGTGTGTGTGTGTGTGTGTGTGTGTGTGTGTGTGTGTGTGTGTGTGTGTGTGTGTGTGTGTGTGTGTGTGTGTGTGTGTGTGTGTGTGTGTGTGTGTGTGTGTGTGTGTGTGTGTGTGGGTGTGGTGTGTGTGTGTGTGTGTGTGTGTGTGTGTGTGTGTGTGTGTGTGTGTGTGTGTGTGTGTGTGTGTGTGTGTGTGTGTGTGTGTGTGTGGGTGTGTGGGTGTGTGTGTGGTGTGTGAGTGTGGTGTGTGTGTGTGTGTGTGTGTGTGTGTGTGTGTGTGTGTGTGTGTGTGTGTGTGTGTGTGTGTGTGTGTGTGTGTGTGTGTGTGTGTACTATGTATCCACATTGTTTCGGCACGTCCATTTGGCATGTTTCTGTTATCTGCACTAATTTGTGGATCGACTTGTTGTCTGCGGTCACCTTTAGTTCGTCATCAACCGATAGATGCCAACAACTGGGCATATATTTTTTTTAAACAGACTTCCATACACCGTAGCTTTGCACCGCCTGGATCCAGCGGCTCCCTGCGATTCATTTGATGGCATCTGTGACTGGGATAAATTCTGGGATAAAGACTGGGATAAATAAATATGGAATAAAATGGGATGAATTCTTTATTACGCGGTACCTACGACAACGTAGACAGATACCATAAAAATGTAATTCAAAAAGATTATTTGAGAAACCATAATAATATACTAAAATTATATTAATGACTATTTATAAACCTGCTCGCGTAGATATAGTTTTTTCAAATACCATGGGAACCCTTTGATTTCCTGGGACAAAAAGCCCGTGTACGTCTCGAAGATGCAAGCTAGCTCTATAATAAACGTTGAAACCAGTTAAATGAATGGGCCGTGAAAACGCAGCAGACAAAGAATCAGCCCGGCTGCCCGGCGAGGAAATACAGCATTACCGCTATTCCAAGGGGTTTGTCTTGTCCAATCTTTAGTTAGGCTAAGTATAAGTTATACTGTTACATTCTCAATAACAAAAAATATGATACAAAAAATATACTCATCCATGTCGAACTAATCCATAATATAAACATAATAAATGCAGAGTTATGTATCTGTTCGTGTGTCTATCTGTTACCTTTTCACGTCCCATCCATTTAACAAATTTCGACATCTTATAACCCGGCGACGGACATAGGCTAATTTTTACCCTGAAAAATCAAAAGTTCCCACGGGAACACGTAAAAACCCCCCAAATACATCGACCCTAAGCTTGTAAATAAGTACCATCTCTTTTCACAGGGAATATTACGGAAGGTGTGGGTACTATCTTTTAGTTTGCATATTACCGAATAGCACTGGTATGTGAACCTACTTATAAAATATATAGGTACGAAATGGCAGTCAATCTAAAAGTACATACGAGCAGCCGTACTCATGATTAGTTTCTCTGCATGAAAGGCCAACTAGTTACCAACGTCGGGCAACAAAGTTGACCGAACTCGCTCTATGCACGTTGTATCCGCAATGCGTTGCAAGGTTTCAATTTACTAACAGACTAGGTCAAGTTTTCGTCACATGCAAATTGTGTTCCCAAATCCCTGTCCTTTCAGAAGTTAATATATTATTATCTAACTGGTTGCCCAGTCGGCTTCATACGGGTGGCGTATTGTATTTCATCTAGGTGATGCTTTTTTAGGGTTCCGTACCTCAAAAGGAAAAACGGAAGCCTTATAGGATCGCTTTGTTGTCTGTCTGTCTGTTCGTCCGTCCGTCGTGTCCGTACTCGGGTATTTTGTAAGCTTCACTCATGGATTTCTAATTTTGTTTTAATATGCTCGCTCGACTTCATACCTAGGTACATTACACGTGTAGCTAAACAAAAATTATTTTCTACTTTTTAGTGGTTTTGGTTTTTGAAGTCGGTATTATTTTTCTTTTGAAAAATTTTTATAGCCATCCCATTGAGACCGTGGTTTCAAAGTTAATTTTGTTTAAATAATTACTAGTAGGTATAATATTTGATCACGACTACGCTTAACTTTGCTTAAACTTATTAATTGTAGAAGATATTGAGTAACGTTATTAAAAGCCCACAAACATTGAACAATATTAGAGTATACGATTACTAACTAAAAGGTACGTGTTATATTTCTGCGGTTTCCCTGTAAATTTCCCCTAGTTTGGCCTCGAAATTTAGTGTCCGTAAAAGCTTTCAATCTACCAACTACACAGGTCAATTTCGTATTGGATACAAATAGAATTCCTATACCGTCCAAACAGAGGCACAATGTTCGAATAGTTTCTTGTAGGTACTGTCAGAGAATGATAGAGTGTAAGCATATTTGATTCGCATTCTCAGTTATTGATTTGGGCTTGTTTATCTGCTAAAATTACTGGAGGTAGAGCAATCAATGTTTGTTTTGTATCAAAATGGAACTATTCTAAATACATCGTATTAGTTGATATTTATCTTCATTAAAAATCAATGTCGTAAACAAATATTTGATAAATACGCCTTATTTTCGGCCATGACCTTAATAAAAATGTTCGAATTGTACTATAATGGAAAAAAATATTTTAAAAGATTATTTTTTACTAGCCGATGCCCGCGACTTCGCCCGCGTGGATTTAGGTTTTTCGAAATCCCGTGGGAACTCTTTGATTTTCCGGGATAAAAAGTAGCCTATGTGCTAATCCAGGATACTATCTATCTCCATTCCAAATTTCAGCCAAATCCGTCAGGTAGTTTTTACGTGAAGGAGTAACAAACATACACATACACACAGACACACACACACACACACACACACATACAAACTTTCGCCTTTATAATATTAGTGTGACTATTTTGCCAACAAAATAGGGTTATAATGTTTTTTTGTTTAATATTATAATAACATTTTGATTTAATAAGTAGGATGTTAAGATATAAGACTAAATAAAAATATATTTGAGTTTAGTTAGCTAGTCAATATTGAGACCGCTATGTACCTAAGTAAGTATGGTAAAAACCACTGGATTTAAGGTAAACTATATTGTTATTATTAAAAATTTCGTTGGAATTTCCCAAAACCTTTTTTACGGTCAAGTTTTACGGGGAATTTACATGCAAATTTTCTAGTTTCAAGACCCAACGATTTGAGCTGTAATTTGATTATGTCAGTCAGTTAGTTTATCTTTTAACGGGGTACTCTGAGCTCTGCTGGCTATTGCATAATAATTGTGTCGCACTGGGTAATACTGGTCAGGGTAAAATAAACGTGCTATACGGACACTATGCCAAGCTACGTTCGTGGCGAATTTCGAGGCTTTATACCGTTTGTCACTTTAACTAATCTTGCAATTAGAGTGCAGAGGAAAATAACAATTTAGCATTATTGTCGTTACAATGTTCCTACCTACTACAAATTCCTATCAAATCATCATCACTAAACACATACACAACTAATTAACATGGTTTATTATATCATGATTTCCAATGTTTACAAGCATGTTATGAGACCTTGAAAATTAAGTAGGTGCGTAAAAGTACGTCAAGTATAAATGTCTCAAAACTAAAAAAGGTAACAGACTTCAAGTCTAAAGCTTCAGTTAGAAGAAAAAAAAAATTTTTAAGATAAAAGTCCTACAGCCGTCATAATATACCAAAAACAATGTATTATAGACATATATAGGGATATAATAATGTATAGACTATAGACATTTTCTACGATTGGAACAAATCAATTCAATTCAGACTTTGTGCCTACATACAGTTTGCTCCCTGTTCCGTGAGTAAAGTTGAACAGTTACCCGCCTTTGTTACTAACTTCTGCTTCATTTAATTCCCCTTTACTGTAGGTAACCTTGTCTAGAAAACGAAGCTATTTTAACATTACGTACTGTACTTTAGTATCAAAAGCTGTGATACTTTAAACCACAGGGAAATTGGTAAGGAGATATTTTGTGAGCAATTTGTTACCTAATACATTGGTGCACTGTTACAATTCGTACCAGAGCAATATAATCAGAAAAGAGTAGGTAGTTCATTTAACAATTTATAGGTAGGTATGTTTAAAAATTTCAATTAGTCAGCGACTTTTTATCAAACGCCAAACGCTCGCTTAATAAGGGAGCTTGTATGAAATTCACAGATGTGACGTCATAACATTTGACGCAATTTAACGTACTTTTTTGCAATGGTTAGCAAACTTATAACTAGCATCGAATGTGGATTTTACGAATTTTGGAAGGCACTCTATTGTAAGGTTATTTTTAAAAATTGATTTGAGTTGTCAAAAATAATATAAAATTATTAATTTATCTAATGCAGGTAGATTGATAAAATCGATATTTGGCTCATTCGATGTCATACAATCTGTTGCTAGGAGGCCAACAAGATTGAACTTGCATAAATACGGGTGTTTCGAAGGTTTTAGTTCAGTCTCCTTCCGAGATTCGGAGCGATATCGCATATTTTCGGTATTTGGATTGTGAACTGAATAATTAGATGTTGTGATAGCAATCACGCTCTAATTAAATTATTTATTTTGGCATTAGTTTGTTTAGATTAAAACTCTCGGATAACCTCTACACATTGAACTTGATGTTTTTTGTGTTGGTTTGAGAGGACATTCCAATAATTCGATAAAAATATTTAAATAATACCTGCTTTTCTGAGTGACGCCAATAATTCAGAAGCGGGACGTGTCTCACGTTGCCTTCATTTCGCTTTGGTATCTTTTTCAAAACAACCCACATTTGATAAATTTTTTTAATGAGTTCGGTGGTTTTGGTGATTAAAATTTTAAGTTTTTTTTTAAAGAATTTAGTCTTTTGTGAAGTGGAAAGTAATTTGCAATAAGTGGTTCAGATTTTGTATACATCGAATGAGAAGTTAGTCGTTTGGATTTATTGTTGACTTGATATTAAAACTGAGAGTTCGGCAGTTCAAGGGTAGGTTTTAATGATTTGACGGAGGGCAGGATAGCCCATGATTTGGATTTGACTTAGGGCAAGGAAGCCCGCGACTGACATGACAAGATTGATTAGAAACACGAGGACGTGTTAAATTCAGGACGGCCGAACTGTAAGGTTATTTTTAAAAATTGATTTGAGTTGTCAAAAATAATATAAAATTATTAATTTATCTAATGCAGGTAGATTGATAAAATCGATATTTGGCTCATTCGATGTCATACAATCTGTTGCTAGGAGGCCAACAAGATTGAACTTGCATAAATACGGGTGTTTCGAAGGTTTTAGTTCAGTCTCCTTCCGAGATTCGGAGCGATATCGCATATTTTCGGTATTTGGATTGTGAACTGAATAATTAGATGTTGTGATAGCAATCACGCTCTAATTAAATTATTTATTTTGGCATTAGTTTGTTTAGATTAAAACTCTCGGATAACCTCTACACATTGAACTTGATGTTTTTTGTGTTGGTTTGAGAGGACATTCCAATAATTCGATAAAAATATTTAAATAATACCTGCTTTTCTGAGTGACGCCAATACTATTTAAGAACTAGCGACCCGCCCCGGCTTCGCACGGGTGTTCCGGGATAAAATATAGCCTATACGGATTCGGAAGAATCCCTCTAAGTAATGGTAAAAGAAATTTTGAAATCGGTCCAGTAGTTTTTGAGCCTATTCAATACAAACATACAAAAATACAAAGGTTTCCTCTTTATAATATTAGTATAGATTACCAAGAAATAATTTATTTTTGACATAGGCATCATCCCCATTACAGTTGGCGGGATAGCCGTCAACTAAGTCCGACTTCGCTGTTCAGTTTCTAGGCTGATGCCCCTAGTTAACATCTTGCTCATCTCATTGAAGAGCTTACTTTAAAACCAAAGTCAAACGTGAATACTCACCAGAACTGCTCGGCGCGCAAGTATAGTTGCCGGAATCATGAGGTGAAGCGCGTGCTATGAGCAGTCTACTTGTTCGAGTTCTCTGCTCAGTCTCCACACTGATGCCACCACGCTGTGCGTAGTTCACCACTTGTTCACCCCGATACCAGTATATGAAACTGCAAAAAGTTATAACTGTTATAGGCTTACTGTTTAATTGAAATAGTTTCTGAGGTACTTGCGTTGGAGGGGTGACGGTGAATTAATTGCTTGAATCCCTCACCCCTCCGCATTGCACATAGCTAGGCCATAATTTATGTCATATCAGATAGCTATAAAAAGGTTTAATCAATTAAGTATCCCCAATTTAATCAATTGGCGTTTATTTATGTACACTACCCTTAAAATACTCAAATTATTAATTGACTAATGAAATTCAAGATTACTACAAACAATCGCACAAAGGAGAGCCGTAACCTCCTGTCTAACAAGATTTAATGTATTAGACTAACCGTAATTTACTTGGTCATCATCAAAATTTCAACCGTAAAGTGGGTTTAGCAGTAAAACGCCTAAATGTCGAGATTACTCTGATGGGAGATCTTAATACCTACGTCGCAATCGTATATTAGGGAGGCTGCGTAGGTACTGGGTAGGTACTTAAAATTTAAGTATACGTCGTTTTACTACACCCCGAGAAAAGCTTCAGAAAGACTTTGAACACATCTTAGGTATCGTATGAAGCTCAAGACATTTATTTTACGAGGTTTGAAAGCTGTAAAAGTCACGTGATATTTTTTTTAACCCCCGACCCAAAAAGAGGGGTGTTATAAGTTTGACGTGTGTATCTGTGTATCTGTGTATCTGTGTATCTGTGTGTCTGTGTATCTGTGTATCTGTGTATCTGTGTATCTGTGTATCTGTGTATCTGTGTATCTGTGTATCTGTGTATCTGTCTGTGGCCTCGTAGCGCCTAAACGAATGAACCGATTTTAATTTAGTTTTTTTTGTTTGAAAGGTGGCTTGATCGAGAGTGTTCTTAGCTATAATCCAAAAAAATTGGTTCAGCCGTTTGGAAGTTATCAGCTCTTTTCTGGTTTTCTTATTACTTTTATCCCAGGACCACCAGAGGTTACGTATTTTCTGACACAGGAAATATGTACGATTGAGTAGTGTTAGTAAGTACTAAGAAAGCATGCCTAGCCTACGTGCTAGCTTGCTTAGACGGCGAATTTTCAGGTATCTGATAATCAAGGTACATAAAAACATTACTTATCTCACGTAAATTCGCCAAACTGATTTTTACGTATATTTTAGGCAATATCCTTAAAAATATGTCGCCAATACTCCCAGACACTTCCCGCGTCGGCCGTATTGCTTTGCAGACGCTTTAAAGCTCCCAAAATAAGTAATTACTTAACTGCACGTAAATTCTGATGCTCCATTTTTATATATGTCCACCAGACAACTATTTTAAAACCTTTTACAAGAAGACAGACCGATCCAGAGGGCCAATCATCCCCTAAATTCAATTTTAATGCCTCTGTGGGTTTGAGCGCGAGGGCATCATTATCTACGCGCATGAGACTGAGTAAGACATGTATTAGGATATATTGACTTCTCTCTCACTCTCTTATAGTTTACTTATGTCAATTAATTATTAATATTAAAAAAAAATCTGCTAAAAATTAAAAAAATTGGAGAATTTACGTGAGGTAAGTAATGTTTTTATGTACCTTGATTACCTGATACCTGAAAATTGGCCATCTAAGCAAGCTAGCAGGTCTGTAGGCATGCGTTCTTAGTACATAGTAACACTACTCAATCGTCCACATTTCGTTCGTCAGAAAATACGTGACGACTGGTGGCCCTGGGATCTTTCACTATTGTAACAGAGGTTCATAATATTATGTCAATTGGCAAATGTCAAGTTGTCAAGATGGACGTTGCCTAGATACATAATTATTTATTTGAAAATAATGTAATAATAATAAATAAATACTTTGGATCGTAGGCGCGGAGTTTCTAATTTATAAAATATTATAATCACAGTTAAACGAGAAAACATCAATTCAATTATAATGACCAACAGTCAACCAAAGGCCACGAACAATCAACCCAAACCCAAACCATAGTCAAACTATTTTTAGGGTTCAGTAGGTATCTGTAGAAAAAAAAAGATGTTGTAGGTAGCCTCGACTGTTGTAGTCGCGTAGGTGTGCATGGCACCATTAAATATCGTAGGAGGCGATGACCCTCCGCGCGGCTGAGGTTCCCGCATCGTAGTCGCTTTGTCGCGCAGGTTTGGATGATGCATTAGGCGCACCTTCTTTTTATTTTATCTGCTTGAACTCAGCTTATTTACTTTGACAAAATACGTTTAAAATTCATCATCATCAGGATCAACCCATCGCCGGCTCACTACTGAGCACAAGTCTCCTCTCAGAATGGAAAGCTACCACACTGGCCAAGCACGTATTGGCACACCTCACGCACCTTTGAGGGAGCATTATGGCCAACTCTCAAGCATGCAGGTTTCCTGACGGTGTTTTCCTTCACCAGTTCGTTGTCTGTCTGTGTATCATCTTTCAAGAGAATCAAAACTTATAAATTGGGTACTTCCCGTTTACGTAGAATCATGAAAGGCAGGTAGCAATATCTTATAGCCCAAGCACTCTACTCCTGTGGCCCAAGTAAAGAGAAAAATCCGACAACTGAATTGTCATTACATAAAAAAAAACTTGTACGGAACTCTTCATGTGTGAGGCAGACTTGCACTTGACCGGTTTTTGAAAGTTATGTCAAATAAAAATTTGACATGCAATAACAAACAAAATGAAATACACGCCACTTTATTCCTTATTTTATCGGGTGAAAGTCGATTTCAATTTAATCGTAGGTATATCTTGAAAAGCGAACTATTATACGACTACGTAAAATGGGTACATTTTTAAAGCAACGACATGTTAGAAACAGATATTTCGTTTTGGTCGTGTTAAACTATGTGAGTCATTCAGATAATTCTTGATTTAGTGATGTTCGGTCAAAAATATTTCATGGAACGTATACCTAATTAACATAACATTGATGTTACTTTTGAAGAGATATTAGCTGCCTTATTGGATTTATATTATTATAGAAATTGGGTTTTAGAATGGCACAAATAAACGGTAATTTATGAATAAAGTTTAAAAAGCGTGAAATAAAAATTAAATTAAAAATTTAAAAAACCCCCGACACATAAACCTCTAAAAAGTAAAAAAATAATAGGTAAATATGTATGGGCCCTTTAAGAATAGTATAAATAGTAAAGTTTTATCCAAGCGCTCGTTGCGTCGGGGGACCGCTAAAGACTATTCTTTCTACAACAGATGACTTTCATAGTTTATCATAGGTAGCGGTCCCCTGGCGCAACGAGCGCTTGGATAAAACTTTACTATTTATACTATTCTTAAAGGGCCCATACATATTTACCTATTATTTTTTTACTTTTTAGAGGTTTATGTGTCGGGGGTTTTTTAAATTTTTAATTTAATTTTTATTTATACTTAAAATCTTTGAAGAACTCTTTTGCTTCTCATTTTAATGCATATAAAGTTTGAAACTCGACATCTGCACCACAAAACTAAAAAACTACCTACCTTCCTTTTGTTGGCACATCACATTCTATGTACCTCTATGAGCAAAGACAAGAATATTGTACTTGAATAGCGATTCAAAGTTGAACAAATTTGAAGAGACAAAGAGGCACGGCAAACAGTTCTTGTTGAAGCACTCCCATAATCTCATTCATATGAACCTCCTTTGTCTGAAGCCTTTCAACTCATTTGCCTATACATACGTTTAACCTCATTCCAAATACGCAAATGAATCTTGGATGAGACCATTTTCATAATACAAAGCTTAATAAAAAGATTTTTAATATTTTAGATATAATGTAGGTTTTTAGATTTCACTAAAGAAATCTAGAACACAACTTTCAACGTTACTTAATATGACATACTAGATGGTGCCCGCGACTTCATCCGCGTGTATTTAAGTTTTAAAAATCCCTTGTGAACTCTTTGATTTTCCTATGTAAGGACAGTAGGAAAGTACCCTTTTTAAGGTCATAGGCTACTTTTAACAATGTTTAACGAAATATATTATAAAGATACCTTCCCCGGGATGCAAGCTATCTTTGTACCAAACGTCAAAATCTGTTACATGGATGGGCCGTAAAAAGCTAGCATACCGACAGACAGACAGACAGACACACTTTCACATTTATAATATTAGGATAGAAAGCGCGAAGTAAGACCCTAAAGTTTACATGGGAGAATTTATACTATGTCTGCCTATCTATCATCCTCAATTTTTTAGTTTTATCCCAAAAGTGTATGTTTATTTCAGTAATCTTGTAAGTAGGCTTAAACAACAAACGTAAGTTAATTATAACTTGAAATCAATTAAGCTTAGGAAGCAAAAATTTTAAGACAACATACGTTCAAAGCAAATCACCAGTTTAAATATTTTATGCAATGGCATTGGCCAAACGAGTAAAACTTCGTTGATTTAATAACCAATAAATTATCATTTCGGTTTTATTGAACAAATATACTGATATTTGCACTCAGTTGCGTACAACAAGTCTCTATGGAATTCCTCATTAATTCATATTAAAACACCAGATGCAATTATGGGAAACAACATTGCGGTTTTCATTTTTATCGCTATCGTAATAAACGATAAAATCATTACACAGAACTACATAATAGTTGTTTGAAGTTGTATATTAATTTGTGTTTATTAACTGCTATTATAGAATTCCGGCTTTCATATTCAAACCAATACAAAACAAATAAAATATAAAAAAGCTAAAGTTCAAACGATGAACGATATCAATTCAAAACTTACAGATTTCCCGTCTTCATGGTTTATCTATATGTTACCCCATCATCATCAGGTTTAAACAGTATGAACTCGAAATTCAAAGATGAAGTCTAAACGTCTTGGTATTTAAAATATCAACTAACAATTAGTTCTCTCACGGTGATTAGTACCACTGCAGCATCAGGATCAGGAAGTTCCATAAGCATCGATTCAGTAGAAGTAGCTGGACCCCTTATTGGTTTCTATACGGCATCGTACTGAAACGCTAAATAGCTTGGTGGCACGGCTTTGCCGTGGTAGTAACTGGCCACGGCTGTAGCCTCCCACCAGCCCAGACAAGATGCTCCTGACGGGAATAGAACCTGGGACCTTCCACTTGTAAGACCACATTCGCCACTGCACCAGGCAAGTCATCAAAGGCAAGTAGATAAATATATTTTTCATAATATGGTTCAAAAAATAAATCCTGCCCACCATCAATATCGTGAACATTTTCATTTTACTAAAACCCAATATATTTTTTCACGCAACCTATTTATTCTCGCATCCATAAACATGATAAGCTTATTTTCTGATAAAAGGGTCGGTCGAGGTCCCTAAGTGAGGCATTCTTTGCCTATCAGCATTTAATGGCACCATGTGCCCGAGATCTTTCAGCGGAGGGACCCTCAATTTGAATATTGATGGGGTGCTACGCTCCGTGAGAAACTGCGTTTCTTTTTATTTAAGGAAGCTCATTAGTTATGTATGAGTAAACATAGGATTTAAAGCTCTTTCTCAATAAATTTACCATAAAGTAAATGAATTAAGAAAAAAATCTCACAGTTGTTAGAAGTCTTCGAATACTGCGTGTTACCACTTAGGCATACCTACCAGTGGGTTTAATATAAATTCCAAGGTAGACATTCAATTTCGAGGTTCATGTTGATTCCACCGTATACGATATTAGTTATTAGTTTATGTACTATAAGTCGGTGTAGATTGTTACATATTATACAGGTACTATGCTCACGTATTTTAGTAAGCTCAACCAGTTCCAAAGTACTCCACTCGTAAAAAATCAGGATAAAGTTTCACTTACTATTCTTTCAAATCTTGCGACAGATTTTCAATTAGATACTTCTACTGAATCGATTCTCGTGTAATTCACAACATTATATAAGTTCCAGTTTCAATAATGATGTATCGCCAATCGTTACCAATAACTTCAGGAATTCCTCCTGATGTTGTTGGTTGTTGGGTATATTTACGAAGTTACGAACTTTAGAGAACTAAATTCATCAATAGAATGAATTGATACTTAGAAAAGATTTAAGTTCCTACTCATTTTAAAGTACATACCTGAAACAGGTTACCGGTAAGTAATTTAAATTCGAAATAATTTTAACTGGGATTTGTTTTTGCATTTCACGATTGCAAAGATGCTCCCAAAGGCAATACTTCATTTAAAGTTGGTCTCGTCCTTTCATTACGGGAAAGCTTTATCTGATGCAGGCGTACCCTTTTAGAGTGATGAGATAATTCAACTCATGGATATGTAATCCAATGAGAGGATACGGGAATTTTTCATTAAATACTCGTAGCGTGTGATATCCAATATAAAGCTCCACATTTTTAAAAGTTTTAATTTAATATCTCGCATTATTAATTAATATATTGACTGTTGATCGCGATTTAAATAGCTGGGTCCATACACAGTGCATCTGTTATGCTCATATGGATTAGCTTCAACCGAGGCAAAAGCATACCTACCATAGGCTTTAGAGCCTCAATAGCTCAACCGGTAAAGGAGTGGACTGAAAACCGAAAGGTCGACGGTTCAAACCCCGCCCGTTGCACTATTGCCTTACCTATTCCTAGCACAAGCCTGACGCTAAGTTGGAGAGGAAAGGGGAATATTAGTCATTTAACATGGCCAATATTCTTTTAAAAAAAACCCTCGCTCACGCAGCTCGGCGGCACTTAGACGCCAACTGGGATTCCGGGTACAGTCTCATTGTTATTAGTAGCTTATTACTCTTTGTTTATTCCTATTGTAATGTAATGTACAATTAAACCCTACATTTTTCTGTTATTGTATCCTTTTTCTAATTTGCCTGGAAGAGATGGCAGTATTCTCATTTATAATGTTTTTTTATTGTTGTGTAACATTGATGTAGGTAAAATAAAGTGCATTTCAATTTTTAATTGCAAACTAATCTCGTTATGTAGCCTCGCCTAGTGAAGACCCCGCTATACGTGTGAAATGCATCTCAACTTTTTAATTACTATAAAATTTTAAGGGCGCATACAGGAAAGATTTATTGTTTTAAATGTGCAATCGGATTTTTTGAACTATAATTAATTGAAGTGCATAAACGTGTTAAGTATCGATCGAGTAGATTTTTTGATACCAATAAAAAATAAAAAATGAGTGCCTTATAGTATTATAAAAGTTGTTTGTAACTAAGTACGTTCATACTGTACAGTGTACATACTTGCGAAATTCGTAATTAGGTATAGGTATAATAACTTTACTACTTTGTCCGATTAGATATAGGATTCTATGTTTACCTTGACCTCGCAGATTTATGTATACTCTTTTGCAACTTAAGTCACTATTTGAGAAATATATAAGTAAAACAGCACTGCTAGATTTGAATGCATCTGAAGTTTTTCACTAACTTCTCATTATCGTAATGGAAAAGTGGAGTAGGTATGCTTTTATGCTCTTACATAAATGAAATCTAAACTCACCTCGGCGGGTCTGGGGCGTGCTTCGCGACGCAAGTGAGATTGATATCCGAGCCCGCTCGTACGAACAGCTCCGGCCCAGATAAAATTTCAGCCTTCGAAACTGTTGACAAGAACACACTTTATTGATATAAACTACCTTTACGTTTATATTAAGATTGAGCAGCTCTCGTGAAAGGATATACGTGTTTTGTTTTTAAAGCTGAAGTTTTAAAGTTCACGCGAAGTCTATATAAAATATCTGAGTGATCAATTTTAGTCATTCTACAAAATACTTAGGTCGGGCGCCCACTGGCGGCAAGGCATAGCAAGAGATTTTCCAAGTAATAAATCATAATAGACCATAAATTTTACATGATGCTTAAATTGAAATTTCAATGATGATGATGATCGTATATAGAAAATCAATGACAAAGTAAGCATAGGCATACTGTGTAGGCAGCCTTCGGAATGTCTCAGTATGCCTCGGGATGTTTGGGCATTCTACGGGATGCCGAGACAAGACAACACCCGCGGCCCGCGCTCGTCTTTATTAGCTTGGATGGACCGGATACCTCGGCATGCCTAAGGACGTCACGACATGCCTAAGCACACCGCATAGTAACGCCCGCGTTCGGCATCGCTACAGTTAAATGTAGCGATGCCGAAGAATTCCCTACCGTACCGTGCCATTATTAGGTGCCAGGTGCCAGGCCGTAAAAGTACCTTAGATACAAAAGACTTACTCCGCCAGACGTTTAAGTAAATAGCAACTCTTGTTACGACACAATAAAATACAATTCAGCTCGTCCCTCTCTCTTCTGAGTATTGAAATAGGCGAGAACCGTCGAAAGGGAGTCCAACCTAGTCAAGTCTTTAGGGATTGTAAAATGTAGTGCTACGCGCATAGTGCTATTACAATAACACGGCATGAGATACGATTTTTTTTTGATCTGACAACGTCTTATAATTCGATAGAGCCGGCTGCACGCACGAAAAAACATGACTCATGCGGCGTTACCTCGCTCTGAGGCGTTCCATGTAAGGCTTGAAGTGCAAGCGAGAGCGCGGAACGAGCGACAAAGAAGCACAATCGGCCTTTGTTGTCACGTTCAACTATCGTCAGTAAACCGACTTTACAGACAACCAATTTTTTTACTCTTTTTTTATCGAGTTAAAAATATTGCAATACGATATTTTAGTATCTAGTAATGTAATTAATACCTATTACATAATTAAGTAATTGACACTCACGATTTTAGCACAATGTAATATCTTTGTGTCAATTACCCTTTGTATTAGCAAATAATTGTTCTCTACTGTAGGCAACAGTAGATATAGAATTTCGATATAATTGAAACGCTAATATAATAGCAAATACTGCTAAATTAAGCACTGTTGGTCTTTGTTTGAGACAAATAATGTAATTAAATTTTAATAAATGAAACTGCACACAGTACGCACGCTGTCAATACCACTAGTTTACACTAATTTTTTATTTATTTATTAGGGAAAGCCAACAATTTGATAAATTAATGTGTACTTACCTACATTGCAATTTTTAACCCCCGACCCAAAAAGAGGGGTGTTATAAGTTTGACGTGTGTATCTGTGTATCTGTCTGTGGCATCGTAGCTCCTAAACTAATGAACCGATTTTAATTTAGTTCTTTTTTTGTTTGTTTGCAAGGTGGCTTGATAGAGAGTGTTCTTAGCTTGTAGTGTTGGATTATATTCCAAGAAAATCGGTTCAGCCATTTGAAAGTTATGAGCTCTTTTCTAGTTACTGTAACTTGTCGGGGGTGTTATAAATTTTTAATTTACACTTGTATCTTAGATCTTGTATCTTACTTATTAAGATCTCACTGTAAAAAAAAAAGTTTCTGCAAATAAAAATCTTGAATCTTGAATTTATAAAACTCCTGTCACAACTTTTTTATAAACTAGCGCTTGGCTGCAAATTGCAATCAGACCAGCTGCTGTTGGCAACATAAATACTCGCTGGCAAGTGATACGTAATGCAGCCGATGAAGCGCGCTGCCTAGACCAATGCTATAATGCTACATACAGACATGGTTTTATACTTGTATGCCACATATAGCATTCGAGTATAAAACGTATAAAACCATAGTGTAAACGTGGTATTGTATGTGCGCAAATACGCAACCACGTTAAACAGATCTCTACAAAGCCAAACAAAATGTAAAAAGCTACTACTTCGAACGAAAGTTCACACATACTCATTAAATATTCTTTTTTATATTTTTTTAAATATACATATATATATTAAAGCATCAGTTTGCTTTGCGAGTTAATATACTTTAAATGAATACATTTTACCCCAAAATTTCATCAAAGAGACTTGTAATTACCTCTCAACATATTGGGAAATATACGGTTTCTATAGACTTGTTGGGCTTTAATCAACGATTTCAATGTATATTATACAATTACTATAGCCAAAAAAAGAAATTGTAATAAAACTTACACTTTCTACTTTATACTTAGGTACTTTATAATTTATTTCAATAGATACAATGATTAATAAGCGTATTTGAATGAATAATATTGTAAGCGTCTTTTTAAAATAAATTATTATTTTGGGATTGCTGTTTTATGTTTTCAATATGCAAATATGATTATAACAAGACACCTCGGCTGAGAAGACAACACTAAACACTTTGAAAGTTAATAGCATAGGTCGCACGCGTCTGAGGCTGCGATTTATAGAGCGTACTTTGATTTTATTCAAACTTAACTAAGGTTTTGTTTCTACTGACGCGTTGCTGAGCGGAGTGGAGTAGAGCTCACGTTACAGGCAGGTCTCAATTACGAATCCAAGATATCTATTTTTCCTAAGTTTAAATCTCGTAGCTTAATCAATTTGATACTAACCGACAACGGTGAGTCGAAACGACAAACTAATCTTGGGCTCTGTGGATACTTGGCACTCGTAAACCCCCGAGTCGCGCGGTTGGGCGGGCGCCACCCGCAGCGTCCACTCGTCCGAGCCGTCCGCGTGGAGCGCCGCAAACCGCGCGTCGCTGCTGTACGTGTGCACCCCCACAGTCAGTATGTGCAAGTCTCGTTTACGGATCCAGGATACCTAGAAATAAAAAAGAATTGAATTATTTTTCTATTATGAGCTATCTTAAACTTTACCACTACCCAACATTATAAATGCGAATTGTTTCTTGTTTAGTCTTTCAACCACGCCGCATAAACTATTATTACTGTTATTTATTTATTACTGCCTATTGATGCTTGTTTTTGTTTTTTAATAATAACTTAATAACATTCCGAACCCCTACCGGGAATCGAACCCGAGACCTAACAGGGGCTAATAGGAGCACTGCGCCAGGAAGACCGTCAAATTTGTTGTTAAACTGAAATTAACTCCAGTTAATGTCAATAGGTACACCACATACTCTGACACCATGGTAGAATACGTCATTGATATTACTGTAAAAAATTTACTAACTGTATTCACAAATAAACGAATTCGAATTCAGGTTTGAATTTGAATTTGAAAATAGAACAACGGATTGACGTGGTTTTTGCATGGAGATACTTAGTTAAAGAGTTGAAGTGTCAGAGGCTACGTTTTTATCCAGGAAAATCTAAGATTTCTCAAGGGATTTTAAAAAACCTAAGTATACATGGTACATTTCTCTAGTAGTTTTACTGAAATAGGTTTACGTCCAATGGATTTTGAAGCCTCTATAGCTAAACAGTCAGCAGCGGAATGAAATTCGAAAAATTGTAGATGTTCAAACTTTAAACCCATTTCAAACCCCACCGGTTTGCGTTACCTGTCTGTGATACGTCCTGTTTTAGCAAATTACGCTTAGTTGTAAAGAAAGGAAAAAATTATATTTATTAGACTAAAAAATTATCTTAAGTTCAAGCATGATCAATATTCTTTCAAAATAAAAAATAAAATATTTCATTTTATTTTTGAGAAAGAATATTGTACCCGAGATGTATATAAATAAGTTTAGCGGCCGAAATCCAAAATTGTATTTAACCTTGACATTTTTATTTGAATATATCAAACTTAAGTAGAGCAGGTTAAAATAATAAAATAAACCCCAGGTACGTACCTACACTAGTAACGTATATCAATGTTATAGAAATTATTATAAAACCACGTTACAAAATTCCTGTGAAACAACTTAGGAACAAAAACTGCTAAGACTTGCAGGGTAACAACCAATTAGCCGTAATTGTAAAGTTGTTTAAAATCTCGCGCGTTGTACCCTAAAGCACCTTAAAATCTGGAACACTTAAGACGGGACTTGGACGTCGTACAATGAAATTAGTCCTCGGATTGAAACTTTCTCGTGAAACGATAAAGAGAGCTCTAAATGTTTTAATTGGATAAAATCCGATGAAACGAATTTGACAAGAAAGCAGATGAAACAGCCAAGTTAATTGAAAAGTTAGAACCTGTCTTTTTTATAGTATATGTAAGAGTCAGATCACTAGTTGCTAGTAATTACTGCTGCGATTCGAACAAGAAAATAGCTGTATTTCAGCGATTTGTTAGAGCCTTAGGTATCTAATACTGCTGCAGGAAAATATATGGAGTTATGAGCTGTAAGGTAGTAGAGACGACGCTTGATAAACAAGATTTCCTTGACAAATGAAGCACTATTACATCGTTAAAGTTGGGTATAACTAACCCAACCCTTTATGTAAAGTGATATCTGACTGTAAATAACACTTAATTTAAAGTTAGTTATACCGAACTGTAACAAATGGGTACCTACGAGTACATATGCATAGGTAAATTCCTATCTTGTGCCAAAATGGCGCCTAAAGGTCGTTTTGTTCACTCAGTCGAGTAAAAGGATTACATCGAATAAGCATGATTGATTCGCAGTAGAACAAATACATGTAAGAAATGTGTTTGAATCGGCAATACAGACGAGTCATGCGGCGCAAAGCTGATCAGCCAAAGAGCAAATAAATGTATTTTACCAGGCATCAGACAATTACGAGATATACTTACGACCATATTTCATTCATAAAACATAAATTATGCTACTCTGAGATATAAACGTAAAAGATATAATATTTTTTTAGATGCTAAAACGTATTTTTTGTACATAAACAAAGGTTTTCCTACCGTCATTTCGATCACACGAGCTTCGACTAAAATAAGTTTTCCCTTTAATGTTTCATAGCACTTAACATCATCATCATTTTACAAACCCATCATCGGCTCACTATATGCAGGTTTTCTTACGATGTTTTCCTTCACCGTTAAAGAAAATAAATAAATGCGAAAGAGTGTCTGTCTGTCTGCTACCTTTCCACGGCCCAATATATCCCGGGGACGGACATAGGCTACTTTTTATCCCGGAAAATCAAAGAGTTCCCACGGGATTCCTAAAAACCCATCCGCTTAACCGATTTGTAAGAAAGGTACCGAGGTCCCTGTTGTAATTGACATAGGCAACTTTTTATCCCGGAAAATCAAACAATTCCCACGGGAACTTAAAAACCTAAATCCACGCGGACGAAATCGCGGGCATCCTCTAGTACATAAATACTTATAGACCGCACAAAGCTCTGGGAAGTTAGGGGTGCGTGCCCGAGATCGAACCGGCCTCCCAACTAACTTTTTACCTACAATACTTATACACAATTTGCCGAATCATTAGATTCTAGCACTGTTTCGACATTGGGCTCCTAAGGTGCTAGAATGGTGACCGAAGTGCAGCGTTGGAAGTCCTCCTAGTATGTACCTATGCAAGACAAGGCTGTGGCGTATGGAACTCCCCTCAACAGACCTAGTATGTCCGGCAGTGGTTGCCTAATGGTTGATAATGATGATGATAATGATCTTGACTCTTTCGAAATAACAGCGTGTAGAAATAACAAGCCTCTTGTCGATGCAGTTTTCCTAATATCGACGTGCAAAAAGTTCAACGCACATCGGGAAAACCGTTTTCATAAACTGACCCACCCGGGATACGAATCAGCATTCTAAAAACTACGCCTAACAACAACGAGGTAGGTAACTCATTGAAATGCAAAATAAAAATAGCAGTAGCGGCATAACATTTTTATTTTATTACCGAAAAAAATTGTGTTTTATATTCTCTGACGGATAAAATTGGGCAGATAGCTAAAAATTCTACCAAGCGGACCATATGCACATAACTCGTAATATCAAATTTTCACGACTCCATAACCAGGTTCGGTATGCGATGTAAATAAAATTATACATTTGGAACGAAAAATTGTACCTATTTTACGGGGTGTGCCATAAAACAATTTCTGACCTATTTTTAAGTAAGTAATCCACACATTTTATAGAAATTTGAAAAATAAGTACTGCAAGAGAAAATGAACTAACACAGTGTGGGCACTATTTCACGAGACGTGCTGTTTGATGATTCTTAGATTATTTTAAAACAGATTTTTTTTTTAAATTGATAGACTAGTATTTGGGTGTAATTAAACTTTCTGGCAAGTGAGGATGCAGTCTAAGATGGAGCGCACTTGTCGAGAAGATACCTATTCACTCTTGAATTGAAGGTACCTACTTAAATATATTAAAAGTAGAGGGGAAAAATGATGCCGGAAGGGTGTTCTATATCCTACCGGTGCAAATTAAAGAGAAAAGGAATTAGATTTGAAAATATGTGGTAGGTAAAATGAAAATCCAATGCTGGTTCCCACTCCCTGTATTTAAATTGTTAATAATGTTCCTCCTGACTGAATTTCAGCCACTACGGCCAACGTTAAAGAAGACTAACTAACCACGAAGAAGATAGAATTGTGTGCGCTAATATAGGTGCTCTTTCTATCCCATAATGGCAAAATGTGAAGGACCAAGGACTTGTCAATATACAATCATTGTTACTCACATTTCGCAAAATAAAGAAATCATTTCATTTCAATCATTTCATTTCATTTCATTTCATAGTTCAATAGGACAAAAATCCGACAGTATCGTTCGCAGGACCAAGGGTATAAAGTAAATGCTTTCCAAGACATGTGACTGCAACTCTAAGCTACTACTGAAAGTTTCATGACAGAAAACCCAATAACTTTTGTTGGTCCGATTCTCGAACCTTAAACCTTAATAATGAAATTATTATGACCCATAGTCAAATAACCTAGCCATTAGAATGAAACAATATTGTGCTTGACAAACAACTTCATAATAATATACCCACAGTATATTATTTTCAACCCTGACGTTGCGTCCACACATTAGTTTGTTTGAATTACCATGACCTAACAAATAGTTATAGTTTGTCATTTAACAAATACATATAAAAAGTTTCACCACGCATTTCGTTTATAACATCGTTAGTATTTAGATTTGCTGATTCAGAATAAGAACGTGGAACCCGTGCCCCTTTTTATTGTGGCTTAAAAAGTACTGTCTCCACACAAAAAATAATAAACATCCAAGCGATTACTCAATCGCAAAGTGATTCTGTTTATTTTCCAGAGTTCAAGAAAAAAAGTTGCAGAAAGAAATCTATCTGTGTATCCCCTGAACCCATCTTCAAACTTCAAACTGGAGAGTTAGATGTCGCCGAAGGTGTAAAATATCCTACCATCTGCAAACTTCCCATGCATATATCAATACGTGGTATTACCTACTGGTAAATAAGCAACTTGTTCATATAGATACACGGTAAGGTTTTGTCACCACTACATCATCTTTCAAATCTAACAAATCGGACAAACAAAAGGTGTAGTGCCTAATTTGAATAAATGATTTTGACTTTGACTTTGGTTTTATTTTATAGGTAATATTATATTATTATGTCAACTTATAAAATATGTTTCTCTCTGTATTATTGCGTATAATATAAACGTCTTCAATACAACCCCATTGGGAATATAATTCGAATTATGTATGCGGCACGTTGCACCCCACGGTTTTAAAACTTTCTTCGCACCGCGTTTAAAAGCTTCGCGGCGACGGAATTCAACTAACTATAACTGCATATTCACAAACTATTCTTTCGCTCCCTGTTAAAGTTTTTATAGGTCAAGCCCGGATCAAGTGGCATTAAAACTCTCTTTGAAAAAAAAAACGCAATAGTGACGATGTTTTATTGCAATTTATTTCGCAGTCTGTAAAATATGGCTTTTAACAGTCAGGGTTTATGGTTTGACATTTTTTTATCCTGGTTATACCATAACTATTACTTCTTATTTTTTCTAGCGTTTGTCTCAGCTTAGGTATGCCAGGATTCGCTTTCCTGCTATAAAAGACCGTTAGCTCGTACCTACACCTGCTATGCCGATCGATGTTCATATACACCAGTGCTCTATTATTCCCTAAATATATAAAAAACTTTTGACATTTTTTGGATCTGTTTGAATTCTTTGAAAACATGAACAGCACTGCACTGCTGTGAATCGAAGCAATCTGCGACCCGAATGAGTCAGCCCGCTAAAGCCCTTCAATAGACAATTTGGCTACCATTCACTCGCCGCTCACACCGGAAACCATGTAAGAGATTATCCATTCTACTGAATATATTCCGGCCTCGTTTAGTGCTAAAGCCCAAACACATAAGTAAAAAAACAGTTACGTAAGCGCACTTTTCGTCGAATAGGTATACCTACTTGCTTAAAAATCAGAAATATTTATCAACGGAGCAGAAAATGCAGTTTTTGGGGTTCCCACCCCTAGGGTGCCCACGACGGTACCCTATCACTAAGCCTCCGTCTGTCTGTCAGCATAAATACAAATAAAAAAATTCAACTTAGTCTAATACGACGGTAAGAAACCATTCGTGAAACCACTTAACCGATTTTCCAACTTTTTTTCAATGGATAGTACGTTTAGCATTCAAGAACTCTTCTTCGAAGAAGGTGCGATTTTATATCGAAACAATCTATGAACAATCGAAGGTGGTGAGTCGCCATTGGTATTTAAAGAAACAATCTTAATCAAAATTATAGCTAAAGTGAATTTATTTAGATGAGTCTATTATTATCTACAGCACTGAGATATAAAATACTAGTGGATAGATAGATAGATAGGTTTTTTAAATCGCGTAGAAATTCCTTGACTTCCCGGGATAGAAAGTACCTACGTAAGTAAGTCTTGGAAATTAACATAGACAATTCCCAAGACTTTAACTAGATCCATGCAAAAAAATTACGTTGATCATTCATTTGTTTCGTTGCAACATGATTAAAGGACAAACGAATAAATCAACAAACTAAGAAACAACACACTTCGCATTTATAATTAAGAGATAAGGGATGTATTTAGTATCTTAGATCACTTATGTGCGACACGTTATTATTAATATTCGAGCAGCGAAAGTGATTAAAACTTAACATTAATTAAATTAATCATATTGTGTTGGAGACAGTTACGTAGTGAATAAATTACAAAACGCAAAGCAGCTGTGTAAATCATATGCTGTAAAGCTTAATATACCTACCTATAGGGGGTTAAAAAGTCATTCCATTTGCAGAAATGGTCTCTTTGTGCGGACAACAACCTCATTTTGTTAGTGACCCCGATTTAGAGCGAGGGATATGTATTAACAGCCTAGTTTTGCTTTTCTTGTAAAGTAAAAGTTTTAACTTTATTTGTTTACTAGCGACTCGCCCCGGCTTCGCACGGGTGTTCTATGGAAAAGTGGTTATAATGGCTAAAATATAAATGTTTGGTTTATACTATCGCGGACTTTTTTGTAGGCATTATTGAGCTCTACAACTTTTCTATAGAAGTCAACCATACATCTCTAACCATTTAGGCAGCGTTCGCGAGAATCGTTAACGTACGGCAGTTTTTTCGACGCCTTACTCCACAATTTTCACTACCACGAAAAATCCTATCTATTTTCCGGGATAAAATATAGCCTATACGGATTCGGAAGAATCCCTCTAAGTAATGGTAAAAGAAATTTTGAAATCGGTCCAGTAGTTTTTGAGCCTATTCAATACAAACATACAAAAATACAAAAATACAAAAATACAAAGGTTTCCTCTTTATAATATTAGTATAGAAGTATAGATTACATGGAGAGTTCGACAATACAACTCCTTTTTAACCCCCGACCCAATAAGAGGGGTGTTATAAGTTTGACGTGTGTATCTGTGTATCTGTCTGTGGCATCGTAGCTTCTAAACTAATGAATTGATTTTAATTTAGTTTTGTTTTGTTTGAAAGGTGGCTTGATCGAGAGTGTTCTTAGCTATAATCCAAGAAAATCGGCTCAGCCGTTTGAAAGTTATCAGCTCTTTTCTAGTTACTGTAACCTTCACTTCGGGGTTTTATAAATTTTTAATTTACACTTGTAAATTAATTCTTTATCTGAACATTTAATAAGCATAAATATTAAAAGTTATTATGCCTATAATTTAGGTTAGTGCTAATTCTATTTTGGACTTAAACGAATGGCTAGAAATCGTGACTTTCAGTGGTTAATTTCAAGCTTTCATCGTTTTTTGTTGATAATCACGCTAGGAATAAAGTTTTGCTTTTACGATGTGTTATTTTTGCACGAATTCACTTAGCGATTCAGCGATGATTCTTTTTATGAATAAAAAAATGTTGCATGTTCGTTCTGTTTTAAACCTTCAGGCTGATATAATCGATATGATTATATAAACTTTAATTGAATAACGTTTTTAAATGCTGCTATTTTAGGAGGTAATTTCAAGGTTAGCATGTACTTGTAGGTTAAAGTTTCTAGGTTTATCGATTGGGTAAACTCAACTGTCACCTTGTGGAAAGGAATCCGAAATTCGTTTGCTCGTAGATTCAAACCCCAACCCACTATAATTGCCGTACCTACTCTTAGCACAAGTTTTACGTTTAGTGAGAAGTGAAGTTACTCTAGGGTTCCCTAGCACTCTCTATACAAATGTAGTTAAGCACGTATTTGGATACCTACTAACCAATCAAATTCAATGAAATTTTATAGCCACGATCTAGGAACTAATATCTCTGTGGTTTGCCGGATTTTCGTAAAAATATATAATCTTAAAGTTACACATGTTTAAGGATTCGTATGTAAATCCTTTTCCGAATTTGGGTTTTTCCGCCGGGCTTCCTCCGTGCCTCGGTTAATACGTTAATTCGTCAGTCCAAGTTATTATTATTAATATCAGATAACGACTGTAAAACCTGAGTCAAAATCTTGTTCTTTTAATCGAATTTTAGGAAGGATCTAGGAACCCATCGCATTGTTATTCCATTAAAAGTCCTACTATTATATGACTACTGGTAAGGGGGCACGACCCTAAGCAATGGCACAGTTCACGACAGAGAGAGCTTGTAACAAAACGTCGACGTCACTAGTAGGCGTCAAAGTTTAGTCCATTTGACGCTAGGTAGCCATCTTTTCTTTGATTTCACAAAACATTTATGATCGATTCAGGATCGAACCGAGAGTTCCCTCGCTCTAGTTTACTCTGGCAATGGCGAGAGAGAATAACTTCATAGTACTAACCGCTCTATCAGCTAAGTTTCTGACTCTGCAGTGGAGGTACGCAGGCTGGCCCACGGCGGCGGTGGCCTCGCGCTTCGTGCTGTTATCGAAGTACGGCTGCCCCAGAGGCTCCCAGCCTCCGCCGCCGGCTGTTACACCTGCAACAAATATAAATCCTAGCTTTATCACACTATCACGCTAATATTATCACACTAATATTATAAAGGCGAAAGTTTGTGTGTATGGGTTTGTGTGTGTATGTTTGTTACTCCTTCACGCAAAAACTACTGGATGGATTTGGCTGAAATTTGGAATGGAGATAGATAATATCCTGGATTAGCACATAGGCTACTTTTTATTCCGGAAAATCAAATAGTCCCCACGGGATTTCAATAAACCTAAATCTACGCGGACGAAGTCGCGGGCGTCAGCTAGTTAGGGAATATAGTTCAAAATTGTAATTTACATGGCGAACCACCTGATAAACTCAGCAGTTACTCTTTTCCAATATCATCATAGATGTGCTACGTTCATATTACATGGCGTATAATATTCGTACCGACTCGATAATGAGTAAGATATAATACCTATTATACGAGTGCCTACCTACGCACGAGAATAGACTACGTAGCGCTCTACAAAATGTGACCCAAGTGTCGTTAGTCTTCGCTTTAGATACCTACGAGTATGTAACGTATCAACTTCTCTTTTACATAATAAATTTATGTAATATCGTTGCTCTTTTCTCAATACATAACATTATTATGGCCACATACCTGCTAATCTTATAGCGGAAGAGCTAACAACATAGGATATATTATATGTAGATCATTTATGCTCAAACATAGGTGCACTCCATATTTACTCACTGTAATAATACTTCGGGAAAAATCTAGTAAGTAGTTCATGAATAGTCGAAAGATATATAATACCATAAAATCCTTATTACATTACTGTACCACTAATAGTGAGTTTATAAGAATTATGTAATTGCAGCACAATTATCGGTTGTTCACGATAAGCCATAATAACAATTGTATTGCGCTCTGCAATACAATTATAATGGCAGCCATAACACATGCATTGAGTCCGTATTTTATTTATTTACATTTTCTTATTATTGTTAACGTTAATTGCTTTAAATTTGCCTCTTTACTGCTTAATAACTACAATAAGTGTAAATTACAGTACAGTTACAGTAACTAGATAACTTTCAAACGACTGAACCAATTTTCTTGGATTATAAGCTAAGAACACTCTCGATCAAGCCGCCACCTTTCAAACAAAAAAAAAACTAATTTAAAATCGGTTCATTAGTTTAGGAGCTACGATGTCACAGACAGATACACACGTCAAACTTATAACAGCCCTCTTTTTGGGTCGGGGCTTAATATTATGGAATTATTATGGAATTTTACGATAGTGTAGCAATTTACTAAGAAAATAGATTTGAGATAGACAATAAGAGCCGATTGATTACTTATAGGCCTATAATATGTTTTATATACAGATTTACATGCTGAGCGTAAGTACCTACGCTCAGCATGATAGTTATATGATAGTTAATTATCTATTTATTTTATGATTTTTTCGATACTTTGGCCTAATTGCAGAATGGTTTGTGGTGGTAAAGAACCTCTTATTTATGTCATCAGGGGTAGATCCTATCCACCCGCCTTATGGATATTTTTGAAATTTGTTAGAAGGTTAATTTAATAAAATAATTGAGGCCTAACGAAAACGACCAAAACTTGTCCATCACATGACATCACCATCTAGGTACAGTGGGTATAGGTAAGCTTCACTCCAACATTAAAAGTAAGTCTATTCATATTTTCTTTATAAAATGATAGTGAATAGTGATAAAAAAGAAATGAAAAGATAGTGCCTTTAAGATTTCTTTGAAATATATATCGAAAAAAGCGTGATTTTAAAAATATTCTTTTAAGCGAAACCCCTGTATATCGCTTTTTTTTATTTACCGACTTCAAAAAAAGGAGGAGGTTCTCAATTCGTCGGAATCATTTTTATCTAAATTTTTTTTTATTTATGTTCCCCCATTACTCAAAGACCCCTAGGCCGATTTGGAAAATATTTTTTTTTACCTTTATAGTATGCCAACTAAGTGAAATATGAGGTTACAAAGAATTTATCAATAACTATGGTTTAAAGTTTAATACTGAAACTACTTAGGATATCAAGGACAAAAATGTAGTTTACACCGGAACCTACTGCGATAGTGACCATCCGGGCCCATCCGGTCCGTATCGCTGTTAGTATCTGGTGATTCATTTTGTCTATCTGAAATATTTAGTTATGGTTTTTATAGAACTACCTATAGTCTGATTTTTAATTCGGTGGAATTGTAACAAATGTCATTTTAGACTTTGGGTGGCGTATTTGTATGACAAACAGGGTTACGACCGATTTAACCCCAAATTACCCTAGATCCCTGGCAACAGAGAAAGTTATCAGGGGGCACGGCAGTGCCCCCGCCAAGACGAGCCAAACGGCGGCCGGGGTGCTACGTACCTTTTTCTCGAAGTGTTTCGCCGTATTTTCGACCCGTCATAACTTCGGTCTGGATGACGCTAGAAAGCTGAAATTTTCAGTATAAGGTGTCCTCAGCAAATTTACCAAATATACTAAGTATCAAATATCTAGCTTTTATGGTTACAGATTTATTGATACCTAAAATACGCCGTTTTCGTCCCTCACTGATGATCATCAAAACCTCTAAGGTACTTCCCGAAGTCCTAGAAGGCTGAAATTTGGTATGTAGACTAGAAATTGCATACAAACTACAGGAAAATTGAGAAATTGGAATTTCCCCCCCTCTACGCCTCTTATGAGAAAAGCAAATCTGTAAATTCTGTCGCTAGAATGCTGATATTTTCAGGATAAGATGTCCTTGGCAGATTGATTAAACGCATTGAGTATCAATTGTCTAGCTTTTATAGTTTCAGATTTATTGACAGTCAAAACTTCTAGTCTGTAATTCTAGGGTACTTCCCGAAGTCCTAGAAGGCTGAAATTTGGTATGTAGACTAAAAATTGCCTACAAACTACAGGAAAATTGAGAAATTGGAATTTCCCCCCCTCTACGCCTCTTATGAGAAAAGCAAATCTGTAAATTCTGTTGCTAGAATGCTGATATTTTCAGGATAAGATGTCCTTGGCAGATTGATTAAACGCATTGAGTATCAATTGTCTAGCTTTTATAGTTTCAGATTTATTGACAGTCAAAACTTCTAGTCTGTAATTCTAGGGTACTTCCCGAAGTCCTAGAAGACTGAAATTTGGTATGTAGACTAGAAATTGCATACAAACTACAGGAAAATTAAGAAATTGGAAATTTCACCCCTGTACGCCTCTGTATGGGGGAAGCAAATCTGTAAATTCTATCGCTAGAATGCTGATATTTTCAGGATAAGATGTCCTTGGCAGATTCATTAAACGCACTGAGTATCAATTGTCTAGCTTTTATAGTTTCAGATTTATCGACATTCAAAACCTCTAGTTACAAATTCTAGGGTACTTTCTGAAGTCCTAGAAGACTGAAATTTGGCATTAAGTAGGAATTTCAAGAATTATGAACAACAGATAAATTAAGAAATCGGGTCCCCCTTCATCCTCTCGTATATGAGATGCATATCTCGACGGTCCCTACGTACATAAAGACATGTCAAAAACCGAGGTTTACAGGAGAGCGTTATTTATGTTCAAACCGCTCTAGAAATAATTCTATGTACAATTATAATTATTATTTTTCTATAATGTTTTATTAGCTTTAGGAACTTTGTAATGGTATTTCTACATATTTTCTTTTTTTTTATTTTCTTGGAAAAACTGATAGATGACTGTTTCTACGCTGATATTAAAATAAAAGCATGTCAGACATGTCTATGATACCTTTTTATACGCAGGAAAGAAGAAAACAGTTAATAAAATGTACAAACATGTAGGACATGACTTCATATACTTCGATAACAATAAAATCTTTGTTTTCTTTGTAATAATTATTTAGGAAATCATATTTTAAACAAGCATGTAACATTATAATTATTTGTGAAATAATTATATTTTCATGACTATATCATAGGATATGTCTGATATGACCGCTTTTACACTGATATTCTACTGGTCTAGGTTAGAAAAACAATAAAAATATTGATTTATATCGGTTTTGTATTTCATTGAGCTAGTAATGGGGACCCGTCTTATTGGGGAACTCCCGCCGTGAATGATGTTATGTCAGACAAGGCCGCGTCCGCACCGAGTGGCGCGCATTTTTAAACACCGTACAAAACGATACGTATAGATATCCCCATCTACGACACTTATTCGTTGTAAATATAATACTTGTTCTCATATACGATTTGTCGATACGATAAGTCTGTGCCTAGTTTTCATTCGAATCGACCGTGTTTTACCGCAATAACAGCGAAAACTGCTGACGCCGCGATCCGACCGCGCCCGCGCCGCCCGCGCCGGTCGTACGTGAGGCACAATGACCTAGTTCCGCGTTTCGTCGCGTCAGGTTTACTGTAATAGCAAATAATATAATCAACGCTATACTACTCGGTTCCTCCAACTATGGCCGATACAAAAATAGAATTAAGAACGGAAACTGAGCATTTGCTTTTCAAAGCATTTTCAGACAAAAAAGCAGAAAATGAGAAACTTCAAATTATAATTAAAAAAATGGAGCAGCAAATTTTGGAGCTTCAGAAACAAATAAAGCTCTTATCTAATAAGAATAACGACCCGATGGATACTACCGAAAACAAGGAAAGTTCTGATCCATCCGTCCAATATCATACGGACGAAGAAGAACTTGCGCAAGAAACAGAATGGATAAGAGTAAAGAGTAGGAAAAAGAGGAAACTAAGCACGTCACCCATTCTGTCGCAGAGTAGAGAATTCGAAACATCAAATACAGAAACGCGTAAAAATGAAAAGAAGAAAACTAAGAAAGTACCACTACCCCCACCTATAATGGTGTCCGGCGTGGAAAATTATCAAACCTTTTTTGACTTACTCTCTGAAAATCTTCCCGAAGCCTCATCAGATTTTACATTAAAAATGATGAACGCAAAGAATGTCAAAATAAACGCTAAAAATGAGGATGTCTACCGAAACTTGACAAAAGTTTTATCTCAAAATCAGTTTTTGTGGCATTCCTATGAGAATAAACAAGAAAGACCTATTCGTGTCATGGCTAAAAAATTGCCTGCCTCATGCCAGCCCAAAAGAATAATTGAAGACCTCCAAAGCAAAGGGTACAAAATAGAAAATGCAGTTAACAAACTAAGATGGCAGAATAAAGAGCCGCTTAATATGTTTACTCTAACATTTAATAATGTAGAAGATATAAATAAAATTTACGACATCAAATACATCCTAGGGTGTAAAGTTGAAATTCATCCTATAAAAACATCAAAACTGGTACCACAGTGCAAAAAATGTCAAGCCTATGGCCACACGCAGAAATACTGCGCCAGGGAGGCTAGGTGTGTAAAATGTACTGGAAAACATTTGACACGAGACTGCTCCAAGCCAGCAGAAGAAAAACCAAAATGCTTACACTGCGGTGAAGCGCACCCCGCTAACTATCGAGGTTGTATGGTTGCCAAAGAAATGCAGATTCTAAAAAATAAGAAACTTAAAAAATCATCTACATCTTATCCTCAGAGTTCATCGAAACCTGAGAAATCTACTGATCCTCATGTAAATAAGACTAAGGAAGACACGAACAAAAGTGAACACCAAACTTATGCCCAAAAAGTTTCTAAAAATTTGCCAAGCACTCAACTGCCCCAAATAAAAGTGGAAAGCAAACTGGATGAAATTCTTAAATACATGTCCTCGTTCGACGAGCGATTGAAAAAACTTGAAGGTGGTGCTAATAAGGCTACTAATAAGCTGAAAAAATGAATAATATGCTTAAAATATTTGCATGGAACTCAAACGGACTACTACAACATCAACAAGAGCTACAAGTAGTCCTAGATACACAAAAGATTGATATCTGTCTAATATCTGAGACACATTTTACCAAGCAATCATTTATTAAATTTAACGGTTATAAAGTGTACCATGCCATACACCCAAATAACACAGCAAGAGGCGGCAGTGCCGTCATAATTAAAGAAAATTTGTTTCATTATCAAGAATACAAATTTGAGGAACAAGAAATTCAGGCAGTAACTGTAAAGGTCAAAACTACAAGATACGAATTTTCCATAGTAGCTATATATAGCCCTCCAAGGCATTCAATATCAAAAGAATATTATGTCAACTTCCTCGAGAAAATTGGAAATAGATTTATTATTGGAGGCGACTTTAATGCGAAAAATACTTATTGGGGTTCTAGATTGACTACTACAAAAGGTAGAGAACTCTTAAGTGGTATTAAAGATCAAAAATGCGATGTAATAAGTACAGGTAAGCCTACCTACTGGCCAACAGATGCGATGAAAATTCCAGACCTAATTGATTTCTTTATTTATAAAAACATATCATCAAAATACCTAGACATTGATGAAATGTTCGACATGAATTCAGACCATTCTCCTATCCTCTTAACGCTAAGTGATATAATCATATATAAAGAACCTTATCCTGTACTTGTAAACAAAAATACAGACTGGGACAGCTTCAAAATGGATCTGACTAATAATATTAACTTAAATGTGCCGCTTAAAAGCTCGGAACAACTAAACGAAGAAGTAAGAAAGTTTATGTTAGATATTCAGCTGGCTGCTTGGAATAATACACCAAAGCTTAGAAAAAAGCCCCAAGGACTGGTTGCTTATCCCAAAAATATCCTTGAACTCATCATTGAAAAGAGAAAACAGAGAAAAAAGTGGCATCATTCGAGATCTCCCCTTGATAAAAGGGTGTTGAATAACTTGACTAAGGCTCTAAAGAAACAAATAAAAAACTTTAACAATTCGTCAACCTACAGTTATCTTCAAAGCCTTACAAGCGAACGGAGCACCGACTATTCACTTTGGAAAGCCACTAAGAACTTAAAAAGACCATGTTTGCATATTCCTCCAATCAAGGAAGAAAATGGAATGTGGGCAAGAAATAGTGAGCAAAAAGCTAAAAGATTTGCAGAATATCTAGAAAAAATATTTCAACCAAACGAAGGAGAACACACTGACTTTACTACAATTGAAACAAGTCAAGAAAACACTCCCATTAAACTGGTCACACCTAAAGAAATACTTAATATAATTAATAAATTGAACCTGAAAAAAGCTCCAGGATATGATCTAATTACTACAGAAATCTTGCGAAACCTTCCAAAAAAAGGAATCGTTAAATTAACGACGCTGATTAATGCAGCATTTAGAATGAAGCACGTCCCTGACTTGTGGAAAGTTGCAGAAGTAATTATGATCGCCAAACCAGGAAAACCACCAAATGAGGTTACATCATACAGACCAATTTCTCTGCTACCAATTATCTCAAAACTTTTTGAAAAGCTACTACTCAGCAGATTAAAACCTATATTAGATGAAAAAAATCTGATTCCCGACCATCAGTTCGGATTCAGGGAAAAGCACTCGACAATCGATCAAGTTCACAGAATAACGAATATAATTGAAAGAACACTAGAAGAAAAGAAAGTTTGTTCTTCCGTATTTCTCGATGTAGCACAAGCATTTGATAAAGTCTGGCATGAAGGTCTTGTTCACAAACTTAAAGTATTACTCCCTCAACTATTCGCAAACATACTTGAATCTTATATATCCGATAGAGTATTTAGAGTGAGGCAAGAGGAAGCCTACTCCAAACTCAAGGAGATCAAAGCTGGAGTACCTCAAGGAAGCGTTCTAGGGCCTGTCCTGTATCTCCTGTATACCTGTGATCTTCCACAACCTGATCATAATACCATCGCTACTTTTGCCGATGACACTGCCATCATAGCTGTGGGTAATACTCACCAGGAGGCGGCGGGAAAAGTACAATCAGCATTAAATGAACTCCACAAATGGACGAAAAAATGGCGAATAAAATTGAACGATTCCAAGTCAACCCATATTGATTTTACAAATAAAAAACCGAACTATCACCCTATCTATATTGACCAACAAAAGATACCTTATGCTAATACGGCAAAATATCTTGGAATGACTCTTGACAGCAAGCTACGCTGGAAAGCTCATGTCAAGAAAAAAAAAGAAGACTAGAGATAAGGTACAAAAAATTGTACTGGCTCATAGGTAGAAACTCTTCACTATCAACACAAAATAAGAAACTCTTGTATAAACAGGTCCTAATGCCAGTGTGGACTTATGGTATCCAGTTGTGGGGATGTACCAGAAAAAGCAACATTCAAATAATACAGCGATTCCAAAATAAAGTACTCAGGGGTATCATCAATGCACCCTGGTACGTCAGAAATGAAGACATTCATCGCGATCTTCAAATGGACTTCGTGGACTCGGTTATTAGCAAACATGCTAAATCCCACGAACGCAGGCTCCATCAACATGTGAACGTCGAGGCTATCCAGCTCCTCGACAACACAGACCTAAAACGTAGACTTAAAAGGACTAAGCCTTTTGAGCTAGTGTAGTTATAGTGTTAGTGCAATGTAAAGAACACAAGAAAGAACAAAGTGAAAATTTAGTGCTAGTGCAATATAATGAACACAAGAACAAAGTGTCATAAATAATAACTAACGATAAACTAAGAAATATGTCAATGGACGGACTCTTAGATATAAGTACTTTTATAAGTTTAGGTTAACATAATATTACTTATTAGCTTTACTCGTAGGCTAGATTGTAATCTTAATAAAGTACTGCTGTCAGTACTTTATGGTTATAAAAAAAAATAAAAAAAATATACGATTTGTAAATGACGTTAAATACGTAATATTAAAAAAAAATATATATACAGGTATGTGCATAAGGAAAATCTAAAGCCAATTGTGCAATAAAAAAAAATGCCATTTTCGACATGTCTTTATGTACGTAGGGACCGTCGATCTGTAAAATCTGTTGCTCGAATTCTAAAGTTTTCAGGATAAGATGTCCGTGGCAGATTTATCAAACGTACCAAGTATCTGTGTTTCCTGAAGTCCTAAAAGACTGAAATTTGGTATATCTGCTTCAAAATTGAGTTGCAAGATTCCACCCGAACAAACATATTTATATACGAGTACATTGCAAGTTGAATAAAAGCTTTTAAAAAAAGAGGTAACGATAGAGAGTGGGCCATGAAAATGATGTACCTACAAAAAATAGATCCAAAAAATCTAGGGCACCTGCCAAAAAGAAATGTAATCCCACCAAAAACATTTCATGTAAAAAGGTAGCCAAGACTCACAAGTTCATAATGTTTTCACTGTTAAAAAGTTATGAGATCTCTAATAGAACCAAGCCCCTAGCTGAGCTTAGATTTGTGCTGGCCATGGGACCTATCTCCGGAGTCCAAAGTAATATAGCTCTTAAATGTTCTTGACTGTATCACATTTATAACAATAAATAACAAATCACTCTACTTACAAGCTCTGATTCTACAAACCCTATATCTTGGTAAAAAAAGTACGGCTTGGCCGTTTACAGTTCGTGGATTTTTTATCTGAAATGACATTTAAGCCCGGAATAGCTTCTGCGACCATCACGAAGTACAATACAAATTAGTAATTGTCGAACAAACTATTCCTTAAGGCCTTAAAATATGTTATGTCATGTAATAGTTTTACGAACATTAAACGGCCAAGCCGTACTTTTTTTACCAAGATGTAGGGTTTGTAGAATCAGAGCTTGTAAGTAGAGTGATTTGTTATTTATTGTTATAAATGTGATACAGTCAAGAACATTTAAGAGCTATATTACTTTGGACTTCGGATAGGTCCCATGGCCAGCACAAATCTAAGCTCAGCTAGGGGCTTGGCTCTATTAGAGATCTCATAACTTTTTAACAGTGAAAACATTATGAACTTGTGAGTCTTGGCTACCTTTTTACATGAAATGTTTTTGGTGGGATAAGCTATTCCTGTTATTAGTGATTTTTTTTAAAAGTGGAAATCCTTACAAGGTTTGTTACAAGCACCCTGCCTTGGTCTCGCCCGATGATTTTTTCCTCCCATATTAATTTTTTCAACATTGATATTTAATGAAGTGTGTCACTTGAAACTGAAATAGTGCTCTATTAATAAATAATTTAAAACAAACTTACGCTTTTATAAATTTAATCCCTAGAATCTAGGTAGGGGAGGGGTGGCATGAAAGGGACACGTATTGAAAGGGACAATTCAAATAACCGCTAAAATAAAAACAATTTCGAGAAAACACTATTTTTGTCGTATGGCAACCTCGACGCGAGTTCGTTTGCGGCTAACTTCATACTCCTGTTATTTCAAACATGGAGGATTCGTGCTAGTGTTGATAATGTAATTGAATAGTATTTTTTCTTTTATAATTGTAAAACGTTTTATCTAGTGCTGCGAGTTAGTTATTTATGTGTGAATCACTGTTTAAGATAGGCTGGACATCCACTAATACGAGAATATAAGGTTAGTAAACTTTAACTTAAAATTGTAGATTTTGTGATTGTTTTCATTTTTTTGTATGATATTTATGAAAGGGACACAACAAACTGTTATGAATGGGACGTCCCCTTCATAACTGTCCCTTTCAAGACTGTTATTTTACACTAGGTTCCTAATGAATTTTTTACTTCTTTTTCAGATTAAAAATGCCACCTAAGAAGACAACGCGTGTCGATGCTCACAAAATTGAAGAGGCAGTGAATGAAGTATTACAAAAAGGCATTCCTGTGAGATCTGCTGCGAAGATATTTAATATAAGCAAATCACATTTGCAAAGATTGGTTGCAAAAGCTAAAGTTTCTGAATGTACTTCATTTGTTTATGAACCAAACATCGTATCGATATTATAGGTGTCTTAAGAAAAGCTATTATTATTTTTGACGTGACAACGTCTTATGATTCGATAGAGCCGGCTGCACGCACGAAAAAACATGACTCATGCGGCGTTACCTCGCTCTGAGGCGTTCCATGTAAGGCTTGAAGTGCAAGCGAGAGCGCGGAACGAGCGACAAAGAAGCACAATCGGCCTTTGTTGTCACGTTCAACTATCGTCAGTAAACCGACTTTATAGACAACCAATTTTTTAGGTTCATTATATCTTAGAAAAACATTATAACATTGTTAATTTCCGTTTTTAAGTTATATAAAAGTGCTTCATTATATTAATCTTTAATATGAAAACGATAAGATTTAATAATGATAATAATTCCTGTCACTTTTTAATTTGATTTTTAGTGTACTTACTTAATTTGTTTTGTATACAAATTGCCTCAAAATTAGGTACTGTCCCATTCATAAATTACTGCGTCCCTTTCAATACAGTCCATTTATGAAAGGGACAAAATACACATTTTTAAAAGTTGCGAAAATAAACAAATAAGAATTGATTAATGACAATTATTGTATTTCATTTCAATAGTTTAATATTAAACGCTTCTTATGCGACTCCAACCTGTTCCAAATATTTTTTCAATCACTTGCTAGGGCCTCAAAATCAAAAATGTCCCTTTCATGCCACCTCTCCCCTACAGCTTATTTCTATTTGAATTTTTTACTTTCTTTTTTTTCGAACTGTTTCATCTCTGGTAACATTAAGAAACGTCAGAAATCCACGGAATTAAAAATCAGACTATAGGCACTAGGCAGAGTGACCTAGAGTGAGGGAATTCTCGGTTTGATCCCGAATCACGATGTGTCAAATAGGCTATGAGTGATATGAAATCAAAGAAAAATAGGCGTTTCATACGCTTCCTAGCGTCAAATGTAGGTAACATTTGACACCTGCCTAAAACATAAATTGCCTTTTTATTTCTGCTTAAAATAATGGAATAAAAATTAGCTGGTTTTTCTTATTCGACTCTTATCAAAAGCATTTTATGAATTTAAATAAGCCTTTTTGCTTATGCTAAGTATAAAATTGAAAATAACGAGGCACATTGTAAATAAGTTACGATCGTATGACGTCGTGGTTAGCGCTCAAATGGCCGTGCTATAAATCGCCTGTGTAAGTCAACTTACTTTCAAAGTTATTTTATAGTTCATAGTTAAACTACTACAAAGTAAAATTGTTCTCTCATGAAATTACTTATATTGTGAATAGTGTTAAGCTACTTTTATACAACGGTTAATAGCGTTTATTACTGTATGCAGCCAAGATGATGCCCGCAATTTGATCCGCCTGAATTTAGGTTACGGTCTATCTTGTACCAAATAGATTTTGTCCAAGTAGATTTAAGTTTTTTTTAATTTCATGATATTCCGGGAAAAAGTAGCCTATATTCGTCTCTAGTATGGAAAGTATACAGTATGCAAATTATATTTGAACCCTTCGTGTAAATGGATGAGCTGTGAAAATGTAACAGACAGACAGACAGGCGCATTTGTAATATTACTATGCAAGTATGGATAATGTTCGAAATCCAACATAACTTTTATTTTCATGCACAACTAGAAAATGAGGTTCGATAAACCGCAACGTGTGAATATAGTGATCAGATATGATAACGAGGAAGTGCCGAGGCCGGGCAATAATAATTATTGCATTGTCAATACATTTGGGCTCAGATGGGGTACGGATGTAGAACGGTGAATACCACAAGAGTAGATTGAATGCTCTATCCACGGAAAGAAGTTAGTGGGCCCTGTCTGTTACGTAATCCCATATAAAAATGCAAGACAATACAAGTCCACCATAAGAGAAATATCACTGTTTCCCTCCGAAAATTTCATTTCGGTATATGTATAAAGAATGTTCATCTGTATTTTTCTAATAAGCCAACAGAGAAAAGGAGCAATGAAGCAAAACATTGTACAAACGAATAAACAAGTTCGTGTGTAGATATAAGAATTTTCCCTGAATCATGCTGAAACTGGCCGGTTTCAGCCGGCTCCCTTCGAAACACCGTCCCTAATGGCGATCCCTTGGCGATAACATTGTACTTTGTTTTCCGTCACGTACCGTTGTTTTTTATTTCTAAAGCGTTAACTAAGGTATTTAGTAAATATTCTAAAAAACACTTTTCAAAATGGATTGTTTATTGTGCTGGTAGATGACATAAATGTAAAAAATAAGTAGGTATGTTACATACGTAATCTAAAGTGAAAACTTAAACCTTGGAAGCTCAGTTCACATTTTGTAGAATCAGTAGATCATTGTATCAGAAGATGCGTTTATATTATCTTCTGTCTTACTCATCACCGAGTACGAATTTTATACGCCATGGAATATGAAGGTCATATTATGTCTATGTTATAAATGTGTAAAAGAAGTAAATTAATACAGTCGATAAATCCTTCGTCATAACTATTTATATGGGCACTACCCCCGAAATATCAGAGTTTGAGAATTAAGAATCCAAAGCTCAAAAAGTAAGACTGAACTTAGTATAATATATAAAAATATTTAAACGAATTCACACACTCTGTTTATTTATTTTCACGTTTTATTTTAGTTATCACTTTAATCCAAATACCATTTATAGTACTCGTAGGTATTATAAATTGAAACAGTTTAATACTCCATACGTACAATATATGTAATTATTCGATGGAAAACATTCATCCGTAATTGATATTCAAGCTACAAAACGATCAAAGTACTTTTAAAGGTACTTTTGAAAATACATTTCTAAAAATAAATACAAGAGTCCTGCCTCGCTCATTGACTGACTCATCATTGCCGAGCCTAAACGTCCCTTGGGCCCTTTTCATAGTTATTTAACTTTTATTGAAAGAAATACAAAAAGAAAATATAATGGCCATACGTACCTATACGTAAGACTGAATAAAATTGAAAACTTTTGTCTTCATTTTGTAAAAACATAGCATTTGTTCTCTAAACTGGGTAAGAGAACAAAAATGGACATGCTATTCTCTAAGCAACTATTAGGTTTCGCCGGAGTGCCCGCTTTTAAGGGTAGAATCGTTATTATCCCCTTTGCAGGAACGTTTACAAAAGCCTTTATCTTCTAATAGTAAAAGTTTATTTGTATTTGCCCGGAGGGTTACATTACGTTTGTAGGAAAGATAGTTTAGCTTGGAAATTACTTTGGAACAGTATCTCCATTTTCTTATTATAATAACCTATCGTGTTTTGACTTTACATTTATAGATAGGTAGGTACGCACAGAAAATATAGAAATTTCTGATCAGAGCATAGCCGTAACTCTGTTGTAATATAATAAGTATATTGTGGGACTTCGTCTCTGTTGGTGTTAGCTGGCGGGCGCGCTCTGCCTCTTTGGAGTTTTTTTTTGTTAAAACTGACTAGAAAGCGCTCTAAGGGGGTGCCGTGCGTATGACGGCGAGCGCCGGCACAGATGGGGTCCATACTTGTATAGTTTAACTAACTTGTTACAAATAACTACAAACTTGACATTGGCTAATCTTTGTAAAGCCAGACGAGAGAAAAAAAAGGTATATTGTGTTCATTTTTAGATTAACTAAACTATTACGGACCCTGTTACTAAGTAGTAATTAAAAACACGACTGCTGCGTCATATTGAATTATTTATTTCGAAGATTATAGCCAGTGTCAATCAGGATGATGTGAAGGATACTTACGATACCTCACACATCCAACCTGTGCAGGCATTTAGACGTTACGGTGGAAAAAGAAACACACATACATACATAAATACATAAACATTGAAAACATACATTCCTTTTTTTGGGCAGTCGTGTAAAAATGTGCGGTGCAAATGCTGTCTGAACGGGGTCTAATAATAATTTGTACTCACCGAATAATATGAAAATACAGCTCAACTCCGCCGCCCACATCGCGAACGCTTTTCACATTGTGTCCACTCTAATAAATACCACTTCACTGTAACACCAGCCACTTAAACCTGGCATGCTTTTTTTTTAAATGTTCGTTTTATACATTTTACTCACTGGCGCCTATAGTTATGATCAGTTTCTGCAACACTGAATATTTTACATGTAAAAACACTAGTTGAATGTTAAATATTTATGTTTAGGTATTCTACCTTCTTATTTAACCTTCTTTGAACCGATGTATTTCGAATATTGTACACATGGTATCGTTTACTAGTTTTCAAAAGTTTGCGACCTAAAGTTTAATGAACGCTTCTCTTTTTTTACTGTGTAAACTCTTATATCATATTTATCTTTGTCAATTAATTGACATTTCACATAACATTAGTACCACAAGTTTTTTGCAGGATAAATTATTTTACCAAATACGTAGTGGCACAAACATTGAGTATAGAAACATTCACACGTTGTTTGTACTCCAAAAAAAACTGTTACAGTTTTAATAGTATGAACGGTTATATATACTCACTATTGATGTGATACTACGTATTCGGTAAGACTTATCCTGCAAAAAAACGTACGATGATGTATAGAGTTAACAGGGCTCTCTCCGTCACTCGTTTCCACTCGTTTCATACAATCGTAGTTCCAATTTCATTTGATCGTTAAGCAACCAAAGTCCATGAGCAGACATATTCTAGAAACTAATATCTGTGTCTGTGGTGTTTTAGATTTTTTTTTAAATATGTAGTTTTAAAATTACAGGGGCTCAAAGATTTGTATGAAAATTTTAAGACCGCGTAACTTTGAAACCGAATATTTTAACAGAAATCTGGAAAACCACAGACATAGATATTAGTTTCTAGAATATATGTGCAAAATTTCATGGACTTTGGTTGCTTAACATTCAAATGAAATTGGAACTACGATTGTATGAAACGAGTGGAAACGAGTGACGGAGACAGCCCTCTACGATTTTATTTTAATCTGAGCCCGGCCTGCTAATACCTACTATACAATTCTATTTAATTTATATTTATTCAATGCTTTAAGGTCACTAACCATACATTGGGTAAGGTTTATAAAGGTATTAATAATGCTATACAGAAAATCACTCTTGTTTTAATTAATTTTAATAAAAAATATGTCCATTAATTTTAATGGCGTCACACATCACGATACAAAAAAATCCGCTGTCCTTTTTATGAGATCATTAAAAAAATATGTAATCAACGCGTATTCAAATTTTATAGTCGCCGTAAATGGGTCATGTCAGAAAATCAATTAGCTGAGGGAATAATTTTGAAAATGACTGACCAATTTATAGATAAGATCCGTAATGAGTTTGTAATGGATGCCACCTCGAACAACCGCAAAATTAAATGTTTGTACATATTAAACTTTCCATGTTTTTGTTATGTTCTTTAATTGAAAAGTATCGTTGAAAGCTTCGAACGCCTATAAATTGTGAAGCGATATTTTAAATAATTCGCTGTAAAAGTTTGATTGATAGGTCTATAAAAAACATTAATTATTTCATTTTTAACCCCCGACCCAAAAAGATGGGTGTTATAAGTTTGACGTGTGTATCTGTGTCTGTGGCATCGTAACTCCTAAACTAATGAACCGATTTTAATTTAGTTTTTTTTTTTTTGTTTGAAAAGTGGCCTGATCGAGAGTGTTCTTACCTGTAAACCAAGAAAATCGGTTCAACCGTTTGAAAGTTATCAGCGATTTTCTAGTTACTGTACCCTTCACTTGTCGGGGGTGCTATAAATTTTTAATTTACCCTTGGTAAACTCTTAATATAAACCAGAATTCAATTTTTTGATTAGTATTTACTGTTATTGTTAAAATACAAACACATATCTCACATCGGCTTCTATCACCTGATCACTAACCCATTTAATGATGTATAAAAAAAAAGATGCTCAAGTATGTACAGCAGTTATGATGAAATGCTCAAATCATACCGATAAGCTTCCATTCTGACATCAGAACGGAAGTGTCTTAATTTCAGCATTAGCTAGTAAGATAAATCATATATGCCCAGTTTCGAAAAAAACTATTTGCTCGGGCGAAAGAAGTTTTAGCCTTAGGCATAATTTTTTATCTGGCCAGTGAAGGCACGGTTGGAAGAAACACTGTCTTTCCACAGCACAGATGATCTTCCATTAGACGCCAGGAACTTTGCTGAGCAATGCTATGCTTTTTTTCTACAGTAACCATGAATGTACAAATACTCATAGTAACCTAGTAATTTTATTAAATAAACATTGTGTTAATGACCTATGCTTCAAGAAATAATACGAGCTAGAATGGAGCGTACTATTTGCGCTACGAGGTGCGAGATAAAGCTACGAGGTGCCCTGAAGCTGCAAGGTGTGAAAAGTATGCTGAGGCAGACTTATTATTCATGAATCCGAGCACCACGCCCAAGCCGTGGACATAAGCTAGTAGAGCAAGATCCTGGAACCGCCAGATCTTACTTATTTTCTGACAAACAAAATGTGTGGGATAAAGTATAGTGTGTACTATTAACGTGCGCATATCTGCTTACTTGAGCCGCGGGCCAATAGGTACAAGTTGTTAATTATGCCTATGTAAATGTAATATTACTCATTTTTCTTAAAATGTGAATTTAGATTTCTATCCTTGTTTTACAGAAGATTGTAAATAAATAATTAATATTAAATACTGCTAGACACATTCCGTCGGCGGTGATTTCCGCTAGACGCTTTAAAGCTCGCGAGCAAAAATTCTTATTTTTACAGTTGAATCGTAATTTTTTATAATATGATATTCAGTAAATATATATGAATCACTCGTCATCGAGAAAAGTAAGTATTGTTTTTACGTGGCTTCAGAAATTGATATCTTTAAAGTTAAAACGCATTTCGTTTCTCAGAAAATAAGTAACGTCTGGTGACACTGGGATTTTGGACCATAGCACTTATACGAATAACACTATCACAACACCCTCAACAAAGTCTACAAAACAAACGATTCGACAGTTTGTACAAAAAATAACACTCTGTGTTCCATCCGTTCTCCCAAGAGTACGAGAGGCTTTTAACGTCGAGCACCACCGTTTTTATCGAGTTTGAATATTTTGTTTTTATCAACGCTATCCAGCTTTAAACTAACTTCGTTTATTATCTCACACCAGGTGGTGCCCGTGACTTTGTCCGCGTTGATTTACTCTTGATTTTCCGGGATGAAGAGCAGTCTTTCTACAACATCTCTGACTCTTCAGGTCTTTAGTTAAATGGTCCATTGGTCCGTTGCGGCGTGATGGAAGGAACAACTAAAATACAAACATATTTTTAACCGACTTCCAAAAAAGGAGGAGGTTCTCAATTCGTCGGGATCTTTTTTTTTTTTTTTTTTTATTTTTTTTTATATTTTTTATGTATGTTCCCCGATTACTCAAAGACCCCTGGACCGATTTGGAAAAATTTTTTTTTGTTTGAAAGGGTATACTGTGCAGGTGGTCCCATATAAATTTGGTGAAGATCCGATGAATATCTTCGGAGATGGAGAACAGAACTCCTGAATGGATAAGAGCAAATTGCTCGCGATCACTGTAATAGCTTAGTAAACAGTAGGGTTTTAACTGGGCATAGCATATTATAGTACAGTGGGGCCACTAAAAATTGTGAAATAAAAAAATTTCAAAAGAAAAATAAAACCGACTTCAAAAACCAAAAAAACACTAAAAAGTAGAAAATAATTTTTGTTTAGCTACACATGTAATGTACCTAGGTATGAAGTCGGGCGAGCTTCACTCTTGGATTTCTAATTTTGTTTTAATATGCTCGCTCGGTTTTATTTTTCTTTTTTGCATTTGTAATAATATAATTAGTATATTAGTATGTATGTGTAGTCTGTCACTTCGTCACCTACACGTTCGCTCTTCGTTCATCCGATTGATTTGAAACTTTATACAGTTGTTGTTGGAACTTGTGAGAAAGGTTCTGTGAGCCTGTTTTCTTTGCCCATTTAATATTACTAGGTAGGTATTGTTATTTTTAGGTATATAAAATAAACGACTTACCTACTTGAAATAAACGCGGGTAGATACATACATAACGCAACGCTTCCCTATTATTACATCAATTTCTAACTCCCTAACTTTGTAGATGTGAACAAACGATTGAGCAATTTCCACCAAATTAATCAAACGTACGGCTCGTTGGATGTTGGCAACAGAATTGATGGTGGTTTAGTAAATATTACAATGCTATTGTTCCCCTTTTAAGGTTTTGTACCCGAAGGGAATCAATGCTAGGCCTCTGATGTCCGTCCGTCTGTGTGTCAAACAAAAAAAAACTGAATTAAAATCAGTTGATTAGTTTAGGAGCTACGATGCCACAAACAGATAAACAGATACACACGTCAAACTTATAACACCCCCCTTTTTGGGTCGGGGGTTAATAAATAAAGACAGCTTAATAGATTTATAGCAAGTCTCTAGAACTCAAGATATAACGTCTTTATTTGCGGTTCGATGTAACTTCAATCCACAATAGTAAAGGAAGTATGGTTCGAGAGAGAACTTCCTAACGCCCTCAAGGAGTTTAATGCAAATATGCTTCGTGCCTTCATGGTCTTGAGTACATAAAGCGAGCTTTCATTATAAAATACTATGTACTCTATCGACCTTCCAACGTTCTCATAAAGTTTTCATTTACATACTATTTCTGCGATTTCTATAGAAACAGTCAATAAATAGGCTTCCTTTCAACAAAATATTACCATGTATATCCTACTTATATTATAAACGCGAAAGTTGGTATGTATGTAATATGTATGTATAGATGTTTGCTACTCTTTCACGCAAAAACTACTGGATGGATTTGGCTGGAAATAGAGATAGATATTAGCCAGGATTAACACATATGCTACTCTTTATCCCGGAAAATCAATGAGTTCTCTTGGGATTTTTAAAAACCTATATCTACGGGAACGAAGTCGCGGGCATCAGCTAGTTTATACATAAATCTAGAAGTACCTAGTAGTAGAGCTAAATGTTACAACAATACATGCTTATAAATGGGTTACAGAAATTATACTGAAATTATTACGAAAATGTAAATTGTGTATAACAATAGAACTTAACAATCCTCTTAGGCGCAGCGCATACCGGCATTAGAGTAGAGCCGGATTGAGTGCCTTTCTTGAGTTCTCAAATAATTGACGCTTATTTACGCAATCCATCCACGGTGGTAATTATAATTTTCGTACGTGGTACGTAATGTAACATACGTTACATTACGTCAAGGTATATTTTTGCATTTAGCAATTAACGCATAAGGGCGGCTCGCTTTGGCTCGCTTTTTCGCTGAGCGTCGTTTGTCCTCCGTGTTTTGTTTTTCAGCGTTCCAATACTTATTACAATAAAAAAAACTCTGTTATACTTTACTTCGTCTGTATGCGCTGGCCCTTATTATGTAGGTACGCGTCAAAATACTTGCGTTTAGTCAATCTATTAGTAAAACAAAATATAAAATTTTTCTACTCACTGGAAATTCTATAGTATTAAGCATGGCAATTCTATAGTAATTACCAACCATTTTAATAATTTGGAAAATTTCAAAAAATCAAAATCCAAAATCACATAATATGAAAACATGTTATAAATAATATGTACTTAATTACCACTGGAAGTTAATTCATTGCAGTATCATATTAAGGTAAGCACGGCTAGTGAAGTGCCTAGAAAGTAACGCCCCCTTCAAGAAATATTGAGATTAGGAAAGTTTTCTTTCCCGGTAAGTGCCAATTTCATGAGAAAAAATTAAAGATTTTCTTTTTACGCTGTGAAATATGTGAAATATCAAAAAAATGTGAAATTAAAATAAAATGAATAAATGAGTTTCGAATGAATTAGGCAAAAGTTAAAAATACCCCCTTATCACTCTACTTGAAAATTGTGGATTCATAGACAGCAAGTTTTCTATTCGACCTCGGTCTATTTGCGTTGGGGTGTAATTGCATTTCACTATACTGAAGAGGGATGTATGGTTAGAGAGAAATTGTGAAAGCCCTGGAGGGATTTCATGCAAATACCGAGACTTAGCGAGTTTTGTTTGGTCTCTTTAAGCAAAATATCATGACCTGCAATCTTAAAACATGAACTCAATCTCAATTTCAAGTGCCTAGCGAAGAACCTAATAAAAACTTGTACCTAGTAGTAATATGTAGAAGCAGTTTCTTGTAAATTTATGTTTTTCATAAGATTTATATAGACTTGGTAGAAGTGTGCACAATAAAGTATTATCCCACAAATATTACAAATACTAAAGGGTGCTTGTTTGCTTGTTGGTTTGTTAGTTTATTGATTTGTCTTTCAATCACGCTCCGATGCAACGCGGTGGCAAATCAATAAACTAACAAACATCGCAAAAACGATAAATACTCGTAAGTATTTTTAAATTCTTTAACATAAAAAAAGTAATTTCTGCGGGAAAATATTTTTAGCAGTATTTTAGTTATATGTAAAAAATAGGCTGAGATACTTCTCATAAAACAGTAAAAAATTCTGAGGGATTTTAAAAAAACCAAAACCCACGCGGACTAAGTCGCGTGCATCTCCGGGTATCCATAAATTTATGAATAAACGACATGAAAACCTTCATGATAGTTATATAGATAGGGCAATATTCATTGAGAGAGAAAACTATGAAAAGCGCGAGGACGCTTCTACTTTAAGGAATAAATTACGTATAAGACCCCGGTGTATTTACGCTGTAATGTAATTTATTAACATAGTGGTACCAAAGTGAAGAGGTGCACCGTTAGTGAGTACTTACTCGTATGCTCTATGCAAATAGCTTTATGTTTTCTTTGCCTGCTTCGTAAATTGTAATAGGTAAGTTCATTACGTCGATAAGCTCTTCCTTTTTAAAGTTTCTCAAAACAAGAACCCCATAACATCTACAGTTTTTAGGGTTCCGTACCTAAAAAGGAAAAACGGAACCCTTATAGGATCACTTCGTTGTCTGTACGTCTGTCTGTCTGTCTGTCCGTCCGTCCGTCCGTCGTGTCTGTCAAGAAACCTATAGGGTACTTCGCGTTGACCTAGAATCATGAAATTTGGCAGGTAAGTAGGTCTTAAAGCACAAGTACAGGAATAAATCTGAAAACCGCGAATCTGTGGTAATATCACAAAAAAAAAATTAAAACGTGTTTCAATTTTCAAAGTAAGATAACCATACCAAGGGGGATATCATAGGAAGGGCTTTATCTGTACATTTTAAAACAGATTTTTATTTATTTTTATGTACCATAGTTTCTGATTTATCGTGCAAAGTGTTGGAAAAATGCCCGAGTACGGAGCCCTCAGTGCGCGAGTCTGACTCGCATTTGGCCGGTTTTTTTCATATCAGCTGTCTAAATATAACAAATAATACCTATTTTATTTCTTTGACTTTTTTGAACATAAGATTTAGCTTAAATCTGAAGCTAACTTAATAACAACATTCTCCTTCTTCTAAGGAAATTATCAACTCAGTTTTCAAAAAATTCGATGTCCAAACCTACATTATCCAAAATTTGCGAGATCACGTCTATTTTCATAAGATCCATTACACAAACATCGTAAATATAACAATGTGGTACATTACTGTGATCATAAAACGTCTACTGTGTGATTAATAACGGTCAGTAACATAAATATAATGTCGGAACGTTATTATTATTAAGTAGTAGGTATTAAAATAATTATGACTTAAATAGGTCATATGATGTCCTACAGAATGTTCATTTTAATAACTAGGTATAAAATTTAATGAAGACTTAAGTTAAGCTCTTTGTGTACTTTAGTTTGAATTGATTTATTTTAAAAATCTGTAAAAACACAGTCTACAATATTTATTCCACATCACAAAATCGCATAGTTGTAAGTATAAAAGCTTTTCAAATTGTGTACTTTATGCACTTAGCACAATTACTATGATGCATGCGTTTGGACGCAGAACGCAAAAACGCAAGTGCAAAAGAGATAATAAATCGTACATGAATCTGTATAACGGAATTTAAGTGCGTACGTAAAATGCCGAATCGCTATGATAGTAAAAAAATAATCAAACTAATTTATTCGTCTGCATACGTGAGTATACCTAGCCGTAAAAAATTATACTTATAATGAAGAAACTAAACTAAAATGAAATGAGCCTGAGTTTGTTGTGTGCTCTTCTCAGACAGACTCGTTTGGAACCCGCGTAGCTTAAGTTTTAAGTTTACGTAATGATCACCATTATAATATCATCTTACAAATCAAAAAATTCTGACCATCAAAAGGAGTACAATAGTAGGTACCTACTTTGAATAAATGATTTGACTTTTGACAAAGCGTTACCAAACCCGCGAAAAGGCTATAGTGCATAAATCTCTTTTAAATTAGAGCAACAACATGCGACAAACCGACATGCTACAAATAAATACATTAATTTCGTGGCCTTAACAGGGCTCTCTCCGTCACCCGTTTCATACAATCGTAGTTCCAATTTCATTTGAATATTAAGCAACCAAAGTCCATGAAATTTCGCAGACATATTCTAGAAACTAATATCTGTGTCTGTGGTGTTTTAGATTTTTCTAAAAATATGTAGTTTTAAAATTACAGGGGCTCAAACATTTGTATGAAAATTTTTAAGACCGCGTAACTTTGAAACCGAATATTTTAACAGAAATCTGGAAAACCACAGACATAGATATTAGTTTCTAGAATATGTCTGCAAAATTTCACGGGCTTTGGTTGCTTAATATTCAAATGAAATTGGAACTACGATTGTATGAAACGAGTAACGGAGAGAGCCCTCTTAAGTATCAGTCTATTACAGACCGTGCTAAAGACTTGAAATATTACTGCACGAATCTGCCGACTATCACTTGAAATTATAGGGTCCAACCACAGGGCTGTAGCGTTCGGCAATGTTATTGCTCTGGTATAATGAAGCTTTAGGCTTCTAAGTAAGAACAGATGAATTGAAAACGTTTATAGTTTACAACAAGATTAACATCGAAATGAAAGATCAACACAATGGGGCGGCCTCCGGCGTGATCTAATTCATCTACATATTATACAGAAGAGGCAAGTGGAAAAGACATAGTATGGATCAAAGATCATTACCCATCACTATTTATATTATCACTACCCATATTATAAAGGCGAAAAAGTGTTTGTTGGTTAATTGGTTTGTCCTTCAATCAAATCGCAACGCCGTGACGGATTGAAACGATCGAACGGTAACGCCGTAGAAAAACGTGCTCCTATATTGTACTGAAAATACAAGCGGCGTCAGAAGCATTGGATGCGACATAAAAATGTGCGATGTAGTTTTCGCCGCTAACCGTTGCTGATATCATGCGCATTTTTTCGATGCACCTGATGCGGCCGAATTTTTCTGCTGATGTCATAATATTACCAAGTAAAATTTAAATGATAACCTTTCATCTAAGCTGTATTTACTGTCAGTTACTTCTGCACAGGTAGTATAGAACCGTGCCTTGATCGTTTCATAAAGGATCAATAATTTTATTATCATCATACTGATGCTAATGCATGGTGGTATATTAATGTTCGCTTTCCTTATAAGCATATACAAAAGATTTCTTGCTGCTTAGTGTCTTTATACATGCCATCTTTTTTACGTGCAGTTGAAGGGTGACAGACGAAACCAAAACGAGCGAGCATAATTCAGCCAAGCCTGTTTATTTAACTTTGCATACACTTGTTATGCGGTTTACACTGCGCTGTTGAAGTGACTAAGTGACGAAGACTGCGCGCGAACTTGTCGCCATGTGTAAAGGCCCTTATGGAAAAAGCTGCCTTTTCACTGAGATATGAGATGATGGATTGCAAGGAATGTGTGAAACCACTAATAGAACCGCTTTATTTTCATAGTTTAATACCCTTCTTAGCTCAGATGGAAGAGGGATCCATGATCTAAGTTATGAAAATTAAAATGACCCTTGGGGAATGGCGAGGGGGTTTCACACGCCCAACTTTAGTTTGGCTTTTGCCTTCCGACTTTGCCCACCTTGTTTGCTCTCGTCCCAAAATGAAAGCGAACGAGTAAAACGAAAACTTCATTCCGTATTTTCAGTGATACGCGATGAGTCATTTTCTGCCAGATTCAAAATATTTCTGCTAATATATTTTGAATCTTTCTTTCATTTATAGATAGGTTTAGCTTTTATAAAAGAGATATTTTATCCATATTATTCTGTAGGAAAAATAAATCATCTTATTAATAATTTTTGAATAAAACTTGGGCAACGATATTAAAAATGTAAAATGATTAATTATTATTTAGCTGAAACTTGATATAAAATAATTGAAAGTAACTTTGAGTATATGAATAGTATAACTATTAATAGTACAAGTATTAATTACGCCATAACGTCTAATTAATTATTTAAAAAACAAAATAAAAGCAAGTTAATTAATTAATGCGTTGTTTAGGTAATTACACCGTAACAACTCATTAATATAACTTTCGTAACTTATAGTTATGTACTTTCAATTATTTTATAACCAGAATTAATTATGCGTCAGGAACATTATTTAATGCTAATGAATAAAATGCGCTTTGATTAAAAATATTAAAGTAACTGTTAGTAATAATAGTAATAGTAATTAAGTAAATAAACCGTGAGCTTTATAACCTCTCCGAAAACGCAAGCACTTATTTTTTAAGTTTATTTTAATATTTTGGCATTATTTATTGCACACCACTTTAGTTTTTTTTTATTAAAACTTTTTTGTTAAAAACTTTTTGCACTTGTCTGTCACAAATCCATTGCACTTTTGAAAATGGAATATTTACAACGCAGTCGCGCGGAGGCCACGGTCGTGGACACAACGCGTCCCGGTGTTACGCGCGGACTGGAGTGGCGTAGGCCAGGCAGCGGGCGACATAGCGCGCTCGAACATGCGCACTTACAATCCTTTCCTTTAAGCTCCATTGTGAAATTCGTCGTTGTAAGCGTTCCACTGGTTGAAAATAAATTTTACGATATATAAAATATACCGTTGTGTCTCTCTTTTTTTTAATCCGTTATCACCAAATATTATTCACATATCACCGCATCATATTATTATTGTAAAAATATGATCAACTTCCCTTAAAAATATTAAAAAAGAAACGTTTCCTGCTATGACAATATACTTGAGAAGGTATGTTCTATTAAAAGAACATTAGGTACCTACTCAAAATAACGAGGAATGCGAGAAAAAATCTCAAATGATGGCAGATTACTTCGTCGAAACTCTGAGGACAAATTTTTCACGTGCCCGCAATAATTCACATTTATTCTCCTTTGAAATCGTTGCCCCTGACAGCTATGTGATATATATCTACTATAGGTATTCATAGTCTGTGTATTTTCTCTATTTGATCAAGTCAGGAATAAGGAGATCGGTTGGAGTACCAGAGTAACCGACAACTTGACGGGTTGCGAAGCTGAAGTAGCAATAAGCAGGGCACTAATTTAAAAACCGATAGACGTTGGGCTCCCGAGGCTAGAATGCCTCCTCCCACGAGCTCGCAAGACCGTGGCATTGGAAGCTCTGCAAGACACTTTTGATGTCCAGCAGTGGACAACTATCGGTTGATAATGATGAGCTGATATATTTCCTCCGTCATCCAAAAATACTCTACCTAATAAAATCATAATATACCTACTGCTGCTAATCTGATGGCAACATGCTTCTCTGCTTGCGTGCTTGAGTATGCAATCGTACGCCGCAGAGCATTCATAGCGACCGTCGGTAAAATGTAAGTCCGTGGTGCCAAGTTGGAGCCAGCACGGATCCGTATATCAAGAAAAGCATATCAAGAACATTATTATGTGATGGGTTAGACCGCACGGGTGAGTTCTGTCAAGGGGATAGTTTAGTAAGGTTTAGTAACTCTTATCACGGACTGTCACTGATGTAGACAGCGACTCTTATTGTCTGATGTCTTTGAGCATGTAACCGTACGTGGCAGAGCATTCATAGCAATCGTTAGTAAAATGAGTAAGTGCTGCTGAGTGCGGTGCAGCACTAATAACGTTTTAGTAGCAGGTTTGGGCGCGTGGGTGATTGTTGTCAATGGGATAGTTTCGTCTTATTAATTAGTCATCCGGCTATTTTGTTGCATTATTCACAGACGCCAAACAAACATAGCAAGGGACAAAATGTAAACACCACTTAATACACCTTGTAATTAAATGGTGTTTTGGAATAAAAATTTATAAGCAAATGTTAGTGCTGCTCGGCGGCACTCTACTGAATAAATTATAAATGTTTCTTTTTACAGGAGAATACAAAAAGATTTTTTACAAAAGACACTATCAAAATGCTTTTTGGGATACTCATACCTACATGTTGATTTTTTATATGTATCCTAGTTTTCCTAAAGTTTATAAGAGTCCTATATTCTCTCACCAGACAGAAAGTTTTCAAAAGTATTTATTGAGAAAACAAGCAAGTAGAATATCCGTTAATCAATCAATTGTAATATTCCACCGTAATAGTCCACGTGGGCCCTTGGGATAACCGAAAGTTCGTGACATTCCAATTAATATGAGAATTTCTCACTTACTCCAATGATCTGTTCCGAGTACCTAGTCATGCAAAATGTTTCGCTCGAAATTCTAGTAGGTAGCCAATAACTGTTTGTAGCAGGAAAATCAATCGATGCGATCGTAAAGTACTTATCAATTTGATACAAAATAATTTACTGGGACCACAGATACCTTCAAAACCAACAAAACCTAGTGGAAATATTGACGTCAATACGGTAACTCGTAAATCTAAAACAAATCTGCCTTTGAGCCTTTACCGAGATTGCATACCACCACGTAACTAATGGTTTAATATAGTATATTTCATTACAAGTGCGGAAAGGCTGTCATTGCAAAGAGTTCCGACAAATGTCTACCCGAGCCGAGGCGTAGCTGAAGGCGAGGGTTGACAGTCGGAACGAGTTGCAATGACGGTTCCGCACGTGTACTGAACGACTATTTTTAATACAGTTGCGAAAAAATGAAGCAATTTAATAAAATAATAAAAACACAATAAACTCAACTAACTTAATTTAATTTAATTTAAAACAACTTTATTGTTAATAGATATAAAAACTAGGGTCGAAATTACTCATTTTAGGCAACCAACAACTAAACTTGCAAAGAAAATTTCTGAAAAATGGCGCCAACCGTAGAATATAAGTAGAGTTTTTTTTTTCTTCACCCATTCTGGTAGGCAAAGGGAACTATGCCCATACAGCCAAGTCTTCAGTAGAAGTTTTTTATTGATATGAAATGAAAATGAAATTTAATGAGATGAAATGAAATGAAACCTAACCAAACTCATTCAATCAAATCATTAAATCTGATATTGAAACAAATTAGTAGCTTCTTTTTAGAAATATACGTATTTGCATGAATCATAAAATTTTCTATGATTTTTTTAATTAAAAACTTCATGGTTGGTTTTTCTTTTTAATATTTTGACAGTTGGGAAAGAAAAAGCACGAGTGCGGGAAAGGTAAAAAAAAAGCACGATTATGTAATAGCCCACATCCCGAACGCTATACGTCCCTGCAATACGCCACTTTTTGAGCAACTGTATTAAAAAATAATATACCTACCTACCATTCAAAACATTTTCATCAAAATTCTACTTTTTCCATACTTTTTATAAAACAGTATCTAAGTGGACGATAACTGTGTCCATTAGATATATTTTGAAAATATTAAATGGATGAAGGATTATTATCGATAAACTGTCGATAGATAACACAAAACAGTATTTTTTACCCGACTGCGGCAATCATTATTTCTTGTACACTTGCGCATCAATACGAAGTTTGTTTTTCTAAAAATATTGTTAAAAACAAACCTATTCTTTTATTTAAAAAAAAGTTACAGTAACCTATAGTGACAAAAACTAAATAACTGAACGTATACGGTGAAAACATTTTATAAAGTTTTCAACAAAGCTGACGTCCACAGTCGTCTTTTTCCTTTTCCACTCGTATTATCTGAAATGTTTGCTGAATTTTCATTTTTCCACGCCTTTTAACTGCTCAATAAAATAAACATCTTTGTTTGGCATCTTCGTAGATAGTATCTGTATTTGAAGGGAAATTTTTTGACACGTGAGAACTGAGAAATAAAGCAATTGGTTTTTATTACCTACTAGCTGATGCCCGCGACTTCGTCCGCGTGGATTTACATTTATCAAAATCCCGTTTAGAACACCATTTTGAATGGTGGCCTCGGAGAAAACTCCGGGGGCCACATTCACTCCAGAGATATCAAGACCGAAACACCTCGGTGGAGCATCAAGCTCCGGCCCTCGTTTTCCACCATAGTTCCAAATGTAAATACGGCACATGTTGTAAATACGGCCCATGTAATATATACTGGAAATATATAATGTAAATAAGTGAGCAGCCCTTTTATTGTGCACCACGCTGCTACATTTTCATTAAAGTCTACTGTACAGCGTATTAATATCTCAGGAGTATCTAAGGTAAAATAATAATAAATAATTGGGATTTCATTTATCAGTAAGATTCAAGGTTTAGCGTTTAGGAAAAGCTACACAAGCTTCATGATGAACACTATTTTCTTGGAAGCATTTTCGATTGTTTTAATAAATGAACTAGTGGATGTGGTATACATATAAACCTTCCCCGTAAAAATGACCTGAATCATGGTTTAAACCGCATTGAAATCCAGTAAGAAGTTATAAGCGCATACACAGACAGAGCATACATAGACAGATAAATATTTGTTGCGTGTGTTTTCTACTACTTACTTAGGAACTTCACATATCTTTAAGAACATTATGGAGAACTCTCAGGTATACAGGTTTCCTCACGATTTTCCTTTATCGTTAAAACTAATGATATTTAATTTTCACTGGGACAACGTGGCAGACTATGGCTTAAACCCTTCTCATTTTGAGAGGAGACCAGTGCTCAGTAATGGGTTGGCAATGGGTTGATCATGATGATGGCGCTGAGTTACTTAGAAAAGAAAAGAGATAGAGAAAAATATGTAGTTATTTTTTGAAGTATCGCCTACTTGTGTAGAACATATAATTAAAGATTCTTTTTTCTACTAAGTACCTATATAGTGTTTGTTTATTCGTCACCATAAAATACAACTGACACACATTGACAGCCAACGGTCAGCTATTTATGTGTGGAAGCTCAGTTGTGACTGGTTGTGATTCTGTCACGACCAGTTTTCATGTATTGAACTAATATTTCATACAACATGTTCAATACCAACACGAACTATATTTTCTTTTTGTGTTGCATAACTTCTGTACGTGACTACGTACTTACGCGACGTAAATGTATTTCTTTTAGTAAATAGAAATGATGGCTCACGGCTGCATGAAGTATGTGTAGGTACAAGAGGCTCTGTAACCACAAGGCGCAATTTGATAGCCGCATGGAGAACATTTTGCCCGCGAAATTCAAATTTAATTTGGTTTTTCGCAATTTGTAAACGAATACGGCAAAGTAGGCTTATGGTACTTTAATTGCGCCAACGGCAGTATCATCCTCACAGATAAAAATCTTTACTTGAAAGGGTCCAGTTTAAGAAATTAGTTATAGTATCGACTAATTTGTGAGTAACTCTTGTCAAACTCATTATTTTGACTAATTTCTTAAACTGAACACTTTCAAGTAAATTTTTTTAAGTAATCCTGAGAAGATGATACTGCCATTGTCGGAAATAGCCTGCTTTGTCGTATTAATTTACAAATTGCGAAAAATCAAATTTTTTAATTTCCTTACTTAATTATTATTTCTATTGGCGAGCTGTAATAATAATCTATTTTGATAGAAAACACAGGTGGGCCGGTTACATAACCCTAATGCCTCGTAAACAGATTAATACCTCCTCCCTCCCAGCACCTTGACTTAATGCTCTAATGAAAATAGCAGCCTCCGCCCCACCTCGCTTCTCCATCGCAATAACAATTTTATTACTCCGTACAACGACAAGATATTGTAAATGATCATCAATAATCATAAATAGACAAGCTTTATGACGATATAAAACAGTAGCAGTTTGCGTTATTATCGACAGAATCCATGGTCTTAACAATTTTTTTTGTGATCAATATAATTGCCATCAATAAAATATGGCCACTAAGTTGAATAAAAAATAAAACAAACTGATATTTAGTGTTAAATAAATTATTATTTCGGGCCACGATTTTGAATTTTTTAAATTATTTGTTGTTGTAGCGGCAATTAAAATACATGTGCAACTCTCTACCTGTTACTGTTCATGAGATAGCCCCCTGACAGACAGATGGGCGGACGTCGGATAAACGGACGGGAGGACAGATGGTCGAACGGACAGTGGAGATTTGGTAATAGGGCGTGGGCATTTTTCAGGAACAGAAACCTAAAAACTAATAAACGCTAAAACCTTGAAACTTACTGATAAATGTTTGTTATCAGTGTTTTACTACGAAATTCTAAAAATAATAATCATTCTTTGGTGTCTCTTTTTTTTTTTTGGTTAAAAAATATAGAGTGTAAATGGTTTTATTCGTAGATTTTCTTTTTAAATCTAAAAGAAAATGAGGGTTTGCCGTAATACTTTAGAGCTCGACAAGAAAACTACAACTTGAACACGGCGCAATCTCGTACCTATCGAACTAAGCCCAAATAAACTCGTTTTACAAAGTCTTTTTATATAGCACCGGCCGATTTATCGGGTTCGATATGAAATAACCCACACAATTACATACTATGTGAGCATAAAGTGTTTGTTTTTTGTATTAAATAGTACAAGTACTTACGTTTTATCATACTTTAATTCTGTACATAAATTATTTTTTCTTTATTGAACAAATAAAAAACAATTTATGTTTTATAATTTGTGTATTTGATAAATTTACAAAAATAAATGTAAAAAAACTGCCGTCGAAACAGTTTGTTTTTCTAGTAGTCTTATATACTATCCTTTAAACTTATATTCTACTAGACGATTCTCGCGACTTCGCCCGCGTGGTTTTAGGTTTTTCGAAATCCCGTAGGAACTCTTTGATTATCCGGGATAAAAAGTAGCCTATGTGCTAATCCAGGATATTATCTATCTCCATTCCACATTTCAGCCAAATCTGTCTAGTTTTTGCGTGAAGGAGAAACATACACACACACACACACACACACACACACACACACAACAACATTATTAATTAAAACATTCCTCCAAAAAGTTAAATGTAAAATAGTGTTTACCTTTGACATTGAAAACCACAAACTTCGTGTAAAATTATTATTATTTGTAAAATACCATTGTGGGTTGTCTTTTAAAAGAATTAATAAAAATATGTGTTGCCTAAAGCTTTTAAAATTAACGAACGAACAATATAATTACAATAATTCTCCACAATACATGAAAATTACAATGTAGCGCGGAGGAAAATTTATTGCGCTTTCGTGCGGTTTAATATTAGGGTATCGTGTATCACTTACTGCGGGGGTGTACTTAGTTAGTTAACTCTTTTGAACCCCCGACCCAAAAAGAGGGGTGTTATAAGTTTAAAATGTGTATCTGTGTATCCGTCTGTGCCATCATAGCACCTATATATTGAACTGAATTTAATTTAGTTTATTTTGTTTGAAAGGTGGCTTGATCGAAAGTGTAAGAGCTTATAATCCAAGAAAATCGGTTCAGCCGTTTGAAAGTTATCAGCTCTTTTCTAGTTACTGTAACCTTCCCTTGTCGAGGGTCGTTGACTTTAAACAAGTGATTTTTACTTTCAAGTCACTAAGTAGGTACCTACCATAATTTGAAGAGATTAGTCTCCTGTCATGTAAAACGAAAAATATCCTGTAAGAGGTAAGAGCTACAAAAAGATTATTTAATGAACCCGACCAACCCGGAGGCTTTTGAGCTCATTACCTTAAATTTAGACTTAATCTTGACAACTTTAATTATTTTGTCCTGTATTAAAGTTAAGGAATTGGGTTGATATTTTCTTTTGGCGCGGTTTTGCGCTTCGTACTAATTTCGCTAACAACTTTGTTATGTTCCCAACATTATTACATTTTTGTAAGTGAATTTAGCGGAAATGTCCGGGCTGCCTGTAAGCTCTTGAATAAAGTAATATAAAATGTACTTGCTCGTATGCGATCACTACATAATAATTAAAGTTAAAATCCCCCTCCGCGCCGAATTCATGTTTGTTCGGGCTAATCTTAGAAACTAATTTATGGATTTTTAGACGATTTTTACCCGTAGAAAGGTGGAATAGGTATCTAATTTATAAACATTTTGCAAGAATAAGATACCATTATGACGATATTTGTGACGAAAGTCGAAAAAAACCTTCCCATCTTAAAAACTACACGAAAACGATGTATCTACTTAGGCATAGTGGAATAGGTCCTCTGCCGCGCCAAGCTAGGACGGGTTATTAGTGTAAACAGTATCTCTGAAATTAACCATTTTGTAAACAAGCATTTTCTTAGTGCAAGTTAAACTTGTACTTGCCTATGATCAAGGCTCATAGAAAGCAAAGATGAGGTTAGAAAAACACGGTGACGTCATCATTAACCTAAACCATCGTCGGTCAGCTACCAAGCACGGGTCTTGACTCGGAATGAGAAAGATTTAGGTCTTAATTCACCACGCTGTCCAAATGCGGATTGTTTGACTTCACACACCTTTAGGAACATTATGGGGAACTCTCAAGCATATTATAGGTTTCTTCACGACATTTTCAGTTACCACAAGTGATATTTGATAGCTTAAAAAGCACATAACTCCGAACCCCAGATTTGAGCCGCTAGGCCCGAGTACAGGATGCCTAAGTTTAATAGGTCGTTCACACAGGTTGCGTAAGCGTTCCGTAAGCGTAGACGTAGCGCGTACCATTGCGTCGTAATGTATGGAACTGTATGAAACATGGCACACCGCTTGCGTAAAGCGTGGACGTATGCGTTACCCGGTGTGTTAAGGGTTTACGCGCGTCACTACGCACATGTCACGTGCACGCAATTGGTGTGAATCGGCTTTTAATCTTAACCAGTCTTAGTCACCGAAAAGGTCTAGATCGAAGTTAAAGCGCGTTTGCCTAGAAAATACTTGTTCACTCTTGCATTGAAGGTCCTATTTAAATAAATTAAACGTGTTTTATTATTATTTATATAAAATATTGTATACATAAGTAAACTAGTGAATTAATGTATGCAATTTTGTCTCTCAGATTCATTGTAAAGGATGACCAGACTTCGCTTCGGTTTTAAGTGGATTTTGACGTAGCTGTGAAATATGTACAAAGTCTGGCTTACAGTCGGGGAAGTTTTAGCCGCATCCACCTTATTTGAAGCAATGCTGCCTCAAACTGAAAATCCTATTATTGATTCCATACTCAAAGCCTTTAGCTGCGGGTTTTTTCAAATTCCATAGAGTAATTTCTTTTAAACCGCCGTAACAAAACTTGTGAAACTTCGTGACAATATATTTACTATAACATTTTTTCATGAAAAAAGCTTACTTGGATGTCACGCGTTTTCTAATCTGCCAATCAATTATAATATACTAGATGATGCCCGCGACTTCGTCCGCGTGGATTTAGGTTTTTCGAAATCCCGTGGGAACTCTTTGATTTTTGAAGGAGTAACAAACATACACACACACACACACACATACACACAAACTTTCCCCTTTATAATATTACTGTGAAGTGTGACAAGCTAATTCCTTATCCCATGAACTATTCCTACCTATAACAGTCTCACTTACAAGGTTTTGTTTACAGCAGACAAAAAATAGTAAGTAGGTACTATTTTAGAATATATTTCGAAGAACTGCTTCTGAAACTAAAAAAGTAACTACAAAAAACAGGAAATGACCTAGTTTATAATTTAACTTGGATTTTGTACTCTAAATTGCCTTTTTGAAATATTTAAAACCGGAAAAATGAACACAATATAAATTGGGTTACCTAAAAAACCTTCAAAAGAGATAGCCTTGTAGTATCATTGTCATCGCCAGGGCTCATTAAGACCTGGTTAATGATGCAGCAGCTTGTTAGCGCACTTGTACCGGCACCTCGTGAAAAGCTTTCGTTATACGTTGTTCCGTATTTAACTGACGTAGCTGGAGCGCTTAGTGTTTTTTGTAAGTTAAATCCTGTTGTTTGTTTGACTGAGTATTGCTGTTGATCTTTCGAGTGACACTGGGGAAAATTGTTTTTAATTTTACGGTTCGGGTCGCTTTAAGGGTGGTGGAGTTTCGGCTTGGGATATAAAAGTGCGTCCAGATTAGGTATAACAAGTTTTTGTAGTTAAAACAAAGTGTGACTTAAAATATTATAAAACTATATCACAAATGTAATTATTGTTTTATTTAATAACGTTGCTAATAGTATAAACATATACGCACGGTAAGGTACCATGCCTATGTAAAAATAAATGTTAATAATGAAATCTCTTTGACAGTAGGTACATGTAAATACATAGATTTGCAAGAGTTTGAAGAAAGATAAATTAATTACAGTGAGAGACAGTTCAATTTAACTCGGTACTTAATAAATATGATATGTCTTTGGATATGACGAATACGTTCCCTCCATCTTAATAATTTATAGCTATTCTAACATGACGATTGGCAAAGTTGGTGACTAGGTATCTAAATTCTTTAGGTACTTGACAACATCTGGTAATTTGGAAATGTAAAACGACCAAATTTTATGCGTTTATATAGTTTGAAGACTTCAGAAACTTTTCAAGTGAATATTTGTCTCCGTAATGGTCTCAAAGTTTAATTCGGGTCGTTAATCATACTTTGCTTCTTATTCAATGAAAATAAATTTTCATTACTGACCTTGTTTTTAATCTGACAAAATCTAAAAGCTGTTTGTAAAGATGCTACCCAATAATGTACCTAATCACTTTATCACGACTTCTGCCCTGCAGTAATTGTCGCCTTGATAATAATAAATAATTATATGTACTGAATACTAAACTTCTAAAAGCTGCATTTCATAGTTGTCAGGTTATATTTGATATCTACCATATATATTATTTGTGTAAATTAAATGTGTTCCTCTCTTTAGCCATGAATATTAATACTTTTATTTATCATTTTTCACTAATCTTAGCCATGGTCAAGTATACGTAGGTATAGAATAAGTAGGTATATCTACTTAATCCCGTAGAAAAAATCATAATCTACAATTTTTACAGTGGCTTTCTTGTACAAGAATAATTCTTGTATAAGAATACTTGTAGCTAGATCTAATGGACTTTAGGCCTTAGGGACCAAGGCGCTGGGCAAGGGATGGTAAAACGCACCCTTAAAAGACCCTCTTTCATCATATGGGTTAACTGAATCATGCAAGTCGCTTGGAATCAAGCTGGAAACAAAGCGGCTTATTCGGTGTTGCAATCCTTAATCCTTGTAAGAGACGTCTACCAGTCTTACTGACCAACGTTAGCCAAACAGAAGTGTAAATTACAAGTGTAAATTAAAAATTTATAACACCCCCGACAAAGTATTTGAGTTTTCCAAAACATCATTTTCAATTAAATAATTATGTATCTAGGCAACGTCCATCTTGACAGCTTGACATTTGTCAATTGACATAATATTATGAACCTAACGGTTATGTAACCTTCTTTTATACAAGAAAACTAGAAAAGAGCTGATAACTCTTAAACGGCTGAACCAATTTTTTTGGATTATAGCTAAGAACACTCTCGATCAAGCCACCTTTCAAACAAAAAAAAGTAAATTAAAATCGGTTCATTCGTTTAGGCGCTACGATGCCACAGACAGATACACAGATACACAGATACACAGACACACAGATACACAGATACACACGTCAAACTTATAACTCCCCTCTTTTTGGGTCGGGGGTTAAAAAAATTATGACACCCCCAACAAGTGAAGGTTACAGTAACTAGAAAAGAGCTGATAACTTCCAAACGGCGGAACCGATTTTCTTGGATTATAGCTTAGAACACTCTCGATCGAGCCACCTTTCAAAAAAACTAAATTAAAATCGGTTCATTAGTTTAGGAACTACGATGTCACCGACAGATACACAGATACACACGTCAAACTTATAACACCCCTCTTTTTGGGTCGGGGGTTAAAAACTAGGTTGCGTTTGAATATAACTAAAAGAAATCTTAGATAGTTTGACAAAGTAATGTCAGATAGAGAGCATGCAGGAGGAACATAATGGTATATATACTTTCTGCATAGCTCTATTTATCCTCCGCAGACATTTCTACTGACTTGAGATCTTTAAATATCTGAGGGAGTGTGAAATGTGTTGGCAACCAAATATTTGCTGCACTCCATTTTATACGTGCATTTTGCAATAGTTGTCTGCTTCAGACATGAATTTAATATAAATATATTCTAGAAGAATATTGTTAGGAATTTGTGCGAGATATTAAATTCATTGAACACTTCGATTTTTCATCTTAGAAAATATACATGGTATTTCTTCCAATAAAGAAGAATTTCCCTGGCTTATCTTAGATACGTTTTATTGATTCCATCAACCAACGACAATTATTTCCTATATTTATGCGTATATATATTATAACGACATGCGTTTAAAAACTAGGACCGCACCTTGAATAGGTTTTCTATCGATTAATGTAATTATTTTTGTTAATCGAAATTGAATCGAAAAAGACTACATCTAATGTAATTAATTAAAGCCCTAACACACACGATACTTTTAGCTTCAGCGATCAGCGATTATGCTAATCCATCGATGTTGTATCGTGTTTTGACGACTTTCTGCATCCGACCGCTGTTGTATTTAAATGGCACGTTTTATCGATTATTTCGATGCTGCATAGCGTTTTGAAGATTAGCTGCGTTCGATTGGTGTATAAAAACTGCAAGATTTATTTATTTTCCAAAAATCGACTTGATTACTGCGACTGGAGATTGTATGTGTGCGCAGTAGAGCGTTCATTCGCGGCATCGAGGTAGATAGGTAGATATAGATAAAAACTTGATTGCACATAAAACAAGGAAAACCCACAAATAAACTATAAACTAAAAACAATTGTATACCTTATTGCTTAAACCAATCTCCACCAGCTACTTTGGTAAGACCAGAAACAGGTGTGTTGAGATCGAGCTTACGAAAACCAACTACAGTTAAAAGCATCATGTCTACTATGACCCTTATCGAAGTTTTTTATAAATTGGTTTCCTAATTCTCATTAATCGATAGTTTACACAATAAAGTAGATTAGTTTACATTTTCAGAAAATATACAGGCGACTGGATAACATTGTAAATGTAAGTTCTGAGAATGTATTTTCGTGCTCTATTTCCTCCCCTATCAGATCGTCGACAACACCAGTAAGCCAAGAGTTCCAATCCGAATACAGTTAATGATTGGGTTAACGTAATAGCTAAAAGCACTCGACGCTTACAAAGTCGTGTCGCTCGCTTTATCGGAACACCAAACTGTTAACTTCGTACTTTGTGCCAGAGGAAATTCGTTTTAAGGAAAATATTGTCCGTTCCCTACGAACCTTTTGTTTTATTTGTTCACACACGATTCTCTTCTTTTACTTTATTGTATTGTTTTCTTAGACGATTGAGGTTAGGTACCTATTGTGTTGGGTTGGGATTATGAAACGGAATCTTTTTGTTTATTCATGTAGCAACGATACTGAATTATGAAATAAGACGTACCTACTGGGTTTTTGTTTTATTCGTAAATCCATTTTATGATAAAACTAATAGAACTATAATATGTCCGCAACTTTGTCCGCGTGGATTTAGAATTTATAAAACCCCCCACGGGAACTCTTTAATTTTTAGTAACGCAGTCAGACAGATGCACTTTCACAATTATAATATTAAGTATGAGTGCAATATAGAAGACCGAACATGGTCGTAAAATCCATGAGTCTATTTTTTCAGTACCTACTAAAATATGCGTGAAGTTAGTAGGATTTAGGGTACCGTAAAATTGCATGAATAAAAATTAAATCAGCGTTGACCTTAGCTGACTTGACCAGCATTTTTACGATCTGACGGATGCGGCTGAATCTTTAACCAACGAATCTGGCAGCTCTTGCGCCTCTTTGCGTCTTGATTAGTATGTTATCCATACAAATCACCAAACTATTTAAAAAAATTAGACTTGGCAATTAATGGCTTATTAATAATGACTTACGCCACAGATTATTAAAGTTTAACTTTGAAATTAAGATGCAAAAACAAAGTAGTTAACCCTTGACGCAATCTCACCCGGTACGAAGTGATAATGCAATCTAAGATGGAATTGGAATAGGTTGGAAAGAGGTTTAATTAAACTCATTCCACTAATCGGTTTTTATTTCTTCTTTTGAGGCTGTTGAAACCTGTATGACGTCGATCATCTGCAATCCATAGTGATCGAAATTTCTGACGCACCATCATACCGGAATGGTGACACATCTTTGCCAGTGGAGTGGTGGACAATCACTAGACCAGCTCAAAGCCAACTAAGAAGTTATAAATTACAATATTATTCTTGCCGGGAATCGAACCAGAGACCTCCGACTTATAAGATGAAAGCATTCATCACTGTGGCAAAGAAGTCATGTTTGATAGTGTTAGGAAATAGTAAATTCCCGCAAATCCGTATCGCTTGCTGCTTTCTGCAAGCGTCCCTGTCAGCTTAAACCTCTTCGATATAAAACAAATTCTTTTCCAAGACAAGAATTTCTGTTGTTCTTAGTACGAGAATTTTTCTAACCTTTTTTTTTATTTACGTTCTGTTTTAATATACTTTATTTAACGCATCGAGGATGTAGATTGTAGACGTTATGTTTTGTAATATAAATTACTAGCTGATGCCCGCGACTTTGTTCTCGTGGATGTTGTTTTTTAAAAATCCCGTGGGAACTCTTTGATTTTCCGGGATAAAAAGTAGCCTATGTGCTAATCCAGAGTATAATCTATCTCCATTCTAAATTTCAGCCCAATCCGTCCAGTAGTTTTTGCGTGAAGGAGTAACAAACATACACACACACACACACACATACAAACTTTCGCCTTTATAATATTAGTGTGATGTGGCTGTACAAGTGACAAGAAACATAAATAGATATGAATAAGACTATTGTAGTAGGTAAAAGAACAAAATATTACAGCTATTTTAAAACAAAGGCAGGAAACTATTTTAAAATCTGAATAAGACCCTCTTACTCAGCTAATTACAAAGGGTAAATACTGCTTTACTTTATGCAGAAGAAACTTATTAAAATACTAAAGTCCTGTGCCAAATAGGTTTAAAATACCTAAAAGCTTTTCACGGCAACTTTTTGTTACATTGACTTTAAAACTTATTAGTAATAACTAGCATTTGCCCGCGACTTAGCGCGTAGACTACAAAAATTTCAAACCCCTATTTTACCCCTTTTGGGGTTGAATTTTCAAAAATCCTTTCTTAGCTAATGTCTACGTTACAATAACTATCGGCATGCCAACACATAGGCTACTTTTAATCCCGGAAACTCAAAGAGTTTCCGCGGGAGTTTAAAAAGGCCTATATCAACGCAGTCAAACTCGCGGGCGTCATCTAACGTATGTAATATTTAACTTTCAGAATAGGATAAAACAACAACCAACATTTTTTAATATTACATACTTTTCTCTATTCCACAGAACATTACAAAGTTTTGCAAAATAACTCATTAACTATAAAAAAAATTATTTAAGCACCAAATCGGTAGCACCAAGTAACAAACACAGTTCCATTTCAAATTTTACTACAAAGCCTTTGTTTCGAATAAAACAGAAGAAAAAAAAAAAAAAGAAACTTTTTCCCACAGTGAGATTGTTCTATTCACACTAGACCGTGATTAACATTCAGCCGAGCGCTTGCGATGGTCTTTAATGGCTTCAATTGTGAAGAAAATTTTATTGCATTCAATGAGTCTACGAAGAGTTTCGCCTAGAATGAAATCTTTTGAATCGCACCTTTCTTGGGTCATTATACAAATGGAAATACTGATGGATAATATTGAATATTTAAAAATCTATGTTTATCTATGAGTACATTATGTAATGAAGAAACTGACTGACTGATATAAAAACTTACCTTGCCACACTTCTTGAGCCTAGTAACTTGAGGTTTTGCAGTAAGTTTATTTTTTGTAATGTAATTTCTTGAAATTGTGAAAATAATTTCTTGTGGAGGTTCTCCCATTAAGAAAGGATTTTTACGTTATCCAAGCGAAGCCGAGGAGGTTTGCTAGGTAGCTCTCTTGCAAATCAAAATTATATTTTATCAATGCAGGCTTGTTCAAACTTTGACTACTTTTTGCGCTTCACTTTTCTATTTATTTTGGTTATATTTATGTAATTTTTTGTATGGCAATAAAGAGTTTATTCATCTATCTATCTCTGGAAGTGCGATAGACACAAAGCGGGTTTCATGAATAAATTGTTGAATAGGTATATCATGAAGGCATTAGTATGAAGTTTGATTAGCGAAGTGAATGTTCGAAACGCTCGTCAATTTTAGTATCCAATCGATTAAATACACAGAACAGTATATCAATGTATCGTTTATTTGATCGTATTGTATGTGTGTAAATCAAAATCTTAATTGCGTTACACTACACAATGTAATCAATCAGTTCGAATAATTAATTAAACCAATAAAGCAAGACATATAATGCGATATACTGCTGACGAGGGCGTTATTAAAACGGTATAGTATGTTAAACTTCTAGGTATTGCACTGTGATATTGCAGTTTGGAAAAGCAACCTACATCCTTCTTATACAGTCATAACTTTGTCTACCTAAAATGATTTCTATATACGATTACTCCTAACCAAGTAATAAAAAATGTTGCTATGTGTAAGTAGGTATTGTTACCTAAGGGATGGGTTGCACACGCAGATAACCTTACTGGTATTATGGTCTCGTAGTGGAAGGTCCCGGTTTCAATTTTTGGTCCAAGCAAGAAACTTATTATTTCTATATTTCCTCTAGTCTGGTCTAGTGTGAGACTTCGGTCGTGGGTAGCTGTCACCTACCCGCAAAGATATGCTGCCAATTTACATGCCACCAAAGCGATTCAGCGATGCCTGTGTAGAAACCGGTAAGGAGGTTATAAAACAAGTGTAAATTAAAAAATTTCAACACCCCCGACAAATCATTTTCAAATAAATAATTATGTATATCTAGGCAACGTCCATCTTGACAGCTTGACATTTGTCAATTGACGTAATATTATGAACCTAACGGTTATGTAACCTTCTTTTCTACAAGAAAACTAGAAAAGAGCTGATAACTCTTAAACGGCTGAACCAATTTTTTTGGATTATAGCTAAGAACACTCTCGATCAAGCCACCTTTCAAACCAAAAAAATTAAATTAAAATCGGTTCATTCGTTTAGGCGCTACGATGCCACAGACAGATACACAGATACACAGATACACAGATACACAGATACACAGATACACAGATACACAGATACACAGACACACAGATACACAGATACACACGTCAAACTTATAACACCCCTCTTTTTGGGTCGGGGGTTAATTAAAACAGCTAATATTCCTTTCAAGTCAGCCTGCTTTTATCTTAGACGGCATTATCACTTACCACTGACCAACCGTTGAGATTGCAGTTTCTAATCGAAGGGCTTTGTCATCGAAAAATACTTTTACATCCACAATAAGTAGTTTTATCTCATAATTTTTTTAAAGAATCATCCGATTAAATGTTTTACGAAATTTGGTACAGAGGTACCCCGGCATCCCGGGGGCGTGTTACTACGTGTTCTGGAAAATCAAAAGTCCCAACGGAATTTTTAAAACCTAAATCTACGCGGGCAAAGCCACGGGCATCATGTTGTTAATTATAATATGGACTTGTAGCAATTGTAGCTGCGTAGCACTTGACGTTGCACGCTCTCACACGGCGGCGTAGGTCGGTGGCTACGCTATCATTTTACTACCGCAGCGAAGCCCAAAAGGAGGGCTACGTTTTTAAACTGTGTGTAGGTGTGTATGTCTGTTTCTATATGCGGTTGTAACTAATCAACCTTTACCGACTTTGATAATAATTGATAAGTCATTAGGATCGTCTTCAAGTTAGTTAGTTTAGGCGCAAGTTTCACTGAGTATATAAAATTCTTAAAAGTAATTAAAATGATGGATTTTATGCACTTTAATGATCGGGCTGAAAAAGATTCAATACAAACCGCAGCCGGGAGTTTTCGAAAACTTTTCAATTATAGTACATACGTGACAGTTCGAGATGGCAATCGGAGTATGAGGTGGGGGACACCCCGCACACCCGCATGTCACCTGCGCTATCCCGGTCAGTCAGGTTAGCCTGTGCGGGTGTGCGGAGCGTCCACACCTCGATCGCCATCTCGACTTGTAGCATATACTATACTGGTTATAGGTTGGTTAAATTAATTTGAAAATAGAAATATCATTAAAACGAAACGAATATTAATTACTTTCCAGTTGATTCCAAACAGAGAAATATGATGGCTGGTTTGATTTAAACTTTCGCTCGGTTTGTGAATAGGCCTTTAATTGAAAACTCTTGCCGTCGACAAATCGTTCCGATAAATTGATCTATTGTTTTAGTAGGATTTATCAAATATTAATATTAAGAGCCAATTTTGGTCGAATAATGCCAAATAATGTTTAACTGAGGAATAAGTTGGACGTTTTGGCAGTTTTTTTATGGGGACGTCTATTATAATATAATCACACTAATATTATAAAGGCGACATTTTGTACGAGTGTGTGTGTGTGTGTGGTGTTTGTTATTCTTTCACGCAAACCCTACCGGGTTCTACCGGACAGATTTGGCTGAAATTTAATATTGAGATAGATTATACCCTGGATTAACACATAGGCTACTGCTTATTGCGGAAAATAAAAGAGTTCCCACGGAATTTTAAAAACATAAATCCACGCGAATGAATTCGCGGGCATCAGCTCGTATAGCATATAGATTAATGCGCATCGCGTCTAAGGCAAATCTGATAGGCACCACTTCCACTTCTAGTTTCCACTCAGCAAGGACTCAGGAGCCATGAAACAGAATAATATTCTGATGCTAAGAGCACTCATAAACTTTTTTCGTATTGCAAAATTCTCCATTTTAAGCAGACTAAACAGTAGGTTAGAACAAATTGCTCCAGAAGTGTAAGAAAGCATCAGGGTCAAAATAGAGTTATCTTACACATACGAAAGTATTAGGCCTTGTAAGTATAATTGCTTATTACGACGTAAGGGCCTCATTAGGAGCTGGTTAATGATGCAGCAGCTTGTTAGCGCAATCATACTGGCACCTCGTAAAAGCTTTGTATGTGTTCTTTAGTAGAATTGGACTGTTAAGAGTCTTCACTATTTTATGTACATCTTAGACATTTCTTACTACTTACACTATATTATAAGCGTCACTCAGGAAAGCTGGTATTATTTCATTAATTTTAACGAATTATTGGAATGAATAAAATCTACGCGAAGAACACAGGTTCAATGCGTAGAGTTTTAATCTAAAAAACTAGTGGCAAAATAAACAATGTCTGCTATCACAACATCTAATTATCCAGTTTGTGGTCTAAATACCAAAAATATGCAATAATAATAATTAATCCTTTCGAATCTCGGGGGGAGACTAATCAAAACCAGTGTTCATACAAATTTACTCTAGTTGGCGTCCTAGCTACAGATCATATGATATCGAATGGGCCAAATATCGATTTTATTAGACTACCTTCATTAGACAAATTAATAATTTTATATTATTTTTGACAATTCAAATCAATTTTTAAAAATAACCTCACACTATAGTTTCAAAATGGTGAAAGCATTATAATAAGTATTCTTATTCAGTAAAATGTCTGAAAGATCAAAGGGTAATCGGTCCTTTGTATCCTAAAATTAACAGATTATTTTGAAGGCGAAATTAGTTTTATAATTATTTAAACTCAAGAATAAAGCAATTAAATTTATATGGCTACTCACGAATCAATATTTATAAAAGTATATAAAACCAGATGATGTTCGCGACTTCGTCCACGTGAATAAAGTTTTTTGGAAAATCCGTGATAACTGTTTGAATTTTCGAAATAAAAAGTAGCCTATATCCGTTTCCGGGATGCGCATCTCTGTACCAAATGGATGCTGACCGCGACTTTATCCACTTAGATTTAGGTTTCAAAAATCCCACGAGAACTCTTTACTTTTCCGGGATAAAAAGTAGCCTACATCCGACCATGGGGTTCGAGCTATCTATGTACGAAATTTTGTCAAAACCAATTAAACAGATGAGCTGTGAATGGACACATATTTATTGCATTTCAAAAAAAGTATGTATTAATATAAGTATATTCCTAAACACTTGTTTTTTTATTTTTACTTTACAAAATAAACTATTTTTTTAATAATAGAGAAAGCTCTGAGATAATGACGGAGGATGATACGCGCTTTCGTACTCGTATATAAACATAACCTTGATCCGGCAGAGCGGAAAATAGAGCGATGGAGTTCCGTTAAATCTCACTAATCCGATTCGGGCGTGACAGTTTCTACGCAAGCCGCACTCTGGCAGTTCTAATCCTTACGCTCCGGCTACACGCTCTGCCTTGCCTGCGCAGTTAAAACTGATCAGGCAAGACCGAGAACTGTGCAGTCATGCAATTATTAGCAGCTTTTAGAATTGCGCGGGATACCGTTTTGCCATCCACACGCACGCACTTAACTGTGCAAACTTTTGCAGGTAAGCTCTCAGGGACGGAGCGTGTAGCCGGAGCCTTACATAAAAATACTCATAAAAATGATTACTAACTGACTTCAAAAAAAAAGGTTCTCAAATCGACGCGTATTTTTTAGCGATGTTACTCCATAAGGCCTCATTCGCACGAAAGCTTTTTTAACGTCCGTTAAAAATGCGTTCAAATAGAACAAATGCATTCCCAAGTATCTGTTCACACGTCAACGCTTTGTATTGTCAGCGCAACTCCGGGTTTTAACGTAACGCTTTTTTAAAGCTCGTGTGAATTAGGGCTAACTCCTTCTTTGAAGCGAATGTCAGCAATAATATTTTGATTATTTGAAAGGTCGTCAAACTATATCAGTACCAAGTAAGTGATGCCCGCAACTTCATCTATATGCATTCAGGTTTTTAAATCCCGTGGGAACTCTTTGATTTTTCGGGACCAAAAACCTATGTCCTTTCCCGGGATGCAAGCTATCTTTCGTCAAATTCGGTTAAATGTATATGCTGTAAAAAGCTAGACACGCCACTTTCGCATTTATAATATAATAAAGTATCGATTACACATGGATTACAATAATAAATGAGCCTTAAGCATGCTTCTATGTTATGAAATAAGAGAAACAAAGGCATATTGTAACAAGACAACTTACAAGCGTATATGGACATCAAGTGCCTTGGTATGTTGGAAATATTTCTAGATAGCCTTAGGAAGTACGTCAAGATTTCAGAAAGACGATACTGTAACATTATTGTAAATTCATGCGAATTCAAACTTTCAGCCTAAACTGTAAAGTTGTAATTTGCATGAGCTATGCTTTATAAGACTGATAAAAGAATCACGAAAATGTTTATGAAAATTACTATTAATTATATTATTACGTCAGGTCAGTTTTGGGAAAATCTTACAAAATAAATATTTCATATCCCTAAATTACTTAACTAGAAATGCTCAAAGAAGTAATCATTAATTTATTTTCTGTCATGGATATTCACAAGATAGTAAGTTCCTCTACAGTAAGCTAAGTGCACATTCTGAAAATTTTGGCTCCCTTTACTCGAATGTCCATTCTATTAAAATGATTTATTATCAGATTTCCACTAAAATGGTTTGTACGTGGAAACTTTGCTAGAAGAAGACTTTAGGTTACACTTCATACTCGATTCTCCACACACACGTATGCACTGATTTCTCTATCACATGTTGATCTAGATCTACAATTAAGCTAATAACAAATATGTAATTTTATTAAAATTATGAAATACTAGCTGATGCCCACGACTTCGTTCGCGTGGATGTAGGTTTTTTAAATTCCCGTGGAAACTCTTTGATTTTCCGGGATAAAAAGTAGCCTATGTGCTAATCCAGGGTATAATCTATCTCCATTCTAAATTTCAGCCTAATCCGTCCAGTAGTTTTTGCGTGAAGGAGTAACAAACATACACACACACACACACACACACACACACACACACATACAAACTTTCTCCTTTATAATATTAGTGTGATAGTGTGATTTATTTTGAAAGTTATGATCCTTGAAATATCTCTATTTTACTAGGCTTTAGGCAAATACTTAATTTTACTCTAAACTAATCTTATTTAACCTGTACTGTCCCACGTCTTCAATTATAATTTCAAATATGGTAGTTTTATTCTTAGATAATAAGTAGGTATGTAATACCAAAAGTCGATTTGCGTTGCTTAACCATCGTCCATCTCACTCTTGAGTATGCCTCGTCTGTTTAATATTGATCAGTAATAACAGCTCACGCTTGGAGCAACGTATTTGTGAGAAAAATATTGAAGTTGAAAAATTGCCCGATAAAAAATTTTCGCTCAAAAAAACAACATTTTCATTTAAGTGAAGCAAAAACGAAAATACGACTTTATATTTTCCACAGAAAAATCATCAAAAAATTAGATTATGTCGCTAGGCGAGAAGTGTCATCTTCGTTGAGGGTGCTTTTATGATCGTGGACTTGAAGCCGACCATAAAGCTCTCTTATATACCTACTTATTTATTTTTTTCGTCACTTATTAAAAATAATTTACTTTCATATATTCATACATACATACGGCTTTTGACGAAAGGTGAAAAGTGTCATCTTTGTGAAGGATGCTTTAATGTTAGCTTAAAATCGTAAACCCTTTAAAACATTATTTTTTATTTCGTCATTTATTAAATTAATACAAGTTACCTTGTAAACAACTAAGTGATACTCGCGACTTCGTCCGCAATTCTCATGCGTTTAGTTTTTTTTAAATCTCGTGGGCACTCTTTGATTTTTCATGATAAAAGTACAACTCATGTCTGTCTCTGGAATGCAATGTCAAGTCTGTACTGAAATTAGACAAAATCGGTTAAGTTAAAAGAGTTTTTAAGAATCCCACGTAAACTGTCCGTCCGTAAACAGATGGACCATGAAAAATAAGTAAGTATAAGACAGACACACAAACACAGTTTTCATTTATATAATTGTCATGGATGACGGAAAGTGCGGCTTATCATCAAGCAAAAGAAATGTATTAAATCTTGATGTCGGTTGTTATTCAGCATGGGTTTTTTATGTCTGTCTTGTTTTAAAAAATATTCGATGAATTTTGGTCTTAAAAAATAACGGAAGGAAATAAAACATTACATAAAATTAAAAAAAATATATAAAGGGTTATACTTATAGCTTTATTAAATTAAACGTCCCAAAACTTTATTTGAATACACTCTGGACTTTCCCCCTGATTCTCAACACTTCGATGTCGCATCTCATTAAAACTCTATGAATAGTACTCATATTTGTTGTAATTTTAATTTTTCTTTTGTGTACAAGTATGATACTTCGTCTTCATATAAAAAAAACGTTATGAAAAGGTTGTAAAAGCGTCAATAAACTTTTTAAAATTAGACGTCTTTTCAGTACATTTTTAATACAGATTTAGCTGAGCACTTTAATTGCTTTTTAAGTCAAGACAAGATTAAAATCTAAAAATACCGCATGTTAAATAAATTAAGCTTTAAGCTTGTCTTTGTACTTTATAGACTTAAAAATGAGATTTTTAATTCGATGTACATATTTTGCTGGTGACTTTTAACTCCGTCAAATCTGAACTTGTTTCAACAATTTTTTTTAAAAATGGAACCCCACGGCCCACGCTACGCTTACGATTTCCACTCACTCTACGGCTTTTCAGTTCCAACGGCCTGAAATATTAAACACCACAACTCTTACAACAAGCATGGCCCGCCGATTACCACATCAACTTACTGATTGATGGTTTGAGCTCCTTTTCCATCGGTAACCTATGCTTTTCAAGCGGATTTCTTTCTTTTGAGTCGCTTTCGGGGAATAATTTGTTATAGTATTTGACAATATAGTTTGTGGATCAAGCCGCTCGTGAAAATCCTTGTTTCAGCACTGTTAAGCAGTCTATACTGAACCACAAGCACCAAAGACGCAAAAATAAAATAAAAACCAATTTTGAAAAGCTGAGTAGCTAGCCAGCTACTGCCCGGAAGCATTTCACTATTATTAAAGGCACGTTAATGAGCCTTGGACTCGCTCTTGAATTTTTTTCTTTCTGCTTAACATCAAAAGTTTCCCTTTGCAAAGTGCTAATGAGAATTCTCATGTTAATTGCCTTCCGTTGCCTGAATATATAATTATATGCCATATTGTTTCTCTCATTTCAACGGTGAAGAAAATGAGATTTCATGATTTTTAAGTAGGTATAGATTTAGAAGCAATTGTCTTAAACTTATTTCAAGATACAAGACTAAGTATTTATCATTAAATACAGGACTACGTACACTTTTATGATTTATCTGCTCTAATATTATGTACGCCATATTATACAAAATAGGCACTCCAGAATCCCGTTTATCGATCCTCTAAACGAATTGAAAAGCGCAACCGCCGAGTTTCTTGCTGGTTCTTCTCGGTAGGAATGGCATTCCGAACCAGTGGTAAATTAATTTGACAATTCAAAATTCATTCATTTCTGGGCGTCATTCATCTAGTAAATAATACAGTGTGTTATTGCTTGTCTCAATTTATAAATGATTGTCCTAATGATTATTATGATTCCAGCGAGTTACTGGTACCGAGCATGGCGGTGCAAAACACACACGTTTTTCTTAATAATCGTTATTATAGCGGGACTTACTGAGATGGCCTTGCCATCCGTCATACGGTTTTATGACTGTCGGAAATTTGAAGCCTTGCTCTTAAAAACAAAAATCTCGCACGAAAAGAAATAAATTAGTTAAGATTCTGAGTAATTGTAGGAAAGGAAGTATAAAAAACAAAAGGGCAAAATAAATTGCTCTAAAGCTAAATTGCGTTAGGGTCGGTCATAAATTAGATAAAAGTCGTAAATTTTAACTTAGAAATCTCTACAAGTGTACAAAATTGTAATCACGTGTTATGCGAGTGGTCTAGGCAAAGCAAGGGCGTGAGAAAGTAAAAGGTACGGCCCATTAAGGGAAGTTTGAAATACATTTTATTTTCAGCCAATTAGCCATCAGCCAGAGAAATTCTGTGCGCAAGAGTGAACCAATCAGAAACCGAAATTTCGCTGGTTTTTTTTTGCATTTCAGATCATGGGCGTGGACAAAGATATCCGTGTGGACGTTTTAAGTCTACACTGGGGGACCGAGAGGGACATTCGATTGAGGTCTGGCTCAACGTGCAGTAGAGCCTAACAGTGAATATTAATTAAGTGTAGAAATATATTGCAATTGTATAGTTAATAATAGAAAAATTATAAATAGAATAAAATAGTGTGTATCCGGGCCAGCAGAAGCTGATATAGGGTGATGTACTAATTTACATTATATTTTAAACTAGGTTATTTGAAAATCAGTTCCAAAAATCTTGAGTATAGAATTACCTCACAAACTAAACTAGAGATGGTATTTGAGATATTAGGAGGTGTTACAATATTGTGTATAGCTATTAGATTTTGAATCCGAAATTAGAGAAATGGGACATTTCTCTTTGTGGAACTAAGATTCAAATATATCTAGAACAAATAATGAATATATTATAATTTATACATAATGTGTGTTCTTAGACTTTTCTTTGTCATGTGTAGGGTTAGATTCATAGAATAATTAAAATTTATGGCATGTGTGTACCTATTTAGGACATAAGGTTATACATAATATCCAAAGCCGAAAGGGTTTTTCGTTCTGAATATTTGCTTTTCCCTTTCAATAACTAGTATGGCTTAGGAAGCAAGTATTCGGCCGGGAATTAATTAATATAATAAAGTTACTTAATTTCCAGTCTAAATAATAAATTCAGTTTCTCTTCTTTCTTTTTCTAAATACTCAACTGTATGAGTAAATAAACACTTATTTACCAGAAATAAATGCACTTGGGTATAACTGTCATCTTTTATTTGCTATATTTAGATACATTTCCTAGACATTTAATAATGGAGATTCAATTTGTTTGGAGGCTAGACTACCATATTATAATATTAACAAAGCCATTGATACAAAGAAACCATGTATCGAACTAACTTGAACTCCAAAATTAAGATTTTCTCATATGACCTACATACCAATCACAATTCCTTTACTATTAAGTAAAATTTAGCCTAGTTTTTTTTCAGCAATTCATCTAATTATAATACTAGCTCTTATTCAGCATTAAATAGGGATTATAATTGAATTAGCAGTCTAATGCAGTCCGATGGAATGACTTTTGTCGTTACGATTATTGATTTGGTAGAAAAATCACTCAATAGCTAAAATAAGGTGGTGTGCTATAAACTACTAGCTACCACGGTATAAACATCGTCTTCATCAACATGAACAGCTTTCACCGGCTCACTACTGAGCGCGGACTTCATAGAGAACTCTCGATCAAGTTTTCCTTCATCATATGGTATTTTATACCATTATGTGAAATTCTCACGATGGTTTTTCCGTATACTTTTACTATCACAAAACGATCAGTACCTAATTTACCAAGAATGCTCTCCACTACTAAAGATAATAGAGTCGGCTGAGTTCGAATCTCAGGCTAAAGACAAAGGGACCTTTTACTTTCGAGTAACAGCTAAATTTCATCTACCTACTAAAAATACCCTGAACGAGACAATGGAGTACACGCTGCCTCCGAAGGACAGATGGCGAGGCAGGTAGGTACCTTTTTTTTATTGTGTACCGATCCTTCCCAAACAGCATTTTAGGTAACATTATCTGTTAAAACCGACGCCAGCTGAATTTGTGAATCACCGAGTTTTGAATAGATAAAAATACTAGTTTTGCTGTACTTTGTAATTCCTTTGCTTGATATTATATTATGGTACATGGTTGATTGGTGACGTACCAGCAGCGAGATTCCGGCACAAAGCAAACACGTCATGTCTTTATACAGCTGGACTCTCCGAACTAATAAATTGGCCAATTTATTGACAATCAATCAAACAAATATATAAATATACAAAAATACCATGGTTTTGGGGCGAGCCCAGAGCTCATTGAAAAGAACCTAGGTTTCCGTACCTAGGCAAATTGAAAACGCTTCGCAGCGAAATAGGAGAGTCCAAGTGCTGTGCCCCGATAACAATGCTAAAAGACTGAGATTTCAGTGTAGGGCTCCCCCCGTGCTTGAGGAATGCCGGTTGGTCTCAAACCGATGGCCTAAATAAGGCAAATACACGTATCAACTGATTTTCCACACTAACAGGACGTTCTAAATTAGCAAATCTCTCCACTCATTATATCTATTTTGAGGAGTTGAAATTTTACATTAATTTTTTATAATTCAATCCGTGTAAACCTGTTAGCTGGTCGAGAAGTCTACGTGTTCACCCAACGTACTGTACCAATTAATTACTTGTAAATAACTCATGACTTAAATACCTAGGTGTTTCTATAATTCAGCTGAGTTTATTTCTTATTTTATCTCTTCATAATGCCTAATCTTAACCACTAGTATAGACGATCACACCGTACCATCACAGAAATTTGATGCCGAGTGACCAGGGATCTATGTACGTATTCGAAATAACGATATGACTAGATTTACATTAACATAAAAATAACACAACGTAGAAATTGTGATTGGGTATTTGAGAGAGAAAAATTTATAAACTTACATTACTATTTATAAATTATTAGTTTAAGGACACACTGTGCATGTTATTATGTTTATATGTTGTACATTTACATTTATTTATGTATAGGGGGAGCAGGAGAGCAGAAATAAGCTGTATGTCTTATAAATGTAAAATTTACAGGTTTTCAGAAGATACTACAGAGATCGAGCTATTATTCCTTGCTTATTTCTCAGGCTTAATTTTTTTCAAACTCTGAGAATGCATATAATCGAAGCAGACCCAAACATGTGATTGCAATTAGTATCAGTATTATATTAGTATTAAAAATACGGCTTCGCGACTTATGAAAGTTATTCAAATAAAATTTAAAACAGTACCAAAGTAGGTAAAAGAAATAGGGTCAGATTGAAAAAAAAAAAAAGGATGTCTTCAGGTATAAAAGGACGTAGAACAAAGCAAGTAGGTGCGGGGCAAAGCGATGTTAGTACCGTAGAATCGAGCGAGCAAACAACGACCTTAGGGAATGCTACATTAGAGTTGATTTTGAAAAAAATCACCGAATTCGAAGCAAAATTACATCAGCTAAATTCAAATACCGGTTCAAATGAAATCGCGAGCGTTTCTTCACACGAGTCGAACGGGATTAATGAAAATGAAAAATCTGATAGGCAGGGGTCAAATCTTGAAACCGCGAGCACAAGTACATTATCTGAGACCCGGAATTTATATGTTGTACAGCCGTCAGTAACTAAACCAAATTTCGACGGAAAACCATTCACTAACCCCATCGTTTTTCTAAAACGATTAAAGAAATATATAAGGGCGGTAAACGGATTAGATCGCGAAATAGATATAGCGTTAGGTTGCATTTCGGGGCATGCTCGGAAGGTTATGGACTTGTATTCGAAGGGCTGGACTACGTTCGCTGACTTCGAGATTGATTTTAGACGAAATTATTGGACCGAACAAATTCAGGAATCTATAAGATATAAATTGATTAATGCGGTATATTCAAGCGATTCGGGAATGTCGATGTCCGAACATTTTGCTGAGCAAGCAGAATCAATGCAGTCATTAACTATTGCGTTTAGTGAGAGAGATTTGGTCAATTCTATTATGCGACATTATGCTATAGATATACAGCGATTATGGTTTACTAGAACAGAAGAAGTTAACATCATGAACGGAGCGAAATTTCTTCGAAACATAGAGCAAAATATTGTTGAAAAACCTAGGCAAATTACGAGAGGTACTGTTAGTAATAATTACAGAGGTAGACGATACAATGAGTCATCATCGAGACGACCTATTGTAGCAACAATGTCAACAAGAAGTTGGAGAGCTAGGGGAAATTCGACGAGGGGACGCGGCTATCGTGGTCGATTAGGTTCTAGGGTTAACTTTAACAGGCCTACGGTATCCGAATCTAAACAAATTAGGCCGGCTATCACGTTCGTGAAAGAGGGCGAGAATCTTACTGTGTCTAAGAATGTGGGGGAGGGTTCATCAAAAAACTAGAATGCCCAACACAAACGAGGTCAAGTCAGTTAGTCTTGTGTGGCACGGGCGTCAGAAAGACCTCAGATCACGAAGGGACAGGTGTAGTCTATAGAATCTTAATTAATAGTGGATGGAAGCCAGGACAGAGTTTGGGGACCGGAGATAAGGGACTTAAACGGTTGTTAAGAGGCGGCGTTGATTATAACGAGTATAGTAGTCAATTTGAAATTAGGAGTATAGGAATCTTATTGGAAAACCAGTTTGAAAATGTAACAGAGTGTAATGAGTTAGGCGTGACTTGTGAAACTTGTATGAGGAGAGGTTTGAATGTGTACACAATGTATCATGAATTAGATGAACAAACCGATGTGAGTGTTGATTATTCTTTACCTAGGTTACCTGAAGTATGTGTTAGATTGTATGGAAGAAGTATGAGTGCACTCATAGATACGGGAAGTCAGATTAGTGGAATAACTAGGGAATTGTACGACTCTATTCTAAGAGAACATGGGACATTGCCAGAGATCGCTATTCCAGCAATTCAAATACAAGGCGCGTTTGGATCGCGAAGTGAAAGCACAAATCGGTTAGTACTAATAGAGTTTCAGTTAGGTAGTACTTTAGTTGAAGCACCTGTACTAGTTATGCGACGTCTTCCTAGGTCATTGATACTAGGATACGATTGGTTAGAGCGGGTAAAAGGAATAGTGAACTGTAATGGTGAACACACTTTGACTATTGAACATATGGGCGTTAGGTCTTGTGTTAGGCTGAATTCGGACTGCAAAATCGAAAGGTTAGGGGGAGAGACGAACGCAGCCACGATTAATTTAATATTAAATCAAAACTCTAGGCCAGTGGAACAAAGTGTATTAGACATGAATTTAGATAATGAGAAATTTAAGGGATTAAAATTAGATGACGCGAACTTAAGTAATGAACAAAAGGAATTATTACTACCTGTGTTAAACAAACACTGTAAGGTATTTACGGAAGGTTTAGGTTTGACAAACAAGTACGAACACGTAATTGAGCTATTAGACGAAACACCTTTTGTAAAACACAGTTATCCGGTACCTTTGGCGTATAGGGAACAGGTAAAGACCGAATTAGAAGAGTTAGAAAAACTAGGCGTGATCAGACAGGAAGCGACTCCTTACTGTAGTCCTCTCACTTTCACTAAGAAGCGAGATGGATCAATAAGACTCTTATTGGACGCACGAGAGTTGAATAAGAAAATGGTAGGTGACGCAGGCGCGCCTCCCCTCACATCTGAGATTTTACAATCCTTTCATGGTGTAAATTATATCAGTTTAATTGATTTGAATAATGCCTATTTTCAAATACCTTTGCATAAAGATTCTAGGAAGTATACTGGGTTCTCGTTCATGGGGAAGACGTATACTTATAATGTTCTACCTCAAGGTTTAAAGACTTCTGTAGCAGGGTTCTCGAGAGCAATGGATTATATCCTAGTAGGAGTACGAGAGTTTTGCGTAAACTATTTAGACGACATAGTCATATTCACTACGGGGGACATGAAGTTACACTTAGAACATTTAGATCGAGTGTTAGATAAATTAGAAACCGCAGGTTTAACTGGAAGGTTAGAGAAGTGTCGGTTCTTATGTGTAGAGGTAAAGTTGTTAGGACACATAGTAAATACTAACGGGGTACGTATGGATCCTGAACGGGTTAAAGCCATATTAGACTTCCCTATACCTCGGACTATAAAACAATTACGAGGATTTCTGGGATTAATAAATTATTTCAGAAGATTTATTTCAAAATATAGCGAAGAGGTTAAACCACTGTGTGACCTATTAAAACAAAATACGAAATGGTCATGGACAGAGGAAATTAACGATTGTTTTGAAAGGGTCAAGAAATTGTTTATAGACACGATACTTCTTGTACACCCAGATCCTAAGGGAACTTATTATTTACAAACCGATAGCAGTAATTTGGGGGTTTCGGGTTATGTCTATCAATTGAATGAAGCAGGTGAAGAACAAATATTAGGGTTTTGTAGTAAAGCATTGACAGAGACAGAACGCAAATGGACAGTTACTGAACAAGAACTATGGGCCATCATTTTCAGTTTGTCAAAGTTTGAAACATATTTGAGAGGAGCGAATTTAGTCATTAGGACTGATCATAAAAGCCTGATATTCTTGCAGACGTGCAAATTATTGAGCGCTAGGATGATACGTTGGGTACATTATATAGGGCGATTTAATTACACAGTCGAACATGTGAAAGGTAAACTAAACATTGTAGCAGACGTATTGTCTCGACATTTAAAGGGGACCACCGATGTATTAACTAACAAGGTCACGGGGCCTGAAATAAATCTATTTAAAACATCATTAGGACGATTAGTGCGGGAGCGATGGAGAGAGATAGGTAGTTATCAAAGTCGCGACAAGACTGCTAGTGAGATAATTAGACGCGTGCAAACAGCAGACACTTCTGAACCAAAGTACTACGTGCTTAAAGAAGGGATTCTTTATAGAACAGACATAAAAGGGGATATCTTAAGATTATATGTTCCCGAGAACATACTAAGGGATTTGATAGTTAGCATACATGAAGAAGTAGGTCATTTCGGGCGATACAAGGTTTATGCTCTGATGAAACGTCAATATTATTTCCCAAATATGTCTCGTATAATAGGTCGTGTTGTAAGAGCTTGCGAGGCATGTCAAAAGTCAAAGCATGCTTTGGAAACGCACACGGGGCCGATAAAAACTGTAATAGCGAAGGAAATAGGGGAGAGAGTTTTTTGCGATATTTTTGGACCTTTACCGGCAGGACGATTTGGTTTTAAATACATATTCGTAATGCAAGATGCTTATAGTAAGTTAATCAGACTATACCCACTACGCCAGGCTAGTGGGAAGGCTACTTTAACTTGTGTAAAAAAGTTTCATAAGCAGGTCACAATTAAGACATTATGTTCAGACAGAGGCGCGAACTTTACTTCAAAAGTTTTCGAGTTAGGTATTCGCCAACTAGGTATCGAATTAACGCACACATCTGTTAGAAATCCGCGGCCAAATTCGACAGAGAGGGTTAATAAAGAGTTAGGTAGATTATTCAGGACGTATTGCGACAAATCACATCGTTCGTGGGTAGATCTATTATCGGATATAGAAGATTGTTACAATCAGGTAATACATACTACAACGGGATATTCGCCAAACGAGATTATATATGGAAAACGTACTCTGCTATCGACTGATTTCAACACTGACTCATCGGTGAGGGCAGACTTACAGGGTGAACCATTAGAACAGATTCGACAGCAGGCACGACAAAACATAGATAAGGCGGCCGAAAGTAGGCAATTACATTATAACAAAAATCATAAGTTAATACAATTCGAAATCGGAGATTTAGTGAAACTTAAGACTTTTACGAAGTCAGATGCGGATAAAAAGTTGACAAAAAAATTCATGCGCTTATATGAAGGACCGTACATAATAGGGGCAGTTCCATATAATAATGTATATACATTAATAGACGTTCATACTGGTAAAGTTAAGGGTAACTACAATGCCATTCATTTGTTTAGGTACTATGTAGATAACTAGAAAGATAGGTAAAACTAGAGTATTGAAAGGAACAGAAGACAGGTAGTTTGGGGTACGCTAAACAAAGAGATACCTGAGTTAAGTAGTTATGGTCATGCCCGAGGGTATAATAGATAGGCGTGGGAGGTTTAAGACTAGCGCTCGAATACAGATAAGAAAAAAAAAAAAAAAATAGATTTTGAAACGACTAGTACAGCTGCAATGAAAATAGGGGATTACTGCGTGTATTAAAAATCTATTTTGGGGGAGCGTGAGATGGCCTTGCCATCCGTCATACGGTTTTATGACTGTCGGAAATTTGAAGCCTTGCTCTTAAAAACAAAAATCTCGCACGAAAAGAAATAAATTAGTTAAGATTCTGAGTAATTGTAGGAAAGGAAGTATAAAAAACAAAAGGGCAAAATAAATTGCTCTAAAGCTAAATTGCGTTAGGGTCGGTCATAAATTAGATAAAAGTCGTAAATTTTAACTTAGAAATCTCTACAAGTGTACAAAATTGTAATCACGTGTTATGCGAGTGGTCTAGGCAAAGCAAGGGCGTGAGAAAGTAAAAGGTACGGCCCATTAAGGGAAGTTTGAAATACATTTTATTTTCAGCCAATTAGCCATCAGCCAGAGAAATTCTGTGCGCAAGAGTGAACCAATCAGAAACCGAAATTTCGCTGGGTTTTTTTTGCATTTCAGATCATGGGCGTGGACAAAGATATCCGTGTGGACGTTTTAAGTCTACACTGGGGGACCGAGAGGGACATTCGATTGAGGTCTGGCTCAACGTGCAGTAGAGCCTAACAGTGAATATTAATTAAGTGTAGAAATATATTGCAATTGTATAGTTAATAATAGAAAAATTATAAATAGAATAAAATAGTGTGTATCCGGGCCAGCAGAAGCTGATATAGGGTGATGTACTAATTTACATTATATTTTAAACTAGGTTATTTGAAAATCAGTTCCAAAAATCTTGAGTATAGAATTACCTCACAAACTAAACTAGAGATGGTATTTGAGATATTAGGAGGTGTTACAATATTGTGTATAGCTATTAGATTTTGAATCCGAAATTAGAGAAATGGGACATTTCTCTTTGTGGAACTAAGATTCAAATATATCTAGAACAAATAATGAATATATTATAATTTATACATAATGTGTGTTCTTAGACTTTTCTTTGTCATGTGTAGGGTTAGATTCATAGAATAATTAAAATTTATGGCATGTGTGTACCTATTTAGGACATAAGGTTATACATAATATCCAAAGCCGAAAGGGTTTTTCGTTCTGAATATTTGCTTTTCCCTTTCAATAACTAGTATGGCTTAGGAAGCAAGTATTCGGCCGGGAATTAATTAATATAATAAAGTTACTTAATTTCCAGTCTAAATAATAAATTCAGTTTCTCTTCTTTCTTTTTCTAAATACTCAACTGTATGAGTAAATAAACACTTATTTACCAGAAATAAATGCACTTGGGTATAACTGTCATCTTTTATTTGCTATATTTAGATACATTTCCTAGACATTTAATAATGGAGATTCAATTTGTTTGGAGGCTAGACTACCATATTATAATATTAACAAAGCCATTGATACAAAGAAACCATGTATCGAACTAACTTGAACTCCAAAATTAAGATTTTCTCATATGACCTACATACCAATCACAATTCCTTTACTATTAAGTAAAATTTAGCCTAGTTTTTTTTCAGCAATTCATCTAATTATAATACTAGCTCTTATTCAGCATTAAATAGGGATTATAATTGAATTAGCAGTCTAATGCAGTCCGATGGAATGACTTTTGTCGTTACGATTATTGATTTGGTAGAAAAATCACTCAATAGCTAAAATAAGGTGGTGTGCTATAAACTACTAGCTACCACGGTATAAACATCGTCTTCATCAACATGAACAGCTTTCACCGGCTCACTACTGAGCGCGGACTTCATAGAGAACTCTCGATCAAGTTTTCCTTCATCATATGGTATTTTATACCATTATGTGAAATTCTCACGATGGTTTTTCCGTATACTTTTACTATCACAAAACGATCAGTACCTAATTTACCAAGAATGCTCTCCACTACTAAAGATAATAGAGTCGGCTGAGTTCGAATCTCAGGCTAAAGACAAAGGGACCTTTTACTTTCGAGTAACAGCTAAATTTCATCTACCTACTAAAAATACCCTGAACGAGACAATGGAGTACACGCTGCCTCCGAAGGACAGATGGCGAGGCAGGTAGGTACCTTTTTTTTATTGTGTACCGATCCTTCCCAAACAGCATTTTAGGTAACATTATCTGTTAAAACCGACGCCAGCTGAATTTGTGAATCACCGAGTTTTGAATAGATAAAAATACTAGTTTTGCTGTACTTTGTAATTCCTTTGCTTGATATTATATTATGGTACATGGTTGATTGGTGACGTACCAGCAGCGAGATTCCGGCACAAAGCAAACACGTCATGTCTTTATACAGCTGGACTCTCCGAACTAATAAATTGGCCAATTTATTGACAATCAATCAAACAAATATATAAATATACAAAAATACCATGGTTTTGGGGCGAGCCCAGAGCTCATTGAAAAGAACCTAGGTTTCCGTACCTAGGCAAATTGAAAACGCTTCGCAGCGAAATAGGAGAGTCCAAGTGCTGTGCCCCGATAACAATGCTAAAAGACTGAGATTTCAGTGTAGGGCTCCCCCCGTGCTTGAGGAATGCCGGTTGGTCTCAAACCGATGGCCTAAATAAGGCAAATACACGTATCAACTGATTTTCCACACTAACAGGACGTTCTAAATTAGCAAATCTCTCCACTCATTATATCTATTTTGAGGAGTTGAAATTTTACATTAATTTTTTATAATTCAATCCGTGTAAACCTGTTAGCTGGTCGAGAAGTCTACGTGTTCACCCAACGTACTGTACCAATTAATTACTTGTAAATAACTCATGACTTAAATACCTAGGTGTTTCTATAATTCAGCTGAGTTTATTTCTTATTTTATCTCTTCATAATGCCTAATCTTAACCACTAGTATAGACGATCACACCGTACCATCACATTACGAGGCAATGTTTTGCAAATCCAGCGCGGGCTTAATGGCCCATTGTGGGCGGATGCGGATTTCTGCTGAATTAACCTAATAGCAATATACTTCTTTGTTTAATTTAATGAAAAATTTCAAACAATCATACTTTATTTTTCTTTTATCGTGAGTTATAAAGAAAATAAAGTTTCTCTAAGGGCAAATTAGGTTTAATTTAGTTATTTGTTAAATTTTAAATATCACCACATTTCTCATCTTTATGGTATCTTTTGAATCGTTGGGTCCACAGTTGGACAAAGGTAACTAATATAGGGATTTTCATAGTCCAGTTTCCATGGTGGCAACTCGTTTAGTTTCGTCTCTCCACTAGCAAAATGTCTATCAATACTACGCTTTTCGCTGCAGGGTAGCCATTCAATCTATTCGGTAATCCGGGATTCAATCCCGGGTACGCATCTCTAACTTTTGGGGATATGTGTGTTTTATATATGATTAAAATATAATTTGCTTAAACGGAAAAATCGTAACAAAACCTGCATGACTGCAAGTTCTCCGTAATGTGCTCAAAGGTGTGTTAAGTATGCCAATCCAACCAGCGTAATGGACCATAGTCCAACATAGACATAGACATAGACCATAGGCCATAGCCTAAACCCTGTTATGGATTATTATCATGATGAATGGCAGTGAATATTGCAAAAATAATATACAAAAGCCAGGCACGATTGTAGTAAGCTAGTTTTTCATAATAAAAATGAAATGGATGTGACCTACAAGCAAAAATCTCAATGTTTACTCGCATGACCTATTTTCCTACAGACAACAGTGGTCAATAATATTGTAAGAGAGATGTTTATGTCATCTGTAATAAGGGTCAATGTTAAGTATTACATACCTACATAGCTATTGTGATAGAGTTCACCAATAACAGCTATATGACTTCTGTATACATGTTATTATGTGGTAGTTAAAACGGATGGGTTATTTTATTTAGAAAATAGAATGAAGTAACTTACTCTATTATTAAAACTTCACGTAAATTTTATTGCCCTCCATTAATAAAAATTATATAACCTCTATAAGTTTTTTTTTTTTCATTTCAACCTGCCAATTTATAAAATAATTTTGCTATTCATGAGACAAATTGCAGATATGACATAATAATTCAAGTGTAAATTAAAAATTTATAATACCCCCGACAAGTGAAGGTGTAACTAGAAAAGAGCTGATAACTTTCAAACGGCTGAAGCGATTTTCATGGACGATAGCTAAGAACAGTCTCGATCAAGCCACCTTTCAAACAAAAACAAACTAAAATACATAAAATCGGTTCATTAGTTTAGGAGCTACGATGCCACAGACAGATACACAGATACACACGTCAAACTTATAACACGCCTCTTTTTGGGTCGGGGGTTAAAAAGCAATGATGGGACCAATTATTAAACGTGCCCTGCGAAGATTTAGGAAAATACTAAGAATCTACCAGGTACCTATAACGCCCCTCTTTTTGGGTCGAAAAGCAGTTAGATGAGTGAGATGTTAAATTAGATTTCGCTATTAAACTTTTATAGGTACCTACATTATGTGGCAGATGTTTTGAAAAGTTCTAGATGCTGGGACCTACGAGAAACTTTTACAGATAGCTATTTGGCAATGTTATTTCTGTACGCGTTCAGGATTTTGTTAAGTCGACTTATAGTATTGGAAAGTTGGTGCATGACTATATTTTATACCCGGCCAGGACGTTGATATAGAAACGGTACATGCGGTTAAGGTTAGAGCTTACAATGTGTGTTTTGTATGTTTGAGTATATATTATGGGACTATACGTGTGTGAATTTTAGTGTATTATGGTAAACTAGAGGATGCCCGCGACTTCGTCCGCGTGGATTTAGGTTTTTAAAGATCCCGTGGGAACTGTTTGATTTTCTAGGATAAAAAGTTGCCTATGTTAATTACGGGGACGTGAAAAGGTAGCAGACAGACAGACACACTTTTTATTACATGAATATTTTCTATAATACACTAAAGTTTAAAAACTAAGTCAATTTTCGGTTTTCCGCATTAAGTAGTTTTAGGCTTCACGGGGATGCTGCAGTCGTGGATTTTATTTTCTGTTTTATATAATTGAAGGATAGACAAGAATATAAAGTAGTGTTTTAACAACGATAAAATCAAATGCTGCCTGGTATTATACTAAAAAACCTTCGACAAGAAGTAAAAGGCACAAGTTTTTTTTTAGTTTTGATTGTTCTTGTTAAAAGATATTAAAATAACTACATCTTTCTATTTGTGGGTTCCCGCTTGTAGGCAAAAGCTTACAAATTAAAAGTACTTAATACTAAATATTTTGAAGCAAAGACATTTAAAAAAAAAACATTTTTAATCATATTCATATTGCACATACGGCATAGAATAACTTTAACAATAGCATAAAGCAAAATGCTCCGTGAGACGAAATCGCATCCACACTGTTGTTATTCAAACAATGAAAATCCTATAGATCTTCACCATTTCCATTTACACACCACAGACTCCCAAAAATAAGAGGCAATAACAATTTTATTAGTTTCCAATCGGACTCTGAATAAAAACTAAATTCAACGACTACTTTTACGATTCAGTTTATTGCTTTTCATGTCAACTCCAGGCACCGAGTTCGTCTAATAAAAAGTTATCAGGGACAAACGGATCTGACTTAAAATAAAACGCTTCTAATCCGATGGCAAATTGGAAATTGGAGACGCAAGACGGCGTTATTCACTACTGAAAATGTAAATGTCGTCAGTAGCATTGGGCGTGCCGTGCATTTTACTCATTTCAAAACAAAAAACCGGCCAAGTGCGAGGCGGACTCGCGCACCGAGGGTTCCATACTCGGGTATTTTTTCCGACATCTTACACGATAAATCAAAAACTATTATGCATAAAAATAAATAAAAATCTGATTTAGAATGTACAGGTCAAGCCCTTTTCTGTAATATCCACTTGGTATATGGTATAGTTAGTTATGTTACTTTGAAATTTTGACATTCACGGTTTTCGGATTTTTTAACCCCCGACCCAAAAAGAGGGGTGTTATAAGTTTGACGTGTGTATCTGTGTATCTGTGTATCTGTGTGTCTGTGTATCTGTGTATCTGTGTATCTGTGTATCTGTCTGTGGCCTCGTAGCGCCTAAACGAATGAACCGATTTTAATTTAGTTTTTTTTGTTTGAAAGGTGGCTTGATCGAGAGTGTTCTTAGCTATAATCCAAAAAAATTGGTTCAGCCGTTTGGAAGTTATCAGCTCTTTTTACTTTACTTGTGCTATAAAACTTTATACCTGCCAAATTTCAAGACTCTAGGTCAACGGGAAGTAACCTATAGGTTTTCTTGACAGATACGACAGACGGACGGATGGACGGACAGACAAACAGACAGACAGACAGGCACTGTTATAAATCTGATACTGTTTATAGTTATATTGTTTTTATTTTTAGGTTTTTAGTAGTTAGTTGGTTTATTAAGTTGGTTAATTAGTAGGTTTTAATACAAACTTATGATTTTTATTTTTTTTCTTTATTTATTTAAGGGCTTTTATACCTTTTATATGTACATGTCAGCCCTATTATAATCTAATTAAATATAACAATACAACAAAATTCTTAACATAACAAAATAAACAAACTATGTATTTACATTTAATACAGTGCAATAAATTCAAAGTCTTTCTCACTACCCATAATTTGATTTAGTAAGCTGCAGCTTAATAACTTATGATAATATTCCAGTTTTAATCCGATCATATTTTATTAATTTGCATTGTCAGCATTTTATAGTGACCACAATGAATTCCGAACGGGTTTCGCTTGACAGATCTCGCAAGCGAAACGTAATAACTAAAGCCACACATAAAGGGTCCGAAATAATGTTACTAATATTTAATTTATTGTTTGAATTTCGAACATACCTAATGCCTTGTATTTTTCAAACGTAATTAATCACGTAAACTTAATCTATTTAGTATCTACTAATGTTTTATCACCGGCTAATTTCTTAGAAATCGAGTAGGTACAAATGCAAACTGTTAGGTATAAGAACACAACATTTTTTGTAAAGAATTTAATATAAATAAATTAAGTCTGCTTTCAATAGCTTGGTCACTTTCAAGAATTACCTTTGCTGACTTTATCACAGTTCACTCTGACATTATGATACACGTAACTTGAAGTTTTTACCCATTCCAAAATCTCCCAATGCACCTAAAGAAGTTTTCACTTCAATAATATTTTTCTTTCCTTTTGCTTTCTGCAACCTGTAAACAATCAGTGTGACACATCTATCTCAACGCTTTTGCAAAGCTTTATCGATGAAAAAGCCACGAGCAAGCCTCGAAAAAGCGTTGTCGGACTGATTGTATTTGGGAGTGGGCCATTGGTTAAATGTATTTAAGTGATGGTAAACCACCATTAACTTAGAAAGTTTGTTGATGTTTACTATCTTTGTGTCATTAGTAAAGAAGAGTGTGTTTTAATTATACTTTTGGAGTTACGGATATTCAATTGAAAACCTTTTTTGCTTTTACAACTTCCATGAACAGAATACAACCTACGTTTTGTTTTTCTATGACTGGAACTATAGTACAAAGAATATGAAATATCTACCAGTGTAATGAAGTGTTTTACTAGAATGTACCTACAGATGGAAGTATTAGCTATCTCTGTCGGCAATTATTCTGATTGATGCGCTCGCCATCTGTCGCGGTACGATTTGATGGGTTATTGATCGTTAATGAACAAAACGTTTGCGATTATGTGCGATCAGAAAAATCATTGCCTTTGTACAACTGAGCCGTAACATAACATTCACATTCCTCATACCAGGTTGAAACTTTTTTAATTTATAGACTAGCGTTTGGCTGTGATCAGATCTGCTGACATGTGATGATATACTTAGCCTAAGATGGAACGCGCTTGCCTAGAAGATGCCTTTTCACTCTTGACTTGAAGGTGTAGAGGGGAAAATGTTGGAAAGGCGTTTCATATCCTCACGGTTCGAATAAGAAACGAGTAGGCAAAGCGCTTCATACATGTCCGTGGAATTTCGATTAAATACGGATGTATACCTTGACGATGCATCGCGGTGATACTGAAATATTTTCTGAACAAAAAACTTCAAAGTTAAAACATAAACATTGAAAAGAAATGTACAGTCAAAGGCCGTAACTCGTGTAGCACATAATGATCATATTCGCGTGGCACGGTTATGTACGTGCGTTAGGTGTGTGTTGAGTGTTTACGGGATAAAGTCATAAGTGCGTCATGTTTTTGATGCAATAGTTTCGCGTAATTGCTACAGGAATTCTGAGGCCGACCGTACCGTACGTATAATAAATTTTTATGAGAAGCAATAGCATAGACTACTTTTTATCCTGGAAAATCAGTGTTCTCGGGGGACTTTTAAAAAACCCCTAAACCCACGCGGCCGCAGTCACGGGCATTATCTATACTGTGAACCAATTATTATGAATGTGTAACTTCCAGCTATGATCAATACAATTAATAGGTAACTTAAACTAAAATGGTAACGTAATATTACGCTTCCATGAATGAAGCCTAGTGAATTTATGGCCTACGCCTTAATTAAAACGTTTTGATTTAATATCCCACCGTATATAGGTACCTGGCGGTTGTTTGTAAGGTCCGACCATAAGTTACCCAAGAGCAGCTATTAGAGAGGTCTGTTATATAAATGAGCGGATATTATAGAAAGTTTACGGGAACATTAGTTACAAATCTATGCTACGTGAAACTTTTAAAGTTGTTCAACTGCAGTTCCTATTAGTTTAATAGAGGTAAAGTTAACAGGCATAATAACACTTTAGGATGGTAATTTACATTTATTTTATGATATTACTATATTTTCAGAAAAGGTAATCAAGTAAAAGAGCCTTGAGGACAATCAGAATATTATTTAATTTCCTTGTTTACACTCCTTTTTTGTCATTAAAAATTATGAGGATGAAATCTGGAATTTTATTGGATTTTTTTTATTTGTTTATTACTTTGGGCTATTTTAATCCCTAAGAAATTTCCAGTTTAAGATCCTGGTTGACTTTGGCCCACTAAGTTTAATAAAATTGAGTTTTTTTTTAAAACGTATAACTTAAGACGAACTAACTTTCAGTCGTTTATTTAAATAATATTTCATTATTTCCCACGATACAAATCAATTTTGTTTTTAATTTGGTTCACAAAAAACAGGAACCTACCTGTCTTACCTACGTTATCTTAGTTGGGTTCCGTTGACTCCCGCTCTGACCGATTTGGCTACTTTTGTTGGCTTTCGGAAAAAGCGTAACTATGTTAGCGCTATTCGCAAGCACTATTGACATAAACATTCGGCACTCGCCGAACACATTGAGCTATTGTGTACTGGAGCCAATACACTTTACAGTAAGTTGCCTAATAGCCGTAAAGGATGAGCAAAGGTACCTTTTATATTAAGGCCTTAAAACAACATGCTATTTTTTGTCTCTTTGAGCAACGATATAATATTCCATTCTGAGAAAAACCGGTAGAAATCTCAAGCAGATCTTAACTAAGATTTAGACAGACTACTATTACTCATTCAAAAACGAGTATGCCATCGCAATATAAATCTTATAGCGATCGTAAAACTGTCCTCTAACGTAATAAAAGTAACTGTGCTTCATTGGTTTAGAGCCTTATCATTGTCCTTATACAGTCCGAGAAAAACTCAATTTCTGAGATTTCCGAAGGGCTTAGCTTCATTTCCTTTTATGCCTCCCTAGATACTAAATTCACCCAGCCAACAGTAAAAATTGTCAGGGACAACCGGTGTACGATGGACATATTTTATTTTCTATTCCTTGGAGTGAGGTACGGCCAGATTTAATTTAATTTCACGTCTAAGGAACTGGCTGGAAGTGATTGAATAAAAAACTTGGAGAACCGTATTTATGTATTCGAGCGTCCTTGGAAAGGTCTTTTTCCAACAGAGTACACGCAAATACTTTGATTACATGATACAAATATATGAATTTATATTTATAGAAAAAAACTGAATAGTATTTTAGTTCAAAATTATTTATCGAATAGTTATGAAATTTTAATTTGTTTTATTTTCATGTTTGAAATCATATTACTTACAAGCTTTAATTATGTCTGTAGAATTCTTATTTCTTTAGGTACATTATGATATAAGAAAATTATTATAATATAAGAATCTAAAACTCCTAGAGTAAGTTTTGAACGTATTTGTAAAAATATTTATTGTAATTCATATTTTTAACTACTGATTGTGTATATAATTTAATATAGTTTTTATAGATTCAATGACTAGTTACTTATTAGTATTGTTATTCGTACCCTTTTATTGATTTAATGCTTACAGCAAAAAATTTCAGTATAGTGAGTGGCTCGCAGTTATTTAATTTTTGGCCTGAAGGCACTTGCTCCCGCGGACTATTGTCGGGAACTATTGATGTGTTGAACGAGATTTAGTTCAGTTTTAGTTTGAACGTTGGTTCAAAAATTCAGTTTTATATGCGCATATTACTAAGGCACTAGATCGTACACGTGACTTTGCGTGTATTCAGGTTTTTTAAAAATCCCGTGAGAGTTTTTTAATATTCCGGCATTAAAAAATTCTATACCCGGATGCAAGCTATCTCTGAGCCAAATTTCATCAAAATCGGTTACACGGATGGGCATGGACATTATAATGGTAGCAGACAAATAAGTAGGCACCGTTTCGCCTTTATAATATTAGTATAGATTAGTATGGATTGCTAGTTAATGCATGCATTGCAAATTGCAATGCTTCTTTATTTGCATGACTGGTGCACCACCTATTACTACCCATTGCAGATATAGTTGAAGACCTGGAGAATGACATATAATGTGTTTCTTTTCATCCAAGAGAAGTAAGGAGATCCCAAAGGACAAATCCACGTGGACGAAGTCACGAACTAAATGATCTATTGCCTAGTATTATTTAAGTAAAGAGCAAAAGATAAAATAATTGTACAAGGTGTAATAGTTTCTTAAACATAAGCAGTTAAGGGTTTGGGAAGCATAACACAGCCGCCACTTTAAGTGGGTAAAGTCTAAACTGTTTGTTGACTTAAGGCCTGGCTAGACAAAAGACACAGGACGCGCGACTTCAAAGCACGGTGGAAAATCATACAGAACCAACTTTTACTACAGTACTACTACTGAGACAGAACGCTGCGGAATTTGTGCCCCGAAATAAAAATCTGTTGTACCTACTGAATTTTTGACTTTAAGTCAAGTATCTTTACATCCGTTTTACTCTGACTCTCCGTTAAGACGCTAAAACTCTATCAATATTAGTAATATTTAAATCAAATCAACAATCTCATACTAAGCACACATAGAGTAACAGCAACGGGGCGCGGCCAAATTGTGATCGCCTTCAATACAGTTCTTTTGACGTAAAATTCTAGGAACCACGTCGGACTCTTTTCTATCGCACGTCGTTACCGGCATGTCTATCGGTGCCTTTAAAATGCAAATTATAAGCGAGGCAAGCGAGCTTCTAGCCCCGCAGTATGTGATACACGGGACCCTAATATTAAACCGCACGTTAGCACAATAAATTTTGTCGCGCTACGCATTACGTTGTAATTTGCGTGTATTTCGTTTTGCAGCGTTTAACTTTTAAGGTTCATTTTCATTAGTCGATTACTTACCTTGCGGGGTTTCCCCGTATGCGGTATAGTGACTAGTGAAATTAGCCGGTCGAATACATATTTGATGAATAGTTTTTCTGTGTTAAAGTAAAGTAGCGACCAATTAAATTCACAAGTTCATAGAATCGCTGGGTATAGGATCATGAAATTTTGCATATATAGATTTTCTAGTTCTATGTACCATAGACTAAGACAAGAAAGAATATAGAGAAATTCCAACAGTTTTTTTTTTAACTTAAACGGACGAAGTCGCGGGCAAATCTGTTATCATCCGTTCCTGAATGATCCATTAAATTAATTAAAGTTATAATCAAAATCGGTTATTGATGATGCTGATCATCAAAATAAAGTTATTATTAAGAGTGAAGCCACACTATGCATTGTGTTGGTGGTGCCGCTGTGTTATCCTATACAGAAATTGCTCTACCATGCCACACGATGCGTACGACGTCGTGCGGTGCCGCACGGCACATGCTACGGGCTTGGGACCAGAGGGACGAGGCAAAAAGTATGCTGGAGCGGCAACGCAGTGCCCGTGTCCCCCCCAACACTTATATCCTGCCCGCGAAAAAGCACCGGAAATGCATCATGTGGCCTCAGTCTAAGTTAGATAATTTAGACTCTAAACATGAGCTGTGACAATTCAAATATTGCTATCGAGAAGAAAAAAATTAACTGTGTACTTAATCATTACTATACAACTTGTACAGTATGCATAGTTTATTGTGATTTAAAATGTAAATTAAAGCCTTCGTGTTACCGAGTCAGTTACCGAGTTTCTACTCCCATGATAGAAGGGACCCTAATATAAAACCGCACGGAAGCGCAATAAATTTCACCGCGCTATGCGTAACATAATAATAATAACTAGCCGATGCCGGCGACTTCGCCCGCGTGGATTTAGGTTTTTCGAAACCCCGTGAGATCTCTTCGATTTTCCGGGATAAAAAGTAGCCTATGTGCTAATCCAGGATATTATCTATCTCCATTCTTAATTTCAGCCAAATCCGTCCAGTAGTTTTTGCGTGAAGGAGTAACAAACATACACACACACATACAAACTTTCGCTTTTATAATATTAGTGTGATAAGTAGTGTGATTTGCGTGCATTTTAGTTAAGCATCGTTAAGCTATATGGCTACTCACCTACAAGAGAGAATACATATTCATTAAAGCAAGTAAACAAACGTGGCATCAGCGGCGTTGAGAAGAATCTGTCATTTTAAATGTGCCTTACATCCAGAGCTCTTACTAAAAGTTTTAAATTAACAAGCGTGACACTAACGCTAACCGTAATTGTGATAATAAACGTAACTAAATTCAATAGCCGACCATACTATAAAATGACAGATGTTTACAAAAACTTGTTTACAAAAACTTCACTGCGGAACAAAAATATGCCATCATTTGGCAGATTCGTCATTTTAGAACCTGAGCAACGGGCTGGTCTGTAGAATAACTAAAGGAAGCAGTTCAAAGCCATTTTATTTGGGGTCTCACTAAAACCAAGTCATGAAAGTTCAAAGCAAAGGCTTATTAAAAGCTTTCTTGCGCCCCGAAAATATTTTTGTATTATCATAAACCATGCGGTTATGGGGTTATTCAAAAGTTTTTAAGAGGCCTAAACGAAAATTAAATCGTATAATACGAAATCATTATTAAAAGCGAATTAAAAAAGTAGATTTCTATTAGGGCAATTCAACAGAAACCCGCATTCGCTCCGCAATGGGCAATTTACTGCGAGCTGGGTTTTACAAAGCGTGGCCTCGTGAGCTTCTATAATAATGTTTATTATAAGAAACGTGTTTATTCAAATACCCTTATTTGACGCCTAAATAATGTATAATACATATTATAGTCCTTAATACTTAGATCACCTAGATTTTATATAACCTAAGATTACAAATGTTTCACACTTATTCTTAGCAAGAAGGAATCGTTTGTGAACAACAACATCCAAGAAACGAACAAACTGTGAGAACGGCAAGTTTATATCGTCGAAGAACGCGAAACTAAGAAGCAATACAAACTATAGCTTCAGCAGCTTTAATTAAAAGCAAATTTGTAACTGAATATACCAGTTAATTGGACAAGTTAGACCATCTCTACTTTCTAAATACAAAACGAAGTTTATTTGTAAATGAATCTCTATTCATTGTTGGCGATACTTTTCTGATAAAGAGGTTTATAAGAAAATCTAGTAACTTTCCGAAAATAAATTTATGGTTATCGGTTTTTATCAAAATATCACGAGGGATTTTAACTTCGACGTTTCTTTTAGCTAATTTGATTTAACATTATAGACGTACTTATATCTATGTACTAACTACGTAACTTAGACAAACGAATAAAATATTAACTTCAAAATAATTAACAAGTTTCAAAAATATAATATCATAAAATATATCGGAAAACTTCAATATCGTAAACTAGAGGATGCCCGCGGCTTCATCCGCGTGCGTGGATTTCGGTTTTTTTAAATCCCGTAGGAACTCTTAAATTTTCCGGGATAAAAAGTAGCCTATGTCCTTCCCCGGGATGTATCCCAAGTCTGTACTAAATTTCATTAAAATCGTTTCAGCGGTTGGACACACTTTCGTATTTATAATATTAGTATGGATATATCTACAGTACGGGGCAGGTCGAGATGGCAATTGGGGTGTGCGGGGCGTCTCTACCCGATTGCCAAACACGGTTTATGTGCTTTGGCTCTTTTCTTTCGCAAATCTAAAGGCACATGACAGCATCTGACGGTCAACATTATCTTGATCGGAACGTGAAACTCCATTTCACTATTTCGACTCAACTACTACATAAAATTGGGCTCATTTACTTCCAAAGTATTCAAACCCATACCCTAACCTACATACATCAAACAAACATCTCACGAAAAATAGTAATTTTTTTGTGAGACAAACACACCAGCACCTATCTCTTACTAGCTGACGCCCGCGACTTCGTCCACGGGGATTTAGGTTTTCCGGAATCCTGCGGGAACTCTTTGATTTTCCGGGATAAAAAGTAGCCTATGTGCTAATTCAGGATAATATCTACCTCCATTCCAAATTTCAGCCAAATCCGTCCAGTAGTTTTTGCGTGAAGGAGTAACAAACATACACACACACATACACACGAACTTTCGGCTTTACAATAATATGTGAAGTACGTTTTTAGCTTTTACTTTCCTTCGTAAATCTAAAGGCACGTGACGACACGTGACGGTCAATGTATCTTGATCGGAACGTGACACCTTATTTCACTATCTCGCCCCAACTACTAAATAAAATCGGGCTCATTTATTATAGCTTCCACAAAGTATTCAAATCCATACTATTTTTTGCTACCGGTCAAACGTGGGTTTCACCTTATTTCATAAATCAAGCGGGTTACCTACGTGGCGTCACGTCCAACGGCCAAGTTGGTCGGGACGTGACAAAACACTTCTCGTTCCTCCATTTACGTGTACATTTCGATGTCCTCCTGGCGGTGCAAATTATGACCTAACCCTCAAATACGGGCTCCCGTAGCCAAATACTATTATAATCAAAAGCGGTGTGTGATTTTTCAGGTTAACAATTGCGTTTTTTTTTTTAATTCTTTATTTGAACCAAATCATAGTTGTATATAATTCCTCTTGATATCCTGAAACTCTCTTGAGTTTATGTGAATGTTAATTAGTCATACTAACATACATAGAGTTAAAAAATTATACTCAGGGTGTTGTAGGTATTGATATAGAATTTATCAAAGTTTTTAGGTATTAGAGAGAAGAGCTCTGGCAGTAAGTGACTTTTGTAATGAGTGGAGACAGAGTTAACTCGTATTGAGTTATAGCATTTTACGCGATATAACTTACAAGCATAAAAAAAGAAAAAAAAAGCATAGAAAGTGCAATCAAGCTATTTAAAACCTCCCTCACAAAAATTCATAAAGTCCAATAAGATTACCACTTTACCCCGCGTATAATTCATGCAAATATCAACCATGCTGTATCCATATAGAGTGCTACGTTTTTACATCCCTTGTTTTATAAGTCCTCACGTGCTTCCTAAGGCTATCTCAACGTTTTTCAAACAGTAAATCAAGGCACGTGATTTCAGGCTGACTCATTAAGCTCAAATTTTCATCATCACTCTCACGGCGTAGCATTGCGCCAAGCATTGCTAGAGTCGTGAACACTTCCCCTGATTATATTATAACGGATATAATTTTCTTAGCATAATAATGGGATCCCAAATCCTTTGTCGTTCTACTGGAGGAAGGGATGTCTTACTTTTATGAGTATTATTATTATTATTAGAAATTTTAGTGATATTAACAGGGCTCTCTCCGTCACTCGTTTCCACTCGTTTCATACAATCGTAGTTCCAATTTCATTTGAATATTAAGCAACCAAAGTCCATGAAATTTTGCAGACATATTCTAGAAACTAATATCTGTGTCTGTGGTGTTTTAGATTTTTCTAAAAATATGTAGTTTTAAAATTACAGGGGCTCAAAGATTTGTATGAAAATTTTAAGACCGCGTAACTTTGAAACCGAATATTTTAACAGAAATCTGGAAAACCACAGACATAGATATTAGTTTCTAGAATATATGCGCAAAATTTCATGGACTTTGGTTGCTTAATATTCAAATGAAATTGGAACTACGATTGTATGAAACGAGTGGAAACGAGTGACGGAGACAGCCCTCTTAACCGTGACCGACGGTTTATTACCTTACTTTGGAAAAGGAGAAGTTTCAAACTTCCAAAGTCACGTCACTCAATCAATATTCTACTTGAGTCAACGTTGCTTAAACATATATATATAGATTCATTCCTAGATGATGCCCGCGACTTCCGTTTTTAAGAATCCTGTTTACCAGGACAATAGTAACCTTTGTCACTCTCTATCTTAAACTAAATCCATGCATTATTTTTAAGAATTAAAAAAAAAAAAAAACAAGTCAATCCGTTTCTCCATCGTGGCGTGATTGAAGGACGAGTCAAAAATCAACAAGCAGTCACACTTTCGTATTTATAAATTGGATTGAATATGCACTATCGCCACCAAGCTTTTTAACATATTTCAGCAAATGTACGAACAGAGTGCTATAGCACCAATGAAGTTAAAGTATGTTTCTGAAATTGAATAAAAAAAATATTAATCTTATAATGAGTATGACTTTTCTTATAACGAGTATGAAGAAAATATTTAATTTACTAAGAAATTAAAGATAGAATAAAGATGTTCTTATAAGGTCTTTGAACTTGGGTGAACTTAGAGTGACCGATTACTTCGTGACCTTCATGCGTTCCTTCAAAAGCCTTCTAACTTATGAGTAAATATAGCCTTCTCAAAGTATTTTATTCACGTCGTGTTTAGGGTTTGGAGTTGTCATACCCACATCAACATCTCAGAAACTTAGATTAGAAAAACAAGAGGATAGGTCAGCACACGAGTGGTATGAAGTTATCCTATTGTAAACCTTTTTTTCTTCAACTGAATATTAAATTACATCGTCGAAATGTCAGTTGTTTTCAACATATATGAAAAAGAAATTTTCTAACGCTTTCTTGAGATCAGAGCTTTTTTAGAAAATACAAATTCCCAAATTGCCCTCGCCAGACATTGAATCCGAGACTCCTCCCTCTCATAAACTACAGTGCTCCTCACAGTGACAAGGAGGTTGTCAAAGCTACTAGAAATTAGTCGCTTTAGTTACTAAAAATAAAGCAATCAAGCTGTGGCGATAATATATAGAGTTGCTCAAACTTTGCGTGGCAGGGCAGACGGTATATTATAGTCGCGGCTTGACCGAGACTTAAGAGGGCTCTCTCCGTCACTCGTTTCATACAATCGTAGTTCCAATTTCATTTGAATACTAAGCAACCAAAGTCCATGAAATTTTGCAGACATATTCTAGAAACTAATATCTATGCCTGTGGTTTTCCAGATTTCTGTTAAAATATTCGGTTTCAAAGTTACGCGGTCTTAAAAATTTTCATACAAATCTTTGATCCCCTGTAATTTTAAAACTATATATTTTTAGAAAAATCTAAAACACCACAGACACAGATATTATATTTTTCTAAAAATATGTAGTTTTAAAATTACAGGGGCTCAAAAATTTGTATGAAAATTTTTAAGATCGGAAAACTTTGAAACCGAATATTTTAAGAGGGCTGGAAATCTGGAAAACCACAGACACAGATATTAGTTTCTAGAATATGTCTGCAAAATTTCATGGACTTTGGTTGCTTAATATTCAAATGAATTTGGAACTACGATTGTATGAAACGAGTGACGCAGAGAGCCCTGTTAATAGCACACTTCGGTCTTGGCCGATCAAAAACAATCAAGTTTCTGGACAAAGAAAAACCACTGAGGTTGCTGAGTTTAGCAGAGATCCTAATCGAACCTAAGAATTATTTCTTGCGATTATATCGATACTATTACTATCAAGCGTTCGCTATCGAGTTTATCGAATTTTCCAATAAACGGGAGTGATTATGCTGATTGAATATTTTACCAATTCATTTAAAATTTATCCTTTGAGAGCGTTCAGTAAATTAGGAATAATCTTATTTTCAACTCGACGTATTTTGTAACAGGTAAACGCACTCCTCGAGCGAATCTACATGAAAAGGCAGATTTTTATTTAATTTGAATACCGAAATGAGATATTTAAGCGTAGTGAGAAATTTATTTTTGCATTGAAAGTGAATTTTGTTTTTTAAATATTTAATCTGTTTTTAGCGTTCTGTATTCAGGAGAAAAAAACGCCTCACTTATCCTCACCTCGCTGCAATATCTGTCTGTCTATCAGAGACGCTCTATTAAGAAGTTATAAAAATTGTTTAACTGAAATTCAGAGGATACAACTAGCTTATACACTCGACATCGCTCGCGTGAGTTTACGTAATTTGAAGATCCCGTTAGTATGTCTCAAAATACTTTTTGCGTGCACCTCTATAGTAGGTATATATATATATATATATATATTTATTTTCATGTACCAAAATTGTAGTTACAAAGTTATGATAAATTAAGCTATGTACAAAGGAAATGCTTATCTCTAAACAGAGATTTCTTCCAGCTTCCCCGTGCAGGTTGTGAGTAAGGCGCATAAATACGTGGAATAGGTCCCATGGTACTAGATTTATAAAATGGTTAATACAAGTGCTACACAATAATATTTACACAAATATCTTCCAATAAATACCAAAATAAAATACTACTATCTACTAGGTATCTCTAGGTATCTACTTATTGTAGCAATATTTCCTCCATATCTAAAATCTTTTGGTCCACCGGTGTCTGTGCGTTGTTTGGCAGCCAGTCTTTGCAATACCAGCTAGTTGTTACCTACAGTTTTATATGTAATTCGATCATAATATTTTTTGAATTTTCTATTATATTATATTTTATGATTACTTCGAAACAAATTGTATGAGTTAGAATGGTGATTTTAAAAAAATGTTATTTCTTATATGATGATACGGAACTCTTCATTTGCGAATCCGTCACGCACTTGACTCGTTTTAAAAATTATATTTTAAGAATAAAACATTTCAATGACCTATGATGACGAGACGAGGGCACTTTTGTGCGCGAAATAAAACAACCTAGGTATAAGAGCTGCACTGCGCCGTAATGCCGTAAAATATGACGGATCATAATAGCTTTCGAACTCTATTATGGCATAAATCTTACAATACGGCGTAAAAACTGTTCCCTGGAGGGGCGACAGTAACTCTGTTTCATTGGTTTGAGCCTGCCCACTGTCCCCACACGCACTTCGAGAGAGAGGTCCAATTTCTGAGATTTCCGAAGGGCTTAGCTTCATTTCCTTTTATATCTCCCCAGATACTTAGAGTCGTCCATTCCAGAAATTGTAAAGGACAATCGCAATGTATTTTGTCACCAAAACACGAACTTGCTATTAAAATTGCAATTATAGTAGATAATTTTTTGAATTACAAAGGATTATTTGAAAGCAATTGGCATCTGCGTTTATGCCCATAAGATAGCATATTGATTATTGAGTCATTTGATTTGTCACATTCATATTATGTGTAATTTTTGCCAATAGTTGTTTTAAACCCCCGACCCAAAAAGAGAGGTGTTATAAGTTTGCCGTGTGTTCTGTGTATCTGTCTGTGGCATCGTAGCTCCTAAACTAATGAACCGATTTTAATTTAGTTTTTTTTTGTTTGAAAGATGGCTTGATCCGAGAATGTTCTTAGCTATAATCCAAGAAAATCGGTTCAGCCGCTTGAAAGTTATCAGCTCTTTTCTAGTTATTACTGTAACCTTCACTTGTCGGGGGTGTTATAAATTTTTGATTTACACTTAGTACGTATGTACCTACAATCTGCTTACCGGATTAATGGTAGAATGTTAAACATTTATTATCATGAGGTTTTATACCTATACTTATGAAGTAAGCTTACGTAAAATAAAGGATTTGAATGTTCATAAATTATTATATTAACTACACCACTAGCAGATAATGCGCCCAGGCTTCGCACGGATAGAATATCTGCAAATCCTTCCTAAGGAGAGTCTACGTTTTAAAGAAAATCTACATGCATAATCTCAAGCTTTTAGACTCAGCTATAGTCCGATTCTTTTTTACTTACATGTATTGATGTACTGTGGGATTTCACTATTAATTACTTTAAGTTTCTTACACAGATTATCTTAAAAAGTCATTAGTGTGGCAGAGTATGGCCCTATTCTGAGCGAAAATCTGTGCCCAGTAGTGGGCCGGCGATGGGTTGATCATGATGAGCTTAAAAAATATTTCAGCATTTAAATTGTTTTTAATCATCATATAAAAAATATGTTTTTCAAAGTAGCAGGAAAACAAAGACGGTATTAACACTCTGAATACCGCTTCAGTGGCTGGCACTGTCTGGTACCGACAAACTAATGCCTTATCCACCTAACCATTATGTACAGCATTTTAATTATATATTAAACTTGCCTACAGTACTAAAAGGTATCCTGTTTAGTGTGTTTCCATCTTCTGCAATGTAACTTATATTTAATTATCATCAGTGTAAATTACCGTCAAGTGCTAACTTTTGATCGGAAAAAAGATACGTGCTTTGTACCAACTATTATTTTATAGTGTACTACAAAACATTAAAAATGTGGTCTAAGCTAATGAAATAATTAAATTAAAATCATCAGATTTATTTTATCGTCTCAATTGCCTTTTCATGTTTAGTCTGTAAATCTCCTTCATACCTCAAAGTAATTACATACTACTAGCTTTTCCGCGCGGCTTCGTTTGTTATAACCTCGAGCATTCGATAATGTAGCTAAATAGCTACATTATCTGTGTTTTATCATTAGCTGTGATAAATATCAGCGCAAGAATTTTCAAAATTGGATTATCAGTTGCATAGAACTACTCTCTACATCCAAACTCACAAATTTTACTTCTTTACAATATTGGTGTAGATTTTCATAACATTTGGTTAAAGAATTATTATCAAAATATACCTACTTACAATTACTCAATTCTAAATTTGGTGCTATTGACGTAAACTGGTACCTATATCCATTTTGGCAAAGTTAGCAGGCATGCATGTTACAATCTCTCTTTCAAATTACCGAAAGCATCAGTCCTTGAATATAAGTACCGATAGCATGTAAAGATTGCGAGCTCATAACCTTTTATCAACTCAAAACTGTTTACGATCTGATCGTATGTCGTTACGGGAAACCCATAAATTCCCTTATGCTTATAATCCACATAAATGTCGTTCTCTATTGCCGTTCCCATTATACTATATTTTATATAAATGGCCATCGAATTTTACCTTTCAGCCACGTTATTGCCATTGTAATATCAAAGAGTTATCTATATGCTTTGTGCGATAGACTGTAAGTAATAGTAATAGATTTAATAGAGATAACATGACAAAATTGAAGGTTTTTAACCCCCGACCCAAAAAGAGGGGTGTTATAAGTTTGACGTGTGTATCTGTATATCTGTGTATCTGGCATCATAGCTCCTAAACTAAAAAACCGATTTTAATTTAGGTGTTTTATGTTTGAAAGGTGGCTTGATCGAGAGTGATCTTAGCTATAATCCAAGAAAATCGGTTCAGCCGTTTGAAAGTTATCAGCTGTTTTCTAGTTACTATACCCTTCACTTATCCGGGGTGTTATAAATTATTAATTTACAATTGTATAAATTGCATTTAATTAAACTATAGCTACTAACCACATTGCACTATGTGATTAATCTAAAGGAATATGGCCCTCAGCAATGAGAAACATTACGAAGGGAGAGAGAGTTAGAAATAAAATGTATTAAAGTTAACAAATAAATCTTGTCGATAACCCACAAGAGCAATTCAAATGCTCGGTTTGAATGCTTTTATTCCCAAAACAGTCCCTGCGAACTGCAAAGCCGTTGAATGCAATTAAAGTTCTTTACAATTGAAACCATTAAAGACGTATTTAAGGTGAATGGTGCAGCTGAATGGTAATTTTCGTATTGTGTGATTAAAACGATCGTATCTTCGTGCATCCAGACATTAGAAAATACGAACTTAATATTCAAGAGCCACTTGAGCCATAAGATCAGCAAAATATGTGTTTTTCAATACTGGTGTTTGACACTAGCAGCAAAAATCAGCTACATCGGCGCGTCGAAGACAAGCAACAGAAGAAACCAGAGCGGGCGCAATTTATGCATCATCACTCTTACATTATTATTCCAACACTTTGTATCGATATAATCATTTATATACTTGCGGATTTTCTTTAGAAAAACGCAATGATTGTGCTGGCACTGCTGACGGTATGAAGGCCCGTGATGACTTTGTATGTTGCCAATTGAACTGCCCTTACCCTTATATACCTAATGTCATAGACAATAGAGTAAACACTTTATTGCTGTCCTAACCCAGTTGCCTCGTCATTATTAAAGTAAATTGTTTTTGCACGAAAACTCCTCGCTTGGAACTTGATTAAGTGGTAAGCTTGACTAATTCCTTTCCTTAGGTTTCTCGTTCCTCTAATTATAAGCTTAGGGTGCTACAAATCTTATTAAACCACCTCGTTACGAGTGAGAATCGACAACGTTTATTACATTAAGTGAAACTTTCTGGGCCTGCAATGTTTGTCTTGACCGATGATTTTGCCGAAATGTTCATGAAAAAATATATATTTCAACTCTCATTTTCGTCACGGCTTACAAGTGTATTTAAGCATTCTGTTCTGCAATGCTAATAGGTACCAGGACCAAAAATGTAATAAAAAATTGGGAATCCCCATAAAAATGTTATTAAAACCACGAAACATAGTCGTGTTTTCTATATTTTACTTTATGAAAAATGTAAATTGGAATAAAAATGGCGGTTTAGGTAATATAATTATATTAATATCGGTCTCGCCAGCGGCGCCTTGAAAAATACTGTTTCACGGATTATGACTTCGAATTTATTAAGTCAAGAAACAAAATAGCGAGTGGAACGCGTTTCGGAGCGTTCAGCAAATTGGTTAATAAATTAAAAGCGGCAGTCTCAGTGCTGTCGCCGACAGATGGCGCTTGAAATACGACAGGTATTTAGCATGTTGCAACACCGGCCGCCGCGATCCACATTTTAATTTTATGCTTTATGAGCAATTTCTGTATCAATTTTTCCCCGACGTACTTTGCATAATTCAACGCCGCTCCTGACTGTTCAATTCTCGAGCTCGATGGAGCAATTTTCGAGGAAAAAATTGCGTAAATGCGTATGCGAACATTGTTGAATGGTACCCCCTAAAAAATATGTAAATTTGGATCTCTTGTTTTGGTAGCTTTTAATAAATAAAGAGATATCAGGCAACTCTGAAATTAAAAACAGACTAAGATGTTAGTGCTTATCATCCTCCTTCATTACTGAGGATCGCGGCTCCTTTCTGATACCACCCTCTTATTGATATTTTTCCAATGTACTTGAGCAAGATGCCAGAGCCGAGTGCTTCCTTCACATGGTCCAGTGTGCTGGACGGATCTGGCTACGTCGGCGTGTATCCTTCGATCTTGTCAGCGTGAGCTTTTCTATGTTTGTCTATGTTTTCTATCTTTCCTGGATATGTGACCGAAGTGTACTCGAGTATTTCTGCAGACAGATGGTTGATAGCCAGGGTTTTGCGTCTAGGGTTTTTAAAATCTAGACTTTATTTATGTGTTCAGTGATAGGTTTTATTTAGAATTCGTCTCCAGCAACACATCTCGGGCTCCTGTCAAGGTAAAAAAATACAAAAATTATGGAATTACGCATTACGAGTACAAAGTCTATGGCATATTACGAGTATGTGTCTGCAGATGGGTTTTAGTCCGATAGTAATCTGGGTCTCTTCAGGCAAAATGTCGTAAAAGTGCCTTCATTGGCAAAAGAAAAGGTAATGAAATAAAGGAAATCTACTTTAAATACTTAAGGAAAATATTACTTGTAGAGTTTCTTCACAAGCTTCAGTTGTGCCTACTTCATGAGGTTTTCCTTGCTGTTGGATGAATTACGCAGCAAAAAAATGATTGATACCTTATTACCGAGAACCGGAAAAGCTTAAGATAATTAACTTGTCGATAACGCAATCATTGGTTAATCTTCTCAGCCAATTAATCAATACGTAGTACATAATAGGTACTTCTTACTTCTTATGTGAATATAATATTATTATAAGCTTTCGGAAGGCTTTGTCACATTGTATAAAAGATATTGGCTTCCCAGACAAAGAGTAATCGGACCGTAATTCTCGGTAGACATATTTTATTATTATGAATATGTAAACCAAACCAAACGATTTATAATAAAACTAAATGATACTCGCGATTTCACCACGTCTATTTCGGACTTTAAAAATCCTGTAGGAATTCTTTGATTTTTCCGGGACATAAAGTATCCTATGTCCATCTCCAGTATGCAAGCTACTCTTTATACTTATGATGATGCCCACGACTTCGTCTATTGAACTTATGGGTTCTTTAAGAATGTCGTGAGAACTCTTTGATTTTCCGGACAAAAAAATAGCGCTTGTCCATCCTCCGGATTCAAGCTAAATAATATCTCTGTAAGTACCAAAAAGCTAGCGGACAGACAAACACACTTTTGCATTTATAATATTAGTATGGATCTGATATAATACTTGTTTATCTCTTCTCCCACACACTTTAGATACAATATCCTGAAAGAAAATTTAATCTATTACGTGTTAGTGAAGCTTTTGTTGTCGAATGAACAAGGAGTAGGTACAATATTCTCTTTCAACAATATTTTATTATGCTTCACTCAACACAACACGCAATGACGCAAGAAACCAACAACAAAAGCACGAAAGTAAAACAAGAATCGAGCGTTAACAAATAAAACAATGGTTTGTTGGAACCGGGCAATATTTTCCTTACAGACGAATTTCCTTTGGCACAAAGTAGGAAATTAACAGTTAGTGTTCCCATAAAGCGACCGACACGACTTTGTAAGCATTGAGTGCTTTTAGCTATTACGTTAACTCGTCCATTAACCGCATTTGGATTCGGACTCTTTTGTTGACTAGCTGGAATTGGAGCCGTCGGGGATCTAAAAAAGAAAGGAAACGAACAAATTTAAAGTGTGACTCGTTGGGAACCCACCGAAAATTGCGACGGCGAAGGAGTGCGGATGATTGCTTGATACAGGCGATGCAACAAGGAATCAGCTTATCTTATCTGGTATTATTTTATTTAAAGGTCCACCTGCAAAGAATAGGGATATGTCCAACTATTAAATCACTAGTTTTTTACCAAACGTCAAAACACGCGCTTAGTAAGTATGCGAGCTTCTATGAAATACTGAATTGTGCAATGATTTGACGAGCTTTTTTAATTTAATCAATAATTTAAAAAACTTATTACACTTAAACTAACAAAGGCCGTGGATTTTACGTATTGTGGAAAATAATAATCACTAAGAACATTTTTGACATAGGAAACATCCCTATTACAGAACAACAGCTACTCTATTGTAACTTTGCATATAAACTAACGTGAAATAAACTACTGGACGGATCGGATTGAAACTAAGCATGCAGATATACTTAGCTATTAGACATCCGCTAGGAAGGAATTTTTATAAATTCAACCCCTAAGAGGGTTGAAATTGAAAGAATGAATAAATTCAACCCCTAAATAGGAGTTTTAAATTTGTGTAGTCCTCGCGGACGAAGTCGCAGGCACAAGCTAATAAAAGATAAAATTACTTAATAAAAAATAGGTGATATAAAAAGTTAATTTTTCGTCTGTGGCAAGAGATGAAATATTAATCACTCGAAAACATAAAACAATAATTTCCGAACAAAAATGGGCATTACTTGGCGGGAACACTTGAGGCAGCATGGTGCGACAAGCCGTGACAGCGGCTTTCGACTAACGAGATAAGTGCCCTCCAGCGACCCATCACTCCTTTATAAGCTCCTACGACGCTGTAATACTTGAGCCTTATTTAAAACTTGAAAGGATTTCTTGTTCGTAAATATTAAATAAGTACCTTTAGTGCTAGTGCAACAGGAACACAAGAACAAAGTATGTCCTAGTAGAAACTCTTAACCATAAACCAAAATATTGTATTTTTTTAAGTGTTTTGTGAACATGCTGTGGGCGTACCTGAGAATAATAAATAAATAAATAAAATAAGTCAATGGACCGATTCTTAGGTATAAGTACGTTTATATAAGTCTAGGTTAACAATACATTACTTAATAGGCCAGATTGTGATCTTAGTTGAGTACTACTGCCTAGCACTTTACGTTCAAGGAGAAATAAAAATTAAATACTTAGTCGCTAAACTATGGGCCCATAAGAAAACTCAGTCACTCAGCGGGCGATGGAAACAACTATGCTTGGTGTGTTTCTACCTGATCAAATTCTGATAAGGAGATCCTTAGGAGAGCCAGAGTAGAGTAACCGATATAGTTCAATGGGTTACAAAGCTGAAATGGCAATGGGCAGGGTAATGACGGTAATTATGTTAATACCAAACTGTTCAAACCCGTGTTGCTACCCCCAACGTATGTATTTTAATCTGCCTTATGACTGCCTTGTTTCCTTATGTTATTTAAAATTAATAGGTGTATGCAACTAATAAGTAAATTGAAGATTAAATATTATTACATAGTAATGTATGAGAATTGCCTCATATTCGTAGTTTAGTACATTTCTGTCCAATTAATTAGGTTTTATCTAAGACAGTAGAGAGAAACATTAACAAACAAAATAGATATTGTCTATTGGTGGTGGCCAACTAAGGACGAGATGGCGTGCCAGTAAGAGCTAACTGGGAAAGGAGTTGATAATCCTATGGTTGAACATATTACTTTCATGAAACGTAACAGTAATAAGGGCCATGCCACCTAAACTCGTCCCTGAATAAAAATCACTTAGCATTAAGTAAAGTAAGTAAATTTAACATCAGTACATTCGTTCGCATTACCAAACACAGATACAGCCACAGAAGAAGGGGTCAAACTTATAAAACTCCTTTTTTGCGTCGAACGTTAAAAAATGTATCGACGAGTAAACTTACTAAAAGAAGTGCAATGGTTTGTTTACGATTACTGAAGAACTATATAATTTTTTTAATTAATTCCATTTTTATTTGTCGGAAAAGTTACGGCAAAATGGCGTGACAGCTACGTGACGGTGGTCAGTAACAAGCACGTCCTCACGCGATTCTCGTACAAGCTTTTACGATGATATATAATAAGCAATGTATTATCAATTTTAATGTTAAGATGCTGCGCAGTGGTTCATGCTACAGCTCAGACCTTAGCATTAAAACCTGACCACCTACAAGATGCCCGCGAGTTCGTTCCCATGGATTTAAAAGTTTTTTTAATCCCGTGGGAGCTTTATAGTTTTATGGGATATAGTACTTAGTCTATGTGCGTCTCCGGGATGCAAGTTATCTCTGGTGTTTCATAAAGGTTGGTTTAACAGACGGACCGAAAAAAGGTAACAGACACTCAACCGCATTTATAATTTAAAAGCTTTGCGTGATACCTACTGCCGTTTTATTTTATAATAGTAAATTATTTTTATAGTGACATTTATGAAGGCGATGAGTAAATATTAATATAATTTAATTTATAAACCATCAGGCGATACCTATGGCGTGTTTACGACGCGAGTTATCGTGTATTATAAAGTTTGACCGCAAAATTTAATTAGTTTTTTTAAAGATAGTTTCTTAAACAAAGCGTTAGTAAAAATAAACTTACCTGCTTCAGTATACATAATATTACAAGCCGATGCCAGCCAGCTACTTCGACTGCGTGGATTGAGATGTTTAAAAATCTCCTGGAAAATCTACGATTTTCCGGGTTAATAAGTACGTATAGCCTATATCTATCACGTCGATCCGTTGGTCCGTTCTAACGTGATTGAAGGACAAACCAATAAAGCAACAAACAAACACACTTTTGCATTTGTAATATAGGTAGGGACTAGGGACTAGGGATTGTATTTTATTGTAAGGTCGCACACATCTTCCTATTACTTATTTGCCACTGTCAAGGCAGCGTTTACAAACAAAGCTCAGTCTTAACCGGCGGAAGCCTTAAGGCGACATGGCGTGACAGCGACAGTCGGGTAACAAGATAAGCGCCCTCAGCCCCTCACGCCAGCCATCCTCCACTTTAAGCTTCTATTAAGCTGTAAAACAGTTTTTAAGTGAAGTTACTCAGTTTTTACGCGACCAAAACTACCTTGGTAGGCTTCTTAGTATCTCATACTATTTTGATAGTTTATTTTTTGTATTTTGCGTGTCATTGGCTGTAATATTGTAAGGTCATACTTATTAAGATGTAATAATAATAATCTAAAGCTGATTGCCTGTCAGCCAGACACAAAAACCTCTATAAGAAAACTAAAAAAGAGCTGATAACTTTCGAACGGCTGAACTAATTTTCTTCGATGATAGCTAAGAACACTATCGATCAACCTTTCAAACAAAAAAAAACAAAATTAAAATCGATTCATTCGTTTAGGAGCTACGATACCACAGACAGATACACAGATACATAGATATACACGTCAAACTTATAACACCCCTCTTTTTAGGTCGGGGGTTAAAAACAGACACGACAAACAAAAATATGTAACAAAAAATTAAATTGACAGAAACACTTATTATAATATTGAATTATAAGTAAGAAATAAGAAGTTAATGTGTTGAAAAAAAAGTTGAAAAGTAATATAACTTAGCCGCTTGGAAAATATTTAACAAAAATTAATTTTCTTATTCCAATAAATTCCTATTTTTTTCTCTCAATAATTCACTGCTTATTATGAAAATCAAATAGTACACGATTGTTATTAAAAACTCATTAATTAATTAACTAATTATATTGCTCATGACTTCAGTCACATAGACAGTGAAGGTATTTTTTTATTCCATGAGAATCTTATGTTTACATGGGATAAACAGTATCCTGTGCCCATCTTCAAAATGCGAGCCATATTTGTGCCAGAAAGAAGTAACATACAAATAAACAAACAGTCAAACTTTCGAATTTATAATGTTTGTAGGGCATTGGCATTAACCAATATTATAGGTAACGACTATTTCGATAGAAAGTTCTTATCTTAAAATCTGTTTGTGTGTGCCTCAGGGGGTTGCGACCTAAATAAAAGGATCTGTATAAATAAAGGTGTCCCAATAAGCAAATTGGTGGCGAGCGTGACTTGAATATATTATAGCTAGAAGCGTGAGGGACTTTATTCAGCAGTCCAAGCACAATCAGTGTGACACACTTCTGCAGATTTTGCTACACTTTGTCGATAAAAAGCACTGTCGTCCAGATTGTTCTTGAATAATTGTAAGGCTCAAGATATTATTTTGAAACTCCTAACAGGCAAAGCTCATATATATTTCAAAAAGTGAAGAGAAATTCGTACGCTTGCGTACATCACACGTACGCGTAGCGACACCATACTTACTTACCTAGATATTGACGACACGCGTATTATGCACCTTTTGACATCTACGAACATATTTTAAAAATTGGTGGTTCGTTGCCATAATTGGTTAGTAGGTATGTTTCCCCTATTTAACTATTGAAAATAAGCCCCATTTTTTTCAAAACCAAATTAAACATACGCTGAGATGTTTTATTGGATTTGCGGCCTATCCATCAACCCATTAAAGGGTCCAAAAAGGTCTTCGTTAAAAGACATTAAAAACGACGTGGAACCACAAGTACCTAGACTTAGATCCTATTTATATTTAATCGTTACGAAGGTTCTCTTAGGGCCAGTGCTGTCGAGTACACTAAGTGACGGAAAGTGGAATTTAAACGCAATGAATAGCGTAGAGGCGTCTATATACCTAGGAGGATGAGTGAGTTTTAAAGAAAACCAACATGCTCAAATTTCTAGAATAGTTTGAGCTTTAAGTTGATAGTTCAGAAAATTAGTCAGTCACTTTCTTCTTTAATTCCTTAACAAAATGCTCATCCGTATTTAGTAATACAAAATGAGTTCCTACTATAGTATTTACATCAAAAGATTTACCTAACCTAACCTATTTAGGTATATCTTATCTTTGACACAATTAGTATGTCTGTAATAGATTTAAGACCCAAAGTAAACAGGTTCGGACAGAAGTGTCTCTCTAAGCAGATTGAAGACGACGTGACGAGGCCACACAGTGGCCTGGAGGCTGGAGTGTTACTAATCTTGTTGTTGCCGCCTACAACCTATGTACAGTTAATTCCAAAGGTACACAGTAGACTGAACTGTTACCGTGCATTTACATATTTTCCATCGCAGCTCGGTTCGCCACCACGTCGCACGTAATCTCACTACAGCAAAACTGCGAAACAAGACCGGAAGCAAATAACTGGGAGCTCGCGTTCCGGCTCGCGAATAGAGTCCACCCACTTTTTCGTGGGAATTTGTAAATGCACCTTTAGTAGATACGAAATGCGAATGTGGCATTCATTGTTGGATCATGTCGTGTTGTGTGACCATGAGTTTACACCAAAAACATTAAACATTTGCATGTTTTATATGTCGTCATATTATGTCCAAATCTCCTTAGGTACGTGTTTTGTGGAACTTCCGTTCGCACTCAGGAAATAGGGTAAATTCTTTGACAGATTTCAAGATTTAATTAAAATGTCAAACAATTTACTTATTTATTTAATATCTGTTACATATTTTGTACCTATGCTATTTCTATCTCCTAAGTGTCTTAGACACATAGATAGTTAAAATCGTTATTGCACACAATAACATCAAAAGGAACACAAAAGGAAGAAAAAAAAAACAATTCTGTGCAAAGGCGGCCTTATTGCTTAGAACAATCTCTACCATCTTAATCTTAGTATTCCCATAGAATTATGAAGTGTATTCCCTCTCGAATAGGTAGACATGCCTCAGGGAGCGTAAGCTTTTATTAAATTTTCCTATCTGAACAAACTTCTATACAGACCCGTGTTAGCTGCGTGAGAGCGGCTAATTCTCTCATAATTTATGACGTTTCGGTCCCGTCTACGGTACTCCTGTAAACTGGGACGAACCTTTTACTTTTCTAATCAAAGAATTTTACTAACAAACCTACATACTTCATTAATTCTATTATTTTTACGTTATTTTTATATCTATATTTATGTACATTATTATTGTTCTATTAGTCGGTCAGTTAATAAGCCAAGATACCTACTGAAGCGTGCTAAAGCTTTGCGGGTGTTGTTATGTGGTGAAATATTTTATCTTTTGTACCTATAATGAAGTCACATTTCTAATGCCACTTTATAGTTTTAGTTACCCACTAATAAAAGTATAGGAAAAATAGCTATAAATCTTTGGGAAAACTTGATAAATGAATTTGACCTCACTATCCATCCCGGTCAACAGAAAATTAGATCAAACGAAAGTAAAACCTTATCGCACACGTAATGAAGTCCTATCGGGAATTGGGTATCCATCTAGACAGGATTAGTTCACGCCTAAATACCCAATTGAGTATATCCAATGGTCTAGTAAAGTGAGCATCAATATGGCTAATTCATTGATTTCGAATACAGCTTCAGAACGTAGGTACATCATACCCGTGACTTCATCCTCGTGAATTTCGGTTTTCTAAGCAGCCAGTAGAAACTTTGTTTTCCCGGCCTAAACCATTTCATACATAGTCCTCTAGCTGCCCGTGCAAATCCCGTCAAAATACTATGTCGTACTGAACAAAGAACAGAGAAGAATTTAAAAAATTGTTTGCGTTGTGATAAATTCTTTGGAAAGAATTTTCACGCGAGACTTACAAAAACCTTAACTCATCATCTAGATTCTGGGTAGTTTGTGAAGAACCAGGGTACCCTATTTATATTCAAGGACAAATAAACCGAAAAATAAAGATCATCATCATCATCATCAGAAGGATATAATCAGAAGAAAAATAGTAACACAGGAGGACAGTTACTTTGAAATCCTAAGCAGAAACTCCAATTTTATTTATTTACCTACGAGATGAAAAAAATATCAATTTCTATAGAATAATAAAAATAGATTTATTCACATATTATTCAACGATTTTTAATTAAGTATACATTATTTAATATCAAAACGCAAATTATATTTATACAATAGTAAACAAGTACCTATTTATATTCAGTCGTAATGACAAACAATCTACTCAAGAAAGCCGAAAGTTCCCAAACGAACTTCGCTCCCTCTTCTCAAATAACAAGTCAATCAAATATTTACATTTCAAATGTCACAGTTATAAATGGACTCGACTCGACCTTAATAAATAATCTATCATAGTCTACAACAAAATAGATCAAATTATAACTAGATAGGGATCATTTCGCAGGTAGCATGTGAAAAATCACGTAAAAATCCTTTTCATAATATTATGTGAAACTATCTAGGTACCTTACTTAAAGTGGCCTGTGAAAAATCACGAAGCAAAATGTTACTAATAGTTACATTTTTGATTCCGTTTTGTTTTTTAATGGACATTGCCATCGATCCGACCTAAGATTCTAAAGAAAGTGCAAACGAGAAAACTCGTATCGCTTCCTGTTAATGTAGCAAACGATTATGTGAAAATTAACTTGCCGTGAAAAACCCACCAGACCTGTCATCAGTGCCATAATAATATTGATCTTCATAATTCCTGGTTAAATTAATATAGCAAACGATTGTAAGTCCAAAAATTGAAAAAAAAAATCCATGAAAAATCACTGTAAAGAAAAATATATCTTCAACAAATGAAATTGATTTAAAAGTAGCAATAATACTCATCCATATACGTAACCAAAGTTATCCGACCAAATAAAATACGTGATGACTAATTAGGTATTCTGTAGAGCACTAAATTTCGGGAGCTAATGTTCTTAGCCAAGCTCGCTTGAGCGTTGAACACCTTTAGGTACTACTTGATTGCAAACCCAACTTCGAAAACTAGGGCAGTGTCTCATCTAAACATTTATTTAGAAGATGGAATGAATAAACTTTTGACTAAAGAGAAATAAGTTCATTCCAATTAAATGGAAGTGTCTGTTGTCGTGTAGAAACCCGATTAGCATCCACACCACATCCGCACCACAATAGCACCTCGTCTGGTGCTTCTCTTCTTCATTCTCGTCATCGCCATATAGCCGAGTCTAGCAGGTTTATTTACCAAAAATACCTACCCAAAATACAAATAGCATATTCGGTTAATGTCGCTAAATTTTTAAAGTTCTTTGATGTCGAAGCCCTTGAGTTCTTAAGAGCCTCCTCAAGTGAAGTGGCGTTGAATCAGTATAGCTGTACGCAATTAGGCACCGCATTGGTGTTTCAAAGATTGCCAACAACCCTTGAGGACGGTCGGTCGGTCTGAATCAACTTGTCGTTTGACGCGGAGAAGAGATCTCACCTAGAGAGAAATATTGCTTCAACAAAAATTAGGTCACGTTTCAACTTTGGTAAAGCCTTTGGGAGGTTGCCTATATGTAATTCAACTAGATTTCATTTGATTAACTCCTATGAATGCGTGCCTTGTTGGCTGATGTGAATAGTGTACCTACTTGGTAGGAAGATCGATTTTTAGGTAGGTTATTAAAGTTGTACAAGTTTATATGAAAAACAAATAACGGATTTCATTACCTATAATATTTTTTGAAAAGTTCGTTAGCATTTAAGGTCTAAGAATTATTGAACGTTGTTTTCGTAGTTGGTTTTAGATTTAAGGGTGTAAATGCAATTAAGCATTAACTATTTGGTTCAAAGGGTTACTGTCTGGATATTTTGTATTTTTAACCAAAAGGTGGAAGTTCGGGGAGGGAGAGAACAAGACATAAAAAGATTGTTTAGTTTACATTTTTGATAAATAAAATTTGTACTATAGTAAGTAAATGTGTTATAATAAGCTTTTAGTTTTCCAAAAACGAGTTGTTTATCTTTGAATCTGTTGTATGTGCCTAAAGGGATTGGGACCCTTAGCAAAAGGGTTCGTATAAAGGTGTCCCGCTAAGCAGATTGGTGGTGACGTGACGGGACAACTAAGCGGTCTGGAGTGTTAATCATCCCCTTAAGTTTCCTTTCACGTTTCCCAGTTCGGTTATTTATTGGTTACATAATATATTTCGCTGGCCGACGTCCATTGAGCTTGATAAGTGGTAATAGTATTATCGTGGTCTGTCTCTACGAGAAAAAATTTTGTTTGCTAAGTATCTCTTACATTCAAGTTGAAAACATATATGTCTACAATCTACATTAGCAAGTCTGTTTGTAGTAACTCTCCTAGTTTGAGAAACTTTATTATATTCAGATGAAAAAAGCTAGAAAAAAGTGGTAATACGTAAGATAGGTCCTTTTATAAAAATGGCTCACGAGTCCTTAGCGAACCCTGACAAGGACCGGAACTGCCCGGAGTTCTTTAAAAAACCGGCCAAGTGCGAGTCAACTCGCGCACCGAGGGTTCCGTACTAAGGTATTTTTTCCGATATTTTGCACGATAAATCAAAAGCTATTAAGCATTAAAAATAAATCTTTTCTAGAATGTACAGGTGAATTTCTTTTATAGTTATCTTACTTCGAAAATTGAAAATTCTAATTATTTGGTCATGGTTTTTCTTTTTGAGGTATGGAACCCTAAAAAATATCCTGTGAATAATGTTTTGGTAACACAATAACATCAACATTGAGGGTTTCCAACATAATAGGTATGGATAAAAACCCGTATAAATGGATATATGCAAAGTCATTATAAAATCGCTCGTTTCGTTATTCTGTCAAAATTTTCCCGCAGACCCGTGTTACCCGCGTGAGAGCGGCTAATTCAGAATTATATATCGCAACGTTCCCTTCCACTCATACTTTTCCAAACATGGGACCAATCTTAGCTAATTAATTATGTTCGGTAAATATTTAATTAATTATCATATTTTCTTTGCAATCATACTACCCATATTATATAAATGGAAAGTAGGTATATTTGTGTTTCCTTCAATCACGTCACAACGGAGCAAGTTATTCATATAATTATTTCCATGAATATAGGTCACAGACCACAGAGTGACATAGGCTACTTTTTATACCGCAAAATAAAGAGTTCCCACAGGCTTTTTAAAAATCTAAATCCACGCGAGCGAAGTCGCGGGTATCGGCTAGTAAGTATTCGTATACCTAAATAAGAAACCGTGTTTGTTTTTGGTTTGTTCCCTATAACCGTGATTTTTGAGTGGATATAGTCAAAGACCCATTGAGTGATAGAAGCTAATTTTTATTCCTAAAAATCCATAGGTACCACGTTATAAAACCCCAAATCTAGGCGATGAAGTTGCGGGCATCAGCTAGTTAAGAAATAAAACTCAGTTTTGATTTCATATGCTTTAAGTTTAACTATAAAATAGAAATTTAACAATAAGTTTGTTATATTCCATTAGGCTACGGTTAAACAACGCGGCGGTCGCAACACGGAAGCCGCTGGTCGCCGCGCTCTTTTGTTTATTCGACCCAATACGGACGGTCGACTAGTCGCCCGGCAACTCAGTCGACAATGACCGTTAGAATCTGTAAATTATGTTAGAAGTCGCCGTGTGTATGCGCGGAAAGTTGCGGCGTGCGTATGCACACGGCGACTTTTATATAAAAAAAAACTATTATTAGGCAACAACATTCAAATTCCTAACAATAACTCAATTTTTTATGCCTATGAAATTTTAGTCCATAGTAATACCATAAGATTATCGAACGATATTTCATTGATGCGTCCTGTGACATGCGATGTGATGCGCGCTTGTGACATACATACAAAAAGTGCCGCACTGATTCACACATAGTTCACTCTACCACCGACCACTAACAGAACTGGCTATGTGGTAACTGTTTCACTACGAGGATGCGCGACACATACAAAAATATAAGTAAAACAATAAAATACATCGATTTACGCATATTATATTCAAATTTATCCCTTGATCAATAAATTTACCCAGCAGAATTGGCTGTTCATGTCTACGCGATTCGTTAATTAATTTGTAGAGGTAAAGAATATCTATAGCCTCATAGCACCTAAATGATTTATGCTCATGACAGACTAATTATGAAGTAAGGCGGTTTGAATTAATCTCCCAGTAAAACGAAAAACGGTAAAATATTTTACTTCAATGAAATGTAGTAGATTAAAAAAAGTTTGCAGCCTAACGAGGCGTACAATCAAAGGGTTTAATCGCAATTGTTAGAACGACAGGAAATGGAATATTTTATTGCGCCAACTTGCTTTAAAGACAAATTAGCAATTGGCTTTGAACTAGTCATCAAATTATTCTTTTCTGGACTGTAAATGCAATCTTCGCTTTGAAAATAACTCTTATAAAGAGATGATGCAATTTAATGCTATTCACCGAATTCCAACTAGAAGAAAAAGGTATCCAAATACTTGGACCTGACCCACTAGATTACCTATGGCCATATGGTGTGTTGAGTTAGCGATAGTACCTACCGATGCGATGTTTGTATCAGTCCACATTCTTAATGCGAAAAGTTTATTGCAGTTTGATTCCTACTGCAAATTAGTTGCTATTAGTTGACCCAAAACCATATCTGATGCAACCGAAATAGTTTTCCAAGGGGTCTTGGTTCAAACGACGCGTAGCGGAAATACAATTTTCTAACAAAGTAACGTGTGTGTTAGAACGTTTTCCGATTTACTAGAAACCTTTACGTAAAGGCTTCTACACAAGCGATCGCTTATAGGAGTCTGGACAATAGATTCTACCCTTTTATCATCTGACAACGTCAGTTATCCCCTTTATACGTGCTTTATGTTACGTACGGAACACATATTGGTCTATTGCGTGATGGGGTGCAGAAGAAAAGGTTCTTTCGGTTCCCTGATTAATATATTAAGAATACGACCCGAGATGGTTTGGCCAACTCGTAGCAGTAATTTTGAATATGAAAAACACAAAAAGCTATTCATTCAATTTTTACTAACTTACTAGCTGATGCCCTCGACTTCGCATGGATATAGGTGTTTTTAGAAATCACGTAGGAACTCTTTTATTTTTCGGGATAAAAAGTAGTATATGTGTTAGTACCCTGGATTCTAAATTTCAGCCAAATCCGTTCTGGCGTTTTTGCGTGAAAGAGTAACAAACATACACACATACACACAAACTTTCACCTTTATAGTATAAGTGTGATAATGGATTATATTTTACTGAACTAATTTGATGAGAAAATTTGTAGATTGAATTGGAAATATTATGTACTATGATATTAACTGTACGTCGTACCTAAATACGGCGTACGTAAATACGGGTTGGTATCTGGATAAAAAAAACCTGTGTCAGAGGTACTATCTTTATTGGAAATACAAGAACTTCAAAATTAAGGAACAAATTTTTTATTCGGCAAATAATTAATTTTACGTCTGGATAATGTTTTTTTAGGAAATCTATCAAATCAATTCCCTAATTTAATTATGTTCCCTATACCTATAGCCGAACCTCAAAAACGGAAAAGTTAACATTAATGCAAAATACTTAAGTACCTACTTATCTATTTACTTTTTAAACACACTAGCTATTAAGTATTCAGTGCCAGTAACTACGTAAAACGAACTAATTTATCCAATGTCAAGCTCAATAGATTACTACCCATCACCGAATGAATAAGGTAACACGGACCGACCGCGTTCAAGAGCTATTGCGAATATTTGAGAAGTGCTAGGCTTAATTGCGTACAATACCGATTCAAAAGCTTTGCACTTAAGAGTACCCTTAAACACTCAATGGTTCTGATATCAAAGAACTCTGTCTCACGGGATTCTTTAAAACATTGTTTCGAAAGCCCTTCGTAAAACTTTGTTTTTGTTTTTTTTTTTTCAGTAGCGCATGCCCATAGTCATAACTCATAGCCCAGGTACCGTCAGGATATGAAAATGATCCTCCTGCATAAGTTTTCCATTCCACTTATGTTCTTTACCATATCTTCCTTATAATATCTTCAAGTAAAGTGTGAGTGTCTTCAAAGCAAGCGCGTTCCTTCTTAGGCTGCCTTATCACTTGCCAGCAAGTCTCATTGCAGCCAACCGCTAGTTTAAAAACCTAGCTATAGTATTTTTTATGTAAACATTGTCAAAATTCACCTTTACACATTACATTTTAATACATACGTACAAAGAAATTCCTGTTAAATAAATATAGCTAGACTAATACGCCACATAGTTAACATATTTTCCACTAAAGCTTTGAAGAGGTTTTCACGGAAGGATCACTCTACGCAAATATTTCATGCTCGAACACTAAAAAGTGCTTTAAGCGGATCAAACCGAATATCCCGCCCGGATGAACTTCAACATGTTCCAGTTTATACAATAAACAATCACGCTGAATTTATTTATTGGTTTGTCCTTTAATCACGTCACAACGGATGTGATTTTTTGCATCGGTATAGTTTTAAAACCCTCGAAAGTGGCGTAGGCTACTTTTCATCTCGAAAAACCAGAGTTTCCCCGGGATTTTTGAAAACCTAAATCCATGCGGATGAAGACATCAGTAAATACTTTATAAAAAAATTCAAGGAGTAAGATTAATAATTGTAATTTCCATATAAGCAGATATCTTATTCGAAGAAATCATAATAGCAAATTCAGCGAATTCAAAGTTATGACAGCTCAAGTTATGAGTGGAGTTCCAAAGATTTATCACAAGTTTGAACTGCTATCAACGAAAGTGTGATTAAAATCCGGGATGAAGGAACGAGTAGGTACCTATACAGGGTGCAATTAGAACGCTAGCAAAGACGATAGCGCTATTATCATAGTGCTTAATCACAATCATTTACCAATAACCATTTGCCTTGTAGGTACTTGTAGTTTTAGGGTTTCAGTATTTTTCAAACCTGCAATGTATAGCGTGCAAAACTTTGACCCCGTACGCAACGTTCGTTTATAGTGTCAGTCAGATGTTTTATTTGCAATATCTACAATGCGAATTTTTTTTAAAACAGGACTTTAAAAAAATGGTGGTATCTTATGATGGTTTGTATGGTATCTTATGATATCTTAGTCATCATTATTAGTACCTGTCATCGTTTTTGGTAACGTTCTACTTACACCCTGTATACCTATCGGTAGAATCCGTCAGTGATATTAATATCGGAACGTCAGCTGTTTCACACCTGCCAATGGCTTAATAAAGCCGTCTTATGAACTCGGCTTTTACAAACTTTACCTCACGAGAAAAGTTTCTTTCTGAAGTAATAATACGTTTTTAAAATTGATCCTGGATTTTTCAGCAGCAGTGGCGTGTTACAGAGAGCTTAGTTATAAGGAATTTGGAGATTCGTGTTTTTAAAACCCAATATAGTATATAACCCAAATTTGCAATAAATTGATTGATTGATTGATTGATTGATAAAAACATTTATAAAACTTTTCTTTTTTACGCATTAATTTAATATGATGACGAATTTAGAACAGAGATGAATGTGCGTGTATCTACGTACCTAAAAAAATCTTAGAATAATAAGGTCTTCACATAAGATTACCATCCATCCAATCCGACCCTTACTTGAGTTGCATTAGACCCACAAAATGTTGTTTAATTCATGCAAAAATCTATACTAATATTATAAATGCAAAAGTGTGTTTGATGTGTCTTTAACTTTTTCACGGTCCATCCTGTTTGTCGATTTTGACAAAAATCCTTTGAAATTTTCTAACCTGTAAATTAAAAAGTTCTTATCGGAGTTTTAAAAACCTAAATTTATGCCAAGTCGCAGGCATTATCTAATCAATTCATACAATGAACAGTAACTAAATACTTAGATACGTAGGTATTCCATAAGCACTATTGCTTAAAAGCTAAAGTTGTAAACCAAGAGATTCAACTTAATATTACCCTGTTGCTAACTTACAGCTTCTACGAACTAGTCACAACTTTGTAATGTTAGAAACATTATTAGTATACATTCTTGAATTAATTTAACATAGCTGTCAGCATTTGGACAGGCCAATAAAGAACGTTACAGTATTACAAAGTATGTCTTTTATATATTATTTGTGAGAAAGGTCTAACTTAGGACTACAAAAAGTTTTAAGCATGTCAGTCGCAAGGTATACCTACTTATATGGAATACCTACCATCATCTTTATAATAATCACAACCCATTGCCGGACTAGTGTTGAGCATGGGTCTCCTCCGAGAAAGAGAAGGGTTTAGATCATACTCCACCACGCTTGCCAACTGCGGATTAGCATACGTAAAGAATATACCTAATATGATAATTATTTATCAAAGAAACTAATATAATATGCAAGAAAAAAGATGATATGTACATACGTATAAATAAAAAAAGTAATTGCATTTCTTTTGCTTAAATTTTTTGTACCTAGATGCGTACCTACAGATAACATTGAATATGGTTGTCTGATCTAATTAATACTTAGTACCTACCCGGCACAGTATAAAATAATTTAACAAGGTTTTGTTTACAATTTATTTCTTTACACAAACTGAACTAACAAGCGGAAGAAAATTCCTAAATAAACAATGAAGACTGAAGTTCAAACAATTTCATACAAAATTTCAGACCAACACGAAATTGAATATTTTATTGAGGCAACTTACTTGTACTTTAAAGTTGAATTCACAATTGATTTCGCAGCTACTTCCATTACTCTTCAGAACCTGTTATGCAAAGTAATGGGTTCCACGGTTTTAAGGTTGGTAACGAAAGTTATTACCATTAGCAAATTATAGTGTTATTATATTTTTTGAAACCTCCCTAAATTTTAGTCTAATAAAACTATTCTAATAACATTTACGGAATTTAGGGAAAGAAAGATTTTTTATTCAAATAGATAGCTTACATGAGTTTTTTAGCCCCCGACCCAAAGAGAGGGTTATTATAAGTCTGACGTATCTGTCTATCTGTCTGTGGCATCGTAGCTCCTAAACAAATGAACCGATTTTAACTTAGTTTTTTCTTTGTATGAAAGGTGGAATGATCGAGAGTGTTCTTAGCTATAATCCAAGAAAACCGGTTCAGCCGTTTGAAAGTTATCAGCTCTTTTCTAGTTACTGTAACCTTCACTTGTCGGGGGTGTTATAAATTTTTAATTTACACTTGTTAAACGACAGTTAACTTTTTCTTAACTTAGACTACCGCTTGACTGTAATCAGGCCTGCTGGTACGTAATGATGCAGCCTAAGATGGAATGCGCTTGCCTAGAAGGTAAGGGATAATTAAACTAATGATGAAGGGCGTATCCTAGTGGTGCGAATTAGAAACGCTTCGTACGATTCCGTGGAATTTCTACTACGTAGCCTTCGTATTTCTTACAGCGAAGAACCAGTAATATTAAAATAATCTATTATTTTCTCCACATTGCCTATTTAGACAAACAAAGTTGTGTATATTGTGAAGATAATGCCATCTTTATTATGTTTTAGCACAATAGCAATTAAGATGTAAGCTTTCGATACGGCAGCCAATAAGCCGTAAATCTATCATTATATTAATTACTGAAAATGAACGGCCAGTAAGACAAATATCTATTATAATTATGTTATTGATGACCAGATAAAATGTAATGATGCTGTAATAAAACGATTTTCTTGTTGGTAGATAAATCATTATTAATGGCAAACAAGATATTAATTCAGGGCACAAGCAATTTGCTGGCAAGAAGTTATTTTATGACCAATATAACTCGCTGTTTTGATCCATGTTTTTTTATGAATTTGTATAAATTGAATATTATGATATTCTTCTGATTGAATTTTGGCTGCTAATTTTAACGTACACTAACCAGTTACGTAGATTTAAAGTGCACAAGTATGTGCACAAACACAGGTTCACTATCTGTCTTATAGTCACGTTTTCATAGTCCGATGGGGCGGCAATTCGATACGACCGGAGAGATACCAAGCGCGGAACCCCAGGTTCCAAGGCACGGAGGTAAAACACCGACAACTTACCAACTTCGTGCTGCTACTAACGATTGCTTACCAGAAAAATCCGATAACTTTTCTGGCCTGACCCGGGATTCAAACCCGGTACTTTATAAGGCAGATAGAAATAAAAAGATTTTTAATCAAAATATATGTAGAAATGTCAACTTAAAACTATGAAATCGCAAGGTGTTTTTTTTTTGAACTTTCTAAACTTAGTGTTTAGAAAATGTTTGTAAGAAATTCTTTCTACAAAAATGTCAAAACCTCAACTTGCTTTGAGACAAGCGAAAGGTCGCATAAAGGAGCTCAATACAATAGAGCTTTTCCCCTTCATCCTCGGACAACGTCCGTAATCGCTTTTGTACAAAGTTTATACTTTGTACCCGACCCATATTCGGTTATGGGGAAATATTATGTGGACTAATATTATGATACACCGACTTTCGGTTTCATGAATCAAATAAGGTTAAGGCTTTGTCGGATAAGCTTAGTTCAAAGTCACCTACATATTCAAAGCTTGGAAATTTAGCGCGAAAATTCGGTTAAACTCATATAAAAACTAAAAGTCGTTATTAAAGCTAATCGTATTTCAAAGAAATATATAACATTATTTAGGAACAACACACGAAAATAATAAGTACAAGTGTAGTTTAGTTCCCGTTTGAATATTAATAAATTCAACTTGATTTTTTAGTTCTAGAATCTAATATCTGTGTCTGTGGTTTTCCAGATGATGAATTTTCGAGACCGTGTAACTTTAAAACTAAAGATACAGATATGAGCTTCTAGAACGTGTCGTACTTACATTGTATTAGTCAATTTAATATTTAATAATATTTAATTATAATATTAATTAAATTTAATAATAATGTTTAATATTCAAATAAAAGCCAAACTATGGAAACTTCTCTTTGATCTAAACTTCAGTAAGTTAAAAGTCCAACTGATGGGAATTGAACCAGCGATTGTTCGGATTTAAATCTTCCGGCTAACTCAAACTATAAAACTATCACTATCATCATCATGATCAGCTTACTGCTGAGTATGAGTCACCAACCCTCCTCAGAATGAGAAAGGTTTGGCCGTAGTCCACAACGCTGGTCAAGTGCGGATTTGCAGACTTCGACACACCTTTGAGAATATTATGGAGAAATCTCAGGATGCAGGTTTGCTCACGATGTTTACTTTCGCCGTTAAAGCAAGCAATATTTAATTGCTTACGCACATAGCCCCGAAAAGTTAGAGACTGTGCGTGAACCTCCAACCTCCCCAAAAACGAGGCTGATGTCATCACCACTTATAAAATTATTACTGTGTATTCAATAAACGATATGTTACTAATAGTTGTATAGCTCCCCGGAACCTCAGATATCAAATCTTTTAAATCAATAAAACTCATCAGTCACATTAACCATCAGTTTACAAAAAATAGTTTATACAACTTCGCAGTCATTACGTTTCAAGTGCGCTCACTCCTTGCAACCTCGTTTATATATTTCTGTGAGTGTATTTCGCTCCAGTTTCCAGCCAGTTCGCCTCAAGTAGAACTGAACTGGTAACAAAGTCAACAAAACTTCTCGAGATATTATATTGCAATTTCTGTCACTCCGACATTGCAACGACTTCTTATAATTTTCATTCCAGAAAAGTACCGAGCATTACATAAAATATTATTATATTTATTGAAATATTTAATAAGCTTGATGGCTTACTACCGACACGGTAATGGTATGTATAAATATTACCGTGCTACCGAGTAGGAACTAGCATTCAGGATTACAAAGACCATAATGTTACAATCAATCATAGATAAACATACAAAAATGTTGTAATCATACTCCATTAGGTACTAACCATGTAGTCATTCCAGATGCTTCTTTTTAACCCCCGACCCAAAAAGAGGGGTGTTATAAGTTTGACGTGTGTATCTGTGTATCTGTCCGTGGCATCGTAGCGCCTAAACGAATGAACCGATTTTAATTTAGTTTTTTTTTGTTTGAAAGTTGGCTTGATCGAGAGTGTTCTTAGCTATAATCCAAGAAAATCGGTTCAGCCGTTTGAAAGTTATCAGCTCTTTTCTAGTTACTGTAACCTTCACTTGTCGGGGGTGTTATAAATTTTTAATAAATTTTTACACTTGTTAATATTAGTAGATAGCAGTTAATAAGAAATTTAAAAATAACCAAAAGTACATTCGCTAAGTAAAATCATCATACCAATAATTTCGAAGACGAAAATGAACGGTTTAAATTCAAAACCGTACTCAGAAGCTGTCGTTTACACAGCCGCACTACGCTATCTTTAAATCCATATAAATATTCATGAAACTGCTTTATAAGGAGCCCCTTGCTCTCTTTAGCTACGTAAACGAAACTTGAGTAACTTTACAGTGTTCCCTTGCCGCGTTGCGCTACCGCCTCTTGGCGTCGTATTACCCTTTCTTCTTTTCTTATTTCCTCATATCTATACATACAGTACAACCAAATTAATAATGCGCATAAAAATCTTCGTCACTGTTCGGCAACGGTCGTATGATACACATGATATTGACTCCTATTTGTTTATAACAAGGTGCAAAATGCAAGTGCATTGTTTAGGGCTCTTACGATTCAATGATTCGGAATATCTGATCGGATCGGATCTGCATGCGCATTATTAATTTGGTTGTACTGTACATATAATAAAATTGTAGAAAAGTGGTGTCTGTACAATGGAAATGGAAATATATAAAAAAAAGTAGCAGGGGTTGCTATTATATCGATGCCGAACCCGAAATTGTAATTAATTTTTTTTGTCTGTTTGTCTGTGTGTTTGTGCACGCTAATATCAGAAACGGCTTATTCGATATAGATAAGGTTTTCACTAATATATTGTAGTAAGCTTCACTTAACATTTAGTGTTTATTTCATGTCAATCGGCTCATAAATAAAAAAGTTATGTCAATTTAAAGAATCACGGCGAACATTTTTAACGTACAGAGTATATGCTGCCCGAAAAGTCACTATTCCACGCGAACGAAGTCGCGGGCACAGCTAGTTATTTTATATAACATTCCTTTAGTTGTTGCTTAACTTAAATTTACCTACCAACATAAGTCTTATTGCTTGATAAATATATTTTCTCTCTTTGTTGGAAATCTTATTTTGTATCACCTTTAGTCGGGGCCTGAAATTGTTTAAATAAGTTCCTTTCACATTGTCATCGAAAAATTCACTTATTAAAACATCTTATTTTATAAAATATCTGAAAATGAATTTCTAAAATATCCGAAACATCTTTAAAAACTAAGAACACTTTGTAATTAAAAAATTTACTCACCGTTTTTTAAATTCTTACCGAAAGATATTATGTATAAAAACAAAAGTGTAATTTAAAATATTTTTAAAAGAATTTCTCAGTAAATTAAAATGTACTTTAATGAATAAAATTTGCTAGCACAAATCCTGATCTTTTTAATTAGAAAAGGCCTGTCCCATGTTTGTAAAAGTAAACAGGAAAGGAGCATTATGAATTATGAGAAAATTACCCGGTCTCATACGGGTAACACGGGTCTGCGAGGAGATTTTGCACGGATAGCGAAAATTTAATAATAACTTTGCGAATACCCTAGCACTCATTTACAATGTAACAAGCATTAATTCATTTGTGGAAATATTTTATTCTATATTCACATTAATTCATCATCACCATCAACCGATAGACGTTCGCCGTTGGACAGTCGCCGCCCGCCGCCCGTCTCTGGTACGGACTTCTGGTTACTTTAAGGCCTATTTTTATTAGCTGACTAGCTGGTCCAGCTTTATTCGGATGGAACTTTTCTCAGTGGGGACTGCGTAATGGTATACGAAAAACCTAGTGCCAGACATTTAAATCGTACTTACATTAGTATGTCAGTTTATTATTTGGTTTTGTAAATACATGCTACTGTAAAAGCCTGAACTATGGTTTATCTCAGAATTTTGCAGTAAAACTTAAGATATACCAAGTTTTAATGTAAAACGCCGAACTATACGACGTATAATTTAGGACTTTTTACTACTCAACAAATTCTAGTTTTCTCCTGAGAAATATTTCAAGTAATGAAGACGGCATGCATAGTCATGAATGAAATTCACCAGTAGATATAAATTTCCAACATTAAAGAAATCCCCGTCCCCACTCCGGATGCGATCTCTATCGACCAATGAAAATTCCCATTTATCTATCTATGCCTTGTAATGAATGCGTCCCAAAGTGTTTTTGACCTTTTACAACACCCAATTTGTCACTCTGCTACCTTGTCTCGTTAACACTAATTTACGTTGTACAGCAGTCTATCTCTTTGGGGACCTTCTTAACTGAATATACCTACCTTACGCTACCTTGAACTAACTTACATTAACATAGTCAAATTACTGCTACTCTAGATAGATAGATATATTTAGGGTACATACTTCGCTACATTTTCTCAACTACTAATATCAAAGTTAAAAAATCTTCTTTTTTTTTCTCTCTCTCGTCTGGCTTTACAAAGATTAGCCAATGTCAAGTTTGTAGTTATTTGTAACAAGTTAAATAAACCATGCAAGTATGGACCCCGTCTGTGCCGGCGCTCGCCGACATACGCACGGCACCCCCTAAGAGCGCTTTCCAGTCAGTTTTAACAAAAAAAAAACACTCCAAAAAGGCAGCAGGCAGCTAACACCAACACAGACGAAGTCCAAAAAAATCTTTAACATCGTCGACCTAGAAATAATAATAATTTGTGTTCGGAAAATAGCTTTCCTAACTGAATTATTATATTTTATAATAAAAATAACAAAGCACACGGAAACTCTAGATCCATCTAACAGCCGAGCCGATTTCTCTTTTTTAAGTAAAAATGCTTTTATTAACACTACGTAATCACGAATCCCGGAAAATTCCAACAGAATATTCGAAATATTATCCGTTAAGCTCGAAATAATTTTCAATGTTATGCAAACATACCTACACCAACACAGTCACGCAATACGAACCCGACAGAAAATCCCCAAAAGGGTTGACCACAAGTGCCTGATCACGATGTCCCTTTACCAAGAATATGCAGAGAATAGTATGTTCCACACGGAAGTATGTGTAACGAACTTATGTTCACCACGATGTACAAACGTACCTATGAAGCTATGTATGCCTGATATGTTTTGAGCAGCCTAAATTAAAGACAAACTATGGCTGCTCAAATGGAAACTTAAGAAGTAAGTTTTTTCACTAAATAGTAGGCATAAAAGAAATAAATGACAAAACGCCTTTAGGTCGAACTAATTGTCTACCAATTCGCACTGAGCCAGTTTGGCGGACTATGGCTTATACCTTTTTAATTCTGAGAGGAGACCTATGCTCAGTCGTGGGCTGGCGAAGGTTAATTAATCGTATGAAAAATGTTTTTTTTTTTTTTGTAAATGATAGGTCCTATACTAACTTCACTCCGTGGACAGAGTATGGTAATAAATATAGATTGTTTAACAGAATTAGTACAAGTGTAAATTAAAAATTTATAACACCTCGGACAAGAGAAGGTTACAGTGACTAGAAAAGAGCTGACAACTTTCAAACGGCTGAACCGATTTTCTTGGATTAGGTATAGCTAAGAGCACTCTCGATCAAGCCACCTTTCAAACAAAAAAAAAACTAAATTAAAATCGGTTCATTAGTTTAGGAGCTATGATGCCACAGACACACACGTCAAACTTATAACACCCCTCTTTTTGGGTCGGAGGTTAAAAATTAGAACGTAATATTGGGTTTGAACAGGTCATATTATTTAGTCCTCAATAATACCATAATTAATGCGAAAAGGTATTTAGGTAAAATAGAACATAAGCACTCGGAAAGTGGACAAATTATGTTATCGGTTATTATGATCCTTGTAATATTTTGCTTTGGTACCTTTAACACTAAATTAAAAAATATGTAATATTATGTTGGCACTGTAGGCTAAATTTTGTCATTGTTTACAGCGAATTAGCTAAATATAATTGCCTCAAAATTGCCGTAACAGAGTGTCTAATTACTTCACATTTTTTACGGTGAAAAACAAGGTACTGAGTCGGTACTGAGTGACCTCAATATGAAAGAGAGCGCATTTGTTTTCCCGGAGCTGCAATCCACTCACAAATCTCACGAGAGCAAATCCCGCGGTTTGCACATTACAGCCATTTGCCGCTCTCTTAACGACACAATAAACATGCTGTTTTGTGACTCCCAACATTGTTCCAGAAAAATAAGGGTTGGTACTAACGCTCCTGGTTGGGCAATTATCGTCACGTATTCAATTTGTTGTGCAATGAAAATCTACTAACTGTGACGATTACCTCAATTGATGTAGGTACTTATTTAGAGATAAGGGTTCATGATATTTATTATTTACTAGATGATGCCCGCGACTTCGCCCGCGTGGATTAAGGTTTTTTGAAATCCCGTGGGGAACTCTTTGATTTTCCGAGATAAAAAGTAGCCTATGTGCTAATCCAGGGTATAATCTATCTCCATTCTAAATTTCAGCCCAATCCGTTCAGTAGTTTTTGCGTGAAGGAGTAACAAACATACACACACACACACACACACACACACACACACATACAAACTTTCGCCTTTATAATATTAGTGTGATAAGTGTGATAGTGTGACTAGCCGATGCCCGCGACTTCGCCCGCGTGGATTAAGGTTTTTTGAAATCCCATGGGAACTCTTTGATATTCCGGGATAAAAAGTAGCCTATGTGCTAATCCAGGATATTATCTATCTTCATTCCAAATTTCAGCCAAATCCGTTCAGTAGTTTTTGCGTGAAAGAGTAACAAACATACACACACACACACACACACACACACACACACACACACACACACACATACAAACTTTCGCCTTTATAATATTAGTGTGATTACATAAGGAACGCCTGACCGTAGATCAGCTAGAAAAAAATGCTACTATGTAATTGATGATGATGGATGTTCAAGAGGTAATAAAAAGTAATATTTTTTTTAATTCATTATTATGTACATGAAAACAACTAATTGCTAGGTAGTGCGCCCATGGATAAAGAAAGTAATAATACCTACTTATTACACCGAATTTCATGGGAATACACGGAAAATCGTAACCTTTCCTGGCACAGTGGTAAGCGCTGTGGTCGTATTAGTGGGAAGTCCCGGGTTCGATTCCCGGTAAAGATTCTGTCGGAGGCTTCAGTCGTGGCTAGTTACCACCCTACCAGCAAAGTCATGCCGCCAAGCGATTTAGCGTTCAGGTACGATGCCTGTAGAAACCAAAGAAGTATGGGTTTAATGAAAACTGCCATACCCCTTCCAGGTTAGCGCGCTTCCATTGTAGACTGGATGATCACTTACCACCAGGTGAGATTGCAGTCAAGGGCTAACTTGTATCTAAATTTTTAAGAAAAACTCAAGCACAAACCAGTGACGATTAAAAAAGGTGCAATGACCTTATCGAGTGGAATTAAATTTAAAAAGAAAAAAAATAAATGTAAGCTATAAATCTGTATTTTACATTTTGAACTTTGATGTTTTCCCTTTGAACGCCCATTAGGTCTTTGTGTAATCAATTCTGTGAAAAAATAAATGAAAAGAACACGAAAAAATATTTTACCTCGCTAAAGTGAATAAGTGCTACGGATTAAAAGTGATCGCACACCACAAGACTACCCGAGAGAGCAACCTCAAAGCATGCACGCTTCGGATTTTTCTATACCTACTTAAAATGCGTGTGAGGTTAGAAGCAAGATTCGACCGAATCGATCGCATCGAAGAAACACTATGACTAGAACCAAAGATCGACACAGTGCAACAATCTCGATTCCACTTATTGACTGAAACTCGCTCTGCAATATTCAATAATTCACTGAGATAAATTCGACTGATATTTTTTCTGCTCAGACATTTGTAGTTTGTACGATGCAGTCGATGGTAATACCTATTATGCTATTTACATTTTCAGTTCAGGAAAATACTCCCTTGGTCACGTGACCCGAGAAACATACCACTGCTCCCCCCCCCCCCCCCCCGACGTAACTCTTATCTTTGTTGAGAGAGAGATAAGAGTATATTTTTTAAAGTTTAGGCTACAACGCTGTGTAAGTTGAGTTTAGGTACTTTATTCCTTGTTTTTCAAACGTCTTTTCTGAGCAATTATTCGTTACCTGGAATATACTTATTTTCTTACGGCTCTGGCGGCTGTCTTGTGCGATCTCTTTAATGCGTAGGTTGAGAGTCAAGACGCACTTGTCCAGAGGTTATATAAGTGTACACATCAAAGCAAAGGCAAGGGGTCGCGAGTTTACCACTTATTATAACATTTTCTTTTTAGTCTCGTAAGCTTATTCAAATTAAAACACAGCCTTAAATTTCATTTTATTACTCAAATAAGTATCTATTCAAATTTTTACGAGTGAAATCTTCTTTAATAACTTTGATTTTTTAAATTGTCTGTACCTAAATGATGAACAAAAGTTTTGAGATCTGTGGAAAAACCAAAGTTCGTAGCCGATATAGAGTGGCAATGGCCGCGGCTCATAGCTCGTTGAACTGATTGATGTTGGGGCCACGATATGCTGAAATGGCAATGCTGCACTGACAAGGCCCCAACTAGTTGGGCATACAACGTGAAATGAAGAAAGGAGCCGCTGGACAATGGAAATAATTGTTACAAGACCATAAAGTCAGGCTTACCGTAAGTACCTACCCTAAAAATCCACCTCGGTAGATGTTGCACTTCGATCACCCGTTGTATCAGACATTTTTCCCATACACATATAAATTGTGGATCCAGCTCCCTTCGGCGATTTTCCCTCTAAATTTTATCATAGGTTTATTCATAGGTTGATCAAAAATCAACCCATTGGCTTTTAATCTGGCGCTGTAAATGTTCATGGGTGGCGGTAATCACTTAACATTTGGTAACCCGCCTGCTCGCTTGCTTGTTATTCATATATTTCAATCGGTTGACGCGACTACCAAAAGCGCATAAACAATTTTTGGAATAGACATCGACTTCCTTGGCGTAGTGGTAAGCACCATGGTCTTCCAGATCAGACCAGAGACAATTTTCAAAGCTTCAGCCGCGGTTTGTTACCACTCTACCGGCAAAGTCATCCCACCAAGGGATTTAGCGGTTCGGTACGATGCCATGTAGAAACCGATATGTGGTATGGGTAACTGTAATGCCTCTTCCAAGTTAGCCCGCTTCCATCTCATACTGAATCATCACTTGCCATCAGCTGAGATCGATTTCAAGGTCTATTTTGTAATGGAATAAAAAAAGGTAGATAAAATAATTTAATAAAAAACACTTTTACAATACAACCTACAGAATTCTATGTTATAAACTTACCACGCGTTTAGTCGTACAGTTAAGCTTACTAAGATAACAGAGGGCTTGCGTCATCACAACTCGAGCGGTACTTCCGATGCACCGTACAAAGAGAGTGTATGGATTGCACTCGATCTATAATGGCGCTAGAAAAATTACACTCTTCGCCTTTGTGTTAAAGGCGATCTCGCTGAATAATGCACATTGCTTTAGAAAATCCTTTCAATTTAATCTTCCTTTAGTTACAAGGAATATAAAGCTATAATCTACCAAGACAGAAAAATCCGTGCGATGCAATCAGCATGCGACATGCACCGCCTGCGCTTACGTGCAAGAAACAAACTACGAATTAAGCAAGATACATAACCACCACCACGCAAAACCACACAAGTTCTCCCACACTAAGTATACCTACGTTTCATTTCACACCGGAGCATCCTCAGGAGATGTGGTTTACAACCCACAACTTTTTTCTCTTCTTCTTTGCACATTTTGCAACTTTTTCTCTTTTTCTTCAATTCTTTGAATTATTTGCAGTTGTACATTGTATCTACTACTACTAATGTATTACTTTTATCTAGTGACTACTATTACAGTACTGTAGTGACAGACGGACAGACATACAGACAGACACATGTTTGATCCTATAAGGGTTCCGTTTCTCATTCAGACGTGCGGAGGCCTAATAATGCTAAACAACACAAAAAACAATTGGTGACTTGGACACCAAATCTGTTTTAATTTCAGTATAATATGAGAAATCAATGTTAGTTAAGATTCAAAGGGGTTTATAGATAGTACACAATATCAGATATTTCTGATTCTACGTAACTTGATATAAGAAAAGGTAAAAATAGCACAATATAATAGCTATGCCGGGTTTCCTACGAAACCTGCTAACAATAGCGGCAAAGGGCTTTTTGTTACATAATACAAGACTTTAATAAAACCCCTTTTGCGCTCATTATGCCCCTTCAACGCTATATCTTTATTCTGCACCAGAATTTATTTTTAGGTATCGAGTACCTACTTAATTTATAAAATATACCACTATAGCAAAATGGTGATAGCCTAGTGGTTAAGGCTTAGGGCTCCTATTCGAAGGGGTCCGGGGTTTGATCCCATGCACGCACCTCTACCTTAAGATGTGCGTTTTAAGCAACAACATATCACATGATTTGAACAGCAAAGGAAAGAAAACTTAATGGGCAATCGTTTCCAATTATTGCCCATGATGATCTAAGAGCGGACCCGTTCTCAGTAGTGGGCTGGCAATGGGTTGAGATGATGATGATGATGACTACTGCAGCAGCACTACAGGTGGACAGACCAAATTAAACTAGTCACATCAGCTGCTGGACCAAGCGGTATACAAAACTGTGGAGTGTAAAAAATCTTAAAATAACTAAGTATATTTAATAAGTACCTACGCAATATTATGATTATCCGTTATCATGTCGTGGTGGTCCATAGGTTTAAATTGCAACTCTTTAACATTTTCTTTTTTAAACTAAAAAATGCCTTATACTAACTTGGCATTATTCAGTTTTATAAAGCTCATACAATTCAAGTGGGTACATGAGCACATAATTATGAGCAAGTTTTTATGATAAAATTAAGTCGCCCAAAAAGCTCGAGCTACATTAATGTAACATAACTCAGACAAGTTTACGACTTAATTTGAACTCGTAATCAGTTTACCGAGGCACCTCTGCTCGTAGTACATTACTCTGTGAAAACAAATGTCAAGGGTAGCGTGTGTAATATTAAATGTACTGCCTTCCTCGTGCATTCTATACTTATTATTATATGCTTTTGTTCTTTTGCTCTAACATTTTCTGGTATTTTTGATTGCGTAAAAATATGAATGTTATTTAATTAGATTCTCAGGAACACTATTAATAGATAAACTTGAGATAAACAATAATATTTTTCATTATATAATTGTGTAATTATTTTCATCAACAAACTCAACGTACGCCTACTCGTATTACATACGACGTACTTTCAACACACCAGTAACCCAAATTAATAATTGATAGATTCGATATACTTAGAAATACTTACAGCTATTTTAAATTATAACAAAGAATATTATGCCAATATTAAGGCCAATATTATAGATCATTTTGAAATAAATGTGTATAGTACGCGACAGATCGAGTCGGCTATCGGGGTGGAGACGCACCGCACACCCGCACAGCCCCCGTGCTAACCCAGTGATAGTCGCGTACTATACGTGTATGACAATACGAGACTTAGGTACTTTGAAAATAAGAAGAAGAAAATTAATTTAAAACAAATCCGGCCAAAATATCAAGAATAGTACCTAAAGGCTTTTACAAGTTTCAGCTTCAGTGAAAATAGCACAATGATCTATGTAGTTCAAATGGGAAAGGTTTTTTGAGTCGCTTGCCTGTTTCCGCCTTTTCTCACACTTGACACACGTTTTTCTTTCTGATATGGGGCAAGGCCAATATGTCAACATACGCTAGATATCTAGGGCCCAGTTCTGTTTCAAAAATTAAAAACCGGCCAAGTGCGAGTCGGACTTGCGCACCGAGGGTTCCGTACTTTGGTAATTTTTCCAACATTTTGCACCATAAATGAAATTTCGTTCAGAGATAAGCTACATGCAGCATAGAGTTGTATGCAGCAAAGAGTTCCCACGGGATTTTCAAAAACCTAAATCCACGCGGACTAAGTCGCGGGCATCATCTTGATAGTGTCTCTACGTCAAAACGATTTATTTATGCAAATAAGGGTCTTTAGTACAGCGCGTTATGTACTGCTTCACTTTGGACAGTCCTCTGAACGCCCGCTTTTCTTAATTACAAGCATAGAACTTAATGAGGGTAAGATTATTTGACAAACGTTGATATTTTTCATTTTGAGTCTAATAAACCAAGAATAATAATTTAGGCAGGTATTTAAATGAATTCATATTTTGCTCTCCCGTCTTTTAATTCTGTAGATGGTTTCTCGTTAAGTATATACTATATACCTGCCTTAACATGATATGAACGATGTACCTATCAATATCCATAGGTACTTCATGCTAATATTGTAAATGCGTCAATGTGTCTTTATGTCCATCTACTAACTTTTCACAGCCCATCTGTTTAACCGATTTTGATGAAAGGGAGAGAGATAGCTTGCATTCCGGGGAAAGACATAGACTTTTGGTCCGGAAAATTCTGGAGTAAGAAGAAATCCTAATGGTCCGTTAGGATTTTTTCTTATTCATTTGATTTATTTTCTTTAGCCACGAATATATTTACCGAGAATCTAAAGTATCTGAAGGAAACTTCACATTAATTTGTTCTGTAACCTCAAAGTTGTCACCTCCTAAAGAAACCTTCAGTAAAAAAAAAAAAAAAAAAAAAAAAACCTTCCTAAAGTCACCTTCTAAAGAAAGTTATTTGACATGGCGCAAGTAAGACTTACTGGAAGCAGTAGAAATAACACTAACATAAGATTTTGTACAATTGTTACGACGAGATAACACCTCGTTTTTCATTTCGAAAACACCGTTTTATATAAAAATATTTGTGCGCAAAGCTTTTTAACCCCCAACTCAAAAAGTGTTATAAGTTTGACGCGTATATCTGTGTCTGTGGCATCGTAGCTCCTAAACAAATGAACCAATTTTAATTTAGTTTTTTAACCGACTTCTTTTGTTTGAAAGGTGGCTTGATTGAGAGTGTTCTTAGCTATAATCGAGAAAAATCGGTTCAGCCGTTTGAAAGTTATCAGCTCTTTTCCAGTTTTCTTATAGAGGTTTTTGTGTCGGTTTTTTTTTTTAATTTTGAGTTGTTGAAATAGGTACTTATGTGGTGTATTTGTCAGCCTTGCAGACATCAGTGATAATGCTTTAAGGATATCGCACATTATCGCACTAGGTGTGTTCGTCTCAGCAAGTTATGTCTGTGCCTAATTTATTCAAAATCGGTTAAGCTGGGAGTTACTGGAAGTAGCTTTATAATATGTCCGTCCCCAGATTGCAAGCTATCACTGTACCTACTAAATTTCGTCTAAATTGGTTCAACAGATGAGCCGTGAAAAGCTATAAGCAGACAGACAGACCAGGCGCACTTTCGCATTTTTAATATTCTAGTATCGATTTAAAAATATTTAAACGTATGTCGAGTGTGTTCTGGTGGATTTGTGTGGTGTTGCGTTGTTGTGCTTGGGGCTTGTTTGGTGGCTGCCTTTTCCTACATGCTTAGCAGTGGGAGGGTTGCTTAGCAGCACGTCGCATGCTGCATATTGTACCATACAGATTTGCCTTTTTAGCGGATTATAGCAAATTAAGCTTTTGATTCTTTATATAATATCATGAATTTCAGCAAAGCGACGCCTGCTTCCATACAATAATAATTATCACTCAAACAAAACTATCAACGAACTGAAATGTAAATTGCGTTTGTTGAGTTAATACATCGCAGCGATGAAACATTTCCTGATACATATTTTGAATTCGTAAGAGACGCTCGGAGTCGGTCTGTATGGTAATAAACCAGAATTGCAGACTCCTAATTGTCGCATCTCGCTGTGTAGCATCTGAAACAAAGGAAATATACTTAAACAAACATTGTACGAATATTATAATGTATTATTAGCGATACTGGCAGATATCCGCGACCTCATCCGCGTATAATTTCTAATTTCGCATGAAGTTAAGAAATTTTCTCGCTGCAAAAGGCCTATCGGCGATAGTAATCCTAAGGATATCACTACAGTTAAACATTCTTCCATCCCAATTTTACTTTATTAAGGTTGAATTTAGTTAAATTTTGTTAAATCTTATATAAACTAAGCACCATCATGAGCATTCATTTTTAACTGATCTCAAAAATTCTAAAAAAGGATGTTATAAATTCGACCTGTATATTAATGTTTGTAATAGGAACTTTGTAACCTTCGATCTTGGACGCCAAATCTCTTTTAGATTATTTACTCATGTAAATTATCTTACCCATAATATTATTATAAATTATTATTATAAAGAAACTTATTGTCACGTATGTTGTCTTCGATGTTGTTTGATTAATACTTTATCCTTATCGGACTGAATATTTGGATTTCCAATTTATTCGGAACCAACCTAGAGTCTGATAACATCGGTACAAACCAAGAAAATCATTATATTCTGTTATAGTACCTACTTTGTTGATTCCTAACTCGGTCACGAAAACAAGATTATATTGCTTCAGCTTTAGTAGTTAGTTACAAAATTGCTATTTTGAAGAGAAGAACAAAATGTACCTACACTAAGATATTGTGTGAACACGTTTAATAGATACAATCCAACACACACTGTAGTTTATTTAGAGGGGTCTCTCCGTCACTCGCTCCATACAAACGTAGTTCCAATTTCATTTGAATACTAAGCAACCAAAGTCCATGAAATTTTGCAGACTTATTCTAGAAACTAATATCTATGCCTGTGGTTTTCCAGATTTCTGTTAGGCACAGATATTAGTTTCTACAATATGTCTGCAAAATTTCATGAACTTTGGTTGCTTAATATTCAAATGAAATTGGGACTACGATTGTATGGAGTAAGTGACGGAGAGAGCCCTGTTAAGTTAGATGAATTTATAAGCCTCAGTGGCATTCTTAATAGGTACAACTAAAAATAAATTTCAATAAGTGCAAGATTAAAACTCTTACGCCTACGTTGCCCCCTCATAGCTTTTAATCTTAAAATATAACTCCTATCTTAAACTCGATAAGTACCTAAATAACAAATCTAATCTTTTGAGGTGTAAGTTTTACAATCTAAAAATTTGTCATCATCATCCTTTCATCATCATAAAGTTTTTGAATAAAGACAAACCTACAAATACTTATACAACTTTTTATCCCAAAACTATAAACCTATTTACTGCACTTATTCTTTCGTGGGTTAAAAATTCAACATTTAATTTATTCGCATAAAAATAGCTTTACAAAACGTAGGAAAGGAATGTGCTAAGGTAAAATCAACACAGCATTAATCTGGTGCCTGCCATACAAAAATTCTCATTTATAAATCTGTAAAATGGGCTTTATACTCCCTAAAAGCAAATATGAATCGAAGGAGCGCTACAAATTGTACCGGGGCTGCGGGGAACGGAAATAAAAGCCACTGCATTGAAATTGTGTGCCAAGCGCTAAGGCACGATTTATAATATGAAAAAAATTTATCATTGCCACTAATTTTGCGATCATATCTACTACGCAGAGCTAGCTTTTTATCCGTTTATTTAGTAAATCTATTGCAATTGAATAGCTGATATGTGTACGTGCACATACAGAATTACGCTACTCGGATTACGTATATTATGTATATTGATCCAGGGTTTACGCACCTTTTAACATCTTTGAGCATGCTTCAAAAAATGACTGCCCGTTATCAGGTTTGGTAAAATATTATGTAAGTATCTAGTTTACGAAAATTAGTATAAGTAATGTGAACAAAGATGATAAAAATTCGCCAAAGCTGGTCGTCCAGTGCCAAACACTGCCTGAGAATTTAGTCGCTCGTGCAACCACAGAGTGAAAAGAAAGTACCTACAAGCTACGGTATAGCAGCCATGAAAAGATAAATACGGTATATTCAAAAGCCTGAGCTGAAATGTTTAAGTTGCGAAACATCAGCCACTCAATTGCTGAAAAAAGCTAGGTCTCTCTCATTTTCGTGTAATGGTGGCCCAGACTAAGTAGCCGGTTGGCGTGTGCATTCACTGAACCTGTTTGGGCAATGTGTTGAGCATTACAGCCAACGTGGATCTATTAAGCTGGGCCAACATAGAATCTTATTTGCCCGACCACTGCAAATAGCTTCCCGGAAGCAATGTTGTGTCGCTGGCAATATTGCCAGCTCTATTGTTCAGAACAAAACGCAATTTCATAAGAATTTTTTCATTAAGTATATTTTACACGCGCTTTAGTGTTGTTGCCTTTGTCCCAAAGCACTTATGAAATTACGTTAATGCCTGACTTAGCTGTTTTTTCCTCGAGTCTGTAATTCGACGTACAATATTTTACCCTCGAGTCTGAAAAGATTATGATAATTGACTGAGTGAAGCGGGATCCCCGAGTCTGCTTGGGTGAATTTGGTTCCATCCGTTCGTCCGTACGTCTATCTGAGATTTATAAAGTCCAAATTAACAATTCACATACTTGAAATTCACAAGAATTTAATAACTCTATTAATGTCAAAGTAAAATCGGCCATTCATTTTAATTATACAGAGGGATACTGCTGTTTTTGAGTACCAACCCAACTATTTAGGTTTTGTTCTACTAAATGACTCACTGGATTTGATGATATACCGGTAAAAGTCACGCAACGAACTCAATTAAAAAAGTAATTATCATAGCAAAGCTCGTAAAAACAGCGGTAATATAATATTACTCGTATATTAATTCTAGATAATGTACCTAATTGAAAGAATTCCAAATGATCACTGTCAATAAAAATGACTTATGCTTGCCTCTAAACACGCTATCTTTAACAGTACATCATGGAATTAGGAAGTACCTACTTCGTAGGTACATAGGCACTAGTGCTTTTTCTTTGCAGCAAATCCTTCTGAAACTACCTGATTCAATCTGAAGTTGAAATATGGTGGTTTGCGCAGGTCTAAGGTCTTGTGCTAAGCATCAAATAAGCATTAATTGAACGCAAACCCAACCAGCTGAGATCTGTATTTGAACAATGGAAGTCACATGCTTAGTGTTTAGATTTGACTACTTTTATCCGATCACGGTACCTATAGCGTGGCAAATTAAGGTATTACAAAGTTACGAACAGCTGTTACCTGGAATTATTTTTGTCCCTGAATTTTGTTCTAGCAATTGTTCACAAGATGGTGTAATGTAATATTACGTGTTGAAACTTTTAATGATTTAAGAAAAGCAATTGCTGAGTGTCTTGCCGGCTCTTCTTAGTAGAATTAGTATTCCAAACCGGTGGCAGAGTCATAGATGTAGTATTTTTATCCATCACACTATCACACTAATATTATAAAGGCGAAAGTTTGTATGTGTGTGTGTATGTTTGTTACTCTTTCACGCAATAACTACTGAATGGATTTGGCTGAAATTTGAAATGGAGATCACACTAATATTATAAAGGCGAAAGTTTATATGTGTGTGTGTATGTTTGTTACTCTTTCACACAATAACTACTGAATGGATTTGGCTGAAATTTGAAATGGAGATAGATAATATCCTGGATTAGCACATAGGCTACTTTTATCCCGGAAAATCGAAGAGTTCCTACGGGATTTAAAAAAACCGAAATCCACGCGGGCGAAGCCGCGGGCATCTTCTAGTTAAGTATATAAATTTTGAATTTGATTTAAGTAGTAGCTACCTTTGTAATAAAGCGTTTCCGTCCATACTTCTGCATGCCACATGAATATTAACACGCATGAATATTCCGACTAGGTGTATTTGCACATTTCTTGTTTACACCTCACACAGTAAACAACGCTTGGGATCGCTAACTTTACCGACTGAGGTCCAATTGCATAACAGGCGGTTAAAGTTATTTTACTGTTAATCTTAAACTTTGGCCTTCATTAAAAATAAAACGATCCATGCAACTGGATTAAAATATCGGCAATAACCAAAAGTAGCTATTAAGTAAAATTAAAAATAGTAATAGCCTAGTGGTTAAGACGTAGGCTTTCCAGTCGAGAAGTTTGTGGGTCGATCCCGGGCACCTCTAACTTTTCGGAGTCATGTGCGTTCTAAACAATAATTAAATATCACTTGCTTTGACAGTGAAGGAAACCATCATGACGAAACCTGTAAGTGTGTCTGCGAGTTCTCCATAAGGTGTGTGAAGTCTGCCAATCCACACTTGGCCAGCATGGAAGACTATGGGCAAACCCTTCTCATTCTGAGGAGACCCGCGGTCAATAGTAAGCCAGCGATGATGATGCACAAGTAAGAAAGACCTAATTCTGAACATCTAAAGAGGAAAGGGTATATTAACTCTGACATGATCAGTAGATATTTCCACCTTCTAACATCATAACATCTAAAGTTGAGAGAAAGAGAAACAAATTCATAGCTTCAAAACTTCCGAGAATGAACCGGAATAGCCAACTAAGCACAACTTTTCCGCTTCATGAACGAAAGATCATCATATTATAACGAGATGGCAACCAGCCTTGGACACGGGAGAGGAACAAGAAAAAAAAGAATAGTTAAAAGAAATACAGGTAGAATTATTGTTCTTCTCGAAAATATTACAACAATAAAACTTATAGGTACCTAACTAGCCTAATCTAATTAGGTACTGTACAAGTCTTGTAAGAAAACTGACTGCATTTCCGCGTTTAACACACAGGCTGTCTTTGCGAAAATAAAATGGGTCATTCTGTCATAAAAAAGGCAACTAACCGCAGTGGAGTACTTATAAGATTTTTCGCACTAACAATCCATGGCCCAAGGGTTTCCACGGCAAAGGAAATAAAATAAAATATTTTTGTAACACTCGGTAAGGGAGGCATACCCGCTTGCACCACTGAGTCTTGCATTTTCTAGTCGGGTGAAATCGCAGACATTTTATTGTGCCTAGCTATTATAAGGCTATTTACTTTCATTTACACATTTCAACGCAGGCTTAATATTATGTAATTTGGGTTGTAACACCACTGTTGCTCCCAGGCCGGTAATAAATATACCAAGTCTGAAATAGTGCTACGCCCGCCCTGTTAAAGGTAAACCATATCAAAATTCAAGCGAATTTCGTAATCTAACTCAAGGATTTCAAAAACTGAACTGACTTCGATGTAAGTAATATTATCTAAACCTTCTCCAGTCGTATTCGTCATTGCTGAGGATCTGAACCCCTTCCTAATCACATAGTGGTAAATATTTTATCGGAATAATGCCGGCATCGGGATAATATTTGGTATCATGTGTAGCACAACCCGAAAAAAGTTATAGTTTAGTGCTCGGTATTTAATGAACCACCTTAGTTTAAAAAATTGTTAAAAAGTAGCCATAACCATGACAACACACAGATAAACCAGTGAGATAAACCCTTGTGTAAATAGGTACTTTTAGGTTTCACGTTACGGTTGATAACTGCTGATTACGAGACTTTATCCGCGTGCATTTCTCAAAATTATTTACTAGCAGGACTACGCCATAGAAAAATTTGCATAAGTAAAGAGTTTCAAGTTTGCCAGTCGGTCACGATATGGTATGTTTACTGTTCATAATGTACTAGCAACCCGCCCCGGCTTCACACGGCTAGCTTATTACAATTTCATAGGGAACGCATTTTTTTTAAATAAAATTTAGCCTATGTCACTTAGGACTAATCTACCTTTCTACTCGTGAAATTTTTTCTAAATCAGTTTAATAGTTCCAGAGATTACTTCCTACAAACAAACAAACAAACTTTACATCTATAATATTAGTATAGATAAATAATAAACCGATTGCGTTCATAGTATAAAATGTAATATTATTATGTCTTTGAATTTTCATTACCTACTTTAAAGTAGCATGTAAAAAAAGCAATAAAAGAAAAGTTTTATAAGCATTCAACAAGTGTAATTCCCGAATACTAACCAAAATTGTTGTCATGATTAAAAAAGTTGTTAAAACTCCGCGTTGTATTCGCGCCCCATTCTCACTTGAGGGAAGTAGATGTTGAACAAATTGAAAAATGTAAAACTTGGTGGTATTATACTAGATTGTTTTGTACATGTAGCGTTCAGACTATACGTAATTTAAGATGTTTTGTTTTAAAACAAGTTTTCATTACATCGATTTATAGTTTTATGACATGCGGGCTCTAAGTGGAATGTTTGTTTTTAATTTGATGATATCATTTTTTACTCATAATTAATGCATACGCTTAACCACAATTACATCTGATAGAAAGTGGCCTAAGATGGAACGCGATTGTCCAGAAGAATTTAAAATCCGGTCAAGTGTGAATGTGTGTGTGTGTGTGGTTCCGTACCATCGTACAAGGCCTAATACTTTTATTTAAAAACACTGGAAGTTAATGACAGACTGCACTGCCTACGTCATTTTAGCAGGTAAAATAGTTAAGAGAGTATGGATAAATACTTGCTAACTTGAAAACAGAGCCTTTTCATAGGTAGAAAGTACAAAAACTTTACTAAATGACGTAGGTCTGGCGGCTCTGGGATCTTACTCTGCTGAAAGGCTGTAAATACAAATTCACGAGTTCAATATGCTTTAATCATATTACGTGCGACGTTTACTATAATGGATTTTGAAAGGTTAATGTAATAAAAGAAAGAGTAGTTACTCGATACTATAAAGTGCAATTATTTTTATGGACAACTTTTATTATCACGTTAAACCATTCCCATTGAAATAACATAAAACAATTCACTTATACCTATATGAAGGTTCATAAAACTAACGCAGTTATGAGTCATTAGGCTAGACAATAAAATGCAGTTCTAGTAGTACGTAGTCCTAGTAATTCGTTTTATTTTCATTGCAGTTTCTACTACATTTCTCTCTAATTTTAATAAATATAGGTAGATAAGATGATAGATGGGTGATAGCAATTTACCTACTTTATAAAAAAAACACAAAAATAACTTTACAGTAAGTAACATAATTAATAAAAAGTAATTAACAAAAAACCTATTAGCGCAGGTAATTAATGTTTACATTTACCATGTAGACAAGTAAGTTACTATTTATTAAGTATATAAAAGTAAGAATTAATTATTTATTATTGTTATTAAAGACAATGTCTTATTCTAAGAGGTCAATAAAGGCACCTTAGATAGTATAGAGTAACTGTACCTAAAAGCCAGAAGAAAAAAACTGTACCTAAGCAAATATTCCTTTGTTCCCGTCTAACCTAATGTAACACGGAGCAATGAGACAAATGGAGTTCGCCAGTCTAGTTCATTCTCATACAGACCCACAGTGTGCATCACTAACGAATTCAAATATGTTTCAATTTATTGGTACCTACTATGTTTCCTTACGAAATACTTAGTATACTAAGATGCCATAATATGGCATAACATTTTAATGACTTCATTCTATAAAATCTTTAAAATTTAGGGATCTGGCTTATATCACGTGTACTACACAAGTATAAGCCAGATTCCTAATTTGTAGGAATTGCAGTAGCACAGTAGAAAATTAATAAGCGCATATGAGTCATATTTAACAGGGCTCTCTCCGTCACTCGTTTCCACTCGTTTCATACAATCGTAGTTCCAATTTCATTTGAATATTAAGCAACCAAAGTCCATGAAATTTTGCAGACATATTCTAGAAACTAATATCTGTGTCTGTGGTGTTTTAGATTTTTCTAAAAATATGTAGTTTTATAATTACAGGGGCTCAAAGATTTGTATGAAAATTTTTAAGACCGCGTAACTTTGAAACCGAATATTTTAACAGAAATCTGGAAAACCACAGACATAGATATTAGTTTCTAGAATATGTCTGCAAAATTTCATGGACTTTGGTTGCTTAATATTCAAATGAAATTGGAACTACAATTGTATGAAACGAGTGACGGAGGAGCCCTCTTAATGATTAATCGATGTTAACCTACCTACTGTTACTACTAGAAACTGGAAGAATCTGCCAGGAGTAAACCATTCCAAGGCGCTAGTCAATCCTTCAATAATAAGACTCGGACTTCAGAGGCATTAGCGCTGAGTAGGAAAAATGTATGCAGTCTAATAGGTACGAGCATCAACGGGACACTGTGGCACGTAGAACAGGCACAACGTTAGACCTCAAGCTTCAACACACGGAATATGTGAAGACTCTACCGTGAAACTGCAAACTGTTAATGCCTGGTTTTTATTTAAAATTGTATAAAACATAGTTACGCTTACCGTAAACGAAATAGAAAGATTTGATTTTAATTTTAATTGAGAAATTAAATGAATTCAACGTTCACTTAACTCTATCATAATGGTAGTTATTTTAAGCCAAAGAGTTCGTTTGAAGTAGGTATGACCCGGAGCAGGCAAGAAATGTGCAAACAAAGACTGAATATTCATGCATGTTAATATTCATGCCCACGACACCTGTGTTACTTCGGATAAACATCACAGTAGATAAAATATAAGGTAAAAGGTACTGTACGAGATTTGTTTTCATTTACTTGGAACTTACAGGCCTGTGAAGATGACACTACCCTTAGCATAATTACACTTAGGATCCTTTTAGATAAATACAAAAGACGCAGTTAAAAATGTTATATTCCAAAATTATTTACTTTAAAAAATCGTCTCGGACCACTTTTTTTATTGTATTTGAGCTCTAGCTGCTTATTTTTTATTTATTTATATTTAGTTAGTATTTAGATTCATATAAAGCAATTTTTTTATTTAGATACTCGTATTTACTGTAGTAAAATATAATAATATCATATCATAATAATTAGAGTCCATAAAAACAAAGCAAATAATACAGCTAAATATATATTTTTTAAGAAGGTTATTTTTTAAATACATTTTTTATTACTTATCTACTTTAATTATTAGGTATCTACATTTAATTTGTAGGTTAAGCGTTTATAAATAAATAAAGTAAAATAATACTACTATTTATGTAAAAGCAGATAATAATATAAAGTACCTACCTGTTAGATTCAATATTTATGTTAGAGAAATTCAATATTTATGGTAGAATATTAGAGTACTGGTAAAGATTCCAAACACTACATTTCGCAAAATCTATTTGTAAAATAGTCAAATAAACGTTAAAAAGAACGTTCAAGGCATTCAACAGGTAGATAGGTACGAATACGAATATAATTCCCGAATACTGACTAAAATTCCTTTCATGATTGAAAAACTTGTTACAATAAAACGCTCTAAGTGGAATTCGTGGGCCATTTCCACAAATTGAGGAGAGTTATATGTTGAACAAATTGAAAAACGTAGAGCAAACGTGGCGGTATGTTAGCCCGTAGGATGGTACGCCAGATATTTGTTCTGGCGGAGTAATCTGCGACGAGCCGAGGAGTTTCCCTTAACTGATTACGAGTTCAAATTAAGTCGTAAAGCCGCCTGAGTTACGGCGTTTTAATGTCCGCGGCCATCGCTTTTATACGGCTTAATGTTATCGTAAAACTTGCTCATTATTTACTACGACAGGAGTTGAGTTTTTAATTTATCATCCTCTTAATTTTTTTAAGGCTACTCTTACCTGAGATAATTATATTATTTGTCGTCGATTTGTGGAAATATAGATCCCTACTCTCTAGCTTTTGTTTTTGAAGTTAACGAATAAGCGACTGTAACTCAGATTTTTTCGGACGGAAATAATCCGAACATTACTTCTGAGTTCTGACCAATTTTAAAAGGCCGCCAAACAGAACAGCTGTTTTTATGCCGCCATCTTTTATGGAAATGTTTGAAAATTCCATAGAAAGTTTTTTTAAGCATAGGCTTGGAATGATAGAACTGTATGAGTATTCAATTTTTTTTAATAGGCTGTGGATTACATTGGGCACAGAAAAAACAAGGATCTGCAAAATTTGAAAGTATCCAGGAGAAAATATTTTTAGAATTCTGCGACTCTCAAAATAAAATCTTATTGCGTTTTGAACAATAGAACTGGCAGGACTGCTAGCGGAACCGTCATTGCTTCCGGGGGAGCTATTTGTAGCTTTCTGGATACAAATATAGGAACTCTGTATTATTTACGAAAATAAAAATATCTTGATGTTATAGCTAGGTTTTTGTCGAGACAGAATTGCTCTTATCTTCTAGTAGAAAAAAGCATATCGTGTAGATTACAGCCGGATTCGCTTTTTTGTTCAAACTTCAAAATACAACAATAATTAATTATAAAATTCAAAATATTGACGTGACAACGTCTTATAATTCGATAGAGCTGGCTGCACGCACAAAAAAACATCACATGCGGCGTTACCTCGCTCTGAGGCGTTCCATGTAAGGCTTGAAGTGCAAGCGAGAGCGCGGAACGAGCGACAAAGAAGCACAATCGGCCTTTGTTGTCACATTCAAATATCGTCAGTAAACCGACTTTACAGACAACCAATTTTTTTTTATTCAATTACACTTTTACAAGTTCCTTTTTATAAATAAAATATACCTCTACTAAAAACGATCCTGTTCTGGTTTAGACACCTAGTCACTATGTGCCGTATTTTTCAATGTGCTAGGTTTTATAATTGTATGTATTTATATTGTCTCCTTTAATATTAGATCTCATTACAGCTTTTCATAAGCATGATTGTCGTCAAACGCAAGCCTATCTCGCAATAAAAAAAAATCTCACCCACCTCATCCGGTTACCAAGTCACTGGGATTATCGTTCCTCTAACCTATTGTTTTACTGAAGCATAAAATCGGGCTGTTGTATCCATCTTACAATTTAGATCAATTTTCTCATGAAGTCTCTACGTGTTTGTCCTATATCTCCACGCAAGCTTAGAACCAGAATTCGTCCTGTGATAGCACGATATTCAATTAGGTCATAATATCACGAACAAAGAACTAGGTAGGTATAGTAGTATAGTAGTAACTATAGTTAATCTATAGAAGTATAAAACTTACTCTTTTCAGCAGAGTCAGTCTATAGAGATATTAAATAAAAACCTCAAGAATTTGCTTTTCTTTAAACAATGTTATTATTATAAAAACTAGTGGACAGCAAACCAAGCTTAAATACGAGCTTGCATTCACTCACTATTTAACGCGAAAGACTTTACTTAGATGTTTTATAATTTTCAGTAGAGTATTCCAGGAGGAACAAAATGAGTGTTAAAAGGCCTGGGTTCTGTAAGCCCTTTTTATATAAATTTAACTTTACCACTTCAAAGCAACTGCACTGTACATTTATAGGTTTAACGTAACTACCGAAGCCTGGTTAGACCGTGAAATCACTACTAGCAATCGTCACTACTTAAAATAATATCTAATATGTAATTAGCTAAATAAGTTTCTATTATGAGGATGTAAACAGGTACCTACTCGTATATTATTACCATGTACTTTCGTTCTACACAAATAATAATTTTTTACAAAAAAATATTTATCACATAATATAATATTAATAAATATAGTGTCTATTATAATGTAGTCATATTATCAAAATTGTCTAAGTACCTACTGAATAATGCACCTACTATTACAATTTCATACTAATTGTTAATTTTTATATCATAACCAAGGGACCCTAAAAATCTGCAAAGATGAAATGCGAGAGAAACTTCAACATTTTATTTTATTTCGTTGTCTTTGCTACTACTCTACTAATTTCAAAGAGGCAAACATAATTATTTAAAGTAATTATTTTATTCCTGTGTCGTATAATAAGAAACGTGGGGCGTTATTAATTAAATAAATTAGAGTTTTTTTTATTAATTGCAACTTTATATCTACTTTTGAGTTTAATTCACTTTATTTTCGTATAATACAAAATTATGTAATATTTTTCAAATCAAGCGACAGAATGGTCAATTACTTCTATTGAACCGATCACATATATAAATATTGTTAGCATGATAATACAACTTTATGTGAAATCCGGATTTCAACTACTCAAAATATGTGATACCTACTACTGCTGGGGTATAATTGCCCACCCATACCGCGGGAAGATCGATTGATTGATTATTTTATTAATCGATACTCTAGCTGGACTTGGTCACTGAATTAGGGGTTCCAGTTTTTTAATCATTATGTAGGTGATTTATGGTTACTCGATAATTTAATTGATAAAATAAAAACATCATCTTCGTGACTATTTGCATACACTGCTGAAACAGTTTTTCAAATTTGCAAACAAAACGCTTTCCGAGGGCGCGTCATCACACAATATGGTCCTCGGCTTTTCACATCCGTTCTGAAAGGAGATTGGAGACCATACACCAGCAAGTGCAGCGTGGAATGGCCTCCAGCCCACTAAACTGACAATCTGTGATGGGCAAAGGCTGGATGAAAATCAAAATATTAACTTAAGAGGGGTCTCTCCGTCACTCGCTTCATACAAACGTAGTTCCAATTTTATTTGAATATTAAGCAACCAAAGTCCATGAAATTTTGCAGACATATTCATATATTAATTTACTTTATTAATATAATAAAGTACTTATATACGTCGTAGTTCATTTCAGACGTTGTCATTATTGGTTTACGTCGTGGAATTTTAGTCTAAAATGTTATACGGCTAAATTGCTAAAGTGAAACACTATCAACGCTAATAATTTACTTAGTTACTTGATATTATCAATCTCCAAGTTAGTTTCGAAGTAAATTGGAATACCAAACACAAACTATGATTGGGTCCCGATCCGACACGGTGACTATATTCTGGAGACGTAGGTACTTGTAAATTAAGGAACGGAGTACCAAGAACAAAGCAAATTATACAAATAAAACTTTTCTCTGTGATTTCGAAATAACTGCCTTAATTAAAATTCCTTAGGGGTTTTATGGGTTTAATGAAACCGCCTTCCAGGTTAGCCCATTTCCATCTTTGTGGATCGTAGTCGGTTAACTTTTAAAGTTAAAAAAAAAAACACCATATTAAAGTAATTTATATGCCATCCAAAATCGGGTTCACATCATCCAATTTTAAGATTTGTGTCCGTCTTTATTTAAGATTTCAAAGGGGCTGAACCAATTTTGACGAGATTCTCACAGGCAGGCAAAAATCTATGCAAACAGTGAACTCATCAGGATTATTTGTGTAGATTATTTGTGATGAGTGATGACTGATGAGTATAAAATATTTGCATGCTATGAAGTAGAATGATGTTTAAAATGTAAAAGCATAATTGGACTCATATTCAACAAATAAATGAATTCCATTTCATTTTATTTCAAAGCAAGAATTATTCAAATAGGCATGCAAACAAGTAGACTTTTGAATAGACTAATCAGAACTCTAAACATAAAGACACTACAGGTAAAAATATTGTATAAAATGCTGAAATGTCTTTACCTATTCTTTTGAATTGTTTTCTGCAGAGATCTGGAATATTCTAGTCAAAAAAAAATTATATTAGCAGAAGCTGTATACATTTATCACATAACGTACCTATTTTGTTTACGTGTTCTTGTTACTGTTTCGACTACCTGAAAACTTATATGAGAAGGGTAAAATACTTTCGTGCGGTAATTTGTCGCTAAAATCCTTATTTATTGCATCACAGAAGTTGGATAGGTCCCGGGAGAAAATTCGTAAAGTTTGCTCCTTTGCCCCGGTTCAATACACCTCGAGTATACATGGAGGTGAAATATCTGTTTACTTGTTTATAGGGTTCTGTAGTAAAATAAGGAACCCTTATAGTTTCGGTCGGGTCACCTGTTCGTCTATCTGTGTTTGAGAGCTATTTACCTGCTAAGTTATACCTAACTAGAAAACTAGGAATAGAAAGAAGAAGAAAGTTAACTAGGAATTTTAAAAGCATTCTTTAAGATTTCGGAAAAATATACGATTTAGGAAAATTAATGACCACATGTTTTAGTAACTAGCATAGTTAATGGAAATCTAGGTATGCCTGTGAAATCGGCGACAAATTAGTCATTGAATGCGATCTCATCTGAAAAGTGATAACGCGCGTTGTAGATAAAAGCGGGCCAACCTCTAGTGTCTTGGAAATGGACGTTTTGTAAAAAGTTACTTACTGCTAATCGGTTTCATACCGGAATGCTAAATTGTTTAGTGACACGATTGAGCCGTTTACATACAAAGATTTACATCCAAATCTTTAAAACCTTGTCATTTTACAAGTGTAAATTAAAAATTTATAACATCCCCGACAAGTGAAGGTTACAGTAACTAGAAAAGAGCTGATAACTTTCAAACGGCTGAACCGATTTTCTTGAATTAAAGCTTAGAATACTCTCGATTAAGCCACCTTTCAAACAAAAAAAAACTGTTAAATCTGGTCATTAGTTTAGGAGCTACGATGCCACAGACTGATACACTGATACACACTTCAAACTTATAACAACCCTCTTTTTGGGTCGGGGGTTAAAAACTACGCATATTTATGGAAATCTGGCAGACCACTGCACATAATTATTATATTAATTTGTTTCTAGAACCTGTTTACAAAATTTCATTGAGTTTGAGTGAAATGAAATATGCTTTATTGAATATAATACAGTTGATGCTTTATTGGTACATCGTAGTTTAATTTGTTAAAATGTGAATCATTTTGTGTGAAGAGCGGTGGGGAGTAGGTACGAAGGAAACTTCTCTTAAAAGATATAGAGCGCTGACTACGGCACCAGAGAGTTCATATTTATCAAAAAGGAGATTTTATGTTGAAAATTTGAAATATTTTTTTATTTATTTATTTATTTTTATTTATTTATTTATGTACCGCCCACAGAGTTACACATTTAGATTAAATACATGTTGTTCCTTAAATTCTAGGGCTCTTATGCAACTCCACTTACGGGCAGTCACAGCATACATTAACATAAACATAAGTCGTACAGTAAAATATAAAATATAATATAATTGCTAACCTAAGGAATATGAAAAAATACCTAAGTTATAAATTTTAAAAGAATATAATAAGATGGAAATTAAATTAAAGTAAAGTTAAGTTAAACTAAGCTAAATTATCTAAATCATCTAAAATACAATATACTTACGGCTAGGGACTGACACTAATTATCGTTATCCTATTGAGGAATCGAATGATTTGAACAACTTGGCTTTAAATTTAGCCAGGTTATCGCAAAACAGATCCGTGGTAATGTCCTTGTCCAAAAATTCCTTATATGTACTACTAAACCTTGGTATTAACGAATGACGACCTAGATTGGTTCTACTGATTCGGTGAGTGAACAGTGAGTGAGTGAGTGAAATATGGTATCTACGGTGGATATCTACTTTAATACAATTGAGAGGAACTTTGTCTTTGCGTACTCGCGGGCACACTTCCACAGTAGTTTGCAGGGGCAACATTATTTTGATAAATGTTTTTCGATAACTTCGACACAGTAACATTTTCATGCATTGAAAACCATTTCCAAGCGCAATATAAAATATATACGAAACGGCTATTTTGTAATATATGTACAAATACAAATCTAGTGATGTATTTTCACTGGTGGATAGTAGATGTTACCATTTATTCAAAAAAGCCCGAATTTTAGTACAGGTACTAGTCCACGTGGAGTATATCTACTTATCTCTTTTTGTATCCTCCATACCTAGTATAATATTATAAATGGTATCTATATCAGTTCGTCTGTTTGCTAGTGTTTCCCGGCTCATTTTAACTGATTTTGATGAAAGATACAGAGTTAGCTTACATCGCAGGACAGACATATTATTACTTAGGCTACTTTTTGTACAGAAAAATCAAAGTATTTCCACTGACTAAAATCCACGCGGGTAAAACTGCGGGCAGGCTCTAGTATCCAATAATGTATTGCTGAGTTTTTTATCACTTTCACAAATTCATTCAACTAACAAATCTAGTTTAGGTATACCCATACACAAGTAACGGAATTAGTACCAAAGAACTTATAGCTTTATCAAAAGTCCTTCTTTTTGTACGGACTGCTACTCGTAGCTAGTATAGCCATGGAAATAATGATTTATTCCGTCAAATATTTGCACAGCTCTTTCAACGGCGATTTCGCTAACAGTGTCAGTGGAGCAACATTTGAATCAGTTTACCTAAGCACATCGATATTTTGATTTGAAAGGTTAGGCTGCGTTATAAGCTGGATTGAAATAATATCAAATACTAAGTTGGTGCCTCCAAAATAATTTTCATAAATTGCCATCTAATATACAGTACTAATAAAAGGAAAGGCTATCTGAATGATCTATCGACGCACAGCTCAAACTACTGGATGGATCGGGCTGAAATTTGGCATACAGATAGCTAATAAATCTTACTTATACATTTTTACAGCGCTCCAAAAATTAACTGATATCCTGCGGCTCTTGCGGCTCAAGCGACTCTTGCGCCTTTTGTGAGATCTTATTAAAAAATACATAAATATTCTTTTATTAGGGACCATAGTGGAAACACACACAGAACAAAACACACAAACACGCAGAAAAATAACACAAATTAATACTTAGTCCTAAAATACAGCTTTCTATGCATTTCAATCGAGAAAACTACCAAATTCGTTCCTTCAAAACAGCAATTTCAAATTATACACGACGGAGTTGTACTGAACTTTGGTAACTTAATAAATCTAACTAACGCGTTCGTGACCTGAAAGTCATTGGACCAAGTAGGTAGGTATGTACGGTAGTTGTTACTAGCATCGACGCCAACGTAGCTACAGCTATCAAAATTGTTATTATCATTTCTCCTAACTCAATCTTGCCACCTGGAAAATGTGTTTAGGAGTTCTAATTACATTTCCAATTAAAGATGATCGCTTACTATAGTCGAGTCTTTTCACTACAGTATATTATTATTTAAATATGTCATTACACAACACATTGCACGCAATCGATGTATTCCAACAGCACGTGGATTATTACGTGCTATTTTTTCTACATAGTTTCTACATAGTCTTTTGTTGAACTTTTAATTTTAAATACCTAGTAGTAGTAGTACCTTAAAATTTTCTTTTTTCTTTATTTATTTGTATCCTGTGATCAATAAATCTTTATTTAATTTGTTGTATGCTCATTTGGTGGCTGCTGCAGCTTTGGCAACTCTTGCAGGTCGTGTGTTGGTATGCGATTACCTTAAGACGTTGCTGGTAGATATTTTTTCAAAGACAAAAGGCAAACGCTAAAAATACACTGAACCATATTATCTTGTACAAATTGAATAAAAGGCAAACATTTTCCTACAATGACATGCGCTCTTTCTTTGTCAGATGTTTCTCTTTTTTAATTCAATTTATTGGATGAGGGATATATTGTGATCCCCCGGGTGAGATCGCGAACCGCGCTACAGAGAGATTGGAAAGCATCGGCACAGTGGAGTAACTAAGTATATGTCTGTCTATGACAGACAGACTGACATATTATCAATGATAGCTCAAACCGCTGGGCCTTGAAGTAATTGTACGTAAGTACGTAGGTACGTATAACGTGGAACACTGAAATAAAGATTCTGAGAAGTTTCAACTAAATGTTAAAATAACCTAATGCCAAAAGTTAATTTACCTTGGTAGGCCCTTCGTATACGAGTAGGTAGCTTTAAATCTTATTATGGATAGCGTCTAACATTGGTATATTCCCTGTGAAATGTATCGATAAAAAATCCAACCATACAAAAATCCCCATACTCCAACCATAAAAAAGAATTTGTATGTTTAATGCTTAGAACCACTATCATCAAAGGAGGCTAAACTAGGTCACAGGTCACAATATTATTTTCTCGGGTATAATGTAAAAGCAAACGAGAGCCCACTGCGTTGGTTTCTGATGTAATATTATATCACAACACACAAAGTTTAGATTACTCTTAACCTAAAAGCGTGAACCACGAACGCATCACTTGAAGCGAGAACTGCATAAAACTTTTTTATTCCATTTAAGCTGATTGCATACTACGAAGCGACCCGTAAAGCCGCACATAATATATTTTCAGAACTGAAACTGACATTATCAGCAAAAATGTGGACACGTTAGCAGAGATTCCACTAACCTAACCCCTTAATATGTACGGGGTCGCTGGCGGCTCTCGCTATTCAATGTGCGATCACTAGATCAGCGTTATACGATGCCTAAGAAATGTTAAAAACGGACTGCATTGCAAATCCACATCCACACTATTAAAAATGTAAAGGCCTGTCCATCTTGAGGTACCTATTTGTCCGCTTGCTAGTTTGTAGGAAATAAGTAAATTCAGAGGTAAATTACACGCAAAAGATACGAGAATAGCGCGAATATTTGATAAATATTTGTGTTTTTCTTTTACTGTACTGTTGCTAAACTGCTTTTGGTTTTTGCGCTACATCTAACATCAACCTTCAAATCAGGAGATATATCTACAGAGTGCACTTTACATAAAGCCGTATCATCATTAAAGTACCATCATGTTTATTATTTGCTATACTTAGCTATGCGCTAGTTTTTTTAATAATTATTAAAAAACAAACGTAGAAACAAAATAGATAAGGAAAATCAATATACCTACCTACTTTTTTCATGTTTTGTTAAACTTTTGTCAGACTTTTAAGTAAAGGTTGCCGCTTTTGCTTTTAAGATAAAACATCTCTAAAGAAGAAAGTTCCAGTTGAAACACGGCTGTAAGAAATTTGTTGGAACCGTATTTTTCTTCTCACTTATTCACAAGATTGGATTTCTTTTATTTTGTTTGAGGTTTTCAATGTTCGTCCTCGAAAGTAAAAACACTTATTGAATCACCTCGTTGTCTTTCTGTCTGTCTGTCCTTCACAGCATAATTTATCAGAAATAAGGCTCTACGGCAACATTTTTTTTATAAAACCGCTATAAAGTCATGTTGGTATTTACCAAGTACTTGAAAAAAATACGTTACGTTACTTCCCCAACACAAAAGTGAAAAACGAAAAAAAAAAACAAGTAGGTATCTACCGTATTGAAAGGGACTTCGTTGAATCCCAACCCAAACCCAAAAATTTAATTATTATTAAAATATAAAAATAAAATAATTATTACCCAATAATTTATTTATTGGTAAACATTTTTAGTATGGAATACTGATTGTGCTAGAATTTTTTTTTTAATTTGTTTCGACAACTGCTATCGCCCTATCAGTATCTACAATATTGCTGTGGCACGGTAGATAAGATCCGAGTCTGTACCTGGACGTTTAAAATCATAGTTGTCCAAAAGAATATTTTAGTAGCTTGATGAAGGTATAACACGAAAGTTCATTTGAAAGTGCTCTTTGATATTCTAACATTAATCGCACTCAACGACTACCTAACCGCAGTCAAAGATATGCTAAATTACTAGAGAGCGCAATGTCGTGCAATATAGTTTCAACTTGACTGGTGCACCTACTTGTAGGATACCAGCCTTGGTTTTTGACGTTCGTAAAGGAAACAAGGTAGTTCTGTAACCCGATGGAGAGATATATTTAATCACCATTTATTTCTGTAAGAAATCCCACACAGACCAAAATAAGAAAGTGAGAAGAAGGAGACTTTTGATCAGTCGTAGACCGTAGGGATTAAAAAACTAACCTAATGGTATTCTTCTTTTGTAACAAGACTTACCTCACAATGTACACAAGTTCAAAAAATCTAATAAAGTACGCTCCTAAAAAAAGTTTATTGTACAATCAAATATAATGAAATAATGAAAAAGCGTGGAATAGACGTGATTATGACAGAATGCATGGGACTACAATTACTTATACATGGCCATTTATACATGGCATATTATTATAAATTGAATATTTGAGAAAAGAGCAACCGCCTAGTTTCTTGCTGGTTCTTAGTATAAAGGGAATTCCGATTTCCGAAACAGTAGTAGATTCTTTTGACGATTCAAAAGTAAAAGTTCATTTGAATAAAATTCTTGCTATTTATCTAATATAAGAAGGTAGGTACCTACTACATTCATAATCCGAAACACGTTGCAACATCTCCAAGTAATCGCATACTTGAAGCACCTCGGTATTACTTATCGTGTAAATAAGGAAATGTATTTACCCTGGAACTCAATATCGGACCCAAACGAACCGCATATAAAGTAAATCGAACCCGTTGCCCTTATATGTTAGCAAGCGGAAGTTTAATCATAACTTTAAGGCTGGAAACACACGTATTATATGTCACTCGATATGGAGACAATGTTGAGTCAAATCAGATCGTAGTTTTTCGCTTGGATGAAATTTCATATACCTACCTATAGCCTATCTTATTCCTGCATAAAGTAAGCTTTTAATGGTGAAAGAAATATTAGAATCGGTTCGGAATTTTTGGATTTTATCGATTACAAACAAGCAACTCTCTCCTCTTTATGATATTTATATATGACATGTAGCTTGCGCACAAATCGCAATTATTGCGACACGTTTCTCTAACGTTTTTTGAAGGCTTTGGCTTTGTCGATGAAAAGTCCGCGAAAAAGCATAGGTAATATTGTTCGTTCTCGAGGTTCAGACAACACAGCCGATACGCGTTATATTGTCTGTTAACTTTTCAGGTTTCTAGGCTAAGTAAACTTAGCAGTTCATTTATTGGCAATTGTGTATGTTTTTACAAAAAGCTCCAGAAGCTCTCAACAACGTCAAAGTTTTTTAAACGCAAAATTTAAAAACCTATTACAACGAAAAGCTCATTAGACGTTTATTTTTAATCCCAAGAGGGTTACTACGAAATATTACTTTATACCTTTCATGAAGCACCAATAATGTCAAATGAGTTTGATCATTTATTGATGATCACTGAGTTAGTAAAACACTCCGCCGCTGCCGCTGGTCAAGTTGCCAGAGGTTGTTAATTGTTAGAAGAGTATTGTATATGTTTCCGGCCTAAGTTTCTGCACACGACTCCGAGACGTATTTACCGGAGCAATTACCACAACCTGTATTTCCTAACTAACGTTCAACTTGGAAACAAAATTGTGAAGTGTTGAAACGTTCTTGGTTTAGTGAAGAAACTTATTTGGACAGTTATTAAAGCTTATATTAACTTTATGTTTGGTTAATTTAAGCTTACCTAAATTGAAGTAGAAAAGAGCACTAGCATTTTGATAAATGTATAAGAGATATGCATTAGCGGGATATCTGATCAGCACGCTTTAGATAAAGGTACTTTCCATCAAGCCTCTTCCATCTAGACACTATAAAATTCTAGGGAAGTTCGTTTCAATCTAGGCCCTGCATAAAAAAAACATTTCAATCGGGTATCTAAATAATATAATCTCTAAATCCTGACTTACAAACTGACTCATCAACCCCCAACTCAAACCCTTGCACCTAGAACGCTGAAATTTAGGAGAAGGAAATAGAGGATTAAAAACGTATGTACATCCACGCGGACAAAGTCGCAGTCAACATCTACTTGGTTAATATTTCAATGAGAAACAAACTACGTTTGTATGGAACGAGTGACGGAGAAACCGCCGTTAACAGCTTAAAAAAAATCTTTCCTAATATCAACAAAATAAATAAATTCGGTATATTCGACGTATAACAATGACCGTAATCGCAATAATCGTATCACGATTTACGCAATCCACGGGTAATACTTATATGGAAATTTCCCCTCTAGATTTTTATTCCTAAACATCATAAAGTAATTCTGGTCGCGTACATCATACCTCTTAGGTTAGAATATCATTTATTCATGGAGTCTATCGCCGGCACGCAATGCGTAGTATTGAAATATTCAGTATTTGCATGTGGTACGGAAATCTAACCCGATAAGCTGTAGTGTGTTATCGAGATCGACAATTTCGGTTTTTATGCACACTGCGTGATCTGCGTTGTTTATGATAATGTTTAGTACATCTTTTAATGTTCAAAAGTGATGATAAAAATATCTTTAATATACAATGCCAACTTTTTTCTTAGTCCTTTTAGTAGGTACCAGTGGTAACTTATAAGAACGCCCGCGTCCCACGGTCTCATCATATCCTTATCGTACAGTTTTATACGTTTCTAGTATACATGTGCGGAAATATATGGAAGGTCGTCGTCGCCGATGCATCAACTTCTGGACATATGTCCTTTATATAGTTTTTTTTTCACCACACGCCACGGTCTTGCACAGAATGAACTCCTTGCGATATAGGAAGGTGTACTGCACTTTGACATACTTCATGATTATTTTTTTATGCAGGTGGGAAGTGAGCTGTGAGTACCTATAGTATTATGCGGTTTGGGATATTGATGTCAAAACTAAAATTTCTCAGGCACCAATAAGTTTGAATTTTATTTACCTATTAGCTTCTGCTCGCGAAATCATCCGCGTGGAACTTGGTTCTTAAAAATCCCGTGTGATCTGAATTACTACATGTATAACCCGCATGTGATGTCTCCTTCATCTTCACTTCATGTCTCTTTAAAATTTCCGTTCCCTTTCTCTTTGAATTTCAAAAATCGTGAAAGATGTTTTCTTTCATTCTCAACTTTTTTTTTAAATAATACTTTGGTTTTTTTAGAGGATTTTTCTTACATTCAGCGCAACAAAAACCACAGTTGGTTTAACCGGGCACTGAGTTAACTTATTATAGCTATACAATAAAAATTACTGACAACTGAAAGCATATAACATTAATTTTAATGAGTATAACTTCTAAGCTGACAGACTACGAAACATTAAATTCTATAGTAATAGTTGTACCGATCATGAAAGAACGATTCGAGCCCATAAAAGTTTATTTTAATCGTATTATCAAGTCGTAGTTTAATCTGCTTTACAACAGCGCAAAATAAGGGGGAATATTTTCCCGGGGACTTTCCACATACATTGTGGGTGTGACAATCCGGATATAAAGGATTATCCGCCGGATTGAACCACGAAGGATGTTCATCGACAAGGAAAATATTATGTAGGCTTAATTTTTTTTTTTTTTTAGTAAACAGAATTTTAAAATAATGAAGTGTTATAAATGGAAAAAAAATACTGACTGGTATACGTAATATTATCAACGTAGGTAGTCTTCTTCTCTCTGGGCTGGTTTCCGCACTTAAACGTTTCCAACTTTGTGCGTCCATTGCCCCTCCCCGCCGAAGTCTTCACTTCAGCCATCCTCGCTCCAGAAGCCGAGTAGAGTCGTACCAACGTACAACGTCTAGCGTCTAAGTACTTAAAATTTGAACATAAGTAGGCTAGTTTTTATCCCTGAAAATCAAAGAGCTTTTTTCATGAATACGGAATACGAATCTTTGTTGTACCTATTCTACTCACTTTACAACTTCTCGCACTGCCAAGGGTCACTGGTAAAGGTCTCTTATAGAAATAAGTGCTTCCCTGTCCACTTTTTCTTTTTTTTTTATCTTTATGGTTACAACTTTCTGGTACAAATAAATAAAATAGAGATTCCACGGGATTTATGAAAACCTAAATCCACGCGGATGAATTTCGGGCATTATTTAGAAATACGTAAACGGTGGTAGCATTGCAATTTACAAACCAAGTTATATTATTAAGCATAAAATATAACTAACTTCGATGTAGCTTCATTGAAACAGTTTTATACTACAACACATGATAATCTCTGCGGCCGCTGTGTACGACCACTCAATTGTTGCGTTTCAATTTCGAAACAAATTATCTCGCATATTGTTTTCCTATCCAATAATTGTTTTCCATTTGACGATGTGAGCATAGTAACATAAAACCAAACCGTTTGGTTTCCATAGGTCCTGTAATCTGTATAGTTCTACTATATATTATTTTTTATTTTGTTTTAGTAACCAAAATTGAGGATCTTAGGCCGTCATATATTTTAGTTGTATAGTCACGGAGGTTTTGCTACTTATTACTTCTCACTTTTTAAGTAGCTTAAAAGTATACCTAGTTGTAACCTAGGTTTTGCTTTTTATAAAAAATGGTGGCCACAAAAGACAAATCACGGTAAAGATGAAAATAATTATCTTTTCATGTGGTCCTGGATGATGATGCTCCTATAATATGATACTTCCCATTACAGCCATAAGCTCCGCGGTTTAAGAAATACGCAATATGAAAATTGTGTGGGTAGGTCCTCATCTCTACGTACCTACCATATAAGTCAATGCTACATACATTTTCCTTGAGACATAATAATACAGTGCTGACCGCAGTCGGGTTTTGAAACAGTTTATCAAACAACTTATAAAGGTAAAACGCTGGTCAAAAATGCGAATCAGATTTCCACATGAAGGGTTCCATTCCTTCGTATAAGAAATAACACTTTTTTATATTGTTTTTGAGTGACAAGTGTAAGGTTATTTTTTAAATTTGATTTGAGTTGTCAAAAGTAATATAAAATTATTAATTTATCTAATGCAGGTAGTTTGATAAAATCGATATTTGGCTCATTCGATGTCATACTGTCATCTGTTGCTAGGAGGCCGACAAGATTGAACTTGCATAAATACGGGTGTTTTGAAGGTTTTAGTTTAGTCTCCTTCTGAGATTCGGAGCGATATCGTATATTTTCGGTATTTGGATTGTGAACTGAATAATTAGATGTTGTGATAGCAGTCACGCTCTAATGAAATTATTTATTTTGGCATTAGTTTGTTTAGATTAAAACTCTCGGATAACCTTACACATTAAACTTGTGTTTTTTTGTGTTGGTTTTGGAGAGGACATTCCAATAATTCGATAAAAATATTTAAATAATACCTGCTTTTCTGAGTGACGCCAATAATTCAGAAGCGGGACGTGTCTCACGTTGTCTTAATTTCGCTTTGGTATCTTTTTGTAAACAACCCACATTTGATTAAAATTTTTATTGAGTTTGGAATGGACCCGAATGCATCCCTTACCACAGCGCTCTCTTGCCCACATAAACAGGAAGCGATAAGGGTAATTAACGCTGCATGGCGCTACAGTGCACTGAAATTCATTGTACGTAATACGAAATTTATTTACAAAGCAGTTGTGTGATTGTGTGGCAGGTCGACGTAGGAGCGCAGAAACACCGACATAACCACTCTGCTCCCCTGCGGACGTCCTAACCACGGCTTTCACGGCTTCCATATTCATACAATAATATTACAAATGAGAAAATGTGTCTGTCTGTCTATCTCTGTCTGTCTGTATATCAGGCTATCTGTATATGTGTCTGTTACCTTCCACGGCCTAATTGGGTTAACTAGTTTGAATAAAAGGTACAAAGATGCTTACATCACGGAAACAGACATGACTACATTTTATCTTAGAAAATTTTATATTCGCACGGGACTTTTAAAAAACTAGAATCCACGCGAACTGACTTACATAACAACGTACCTATTTAGTTGAGATTTTACATTAGATACCTACTTAGGTGTTCTTATGCAGCGAATTGAGCGAATCTGAGACATACAAGTATGAGCTGCCAGGTAAATCCATATTAATATTTGACATTCGAAAATGTGACTGTCTGTCTGTCTGGTAGCGTTTTTTGACCTATGTTAAAACGATTTTAACGATATTTGCGGAGAGGGCCATTGGCTACTATTGGTCCCGGAAAATCCCACGGAAGAGTTTCCACGGGATCTAGTATTGATTAATTAAATCGTGACAAATAATTCACCTAAATTAAAACTAGTTGTTATGCATATGTCACTGACACGCACTGGGAATTAGGTTTCGAACACCTGAGATAGGACGAGAAATCCAAAATTAACAATGTTTCATGATATGCCCTTTCTGTTCTCAGATAGATGTGGGAATTTGTAACTAAGACAAAGGATTTAGGCAAGTACTTACATCATGAACGTTCCAATTATTAAGTAGGACTGCTATCAAATTTATACTAAACCAGACATCGGTTTGTTTTTCATAATCCATGGCCTAGAATAGTATATGTAGTAAAATTACATTTATTTTGAATGTTGAAAAATCTCTATTATAGGACAAATTTTGAGGCAACTTCGTACCTATCTAAATAAACTATAATATAAGAAACTACAAAATTGAAAAATTAATAACGTCATGTCATTATATTCAGTTCAAACGTCGATTTTAATTTTCCGTTAAAAATTGCTTGTGAAATCACTCTGACGAAAAGAATAATTCTACAAAATGAAAATGTTTTCAAAATAGCAATAACGCTCATCTCTAGTTTCAAGTAGTCAACTATTCAATTTTCGTTACTGAATAGTTGATCATATTCCCTTTTGACTAATAGCCGTGCCACACAGTTTCAATTATTATCTGCTAGTTGTTGTAAATTCTGCCACCACTAGCACTCACCAACTTCGTTACCCAACTCCTATCAACAATTCTCTGGGTAGGTACATACTTTATTTCGAAGTCCTTCTACAGAAGACAAGAAAGAGAATACAGTATTATGAAAATAGACGTATTTACGTAAAGTTCCAGTTCATATTATGATGCTTCTAATACAACTACACATAAAACTTAATATAAAGTATAAAATATTTCGTAAAACTCCACCAAATATTCCAGTGGTTTCTGTATCGCACAGGGAATTATGCATGCGTTTATACGAGGGACGTGCCACTCAATGGTATCGTTTCAATTTTCAAATAAATCACGGTGCAGTTTACAGTTCCATACTAGTCTGTATTCAATAATAGATTACCGATTTAAATAGGAATGAAATGTACGAATAAAAAATTATCCATATTTATAATTCAAAATCGAGTCTGTCTGTCTGTCTGCTAGCTTTTCACGACCCATCCGCTTAACTGTTCTTTTACAGAGAATACCAGGATTTGGTAAAGAGATCTGCATCCTGGGACGGATATAGGATACTTTTGTCCCGGAATCTATATATCATTTTTTTAAACCCTGACGCCACGCGGACGAAGGCAGAAGTTTCATCAAGTAATTAATAAATACCCTGTTAGAGCCAAAGCGCACATGATACTTTGGGCATCGGTTTTCTAGTAACTTATTTGTTTATTTTTCATAAGCTGGAAGCTGGGATTGATCTACCCACATAGTTATGAAGATCGCATTCGGGTCACCTAAAATTAAAATACTAAATTATATGCTGTTGCCGTTAGGTTACTGTCGAACTTGAGCTTTTATCTAACCCCCAGTTTACACCAACAAGTTATCGTCCTAGTTTTCTACAAAACTTGTGAAAAACATGTACTTGCTGTCTAATATGAAACTTGTATTGTTTCAGACATCATCATTAGCAACAACCCAACGGCGGCTCACTACTGAGAATGGGTGATTTCGCAGAATGAAAGGAATTTGGCCAAGTGCGGATTGGCAGACTTCATACACTTGAAAACACTATGTAGATGAGAATAAGAAGAGAAGAAATTATGAATATGAGAACCACATGAGTATATATAGAACTCTCAGGCATGTAGTTTTTCTTACGATAATTTATTGTTCAAAAGGAACAAAAGTTAGGTTTTCACTATGACTGATTAAACCCCCTACCCTCTGAATAGAAGGCAGATATCTTAATCACTAAGCTACCAACGCTCTTAAAATTATTATGTAAGTAGGTATTTAGCCAATTTTATTTCTAAGTTTTTAACCCCCGCCCAAAAAGAGGGGTGTTATAAGTTTGACGTGTGTATCTGTGTATCTGTGTATTTGTCTGTGGCATCGTAGCTCCTAAACTAAAGAACCGATTTTAATTTAGTCTTTTTTGTTTGAAAGGTAGCTTGATCGAGAGTATTCTTAGCTATAATCCGAAAAAATCGGTTCAGCCGTTTGAAAGTTATCAGCTCTTCTCTAGTTACTGTAACCTTCACTTGTCGGGAGTGTTATAAATTTTTAATTTACACTTCTTTTAACTTCTGTCTCTGTTTTTATCCAAAAATCCGACATCTGAGTGCTAGAAGACCTGATAGTTTAATATACTCCAGATGCAAAATAAATCGCGCTCACCCTACAGGATATAAGGGTACTTACACAATTATTTATTTTTGTTGTACGAGAGCTATGTATTAAACTTTGTCTAGAGCATTTTTACATTATGAGAACGCTAATGAGATGCAAGTGGTTCAAAAGAACATTTTAAAAGGGAAGCTCGGTTACTGCTTTGGCTTGGCTCTAGCTCTTTGCAGACTAAATTCCATTATGCATATTTACTTGTGTCCTGAGTAAAAATGGTCCAAGCATTTGCATCACAGTAAGCAAAATGTAATAAAAAAAAGTGTCGAAAATGTAAATTAAGTAAGTACATCAACATAAGCAAAAAATAAATTTAATTTTATAAATGCGAGTCCATATGAATAATTTTTAAAAGTAGATAAGTTATTTTTGTAAAAAAAATGTTTTATGTATTGTTTGTATATCCAATTTGAAATCAATTTTTTTTTTTTTAATTATATAGACTAGCGCTTGGCTGCAATCAGACCTGCTAGCAAGTGATGATGCAGCCTAAGATGGAGCGCGCTTGCCTAGAAGTTGCCTATTCACTCTTGACTTGAAAGTACCCATATTATAGGTGGAAGGGAAAACTGACGCCGGAAGGGCGTTCCATATCCTATTTAATAAATATTAAATTGTTATTTATATTAAGTATCCAATATTATGTAGGTACCATTTTCGTTATTCTATGGAGTAAATATTTATTGTGCTAATACATCATTTAATCAGGTAATCATCGCCTAAATAAGTTATGTATGTAATTAATATAAGTACAGCTCTTTATATGAGTATTAATTAGAGTAACCTGTACCTTCCTATTCAAGGAACTTTATCCTGTTGTAATAGAGCCACGAAATAGAGCGACGAGCTGCGACTGCATAACGAACTACAACTTTCTTCCTTTTTTTAAATTATAGTGTGTCGCTGCAATCAGATCTGGTGACAAGTGATAATAAAACCTAAGATGGAGCGCGCTTGCCTAGAAGATGCCTATTCACTTTTGGCTTTGATGTACCCATATTATAATTCGAGGGGAAAACTGGTGCTGGAAAGGCGTTCTAAATCTTAGCGGTTCGAATTAGACATGTTGTTGCAAATCGCTTCGTTGGTGGAATTTCGACTTCGTGCATTTTCTCATTGTAATAAGTACAATAGATAAGACGTGGCTCTTTCAAAATCAATGGATAAGACCGTGGGTAGGATCGCTCCAAGTAGTCGTAATACGTAACCATTTCGTGTGTTGCAGCTGTCAACAATTCGAGCATTTAATAGAATACGGAACCCTAAAAACGTAGATCTACGCTAGGCAGACCAGCGGCGATATAGTATAACTTACTATATACGGTATAGTATTACTGAGATAAGTACATCATTTTAGATATATATATATATATACTATGTTTAGAATGATGTACTTAACTAAGTCACTTAGTACTTACAGAATTAAATTACAGCATTCGTGCAGAGTACTAAAAAGCAGCACCGAGGGCTATTTGCGGGCAAATGAGATGTAAAATACGGAATCCGCTGCTTTAAGAGGATTTCTTAGTTTACCGACCGCGACGCAAACAAATAAATCCACCTAAATGTTAGTTTAATCTCCTTTATCTATAAACTACACACATCTCTCTATTTTCGTAATATTTTGACATTACCACACATTGATTTTGGAAATTTTGTGTTACCACATACCGATTAGTGTTTATAATATTTATTTTTGTGTTCTCTTCGTGTGTTACTTACTGCCTATTTGCTTTTGTTTCCTACTTATAATAATAATTAGAGTATGATGAATAAAAGAGTGCTTGATGCGGTAACTTCATCTGAACACAGTGTTTTAATATCTGCCAATTAATTGGCATAGAATCAGTACAGCCTCGTCCGCTAACTTCCCTTAATTAGCGTTCGGAACAATCCCAACAAGTTTCTTAGTAAAACTAGCCTCAACTAATAATTGCTTCGCTTTAAGTGCCCCGTTCGATCTGGATTTGTACTCTGTTAAGTTTCTGACTTGTTTATGTATTTAGCTTATACTAGTACCGCAGTAGTACTGCGTAATATGCTCCTGAAAAAAGCATAGTATACAATCGAAGATTATGTAAATGATAAAAGAGTGTAGACTTGACTCGCAGCTTACTCCAGCTCCAGTAATGCGGTGGTTAGGTACCTACTCACACATGGTATAATAGATATTGTAAAAGTGAAGATTCGAAAAGAGTAGGACATTCCGAACCAGTGCAGTGGTAGATTCAGTGACGATTCAAAAGCACTTGTAAAAGTTTATTTGGATAAAAAATCTTTCTGTTTCTACAGAACGAGACTTGATTCTTACCCAACATAAAATTCCAAATGTGTAACATAATACATACAAACTCATCTCAGAGGTGGGCATACGGAATCAAATAACAACATTTGACATCTATAAAACAGGTATGATATCACATATCACCCAGGTCATCAAAGTGGATACCTATGTCTTTTTATCCTAACACATATAAATCCATGTCACTCTGTCCACGTCATGGCTCTGACGTCAAAAAGTAAAACTATGTTAACTTTGATTTCAAGTGTTGTGTCTGATATCGTAGACAAAAATAAACCATGAAAGATTAACCGTGGAAAAATTCTACAGCATTACTCGTATATTGATTTCTCGAACCGCATAGTAATGAATAGTCATTTGGGAGATAGTTAAAAGCTTTACGCAAAGTGTTTCGTTTTATCAGGTTCGCAATTAACGTGAAACGTTTTTCTTTGCACTTCCACTTTGTTACTGCCAATATTTTGTTACAAAAATAGTTTTTTATATTTATTCAGTAGTAGTAACTACTTAGCCCTTGACTGCAATCTCACCTGGTGGTAAGTGATGAGTCAGACAGGGATATGGCTGTTTTTACTAAATCCCACACCCCTTTGGTTTCTACACGGCATCGTATCGGAACGGTAAGTATCGGATTCTGACTACTTACGCAGAATTCAGCAGTAGTAACTAGTTAGCCCTTAACAGCAATCTCACCTGGTGGTAAGTGATGAGGCAGTCTAAGATGGGAGCGGGTTAACCTGGAAGGGGTACAGCTGTTTTTACTAAACCCACACCCCTTTGATTTCTACACGGCATGGTAACGGAACGCAACGGTAAGTATCGGATTCTGACTACTTACGCAGAATTTTTATAGTAAAACTAGTAAAAAGGTATGATTTATAATAATAATTAGTAATTATAGATATCTTGTACATAGAGATATTCTCTTATAAAATAAGTACTTCTCATATCAAGTAGGTACCATAATAATAGCAAGTTCGTAACAATTTTCACGAACACCATTGTATCCTAACTCAATATTGCGTTAGTAATTGTAAATTTGGCTTGTTTCCTAGTACTCGTACCACTAACTTTACAATGCCAGTTTCATTTTAACTAGAACTGCAGAATGTAGTAATGGGTACTACTGTTGCCAATGTAGTTTTACGAACTGTGTTCTAATCAACATATTTAATGAGTTAGTTGCTTTAGTAGAATGGTACAAATGGCTAACTTGTATAAGCTCAGGGTCTTCCATTTGATCTTGATTTGATATCACACTAATATTATAAAGGCGAAAGTTCGTATGTGTGTGTGTGTGTGTGTGTGTGTGTATGTGTGTGTGTGTGTGTGTGTGTGTATGTTTGTTACTCCTTCACGCAAAAACTACTGAACGGATTGGCCTGAAATTTAGAATGGACATAGATTATATCCTGGATTAGCACATAGGCTACTTTTTATCCCGGGAAATCGAAGAGTTCCCACGGGATTTTTAAAAAACCTACATCCACGCGAACGAAGTCGCGGGCATCAGCTAGTAATATATAAATACCAGTTATTAAAAAAAATTGAATAAAAAATGGACCCTAATAATTGACAACGCTATGCCCATTTTACTCATGTAGTCCAGGTACTACGGCTATTAGAAATATAAAGTGATGTCAATTTGGACAATATTGCCTCAGCTAATTTACTGTCAGAAATCAGCAATATTATCAGAAAGCGAATATCTAAGTAGATTTACTTGGTGCACTTGTATTTTCCATAGGATTTCATTTATTTTAATACCATTGAAATTCATTTCAGTAGAATATTCGGATCCATTTTAGCAAAACTAAACCAAATAAGAAAAGAAAACAACAAAATCAGTTCAAGTTTTCAGCATTTTCCCAGAATAATAAAACCGGTAAAGATTAGGTATTTTAAACTTTTTCCATGTTAACTACTGAGTGGAAAGAAAAGAAACCATAAAACAATATAAATGGGACGTAATTCGTGCAATCTATAGCAGTCTTACCGAAGTTAGGAATAACCGACTAACTTCGTTCAGTTTCTGCACCCGACACTTTTACGGGGTAAGTAGTGGTGAACTTCGTGCATGGAGTGTTTAAAATATCTATATAAGTTAGAACTTACAAGTAACTGTTGGGTAGGTACCTAGTACCTATATTCGGAATACAGAGTACCCAATTATTTATTTAAGTGTCCAATTATGTAAATTCTAAAAAAAATAACATCTTGACCTAGGTTCACAAGTACCTACCTATTAGGTATACATACATTTAGTATGTACAAATAGTTTTATTTGTCTGTCTTTCTGTCTGTGTATGCTCGGGCCGATACCACTGAACGGAATTTTTACATACGTAAACTTTCCCCGTTTTAAATAAGAAACACTAGATACGAAGTTTACAAACTTAGTCAAGACTAGGCTAGTCTACAGAATAAGACCCATCCTTGCGAAACCAACTGCATCAGTTAGTAGTTGATATTTTTAAAATATTTAAAGAAAACGCCTTCATAGTAATCGTTTGTCAGGGACTTACAATAAAGCCACGTAAATCTCTTCGCCCGCCGTCTTCCGTACCCTAACAACCGGTTCCGTACTTACTCTGATTGTTCGCAATATTCAAATAGACTTGGCTTTCTGAGATAGAAATGTCATTTCGTAAATTTAAAATAGCATCTTCGAGGTTGCCCCGTCTCTCATAAAAAATAATGCAGAAAATGCATCCAAGTAAAATTCTGTCCAGATTTTATTTCCGTGTAACGCATCTACTAAATTATGTATAGTATGACCTTACAAGAAGATTAAGTAGGTACCTATTTATATTAATATTTCCTTTGGTTTTTATATGTATCTATTTTGTACCCGGGCGTGAGAGTAAGTAATATAGGAAAATGTATATTCCTTTTCAGCTTTTATATGTATGTATTTATTTTGTATACGAGCGTGAGAGCAAAAAATATATATTTTGGATAATAATAATAATTAATTAATAAAATTAATGGAAAAATCATAGTACCTTTCAAGTATGTGTATTGTGTAGGTATTTTCACTTCCAGTCGAAATTGTAGTAAGTACCTAGGTATACTCTTTACAGCTTTGCTTCTACCAATTTGTACCAATTTTTTAGTCAGTTGATCAGATCAGTGTATATGAGTATATCAGATCAGTGTATATACTGTCATGTTATTTTATAGAGCTGCCACCTACTCTTTGGGTCTGCAACGAGGTCATCAAAAAATTATATTTTGTTTTCCTTTTATAAAATTAGAAAGCAACTTCTTTTGCAGAAAAGACAAAAGCCTCGAGCGGTTGGAAAAACATTGTCTTGGGGTTTGTCACCGCCATCACGGGCAGGCCCATGATTAATTAGGACTAAGATTTATGACGTAGAAAATTCACTTCGGTGTCACTAATAAAGTTATACACCGAAAACTTGATTGTACAAACAAGGTCACTGTTTCGTTTTTTTTAATATTATATCTTAAACTACCAGACCCGCATTGGGTGGAATTTTTTAAATCCATTCATAGTGGAAATCTACGTTATTAAAAAAAAAATCTTTTTTTGGGTCACCGTACCTACCCGGAGTGTACCATCGGGACTCTATTCATAAGTCTCTACTATCCGTCTGTCCATTCGTCCGTCCGTATGTCTGTCTGTCAGTGGGTTGTATCTCATGAACTGTAATGGCTAGAGAGATGAAATTTTCGCTGAATGTATATTTCTATTGCGGCCTAACGCATTTTACATTCTTAGAGCAGATCAGTGCTCAGTAAAACCGGCGGGTGGGATGTTAATGATGATGATGATATTGGTTTGATGGAATCACGATTTATATCAGTATTTTCTACACGCAAAATGAAAATATTGTATTATTATCGATATACATAAAATATGGTCCATAATAGTATATTGTTGGCCGCGTAAAGGGGTATAAATTTCTCAGTCCCAGGCTACGTAATGTTCGCCAGACGTCTAGGCACGAGATTTTTCTGCGTCTGCTCTGTACACTCCTGGTAAAATATAAGCTCTTATCGCCTTAAGGCGCTTTGCGCTGTGTAGGTATTTATCATATTTTTAGACCCTTATTACATCACAAAATATGAAAAATGTGGTTGAGATAATATTTTAAACGAGGGTTTAGATTTAAAACCTTTACGAAGTCGTAGTACACGATTCGTATGCATGCTAGTGTAACACACACATCCTAGGGGGTTTGAGTGTACAAAATAATTATGAGTACCTATTTCTGTGATAATAATTATGAGTTATCACCGGCCTACTGCTGAGCATGGGTTTCCTCTCAGAATGAAAAGGTTTTGAGTTTATGTTTAACTAATGAGTAATGACTCGCCCCGGGGTCGTACGAGTAGCGTATTACAATTATCGTAGGGATCTCTAATTTTTTTGAGAGTGAAGTATATTATAGCCTGTTGACAAAGGTTGAGTGACCTCATGAATAATGTAGCTTTCTACTGGTGAAACAATTTTCAAAATAGGTTCTGTAGTTCCAGAGATTACTTCCTACAAACAAACTTACTAACTTTAGGTACCTCTTTATAATATTAGTAGGTATAGAGTATCTGTATTATATTATCCCAACTTAACAGTCCTATCGTAGGATTCCTTACGCCCAAATGAAAACCCCAAACAAAACCCATACAGGATCTCTTATCGTCGTGAATTTAGGGTTTGTAAAGATCTGTTTGAAATCAAAGGTCTATGAAGAGACAACCAATTTTTAGAAAATCAGGTTCTAGACCCAGCGCAGTAGTTTGAGCTGTAGGTAAGTTAATATGTCAGTTAGTCAGTTTCAGCTTTTATATACAAGTATATTCATAGATTTAAGAATTGAAATACGTTAACAGCCAAGTGACAATATATATTGGGGACAAAGTTTCATTCAATTTCGCCCTTTCTTACTTGAGAGTATGCAGTAAACATTATTCGGGAATTCTTTTTTGAGAACGAAACGCATGGAGCTGGATTAGATTCGTGTAAAGTCTGACGGTTACTACATAATGTACGTGTGTTGGAAATCTTTTCGTTCGTAGAATATTGCGATAAATCCATTTTTGACGGTCGCTGCGCGCTGCGGAACATTTCACTTGAAAGAACCATAAGGGAATAAGAATATCCACATTTAAAACAACCTTTTTTTAAACAAGCTTTTATTTAAATCGTATTATTTTAAAACGAATAAGTCAAGATAAATCCAACGAGCCCAACCAGGCCTAAGTTATTTATTTTGATTTTTCATGTACCAAAATTGTAGACCCATGTTACAAAGTTATAATAAATTAAGTTAAGTAGGTACATTGGAAATGCTTATCTCTAAACAGAGATTTCTTCCAGCTTAAATTATAATAGGTGCTAGAGGAATTCCTATGACCTGCCTATGACTATCTCCTGCCTTCATCATGAGACTAACCTCCATCTTTTACATTGTCATCGAAGTTACATAATGTGTTCCTTTCAGCTCAATCGGTTGATGGTCTAAAAATTCAGTTGCAAAATTGACCACATACTACACGAAAAAAAGCTTGTGTTTGTAAAAAAATCCCGATAACCAATCTAGAACAGTGTGATACGGTGGGACAAAACTTCACATAGCTAACGAATACTTTTTACTTCTTTTACTGCATTGACCAACTTTTTACAAACTCTATATCTATCTTCATGTTACTAGTTCTCACTAGTGACTCAAGACTGTGGTGTGTGGAAATTCATACAAAGAGGCCCAAGTAAATGCCTACACCATAATATGACCAACAGTGGAGGGCCATCATTTGAGACTTTATTACCACTTCAGTGTTTGAGACGACAACAGATAGTTCTGGGGCATTATTATCAGTAGGTACTTGTAAATAGCTGTTTACATCACGATTCGTTGGAAATAAAAGGTTAAATATATTTTTTAAGTTCTTTCAAAATTATTGAGTTTCCACGTTCAATTTTCATTGTTACCTTGCTAAGAATCGCATGTTTGTGCCCCTAATATTCACGCATAATCATTTGGCCATTAGTGCCTAAATTATGTTGTTTCTTTTTCTTCTCAAAGAGAGTTTAATGATGATTGAGGAACTATTATAATTTCACAAATAAAGTCATATTTTCTTTGCACGAAAACACCGTGCTTAGGTGTATCTAGGATAAGGTTGAAAATTGTGTGCACAATTTAAAAAGCTATTTTAGAGTGTGTTCTGGGTAATTACATTCAGCTCGCTAACGCCGTGTAAATAGCCATTTGGATGGTAACATCGAAACCACAGCGCAATAAATACTTCAACATTATTTATACTTTCCCGCAGATTTGTTTCTATATTATAACAAGTAATTTCACAATAACAAGTATGTTTTAAAATTAAATTATAATAAAAATATAATCTCATTGGTGATATATTTAAGCCTGCAAAAAGAAGACGTCAATTATTCAATTAAAGTCTCATTTATTGAGTTTTGTCGGCAGCGAAGCGCTGCTGCTCTCTCTTCCGTACTTACAGTCTAATCGGAAAAAAAATTAAATCAAGAAAAACAAAGGCTACTTTCTCAAAATGAGATATCCGATCTGATGAATATCGGATTAAAAAAGATTTCCTTTATTTCAGCACCGTCTTAATTAAGATCCTTATATTTTATAGACTAGATGATACCCGCGACTATATTCGCCTGGATTTAGGTTTTTTTTAAAATCCTGTGGGAACTCATTTATTTCCGGGATACAAAGTAACCTATGTCCGTCCTCGAGATGCAAGCTATCTCTGTAACAAATACTTAGACGAGACCCGCCAATTTGTCGCATGGATGTATCCATTTTAAATCCCGTGGGAACTCTTTGATTTTCCAGGATAAAAAATAGCCCTTGTCCGTCTCTGGGATGCAAGCTAATTTTGTATCTAATTTCGTCAAAATCGGTTAAACAAACCTAAAGCTAGCAGACAGGCAGACAGTTTTACATTTATTAAACTAGTATGGATTTAATTGCATCCCATTCCCCGATACTCTATCAAAGTATTTTAACCGTAATATCAGGTATTATGTTCTTATTTAGGTATCTATTTCCTCATTAATGTTGGTTGATAATATTCCCAAAAGGGTTAGTAGGTACTACTAACGTCAAAGGGCGTAAAAATATTTACCCATGACAAGGGCCTTTGATGTAGATATTTTGTTATACATTCAAAGGATAAATAAATATACAAAAATGTACTGTGTCATATATAACAAAAACCCTTAAATTATGGACAGTCGCAATTCCGGAAAATATTTTTAGGTTTAAGAGTTAGAGATGACTTCGCCTGTGTTGGTATTAGCTGGCGGGCGTGCTCTGCCTTTTTGAAGTGTTTTTTTTGTTAAAACTGACTGGAAAGCGCTCTATAAGGGGGTGCCGTGCGTATGTCCGGCGAACGCCGCGGCCGGCACAGACGGGGTCCATACTTGTATAGTTTAACTAACTTGTTACAAATAACTACAAACTTGACATAGGCTAATTAATCTTTGTAAAGCCAGACGAGAGAGAAAAAAAAAGAGTTACAGATTTTAGGTTTAGGTCAATAAGTAAAATAATAATAAAATAGAATAAAATTTTAATATTTTCAGGTAATGTTAATTCCCATTAAAAAGTCGACCGTGAACATGAAATACCTAAATACGTAATAATATTGTGTTAATCAAAATCAGGCCTTTCTCTAACGAAATACATACATTTTATGATAATAGTATTTTATCTATGATAATATTGGTACTCACGTTGTTGGTAAGATATACGTTCTTATTACCAACAAAACACCTAAAATTCTTGCTATTCCGTTCGAAAAATTTGTACTGCAACAGTATATTTAGCTGTGCAAATATTTCTTCCGGCAATTTTAGTTTCTCGTACATTTTAGCCGGCTAACGGAACACTTAGGGGCCTCGTTACATCGTCAAGTGCTAAAACCTTTGTAAGATAGTGTGCTATTAATGCAGTGTTTCAGAATTGTATAGGTTGCCTAGGAAGCACGATTCAGTATACCTCTAACAAACCACGCCGTGGACGTATTTTATCTTTAAATGTATTGAAAAAAACCCTTTTCCGTCACATTTGCTCGTAAAATGGCCCAAAAAGCAACCCTTTTTTATTTAAAACAGGACTAAAACATATTTAAAACTTTTTTAATCCAAAATTTTACTTGTACAAAACTTGTATTAAATATGTTTCAAACACTTGTCGTAAACATCAAAGAGTATGTAATCACTCGTGGTAAACATTTGCATGTAGCAATGACAACCCTGTATTTAGGAAGTAACAATTCACAATTCTTGTCACGGACAGGAAGATTACGAAATGAATTTTCTAAAGGCGGTTGAATGATTTAGGGTTTATGACGAAGGAACCAAATCGTTAAAACTACGCTATCAATAGACAGTAAATATATGTAAATATTAATTATACCTACCTATCTGAATTCACCATGAGCTATTTTGAAATTGTGGCCCTTTTAGGTTTATCAGACTGCCATGTCTGATAAACCTACTGAGACTGAACATGTCATAGTCAAGTATCAAATACAAAATTGTGTTGCACACGCATTTACCGATACAAATCCTATTAAAACTTAATATGTACACGAACGCTACAACCATTTTAGATCATTAGTAACTACACTCGGCGATATTGAGGCTTTAATTGTTATTAGTGTATGTTAGTAGATGTTCTTTCAGTTGGTACCAATTTTAGGCTCAACCCGCCCTGTAATGAATACCTAAACAAAGAAATTTCTTCGACCTTTTGAGGTTATACGTACATTCCATTGTACAAGTACAAAGCCTATTAATTTTTAACCCCCGACCCAAAAAGAGGGATGTTATAAGTTTGACGTGTGTATCTGTGTGTCTGTGTATCTGTCTGTGGCATCGTAGCTCCTAAAGTAATGGACCCATTTTTGTGTGAAATACCTACCCATAAAGTCACGGTTTTTGGATTTTTCCCTTTGTTTGTGTTTGTCTGTGGTTGAATTTGCTGTTGGGATAGCTCATACCGGCGTTTAGTTCGTCTTGTCGATCTACGATTATCTGAGCACATGAAACGTCGAACATACTCGTTGCGGATATCACGAATGCTACACAATTATCGAGCATAGAGAATAAACTACCGTGTTATTTGCCTTGAAATTGACATGTATTGATCGGACCAGCAAGTATCGAGCTACATTGTATGTAGGTATTTAATAATAGACAGTCCAGCCATTATAAGCCTCAATAGCTCAACGGTTATAGGAGTGGACTGAATTTCGAAAGGTCGGCGGTTCAAACCCCAGCCGTTGCACTATTGTCGTACCCACTCCTAGCACAAGCTTTACGCTTAATTGGAGGGCAAAGGGGATTGTTAGTCTTGATTAATATGGCTAATATTCTTTAAAATTTAGGTTTAAAATATTCGTCATTTTCTTTTTTCATTTTGTAAATATATCCGTCAAAAGTTTTATATATTAAGAAATAACCTAAGTATTTATAGCTCAGGAGAAATTTCGTGTTCGAAAGCATTTTGCTGTCGATCATTCATCAATTTCTAAATTAACAGTTTACGATGCTTTCACGAAATCATTCGACGGTTCGAATTAAAAAATAATGAGCCGGAGCCTCGTGATCTAATCTAACGCTACAGGACGAATCGACCTTTTTCTTCATCCAGATATTTATTTCCATAGCAGAGCTGAAACCACTACATCAGGAGAAATCTGAAATTTTGCATGTAGGTTAGACTATTACTAAGGATTTTGAGAAATTGTAACAGCATCTTTCAAGAATTCATGCGGATGAAGTTGCGGGAAAACTAATACCTATTACCTATGCCTATTACATAGAAAATACTACGATTCGATTTTTCTAAATAAGGCATTAGGCTTATGTAAGTAGGTACAATTTATTCACATAAATAATTTCCACTATTCAAATCGCGGCTATCTGTGATACTAGTATACCTACTCACTAGGTAGACCGACGATTTCAAGCGAGTCATACGAAGCGTTGAACAAAGCGGTGCAAAAGAAGACCGTCTTTGCCTAGCAGCTCCATGTATTTCTGAAACCATTTAATTTTACTTATTTATTAACATCCTTATTAGGCCTTTCTTTCATGCTCTTAATCCGAAAATCCGGATTACGTGACATAAAGACACATGTCTGTTGTCTCTAACCCAAGCGCTTCGTTATAAAATTAGATATTCCCTTAGATAACAACCGATATAGACCGGTGATGGACCGGCATTATTTTAAAGCATGATAAGTGTCGTTTTAGCTAATGGTGCATATACACTGTACCAGTACCTATCTATGTAGGTAGTTTGTGTCGCTACGCATATTCGTATCACAAACGCAGAAAAGACTTCGTCTGTGTTGGTGTTAGCAGGCGGGCGTGCTCTGCCTTTTTGGAGTGTTTTTCTTGTTAAAACTGACTGGAAAGTGCTCTAAGGGGGTGCCGTGCGTATGTCGGCGAGCGCCGGCACCCATACTTGTATAGTTTAACTAACTTGTTACAAATAACTACAAACTTGACATTGGCTAATCTTTGTAAAGCCAGACGAGAGAGAAAGAAAAAAAAACGCAGAAAACGAATTTGTCTTAACTTTTTAAACAGTTAAACAGTTAGTAAGTTATCTTCACTTATCTGGAGTTTCATAATATTTTTCTTTTTGACCATCACTTTGTCTCACTGAAAACATCGCCATAAATACGTCGAATTACGTACCTCCCCCTTTTTCAAATTAGTTAACAAAAAACTTTAATAAAGCAAAAGCCGTTTAAACAGAAAAACGAATCCAATTTCGTAAAGGAGACCTGAAGAGAAATGCGGTTTGAACAAAATTTTGTGAGACACCGTTTCACCTGAAACTTTTTACTTTGGAAGAGGTTTTATCTTTTAAAGCAAACCCGGTATCTTCACAGAGATGTCATATTGCTGGAGGTGCTAACCTCATACAACAGGCGTCAAAGAATCACTTCTACGTGATTACAAAGCCCAATAACTTTTTTAAATTTGGAAACATCGGAGGATCAATCCCGATTTCGTCAAAATCGGTTAACACGTTAAACGCCATGGGGGTCACCGGTGACCTCACCCTTCCTCTATCATAGCGCCATGGGGGTCACCGGTGACCTCAACGTATAGTCATATTCAAACTACTTTTTCTCGCCGCCGGCCATACTGACTGTTACTTTATTCGTACTCCGTGACCGGCACGGCGCTGTAGAACTATACTGCGCAGTGGGACAAACATACCTTGTAAGGAATTGAAAAAATGAAAGATAGCGAAAAAAGTAACCAAAATAAAAATTCAGGATATATAATTCAAATTAGTCTTTATTATTTAAACGAAAATTAGCAGTCTTTATTTTTTAAACAGATGGGCCATAAAAAGGTAACAAACGGCAGCAACACTTTTGTACTTATAATATTAGTATGTATTAGTAAATTAGTATTAGTATGAATATCTGTGTTTGACTTAGATATTGTCGTTATAGTTGCATAGAGATTGATAGAATACTCCAGTTCAAACGGCAATTTAAATACAATGAGAATCTGGGACTATTCAACTGTAGGAATATGTCGCCACCTTAATGATTGTTGAACAAAGGATCGCTCGTACCATGAGACATTTCTTTGGGAAATTACTGCCTCTAATAATATGACACCTCATAGGAATCTAATATAAAACATCTTATATAAGATTGCCTACAAATAGGCTTACAAACTGAAAGCCGATTTCTTTAAAGTTCAAATAAAATTACTCTGGTATTAAGTTTTCTATACTTTGGTAATCCGTTATAGACTTTAAGATAAAAACTTGATCTCCTTTTGAGCTGCACTGCACTCCAGCCTGCTTTGGTATAATTGCAAAGACCGCTGCAATTTTAATCTCTATTCGGTGGAGTCATTGTGACCAAATGCTGTCGTATACAATCTTTAAACTAAAATAAAATGACAGGTCGAAATGTATCGCTATCTCTTTCATAATGCTCCCCACCGAAAAGGATAGCACAAATTAATTTGGATTTACTAGTTTAGAGATTGTGTATAGCGGAATTAGCCACAATGTGTACAAGGTGTCAAATCGCTACCAAAATTACACATCAAAATCAACCACATTAACGAGCCGCCATTTTTTGGAGTACGCTCACTAGGTGTCGAAAAGTGCATAAATCCCATATAATATGTCCCGTCAATATGATCTATGTAGTCGGTGCAGATACGCGTATGTATCACACACACAAGTGCACGAATTCGTCTTCAATTTTTAACAGAGGACTCTCCGTCACTCGCTCTATACAAATTTATCTGTCTGGAGTTTTATAATATCTTTGATACAAACTAATTTCATTCATTTTGAACTAACTCAAAGATTGCGTTTACCCAGTTACTATTTCTTCATATATTTTCAGGATAGGGACGGCGAAGATTGCAAATCTTTTCTTTAGGCGTGAATAAAAACTTTCCGAGCCATAAAAGTATATGAGTTCGTTCCAATTCGGCGTCTATGACTTCCAATGCCTCTGTAGCGTCCCGAGTGCCGACCCGACCCGCGAGATTACTTTTCCCTCATCCAGCGAATTGAATGAAAAAATTTATCCAATGGAGAAAATAAAAAAATGAGAAAAATTGATCAGAAAAGGCCTTTTTCTAAACATGGCAATACTTTTTAATCGGATTTTTAACAAAATTATTTCTTTTATTGCAAGGTAGCTACTTAACTGGATAATAGAACGCGGGACAGGTATTTATAAGCTGATTTCCTGTACTTTGGATCGCAGGATTTAGAAACTCCATATAGAATTTGGATAAAACAATTAAGTGTAGCGAAAGTGCTTAGAATTTCAGTTTAGTTTTCAGCTCAGTTTATTTTGGTAAGCTGAAATTGTAAGTAATCTTGACTCTTTCACAATACAATGCCCATAACAAATGAATTAGCTAAGAACTGATAAACAATGTTAAACTTAAAGACCTCATTTATTAAGCAATGAGGATTTCGCGGAAATTGAAAGATAAAATATTATTCTGAATATTTCAGGAACATGCCTTAATGAGGCCAAGGCGCTTGTGGGCGGTGGTAAACATTTTTAATCCGTGGCGTTTCTCATAAATGTCAGCCCGGGGAAGAATTTATTTATTTTCTACGCCACTATGGCAAAGTAAAGAAGGGTAATTAATGTGTTCAAGAAGCCCGTGCATGTATGTACCTTTTATTGCCGTATAATATATTGATTCGTTGGCATCGTACGTGTCTATGTACTTTTTATATTTTATAAAAAAAATTATAAAATAAACCTATAAGGTCTACCTATTTAAATGTTTTCAATTTAACCAACCTTAAACCTTAAAGTTTTCCACAGATTTTATTAGCACATGCAGAATAGCTGGGTACAGTTAGTCGATAAAAAGAAAAGAATTAATAAATATAGGCATTAGGCACATAATACACACCACCAGTAAACCTACGCGATCCTTGATATACCTGCTTATATGGCATGTTTATGTTTATGACATTCAAAAGAGCCGGAATCCATAGCTTCGTAAAAATCTATAATGGCGAAAAAATTTGCAAAGTCAACAAGATTTTAAAACCGTTTTAACAAATTTTAAAATAAAATTTGCTCGTGATAGAATTTTAGTTTTAATTAGGAGTTTGGATCGATAATAATTTGTTGATACTTCAATACACCACAAAACTCAAATCATTCTGCACACAATATTTCACTCCTACTTCTTGAAAACAGGTGATTAACTTGACTATAGGTACTTTGTCGCTCTTTTTACTTTAATCTTCATACTTTATAATTTTCCATGAACTATGTGCTCTTATTACATCACCATAAGATAGATAGGTACAATAGTAGGGCGCATTACACACGACATTGTTGTATGCTTTTAAACCAATACACTACTGCCACTATGGTTCTGAGTATCAACAAAAGTAACCATAGAATTACCATTTCCCCGATAACGATCTGTCGCACCTCATAGCTATTAAGGGTCAGGCGATGGTCACAACCGCTATTCCTGACTTTATTCTTGTTTCAACCTACATTTTGTGCGTACAATTTTAGCCGTCCTGTAATTAACAGTTTAGTACTAGTAAACTTAATGAATTGAATTTTACTTTGATTGAATCATAGTTGACTCTTTAAGGATTGGGCACAATAAGCAACGGCAGTGGGTCATAACACAAAGTTTCAACGCGGAAGTTACAAGACAGGGAAAGTATAAGGTCTACGAAAGTTATGGTGGTGATAGCCTACGTAAGTCGTCCTATTCGGGGTCCGGAGTTTGACTCCAGGCACGCATTTCTAACTTTTTAGAGTCCTGTGCTTGAGCAATTAAATATCACTTGCTCTAACGGTGAAGGAAAACATCGTGAGGAATCCTGCATTTCTGATCAAAATCAAAACAAAATATTTTTCTTCAATTAAACCTTTACAAGTCAAATGCTACTACTACCGGTTAGTGACGGCTACGGTGTACGAGCGTAAGCCTAATTTCACACAGAACATTATTAACCCATTACCAGCCCACTGATGACAACGGGTAACCTTGACAGGTCAGAATGACATGATTTCGATAGTCCACCACACTGGCAAGTGTGGATTGGCAGACTTATCGAGAACCGTAAACCCCGTCCACACACTGCCCGTGTGGCATGGGAAGGAGTGTGGAACAGAAGCAGAGACGTGGTTTGCCCGCGTTACTTGTACGTTTCTTGTTCATGCCCATCGCTCTCTATTTACGCTGCCACAGTTTCGACGTCTATCGTGTTGCAAAGGCAAGAGACCTAGTGCGGCGAGACCTAATTGCGCGAGTAGAGCAGTGTGTGGACGTATAGTTAAAGCAAGCGATATTTAATTTTTTTAAATGCACATAACTTCGAAAAGTTAGAGGTGCGTGCCCGGGGTCGAACCCTCGACCTACCGAGCAGGAGGCGGAAGTTCTAACCACTAGGCTATCACGGCTCCAAATAAACTAATATACATATAAAGTTGTATTATACCGAAAATCTCGTTTATCCACTGAGTCGTATTAGTGTGAAAAGACAATTTATTCGTTGAGCTTCTAAGTGGATGCCTACGTGAGTCTGTGACTGACGAATGACTTTCCGAGTCATAGCCCGCCGATACTGATAAATAGATAGAGATGTGGGATGTTTGCCAATCCGAGGCTTTCACGGTGTCTACGAAACTTTATTCTCGACTTTTGTGCATAATTCACTTTAGAGTCGAATTATATTTATTCGTAGTTGTCGTAGTTACAACAGCTGATGGATACCCATGGGTGGACATAGGTCTCTTGTAGAGATTTCTACACTTCACTGTCTTGTATCCTTTATCCGCCTATCGTTTGTCGGTTCGTCCGTGCATCCGTCGATCCGTCCGTCCATGCGTTTGTCTTTCCGTCTGCTTGTCAGTTACCTTTTCGTGGCGTATCCACTAAACCAATTTTAACGAAATTGGTACAAAAATAGCTTGCATCCCGGAGCCGGACATAAGCTATATTTATCCCAAAAATCAAAGAGTTTCCAAGGGATTTTTAAACATTAATCCACGCAGACGAGGTTGGGGTTATCATCTAGTTTCTCATAAATAAAGATATATTGTGCTTGAATCAAATACCAAAATATTATCAAAATATTATATTTTCACTTTGAAAGCATAATGATAGAAAATTTCACGGAAGAGCTTTTCCGTTTATGCAGCTTCGTGCTTGTGATACAGGAAGTGCCCGCAGGGTTTGCAAATAATATGCCGTCCATACTTTATAATGTATAAATTATCCAAATGTAACGGGATCATTATTTACAGATCTGACTGAGTGATATTGTGAGAGACTTTCATTTACTTTCACTGTACTCACGTGGTTAGTAATGGGAATCACTCACGATAATTATTTATTTAAACGCTAAAATAATGGTAGGAGTTCTCTTGGGATAGTAATAAAGTAGGTTCCCAGATCCTTCCGCATACGATTTCGACAGTTTAAGTTTACAGTAATAGATGTTAGTCATTAAAATATTAATGAGTAAACGGGCTACTTATAGGCCAGAATAACACGATCTATCAACAAAAGAAAGGATCTTTGCTCAGCATAGTCACTTTAATAGATTGTCACTTTCCCAGAAACCGTTGATTTCGCACATTTTATTCGCTTACCTCGTAACACCTTCCCCGTATATCACGCACTCTACTATAAATCACACACACTGATCAGCGTTCTGAGCGAGTAAAGTTTAGCTTTACTCAATATTGGAATAAATCAGTGTTCTCAACCGTGAAATTAAACGAAATCCAAGTAAGAATAAATCTATCTGAACTGTCAAACTGATAGTTATATTATTCACTTTTTCTCTATCTGAATAAAATTATTTGGGATAGAATTTTGGAGAAAAATATCTATTTGAATCATGTAGGTAAGTATATTTCCAACTCAGATAACTAACAGAACTGACAGACTGTAAAGGAAATATTAAACTAAAACTATGCTGTAATGAAAGAAAGTATGGCCCTGATACATCACCAAATAGCACGTGAAAAATTCTAAATATTATCAAATGATATAAATGTGCAAACGGGTGTCTGTTTGTTCGTTTGTCCTTCAATCACACCGCAATGGATCGACGTGATTTTATGCATGGATGCCACCCGGAGTTAAGGCAACTTTTCATAATATCTGAAAATCAAAGAGTTCCCACGGGATTTGCAAAACCCAGATCCACGCAGACTTTGCGGGCATCAGCCTGTAATATTATAATTTTCTTGCATAGTATTCATAGGAACCAGCACATTTCACACGACTTCTATATTATTGTTAGGTAATATAGGTATGTATAACTACACAGTGGCTTACTTAACTTCCTGTTTTTTTTTTAAATAAACGAATATCCTTAAAATAATAAGAGATGAACATCAGAAGAAAACAATCTTATATTAACAACGAGACGGCCTAAAAGATGCTATTCTGAGATTATAAACTGACCTTTCTACTTTGGAGAGGCAAGTCTATTTGCATATTCCGAACAATCAGAGTAAATACGGAACCGGTTGTCAGGGTACGGAAGACGGCGGGCAAAGAGATTTACGTGGCTTTATTGTACCTAAGACCCTGACAAGCGCTTAGATAGATAATAAATAATATGAAGACGTCGACGTCGCTTTGAATTGATATTGTAAATAAGTATTTTTAATTAATATGTAAGTTATTGATAGAGATATTAAGTTCAAACCTCATTAGATACTTAACACTTGATTATGACATATCCGAGAAACCACTAGTTTCTAGTATAACTAAACATAAGGCCTCATTTACACGTCCAAATAGAACAAATGTATTGACAAGAATCTGTTCACACGTAAAAAAAGCGTTGACGTGGTGTGAACATAGGTATTCTAGCTAATTGGCAATACATTTGTATTTGAGTAAGTATCCATTACTTAAAATTGGTAGCTCTGCAACCACCAGGAATAATTTTTCAATGTAACTAATTTATTGATTTACTGAAACATAAAAGATACTCTCAATTTGCTCATATATACTAATATTATAAAGAGGAAACCTTTGTATTTTTGTATGTTTGTATTGAATAGGCTCAAAAACTACTGGACCGATTTCAAAATTTCTTTTACCATTACTTAGAGGGATTCTTCCGAATCCGTATAGGCTATATTTTATCCCGGAAAATAGAAAAAATAAATGTCCACCCGTGCGAAGCCGGGGCGGGTCGCTACTGTTAGATATACGAGTAGATCCCCAGTCCAGACTTTGCCTTGTGAGAATACAACAGCGATTTATACGGTTAAGTATTATAAAAAAGAACATTTTCCTATCAAGATTACGGAGAAAAGCTAATCATCTCTTTAAAAAATTACTTCTGAAAATATTGATACAGTACAAACAATTACGGTAAATATTAATCAGAATGTTCGTGAAATAATGAAGCTGGAGAGCGCTCGAGGGCCCAGCAAACACTTTTAAATCCGCGGCGCATCTCATTAATTTCAGACCACGAATGGAGTCGCTATTGTTTTCTTAGAGAAAGTTTTTTTTTACTAATTCTTTCACTGCTCAGTCGCGGTGCATTGATACCCAGTTGACTGTTAAATTTTCTTTATTGTCAGAGTTAAACTTCATAAAGAAAATCTTTTTAACGATAGTGCAAAGAAACATAAAATAGTATTTTCGTTAGTTCAGTTCACCAAGTAGTTATTACAAGTAGTAAAAGTCATTCTACTTCGGTGTATGAGTTGTTTCGTAAAAGTAGTGAAATCGAGGTCAAAAGTAGCCAACGATCTATAAGTAGTTAACTCTATACACGACTATATTAGACTTTTGAACTATATTAACTTTTCATAGTTACAAACAGCGACAAAGCTAGGTTTGCACCGGCCGGTCAGTGTAAGCGATTATGGGCGGGTGCGAACCTATGGCTTTGTCGCTTACCTACTCTGCTATGACTAGGTATATATCCACCATACCCCATTCACTTGTACCTCATAAGCGTTTCATTATCAGCGAAGGAGTCGTTAAAAAGAAACTAAAAGAATTTTTTATTGGGGACTCCTTCACTGACTGACTGACTATTTTACTTTAACTGATTTTAAGAAATTGTAAAATAGTAATAAGTAAGAATATTTATTTAATAATATTTAACGTTACAGTTTAGGCTTACAATAAAAGTATAGAGCGCTAACTCGCCAACAAACTGCGACGCAGTTTGGCGAGATATATGCATTAGGTTTTTTTTGTACTTTAAATAAATAAATTAAAAAAAAATCAAAACATAAGTATTATATACTAGAGGATGCACGCGACTTCGTCCGCGTGGATATAGGTTTTTGAAGATCCCGTGGGAACTGTTTGGTTTCCGGGATAAAAAGTTGTCTATGTCAATAACATAGACGCAAGCTACCTCGGCACCAAAGATACAAATCTGTTGAGCGAATGGGTCTTTAGGAATCCCGTGGGAACTCTTTGATTTTCCGGGATAAATAGCCTATGTCCGTCCCCGGCATATAAGCTGACTCTGTACCAAATTTCGTCAGAATCGGTTAAACTGTTAGGTCGTAAAAAGGTAGCAGACAGACAGACAGACAGACTTTCGCATTTATAATATTAGTATGGATAATTTTACTCGATAAAGGACCCTCATTTATCTTTTATACAGCATACAAAATGTTTTGAATAAAGCGAGGATACGAGTGCATTCGAACTTCGTCGATAATTTTCACTTAATGAAACCTAACAGCACTTTGACCCGCATGCACTCGAAGTTTTCCAACACTGAATAAATTTTACATAGTTTCCTCGGTAGTTAAGCCCATGAATTTAGTATAACCAAGCATTCACTTTAATTGAAACGCTAGAATTTCGATTGAGCTTTCAAATACTTAAATAACTCATTTGCAAGAATAAAAGCAAAGGAGGTATAATTTACGTGATTAATTCTTTCCGAAGTCTTGAAATCAGTTCTTTTTACTTACTACTTACACTATCAAATACTTACACTTATTTACACAAACTTAATACTTTTACTATCAAAACAAGTAGAAACAGAAATCCTACTTATAATCATGATTCTAATCTGCCCTAACTAGTGGCCATTAAGGGTCGGGCGACGACCAGATAAAGGACAATTTATGCGTTGCATACTCAAGACCAAGCTATTGTTTTAACTACCTTTTTATTTCTTCAGACTCACCTAATCTGAATTACTTTTTACTTGCTAAAGTTTCTCCTTTACTAGAAGATTATATCGCTTCCTTTATCTATTTTTATTTCCTGTGTATTTTTGTCTATGCAATTATTACTTATCTTACTCTGCAAGGTTAACGAATAACGTCCCAGTAAGCCTCAATAGCATAACTTTAGGGGAAAGAATAATTGCATATGGATAGCAAGAGATTTTCTTCTTTTTTAATCTATAAATTTTCTTGCGTTCAAAACCGTTCGTAAAGCCGTCAATGATAAAAAAAGCCGATATCGAAATATAAAATTATTGGACGTAGTAAAACACAAAATTGGAGAATATGAAGCACCAATTTGCGGGGACGAAAACAGTAATAAAACGCGAACGTTTCACGTGTCGCCGAGAGGGTCATTACCATAAACAATTTGCGAACGGCAATCGGCACCTGCACAAACGGACCAAACTTTTCAACGAATCAATCGCTATTTGACTTGTACTTCCAACTCCCAAAAGTCAAATTATTATTAGTGAAATTATTATGAGTACTATTGAAACTTCTTTAGGTGCGTTGGGCGATTTTGAGATGGGTAAAACTTCAAGATCGGGTCACCGATATGCTGATATTAATAGTGCTCGGAATGCCGATAGAATATGTAAAAACTATATTATAGTAAGTATTTGAATTTAAGACAAGTGTAAATTAAAAATTTATAACACCCCCTACGAGTGAAGGTTACAGTAACTAGAAAAGAGCTGATAACTTTCAAACGACTGAACCGATTTTCTTGAATTATTGCTAAGAATTAAGAACACTCTCGATCAAACCACCTTTCAAACAAAAAAAAATTAAAATCGGTTCATTAGTTTAAGAGCTACGATGCCACAGACAGATACACAGATAAACTTATAACACCCCTCTTTTCGGGTCGGGGGTTAAAACTTACTTTGAAAATCCAAAAACTGTCCGCAGGCTCAGCTGACTGCCAAGTTTTTGTTTTTCAAAATTCATTTCCGAAATGGAAATCAAAACTCGAAATCAAAATCAAAGTCTATTTATTTGTTGAAATAGGAAGGTAATAAGGTATAGGTATAATTTTTACAAGTACTTAAAACCCTACTTCAGTCGTTACATAGGTGTACCAATAGCTTAAAAACTAGGTAGGTAGTTGTATCGACGTAGGAAGTTCAGAATGATACATTAATCAATGACTCATGAACGTAAATTGACGAATGAACTACTTACTAGCGTAAATTCGTAAGATTTCAAGTAAGGTCGTGTCGGACTTTCCCTTAAGGCCCTTGTTACATCACCCTTACCCTCAATTTTACAGATGCAGCCGTTCACTTAATCGCAAAAAGCTCTCTGTGTCCCGTAACATTTCTAACGTATTGGACAATTTTCTTTGAGAGCCTTGAGACCACTTCCGATTACTGTAAGGCTTAAATAAACTCAACAAATATATTATTATTGACATTATTATCAACTTTTGCTGCGTGGATGTAGGTTTTAAAATTCCTTTACTTTGTTATTCCGGGATAAAAAGTATCTTTCGCTTATATCTACTCGTAAATCTAAATATCTTATTAGTAATGCAAGCTAGCTAACAAACTGAAAAGTTTGTTCGCTAACAAAACTGAAACAAGCAAGCTAACAAACGCTGCGTATTTGTTTTGCACTACGGATTGACAGATTGGTAACATAGCCGCATCCTTACGTTTCTAGATTGAACCCAGATCTTAGTATAAGGCATATAAGGCATATATTTTGACAAAATCAAAGAGTATGTAATCGTTACGTTATATACAGTAACGATCACAGTCACTACTAATTGGAAGACACTCTCTGGCTATTTTCTAAAATGCGTTGTTTCGGTAAAGACACCATAAAAGCTAAATACAACAATTTTATTTTTTTTAATTAAGGTTGCAAGAATTGATGCAGCTTTTCCGTTATCAACCAGCTGAATTCTACTTGCACTGATGTCGGGGTAGCACATGTTAATACGGGCGACCGACATCAGCGTAATATGTATTTAAAAAACCTTAGGCGGAACTACACCCTACTGCGTCAGAGGTTGTCGATATATAACATGAAATATTAAGGTATAGGTAGGTATGTCTAATCTAATATAGCCATGTTATTCGTTTGGATCATGTTATCGACACCAGGGAACGTTGTAGGCGTCATAAATCTTGATCGCAATTAATCATGAGCCTTGCCGTAATAGCGGACACCGACACCCACGAGACATTTCGGCATGACGCTCCTAACATTGTGATTATCCGACTTCCAAAGAAGGAGCAATTTCTCAATTCAGTATGTATTTTCTATAAATCTCTACAGAGTTTTGCGTTCAACTATCGTTTTATAACCCCCGACCCAAAAAGAGGGATGTGGTAAGTTTTACGTGTGTATTTGTGTATCTGTCTGTGGCATCGTAGCTCCGAAACTAATGAACCGATTTTAATTTTGTTTTTTTTTGTTTGAAAGGTGGCTTGATCGAGAGTGTTCTTAGCTATAATCCAAGAAAATCGGTTCAGCCGTTTGAAAGTTATCAGCTCTTTTCCTGTAATCTTGTCGGGGGTGTTATAAATTTTTAATTCACACTTGTAAATATGTACAGAAGCCGGCTAAATCTTACTTTTTTCACCCGACTAGTTTCAGATCCGCCTACTTATCCGGATTTTTTTAGATAATTTACGCGATTTTTTTTCATTAGAGGAATTTCTTAAAACAGTTCTGTAATAATTTCTGTTTCAAGCTCCTCACTACTGATGCTGCAGAGGGAATTCACCAATTTTTGTTAAATAAAATTGTAATAAGTGTGAAGTACATGATTTACCGTAGAAGTCTGGATTTCAGGTGCACAATCCTGACGCTGGCAGAGGTACTGCATACGTACCTAAGTAGATTTTTTGGTTTCCTTGCAGGTTTTTATTCTACTCCGTACCGGAAAGCGCAGTGTTAGTAGACCCCTATAGGTACTAAGACATCTATGACCTCAAATTACAGCGAAAGGCCTCTAGTCAGAAGCAGAATAAGACCACGGATCGGGGCATTCCTTTCAAAAGGTCTTGTAGAAGATGATGCCTAGTAGATGATGTCTAGTAGAATTCCTTCGTCAACAACGATGACAAATTTTTGCCCAAATCAAAAATTCAATCCATCTGAGGTATACCTCAGTCAGCAAATTCGATTTAAAATAAGAACCGTTTCAAATAAAATAAAAACGATAGCATCCTGTTCATTCCCCCTCAGATCCGAATTCCGTTAATCTTACTTTATCGAAATTAAACCATTTGTAGACGTTCAACGTTGAAAAAGAGTAAATCAATCTATACGTTAAATTACTTGGCCGATTTCGATAGGCTGATTTTAAAAATAATTTATATGGGCCAAAAGGCCGTAGGAAATTCTGAATCTACTTGTTTTTTGGCGCAACCCTTATTTATTCCACATCATAAAAACAAGTGCTGTGAACTTTTTGTATAGGCCCTGCTACGTGATAAACTGAGGCCACACGATGCGTTTGCGGTGTGTTGCGATGTCGCACCGCTATGAATTTAAATATTCGCTGCCCCACAAGCACTGCATCGTCGCTCCGACATAGGCATTGCATCGCATCACTTGCTTCGTCTCTCTGATTTCAAGTGCGTTTTGTGTGCGGTGCGGCGCAGCACGACGTCGTAACGCATCGTGAAACTTTTTTTCGTAAAGTGCTGACATCAATACTTTACATACATTACAATCTAGCTTATACTAACTAATTACTAACTTCACTAGAAGTTAATAATTATTAGCTTCAATATTGTAATAAGTATTACATTAACCTAAACACTTATAACAGTAATTTTACAATCTAGCTTATACTAACTAATTACTAACTTCACTAGAAGTTAATAATTATTAGCTTCAATATTGTAATAAGTATTACATTAACCTAAACACTTATAACAGTAATTTTAATCTGTAGGATGACGAAACGGCAACGCTCAGGCACCACACCGTCGTCGCTGACGTATGGCTTCATTCTTAGGTTACAGCACAATCCGGCAGGTCTAGCTTACCATTCACAGGTAACTCGGAAGAACTTCCTTAATTTCCAGCTTTTATCAACTATCTCCTCAAAATTTCCTTGAGGCTCTCGGGCCACAGCAATAGAACGGCTTTGTTTGCACACCGAGCACGTTCCCGGCTATTTATCAAGCCTGTCGGTCATTACCAGCCTGCCACCTGCACGCTAGAGGGCTGCGCCTATTTAATACAGACAATAATCTCACGTAATGTATATTCGACGCTTATTGTTCATTAGTTAGCTCTGCTTTTCGTTCTTATATCTATATACGTAACCATGTCTACTCCGACATAAAAAATGTATAGATTGTATACATTCGTACACAATCGTCGGTGTCGTACTCTATATAATCTGTAAATCAGGTAAAAAGCCTTTTAATAATTATTCTTTCTAAGTCGTAGTATGGCTTCCCTTCACTTCAGACTTCGGGTTAGATAGGCTACCATACCTCTTTCAAGTTAGCCCGATTCCATATTAAACATCGTCTCTTACCGCCAATTGAGATCTAAGCCGTAGTTAAAGGCTAACTTGTTAACGTATAAAATTTAAAAAAACCACGAGTACATTGGCATCAAAGGCATGTGCCTACTTGCACCGGATCATATATCATTCGGACAATACCACGTTCGGACCACCCGTTGCACTATGCATCACTCGCAGTCTGCCATTAGCGGTATCAACACAGCTGATTAAAATGTTAACTAGAACCCTTTGTCTTTCCGCATTTACAGCGGTGAGCGGTTGTTCCAGTATCTAATGTTTCAACGATTTTATCGCCCTGTGGCGGGAAGTTTGAAATATTGCAGGCCGTTATTAATGTTCTCTTCGCACGTGCTTTGTATTTGTGGGTTCTTGTTCCGTGTTAAAATCCATTAAAAATAGGTACATTTTAAAAATGGAGAAAGTTGTCCGAATAAATTTTTTGAAGTAAGTATGAGTCATTAAATACCTGCCTATTACGTACCTATTTAGCAATGTTCATTGCAGAAATTTCAATGTTAATGTAAACAATTTACAATGGAATTGTTAAGGTTATTTTAAATTTAAATTTATGTAATCTTTACGTTTATTACAAAGAATTTCCGCCTCGAAAAATACTTTCCAAGATTTCAACGAAAGCAGGTTTAATTTGACGGCGCTTGAGATACGGGTTGAATGTTTAATTAAATCTCTCCTGACTCTCACTTTACACGCTAGAGCGAAAGATTTCAGCAGTCCGATATTTCGAAATTCTTGTAGAGTCCGAGTAATAATAATTAAAAAACTGCAAGTTCGGCCTTATACCTGTCTTTTTATATTTCGTCTTCGAGTTTCGAATTTTGATGTTCACAATATTGAAATAGTATCTCATTTCTTTTAATTAACGTGCGTTGTATTTGAACTTTCGATTGAGAAATCTCTAAGTATATAAAGGAAAAATGTGACTGACTGACTGACTAACTGATCTATTGACGGACAACTAAAATTACTGGAAGAATCGGGCTCGGCTGAAGTTAGGCATATAAATAGCAATAACGTAAGCATCCACTTATAAAAGATTTTCAAATTCTGTCCGTTTTTAAAATCCATGAAAATTGGTAGGTATTAAGAGCCCCAAGAGAATTAAATAGAGAAAGAAAGTTTGAATGAAAGTCCGTCATTTTAAAGCTGTGCCTATGAAAATTAAAATTTAGGTTTTCGAATAAAAATAAAGATAAGTATATTGAAATGCCTATACTTCAATATATCTTTAAGAAATGGTAAGGGAAATGAAAGAAAAATTAAAATTGAACGCAGATGAACTCGCGAACAAAAGCTAGTCTTTTTAATAAAACTTACATAAACATCAAATTTTATAATTATTGTTACTAATGGGTGTCTAATTATATGAGGAGAAAGGGTCTAGAAAAAAAAACCATTTTACAGCGTTATTAATTTCAAACAGAACAGTTTCAATTATAATAAAGTCCTTTTGAAACCCGTGTGTGGCCTGGAGCTTACCTTAATTTGCTTAACGTCAAATAAAACGAAGAGTTTACAGAAGCGAGCGTTCTTAGAACCGTAAAAACAAAGTAGGTAAACCTAGGTATAAACTTATGTTTTTAATGTAGTCTTCTTATTTTACCCAAGTACTTTGAGTGTTTTATGCGATTCTTTGAACATGTGAACTAATATCTTGTATCTATACATAGGTACTCAGAATCTCGATAGTTACTGGGCGCCGCCGTTTATTAAAAGCATCGAAAGACCATTGAGCAAGGGTATCGTTACACGTAGGGTGAGAGTGAGGGCGGGCATCTGCTTTCCAAACGGTGGTCCGGGGGTTCGATCTCGGGCACGCATCTCTAACTTTTCGGAGCTATGTGCGTTTCAAGTAATTAAATATCACTTGCTTTGACGGTGATAGGAAAACATCGCCAACCCGCACTTGGCCAGCGTGGTAGACTATGGTCAAAACCCTTCTCATTCTAAGAGGAGAACTGTGCTCTGTAGTGAGCCGGCGACGTGTTGATCATGATGATGATGATCGCTACAGTTTAGTGTTCTATGTCCAGCAATGGACGTTTATCGGTTGATGAAATGTACCCACATTTGAATAAATGATTTGATAATGAGCGTTTGAAATTTTTAACTACTTACTGGATTTTTAAAATGATATATTTAGGTACTATATAATTAGTTGCTTAATATTAAGGAATCAGTATTCTCATTATCTACCTACTCATAGTTTATACCTCGTTGCCATTAGATGCTCTACTTTAGACCACCTTTTACATAATTTTCCTTTTACACCCGGAAAAGACGGTCTTGCCAATTATTCCAATGAACAGAAATGATATTGTAAACGAGCTCCCTTTATTCGCTTATTGGATCCTTCCCTACAATTTCCTCATTTTCTTCCCCACTTTGGTACATTACTGCGTGTTTAAAAGGAAAAATACAGCGCAATATTCCAGTCACGAAAGTAGGTATTTTTGAAACCATATCAAATTCAATATAAGATTGAATTTGATTCTTTTCGAATAATCGTCTTATATAACTTAGACACTGGTTACATAAATTAGTTATTCTTATGATGTCGTAAACCCAGCACAATGAGTGCGACACATTGTTTTGAGGCTTTTGCAACGCTTTCGGTGTCGATGCTTGGGCTGCATATGAAGTGTTATTGGTATAGGTATCAACGCTTCCACAACGCATCAACGCGTCCGGACGGAGTACAATTCCAGGGATATGTAGTATCCTTCCTCCTTTGAATTTCATCCACCCTGACCTGGTGTTAAATTTTCACCCTTATCAATTTGTAACTGCTGCATAAAAATCTGTTGTTACATGCGTAAAAATGGCTCCGTTCGCCGTAACGCATACTTCCATGAAAAAAGGTACGTTGTGACCGTATGTTCAAAAATATTAATTTTATGAGGGATCTCATTTGTAACCGACTTCCTTTTTTACCCCCGACCCAAAAAGAGGGGAGTTATAAGTTTGACGTGTGTATCTGTGTATCTGTGTGTCTGTGTATCTGTGTATCTGTGTATCTGTCTGTGGCATCGTAGCGCCTAAACGAATGAACCGATTTTAATTTCCTTTTTTTTGTTTGAAAGGTGGCTTGATCGAGAGTGTTCTTAGCTATAATCTAAAAAAATTGTTTCAGCCGTTTAAGAGTTATCAGCTCTTTTCTAGTTTTCTTGTAGAAAAGAAGGTTATATAACCGTTAGTTTCATAATATTATGTCAATTGACAAATGTCAAGCTGTCAAGATAGACGTTGCCTAGATACATAATTATTTATTTGAAAATGATGTTTTGGAAAACTTAAATACTTTGTCGGGGGTGTTATAAATTTTTAATTTACACTTGTTCACAAAAGGAGACACTAAATGACTGACGTAATATATCAAGAAATATATGGATATTACAGCTAACAGATATTACGTACAGCGTCCAACTAACACGCTAAGTCTAGACTTGAAACTTTGCATGTAAGAAAGTTTTCTGAAAAAAGATTTTTTTAATTTTTTTTTATTATAAATAGTGATCGAACAAGCATGTGGATTACCTGATTTTAAATAATTACCGCTAACCATGAATATTTGCAGCACCAGATGAACCGCTAATGCATTACTGGTTTTCATGAATTTGTATACATTCCGTCTCTTAAAATATAACCCCATGTTCCGATTTTCCGAAAATCCATCTGAGCGAAGCTGGAGCTGGTCAACTAGATAACAGTAACAATTCAATTACAACAAACACGTACAATAAGCACGCCCGTATATCAGCATGTATTTGGACAATAGCGTGTACTGTGTCTGGATGCGCCATTCATCAATGGCAACCTGCTATTAGCGGTACTAACACAGCTGACTCAAATATTGACTACGCAATTTGTAGTCTTTGTGCATTTTTAGTAAACTTATCTAGGTAACAGTTAACACTGCTGAAGTGGCTTTAGGGTAGTGTGTTTTAGTTGCAACAGAAGTCGGTACCTTGATGGGTGACCAACTTTGTACCTCCGAATTCAGCCTTTATCTTCCTCTGTGCCGTGAAGAATACGTTATGTCATCCGTAACATTTAATAATGATAATCGTTATCCTCAGTGTCAAAATTGCACTTTTCTCTTAGTAGAGCCTATGCAAAAATATTTTTATCCCAAAACAACTTTCAAAACGTATAAATCTCTCGCTCTTTACTAAAGATTTCCTGCGTTTTTTCTTTCTTTATTTCTAGTTCCTTTACAATACCACAGAGTAAGGATTGTATGTGGTAATACAGAGGTTCGACGAAGTCGTCAAAACAGAGCCATCGTGCGGTAAATGTGGGGCGAAGAAACAATCCGAACCGGCCTGCGTAGTTAGGGAGCTATGTAGAAAGGTTGTCGTTATTATTTATTTTTAAGGTGTCGAACTACTATGTCTCTTTATATTGTAGCTTTAATATTAAACTTAGAAATTTAATTAAAATAAAATAATTATTGAAAAGAACTAAGGACCTATAGCAATAAAAATTTTCATACAAGCTTTGGATGCTAGAGATAAACATTAAATGGTTGGAATTATGTGTGAGTAGCTAAAACTCGATGACTGTCGCGGAATTGAAGGTTTACATTCCTAACTTATTTAGAATTCTATGGAATCGTAAGTGGGTATAATATTATCTCTATTTATTTGGAACTTGAATGCAACCGATTAGGGAAATATAAAACAGGTAAGCGGAACCTAACTGCGAGCAAACTCTACTATTGCAGATTATTATTCAAATAAGGCCACATTAGGAACAGCATTAACTGAATCTTTGCAGTTTTGTCTCTACCAAATGCTACAGACTGTGATCTCTGTTTTTATTCGGTTTGCTAATGACTCTACTTAGGAATACAGCGAAAACAGCAACTTCCTCGGTTTGGCGCATTTTATAGTAGTATTCTTGTTAGTAACAGTACAAAAAACTGAAATGGTAAAGTTTTTCTAGAATTTCTAGGACTAATAAATAGATAAGGGCGCATCTTATAGATTTCATTTTCGTCTTATCACCCAGTGGACATCCACTATTGCATATAAGCTTTAGCTATTATTATCAGCCTTCGTCATCCATCTACTAACCATACTGACCATATTATAGTCAATCCATATACTTACATAGCTCAAACAGCCATCATTCCTACGACAAACATCTGTTAGCTACTGCTGCCCACTACTGCTTCAGTTTTCTGAATGTTTTGACTAAGTCAATGAAGATTTTTCTGCGAATTTCTTAATTTCGTATTTGACTCTTTAGGGAAATACCTACAGCCCACTCCATAACTCGCAGGCCGACTTTGAATTTGTGGATCAGGTCACTTTTTAATGTTAATATTTCAGCGCTATACCTAACTGGGGACTGGAGAAAAACACTGGTTACCACTAATCAGCGTTTTTCCTGGCCTTGGTAAAAGACTTTTGTCTCAGACATAGAAATATTAACCACAAGAAGACTTTACTCAATTTACCAAAAGCTCCCCAGCCTAGCCATTACAGTACAGTATTCTTCCAACCGTAGCCTAACTTCGTCAAATTATAAATAATGAGGTCACTATCTGAAGTCAAGTAGAGGTTATATTGTTTGCAGGTGGGTCACGTTTCAGCCTATTTATCACCTGAAGGCCCTTAAGCCTCTACGTACAATATTTGTTTTCTAATTCGTCTCAATTACGTACTCCTTCACTTTCTTCAAAAACAAAAGAACTGATAAAATCAATAAAAAGAATATCATTAGCATTCGTAAATAAGTAGCGATAAAAAAAACTGTTTCTACTGTGCACAGAACCTCTTTATGTTTAATTGATAAAATAAATTCAATGTTACGTGCTTTCCTTCCTTTGTTTCTTTTGATTAAAATAGGATAATTAGTATTATATATTTTGTTCCTTGAATATTAAGTTCATTATACCTCATGTAATTAATACTTATTCACATTTTAAAATAAACCTCGTTCTCATAATAATTAAAGTAGACAAGGTTTTAGACTACTAATTTATACTCGTTATCAATTTTAATAAACTCTGTTGTTATGTCTACCTCACACATTTTACATTTTTACATTTTGTTCAAGGTTGGCTGTATTATGTTGATTACTTTAATTACTTAGCTGTGACCAGCTAAATAATTAAAGTAACGACTAAAAAGTTTTTATTTTATTTATCTATTGTTAATTTATTTTATTTAGTTTTTTATTTTTATTGTTCTAACCATCGACGAAAGTGATTATAACATTATTAGTATCTACTCCAGAAAGTCAGAAAATCACTTTTTAAAGAAAGGATAGTTTCAGAAAATCCATCCAACCAGGATCAGCTACTTTCAAAATAAACATTAATCCAATGTTATCACGGAAGCAGTGCACTTTGACGAATGCAGTTATTTCCCTCCTATCATGTATGCACGTTCAACATTTATTGCTTTTTGTGCCGCAGTTACAAATCGATTTGGCTTTAAGCCAATCGTAACATTTTAATAGCGCCTCTTTACCACCGACGGATCATTCGCATATTTTACAAATAATTGATATCCAGGAGCGCTTCCACATTATCAGATCCGTTATCAGCATCAAATACCTATTCAATATCGGGGCACGTAAAGTGTTGCGATTAAGTGAGATGAGTCGGGTGCACGTACATACATATCATAAACTTTATAACAATTTGCGAATGGCAAAAAAATCCGAAAAGTGCTAATTTTGAGTAATGAAAAAATGCTGTCATACTAATGCCAATTATAAATGCGAAAATGTGTCTGTCTGTCTGTCTGCTCACGGCTTATCCATTTACCCGATTTTGATATTTAGGTCAGAGTTAGCATAAATGCCGGGGACAGACGTAGGCTATTTTTTATCCTGGAAAATCAGAGTCCTCAAGGGTTTTTAAGGTCCATCTGTATAACTGAGTTTTATGATATTAATAAAATAATCGTAATCCACGCAGATAAGTACCACGCCTTATTATGAAACATGTAGATACTTTAAGTGTAGTGTAGAACAAATATTTTCGAAAATGAAAATTGGGAAAATAAGGCTTGTTTATTTTATTTTAAAAGAGTCCGTAGGTACCAAATTTATTTTAAATGATTGTAAAAACTACACTGAATTGAAATCCAATCAGAAGTTTCAAGTTTTAAGCGAATGCACAGAAAAACGCAGATTGTGTTGTTGTTTGCAAACTACTGTGATTGAACATTTAGTGTTTTTAAACGACTTTGAAAAGGAGTTTCTTTATTCAACCTGTATGTATGAATATTAGAGTTTGTTTGCAATTATCTTGAAAACTAAAAATTAACTAACCAATTTTGATGAACACGAAATATTGAGAAATTCAGTAAATAGGTAGATATGTAACTACTTAAGTTTTACAAGACTAGTATCTAGGTGTTATAACTGAAAATGGCAGCTTTCAAGTTAACAGTAACTTTTTCTTTTATAATATGATTTTATTAGTCTCCCAGTAAATTAAATTACAAAATATTATCATATTAAATAGATTCCTTCACGTAGGTATATTGTACTTACGAGTAATATTCGTTATTTAGTTCAGAGAGTCGAGACTGTGCGCAGAATATTGCTTGATATTTTCCCTTTCAAAGTACCTACCTACATTCTACACGGCGGAAAAGAAAATGGGAATATTGTAAGGAAGGATACAATAAGCGAGTAAATGGAGCTCGTTTACAATATAATTTCTATTCATTTGTGTAATTTGGAAGCTTGCCTATTCCGGACGTTAAGATTATTTCAGGGCATAATTTATAACACCCCCGACAAGTGAAGGTTACATTAACTAGAAAAGAGCTGATAACTTTCAAACGGCTTAACCGATTTTCTTGAATTGTAGCTAAGAACACTCTCGATTAAGCCACCTTTCAAACAAAAAAAAACTTAATTAAAATTGGTTCATTAGTTTAGGAGCTACGATGCCACAGACAGATACACACGTCAAACTTATAACACCCCTCTTTTTGGGTCGGGGGTTAAAAATAGCAATTATAATGACGTATCGGATAAGCCAGAATCCCGCTATATCTAGCTTATAGAATTTGCAGCGGTTATCAAAACTATTTGCTTCCGCCACCTAGTAATCAAGGTCCCTTCGATATTTTAACAGATTTTTGTACTTATGTAACACGGTTCCGATGCAGACTTCTAAGGTACTTGAAATACTTGTAGGCTAGATTAAACTAAGATCGTTGCTCTTACACAGATTCATTGTGTAAGCTCATTAGTTAGGAACGTATTCTGCGATGTAAGCAGCTTACGATGTATGCTTATGCTCAGCATACAATAGAGGCAACGATGTTATTTCCTACCTAGCTCACCAACAAAGTAACCTAAAATCGAGCAAGGAACCGACATGTCTATTTTCCTTTATAAAGGATACACAATGCCACTAGAAGTTGTAATGCAAGAAAATTGATCTCTTCTCGATGGTTAGTAGTAAATCGCTTGCGATCTGTATAATAGCTCAGTAGGCAAACCACTAGACTAACCAACTTAATTAAATTAACATTATAACTCATAGAAGTTTGTTATTTTTTAACCATTTGGTTACGATTTGGCTAAACGATTGATTTCAGTCAAAAAAATATTTGTTTTTTTGACTGAAATCAATCGTTTAGCTGAACTATCTATGCATACCTATGAGAGTCTATGATAGTTTCCTTTTGTATAATGCTGCACAACATCAAAACACTCGCGAAGTAAAGATTTATTGAGAGGAAGCTGATTTATGGTTCAATTCACACATGGGTCTAAAGGCTCAAAGACAAAAAGAGGTTTTATTAAAGGGGCAAAAATCCTTTGTATTTGGATGGTCCATTTCTTTGTACTCTCCTTTTTTCGTTTGCTGCTTTTTACCTATAGATAGAACCAACAACGCGTTTGCTTTACTTTGCTGTTATTTATTTTAAAAAGCGCTAAACTAGATGGATGCAAGGATATGCAATGAAAAATTTAGTATTCAAGTATTACTTATTTAAACAAAAATATTTTTTTAAAAATATAGCGAAATTTTAAAATATAAAACTTTATCTAGTCACATTTCAACTTAAGGTACTTTAAAAATTATTCCATTCTAAGTTAGAGCCAACGTTAAAGTTTAAGTTATTTTGGCACCGCAAGTTTGCCTTAAACTTTCACGTGAGTTCTGAAAATCTCCCATCGGATCAAATCGACTTCCAAAGAATGGATAAGCCGGCGCGGAAAAGTTTTACTAGCCACATCGCTTTCAGATACCCAGATATTATCTGATAGGCTGATGTGGCTTTAGGGATTTCGACAAACTTACATTATATTACACTAGATAACTACTATAAATTTTTCATCAAAAGAATTCGCCACTTTTCGACTGACTTCAAAAAAGGAGGAAGCTCCTAATTTTAAAAAATTGGATTATCAATCCTTTCAAAGGGACAAAAAAAAATCTTTTACTAGATGATACCCGTGGCTTCATCCGCATTATCTGGTTGACCGATTATGATGAAATTTGTAACAAAGATAGCTTGCATCCCAGGGGTCCTAGGACATAAGCTATTCGTCCCCGTGCAGAGCTCCCAAAAAACCTGGGATTTCAAAAAAACCTACATCCACGCGGATGAAGTATAAGGTATCATCTAGTAATCTGTACTTAATTGAGTTTGTGTAGTAATTCGCTGAATATTGGCTTCGATCGTCAAACGAAAGCCTAGAATTATCTCGCTTAATACAGTTCGCGAGTGTGCAGGTGGCGGCGAGGTAATGGCCGCCCGGTTGATGAATAGCCGAGGACGTGCCCGGGGAGCGAACTACGCCGTTCTATTTCCTTAACCTGCAAAATATTGACAAAATTGAGCATTCAACACGGAGCAATCGAACACAAATTGATTTACTCTTTTTTCAAGTTTTAAGCCTGACCACACACTCAACACTCGACGTCCATGGACTTTCCTACATCTCTAGTCCCACCCATAATACGAGTAGAACAAGAGTAATTAAAAATTTATAACACCCCCGACAAGTAAAGGTTACAGTAACTAGAAAAAAGCTAATAACTTTCAAACGGCTGAACCGATTTTCTTGGATTATAGCTAAAAATACACTTTAGAGAGAGAAAGAGAAACCTTTCAAACTAAAAAAAACCAAATTAAAATCGGTTCTAGTTTTTCATTTTTTTATTAGTTTAGGAGCTACGATGCCGCAGACAGATACACACGTCAAATTTATAACACCCCTCTTTTTGGGTCGGGGGTTAACAAAAGTAGAGACTTAAAACTGTTGGCTCTAGAAACTTGAGATTTTGCATGAAGGTTCTCCCTGTAACTAGAACAAATGCCTATACAAGTAGTGTTATAAGTACTGCACTGTGCTTTTATAAGTGGGAAGTTGCACCACACAAAGTCTGTTTCATCGGATTATAGCAAACTAAGTTTTTGGCTCCTTGAATGTCAGTTAGTCCCGTTCTTTTACGGATTGTGGTGCTCGGGACGTGCTTATACAAGCTATAAACTCAAAGCGCTTTTAGCTGAGCGAGTGTCAAGCACGTGCTTGAAGACATTCGGTAAAGCTAGGTTTCCGATGAAAGCGGTACTGTCACAAAGCGCCCACTATCCACAAACGCCACTGAAACTTTGTCGATTGAAACAAGATAGTGCGATTTCCTAGGGTAGTGAAATAACCTATATCTACACTCTACCCACGGAGAGAAGTTAGTTTAGAGCTGCCTCTCTGTTTCATAACTTAGGCTGGTTTTACAGTGACGCTTACCGTCCGCGCGGGTGGTAAGCGCGGTGGCCGAATTGCCGTCAGCGCGGGCAATCCGCGCGACTATGTAACGATCCAAGAGATGCAAAGCTCGTGGCCCGCGACGCATACCAACCGCGCTGGCGAAAGCGTCACTGTAAAACCACACGAGAAACGTTAGTGGGCGTTAACCATTTTGTGTGAACCAACCAATCACAAACATAGGCCATGTTTTCCGTATACTTAGAGTTGTACGGAAAACCTCTACGCTACTACAAGAGTAGTACAGAAAACTCTCTGTGGACTAAGTTGGTATAATCAAAATTAACACTCGTTGAACGCAGAGCTTAAAGTTACCAACGCGATGCCCAGCGCCGTGTACACTGGCTTTTAAGCTTTACAAATCGTTTACGGTTTAATTTCGCTAAAAGTGTTAAAGGAATCGGTTTCTGATCGGATTCTGAGGGGAAACTAATCAGATTATATTGCCTCGTTTTTTGTTCCAATCTAAATGGATTTTATTTTTAATCGAAATTCTTTATTGGGCATCGCGTGAATACTTAAATAAGCTTTACCAGAGATCGTTGCTAATAAATTTGTTAGAAACAGTACTTTTGTCTACCAAAGCTAAGCAGGATTACACATTGATTTATTTCTGATACCAAATTCAATATTGTTCATGACACGTCGTACCATGTCTGTAGCTATTACCACCTACCATGTTTTTTGTAAATGTGAACAGTTAGGTCTGTCTCGGAGAGTTTTTACTACAAAGGCGCCATCCAAACGATATCTGGCGACGGCTGTCTGAATAACATACCACTAATAAACAGTCAAATCTAAGCACTTGTAGAATATGGATTGTATAAGATTCATCGTACGAATATGAAACGCCACTGAATCATCAAAGTGAAGGTGAGAAATAATACTTAATAATTCTATGGGAATTACAAGGGGTAATAGTGACAAGAGCATTCGCTTGAACAGTTACTTACCTACCTATTCAGATTCGAGTATTCTTGCGCACTTTTGTATAGAATAATACAACTTCAAACAATACTGTAGTGAGTGAGCGTTACAATAAGAAGAGAAAATTTACATTTAATAAACCTACCATGATGTATTATGAACATGATATGACATGTAAATGCTACTGACCAATACGCTATACCATATTATATGGATCCAAAATCCTCTGTTATCGAGAGTTACATTTTTGTTCCGTTTGCCGTGGAGACCCTGGGACCATGGAGTCTTAGTGTTAAAAAAATTATGAGACATTTGCCTTATCTGATGACAGAAGGATGGCTCATTTATTACGCAAAGGAACAGCCTTGCTGTCCAGCGCGGGTGTGCAGGCAGTATTCTTGGCACCATTCCACTCTAGCATGATTTAAAAAAAGTCTTATTTAAAATAACTTACTAATCTTACCTAATCTTATTTTAAGAATTTAAAATCACAGCTACAGTTGTGGTTAATAATACTTAGATCAATTTAGAGTTATCTAAGCAAACCCTCCTTGAACCGGAAAATAAATAAACAGACCCTATGACGTGATGCTACAAAACCTTAGTCAACTCTTTAGGGGCCTTTGAATAATAGTTCGCTCCACATATGAGTCCAAGGGTTCAAAGACAAGAAACTTATTTGAGGAGCAAAAAGAAAATAGAGCGGTCTCATTTGAGCTCTATATGCTTAGCATGAGATTTTACATCCCACCAACGTTGTTAGAATTCGACACATACTAACCTCACTAAAAATGGACCTAAAGCTATCAAACTAAAAGTCAAAAATTCATAACCACCAATTTTATTTTTGCAAGCCTTCAGCGTGTAGCGCTGACTGTAAATTTACAGACGAATTTGAACTTTAAAGCAGGGCGATTAAGATCCATTTAATTTTAATGCTGAAGTGTTTCGACGCTCGAATTCTATTAAAGTTCGTGGGATGAAAAATCTCATACTAAGCGCACTGGTTTTACTTTTTAGTCTACACTAGGTATATTTTCTTTCGTAGAGCTGTTTACCAGTGCTGGAGTGTTTGCAGCTCTGATGTTTACTTTACTTGCATGTTTGTTTAAAACTTTTCGGATAAATTGTAGTTGGAAACTGAAAATAGAGTTTTGCGTTGAAACATTTAGCACAGTGTACCCAGTAACAAAAAGAAATTCAATTAGTATTGTTTTTAACCACCGACGTAAAAAGACGGGTGTTATGTGTACAGAAAATATAATAAAATCAGGAAATAGATTGCAGACGCGCGTGCGCCCACACACACGCACACACACGAACACACAAACTATCTTCTGCAATATAGTTTACCTAGTGCAGAGGGTAGGAAATTCGTAAATAACGTATCCTTGTAATTAAACTGTGTATGTGTGTATTTGTGTGTGTATCTGATGGGCTGATTTGAATGAATTTTGTTTTATTCGAAGGCCTGTTTAGTAGAGATGTTTCTTAGCTATACTCGTATTTGATGATGTTCAATCGTTTGAAGATTTTATCAGCGGTTTTCTTAGCCGGTGGTAGGAATTTCAGTCATCCAGCTGTCATTTATTTTACTTGCACTTGTCTTATGGACTCGATCCTGTACATGATATGATATGTTATGATAATCTTGGCCTGTCGGGGTTAATTTAAATTTTAAAACACTTGTTACATACCCTTCACGTATTAGGTATAAAAATTTTACATCAAATATTAGACGAGAGACAAATTAGAAAATTTAAAAAGTTTTGTAAACTGTGCCGTGCGACATAATAAGTATTATAAACTAGAGGATGCCCGCGACTTCATCCCATTGGAACTATTTGATTTCCGGGATAAAATGTAGCCTATGTCCGTCCTCGGAATAGCTAACCCTGTACCAAACGTCAGAATCGGTTTAAATGTTGGGCCGTGAAAAGGTAGCAGACAGACTGACAGACAGACCGAGAGACCGACAGACAGACAGACACACTTTCGCATTTATAATATTAGTATGGATTGTGCGCACCTACAAACTTACACTATTCGTAGTACGGGACTTTCCACGCAAGTTCAAAAAGTGTCCGGTTTTTTTGTATTCTTCTTAGTGAGTAGGTATATATATTAAAGACTATCTTTTAGGTGTACATAAATGAAATAAATTAATATCTATAAACGTTGTGATGAATAATTTACTTAAGATTAAAACTATTTTCATAGCGCAAGATATCTTAACTTTAACGTAAGTTTCGAAAACTTTTAGATATGAAATCAATTCAACTTTCAAAATAATGGATGAAAGGAGATGACATTCGAAACTTTTATCTAACCGCACGCTTCACAGTTAAGCTATTTTCTTTTCTGTTGGGGATTTGAGTCTTATATTAGCTAATATTAATATGATAAGAGGCGATAGTCTAGTGGATAACACGTCTCACATCGGCCTCCTGTCCGGGGGTCCAGCGTTCGATCACAGACCCGCACCTCTAACTTTTCAGAGGTATGTTTTAAGCGATTTAATATCACGTGCTTAAATAACGGTGTAGGAAAACATGAGGAAATCTGCATGCCGGAGACTTCTCCGTAATGTTCTACACAAAATTCTAATGTTTTACAACGTCAAAGTCGAATACAAAGTTAGTACCTAGGTAGTTGTACTAAACTAAAATAGTAACTCCATGAATTCTGTATATCCATACTAATATTGAGCGGGTGGATGAGGAAGGCGGAGGACCGTGTTTGGTGGCGCGCTCTTGGAAAGGCCTATGTCCAGCAGTGGACGTTTACAGGCTGATGGATGGATGGATACTAATATTATAAATGCGAAAGTGTGTCTGTCTGTCTGTCTGCCTGCTACGTTTTCACGGCCCAACCGCTGAACCGATTTTAATGAAATTTGGTACAGACTTGGGATACATTCTGGGGAAGGACATAAGCTACTTTTTATCCCGGAAAATCAAAGAGTTCCTACGGGATTAAAAAATCGAAATCCATCCCCTAGTCAAATATATTTTGAAAACTTTAATCGATACAGAGCCCGAAATAGTTTGTACGTCTGTTCGTGCATCACACTGAAGCTGCTGATCGGTTTTGAAAACTTTCTTTATTAAGTAGGTATATTGTAGACACTTAAAAGTAGGTAGGATTTTCAGAAATTCGACCCAAAAGAAGCTGGGGTGACTCAGTTGGTAAAAAATATGTACCTATTGCTTTTACAAAAACATTCTTTCCAAAAAGCGTTCAGAAAACTGCGGTTGCCAATGGAATAAACGATGTGTCTATCTTAATCACAATATCTTCACGGATGTTTTCCCAAGATAACTAAACCGATACGAGGAAGTGGATCCATATTTTCTAGCCGAGTTGAATCCTCAGTGGAAAGGAAAGTAACCATAAAACAATATAAATGGGACGTGAGCCGCTCGCAAAACAGTGGAGTGTTAGCGCAAAGTTGGGAACAAGCAACTTCTTTCATTTCTCGCTTCAAGACACTTTCGCCCAAAGCAATACTCAACTCAGGGCATAGTGTAAAATATGTATAAAATTAAACTCTACAAGTAATTAATTTTTGTCTAATAAATTGTAATATTATGTACGAGTTACTAGTTTGAACGTAACATGTTCACATTAACGGTAACATAAAGGTGCAACTCCGTCATAAATCGGTGTAGGTTGCATATGCATGGAATTGGAAGAAAGATGAAACAAAATTATTATGTAGGTTTAATTAAGAAAAGTTATGTAAATATTTCACAATAAATACTGCTAATTAGTAACGACTACCAAATAAACACACACCAACCAATCAGAGTAGATAATAACAGTACAGTCTGGTGGAAGGCTACGGTCGTGGCTAGTTACCACCCTTACTATAGGTTTGAGTTATGGGTTGAATATATCTGACGTTCTTCCAAGTAATGTCTCCTGCTACTTACGTAGTTAAACTACTTGACTAGTGTCTATTGTCCGGACCACAGATTCTGTTTTCGGATTTTTCCCTTTACGTCTGCTATAAGACATTGCTAACTACCGAATTTCATGATTCTAGATCAACGGAAAGTACCCTATAGGTTTTGATTCCCTTGACGGGTCTTGACAGACACGATAGATAGACAGACAGCGAAATGGTCTGATTCCTTTTTTTCTCTGGTGATATGGAAGCCTAAAAATTTACTAAATGGAACTTTCGACAAACTTTTCTGTACATCTATTTTTATAAAGTACCCACTTTTATCTCGACCTTATATATTTAAGAAATATTTTTAGTAATATTCTTAACTTGCGAAAATAATTTTACAAACGGAGTAGTAATTATATTTCTGCTTGCTTTTATTTTAACTTTACCCAACAATAATATAACTTTGAAATTTTTCTTTCAGATAAAATAATGGAAGGAAGCACAGCTTTTTTAGCGGAAAAGACAAAAGCCACGGGCGGCGCGGCGGTGGAAAAATATTGTCTCAGGGGTGTCCCCGGCCGCCATTACGGTCAGGCTCATGATTAATTACGACCAAGATTTATGATGTGGCAAGCGATCCTTGGTGTCGATAACACTTTATTAAACGAGAAAATAGCTACATGAAACAAGGATTTTTTCTGTATTTCTTTGTCTGTCTCCAGCACCGTGTGATCTCCAGGATGCAAAATATCTCTGTACCAGAGATGCCCACAACTTTCACCATGTAGATAAAGGTTTCTCAAAAATTCTGTGGGAACTCTTTGATTATCTAGGACAAAAGAGTAGTCTATGTTCTTCGTCGGAATGCAAGCTATTTCTGTACCAAATGTTGTCTAAATTGAAACGAATGGGCCGAAAAAAGCTAGACAAACAGTCAGACAGACAGTTGCACTTTCGTATTTACAATATTTGTACAGATGAATCTAAAATAGGGTTGAGACTTCAATAAAGTACCTTTACCAGTAATGGCAATCACCGCTAAACTACACTAAAAGCCCACGAGGGCCAGACCTTCGTTATTTTATAAAAGCAGCTGACGTATAGTTACAAGATTTTGTTGCTTCAAGTATCTAAAATATTTTTTACCTTAAAATTATAATAGTAATTAACAAACGATCTCAACAAAAAAGCTATAATTACATCGGCATTTGAATCCAAAATTTCATTTAGAGCTAGCTGACATTAAATCATTTTGATAATGATCGATTTTATGAAATTCCTTGGAGAGTGGAGATAAATGAAATTTGTTACAAAAGTTCCACTGGGTGGCTTTCGGTCACGATATTAAATTTATGCCATTGAGTGGCATTCCAGGTACCTACAGGGTGTATAATTTGCTTTGTTTTAATCGAATTATGCTTTATTTGCATAAAGAATTACGGAACAATTTAATCGCAACACGCTAACTTTTATTAAATAGATATCTGGCTTAACATAAACATGTATCAGAAAAATATCTCTATAATTATTATTATTGTCCTTTTTTATGAGAAAGAGTGTTTCTTTGTTGGTTTGTCCTTTAATCACGCAGCAAGGGAGAGACGGATCGACGTGATTTTTTTCATGGACATAGTTAAAACCATTTAGGGTTTTACTATTCTGGTATATCAAAACGAATGAAGCCACGGTCATCAGTTAGTCTACTTTATAAATAAATCCTAAGTCATGTAATACAACAAAAGTGTCCGAAGATAAATATTTACAATATTCAATATGAGGGTATAGTGCTTATCTCGGTGTCCACAAATCCACGGGCGGTCGCAAGGGTCCGATACGGTGGGTCCACTGAAATAGGCGACACATCAGATAACATTGGTCGTAATAATTTTATCTGCGGTATATTTGGCCCTAACTTGACAGATCGTAATTTTTTAACCATCTTCGAACACACAAATATAATCATAACAAATAAACAAACAAAATTATCGTTTATTACACATATAAGTATTCTGTATTTCGAGTCAATCTTCGATAATAAAATTGATTTGATTTTTGATTGAAAAAATTCTGATGGTGACGAGGATAAAACTCTTGTTTAGACAATATCAAACTATAGATATATGATAAAAAATCATATAATTAGATAAGAAATATATAAAAATATATATAATAAGAAATGTGACAAATGAATTCAAAGTATAAAGATCAACTATGCTGCTAAATCTCATTCAGATTAAAATGATGCAATCAAGTACTTACGTCTAAACTAATTATACATAACTCAAAATTAAAAAACTCCCGACTCAAAGAAAACTAGAAAAGAGCTGATAACTTTCAAATGGCTGAACCGATTTTCTTCGCTTATAGTTAGAGAACACTCTCGACCAAGCCACCTTTCAAACAAAAAATAAAATTAATTTAAAATCAGTTCATTCATTTAGGAACTACGATGCCACAGACAGATACACAGATACACACGTCAAACTTATAACACCCCTCTTTTTGGGACGGGGGTTAAAAATTGATTTCCATTTTCATTGGAAGAAAAGGAAATGAACTCTTTGTGAGAAAGTTATGCAGTTTTTAATTGCAGAAAAACAATCTAAATAAAATAGCTACTCTGTAAGTCCGTTTCTATAAATTTACTTCATTGTTATCTGTTTTAATTATTAGCTTGAACACTTGTGTTCAAATAAGATTCACGTCACGTTTCTGCCTCATACTCGTATAAGTACTACTAAATGCAAATCCGAGCAATATTATATTTTTTGTTTTATTCATTCCTGCAAAAAAACCATTTCGCATTATAATTTTAACATAATATTACTAACCGACTTCATATAAGATTGAAGTTTTCCATTTGAGGCTTTTATTTACCAACTTATCATCACCATCATCAACCCATTGCTGGCCCACAGAACTCAACTTATACTTTTTTTTTTTCTTTTCTTTTTTTTCCTTTTTTTTCTTTTTTTTTTTTAATTAAGAATATTAGTAATGCTAATATCATGACTAATACTCCCCTTTCCCCTCCAATTAAGCGTAAAGCTTGTGCCAGGAGTGGGTACGACAATAGTGCAACGGGTGGGATTTGAACCGCCGACCTTTCGGAATTCAGTCCGCTCCTCAACCGTTGAGCTATCGAGGCTCAACTTGTCATCAAAGATTTACGTTTTTTAATCTTTTTGGATTCTTTCATTCTTCTAGAATAAAAAATAACCTGTGCCCTTCTCTAGGTGAGCTTTTTACTAAACATTGAAATTAAAGTAGTTAGTAAAAAGACAAACAAACAGACATAATCTCGGTTACAATCGAAATATTAGTAGTTATAGATTTTTCGCAAATCTTCAGTAAGTTTTCGGTAAAGCCAAAATAAACTATAATTTCGCAATTAAGTAAGTACTATAATTTATTTTTATAGAGGCGAAACGACTTCGACGATTTTCAGCTAACATTCTATCATCCTCAGAGTAGACTCCGGTAATTATCATTATCATATTCAACCCATCCGATTGGCTACTCGAAATAAATATCATATAAGGCCATCAATGTGTAGTGTAATAACATATTAAGTCACTAGGCCACAAGATCAATGACGCCAAAGCAAACACGAAACACGCCAACGCTATTCTGCCTTTAATCACAGTGATGAGGTCGCGATATAGGTTGGAATGAGCCAAAGCACAGACACAATAGTATGCCATTTAGTTGATTGCCATGTTCATTTAACGGAGTAGGTGACTGAACCATCCCAGATAATATTGCATATGTGATACAAAGAGCTTCTTTATCAATTCCCAAATAAGTAGGTGTTTGTATTCTGTTTTCAAAAAATAACCAAAAACCCAAAAACAAAATTCCTCAGTATTTGAAGACTCTTCGAATGTGAGTTAGTGTGTGTTGCCAGGGATGATACAGATCCGAGACATAAGTGGCTATGAGCCTCATAAGAAAGCCTGGAGTCACTTCTTTAGAAAGATCCCAGATCTGTAGAAAAACCAGATTAACTGAGATAGCTCAAATGGTTGCAGAGCTGAAGTAGCAATAAGAGGGGAGGAGCACATAATTGTTAGAGCTAGAGAATGGCAACCTTGCACCAGCAAGTGCAGCATTAGCAGACCTCCTTTTCAGGTGACAAACGACATCAAGCAAGTCGTACCAGGGAGCCGCTGAATGGCGCAAGAACGTGGCGTGTGGAAATCCCTACAAGAGATCTAACAGCTGTTGACGTCCATTGATTGACTATGACAACTATGACGATGAATGGCAAACCCGCCCCGGATGGATGATCTCAATCATGTTACCACCACTTCCCACTGGACACAAGCGGCACTTCACTAGTTAGCATAATAAAATCATTACACACAAGTTGTACTGAAAAGTCTGTCGCTTACAGCTTACCGCTAGTAAAAAGTTTAAAAACTCTCATTACACTGCACCTGCTATGAGCATAAGAAAACTTACTTTTTTCATGCATGATTACCATTTACATCTTACGTCCCAGTGACTTGAGCAGTACAGCTTGAAGGGCTGGAATTCACAAAAATAGTGAGAATTTCAATGCTCAACTACTACTATTAAATAACTATGCGGTATTTACTTACACACGTTTATAAAATATACAAACAAATAAATTAAATACAAATACCTCTATAAATTGAAGTGGTCTGTGTGATTTTGAAAACCTGGTTGGTTTTATCAAAATCAAAATTCAAATATCTCATGTCTCTGTTAGTCCAAGCTAATCGTTAAAATGGCTAAACCTATTTTGACGGGAATTCAGCAGACAGATAGAAGATAATCTTTTTCATACCTGCACGAGTATTTAGTGATATAAGCTACTTGATATCATAAGAAAACATATGTATAGCTACTTGGCATTTTTAGGGTTCCGTACTTTCAAAGGAAGAAAGGAACCCTTAAAGATCACTTTGTTGTTCTTCTGTCTGTCTGTCCGTCCGTCCGTCCGTCCGTCCGTCGTGTCTGTCAAGAAAATCTATAGGGTACTTCCCGTTGACCTAGAATCATGAAATTTGGCAGGTAGGTCTTATTGTACAAATACAGGAATATATCTGAAAAACGCGAATTTGTGGTTATATCAGGTAAAAAAAAAATGTGTTTCAATTTTCAAAGTACTACTAAACTAGGTATACCAAGTGGGGTATCATATTATGAAAGGACTTTACCTGTACATTCTAATACAGATTTTTATTTATTTTTATGCATAATAGTTTTTGATTTATCGTGCAAAATGTTGGAAAAAATACCCGAGTACGGAACCCTCAGTGCGCGAGTCTGACTCGCACTTGGCCGATTGTTTTAGAAACACGTGGACCGAAGTTGCAGGTGCATTCTAGTATAAAATGTAAAATATTGTGTCGGATGTTGTAGAAACGTGGTGGAGGCAAGCTACTAAATAAAGCTTCGGTTAATGGGCGTCAGCTCATCGCCGCGGACGTGGTAATTACGCCCACTATTCGGCACAGTAGAGACTTTAACGAGAAAGAATTTCCGTAGAATACAAATTACTAAAGGCGAGCAAAATGTTACCTCTCTTGTGTATCTTGGTGAGAAAATTAAAGTGGCGCTAAGATTTTTCTTATCTAGCCGTAAAAGGTGTACTTCTTATTTGAAGGTGTTTTTAAGATATTAAATAAATTTTCTTGTTTTTGTCCTAACCTTCTGATATTAATTAATTACTAAATAATTACTGTGAATGTGCATAAATAAACTTTAAGTAAAAAGTAATCTTTGGTGTTTATTGGAGTACCCAACACCCACTAAAGTACCTATTAGATCCTATCACCATCAATCATCATCATCATCATTGTTAACCGATAGACGTCCACAGTACATGGGCTTCTTGTCACCACGGTCTTAGACCGCCTGAGTATAGCGGTTCCCTGCGACTCGTTTGATATCGTTGGTTCTGCTAGTGGGGATTTTTTCCAACGCTGCATTTTTCGTTGCAAGGTACATAATATACCGAAATTTTGTATTCCTAACTAGGTAGTTTAGTTTTTGAGATAGACGTCACAAAAATGGTCTAAAACGAATAGCTTTGACGGCCCCCGATTTATTTATTTTTTAAGGTAAAGAAGTAAAAAATATATTCGTACTCTACTCAATAAGCTCTAGATAATGATACCCCACATTAGAGTAGGAAAAAAAATTTCGGCTCCTTTTTTTATGTATGCCCTCTTTTGGGTCAACTTTAGGATCAAAACTTCAGCTCATTGGGTCTACGAGCTATACTGTGCCACGCCGATGGATAGACAGACATTCAGACAGTAGAGTAACACTAATAGGGATCCATTTTTACTCTTCGGTTAAGGAACGCTAAAAAAAGAAAAAACCCGGGTCCAACAAATCGATAAAATCACAATAAAATAGTCATAGTTACCTACTTATCTTGTTATTCATACAATTCATAATAGCTGAGCCTTGAGCCCTCTCAAAAAACTTTTGTCATGATGTTCGATATTATATTGGGTGATTTTATTTAAGCCTACAATAATAATAGGAAATAGTCTCAAAGCTCTCAAGGAAAATTACCTAATATGTTAGAAATGTTACGGGACCTTTCCACTATTGGGGATGCCTGCATCGGTTGGGTAATCGAGTGTAAGAATGGGCACAATAAGACCTTCCACTCAATCTTAATGGGTATCACTATTTTGTCTTGACACTAATTTTATTAAACGGCATTATATGTATAAAGTATTTTTCGCACTTTGCAAAGTTTTTGTTTTGTTTTTTTTTAAAAAAAAAAAAAAGAATATTAGCCATGCTAATCATGACTAATACCCCCTTTCCCCTCCAATTAAGCGTAAAGCTTGTACCAGGAGTGGGTACGACAATAGTGCAATAGGTGGGGTTTGAACCGCCGACCTTTCGGAATTCAGTCCGCTCCTCAAACGTTGAGCTATCGAGGCTATTGTGTGGAAGTGTAGTAGTAAACACGTGCAGGATGCGATAAAAACTGCCCGCCTTCCCACTACTAAAGAAGCAGGAAAAGCAAGCAATGCACAATATCATCAACATATCTACAACACCACACAAATTCTAGAACTCCACTCCGAAAAGTTAGAAGTACGTGCCCAGGATCGAACCCCCTACCTACCAAATAAGGAAGCCGACGTTTTATTGACCAAGCTATCATTGCTTTTTTAATCGTGCTTATTCTAAATTAGACCTTATCAATGCTTCCCAATTTCCATCAGTCATGAGTGAATGGTCAAGCGATGTGATAGATACCATTTTATAAATTGAGGCAGTTTGTGTCTTAAGACCTAAGTGATGATGATGGAATTAGTATGAAAGCACGGAAAATCACAAATAGACTACACTAGGTACTTCCCGATCTTTTTTAATACAGGATCCTAATAGATTGGAAATGAATATCGGATTAACGCAAAATCGCTGAACAAAAACCGATGGAACGGTTTGTGCAGATGCCGATTCGCAAATTGTTTATGGTAATAGCTCGCTCGGCGATATGTGAAATGTTCACGTTTTATTAGCGTTGTCGTTCCCGCAAATTGGTGCTTTATATTCTGCAATGAGTAGGTACTTCGGCTTCTCGGTGGATAACGTCAGATAATTTAACTATTGAATTCAATTATGCATTCGCAAATACTCTTGTAACCAGTCAAAGATAAAGATATCTAAGACTGCTTAGGGAGGATGAGCCACAGATCATTGATTTTTGGATAAACTTTCGAAAAGCGCATACCTGCGATGAATGTGAAAGGTATAATATAACGTATTTTGACCTCCTAATCAGGAATCCAATGTCAGTTTACTTGGCAAGTATACATTCAATGAGGTCTATTTAGTATATGCTATATGCAGTATAAATTGGACTCTTTCAATTGCATCAAGCCTCAGACCCTTGCATGATGTACAGGATGCAGATTGGACAAGATTGTGTGTAAAGGTCATTACAAAAAGATTGGACACGGTATAAAGTAAAAAATCAACTGCCGATGTTAATCTACCAAAGCAAGGAAAATTTAGTTGAAAAAATATCTTTTCAGCGAAACAAAAGCGTGTTTCTCCGCAGTTTGAAATTTATGAGACGCGCCGCGGATTAAAAATGTTTGCAGTACGCTAAGCCGCGCTTGAGTTCATTACGGCAAATCTCTGGAATATTCTGATTAATATTTCGTCTGCGCTTTCTAGGGATCACTCCACCCGCCAATCTTTTTAATAAAGCATTCAGGGATGAAATTACTGTAAATATCACAAATGTTTTCTTTTGTTACTCTATTTTTCAACAAATTGCTGTACTAAGTTTTGAAGAAAAATTTATATAAAAAGTTTATTCGTATAAATTTATTTATATTTTATTCGTTTATCGCACATAATATAATAGCTCCGAAAAATTAGATGTGCGTACCTGGGATCAACCCCCCCGACCTTCTGAGTAGAATGCGGACGTCTTAACCACTAGGCTATCACAGTTGAAAATTAAGATAGTTGAAATAGAAGTAACTTTATCATAGTAAATGTTATAGTATGTATAAACTTTATCGATGTGTTTTAACTTCTAACAAAATATTTGGTTGTAAAGGTTCAGTTGATATTTTTCCTCTCAATATTTTACTTTCGATAAACACTCCTAAAGTTCAATGCGGGTAGGATTATCCCGTAAATCCGGATCACGTGACACCCACAATGTTTGCGGAAACGTTCGGGAACGCTCGCTAATATTTACTTAAAGTATACTTATGTTGAACTTTAAATGGATTTGAATTTTTCCATTGAATTTAACATACGGATATTTTATGAAAAAAAAAATTGAACCTTTTGTAGATATAGATATAGACGTATAACGGGTAAAGCTAGATAGGTAGATACCTATTTTTCAAAGCATGTTAGCAATGTTGCTCATGGCTAACAATGTATTACCCTAATGTTCCTTTCCAACTGTTCGTAGGTAGGTTCGTACTTCTAGTAATAGTCCAATGGGTGGAACTTTATCTAACGATCCTTCCTAATAGGTCTTTGCCTCCATATTGGTGTTTCAAATTGTTTCTATTCTAGGCAGAATGACGCATTGCTGCAAATAAAAACTAGGTACCTACCTACGTTAATTTATTAACAAGAAAAACCTTTCTAGAAAGTTTTACCGGAGTTAAAGGTAAGTTTTAACGAGCAAATTTAAACTTCTCTGAAAGTTAACAGTGAAAAGTAACGCCTGAAGTTCGACAATTCGCCGATGTTATTTAGATAGAGGTAATGGAAGTAATTAAATATTCGAAATACTTATGAATTTCAATTGTTAAAATTAATAACTTTATAAACATTAGGTATTATGTATTTACTCAATAGCTTATTAACTTTGGTATATCTTTCAAAAAGTACTCCTTTTCCTTTCTCGTTAAATGTTACTTGAAATAAGTTATAGCTTAAAACGGATTAGAAATCTACTGGAATAAAAAGTTTAGAAATTATAAGCGAATACACAGACAAACATGAAGAGGAGGAGAATTATATTAAGAGTGTTTTCACATCATCATAATCGTCAGCCAATAGATATTCACAATAAGACATAGGCCCCTTGTAGGGCCAAAACAGTTGCCACATAGAGCAAATATGGCGAGTCCTTTCTCAAATTGTACACACTATAAATGTTTTCAATGCCTTAAACTTTGACATCTCTCATTTTCTCTTTTCTTTCTCTATCTTCTCTATTGTATCATCTCTTCTTCACTATCTCTATTTCTTCTATACTATAATTGCTAAAGTATCTACTAACTACTATTCTCTATAGTCTATACTATTACAAATTTACTCTGTACTATTAGCAATCTATCAGTTTATCTACAACCATTTCTTTTACCTTTGTAATGTATCCTAAGTACCGACCCAAGCCTATAAAGATAAGACCCTTATCCAGTAAATTGAATGAAAATGAGAAGCAAACGAATGAAGCAAAGGTTTCACGTCAATATTCATCAGTATCACGATTAGCATAATTATCCTTTTTCTTACTGAGAATTTTTTAAACGACTGCCCAAAAAAAGGAGTGTAATGTTTTTAGGGTTCGTGAATATATTTGTGAGTTTCGTTATACTACTATAACTTGTAAGTAGGTATTTAAATAGGTGTTCAGTTGAACAGATTTGGGTGTATTCAGTATCGTTAGAATCTTTACAACATCTCGATTCACTAATTCACTAACTATAAAATTTTTGAAAAAAAAGTTAATGGCAGCTGTATTTTCAAATGTAAATGAGTTTTCTTATTTATTTTTTGGCAGGGCATTCGAGTTTTTTTTAATTTTTTAATTATGACTTATTTTATCACTACTAGATTAAGCCAAGAAATCATTATGCCACTGCTGAGCAAAAATTTAAGTATTCCACTATATAACGTTCACTTCTAGCCCCGACTACCTTAGCTACATAATATTTTATTTATACGATATTTTCACTGAATAGCGGCGTATTAAATGAAATATTCTCGTCTTTGATAGGAAAGTTATAGAACGCTGCACATTTAAAAGCAGCTTGTATGCTCCAGTGAAGTACAATGGGATCAGCGGAACAATTCTTTTAAGAATAATAAAAGTAAACGTAGGGTTATGAACTTATAGAATCTATATGATGCTCGCGGCTTCATCCGCCTATACCTAGAGGTTTTTTAAGTCCTACGCAAATATTTTGGTTTTCTGGAGTAAAAAGTATTCTATGTGATTCAAGCTATAAGCTCTCCATTCCTTTCAGCCAAAACAATTCAGTCGTTCGTCATAAAAAACCAACGAGGCAGTAATACGTATAGTAAACTTATACTATATGTACTTCTACTTATACTATACTATTGTATACTATACGTATAATGTTACTGTCTGTACGTATAGTAAGTGGTAGTTTAAAGCCAGCCATTTCCGCGACCACTTGTTATAGCAGTGTTCATGTCCGGGCGCGGTATTAGTGGCTGGTGGTGGGCGTTTGTTTGATACCGCTGGATACAGGCCCCGCTGACAGCTGCCACTGACTTGTGTGTTCCCAGCACGCGAATGTGAATTTACCTATTTTGCATATTAAAGACATAATATAGCCTTATCTTTTATGTAGGCCTTAAGAGAATATAGCATTCATAACGCGAATAAAACACGACCAGATTCAAATCGTTACTTTACTAACAAATAAGTATTGATAGAGTTTGTTTGTTAAGAAAAATACCATGGAAGAAGTGTTTTTTGACTCACACTCAATCTTTACTGACATTATAAATACGAAAGTGTGTGTCTATTGTCTTTTCTCACTGCAAGGTCCGCTCAACCAGTTTTGACGAAAGCTACAGAGAAAGCTAGCATCCCAAAGACAAAAATAGGAATCTTTTAATCCCGTTAAATCAATGAGTTCTACAGGATTTCTAAAAGTCTAAGGATCACGAGGGCGATTTTGCGGACGTCAGCTACGTGTACCTACCTAGTAGTTATCAGCCGACATTATAAATGCGAAAGTGTGTCTGTCTGTCAGTCTATTAAGTACCTTGTACGACTCAACTGCCGAATCAATTTCAAGTTTGACATAAAAACAGCTTAGGTACATCTTTTGGACGTCGGTAAAAATAATGTTTCCCCGGGATTTCATAAACTTAAATATAAGGAATAAATAATATTTCATAACGAATCAAAATATATTCCACGAGTATCGAATATAGAATCATTTTGGTCCATGGATGTAGGCTGAAATATTTTATTGATCTCGTTTTTCCTAATGATGCTAATAAATGAAGAAGAATATGATTGGACAGAATGATGAAGCATCGCGTGGGAAGACGAATGGCGCGCATTATTCGTGGTACAGATAAGGAGGTCGCTTTCGACGTTCACATCAGATCGAACAGCGTACTTGGAGATAAATAGGTAAAAGACTGGGAGATATTATGATACTTTTCTTTTCTATATACCTCGAGACTCACTCTAGTAGGTACATATTTTATGAAGGGTAAGACTATTTAGAAATGCGAAACATTATTATGCTTAAATCTAATTATACTAAAAAAAAATACATAATGGTAAAAATGGCGGTGCTAGAAACAGAAGTTCGACAGTCGAAGATGTCTTTATAACTCACCGACTAAGTATCTAACCGAGTAAGTTTAAGACCTCAGTTCAGTTTAGCTACTTTATAAAGTGAAAATAGTTGTTCATATGACGTCAAGGACTCCCTCTTTCAAGGACTTTCGTACTTTTGTATCTTGCACGACAGTGAAATTGAAAAAAAAAAATACTGCACCCATCTTCCTACGACAGAACTTCTTGACGGAGATTCAAGTCGTTCGTGGAATTCTATGATGAACATAGTTACTACTTCGCTTTCCAAGTTTCCTTTGTATCTGTAGCTAGTCTATTTGGGTTTGTAACTAAATGGCAACTTGCTTGGAAGACAGTAATAATATTGTGTTGCTTTGAAAACTATTATTCATCACTGTTATTGGTCGCTCTAGTTTAACTTGGAACTATTAATATCTTTAACATCATGATCACGGTTAAATAAGTTTACCAAATGGGTATTTGTGTGTTATGCTTGAAGTAGAAAAAAGTGCTTCAAGCAACAATATACACGATGGATACGATGGTGGTGTTGGTTATCGCTGATAAAATTTCGATGAAAGAACGACATCGCCTAGTAAGTAATTAATTAATTCGATGTAACTGTAATCAATGGCCCTATTTTCCGGATCATGAGCTTTTAAGGTCAAATAAATACGTACTATGGATATTTGGTTTCACGTATTTAATCCACTTTCATTCTACAAAATGTAACAAATATAAAGTTCGACAGTGGCACATACAGCTCGCTTCTGGCACCAGGCATTCCTTCGCGTGTGGCGAGGAATTTTCTTATCAGTCTCGATGGATTTCGACGTCCATACTTTATTTTGCGATTCTATCTCTTAAACCCGTTGAAAGATGTTTAAAGCTGCAATACTGTCGGGGACTTGAAAACGTTCTTTAACACGCTCGCAATTTCTATATTGTTTTTGAAAATAGACCAAGAGACTGTAACGTCTGTTCAGCACATCCAGATTCCAGGCATTATTCTATAGAAATTTTAAACTTGAATGAGAAACTCAATGCGGAGTTTTATACCTGCTCGCACCACGTTTTAATCTCAGGATTTAATAATTTATTATTTTATCCACCCCAAATTTATATTGTGTTTACATTGGGCCCTAGCTGGACGAGGCGCTCAAAATATTATGTAGATTCGAAGCGCAACGTATCCCCTCCTGCGTACGTAGATGGTGTATCTAAATTAAATCTGACCTATTTAACAAATATCACAGAACTTTTATGGTAGTATGGTAGACTATGTAGACTCAGAGATTTATGTCTCGGCTCCATTCCACTCTGTAAGTGAGCGTTGTGCCTCAAAGAGTGATTGATGACTTTTTGGATTTTTTGGATTCGTTTTAATTGGATTGTACTCTTGCCACATAGGTAGGTATTTTGACAAAGACAACATTATTAAAAATTTAAGGAAACAAAGTTTGACCATTTTTTGAGGATGAAGTCACGCGCAAATTGCTCATAGGAACGTTGATCTACATCACTTTGTCGTCTGTTCAGTAGAGTAGGTATACATAATACATTTGTGGATGGAGGGCCTAGCCCCGCAATTAGCACCACATCACTCAATGTCTAACCTCTATAAGGGCTGCCTAAGTCACCGTGAGACTTGTTAGTTAATTATTTATTCAGAGGACTACATGCAAAATTATGTCACCTTAGATTTAGGTACATTTTTCTCTTTGAGACGACTACCAGTACCTTCATGTAACAGTAGGAATTAACCTTTAATTTTATATATAACTAGACTAGACGATCCCGTGACTTCGTTCGCGTGGATTAAAATATCCGTGAAATCCCGTGGGAACTCTTTGATTCTCCGGGATGAAAAATAGTCTAGGTATTTCAGTCTCTTTGGTGCAAGCTATCAGCTGTAGCAAGTAAATGATGCCCGCGTCTTCGTCCTCGTGCATTTAGATTTCTTATAATCCTATGAGACCTCTTTGGTTTTCCGTAATAAAAGGTAACCTATGTCACTTTCCAGTTTATAACTATATCCATGCAAAAACACATCCGTTGCTACGTGATTCAAGAACAAACCAACAAACACACTTTCCCATCTATAATAATATGTGAAGTAAATACTAAATATCATGGGCAGATGCGTTTAAAGTACTTAAGTGGTATTTTTAAAAACCTAAATCCACGCGGACGAAGTCACGGTCTAGCTAGTATACCTACCTATAAAATCTGACTTTAATATTTCATTTGCAACTCTCAGGACATTACTAGTTCACTCTGATATTACTAAGTTAATGCATATTGCTGTAATTGCTCTAGTAAATATGGTCCCGGGTGCTTTATGGGGAAACTGAGTTATATAATTACATATTAAAGTTATGCTTGTTGACGTAGTTACCTGTGTACTGAGCTCTGTATCATCCATTTGAGTAGGTAGGTACGTACTTATGATTCTTTATGTAAATAAATTATTAAATGAAATGTTGTGGTAAACTCTATTTAGGTACTTGCAGAAAGTCATTTTATACCTATTTTTTTGTGCTATAGATTGTTTTATTACAGAATACTTGACCCTAGTAACTTCCAGGTACAAAAGGACCACTCTGTAAAGACTTATAATCTAAAAACCTATAAAATATAAGTGTTAATTAAAAATTTATAACACCTCCGACAAGTGAAGGTAACAGTAAATAGAAAAGAGCTGATAACTCTCAAACGGCTGAACCGATTTTCTTGGATTATAGCTAAGAACACTTTCGATCAAGCCACCTTTCAAACAAAAAAATCTAATTTAAAATCGGTCATTAGTTTAGGAGCTACGATGCCAAAGACAGATACACAGATACACACGTCAAACTTATAACACACATTTTTGGATCGGGGGTTAATAAATAGTAAAATATATCTACCCATAACATTTTATCAAGCAAAACTTGGTAAAAATAAAAATAAAATCCAGTAGAAAAGATGCCTGAAAATAAATGTAGATATTCCTCAGGCAAAGGGAGCGGCTCTGATTGGCAAACATTCCATGTCTCTCACTATTTATCAGCATCAGCGGACCGTGACGCTGAGTGATACGCCAATAAGACTCCTCGTATCCATTGAGTGTTGACAAATACAGCGAACTATACTCTATACTAACATAAAGAGGTAAAATTTGCAAGTTAGGATGTAGAGGGTAATCTCTGGAACTAATGATCCAATTCTGAAAATTCTCTCACTGTTATATAGCTCTACCTACATTAATCCTGAGTTCTAAAGGTTACAATTTATTATTTCAGGCGGATGAAGTCGGACAGAGCTGGAAGAACAAACAATACCACGGTGTAAATGTATACAGTGAGTTAACAGTCGATGACGATGATGACGTCAACGGTTGCGGTACCTACATAATATTATCCTAATAACTGACCTACTTGTTAGTACTACTAAGTACAAGTGTAAATTAATTGATTTATAACACCCCCGACAAGTGAAGGTTACAGTAACTAGAAAAGAGCTGATAACTTTCAAACGGCTGACCCGATTTTTCTGAGTTATAGCTAAGAACACTCTCGATCAAGCCACCTTTCAAACAAAAAAAAACTATACTAAAATCGGTTCATTAGTTTAGGAGCTACGATGCCACAGACAGGTACACAGATACACACGTCTAACTTATAATACCCCTCTTATTGGGTCGGGGATTAAAAACTAAACACGTGGGTAGGTATAGCGGAAATGATCTTTATTTAAAACAGTTAGTAGTTTATTCTGCCGCCTTTTGCTGGTATAATCCCTGACCTGTCGCGCCCCCTTTGCCTACGTAAATTCTTCTGTCTTCTTCATCAACATACTGAATGAAGTATCACTTGCTGTGACGATACTAGGCTCTCTGTACGTCGTCTCTACCTACTGTCGAATCGTTTCTTCACCAAATACTACTTACTATAATCTGAAATACTTACTATAATCTGAAATTGAAACTGATACCAAATTATACCTATCCTTATACTATCCTTTAAAGTTTAACCCAACATTATTAGCTATCTTGTTGCCTCATCGTATCAGATACGAAAATTGAACTAACTAATCATGGTTGCGCTCTACCCCCGAAAACATCTAATCAAATGGGTGTAACTCCACACAATTACTAGTTCGCCACCTAGTTTGAGACTAATAGGGTTACTACTTACTATCCTCGGTGCTTTGTCTGAGACTATTTTGGGAAGATACGATATTTTCTTTATCTTTAGATGTAGCATAGATTTTACTTATTTTACCATACCTACGTGTCGGGTTTTATCGTAATTGCTCGTCCAAATATTAATCCAAATTATTATTTAGATTAATATTTGGACAAAAATACTCTTTATATTTAAAGTGTATTTTTTGTTATATTTTCTTCGGAATTGTATTACAAATCACGTCGTGTATTGCCAGACACTTAATATCGTGGCAAAGCTCTGCCAGACACCCTTAACCTTTAACAATTTATTGCAGTTTAATAAACTGTTAAGGTTTAAGTGTGGCTAGCATAGGTACAGTACCTACCAGAAATACCTTACCTGTTTTAAGGTTGTTTTATCATACCAATAATAAAAGTTGTTTCACGCAAAATAAAATTTATTTCTATCAATACTAATATAAGTTACATATTCCATTTCGTTAGTTGCCAACTTTCCTGGTTAGAGGAAACACTTTCGGGCACTTTCGGGTGGTAATTTGTCGCTAAAATCCTTATTTATTGCATCAGCGAAGTTGGATCGGCCTCGAGAGAGGTTTGCAAAGTTCCCTCCTTTAACTTTGCTTCACTGAATGCCTACACCTTGAGCACATATTGAGGTTGAATCCTCGCTTTCTTGTTTTACTTGAAATATGGTAGTGCCAGAACTTTAATACGATTTTCGCGAAACTTTGTCCTTTTAGACTGTCGCGTCGGCTACAGTTTCAGGTTTATGTGAAACTGTTGTTAAAATCTGGTATTGTTGGGTAAAGTAAACTATCTACTAAGCAAAGAATCAGCCAATCTTTTCAGTGTGGTATTAGAGCCAGTATTGTTTCACTATTTGACGCGATCATTTACCCTACAGTACCTAGTTAGAAGAGGAAGAGGAACGTAGGAAGAGTTATTTTGTTTTATTCTTCAGTAAATAAAAATTAATAAAAAATCATTAAATTACTTTTAATTATTTATTCTAGTTTTGATACTATTTCTTTTCTGTTAAAAAAATAATTAGAAGTTAGGCTTGGAATTAGATAGATAGGCAATAATTTATTTATTTCGAGTGCTACAAAATCAAATAATTTTAACCCTAATGTACCTATATTTTACCTGATAACCGTGGTCAATAGTCAATGTGCAAATTACATCTCATTATTACGTTATTGAGGTAAATAAACCCACACTCTGCGGTAATGTTAATTATTAACATACAAACAATGCAAGCCCAGCAATATTCGTAGGAGCATGAAGTTGTTTCGCTAACGTAGTATTTGTAGTTGCAGACCTTATCACTTTAATTAGGTATACATTGAAACAGCTTTATTAACCAAGCACATATACAGGTCCACAATATACCGAGTATCGCAGGAAGCCGCTGGATTCAGGCGGTGCAAGATTGTAGTTAGTGGAATCCCCGACAAGAGATCTGAGTCCAGCCGTGAACATCTATCAGTTGACGATGATGGTGATAATACCCAAAATGGTGTTTATTCGATTTAAACAAAGATTAAGGAAACAAACAAATCTCATACCTAAATTATTGGCTTTAAAGTAAAATATAGTGTATAAGTCTTATTACAATGCTCGCTGCGGGGAGAAATAGCAGTACTTTCTTTATCAATTTAGTTTAGTCTAATGTCTTTACAATTTATAATTAATTTATAAATGTAGCGCTGTTCATATAATAAGCATGTGTCTTGTACCGCCGTGACTTATTTACTTACGTAGACCGCTTTCTTGCTCAGTACGTAGGAATCTTATATTCCAATACGCGTTTCCCGCGGGTTGGATTTCTTCTCGGCTAGTTTATTATTTCTGATCACGTCGGCTAAAGGGGTAGATTGGTAAATTCGTCCAATTTTTGTAATAACCGTCATCAACCAGGTCTATTCCCCCCGATCATTCCGAAATATTACAATATCCTTTGCTAGTTTGTATATAAAAAGGCTACTTACTGCATATTTAAAAGAATAGAATAGAATAGAATATACTTTTATTCAAATTAACTTTTACAAGTGCTTTTGAATCGTCAAAGTTTATATAGTAAATAAATAAATAAATTATATAATAAAAAATATGCTTAGGTATATGAATAAAGTATTAATTTATTCTGAACATCTAAAATCTAAATTATGAAAACAATGAACCTAAAACTAAAAACCTTAAAAAATATAATATAATTCTGAATAAAGATTCACTTTAAAAAATAAAAAAAATATATATATATATATAATACCTAATTAAAATAAATTATTAAAAGAAGTCCCTTTAGGCAAGGTTCCGAAGATACTTACTGGCAGCGTTCCCCCTTTGAATGGCGAGACTAATTCTTTGTCCGAGTTAGCTGCCAGCTCTTCGATCTCTTGTATAAAGTATACTCGTATTTATATTTTAACTTTGCTTGAAATATATCTTTACGGTGAAGAACCGTTTTCTCACTTTCTTTGGTCGCGTATATTGATGCTCAATAGAGCTTTCTATTGAGCATCCAGTGGTTAAAAAAAAAGAACTCGAGAGTATTAGAGTACGCACCAGATTACTTATGAGGTGGTCGTTCCTTAGATAAGAGGGGAGAGGAGTGGTGTAATTGATGACTATGACCTCTCTGCCTAGAACTAAGCTATCAAATAAATGTATTTTGTGTTAAAAAGTGATCTCAGAAATAATAGCGAATAAACAGCAGCTAAATCTTCGCTTAAATTCCAGTTAATTCAACAATACAAGCTCATATTTGTACAATACGTAGGTAGCGAAGTTATAAATTTTACGCTTTTTGTAACCCCCAGCGTAGACACCGCTCTATGTAATGTTTATTTGAATAACATTCCACTCTATCGTAGTCATTTACGAGGAAAGGGCCCATAATACATTTTCATTATGATCCATTTATATGGGTCGCCGATATCGTCTCTTTATGCCCTTACCTTCAATGATAACAATGTATTCTGATGAATTTGAATCGGAATACGATTTGATTAAATTTACATAATATCGTCAACAAAAGGGGCTTGCATTTTGTATTGGTATTTTATTTGTTGCAAAATTAAGTAAGTATAGGTATAGTATCTCAAGGCTTTAAACGTAATTAAACTATCTACATAGCCTAAAGCCTATTTTTATTAAAAGCAAAATCTTCATCGTCATCTCGACCCCTATTCCGTTTTTTTTTTTTAATGTTGATTTTTATAATAACTAGCAGTTGCCCGCGACTTTATCCTCGTCCCGTGGGAACTGCCTTTTCCCGTTAATATTCCAAAAAAAAACCCATATAAACTTTTTCCTAACAATTACAAACAAAGCAAAAAAAGAATTATTCAATCTGGTCCAGTCGTTTTCAAGTTATAGCGTGATCAACAGAAATAGGGATTTATTTTTATATGAATATAAATAAATAATAAAGACATAGAAGCAATAATAAATCTTTAAACTGTATGTCAATAGATCAATGCTTTAGAATGCATATAGTGCTAATGTCTTACTAAAGCCCAGAATATAGCTTAAAACCATAACAGTAAACAGGTTTAGTTACAAATTAGTGAATACAAAGGGTAACATGTTTAGAGCGGCTTGTTGGTCGCAGTTTGAGAAAAGTTTGAAATAAGTCTCATTACGTAGCACCTGCTACGTTGCTACGGGCGTGTTACACATTACGTGGCCAAGTCACTTCTTGTTGCTTTGCATAATGCATTTTAAATACACAGTTCATTCTACTGTACATAATGACTTGCTTGAACTACCTACTTAAGTTTTAACAAGTAATTTAACATAATAAATCTTTAAATTAAAAGCTCTTTACTTATAAAAACTTACACAATGCTTATCAAGTTGAGTGTACAATTTGTTATGTGTAGTTATTACTGAAGCCAAATATAACTGAAACTTATACTGTTAAATACTTATACAGTATACTGTAAAATATAACTTATATAATGATAATCGATTATATTTATCTTTAACAGAATGGTACGTGAGCCAATGCTGAGAATATTAATAACGTCATAATATGGTGGAAAAGTGATAGAGCTATCTATGTATATAAGGTGGTTGATGGGAGATTCTTAGTGATCCCACATTGACATAGCTATCAATCTTCAAATCTTCTTGTGTTCAAATCTTCGATCTTCGGGCTGGTTATTCACCAACTTTGTGTTCAAAACTGAATGATAGACACCGAGTTCATTTGACATTTTAAATCCATTGAAGGTTTTTTACCAAAAATCATTTTACTGTCACTCAGTGAAACAGCAATCAACCAACCAATGTCAAATGAGCTCAGTGGCTATCATTCATCGTTGGACACCGAGTTAGTGAATCAGCATACAGAGCTGGGGTACCAGAACGTACCAAAAAGAATAAAATTTAAAAACCTCAAGCAAATTGGGTTGAATAAATAAACATTTTTCACAAAAAATTTCGGCAGCTTATTTTAAAATTAAAATCGGACGGACGGACGTACTCAAAAAGCGTCGGTTAATGATCATCAGCTTTTCACGGTGAACGTGGTAATTACGCGAACTACTCGTAGCAGAAACGACTTTAACGAGAAAGAATTCCTGCGGAATACAAATTACTATAGGCAACGGCGAGTAAAATGTTAACTCTCGTTTGGATATCTTGGACAAAAAAAATTAAAGTGCCACTTTGCAGATTTTTAAGGTCCCGCACCCAAAGGATAAAACGGGGCCCTATGATGTCACTCTGCTGTCAGTATGTCTGTCTGTCCGCGTGTCCTGGATCTCTAGTTCGTAGACGAAATGAGTTAAAAACCTGAAATTTTTATGTTCGGTGTAGAACCAACCCAAAATCAGATATTTAATTAGAAATTTAATCAAATCATTTTCCCATAAACGAAAAAGGAGCCGAAAAATATTTTTTCTTACCCTAGCATGTGAATATTATGTCTAGATTTCATTAATTAATATGAATAGGTATATATTTTTTATTCTTTTCATCTTAAAAAAATATAGTTATGTTAAAAACCGTCAAAGTTATCTCTCAGTTTTAGACAAAGACAGTTTTAGACCATTTTTGTGACGGAATCTATCTCAAAACCAAACTAGTTCGGAGTATAAAATTTCAGTATGTTATGTGCCATATTATACTGCATTTAAACAACGAATATTGAAAATGACGTAAGGTGTGACTAAAACGTACCTAATTATATACAGAACCCTAAAAAAGCGAGGCCCTTCTCGCACTTGGCTAGTTTTTCTTTTACTGCTCGTAAATTAACGTCCTCTCTGCGAGAAACTCTAAAGTCTAAAGTCATGCTAATTGCCTGCAGCGCTCTTTATAGTAAGTTATCACTTAGGTAAAGTCATTTTATTCCGTTCAGAATATTTGTTTGGATGACAATACTTGACACTATAATGTAGCTTATTAAGCTAATTACCTACTTGTGAGCTTCATATCCAATATGCAACCGTGGGTTGAGACAGTGCTTCAACTTGCGGTACCTCAATTGGAAAGGCTGCACTACCTAAACTTGATGCATACCCGACATGAGGGTTTCACCATTTGAATGCTAGTGTTTGTTGCTATCAATGGCACTTTAATATGAACCGTGCCTTAGTGGAGATTGATGGCCAGGCTTAACCATTTTAGCAGTTTCGATTTGCATCAAGTTGAGGTTGCTCAGTCTGAGGATGCTCTAATCTATATCTATACTAATAAATAAAATTGGAGTGTCTGTCTGTAATTTCGAAATAACTACCACATATTAAGGTCATATGGTTATTTGAACGATACCATGACTGAATCACACGTTTTTAAAATTTTTGTCTGTCTGTCTGTCTGTCTGTCTGTCTGTCTGTCTGTCTGTCTGTCTGTCTGTCTGTCTGTCTGTCTGTCTGTCTGTCTGTCTGTCTGTCTGTCTGTCTGTCTGTCTGTCTGTCTGTCTGTTTGAAAAGGCTAATCTTCGGAACGGCTGAACCGATTTTGACGGGATTTTCACTGACAAGTAGAGGATTGACCAGGGTGTAACATAGGCTACTTTTTTAACCGACTTTCAAGAAGGGAGTTGTGTTTTTCTACCTATGTACACCGAAATCTCCGAGATTTCTGAACCGATTTGCGTCATTTCTTTTTTAATCGATAGAGGAACTTTGCGACATTGTTTCATAAAAAATTTGGATTCCAACTCCTCAATCCTGATGCTGCAGGGGATCTGACCAATCCACGCGGGCGAAGCTGCGGGCATCAGCTAGTGATTAATGCTTATGTGTAACTTTAAAAGAGATTCGTTGCAAGGATCACAACAACCCTTAACAATGAAGAAGGTAACGAAGTGCTATATGAAGTCATATTTTAATTCTGATGATGATCTGCATCAGGTGAATGCAAATATAACTAAACATGAAAAATTATTGTGTTACCACCCGTGTGCTTTGAAACACACAACATCCTGCCTACTCGTATGCTTAAGTATTCATACATTTTCGCAAATGAACTTCCCTTAATGCATATTTTATGATGACGCAATTAAAAATGAGTATATACCTAGTCGTATTTGCATACTCGCACATAGCGAGAGCTCAAAAGATCTTTCTTTAACAAGCCTGGAAATTAAAATAACGATATTGCTAAACAGAACTTTCACCAGACTCCGTTCGCATACGAGTAGGTATTTCAAAATTTCGTAAAAATCTTTGTTTTTCCGTGACACTAAGTGTTATAAAGTCCATCTCTAGCGAAAAACTACCTCACTACCGATCTTAACGGTCTTTTCAGTGGTCGAGCTTTAGAGAATGAAGTTAATCTAGTTTATAATATTATAGGTAAGGAATAATATATCTCTCTTCTCTTGGCTAGCTGGTACTGGAGTCTGGAGCCAAACATAAAGATGGTTGAATTTAAATACCTATGTATATTTATATTCCTATTATCTAAATACATATATTTTTTCTTTTCTTAAGTATAGTTAGTAATGTTAAAATGTATGTATACGTAATAAATATACTATTCACCTGCTAGATATTTCCATTCTTCTAAATGCACTATATTTTAAAATATTTTTCGAAAGTCTAAAAGAAACTTGCGAAAAAAGTATCACATACTTACATTGAAATCCGAGACTGATAAGAAAACTCCGCATTGCACGCGAACGATGCCTGATGTAATTCGCGGATACGACTCTAGGGGACTCTATAATTCCATCTCTACAAAAAACTACGTACAGAGCAGTGCTGGCGGGCGTTATCACGGTTAAACCTTGCGATCGGAGCTTTTGATATCAACTTGCACATTTTATTTCAACTTTGCCTGTGAAAATATACTTACCTACCTATCAGAACTTACTTTGTAGTCTAAAAAGCCAATCGGCTAGCCTTCTCTGATGTAATAGTGCAATATGAGATAAATAAATTATTAAAAATCTACGAGCACTCAACCTTAGTTGCTTTGATGCTTTGAAGATCTTAATAAATATTTAAATCCCTTATGTTAAATTATGCATAAGTATTATTGATCTTGTGAAGAGAGGAGATGTAGTCGAGAACTCGGGAAGACTGTCTATTGATGAAGTTGAATGAATTTATAATTTATCCTCCATCGATCTTACAATCTCTGTATGTTGGAAACGTGGGGAGTATATTACATAACTGACACACCCCATCTTCACACGAATTTAGTATTGAAGACTGAAGTGACACAATCGGCAGATCTTTCCCCTACACAAAATTTTATATTGTCACTAGAAATACCTGCGACTTCTTCACGTGGTTTTTGGTGTTTAAAAATCTTTACAACATTAGTAAGAACTGGAACGAAAGTATGCAAAGTGCCTTATGAACTAAAACCGGCCTACCAAGATGTGAATCAAATAAAAATGAAGTAACCCTAATTACTATTTTCAAAACTTCTTGACATACCTACTTACATAATATATTAGGTATCTAGTAAATAAATGATTATCAATTATACGCTATGATTACGAATAGGTATACGGGATTGAATATATATGTTCCTACAGGTCACCTTTCCATTGTCGTGTAGCATCGTTATTCTAGCAAATGTTTGCACAGCTCTTTCCATATTCCCTCTACTAACAATATTACTTATATCAGAGTGACAACACTCGATTTTGAACAAATAGCAACCAGTTAACCAAGTTAGGAAATGTAGAAATTATTTATATGAGCAGCTGGCTAACAAATCGACGTAACTGCACGAAATAAAATGCTTACAGTTTTATGCCGTTTTGGCTTGGAAATTAGTTCAGATTTGTATTCAGTGGACCAAAACGTCTATATTGAAGAAAAAAAGTATTTTGATCAGAAGTGTAAACAATTTTAAACAGTTATTATGCAATTGCTTTCATTATGCAGTGTAAATAGGCAAAGGTGCAGAACGAATAAGAATAATGTATTTTATACGATACGGATATTGATATAATATTTACGTAAAATTTCCTGTCGATTAATACACAGTTATGTAATAATTAAAACTTGAAGAAACCGTAGCTTAATCTTGTTGGAAGTGTTTGTATCTTATTTAAATTCAATTTACTGAGTGAGGGAGAAAAAGTAATTCCCCGGTTGGATCGGCTTTCGGGACACGCTACAAAGAGATTGGAAGTCATAGACGTAGTATTGGGACGAACCCATATACTTTTATGGCCGAAAGTTTTTATTCCCAAAAGAAGATTTGTAATCTGTGCCAATCTGATATGACCAACGCTTCAGAATATAGATGTTATTTATACCTATTATAATTTTAGTAAGTATAGGTACTGTGCTACTTACTATGCATATATTCAAAAACTTAAGCTTTGTGTAGCTATGGCAATAAATAAAATAAATAAGAAAAAAATATATACTTTTATTCGGGACTATAAGCTAGGCGCAAACACAGTACATAGAATGAACATAGGTGAAAAATAAATACTAATAAATTAAACTTAAAAACCTAAATATTTACCTATAACTTAACTTACTGAGCTTTCCATGCATTTGCAATACCTTTACGGATTATAAAACGTTACAAAACTCCTAAATATTTAATTTTCGTTTTAAATTTTCTACCTCTAACAAGTAGGATCGTCTCATATTATCCAGGAAAAGATACTACAGTAAGATTCAAAAACGCATTGCGATCCGCTATATAATTATAATATATATATTGTATATAATCTATATATTGTATAAAAAGAAAATCTGTCTGACTGACTGATCTATGAGTATCTATCAACGCACAGCTCAAATTATTGGACTGACCGGTTGAAAGGCATGCAGGGAACTATTATGACGTAAGTTCATCAGCTAAGAAAGGATTTTTGAAAATTCTATCCCTGAAGTTATTTCAAATTTGTGTACTCCACGCGAGCAGAAGCTAGTAATATTATAAGGAGGAACGATTTGTTTATTTGTAATCGATTTTTTTTTCAATATCCATCAACATAATATTATAAATAAATCAGCTGCGGGATCTGATTTTCTACAATGTGCTCAGAATATATCCTGTTTGGATAAATTACTCAACTATAGTCATAGTGTGACTGATTTTGACTTTAGTGGTTCTGTTCACGTGCATAAAAATTGTTTAACTCATTGATTTTGAGCGTAAATTAACGCAAAAACTGAGTATGTTCCCCGCACTACCTGAAAACAAAGGAAACATGTTTATTTCTTTACTTTTAATGTAGGCAGAGAAAATTAACATCCACGTATAGAAACACTTGACGATTATTGTTATAAACAATTAGTGGTGGAAATTTTGGGTAGGAATTGCCCGAGACTAACCTGGTTTTAACTCCTTCGATAGACCTGGATATTCTTCGATGCACTGCACTGGTTTTCAAATAACTTCACTTTTCCACCATAGTCAATTTTTGTTGAATGAGACGAATTCACACTTGGGTTTTTGCGAAATTAATAGGTAATTAATTCAAAGCGGCGGGAGCGCGACAATGCGTAATGCGTGGTCATGTCAGACTGACTTCTTGAATTTTTTCAGCCGTTGATGCAACTGTCTCCTTTTGCCCCGGGCAGAGGGAAAGGGACAGGAATAGAGGAATATAAAAGAGGATATATATATACATATAGTTCGAATGTAATTGTTTGCGTATGAGTTTAAAAATGGCGTAAACATCATCCCCCGGGCTGAAGGAAGGCCTTCAGAAAGCAACAGAACTTATATAGGCAAATAGCTTAATGAAAATTAAAGGAACTATAATGTAAGCGTAATTAACTAACTTAAAACTAAATCGTCTTAACTAAACGTTGCTCTTACTGAAGTGGTAAAGGGCAGAGTCTAACCACTGGCCTAACGTAAGAACCTGTACGAGTTCTCACCCTAGCGGTACGGACTACTCCATCTTTACCGGGGTAAACCTCTTGAATTATGCCTAAAGGCCAGCTGAGAGGCGGCGAGTTGTCGTCCCGAATTATAACGATACAACCAACTTGTATGGGTAGAGATGGCGTATTCCATTTTTGTCTGCTTTGGAGCGAAGATAGATATTCACGACTCCATCTCTGCCAGTATGACTGTACCAGCTTGGAAAGTAGCTCATAGCGATTGAGTCTACTTTGCGGCACATCTGTAAGATCTTCGGCTGGCAAGTATTTAAGCGGCGTTATGTTTAAAAAATGAGCAGGAGTTAACGCGGTGGGTTCGGATGGGTCCGAACTTAACACACAAAGCGGACGACTATTCATTATTCCTTCTACTTGAACCAAAACAGTGTTAAGCTCTTCATAAGTTAAAGTTTGAGTACCTATCACCTTTGACAGATGCGTTTTGACAGATTTGATATTACCCTCCCAAATCCCACTAAAATGAGGCGCATAGGGCGGATTTCTCTTGAATTGAATGCGCAGATCAGCCAGATGTTGATCTAAAAACTTATCTTTTGACAGAAGCTCGTGGATCTCATCAAGTCTTCTGTTAGCCTTCACAAAAGCACCTCCCCCGTCACTCAATACAAGAGAAACTGGGCCGCGTCGACTTATAAACCGCCGAAAAGCATCTAGGAATAATTGTGCGCTCAGATCTGATACCAGCTCTAAATGAAGCGCCTTAGTAGTTAAACAAATGAATAAGCATAAATATGCTTTCATCGACTTAACACCGCGGCGGCGATATGGGGTAATATAGAACGGACCTGCATAGTCCACACCTGTGAATACGAAACTCTTTACTTCACTAACACGATAGTGAGGCAGGTCCCCCATAATAGGAAAAGTGTTTTTAGGTTTTAATTTAAAACAACGGTTGCAACTTTGTACTATTTTGCGAACCATATTGCGAGCGGCGACAATCCAGTATTTTTGACGTAATAATGCGAGTAATAACGCGGGTCCGGCGTGTGCGTTCTGCTTATGGAAATGGTCTACAATCAGATGTACGATACGATCTTTCGCGGGAAGTACGACTGGATGTTTCTGTGAATAGCCTAATTCAGATTGTGACAATCGCCCACCGACGCGTATAAGATCGTTTGTGTCAGTGAATGCGTTTAATTTTCTCAAAGCATTGCTGCCGGTGTTAAACGAATGTCTCTTTTGTATAACGCGGAGTATGTACGTCTCAGTCACTTCCAAGTCTGTTACAGTTATATCACCGTTCGACTTTAATAATTTACTAAAACGCAATACGTACACCCATGCGTGTAGGAACCTATTCCAGTTTGACATGCGATCTGCTGAGTTGTACAAACAGTTATAATCATTTTCGATATTACATGGTTTAGTAATTAGCGAGACAGGCCTCTTTTGTTCAGGTAACTCGTCTTCCGTAAATGCGTTTAAGGGCCAATCGCAGAAGGGCTGTGAAACCCACGAGGGTCCGTGAAACCAAAGCGTATTGTTTAAAAGTTGTGCAGGCATAATGGGTCGCGATATTATGTCTGCGGGGTTTTCCTTTCCAGAAACGTGATACCAGTTTTCAGCTGGAAGGTTAGCGTTAATAGCGGCGATTCTGTTGGCAACAAAAGTTTGAAACCTATGCGGTGACGCGTGGATCCACGAAAGCGCGATCGTGGAATCGGAAAAAGCGAATATTTGATTTATTTTAACGCGTTCACTAATTGAATCCTTGACAGCGACGATCAAGTTTGATAACAGAAGGTTCGCGCAAAGTTCAAGCCGCGGCAAGGATACATTGCATTTCGGTGAGGCAACTCTCGACCTAGCGCACAGCAATGTGACTTGAGCTTTATCTGCATCCTCAGAGCTGACGCGCAGGTAAACAACAGCGCCGTAGCACTTCTCGCTAGCGTCAGCGAATCCAATCAGTGAAATATTATTCGTAGTTTTTAAGATACCTATGTGACGCGGAATTTGCAACTGTTCTAACAAATGGAGTTCGCGTTGTAACTGAAACCACTGATCTTGTATGCTGGAGGGAGCGTCCTCATCCCAATCCAGATTTTGTTTCCAGCATTCCTGGACTAGTAGTTTTAATAAAGCGGTTACGGGTCCTAATAACGACAGCGGATCGAATAACCTTGCGGTAGCTGAAAGTATTATACGTTTTGTGCACTTAGGTTCGTTAGGTGCGTTTACTTTAAAGGTAAAAACGTCAGCATTTGGTTCCCATTGTAAACCAACTATTTTTGTATTCGCGGTGATCGAATTTTCATCAAATTGTACAATACTAGGCGAGTGTAAATCAGTAGGTATTTCTTTTAATAGATGGGTGCTGTTTGAAATCCATTTTGTTAGTTTAAAACCACCAGCGTTGAACAGTTGAACGAGCTCGTCGTATAGATCTTTAGCCTCTTCTATAGAATGCACAGAAGAGACGTAGTCATCCATGTAAAAGTGGCGTTCAGCTGCCAAGGCCGCGTTGGGAAAGCGTGCGCGCTCGTCTTTGGCTAGCTGTTTCACTACTCGCATAGCAAGGTATGGCGAACAACAGATTCCGAACGATACACAGTTAAATTCATACGTTTCGATACGATCGCTTGTATCGAACCTATACAGGATGCGCTGGTAACGGTGATCATGAGGTGCAAGTTTAATTTGAAAATACATTTTTTCAATGTCAGCCGAAAGAGCGATTGAAAATAATCTCAAATTAATTAATAAATCAAATATGTTTGCCTGTAAGTTCGGTCCAGTGTATAAAATGTCGTTTAGGGAGCGGTTTGACTTATCATCGCTGACAGTTTTGCAACTCGCGTCCAGGACAATCCTAGTTCTGGAAGAGGTCTTGTCTGGACGATATACAGCGTGATGCGGTATGTAATAACACGGACCTGGCTGAGGATTTTTAATTAGATTCAAATAACCTTTATTTAAATATTCGGAAATGGTGTCGTTATAGTCTTTGCGTAATTCCGGAATACTATTCAATCTTTTTTCCAAATTAGATAAGCGGCGTTTTGCGATTTCGTACGAACGGCCGAGTACAGCTGGGTCGTCCTTGAATGGAAGCGAGACAATATACCTACCATGTATATCGCGTGAGAGACTGTCTGTGAATATGCGTTCACAAGCGGTATCATCGGGGCTTAAATGTTTTTTATTAGGAACTGAGTCTAGTTCCCAAAAGCGTTGCGTTAATTCCTCTAAATTCGGTTCAGTAGTTTTAGAGAAAGCGTGAAAGGAATTTTCCTTTAGAGGCGTAGTAGTGATGGAGGCGAGACAGTCTGCTTTTCCCATTAAAACATAGCCGAATGCAGATTGCATTCCGACTACCGATGAGTCAGAAGACATAACCTTATGACTCCCTAAAATGAACGGGAATAATTCATTGCCAATCAAGCAATCAATTTCTGCGGGTGTGTGAAATTCGTCATCTGCGAGCGGTAGATTTTTTAAATGATGTAAATTTTCTAAATCAATAAATTCATTAGGAATATTGTCCGATAAATTATCGACAACGCGGGCTTGAATCGAGTATCTACAACGATTATCTATGCGTGAGTGAAGCGTGATACGCGTTTGACCTTGAATTTTCAGTTCTGAAAGGCCAACTCCTTGAATAACTGAAGTAGACGCATTAATTTTTAAGTTTAAGCGATCACAGAATGATTTAGTTATAATATGACACATAGAACCACTATCCAATAATATCCTCATAGTAAAACGTTCTCCTTTGTTATTAAAAACGTAAACAACTGCAGTAGGTAGCAAGATAGTTTTTCTGTTCGAGTATAGCGCATTTGCTTTCATTATAGTTTTGAATGCGGGTTGTACGATGAAAGATTGCGCTTGCTCCGCGCGCGGCGCTGGTGCGACGGACTTGTTATAAGTCGCAGCGTCCACGACCGATTTCTGCGACGAAGCGCGAACGGTGTCGTTTTGGATGAGCGCTTGGGTCGCGGGTTCGATACCTGCGTGTAATTTTGAATGGTGAGACGCACCACAGAAGCATCTGATCCTACTTTTGCAATTTTCTAGACTATGAAATCCAATACAGTTTAGACATAGGTTGTTGTCTTTGACAAATTGCACCCTAAATGTAGGATCGCGTTCCATAAACTTATTACATTTGAAAAGCGGATGTATACTATTATCTTTACAGTATGGGCATTTAGGGAGAATTTTAGATGACGCGAGAAATTGTGTCGTCTGCGGCCTTTCCGAATGATAATTATTTTTTACGTGAAACGAAGTGGCGGTTGTTTTGAAATTATTATTCGCGCGTTTTATTGGGGGCGAGTTAACCTTTGAACTTTGTTTGGTAGTAGATGCGGTCGTACTACGTAGTGTAAATATCTTAGTTTGTTCCTTGACGAACTGTACTAAGGAATCGAACGATGGAATCTTTTCGTGACGATAAGTTTGTTCGAATAGCGTTACCGTTTCCTTATCGAGTTTAGACAAGGCAATATGGGTGAAAATAAAATCAGCTAGATCTTTAAGATCTAACCGTTTTAGGGCCGCCTGAGCTGAGCAGAACTGGTCTATAAATGAGTCTAATGAGTTTTGAGAGGGAGTTTGAATGGATTTGAATGTTAAAATCTGTTCAAAATACATCGATGCCAAAGTTCTTTTATCTTCGTATTTTTCTACTAAAGCGTTCCAAATAATTTCATAGTTAGCTGCTACTGGTTGTATACCAGAGCAGCTAACTAACGCCCTGTCTGACAGTTTTCCCAAGAGGTATTGTATTTTTTCCGCGTTTGATAACTTAGGGTTGTTATGTATAAGCGAACTAAAGTTTTCAAAAAATGCCGTCCACTTAGTTGGCGTGCCATCAAAACTTCGTAATTCTAAAGCGGGTAATTTTTTAAGTAAATCTAAATTATTTGATGTATTTTGCGCTAATTTTGATAATGCGTTAGATTCCGCCGATTTTACATTGCAATATAACTCGTCGAATGAAGTTAATGTATCAAAATTAATGCGAGCCTTCGGGTTAACTTTTAAATTCGCTATATTTAACTGATCGGTTACGGTAATAAAATTATTGCGCAATGTATCTATTAATTTAGTTTTAATTAAGAAGTTTTTACGATTTAAATCATCGCTAAGATCCTTACTTAAATCGTATAAACTTTGTATATGCCTATAAAAGCTTTGTTGCTTGGCTTCTAAAACTAAAATTTCGATTTCTAATTCTTTTGTGTCGGCCATCTTTAACTGCGTAAATGAACGTACGTGGCGCTGGCGTGTTGTACTTAGCTAACTGCGTAGTTGTGATAATGCGTGAAATATAGGTAAAATAGCGTGAAAGCGGGATAAAATAAGATAAAATAATACTTAAATAGTGGGATAGGATAGATATCCGTGGGAGAAGGACCAAAACATATGGTGGAAATTTTGGGTAGGAATTGCCCGAGACTAACCTGGTTTTAACTCCTTCGATAGACCTGGATATTCTTCGATGCACTGCACTGGTTTTCAAATAACTTCACTTTTCCACCATAGTCAATTTTTGTTGAATGAGACGAATTCACACTTGGGTTTTTGCGAAATTAATAGGTAATTAATTCAAAGCGGCGGGAGCGCGACAATGCGTAATGCGTGGTCATAACAGACTGACTTCTTGAATTTTTTTAGCCGTTGATGCAACTGTCTCCTTTTGCCCCGGGCAGAGGGAAAGGGACAGGAATAGAGGAATATAAAAGAGGATATATATATACATATAGTTCGAATGTAATTGTTTGCGTATGAGTTTAAAAATGGCGTAAACAATTAGTAGTCATTGCTTTTACGTCAAAAGTTACAAATAGGAGTTCCATGGTATCAGAACCAGCTAATATTAAGCGTCATATCCTCAACGTAGACCTTCACAAGAACCGTAGGTAGGTATTTTCTGAAAGTCGACCCGAGTAAAGCCTGTGCGAATCAACAATTAGTGAAATCAATAAATTGAAATGAATATAGGTACATCTCACCAAAAGGAAGGTTGCGTAGGTAAGTTCAAGCATTTTAAAAGCCTTCATCACAATAGGACGCTGCGACTGTGCACATGCTTGCAATACCAGCAGTCCCAAGTTTCGTCGGGCTTTGCTTGGATACTGGGAAGGACATGAATGCCAGCCACAGTAGAATATCGAATCTGATAATAAAGACGCCTGCAAGAAACCATACATTAGCAAGTTTGGTTAATAACACCCTTAAAGATAATCACTACCCATCCATACTTCCATACTTAGGTATATATTTATATATTAATATTATAAATGCGAAAGTGTGTCTGTCTGTCTGTCCGTCTGTTTTCACGGCCAAACCTCTGAGCCGATTTTATTGGGTACAGACTTGGGATACATCCCGGGGAAGGACATAGGCTACTTTTTATCCCGGAAAATCAAAGAGTTCCTGCGGGATTGAAAAAAAACCGAAATCCACGCGGATCATTATATCCTGGAAAATCAAAGACTTCCTACGGGGTTATAAATAACCTAAATCAATGCGACGAAGTTGCGGGTATTATCTAGTAGGTATTTCGTAACACTTTTCAAATGAGAAGAACTTCGGCATGATACAAGGTACTCGTAAATACCCACTGACAGGTTTATACATTTATATCGCTGTATGTATCGCTGTAAATATGTCACCAAAAATTAAATGTTAGTTAACTTAGGTATTTTATTAAGTACGTATTTTACAGTTTTCATTTATTTTTAAATCAAACGACAATACAGGAATTAATAGTTATTAATAGTAGCCGTAGTAGGTACTTCTCGTTTGAAACGCATAGCATACCAAAGTCAAGTTATTCACTATTATAGATACCTGATAAGTAATGTCGCCAGCGTTACACAGAAAAAGTCCCAGTAAGAAGAATAAAGCTATAATAAAAAATAGTATCTTCATTCGTGCGACAAGAGTTAACTGATCTGAAAGCTATAAAAGCACAAAATGAAGAAAAATTCAAAGTAAAATATACAAAAGAATATCTACAACGGCTACCATAAAGCTCAAGGAACATCGACGTAAACCTAACGCTCAGTAACTCGTTCTTTTTTTTTAAACTAATTTTTTTTTACAAGGAACCAATGCTTGCTTTTATGCCACAAGCTTTTTTGTTGCAAGATAGACTCGAGCTTGTAGAGAATCTTGCTTAGTAAAAGTAATGATGCGGTCTAGGCTAAGAAATGGTGACGGCACTGGCGAAGATGCCTATTCAAGCTTGCCTTGAAAGTGTTTAGGTTATATGTAGCAAGAATATGGACGCCAGAAGGGCATTCCACGCCTTGAAATTCTTGAGCACAAAGCGAGAGATGTAAATACATGAGTAGTATCTAAATCTTTAAGTATGATCTCTGCGCTTTGACTCTGTAGGTACTAGGTACCATTAGCAAAATCTAAAACAAATCCTCAATGTATCCAAAATATTTTATTTATTTCTTTTTGAGAACATTATTCAAACCTTTGACTTTAAAAGTATTTTTTAGTTTAATTGATTTTTAACTTTGAAACTTTTACTACTTTGAATTTGGTAGGTATTTTAAAAACGATGCGTTGAAGTTTTCCGTGTTTCGAATCTTCGTCAATGTGCCTTGAGCTTAGCTGTAAAGAAGAAAACTAGTAGGTACATAGAATAGAAGAATACACTGCTCTTACAGTTATTTGCAGCAAAAGTGACACCGCAGAACCTGAACTTTGGAATAACTGCAAAGCCAAAATTGTTCCAAATGCTTTGTCAATTTCCGTTGATATTCTGAAAAATATATTCATTTAATTAGAAGACATGTCCAAACAGTTTCCACGGCGAATACCTACAATAAAAGTAAAGAAAAAATAATATTCGTTGATTCAACGGTTATTATTGCTCCGGTAGTTTTTTAAGGTTCCGTACCTCAAAAGGAAAAACGGAACCCTTATAGGATCACTTTGTTGTCTTTCTGTCCGTCCGTCCGTCCGTCGTGTCTGTCAAGAAAACCTATAGGGTAGGTACTTCCCGTTGACCTAGATTCATGAAATTTGGCAGGTAGGTAGTTCTCATAGCACAAGTATAGGAATATATCTGAAAACCGTGAATTCGGAGCATGTTCTCTTATTTAAAATAGTAATAATATGTAGAATGAGAATATAAATAAATAAAATTATTCTTCATGTTTTTTACCTTATTAGTTCTTTGTGCATAATGATGCCTGCAATAAGTCCTTGCGTCAACTGCTCCGCCGCTTTCCTCGGATTGCCCGTCTCAAGGAGCTTATCGAAATCTTCTTTCAATTTTTCAAAGTAACCTTTCAGCGTAATAAATTTGTATTTGAAAATTATCAAATTGGCTAGCGCAAAGCAGTCTACAGATACAATCATAGTTAGCATCATGATAATGAGAACAAAAGTTGTAGTTATTCTAGTTATTACAGCCAAGAGCGAATCCTCTCCATATGACGGATAATATGTTACAACAGTAACAAAATGCGAACCTGTGAAACATTAAAATATTCTTGAAGTAACGAATAGTCATCTTAGCATCTCATAGCAAACGCGCCTACTAGAAGCTATAGTTAATACAGTAGTTTGATAAGCCTTCAATAATGTGTTAAGTATTTCTCACCAACATGCATCTTTCGTAAGCCTTCAAATACAAAACACGCAGTAGAACCGTAAACAATAAAAACATAAGCAACAATATTAATCTTCATAATCCTGTATTTTTCTACCATCAAGGAGTCCTCCTCGTACAACTCACAAACTTTTATGAGATCTCGAATCAACTTTTTCACCAACTTCTTATTCGATATTACTGAGAATATTTTTATCATTACAATTGTATGACTGACTGCGAATGTTATGGAATCGCTTTTTTCATCCTCTGGAAAGTCGCCAATTAGAGCAGCTAATATTTCCAATAGAGTCATAAATCCGTAAGTCAAAAATAGACCGTGATTAAATATTTTGTAAAAAATACTATTATCATCTCTTATTACTCCTTCTTCGTACCAAAAATTGCCTGAACCGACCCAATAAATTTTTTTACATAATGTTTTCAGAATCAGGTAATTCCTCATTATTTTTAAAGAAAATATGTGTACTTCTCAAAACAGCTATTCTCTTTCTAAAAAATGTAGTCTGTATGTACTTAGGTAGTTCATAATCATTTAATAGCTTAAGTTTTATATTTAACAGTAGGTACGGTTGTGTTATTAACTCCAGGCCAGTTTGTAAGATCATCTACTGTGTTCTGTTGGTATTGAAACATGGATTACTTTATTAATTTTACTAATATAAACATGTTTTGTAACTCCTAATGGCCATTTCAGACTTTATTATATACCAATTTATCCAATGAGTCTAGCCGTGAGTATCACAGCGAATATTTTTACATTGTTGCCTTTATTTAAAATATCAAATGGTTTTATTATTACTTTCCCCATCCCTAAACGATAATATCACCTATCCTCTGGTAATATCGTTTAAAACTTTTCTAATTTGTAAAAAGTTGTAAATGATATCAGAACTGTAGTTGAACGCGAATAACTAAATGTTTTATTAGCGGCACACGGCACGGTAAAACACACTAGTTTAGCAAATAGTACTTTTATCAAGTTAAATTACTTTTAGTTTTACGAAAGTAGAAAGTTTTGTATGTATTTCTCACTGTTACGACTGCCATTTATAATATGTATAATCATTAACACAATATGTTACAGCTTGATTATTTTTTTGTGATAAGTACCTAGAAACCTTTTTATCGTAACAAATAGGTAATTCCAAATTGTTATATTTTGACCTTTGCGAATTCGGACACTAAAGCTTTATCACAAAAACCTGATCTACCTACGCATCAGGTGACCCAAAAGTTTATTTAGCTCAACAACTAAGCCTAGCCATTCAGCGAGGCACTGAGAAAAAAATCTTTAGCAGATACTAGAGTACTATACTATAATACTATATACATAGTGAAAATTAATTAAGTAAAGTAATTACAACTAAAACGAATCCGTTTATAAATAAACACGAAAGAAGGAAGAGCGTGTTAAGATGAAAAATTCAGTTCTATTGCTTTTATCGATAATCTCGCAATCTCGTCTGCTAGATAATAATAATTTTAGAAGCAAGACGCCGAGTGCCAGTCTATTTGTTAAGCTTCTAAGTGGATACGTGATTGTGTTGTTGACGCATCACTTTCCACTTCATGGATCACTGGGGCCGATAAATCGGAAGAGAGGGGCGATGTTTACTAATAATATATTTCTCGTCTGCTATTTATTATATTTTTGGTAAAATGTTTTCCAATTGAGTCATGAAAATGATAGTTAGCATGTGTATTTGTAGTGTATTGGATTAAATAAAAAGAAAACATGGTGAGGAAACCTACATACATGCGATGCCTGAAACTAATACATACCTACCGACTGTTCTCAAAGGTGTGTGAAGTCAGCCAATCCGCACTTAGCCAGCAACCAGTGCTCAGTAGTGAGCCGGCGATGGGTTGATAATGATGATGATGATGATTGGATTAAAAATAAACCGCACGTTTTTAACGTGACAACGTCTAATAATTCGATAGAGCCGGCTGCACGCACGAAAAAACATGACTCATGCGGCGTTACCTCGCTCTGAGGCGTTCCATGTAAGGCTTGAAGTGCAAGCGAGAGCGCGGAACGAGCGACAAAGAAGCACAATCGGCCTTTGTTGTCACGTTCAACTATCGTCAGTAAACCGACTTTACAGACAACCAATTTTTTCCCGGAAAACCAAAGATTTCCCACGGGATTTTTAAAATCTAAGTTTTAAAAAAATCAACGCGAATGAATTTGCATCAGCTAGTTTTCAATATAATATCCTACTGTTGGATCTTTCCAAAAGCCTTGAAGAAACTTGCTTATATTTACATACTCATCTTATTAGAGCGACGCAGCGATGCAGATTCACATAAGTAGCATTAGCAAAAAGCTCTTAGCATTCCGGTCGCTGTTTGTCCGTAGCCCGTAACCACTGTAACGTTGTTGAAGTAATGACCAAGTTTCTTCAAGAACTCTAGTACAACTTTATCTTATTGTGGACTTGAATAAAGTCATCCGATATATTGGACACAATGGAAAAACTTCTTTAGAGCGTTTTCATAGAAAAAAAAAATCAAGAAGTAATAGTTTCATTTACCTACTTATTATGTAGATGCGCAAAAATTATGCTAGATCATCCAGTTTTGCTGAAATCATAAAGCTACTTGAAGATGTCGGTGATCGTATACCACGAGGCGACCTGCAATAACCGAAAACTAAACGAAAATTAGATTCCCGCTATTATTCAATAAGTCAACAAGATAGATCTTATCGAGTGCAAGAAATACTGATGTGTCAGCATAGGTCATTAAGCTTCTTTCGGAGTGCGCGATGCTGCTGAGTGCTGATGTCCCTCATACCTACTATGTACTTTCTAACGAAAGAATAATACTGTTATCTGATTTAGTCATTTTTTGCAGATGATTAATTCATTTTAACGTCCTTGCTTGAACCGTCCGTCATCCCGTATCATCATATCTAAAGTTACCCGTTGGCACTGTACCTTTGCGGCCAACGTTAAATAATAGAGATACGGCTCTTTAGTGTCTACGGCTCATACTTATTTTTTCTTGTCTCTACTTTTAGAGATTTCGCCCAATTTTAGGGTGAAACGACTATTCGCTCTATTGTAAGTAAAGTACGGCTTACGGCGTTTTTTACACAACTTCCCAAAAAAAGGAGTGTAATATTTTTAAGGTTCATGTATGTATTTATTTATGTTTACTTACATACATATATACATGTATGTAAAACTAAAAAGTTTTTCATTCTACACCGCGGAATAATAGTAAAAATAATGCAACTTAAATCGGGGTGTAAAAGAAAACTAGGGTTTAGGCTTAATTCCTACAGGAACTAGGGTAAAACCAAAAGCGCAAGTGGAAACACTGCAGTGGGCAGTTGTCAGTTGTCAATGTCAAAATTTTCATTCATCGATTTGGTGCTGCACTTGGGGCCTCGTCGCCGTTTAATTTTTAATAATTAGTCGTATTAGAAAGTTGTAATTATCCCTTGACATCATGGGAGACTCCCTAGATGGGAGTGAAAATGCCCCGGAGGCTCAAAACGTAGTTGTAGTGGATTTCCAAGATTTTGCGAACTACTTGCGCCGAGCTGCAACGGTACTTTTGCCCGAGGATGACATCGTTCCACCGGCGTTGAATGCTGCACTCGACGACAAAGTGAATCAAGATTGCATTCGGAAATTCATTTCGGACCCACAAGTGCCGTCGCTGTACGTGCAGCGATTTTCACTTAAAGGTATGAACGTTGTAAAAGTAATCGATTGCATGTGTTCGGCATTTTAACTGCATTGACGTATTATGCAAATTAGGTGTTTCCTACCCTTCACTGATTACTCATCTCTATTCATAAAGTTTTCAAATTACTTTCGTAAAAGTTACTAACAATTTTTTGTTGTTATATAAATTATTGTAAGTTGAAAATCTTATTGGTATATTTAATTCTATTGGTTGATTAAAATAGTAAACATTTTAATATTTATTTTGTTTTTTTACCTACAGAGGATGAAAGTGAACAACCAACAGAGGGTGAAGAAGAAAAAGAAGCTGTCTCGTACCAAATTACCAATGAGGTCTGTTATTTTGAGATGCAACTTACCACCCTTATGAATATCATAATTCTTTTTTTACTGTTCTTTTATTCTTAGCAAGTAGCAGAAATCTGAATTACCGTGATAATGGCTCCAGTCCTTATATTTGTGGGGAATACATTTTATAATTAAGTAAGATATGAATACAAAAATTGTGAATACAAAATGGTAGTTTATATAGATTTATAGGACATGTGTTTCAGATTTACAGAATAAAGTGATAGCTTAAGATGTATAAATAAGAAATTTTCAGCCATGTTTATAGAGAGCAGGTAGATTTTTCTTTGAGTATACTGAAACTACTAAAAAAAATATAATGTGACAACATATCACTCATTTCTCTATAAAACTATGGAAAAGGTTAAGTAATATGAGTACTTATGTTTAACTACCTCATGTATAAAATACTGATAAATTAATTTGTTTTCATCCATACCAGGTACATTTCACATCCCCGCAATGTGCAGCATTTGTCTGCATCAAGCGCGGTGCTGTCATTGAGGCTGACAAGTCCATCCATAGTCAGATGCGTCTCATCAATCTCTCTGATGGTTCCCCTTACGAGACCCTCCATGCTTTCATCAGCAAAACCATGGCCCCGTTCTTCAAAAGTTATGTTAAGGAGAGTGGCCGAGCTGACAGGTAAATAATCATAACATAAAGTACATTTTTTCTATTTTATTTACTTGGTTCCTGTTAGATTATCCAAAATATTTTGTATAAAATTGTATACCTAATTCTGACCGCCCGTGGCTTTTTTCCATGAAAATATAAAACCTCTTTACTTCTTATCCTATAGTGATGACAAAAAATTGGGCCTTATTCCATGTCTACATTATAAAAGAAAGCTCCTCCGTGCTTTCAGCTTTCTAGGTCCAAGGGTTTGGCCTGGGCATTGCTGAGGCTATCAGTGGAATAGGACTGTTTAATTTTGACAGAATGTTTTAGTACAAAACTTTGTACATGTTCTCAGGGATGGAGACAAGATGGCACCTTCAGTGGAAAAGAAGATTGCTGAGTTAGAAATGGGTTTGCTACATCTTCAGCAGAATATTGATATCCCTGAAATAACACTTCCAGTCCACCCATTAGTTGCTGCTGTTATTAAAAGGTATATAAATATAACATATGCATAAAAATTTAAATTGTATTAGTTGATTTTGAAGCCATGAAATACTTACAGATACATTAAATTTACTCATGAAACATTTTTGATATGAACCACTGAGACAAGTAACTTGTGGTATCCATTTTTCCTGCCACTCAAGCACATTCAAGGCAAGATTGAATATGCATCTGAATTATTTTAGGGCTGCCGATGAAGGCCGCAAGCCTCGCGTAGCTGACTTCGGCGATAAAGTTGAAGACTCCACCTTCCTCAACCAGCTGCAAAATGGTGTCAATCGTTGGACTAAGGAAATTCAAAAGGTTTGTATGTAGTGCTATCCTATTCCCAATGTTCCCAAAAGAAAGGAATAGCACTACTTTAGACATATCAATTAAATATAATGATTTGTGTACAGAAAAAGCCAAATTAGCTATATCTATTGATTTTTTGTCTTTTTATTAGTTATGTTTCTTGTGTTTATGTATATACCTACAGGTTATTTAATAAAACATTTATTTTTAGGTTACAAAATTGGACAGAGATCCGTCTAATGGTACAGCTTTACAAGAGATATCATTTTGGCTCAACCTTGAAAGGGCACTTCATCGCATCCAAGAGAAGAGAGAAAGTATTGAGGTTTGTAGATTTCATAAGCACTCATTTCAAGACAAATATAGAAAAGAAAAGAAAAAAAATACATTTAAGTCCTAACTATAGAAAGGCAGTCTGTATGTATGTGTGGATTCATTACAATTCACATTCCTCATAATAATAAATTCTGTGTTGATGGTTTTAGAGTGTGTTTGTATGATGTCATCACAAATCCATGATGTGAAACAAAAATATGTCAAAACTACATTTTATTCATGTGGATTTAGATTTTTAAAAATCCTGTGGGAACTCTGATTTTCTGGGATAAAAAGTAGCCTATGTCCTTTCTTGGGATGCAAGCTATCACTGTAGTAAATTTTGTTAAAATCGGTTAAACAGATGAGCCATATAACACTAGCAGACAGACTTTCGCATTTATAGTATTAGTATGGATAATAGATAGACTTGGGTTTTAGTTATGGACATTATTTTGTACAACTTTCATATTGTGAACTTATGTCTGTTTTATATTATGTTTATATTCCAGGTTGCCCTAACACTGGATATTCTTAAGTATGGCAAGAGATTCCACCCTATTGTATCATTTGATACTGACACAGGACTTAAACAAGCCCTTGCCACAGTCTCAGACTACAATCCCCTGATGAAAGACTTCCCTATCAACGATTTGCTTAGCGCAACTGAACTTGAGAGAATTAGGTAAGAAAATAATTACAAGAAATGGAACTGAATGTATCTCACATTAGCATTCATTTATGATGTACATAATAATTTATATAATATTTTCTTTTTACTAAAGGCGTTACTTACGATATTTTATCCATAAAAACAGTTTTAACTTAGACCTTGACTGTTAGAAATTAAATTAAATTGTAATTTTGTTTTATATTTACATTAATTTATGTACCACCTTGGACACTTGGTGTTTACCTAGCGTTTCGAAAAACATTTTCTCACTTTGCTGCCACTGTTTTGTTCTTTCTTCTCACTGAGCTGAGTTCCGCACATAAACGTTTGCTGCAAATACCCTCAGAATACTGCTCCAGCTCTTTGCCTCACTATACTGTTAAAATCATCTGTATGAGCATCGCAAATATCTCTGGCCTTTGTGGGCCTGCCAAAAACACGATTATGCTCTGTACTTTACCCCTTTCTTTCACTATGTTAATTTTCCATGCAATCTCCATTATTTTTCTGGGTCTTCCCCTGAGTCTTTTTTGTTGTAGTGCCATTTTTATCATTATTCTAGCCGGTCTATGATTCTGCACTCTCAAAATGACCACCTATTTCAATATAATACTTACTAGTCACCTGCAGTTCTTGTTCAAAGTTCATTTTATTACAATAGGTTACATTAGCTCAGGAATGAAAATTTTACGAAGTACCTTATTTACTTAACAACATTATTCTATGCAATAGTATCTATTCATTGTTCTAGACTTGCTGTGCAACAAATCTTTTCACATCTACGCAAAATTCGGTCAACGAAATATCCTATTCAGCGTGGTTTGAGACTTGTTGAAGCTATCTCACGAGATTTGGGCCAACAGTTATTAAAGGTAAAGATTTGTCCATATATATTACTTTTTAGAGTTCTTGTTGTCAAATTGTCTTATTTACATAATCTATGTATAAAATTATTATACATACAAAATTCTTTGTGAAATGTTCTAAATCATGGTGAAAATCGAATCGAAATTTTCCCAATAGTTTACACAAATAGGACTTTATTTTAAACCATTTAGATATTATTAAAGTATATTAAAATTGGTTATAGGTTTTGGGAACTCGTCGATTGATGCATATTCCATTTGAAGACTTTGAGCGTGTTATGACCCAGTGCTTTGAAGTATTCTCTTGTTGGGATGACGAATACGAAAAATTACAAGGCCTTTTAAGGTAAGCTCTATTATTTAAGGAATGTTTTAAGTTTTAGTTACATTCATTACTATTATTTCAATAATTTGAAGTTGTAGTTCTTGTCCCAAATAAATAGTAAAAAATGCGCAAAAAAAAGTTGGGGCAGTGTGGTTTTTCAGGTCCTTTAATAAATAATAGGAATAAAATCAGAATTGTTTTCCTGAGACAAAAGTTTTCCTTTGTCTATATTTGGGACGCAAGCCATCTGTGTATCAAATGTCAAGACTAATTCAGCATTTAGCCATGAAAAGTTGGCATACATGCTTTCAAAGGCTTTTAGGATGTTGTTTTAAAGCTACTTTGCTTTAGAAGCCAGCGCTCGTATTTAATTGCCTATCAGGTAACCAGGTCTAGTATATTATGTTTTTTTTTGGAACAATTTTGGCAGTCCTCAGCCAAGAGCCTGTTAGCTAGTGGATTAGGATATGTAAGAAATTATTCTTTGTAGCGCGTCACTATCCTCCAAACTTAGTATGTAGATCTTTTGATTCCTTCAATTGTTATAGATCAGGGTGTGTGTTTGTGATAGACCATAAAATTACATTTGGCATTCTTTGTAGGATGGTTAGGCTGGAGTCTCATACATCTCAAAGTAGTGTGCCATAGGCTTCAAAATTAAGGTATATTATAAACTTGTCTTGTTTAACAGAGATATAGTAAAGAAGAAGCGCGACGAGCACCTGAAGATGGTGTGGCGCGTGTCGCCGTCGCACAAGCGGCTTCAGGCGCGCATGGAGCACATGCGGCGCTTCCGCAGGCACCACGAGCAACTGCGGACCGTCATGCTGAGGGTAAGGGGGATTCAACCGGGACAGGGGCAGAGAACAAGCATTTTCACATCGCGATTTTGAGTTCAGACCTGATTGGTTTGTGGGTGCCTCTGGGGGAGTTAAGAAGTGCCTATGTAGAGCTTATTGCTCTTTGCGGGATAAAAGTTGCCTATGTCAATTTCTGGGACGCAAGCAACCTCTGAACTAAACATGTAAATCAGTTAAACATATAGACCTTTAAGAATCCTGTGGGAACTCTTTGATTTTCTGGGATAAAAAGTAGTGGTCTGTTACTCTCAAATATCATCAAAATCGGTTAAGCTGTTGGGCCGTGATAAGCTAGCAGACACACAGACAGACACACTTTCACATTAGAATTGATTAATGCAGTTTGTGGAGCCATGTAAAAGTTTACAGGCTACAGCGGCTTTTACATGCAATATAATATTGATTCTTAAGGTAAGAATGGGGCTGACCCATTCTTACCTTAAGAAGGGTGTTCTTATCTTGGGTCAGGGATGTTTGCTGACGCCAGAATAGATTATTTATTTGCAGTCATACGCAAACAAGTGCGGACCAGCGCCAACAGAGCTATGAGAATGATAGCTAGCAGGTTCGACTGCTGTTAAGTGAATCCCTGCTGCAAGGTTAAAGCTGGTGTACAAACTATGCAGTAGTGGTTCACATAAGTTTAATTTGGGTTTATTTACTTATTATTAAAGATTATACTTAGCGTGATTCCATTTATGCGTTTTTTATATAAATTTCTATTCATATGTTGAATGTTTATATAAGTTTTTGAACATTCTTTTTGTTTTCTCAGGTTTTGCGTCCCCGCGCCGCCGCTGCTACGGAAACGGGCGCGGCGGGTGAACCAGCTCAACCACACTCGCTTACGATGGACGCTGCAGATGCTAATGCCATCGCTGAGGTATCACATCAAAAAATTTTTTTACACTTTATCGTTAACAAACACGATTTTACAGGACAAAACAGTAATTTTGTACCTATGCATCCGCTTATTCATTAGTTCCCTCTGAGAGAAAGGCGTCGACACCAGACTGCGTTGTTTAGGACCCTTTTTTTCTCATTTTAGATCCTTCTCTCGTTTAACTCTTTCGATTTTTTATTTATTTTAGAGTTTTAATTGGTTCTTTAAATATATTTTAACTTGTCAGGTGAACTTAGCGTATGAGAATGTGAAAGAAGTAGACTGCTTGGACATCTCTCGTGAAGGATGCGATGCGTGGGAAGCGGCCGTGCGACGCTATGAAGATAGAATCGGTATGGATAAACTTATTATAATTTTAACACTTCCAAATAAATATAACCAAGCCAAAACCTAAAGTGTCTTGATACTAAATGATTTGGCCTCAGATCGCGTTGAAACCCGCATAACGGCCCACCTCCGCGACCAACTCGGCACGGCTAAGAACGCGAACGAAATGTTCCGCATCTTCTCGCGCTTCAACGCTCTGTTCGTGCGCCCGCACATCCGCGGCGCCATCCGCGAGTACCAGACGCAGCTCATACAACGCGTCAAGGACGATATCGAAGCCTTGCATGAGAAGTTCAAGGTAATATATTTGTTGATGCTTTTTATGGATGCTTTACGGTTCGAGGTTATGAAAGGGTAACGTATTTTCTGAAACCGTGTTCACGGGTCAAGCGAGGGCTCTAATCCAAGAGCCTTAATTTTCGTTTAGAAGCGCTCAAGTTGTGCCTACATGAACAGTCATATACTTCTTCAGAGCGCTCGCAAGTTGCCGTGAACACGCACATCAAAATCTTTTCATAAAGTCAGTCGAATTTAGTGCTTAATTTTCCCTAACTCTGTTAACCACCAATTTTAATTCTAATTCTTCGTTAACCTGGAAGGAACATCAGAAATTGCTCTCTCTATACCTATGTACAATATTTTAATTTATTCTTCTTTCGTTTCATAGGTTCAATACCCCCAATCGAAGTGCAGTCGTCTGTCATTGGTGCGCGATTTGCCACCAGTCGCAGGTTCTATAATTTGGGCCAAGCAAATTGACCACCAACTAACTGCCTATTTAAAGCGAGTTGAAGACGTACTTGGTGAGCTTTTCATGCTTAAAATTTGTGTCAATTGCCATTTTCTTCAAACATACTTTACCAGTTATTATCCAGCTTTTATATTACAAAAGGTACAGAGCAAGTTTTTAGAAAGTCGCTGGGCGCTACTGTAGTGTAAATGTAATTTTTCATTGTTGTTAGGACCATTAATAAAAATAACTGTGCAGAATGACATACTTTTTTTAAATAAAGTATTTATTCATGAAAATACCTATTTTACTTACTTTAGAACTTAGATAATGCATATTCTTAATAGTTAATGAATTAATTTTTACCCATAGGAAAGGGGTGGGAAAATCACATTGAAGGACAGAAACTAAAGGCCGACGGCGATAGCTTCCGTCAAAAACTAAATACTCAAGAAGTTTTTGATGACTGGGCTCGTAAGGTAAAGTAAATAAAATAAAAAAAGTAAAATATTATTATTTTATTTATTTATCACACTTTAAAATTGTAAATATAACAGTTTTATTAGATCAAAAGATAAGTTTACATAAATAAATTGAACAACAGACACTGTCAAAAAGAATGTAAAAAGAAAAATGTGCTTATTCATTATTATATTTGTGTAGCAACGTTAATTTAGTGGAAAAAATTATTATGTACGTTTTTAGGTACAACAGCGCAACTTGGGTGTATCCGGACGTATATTCGCAATAGAATCCGTGCGCGCTCGTTCCAGCAAAACTGGCACTGTTCTGAAACTGAAAGTCAACTTCTTACCTGAAATCATCACACTGTATAAGGAAGTACGGAACCTTAAGAACTTGGGATTTAGGTATGACTACTTGTTATATTTTATTTTTGCTTTAGTCTCACACAGAAAATGCTTTGAATCTTATGACAGATTTTTGAATTATTTCTATCAACAGAACTGATTCTTCTGGAAATTCGCTCACTAATTTCATTCCCATGACAATATAAAATTATGTTAATTCTGGGTTCCAGCTCCTCAATCTATTTGAAGGACAAACAAACACACTTTTGTATTTATTATATTAATATGTAGTATCGACTATCGACGTTGGATTTTGTATTCCAGGGTGCCCCTTGCGATCGTCAATAAAGCACACCAAGCGAACCAACTCTATCCGTTCGCGATATCGCTTATCGAAAGTGTACGCACTTACGAACGCACGCTCGAAAAGGTACGTACTAAATTACACAAAGCTCATATAGAATAAGGTATCGATGCCACTGCCAATGATCGACTTAGTTTTCAGCACGCCTATTCTTATTCTAGTGTACATCAAAAATTATGTAGCCACTAAGATACCGGAATACGCCTATAGGGGGGGTCAACATGGAATTTTTGTTTATTACATTGCCATAATCGCAATTGTTGAATTCCAGCTAATAGTGAGAATGTGTCAGCCAATCAAACGTTATTGCGATCGTCATACTTGATCAATCAAAGATTTCAAATATTTGCTTATTTTATCGTTTAAGTATTATTTAAACTTAGATTATGCATGTTGAGTTAGCATATACATTGATAGTTGTAAGTTTAAGTAACTAAGTTGTCATTATGTCATAGAATATGTAATAATTAGTATCATTTTGTATACCGTTAGTTTCCTAATAAATAAAATAATCGTCGCCATCAACAACCTTTGAATATGTATTGAGTTCTAAGCCAGATTACAGTGAACGCAGAACTTTATAACTCTGGCAGTGGGATCGATACCTAACTACGTTTCACAGTTTACACACACTACAATTTATCATAGGACAATACAAAATTGGCACTAAAATTTTATCTTATTACTAGACTAAATGAAAAAATACACTATGTATATTGAAATATTGTTGTATAATAATGCCACTAACACATGCATTTTAATTTATGCAGCTAAATAATAGGAATCATACGAAGGTAGATTATTTATAGGCTGCATGATGTCGACGCAATGCTCTTAGAGCTTAAATAACGCACATTTTCTATTTAGCCTGACATAGCTATCGTTTAATATTCTAGTGGATGATTTTTCCGTTGCTGAATAGTGTTTATTACAAAATTGACCAAAAATTCTGTGATGAAATTTTATTCAGTTTTGTATTGGCTATCGGTCAAAATATCTTTAAAGTTTATTTTACTATTGAAAAATCAGCCCTTAAAGTTTTTTTATCTTGCTTTAGTACATTCAATCTATTATTTTTTTCATACTCTGTGCTCCGAGCTGGTAAAAGCTTAAAACTATACTATAAAGCTTATGATTCTTCTGCAATGTAGTTATGTAGCACAAAATATTAAATTTTCAAAGCTTCATCCTATTAATTAATAACACAGCAAAATGAATTTGCTTTACATGGTACTCTTCTTAGCTCTTCTAGAATTAATGGCATCGTAACAAAGTGCGTGCTCATACCAACTAACGAGTGCGGTTGCAGACGCGCTCACCTTGATATTATAATACAGTACCCAGCACGGGCGATTTTATACATCGAACTTTAGAAAAAAAAAATCGATAGGTTGGTTTCGTAAAGTGTTGGCTCTGTTGTTGATATTAAAAAGTCAGCGTTAAAAGAATGAGTGACAGAGACGACGCTTTACGAAGCTGTCGATCATCTCTTTCTAAATTTCACTGTGCAATCATTCTTGCTGGGTACTGAACTTACGCAGTAACCCAGGTCGACCCGTAGAAACTCGGTTTAAGTTATGACGTATAACTCGCACGCGATTCTGTCTAAAAATGGAATCGCTTGGGTTTTCAACATGTGAGCACGCACTTAAATGTTATATTATGATTGTCACAATAAATAGATTTCTCACAAGATAGAACATTCCAGATACGCGACAAGGCTTCTATCATTCCGCTGGTAGCCGGCCTCCGCCGTGACGTTCTATTTCAAGTGTCAGAAGGTATGGCTCTCGTGTGGGAATCATACAAACTGGACCCGTACGTGCAGAAGCTTAGCGAAGTTGTACTTATCTTCCAAGAAAAGGTAATTATAGAGGATTTTCTATTTATGTTTGTATTGTTGCCTATTAAGTGCATATATACATCTAACTTTTCTTTTCCTTGGAAAAGAGAGCAGTACTTTTATACCTATCTTTTTAGTTAAGCCACTGTTACAGTTAGTATAAGTTTTAGATTTCTGTACAACCCATAGAACTGAATGTATAAAATAAATACCCCTACCCCTATTCCGTGGGAATTTCTAAAATTCCCACGGGATAGGTAGGAGAAAGTTGGTTGTTGATAAGTCAGTCAGTGAGTGAGTCAGAACTTTTATTTTTATCGGTATTGATTTAGATTAAGTACTGAAGTATTGTCTATATGTACTTCTAATGGAACGTCTATCTTGGAATAGGTGGAAGACCTTCTAGCGGTAGAAGAGCAGATATCTGTGGACGCTCGGTCGCTCGAGACGTGTCCGTACTCAGCCCAAAGCTTGGCGGACATCCTGAGTCGACTGCAGCGGGCAATTGACGATCTTTCCCTACGCCAGTACAGCAACTTGCATCTGTGGGTGCAACGCCTTGATGAAGAGGTATGAATTAAAGAACTCTGCCACACTTTATAATTCGTAAACACATTAATTGAACACCATTTCAGAGGCTAATAAATGCATAATGAAACTGAGCAATGATTTGGACCTAATAAAGAAAAACTAACCCTATTTTCACACCACCAATACCCCTTTGCAAGTCCTAAAAATTGTTGCAAAAGCTGAGATAATTTGCGTCTACCCTTACAGTGAATTAATTTCATATCATAAATAAATACCTTATTCCAAATAAAAAATTTCAGTCCTCAAATTTAGGAAATCTAAATTTGAGGACTGAAATTTTTGGCAAGGGCATGTCGTAGAATATGCAAATTTTTGCGTGCAATGCAATTTTTTTGCAGTATCTTCTCCCTGGATTTAAGAAAAACATATGGCAAAGTCGCAATTTGATGAACAACTTAGGGTCATCCATCTGAATTGAGAAATTTGACACCACTGTATCAGTTTTGGTACTTACTGAAAAACTTATTCTCAAGGCTAATATAGTGTTTTCACGTAAATTTATTGTTGTATAGGTTGAAAAAAGCCTCGCTGCACGTCTTCAGGCCGGTATCGAGGCTTGGACCGCGGCTTTGCTCGGCAAGACCAATGAACTGGACCTCTCGATGGACACGTATTCACCCGCTGAGCCCACGCACAAACCTGGTGGAGAGCCTCAGGTATGTCTGCGAAGCCTTCCATAATATGATATTTAGTTTAAACTATAGTAAAATCAATGTTTTCGTTTCTTGACCGATTTGGGCTAGTTTCGGTCTAGTTAACAAATCTTGACAGTGACTAGCCAACAATGCAGCAGATGTTCATCACCACCAATAGCGTCAAACCGATAGTTGTCCTTCCACTGCTGGGCATAGGTCTCTTGCAATTACTACCACGTCTTGCATGCCATGGCCTTGCGATACGACATCGATCGATTAGGTATAGGCTTTACATGCTTTCCGAGGCACTAGGGTCTATCACCGCCAACTTCCCATTTCCGGACTGCTACTTAAAATCTCAATAAAATGGTCCAAACTAGGACTGAAACCCCTGACCTCATAGTCGGCAGTAAAATGAGTATCTAATCAATGCTAACAGACAGCATATTATAATATAGAAACGTTTCCTCAGATCGCTCGCGTGGTCCACGAAGTCCGCATCACAAACCAGCAGATGTACCTTTTCCCGTCGCTGGAAGAGGCGCGTTTCCAACTCATGCGCCAGATGTTCGCCTGGCAAGCCATCGTCACCAGCCAGCACCGGCTGCAAAGCACCAGGTTTGTAGGCGGCTTCGGCCGTGGCTAGTTACTACCCTACCGGCAAAGAAATTGCTGTACCTCTTCCACCTTAGACTTAATTATCATTTGTATTAGTTTGATGAAAACTAATAAATTTGCTGGAGTAAAATACAAAAAACATATTTGTGTGCACTTGCTTGCTTGGTATACTGCACCTTTAGACACATTAATAGTTAATCATTTGAACTGATGCGACGAAAGCTGAACGTGTAGAAGAGATGTAAAATTGATTGAAAACTGAACCTACCTTGTTTGTCTTCGACAGAATGTTTCGGCCAAGAAGTTATGTTCTCAATATGGTATTGATAGGGTTAGCTAGGGATAACATTATTCTTTTGATGCGGCCATTTACATTAATAGGAAAACATTTTAAATATCACAATTGGGCGCTTTTGACCAAAACATTTCAAGTTATGTCTAATCCAACAGATATCAAGTAGGAGTGGCGCGTGCGCAAACCGCTACGTACAGAAACTTGCTCACAAAGCTGCCCGGCGGTTCTTCACCTCTAGAAAATGCCTACGACGCCATCGAACAAAAGATATCGCAAGTGCGTGAATATGTCGACGAATGGCTGCGGTAAGATAAAGAATCTTCATTGTTTGAAAAACGCAGATTCTTTTTAAACAATCCTATTCATTTTATACCACACATGCTTGAAAAATGTTTGTGAAAAAATTGATAGTCATAGCGAGAAAACGCTAGTTTCGACATCCCATCCATATTGTACTTTGCTGTTAAAAGTAAACCTTTTTGTGATACAATCACTGTGCCGTCAATGTGGCTCATTCTGTTATGCATGATCTCTAAAGTACTAAAATGACAGATCTAAATAAATTGCTATCACTTTCATAATACTCTTTGCATAAAAGCATAGCACTAGATTTGATAAGAATTTAGAGAATGAGCACAACAGAATTAGTCACATTGTTTAATATTATGTTATGTATGTTTATGTTTAAATTTTAGAGTTTGTACCCTTGTTAGTTATAAAGAAATCTGTGTTTTTCTTTAGTTACCAAGCGCTATGGGATCTCCAACCGGAAAGCTTGTATGGACGTCTCGGGGAAGACATCACCCTATGGATCAAGTGTCTAAACGACATTAAGTAAGATTTGCTTCATTCTTTACATTTTTATCCTATATTTTAAAAAAAAAAACTAATAAAAAGCTTTGCCGTGGCCGTGGTAATTAAGCATAGAAGTGGTGAGAAGCGAAACTGAACCAGTGAAATAAAATGAAGTGAAATAAACTAAGACTAAATGATTTATAATCAGGTAACAAGGGCTATCATAATTATTGTTATCTTGGCAAACCTGTGCCCAGAGAATAGTATTGTATGCCTTAATACAAATTTTGCGTATCTCAAAAACTGATGTTTTTCATGATTATAACGTCAAAATAAAAGAGATTTGATGGTCCTAGTTTTACGTGTTAACATGAAATGCTTTTTTTTTAAACAATAAAAACCAACTGGTTGTATAATTATTTTGTTTTTAACAGAAAATCTCGTACGACATTTGATACGTCCGATACCCGTCGCGAATACGGGCCCGTTGTGATCGACTTCGCTCGCGTGCAAAGCAAAGTTGCGCTGAAATACGACGCTTGGCACAAAGAAGTTCTCGGCAAGTTCGGCGCTCTGCTGGGCGGAGAGATGGTGCAGTTCCACGCAAGGCTTGCCAAGTCCAGAGGACAACTTGAACAGCAAACTATTGGTATGTTTCTTTTTAAATACGATTACATTTAGCTATCCCTGTCTGATTGTGCCTGTCTGCTAGATTTTCATCAAATGTTAGCGATTAACGGATTTTGACAAAATATCCCAAAACCAAAGATTTCCTACAGGATTTTTTAAAAACTTGAACCTATGTGGGTGAAGCCATTTAGTAATTAATATTCTAGCATTATCCACCAGTATATCTTCAAATCCGCGTGATACAATTTTTGTCAATTAGCTAGACCAACTGAATAATAAGAATGTAGAAAAATAATAATAATGGAGTATTCTTTGCACTTACGTCTTATTAATTCTCGCAGAAGCAGCTTCCACTAGTGATGCGGTTTCTCTTATCACTTACGTGCAACAACTAAAGAGAGAAGTCTTGGCTTGGGAGAAACAGGTTGACATTTACAGAGAGGCCCAGCGTATTCTGGAAAGGCAACGGTATGCCGATTTCTATAACCTTTTAAACATGAATTATCCATTATGGTTTACAGGATTTTAATGGCTTGCTATCTACTTATTTTCGTAGATTCCAATTCCCAGCCCAGTGGCTTCATGTCGACAATATTGAAGGCGAATGGAGCGCTTTCAATGAAATCATGCGCAGGAAGGATTCATCCATTCAAACTCAGGTAATACGATGGTATAAGTTATTGCAATACGTATCTATTAAAACTATCAAAGTTATATGAAACAGGGACTTGACTGAGTATATCCTTTATTGTATTTGAATATTCCATTGAAACTTAAAAATGAACAATGGCTTTCACCCTAGATTTTCAGAACTGAGCTAATTGAATCCCTTTCAGGTCGCATCCCTCCAACAAAAGATCGTAGCTGAAGACAAAGCCGTCGAGGCTCGAACTCTCGAGTTCCTCGCTGAATGGGAACGCAGCAAGCCCACTGACGGCTCCACTAGACCTGAGGATGCCTTAACTAGACTCCAGGCTATGGAGACTCGATACACCCGCCTCAAGGATGAGAGAGACAATGTTGCTAAAGCCAAAGAGGCGCTGGAACTGCATGATACTGGTAAGCAGCCTTAAATAACTAGCTTTTAACCATCGCAATTGCTGTTAATGACTTTATGGTACTTTGGTCAAAAATATGTATTTTAGTGTAAGTATATTAATAGTGAATAGTAACAAGAGTCCTCTTCAGTCCAAGTGTTTGACTATGCAATCTTAAGATATCCATTTAGAAGTATTTTTTTAATTTTTTTGATTAGCAAACACGAGGTTAAATTGACATATAAGGCACCACAGAAACTGCTTCATGCGTCGGCGACTTTTAAGAAATTTTAAGACTTAAATAGAATCGAACTATTGAGCAATCTACTTCGATAATATGCATGTGGATAGTAGGACTTTAAGAGATTTAGCATAATTTTTTTATGTAACAGGCAGCTCAGTGAACAATGAGCGTATGACGGTGGCTCTGGAAGAACTGCAAGATTTGCGCGGAGTGTGGTCCTCACTCAGCAAGATATGGACACAGATTGACGACATCAGGGAGAAGCCCTGGCTTTCCGTGCAGCCTAGAAAACTGAGGTACTTACCACAAACCATCCATCCATCCATCCATCAGCCTGTAAGCGTCCACTGCTGGACATAGGCCTTTCCAAGAGCGCGCCACCAAACACCGTCCTCCGCCTTCCTCATCCACCCGCTCCCCGCCACCTTCTTCAGGTCATCGGTCCAGCCACACCATTACCACAAACATTTTATTACCACAAACATTTTATTACATTGTATTATAGCTGGCCAGCTCTGGATGGAATTTCTAAAAACTTTCTTAGCGTGGTTCTGTGCTATTGAGATTGATTGATCTAAATTATGGTACTTTATTCGTTATGAAGGTTATAAAGGGTATATGAAATACAACACCGCTCAGTTGTTGCGACGTCATAATACAAGAGGTATTACGACAAAACCTTCAGAAAAGCGCACTTTGATCTTCATTATATTACTTGTTTTTAAAGATATAAAAAGAAACAGTTTCTCTTAGGGCATTTTGATACTTCTAACTAAAATTAATGGCCAAATCTTTCGTCTTAAGCAATGGGTGTAATGAGTACAATGATGTTTTAGGCAACAACTGGAAGCAATGTTAAATGAATTGAAGGAGTTGCCAGCTCGGCTGCGTATGTACGACAGCTACGAATATGTCCGCAAACTACTTCAGTCGTATACTAAGGTATGTTCTATACTAACATTGTACTATTCACACAATTATAATCAAGCCAAAGTATGAAAATTCAAGCACTTGTTACATGCCAGGCACAAAGAATATTCTTTTTCATCATACCTATTAGAAAAAATTTTCACGACAAATTAAACAAATTTAAAAAGAGAATAGTTTTAATTACTGATCATTGATAGTGGATATTTTTGTGTTTCTTTAGTTTAACTGTAAATTTATTTTCCATTGTTTTAAAAATATATACATAGATTAAGAATTTGTACTTTAGGTTAGTGTTAGATTAGTTTTATTATAAAGTATACACCTGTAATTGACAACCATACTAAAGTTATTTTTGTAATTTTTTTTGTCTTATTTGTATGGAAGTTGTTGGTGTAATAATAAATTTAAAAAAAAAAAAAACGAACATTGGCATAAGGGGAACAATTGGATTCCTCGCTACGCTGCAAATTCTTCTTTAAAATCCTTCGTTTTGAATTTAACATAACGCCCTCGAGGAACATAATATCACTTTGTCCCCTAGTGCACAAATAAGTAATTCTAGCCTAATGCTAATAGAATGGATGGATTAACAGATCCGGCTAACTTTACTCACAAAGAAAGTAATATTGATAACATCACTGTGTTGCGAGTAAAGCTTTCAAACTATTAGAATTTAGATGGGGTATTATGAAAGAGGAAGAAATGAATAATTTCCATTTTCCAGGTCAATATGTTGATCGTTGAGTTGAAATCCGATGCTCTGAAAGAGCGTCATTGGCGCCAACTGTGCCGCGCCCTCAAAGTGGATTGGTCCCTTTCCGAGTTAACTCTTGGTCAAGTGTGGGACGCCGATTTGCTACATAATGAACACACTGTGAAAGATGTGGTATCCGTTGCTCAAGGAGAAATGGCACTTGAAGAGTTCTTGAAACAGGTAATAATATAACCCGCTTTTTTACTCTGTTATAATAAAAAGCTGATGATTTTAGTCTTTTTTTGTTTGCTTAATGTTGATCTCTTTCTTTATCACTTCCAAAGTTCTCTTTAGCCTATAAAACTGACAGACTGATATATCACATACCTACAACTCACACAGAATTTTCTTTATAGGAAGACCCCCCACTTAATTTTTACAGAAATTCTACAAGATGTTTATGATGTTATGAAAAATCCAATATGGTGGATGTGACAAAAATGAAATTATCATTTACGAAATCAGTGTTAAGTTATCCAATGGAATTAAATAATTATTAACATTTTAAAATTTGCATAGAATCTCAAAATTATGTACTTAACAATCTATCTTTAACAGGTTCGCGAATCCTGGCAAAGCTATGAGCTAGATCTTATCAACTATCAGAACAAATGCAAGATTATCCGAGGCTGGGATGACTTATTCAACAAAGTTAAAGAGCATATCAACAGTGTGGCTGCCATGAAACTTTCCCCGTACTATAAGGTATAAAATGTTGAAAATTTAAAGCTTATATACCACCTCTACCTATACCACTAGCTATTTTGCCACCTAGCGCATGGAAGTATTTTTGAACGTTCACTTCAACTGTACGAGTCGACCGCATTGAATGCATGGAAGAAATGTTTAACGTCGTATGACGTCAAACGTGTAGCGAATATTGTTCAAACATTTTACAGCGAGGTTGGTGCATCTTTAGTGCTGTAATATAAGTGTCAGTAAAAGTACAGGAATATAAGTGTCTCTTGATAAAATTTTGTAAGAGATGTCCAATTTTAAATTTTTATGGTTATTTTTATCTATCTAGGTCTTTGAAGAAGAGGCGTTAACATGGGAAGAGAAATTGAACCGTATCAACGCACTATTCGATGTATGGATCGACGTACAGCGCCGCTGGGTGTACCTTGAAGGCATCTTTAGTGGCTCCGCTGATATCAAGACTTTGCTGCCAGTCGAGACTAGCCGTTTCCAAAGTATTAGGTATGTACTCAAGAAAATAGGCAAGTGTTTTTTGGAAATACAGCTTTTGTTTTTTGTTTTAGTTTTTATTGCCTCTCAGTCTCAAAAAAGATTAGTTTGTTGAAAAGTTACGGCTTCTCGTTGTGGTCACACTAAGCTTCTTACTATAGGGACTTCTTGCTTATAGGGACATAACTCTGATTCTTTTAAACCAAATTATGAGACAAACTTAATGATTAGAAAACTCGATTCCTATTGTTTTTACTCATTACATATTAGAAGAGCCATATGCGTTTAATTGTACATGAGGTATTATTCCTCAAAAATGTTTCTGAAAAAAAAATGTTAAATACTTTACTACATGTTACTTCTACTTTATTACATGTTATTTTATGAGATAGATATTTTTGCATTTTGTGTACCTCCCTAGCTCGGAATTCCTGGGCCTGATGAAGAAGGTGAGCAAATCGCCGATGGTGATGGACGTGCTCAACATCCCAGGCGTACAGCGTTCGCTGGAGCGCCTGGCTGATCTCCTGGGCAAGATACAGAAAGCGCTCGGCGAATACTTGGAGCGCGAGAGAAGCAGCTTCCCGCGGTAAGATGCTGCTTGTATTTTTTTATAAACAATATTAGCCATGCTAATCGTGACTAATACTCCCCTTTCTCCTCCAGTTAAGCGTAAAGCATGTGCCAGGAGTGGGTACAATAGTGCAAGTTTGAACCGCCGACCTTTCGAAATTCAGTCCGCTCCTCAACCGTTGAGCTATCGAGGCTCTCTATTACTTTATTGGATCATGAAAATCCTGCTAAAAGCACCAACACCGCGGAAGCATCACTTCCCCGGGCAAGGAGGCTATGCCTTGAGGCCCATAGGCTAGACTGTAATGTGCGGTCAAGATTAATATTAAGTATATTAATCTTGACCGCACATTACAGTCTAGCAGAGCTAGTCTACTATAAATAATATCCGGAATTAATTGATATCTCATATTTCTTTTTATTTAATATCCTAGTTAAGATATCAGTCTCCTGTTTAAGAGGTTCGGGATTCGTTCCCAGGCATGCACCTCTAACGTTTGTAGATGTGTTTAAAAAAATTAAGTATGACTTGATTGATTGGAAGAAAAATATCATTAGGAAACATACGTATGCATAGTTCTGCATAATATTCTCAAAGGTGTGTGAGGTCTGTCAATTCACACTTGGTCAGCGTGGTGGACTATGGCTATACCCTTCTCATTCAGAGAGGAGACTCATGCTCTGCAATGAGATGGGTTAGCGATTATATTTCCTTAAGTAATTTCGTGAAATATCTTTTACATTAATTCATTAACTCAACATTTAATGAAATAAAATTTCAACAGTTTCTACTTCGTGGGCGACGAAGACCTGTTGGAAATCATCGGTAACAGCAAGAACATCGCCCGTCTTCAGAAGCACTTCAAGAAGATGTTTGCCGGCGTCGCAGCCATCATTCTCAACGAAGATAACACTATCATCAACGGTATCGCGTCCCGCGAGGGTGAAGAGGTAAGATTGTTTTAGACCCCAGCATTAATGATGAGATGCATTGTACCTATTTTAACTAGTTAGGACTCTACCTACTGAAACATGATCTGGCTCCTGAGTGTTACCTAAAAATAAAATATGTAAAACCACATGACACTTAGTTACTTTTATTTGTCGCACTCGTCGATTCCGATTTACAATATCGCACTAAGCATCCACCGTTTCTGGAAAAAATGTAATACTTATGGATGTTAAGTGGCAAAATGGAAGTGCGCTTATCTGAAACTAACAGATGCCCGCGTCACTTCAAGTCTAACTACATATATCCTGAATCACATCAATCTGTTGAGCAATTGCGACATAATTAAAGGACACTCTATCAAACAATTACACTTTCACAATTTTTAATTAAATGGGTACTGATAAGCCCAAGCTTTTATTTACCACCAACCAAGAGTTGGTTGGAACCGCTGAGTGGAACCTTTTTATGTAGTATCATCGACATCATACAAAAACGCAAACACCCTTGGCCTTTTCGATTTCCATATGGGCTCATAAAACCGAAATTTTCAGGTGTATTTCACATCGCCGGTATCAACGGTAGAGAACCCGAAGATCAACTCGTGGCTTTCCATGGTGGAGCGGGAAATGCGCGTCACGCTCGCGTGTCGCCTCAAGGACGCCGTGGGCGAGGTCAAGCAGTTCAAAGACGGAGACGTTGACGCGCAGAAGTTTATTGACTGGTGTGACAAATATCAGGTAAGATTTCTTCCGGAAATAAAAGTGAAAACATTGTATTCAAAGTAACTACACTTAACGCTTCTTGAATGTTAACGGTTTGATCTAACAACTATGTTATCCTCTTCTTCTTCAAATCTATGAAACAGCATCGTTGGTAACAATCGTATTATTGTGATCTCGAAATGTAAAAATACAGCTTTTAATTGATAGCACTAACTACTTGGTTGGTACTTTAAAACAACTCGATAAAACATGGCCACCTCAAACAACTCCTGTTTGGCAGCCATTTTAAATACGGAAGCAGTAACGCGAACCTTACTACCGTCTTAAAAAAGATCTGAGATGCTCTCAAGTCATGCTTAGAGAAGTTTTGCTTCAAAATAAGAATATTATAAAACTCCAGAGTTGCAAAGCTTTTACATTCGTCTTTTAAAAGTGACGACAAATTCGTACGATTGGGTGCGTGACACATATGCGCATAGCAGCATAGTCTACAATCTACATACTGGCGTGGTGTTTACGCGCTTTTGCATAAAATGACGCCTTTGAGCATGCTTCAAAACTTGGCAGCCCGTTACTGTGGTTGTCGTGGTATCAAAAATAAACTGTTGTTTCAGGCGCAAATCGTAGTTCTAGCGGTCCAGATCCTGTGGTCGGAGGACGTGGAGGCCGCTCTGGTGGGCGGCGGCGGTGACGCGCTGGGCCGAGTGCTGCAGCACGTTGAACACATGCTCAACATCCTCGCTGACTCTGTGCTGCAAGAGCAACCGCCTCTGCGAAGGAGGAAACTGGAACACCTCGTGAGTATTCCAGGACGTGGAGGCCGCTTTAAGCACCAGAGCGCGGAGATAGAAGACCAACGGAGTTTATAATTTGTAGATATGCACACTAGTTTGTCGTAACGCTCTGATGCGGCTGACGCAGCCACATATGTCATAATACAATAAAATAGTTCGTTTGGGTCTCAATTTTTCAAAAATCACTCATTCATCATCATTATTATATCCTAATTTCACTTGCATTTACGAATACTATTAGATTCACTATTAGGGTGATAATGCATTCAATTATAGGAGAGTACAATAAATTACTCCTTGCAGATCAACGAGTTCGTCCACAAGCGTACGGTGACGCGACGCCTCATCGCATCGGACGTCAACAGCCCGCGATCATTCGAGTGGTTGTGCGAGATGCGCTGCTACTTCGACCCCAGAAACAACGATGTGAGTATTTTGTCGTACATATACCATAAACGATACCCTGCCGCCTTTGAGATAAACCCTTGAACCTTCGAGATAAAAATTTCGCAACAAAATATTTTTAAAAATTTTGTGTGAACCTTTCAGAAAATTGACCTAAATAATTGATTGAATAATCCTTTGAGCAGCAACTAGAATAAAATACTGACATATCGTTACGACACAAAAATAATACTAATAACGATTTTTTTCTTTTCTTTTAACAGGTATTACAACAGCTGACCATCCACATGGCAAATGCCAAGTTTCTGTACGGCTTCGAATATTTGGGTGTCCAAGATCGCTTAGTCCAAACGCCATTGACAGACCGCTGTTATCTTACTATGACTCAGGCTTTGGAAGCAAGACTTGGAGGTTCTCCATTCGGTAAGTTTTATATTAAATAGTGTATTCCTGAATCGACGATAACATGTCAAATATTAGGCTATGGGTGACGTGAAATCTAAGAAAAATAGGTGATTTATAGGCTACCTAACGTCAAATGTGGAAACATATTATTTTGATGCCTGCCAGTAACGTCGAAGCCTCAACATTTTGTTAAAAGTTCCTTAACTGTCGTAAACTGTGGTGCAGCTGTATCTAAATGTCAATTAAATCAGTACTTATCATATAGTTTGAAATGGAATGAGATAAATTTATTTCATGCATATATTTTATGCATCCATATTTTCCGCTTGTGCTATTGATGATATGTAAAGACTACTATCAGTTCATTTTAATGCAATTTATTTCTAAGTGATTATTTTCTTAAATAACTTTGGATTTTTTTTGCATAGGACCCGCGGGTACTGGTAAAACTGAGTCGGTAAAAGCTCTCGGCAACCAACTCGGTCGATTCGTTTTGGTGTTCAACTGCGACGAAACATTCGACTTCCAAGCTATGGGAAGAATCTTCGTTGGTCTTTGTCAGGTATGATTAGTATTACAATATAAAATTACATAAATTGCCTTATCTAGAAGTAATGCTATCCTGATTCAGGAGGAACATTGTGAGAAGGATAGGACTACTTTTTGTTTGTCTATTCAGCTAAGTTCAGAAATTGTAAATAACCAAATAGGCAGTATAAATTCTTGTTAATTTATATTTAAATTCTTGTTAATTGGTTTTTATTTACTTCTATTATTTTATATAAAATAAAAAAAAAGATCCTCAATTTTTTTTTATTTGATAGGTTGGAGCTTGGGGTTGCTTTGATGAATTTAATCGTCTGGAAGAAAGAATGCTTTCGGCCGTTTCGCAGCAAGTACAGACCATACAGGAAGCGCTCAAGAGTCACCAAGAAGGTGACAATACTAGTAAGTAACTTTTAACTTTGGGAAAACTGTATGAAGGTAATTCTGTTGATTTCTTTTTTTCGTCTACGAATAACATAGACCTACAATAGCATACATTGCGCTGCAAATTATGGCTACCGCCGCGGAAACTGAGCGTCCTGTATCTCATAATAAAAATATTATATTTTTCTGTGACTTGTTTCAGGCAAATCCATAACGGTGGAACTAGTAGGCAAACAGGTCCGCGTGAGCCAAGACATGGCGATATTCATCACAATGAACCCGGGCTACGCCGGCCGCTCCAACTTGCCCGACAACCTCAAGAAGCTCTTCCGCAGTCTGGCGATGACCACTCCAGATAGGCAACTTATTGCAGAAGTCATGCTGTTCAGCCAAGGGTTCAGAACTGCAGAGAAGCTGGCTTGCAAGATTGTACCATTCTTCAAGTAAGATTTTGCTAAATATTTCTAACTGTCCGAGACGTCCTGGCTTCTCATGGTCCGGATATTAATTAAATCTAAATAAATAGATGGTGCTTATTCGATTACATTATCACTAAACTAAAACAACAGGTTTTAATTTAGCGCTATCTCCTTCACAATGTTGCTTTCAGAAAAGGATAGCACTACATTCAGACCTGTTAATTTAGTTTAATTTCGTGTACGACCAAATTAACACCATTACCAGCCTGCCTTGTGAAATATTTAGCGGTAAAAACTACATATGATTCTACAAAAAATATGTATAAAACCTTTTTTTTTTCAGGCTTTGTGACGAACAGCTTTCGAACCAATCTCATTACGACTTCGGCCTGCGTGCCCTTAAATCTGTATTGGTATCCGCTGGTAACGTCAAGCGTGACCGCATTCAAAAGATAAAGGTAAGTAAGATTGTTCAAGTTGTGTATAGCTTCACTATTGTATATTATTTTGGTTTAAATTGTGATGATTTTTTTATTACTTCAACTCAAACAGTTCTTACAAAACGAATTTCGTTCCCATGACATGAATACAACATTGTCTATCCAGAAATGCTCACATAAACTGCGATAAAAATCAATAAACTTGATTTTGACATTGAACTCTGGGTCTTAATTATTCAACCCTGATGCTGTAAAGGGGATGTCTACACAAACTGTGTGTTTATGGACTACTAAACGATGCACGCGACTCCGTCCGCGTGGATTTAAATTTTTAAAAATCCCGTAGGAACTCCTTGATTTTCTGGGATAAAAGTACCGATATTGCTCTTTTTTCATACCACATCTATGCAAAAAAATCAAGTCGATCCGTTGTTCAATTGAAGGACAAACCAACAAACACACTTACACATTTATAATATTAGTGGGGATATTTTTAAGCAAAATAAAACTGATTGAAAAATTCTAATTGAATTTTTTTTTACAAAATTTACTGTTACACAAAATCTGCTTTTGTCATAGGAAAATCTAATCGAGCGCGGAACAGAAGTACCCGATGAAGCGTCAATCGCAGAATCACTCCCCGAGCAAGACATCCTAATACAGTCAGTATGCGAGACAATGGTGCCCAAATTGGTAGCTGAGGACATCCCACTGTTGTTCTCGTTGCTAAACGATGTATTCCCTAACGTGGGCTACACTAGAGCCGAAATGACTGGTAAATTTTTTTTATCTCCCATCCATACTAATTTTGTTTGTTCCTAGATTCATCTGAGGGGTAGTTTGACTAATTCTGTTGTATATCTCCAAACTTAATTGACAGGTCTAAATCTAGTGCTATCATCCTTTTCTGCAGGAGCACTATGAAAAGTATAGCAATATGTTTAGACTTTTCATTTTAATTTAGTTTTTGTGTACAAGAGTATCCACATAACCCAAAGGATTACTCAGCTGCGATGGCAGTTAGCAAGCCAAAAAAAGATAAGAGAAGAAGTTTTTGCTTGGCTGTTAGATCAAGGACCTCATACATACAATAGTGAAATACTTCTTAAATTGGCACACATTGTGATAAGGTTCCTTAGGTACTCTGGAGTTCTGGAACCCATTTGACTGTATTTTTAAAGGATATTCCTATTTTTTCTCTCCTATCTCTTAACACTTAAAAATATGTATGATTCATATGAGCCACAATAAAACATCGTTATTTTTTAGGTTTGAAAAATGAAATTCGCGCTGTCTGCGCTGAAGAATTTTTAGTTTGCGGTGAAGGAGATGAACATGGCAATACATGGATGGAAAAGGTATGTACAATTGTATATTCAACACTAACAATAAGTTTGCGTACTTTTATACGGACATTGTGAGTACTTTTAATCCAATGTTATTTACTAATTTGGTTAAGGAAATAATTTTATAAGAATTTGCTAATAAAGTGTGATCAACATCATTCATAATCATTTGTGATTCCTTCATTTGATTTTGAATAAGTTTCGAGCAGCACAATTATTTATAATTTTATCCATAATATGCATCAAATATGTTTAATTTCATTATGTGTACTATTAATAATGATTAAAAAAATAAAATACCTACTTAAATAGAAAGAAATTGGTGACGGTATCAAAACAAGTTCATACAACAATATTCTAACATGCATTAACAATTTATAATATTGATCCAACAAAAATAACTATTAATTTAACAAAAACTGCTTCATTATTATTATTAAAGATCATTTTTATTTTTAACGGCACTGTGTTTTATATTCTAAATTATATATTTTCCACACCCTTTTATAAAATATAGTGTATTCTAATTCACAAGTTATTAAGGTGCTTCACCATGTTGTGGGATTAACACCCAGGTTTACGAGTAGCACCACAGTCCCCCAATTTGTGTAGAGAATTAAGATCCCATTTGAACCTTGTGGAGGGCTTACTACTCGGTCAAGCTAAGTTTGCACCTCGCGTCGATTACGTCACACTGAGTCTTAGGCTGAGATCTATAGAGCGTACTTTGACTTTGCTCAGACTTAAGTCAGAGTTAAAACGAGACAGATCGATAACGCTGTCTCGTTTTAACAGTGTCTTAAATCTGAGCAAAGTCAAAGTACGCTCTATAGATCTTAGCCTTAGATACGGTATGCGAACTTTACTGACGCGACAAGACGACCGCGGGGAGGTGAGCGGCGAAGTGGGAGAGACGCCGCATTCCAGTGAGGTGCAAACTTAGCGCAACCGAGTTATACATTAATCACGATGTATAATAATCACTTTTAAAAGTACAATCTTACAAATATGTTGGTGTAAGAAATATAAAGCACAGTGTCGGCATGCGTACGGTCCGCTGCGTCGCATAGACCGTGAGTGTGAATGCATATGGTTTCCATGCTAACCCGCTAACGGCACGTAGAGGCGCAGCGCTGCCTCGCGCGCTCAACACAGCACGTGGATCGAGAAGGTCAGTCGCGGTGCTGGTTCATGTCTGAGTGTCTGTCCTCCGCCTTGCACCCATCACTCTGTCTCTAACACTCTATTGTCATGCAATAGAGCTACAGTTAGGATGTACTAAATTAATTTTGGTATTTTTTGTTTAATCTATTAATTATATCACGCTATAGCATAGTCTTTATCTGATTGTTTTATTTGTAACATTTCGATTAAATAGAGTTGCGATTGCGACAAATTACATGAACTGAAGAAAAAAATTTAGAAACGGAACTTACAAAGTTATTTTTAGAGCGTTCAAAATTTTATCAGACAGTTAAATTCGTTATTTCCAACTGTTTTTATTACAAGCATCTTTCGATTTATCTTTGAATGTGTATTCAAAAACTGGCATGTAATATTTTCGTTGCACACTCGCCTATTCATAGCACGAACATCTTACATTTACAATTTCCTTATATATATTGGATTCTTAACATAAGACAGTTTTAATCGTAATACATACGTGTAAAGCTTTCGCTTAGTATAGACTAGTTTTGCTCATTTCTTGTGTAATCGACAGCATCCAATATTATTCAAAAGTTAGATTTTAAATTTTGTTTATCTTTAGCCCCTCAAAATGTGCTAACTGCTTCAACTGTACTGTCATAATAATCCCTATTTAGCTTGCTTTTTGTTTTGTATTTAATAAAATTATCATTGTATACCTAGGTTCTACAATTGTACCAAATCTGCAAATTGAATCATGGGCTGATGATGGTTGGACCGTCTGGAAGCGGTAAATCTACTGCATGGCGTGTACTACTTAAGGCTTTGGAAAGGTTAGATTAGATTAGATTTAAAGTTTTCTTTGAAACTATGGATCATAGACACGTGGGGCGGCGTGGCAATCAACCGACTAGTCAAAAAACCCGAATCAGCTACAATTGGAATCCTATTTTGGTTGATTTAAATGTGAGTACCTTGACGACTTCCATGGTGCCGTGGCAACCACTCTGATCTTATAAGTGGGAGGTCCTGGATTTGATTTCTATGTTTGGCTAACTTATAGTGAAATTTAAAAAATGTAATGGAATTTGAAAAATTCATTGATTTTGAGAAATACATACATTTTGTCAACAGGTACGAAGGTGTAGAAGGCGTAGCACATGTTATTGATCCTAAAGCAATGTCCAAAGAAACATTATATGGTGTATTGGATCCTAACACTCGTGAATGGACGGATGGGTTGTTTACCCATATACTGAGGTTAGTATTGAATATTGAACTTAAAAAATTTGGTATACAGATAGCTATTATGACGTAGACATCTGCTAAGAAAGAAAGGATTTTTGAAAATTAACTCCCTAAGGGGGTAAAATAGGCGTTTGAAATTTGTATAGATTTCGCGATCATAAGCTAGCATATAAAAATAATTTACAAGGAACAATTAGAATAGAATATATTTTTATTCAAGATACTTTTACGAGTGCTTTTGAATCGTCATTACAATTTACCACTTGATCCAATTGATCAGAATAACAAATAAAAACAAATAAATTATCCATTGCCCCATTAGAAAAATCATCGACAATGTCCGCGGTGAGATCAACAAACGTCAATGGATCATTTTCGACGGTGACGTGGACCCCGAATGGGTGGAAAACTTGAACTCCGTGCTTGATGACAATAAGCTTCTTACTTTGCCCAATGGCGAACGTTTGTCTCTTCCACCGAATGTGCGCGTCATGTTTGAGGTATGTATTTTACTCATTTATGTATTTATTTATCAGTTTTTCGTAAAGTAAATTATCAGGAATCAGGATAAAAGTATGTATGAATAAGGACCTAAGCACTCTCTGATGTGACAAGGTTATATATTTAATTAGAATAGAAAATTATTTTCCTTTAAAAGATTTAAGTGTTTTTGTCAAGTAAATATTACTGGTTCCAAATACTGAAAGAAAATTTTTCATGTATTTTCAGGTGCAAGATTTGAAATATGCCACCTTAGCTACAGTATCTCGCTGTGGCATGGTATGGTTCTCTCAAGATGTACTCTCAACTGAAATGATCTTTGAAAACTATCTACTGCGGTAAGAGATAGAAATAATGTTTCTGTATTACTCCATTAATAATATGCGTACCCAGGTTCCATAGAAATTATACAACTTGCCTTTTTTTAGCTTAAGAAATATTCCTTTAGAGGATGGTGAAGAGGACTCCTTCAGCATTGTGATGGCAGCACCAACAGCTGGTGGAGACCAGAATGCTACTGAAAACATCTTATCACCAGCACTACAGGTATTTTTTTACAACTCAGGGTCAGATAATAAAATCAAATCACAATTTATTTATTTCTTGTGGCAACTGGTGCCTAACGGGACGTGCCATAAAATGCTACGTCTATGACTCGGCCTTCGATTCGGAATGAAGATTCTACTGAGAAGAGCCGCCAAGAAACTCAGCAGTTGCTCTTTTCAAATCAAAAAGTTACAATATACACTACACCATCTTTTGGGCAGTCAAAAACTCAGCCGGGACTTCGTCTGTGTTGGCGTTTGCTGGCGCGCATGCTGTGCCTTTTTGGAGTCTTTTTTTTTTTTTGTTAAAAGTGGCCGGTTTTTGTGTTTTACTGGTGGAACTGACTGGGAAGCGCTCTAAAGGGGCGCCGCGCGTGTGTCGGCAAGCGCCGGCACAGACGAGGTATAGTTTCCCTAACTTGTGAATAACTACAAACTTGACATTGGTTAATCTGTGTAAAGCCCGACGAGAGAGGAAAAAAAACTCAGCCGGTTGCTTCCGCATAACTTTGTCTCTTGTAGGGACTTCCACGCACCATGGCCTTGCGCCGCCTGAATCCAGCGGCTCGCAGCGTCTTGTTTGATGTCGTGCGTGTACCTTTAATAATATCATCATTATAATTTGTAGACGCAGCGTGACGTAGCAGCGTTCCTGCAACCGTTGTTCTATGGCGACGGTTTGGTAGTAAAATGTTTAGAGCGTGCGGCGACCCTCGACCATATTATGGACTTTACAAGACACCGAGCTTTATCCTCACTACATTCTATGCTTAACCGAGGAGTCAGGTAAATTACCTAACGTTATGGGTTTTTTTTTAATTCTGGACGAAAAAAGTTCGCCATATTCACTATGTTAGCGATATTCATTTACATTTCGTTTACAGGCGCGATTTTATTTATACATTTTATTTTATTATAATAAACTAGTGAAAATTTATGTGAATACCTGTTATATTATAAACTTTTTATTGCGCCCTTTGTTACAGCATAATACAATTTTAACCGACTTTGAAAAAAGATATTTTCAATGTAGGGCATCTTTTTAAACAGCAACTTTATTTGAACTTATATGAAAATGAAAAATGTTTATTTAATAGTACATTGACGTATCCTAGATTATCCTGTATACAATATACAATTATTTACATTTGTATCATGCGTAGGAATATCCTGGGCTACAATCGCCAACATCCCGATTTTCCGATCACCAATGAACAACTTGAGGCCTATGTCCCAAAATGGCTGGTCTATTCCTTGCTGTGGTCATTCGCCGGCGACGCCAAACTCAAGGTTTGCCATAAAACTTTTTGTAATTAAATTTATACGTATGGGATGTTTCATGGAAATTTTAAATTAACTTCTTTTTTTGTATATTTACAGGATCGTAACGAATTGGGTGATTTTATAAGATCAGCAAGTACCATGCAGTTGCCCAACTGTGGACCCAATCAACATATCATTGACTTCGAGGTAATTAAAAATATTAAACATGTATCATTTATGAATAATTCGTAGTATAACAGAAGTATATAAAACATAATTTAAAAAAATAATAAAAAAAAATTGTCCAAACTTATTTCGTTGTTTCTTTTAGAACAATGTATCAAACTGAAAAAAGATAAATACTTTCTGTTATTTCAGAATTTACGTTCTTAAGCGATTAAAGAAAACAGGAGGAGGCTTCTTACTTTGACGTGTATTTGTTTTCATTATACTCTTGAAGAATTGGTGATTTTTTTACATAATATACATACTATGGTATTTCACAGGTGTCCATAACCGGCGAATGGGTGCCTTGGTCCGCGAAAGTGCCTCAGATTGAGGTCGAGACTCACAAAGTGGCCGCCCCGGACATAGTCGTTCCGACACTGGACACCGTACGACATGAAGCCCTTCTATACACGTGGCTCGCCGAACACAAGCCACTCGGTATGTAGTTTACACTATACGCCTCATTGAATAGTGCTATCTTTTTTGTAATGTTCCCTGTGCCATAGCATATGTCACGTTCCAGTCATCTATGTCATGATGTTATAATATTCCCCGCCAACTAAGCGTAAAGCTTGTGCTAATTGTAAGCAGTACGTACGGCAATAGTTCATGGGTGGTTTGAACCGCCGCTGACCTTTCCGATTTCAGCCCGTTGCTCTTTCCTTCTCTTTCTTCCCCCTCCCATCTTTCACTCTCTTTTTATCTCTTCTATAATATTCTGCTTTGTTTGGCAGTCCTCTGTGGTCCGCCCGGGTCTGGTAAGACCATGACTCTGTTCTCTGCGCTACGAGCTCTGCCGGACATGGAGGTGGTCGGCCTCAACTTCTCGTCTGCTACAACTCCAGAGCTGCTGCTCAAGACCTTCGACCACTACTGCGAGTATAGAAAAACGCCCAACGGAGTCGTTCTGGCGCCTGTACAGGTAACTATTAAGAACAGCGCACTTGATGAAGCCAATGTATTATGTATTTAGTATTTCTTTTTTGTGTTTATCTTACAGTAAAGCATATTTCATTCATTCACACTCATTACTTTTACCATCGTCAATATATTCAATAAGATTTGGTGACTTAATCGTTTTTTCGGGAACTAAACGCTTCTATTGAACTTTATCTAAGATTGTTAAGGGTGGAATTTTAATAAAAGAGGGTATTATTATTACCATCTTTTAAATTCAAAAGCTAACTCTGTCTAAAAATTAAAAGGCATTTACAGACTTTTGAATCCGAACTTTATAGAATAGAATAGATTTTTTATTCAAGTAGACTTTTACAAGTCTTCTTGACAAGATATCAAAGAATTTGTTTCATCATTCATTTTGTTCTAGCTCGGCAAATGGCTGGTATTGTTTTGCGACGAAATTAACTTACCGGATATGGATCAATACGGCACGCAACGTGTAATCTCGTTCTTACGACAGCTGCTCGAACATAAGGGCTTCTATAGGGCAAGCGGTAAGCAATTTTAGAAATTTCTCGTACTATTTATAAAGGAGCAATAGTTTGTCTGTCTGTTTTCGTGAACATCACTTCAACTTCAAATCTGGCGATAGGAGTAATTGATGTCGCAAGTGTGAGCGAGATAGCCAAATTGTTGCATAACGCCACCAATGCCACATTCTCATTGCTATTACACCAATCGTATTGGCTGTTACATAGCAATATAAAATTGACCATAAAATTGCTTTACTACTCTTAGATTTAATGTCACTTGCACATCATAAAATTACAAGAACTTTTTCGCTTTGCAAACCTAAAATACTACAGCACTACCACTTTTAAAAGTTTCGCCGATGTACCACAAATTTTATTATTGAATGATGCGAAAATATCCCCGACAATCATAGGGCGCGTCTATCAGCAATTATTATTTGTTGCTTACGTGCCATGGTTGGTGCGCACGAACTATGAGCAAGACAGCGCAAGTCTTTGTTCTTGTGTTTAAAAACTTAACGTCAAGTAATAAGGTATGTATTTCATTGGTGTACATTCGGTTTTAGTTGGCGTTAGGCTGCGCTTTTCTGCGCAAACGAATTTTGCTAAACGAACTATAAAAGTGGTACTGTGCCGTATTGACGTCGCAATATAAATCTCTCTCCCTCTCTCTCTAGTCGTATTCCTCATTAGTGAGGGTCGTGACCCCTTTCCTATAATGGTAGGAGTTCTCTTGGGATAATAATGCGGTGGGTTCCGCATTGCAATTGCGATATGCAATATGCAAAGGTATCCATGGTAAAACGTTTGTCTTTGGACGTAGATCATTCATGGGTGCACCTGGAGCGCATCCAATTCGTGGGCGCCTGCAACCCGCCCACCGACCCCGGCCGGAAGCCTCTGTCACACAGGCTGTTGCGTCACGTTCCAGTCATCTATGTCGACTATCCGGGAGAAACTTCGCTGGAACAGGTGAGGATTATCAGTTATTTAGTCTATTTACATTGTAACCTTATTTTAACTATTGTGCAACAAAGTTGTTAGAATTGTTATTTATTTTGGTAGGTAATTAAACATTATAATAAAAAAATTATAAAGTATCCATATCAATAAGACCATAGAAATGCTTCATGGTGATGGATAAAGTATGTAAAAAATGTTAATGTCTTTTTTAGTCATTAGTAAAATATCTGTCTAGAAAATCGCTATTTGAATGACTGATACTCCACTTTCCCCTTCAATAAAGCGTAAAGCTTGTGCTAGGAGTAGGTACGACAATAGTGCAACGGGTGGGGTTTGAACCGCCGATCTTCCAGTCCGCTCCTTAACCGTTGAGCTATTGAGGAGGATTTTATCCCATAAGTCCGAATGCCTATATGATACGCGTCCTACAGATCTACGGTACATTCACCCGCGCAATGCTGCGCATGCAACCCGCTCTGCGCGGCTACGCGGAGCCTCTGACGCAGGCTATGGTCAAACTGTACCTGGCGTCGCAAGAACGCTTCACACAAGACATGCAGCCGCACTACGTGTACTCGCCCCGTGAGATGACGAGATGGGTGCGCGGTATATGCGAGGCTATCAGGTAATTTATGAAACACTATTCTATGATAGCCGCAACTTTGTCTGACATTGAAATATCGTGCAGTTTGATCCAATAAATTTTATCTTTCCAGACCCCTAGATAACCTGACTATAGAAGGTTTGGTGAGACTCTGGGCCCACGAAGCGTTGCGTCTGTTTCAAGATCGTTTGGTTGAGGATGCCGAGAGACAATGGACTGATGAAAACATCGATAATGTTGCTATGAGATTCTTCCCAGGTATGATTTCAAAATTAACCTTCACAATAAATATACTTGTTACATTAGCAATAAACCAAACTTAAAAGGTGCAGCCAATTTTTATCTTGTGTTTATAATTTTCTTTAGGTATCAACAGAGAGCAAGCTTTAGCTCGGCCAATTCTCTACAGCAACTGGTTAAGTAAGGACTATGTACCAGTCCAAAGAGATCAGTTACGTGAATATGTGAAAGCTAGATTGAAGGTATTTTTTTTTAATATTTAACAATTTTTTTTAAAGAATATTAGCCATGTTAAATGGATAATATTTCTCTTTCCCCTCCAACTAAGCGTCAAGCTTATGCTAGGAGTAGGTACGAAAATAGTGCAACGGGCGCGGTTTGAACAGCCGACCTTTTGATTTTAGTTCATTTCTTTAACTCTTGAGCTATTGAGGTTTTAGTTACTGTAATCTTGAAATTAAAAAGTTGGAAAAAAATTATGTTTCTCACTTTATTTTCCTGTGATTTTTAGGTGTTCTATGAAGAAGAATTGGACGTCCCATTGGTTCTATTCGATGAAGTGCTGGAACACGTGCTAAGAATCGACCGGATCTTCCGCCAACCGCAGGGACATCTGTTACTCATCGGTGTGTCGGGAGCCGGCAAGACTACGCTCAGTCGTTTTGTGGCTTGGATGAACGGACTTAGCATCTTCCAGATCAAGGCAAGTTGAACTATTATAGGCAGATATACCAAATGTTTATTATATTTCTTGATTCCCTATCTTCTGTGCAATAAAGTATTTCTATCTACTTACGTATTAATTTTTTACGGTAATTTTAGGAGGATCCATTTTGCAATTATTTTTTTCTGTCAGTATTCGATGGGAATTATTATCACTGTTATCTCCAGAGATCGTCAATATGCCTTATCATTACAGGTCCACAATAAATACACGGGTGCGGACTTCGACGAAGACTTGCGCTCGGTACTACGGCGCGCCGGGTGTCGCGATGAGAAGGTGGCCTTCATCCTGGACGAATCCAATGTGCTAGATAGCGGCTTCTTGGAGAGAATGAATACGCTGCTTGCTAACGGAGAGGTACGTACTTCTTCTGTCCTAGGTTTTTGTTCCTCACTTAAATCCCATGATAATTAGTGTACCTTGCAGGTACAGAATTATCACTCCACTAACACGTTTAATCAAATAGCGAGATCTCCTCCACCCTCTATTTTCCTCTCTTCCTCTCTCCCCTCTTCTTCTCTCCCCGCTTACTCTCTCTCCCCTATCTCCCCTCTTCCCTTCACTCTCTCTTCCCCACTCCCTCTGTTCCTCTCCCACTCTCCATTTCCTTCTTTCTCCCTCGCTCTCCCTCTCTACACTACAGTTTATTCGCGAATTCGCGCTCAGAAATCGAAGCATTGTGCACTTAAGATTATTTGTATTACTGTAAAAATATAAGAAACAAAACTGTATGTACAGTGATTTTCAGGTGCCTGGACTGTTTGAAGGTGATGAGTTTGCAGCTCTGATGACGCAATGCAAAGAAGGCGCTCAAAGAGAAGGCCTTATGTTGGATTCTAACGACGAACTGTATAAGTGGTACGTTGATGGAGCATAAGTTTAAATTAGGCCCACTTTGATATTTAGGTTTTCAAAAATCCTGTAGGTACTCTGATTTTCTGGTATAAAAAGTAGCCTATGTCCATCCCCGGGATGGATGCTATCTTTGTGATGTGAAAGGTAACAGACAAACAAACACATTTTCGCATTTATAATATGCATATATTTACTGATAATTATTCTGTTCAGGTTCACTGGTCAAGTAATGCGCAATCTCCACGTAGTGTTCACTATGAACCCATCTTCGGAAGGCCTAAAGGACCGCGCCGCCACGTCACCGGCTCTGTTCAACCGTTGCGTACTTAACTGGTTTGGAGATTGGAGCGATGGAGCACTGTTCCAGGTTCGTTATTATAATAAAAACTTTTTTAATATTGTCAATGTTTCCTTCTATATTTTACTTATGAAAATATCTCAAAAAGAATGTAATAGTGAGAATGTTTTTTGACTCCCTAAAATAAACCCAAGTGTAAATGAGACCTTGGGAGACAACGAAGTGACATAATACATACATTGATTTGATAATGATCGTTAGCGCTTGAAGAATTATAATTATCTGAACATTTCATATTCTTGGCTAATTTTGTTGTGAATAACCTCTAAATTCTAATTATTATTAATTCTAATTATCTAATTATAACTCAAAATGTATTGCATAATATTCTCTGCTGAAAAGGATAGTGCTAGATTTAGGCATGTCAATTTAGTTCAAAGATTTTGTACAATAGAATTTGTTACAATGGCGGTAAAAGTTTTGGAATTAAAAATCTCGGATAAAATCGTCAGGTTGGAAAAGAGTTCACAACGCGAATGGACCTCGATTGGTCGGAATATGTTCCACCGGAAGAGTTCCCGGCAGCTTGCGGTGAGATAGGCGCAAGACCATCGCATCGAGCTGCGGTTGTCAACGCGTGCGTATACGTGCACCAGACGCTGCACCGCGCTAATGCCAGGCTGGCCAAGCGCGCCAACCGCACCATGGCCATAACACCAAGGTATGCCATTCTTTCTTTTGTTCTATAATTCCCAGCTCAAATTACAGGATTGTGCTAGTGATACAGTAATCGGTATATTTTTTCTTCGAAGCGAAGCGTACGGACCAAAATTAACCGTCGGGATTAATTATTATCATCAGAGGAGATGCCAACATTATACAGGGTGAGATACAGGTATAGATGCGCGGCTGTCGCATTGCGCCACGGTTGTGAACACGAAATATCCATAATATTTCTATAACGTGTAGTACAAACTTTGGTTGGATTACCTACCTCCAATTGAACTCCCAGTAATACATTGACATTTATACAGTACGTGTATGTACAGTTCGTGTATGTGAACCAGACACAGCACCCTGCCAATATACTTCCAATAGGGTCAACTAATCCATTACGTCAATGGACCACATGGTTTTTAAGGTATGTCAACTTATATCCCTGCCAAGTTAGCTTACTTCCATCTTAGTCAAGGTTTAACTTGTATCAGAATAAAAAAATAAACCGATTAAATTACAGACACTACCTGGACTTTATCCAGCAAATGGTGAAACTGTACTCGGAGAAACGCGCGGACCTCGAAGAGCAACAACTGCACTTGAACGTCGGGCTGGGCAAGATTGCGGAAACCGTCGAGCAAGTTGAAGAGATGCAGAAGAGCCTTGCTGTTAAATCACAGGTTCGTAATTTTTAAACATAAGAACATCCAATTTTATGATTTAATTAAACCTTTTGCCCTCTGCATTAAACACTGTATCTCGCTGAAACACTTCTTGAAATTTCATATGTTTCCCTTTGCGCTCAGATAATATCTTCCCGAGATATAAATACGCGTAGTAACTAAATAATGCCGTAAAATATTGAGTAACAAACACAGTTCACACACACTTTCGTATTTATCATGATAGTATAGATTTTGCAAATATGGAAGATGTAATTGTTTATCAATGTTCCAGGAATTGCAAGCAAAGAACGAAGCCGCTAACGCCAAACTACGCCAAATGGTGAAAGATCAACAGGAAGCTGAAAAGAAAAAAGTCGAGAGTCAGGAAATTCAGGTTTGAAATGCACTTCTTTTAGAAAATAAAAACTTCTTCTTGAAAAAAAAATTATAACGTAAAATCTGTCTCGTTCTATCTGATTAAAGTCTAAGCAAAGTTAAAGTACAATCTTAGAGCTGCATTGAGGTGTTAGCTATGTGTATCTAATACCAAAAAAAAACTCAAAATTTTTAGGGAAAATGATAACAAACAAGCAAATAAACTTTTCTACCAACCGCATACAAGCTAACTCCAAAGGTAGACTATGGAATAAAATGTTCTTATGTTGAAACATACAGGTTGCTCTAGAGCAGCAAACAAAGGAAATAGAAGCGAAACGCAAGGACGTAATGGCCGACTTGGCACAAGTCGAGCCCGCTGTCATCGAGGCGCAAAACGGTTTGATTCATTTCCTTATTTACTGTTTGTTAATTTCCTACTGTTAATTAAATTGAAAAGTTTTATTAGAACTACTCATCCGCAAAAATAACGGAAAAAAAATTAGCGACAATTCGCCATGAATCACCTTTTCCCGTGACTCTAGCCCTCTCTGTCGCTCAATAACACCATTCACTAGAGCGAGAAAAATATCTTGCATATTTGAGCATAGGCGGGCTAAATTATATTAAAACTAATCCCTCGCATACTGAAACTCTTCTTATTATTTAAGGAATCGTAAGTTTTATTTCATGTGCTCATATCACCTTTGCGCACGCGCCAAAAACCGTCACTTTAAATCGACGGCATACATCAAATTTCATCTTACGGTTTGGTAAATAGATCAAGATAAACGTAGTATACTAGTGACAGACAATATTCTGACTTAAATACGTTATTTTTGTGGATGACTTTTTGTGTAATAATACTGTTGTAATTGTAACGTGTACCCCTCACGTAGAAAGAGAAGTGTATTAATCATTTTATATTTATAGACTCCCAATAACTGTCACATTAAGCTTAGCGTAGCGTCACATGCCAATTTTACAAGCGGAAAATTGAAATTTTAGTTATAAGTATCGAACACATTTGGGCTGCATTGCAACCTGTGAAATTTCTTTGAGAAAAAAATACTCAACATCGGTGTTATACATTTCATAAGGTCTTATGTAACAGTTAATTGTGAACAAGATAGGTTTGCGCTTGACGAAGACGTGGGTACATTATCTGCTATGATATATTTTTCATAGATCAATGTGAAAGTTTTAAATTGTATTGATTGTTTTCGTTGAATTAATTCGATTGATCAGTGTTCAAAATTGAAAGAACTAAATCCCCTAATGAAATGATGAAACCGATGGCAAATCGTTGCGTTGCGGCCCACCGTAATTTGCGCTTAGCTTTGAGCTGAAGATGATCCCAAAATACAGCGGTCCGATCCATCAAGAAGCAGCAATTGGTCGAAGTGCGGTCCATGGCCAACCCTCCCTCCGTCGTCAAGATGGCGCTCGAGTCCATCTGCACTTTGCTCGGCGAGAAGGGTGACACGTGGAAGGGCATCCGCTCTGTCGTTATGAAGGACAACTTCATATCCACTATAGTTAACTTCGAGACTGAGAATATCACGTTAGTGCCGTTCTGTTTATGTCGGGGAAGATCGCACGTCCAAAACACCGTTAGTCATATGTCGTAATGGGTGTTTTGTTTAGTTATTCAAGTACTTTTGATTGTCAAGCCAGATGTACTTGTACAAAAGGCGTGCTATCTTCCCAACCGAATATTTAGAAAACCATGTAAACTTCACCAATGAGACAAAAACATAAACCATTACCCATTATTGTTACTGTAGATAGCAAGCGTAGGTCTAATCGTATTTCTCAGTCCGATATTTATTGGCAAAAACATTTTAGTGTATTTAGTGCATCGAAAATTGTGACATGAATATTTTTTTGTAACCACATACTTTATTAAGCATCCTCCTGTACTTGGATATAAGTTTCGTATTGTTTATTAATGTGAATGAATCTTCCGAATTTATTAGATGGTTAATATGATTATTGTAAATATGCTAAGCTTGCTCGCAATAATATGTGACCGTTGTTATTAATGTGACTCATAACGCAACGACACTGTACGTGAACGAATCGGCATCCGTGGACGGCACTAATAACCGTAATGTGACTAACCCGCTGCGCGTCGCGCGGCCGCCGGACGATAACGCCAGCCGCATGTGGCACCTCAGCTAAAAGGCCTTTTTTGTTTCTCTCTTTCGTACTCTGTCGCTCTCGCTTGGCGGGTGGCTGGCGGCTCACAGCGGTCAAATCCATTAAGAAGCAGCACCTGGTGGAGGTGCGCTCCATGGGCAACCCGCCCGCCATCGTCAAGGTGGCGCTCGAGTCCATCTGCCTGCTGCTTGGCGAGAACGCGACCGACTGGAAGGCCATCCGCGCCGTCATCATGCGCGAGAACTTCATCAACAGCATCGTGTCCAACTTCAGCACCGAGGACATCACGTGAGCACCCGCGCCTCGAGCCTCCCACCGACACCCCGATACCCCTTCCTATACCCACACCGTGGTGATGGTGCAGTGTCTAAGATATCACTCATCTTAAATCATATCTCATTAAAAAAAAATACTATTACAAGTCGTTGATTTCGTATCTCTGCGAAATGTATGATTTATGGACATAATTTTCTTTTAAATATCTCAAGGTGCTTACAGATTAGCTCAATTTTTCAATCGCCGCTATTGATCGATTTTGTCGATCAATTAATCAACCAGTGTTGTCTACCTTTGCTTGATATTAACCTAGATGTTTATCGATCATCAACATGTGATAGTAAAGACCGATAAATCAATCGACCAAATCTGCAAGAAGTTTTATTGATGAAGAACAGATTTTATTGATCGTCAAGACACAGCATGTAGAACGACAATAACAATCGTCAAAAAACGAACAAATTTGTAGGCACCTTAGTAAATTTATCTAGTTAATTGTGATTGCGTAACTTATAAATTATGAATAATATGATGAGTGGTATCTATATATTTACTTTTCGAAATAACATGTGGTTTATATTTTAAGGCATTAAATATTAGACGCTTCAGGCTTGCTTTTGCATGGTGAATGTCTGCATTTGTATATGTACTGCACAACGAATTTTCAAACCTGTAGAAGATTTATAAAAGCGTACTTATCAACCAATCCTATACACAACAACTTTTCTGAAATAATTAATGGACCAAGTAGAAACTAAACTCACAGCACTAGATAGAAAATTATATTCTAGCCTTGTTATGTCTAAATAATATATGATTATAATATTTTAAGACGATTCGTTATGCATCTCGTTTTGGCATGATTTTGTTTGTTGTGGGTGGATGCGGTTATGGAGATCGTTGTAGGGGACCCATCAGTTTCATTATACATACTTTCTACACACGAAATCTCGTACATCATACACCAATATTTGCCTTTGTTGAAATTATGTCCTAAATGAGTGAGGAGAGCTCCTGGATATGAATAGTTTACGAATTGGCAAATATTTGAGAGAAATTAGACACCCATTCTCATATTTCAGATTGTGCAGGTACAGAATAAAACACATCTTCGAGTTGCATGAATGTATTTGCCAATAAATAATGTCCGTCCGTAAGTGGTCTCCAAATGAGCTATTGAAAATCACTAACGGCAGTGAAGTGACTTGCTTTTCTTTTTGTTTTACGTCATTTTTATTTTCGTTTGTTTGCTATCTATAATATTTTTCAACAGTACTAAGAGGCATAGTTTTTCTTTTTTGTTTGCTGTGTGGGTAAGTGATGTCCATTTCATATCATCCAGGCTGAAGGATATAAAGAGGTTGATGGAAAACGAATGTGCATGAATCAAAAAGGTCAAAATTTTATTCATTCTGACATGGTTTGGTACATTGGTTTCACATAAAGCACTTGAATGTATCATTGGTGAGGGCAAACGTTACAAATATTAACCACTGTTTTATGTGTCAGTGACGACGTCCGCGAAAAGATGAAGACCCGTTACCTTAGTAACCCGGATTACAACTTCGAGAAAGTGAACAGGGCTAGTATGGCCTGTGGTCCTATGGTCAAATGGGCTATTGCTCAGGTAACTTTAACTATAATTTTATCTGTAGAGAGCCCAATTTTTAACCCCCGACCCAAAAAGAGGGGTTTTATAAGTTTGACGTGTGTATCTGTGTATCTGTCTGTGGCATCGTAGCTCCTAAACGAATGAACCAATTTTAATTTCGTTTTTTTTTTTTTGTTTGAAAGGTGACTTGATCGAGAGTGTTCTTAGCTAAAATCCAAGAAAATCAGTTCAGCCGTTTGAAAGTTATCAGCTCTTTTCTAGTTACTGTGACCTTCACCTGTCGGGGGTGTTATAAATTTTTTAATATTTTTTTTTAAATTTACACATTTATCATGATTACACGACATTAACACATTGGATAATATTTTCAGATTGAATACGCAGATATGTTAAAACGCGTGGAGCCGCTGCGTAATGAACTCCAGGCTTTGGAAGACCAGGCGCAAAGCAACGTTAAAGCTGGAAATGAAGTGCGCGATCTGATAGCGCAATTGGAAAAGTCTATTGCTTCATACAAAGAGGAATATGCGCAGCTTATTAGTCAGGCTCAAGCTATCAAGACCGACCTGGAGAATGTGCAAGCTAAGGTACTTAAAAACATGTTGAGACCTGGTGTTCACCAAACCGGAGATGTGTTTAGCAGATCAATCAGATGATCGATTATTGGAAGAGGTGATCTTTTTTTATTTCATCTATTAATATAATCTGATTGGTCTGCTAGAAACATACGGCAATCTGCGTTCTGGCGTTACTCATGAGGTTCCATACAGACTCATGAGGTTACATACGGATTCTTGAGATTCCATACAGACTCATGAGGTTCCGTACAGACTCATGAGATTCCATACGGACTCATAAGGTTCCATACGGACTCATGAGGTTCCATACGGATTCATGAGGTTCCATACGGACTCATGAGGTTCCATACGGATTCATGAGGTTCCATACGGACTCATGAGGTTCCATACGGCACTGAAAATATTTAACCCTCGTAAATATTTTTAGGTGGATAGATCTATAGCGCTGCTGAAGAGTTTGGTGATTGAACGTGAACGTTGGGAAGCCAGTTCAGAGGCATTCCGCTCGCAAATGAGTACCATAGTCGGAGACGTCCTACTTTCTGCCGCTTTCATAGCTTATGGTGGATACTTTGATCAGCATGTAAGTATTTATATTAAATTTATTATTATTAATTTAAAATAATATCGTTTACACAAATATCGGCTTACACAATGATTTTATTAATAACTTCATGCTTACATTTATCAACCGGCAATTGCTACTAGACAAAGTGTAAATCAGATATATCGTGAAAAATTTATGAGACTGGTATGCAAACTAAACCAAATTGACAAGTTCAAATGTATTTCCATCCATCCTTTTCATTATATTCTTTTCAGAAAAAGTTAGCAATATTAATAGATTTGTCAATCAAGTTGAGGTCTTAAAACTTTTTTTCTCTCTATTTGGTTATTATTTTCACAGTATCGTCAAAACCTGTTCTCGACTTGGACAACCCATTTGGCGGCAGCCAATATCAAGTTCCGCGCTGACATAGCTCGCACTGAATACCTCAGTAACCCTGACGAGCGCCTCCGTTGGCAAGCCAATGCCCTACCAACCGACGAATTGTGCGTGGAGAACGCTATCATGCTTAAGGTATGCTGTGTACAGTTAATTAATGCTTCTTTCTTTATATTATTGCCTATCTGTAATTCCATTCTCATTCAGTGACTATTCGTTTTCACGTCGTTGAATAAAGGTGGATCAAGACCAAACGAGAAAATGCTCGTTCAGCCTCCACTATGTGTAATTAATTCTCTTTGGATGAATAGAGAATTTGACAAAATAAGGGTAGAGCAAGCATTCCCTCGTTTAGTCTAAATCGACCTTCGAATCGAAAGATCGTCGATTCCTTACTTGAGCCAGCAATGACTGACTTGTAAATTATAAAATCACTTTTAAGCCACTTGTTTAAAATTTAAACTTGAAAATCTTTAAGAACCTTGAAGATTTTTTTTTTTTGAAAGTTGGAGAAAATTAAATTCGCTTGATAAATTCTCCAGTAAAAATGCAATTGTCCCCGTTTATAAATAAGAAGTTTTCTAGCGTACATTTGTTTCCTCTACAGAGATTCAACCGCTACCCGCTTATCATTGACCCGTCAGGCCAAGCCACCGAATTCATAATGCGTGAGTTTAAGGAGAGAAAGATTACCAAGACTTCCTTCCTTGACGACTCGTTCCGAAAGAATTTGGAATCAGCTCTACGTTTTGGTAATCCTTTACTGGTGCAGGTTAGTAGTATTCCCATGTCCAAGTGATTTGAAAAATGATATTTATAGAGTTTGGAATATCGGCCCAAGGTTGCCTGTCTGTTGGTATTCTACAGGATATATTTTGGAGAGTGCCCTAAGGAACTATTCGATCTAGTTCATTCCTCGCCATTCTGCTATTGGACAACGAGACATCGTAAAAATCAACAGTCTGCACCCCTTTGTCAAATTTCCGTGGACTCTTACGAAGCGATTCACTTCCTCGTTTTTAAAACACACTGCTAAAATATGGATATGGAACGCTATTCCAGCTTTCAATAGAAGGCACTAATATTAATAATATTGTATACAGGCACTTAGGCATGCGTGCTCCACCTTAGGTTACATCATGGTCAAAAGAAAGCCTATAATGCTAAAAAAAACTCGTAACTATTGTTGTTTTTACAGGACGTTGAGAACTACGACCCAATCTTGAACCCCGTACTGAATAGAGAGTTACGTCGTACTGGCGGACGTGTTCTCATCACACTTGGTGACCAGGACATCGATCTCAGCCCCTCATTCGTGATCTTCTTGAGCACTAGGTTTGTCAACTAGAACTGTTAGAAATATAAAAGTATTTGCCTATAATCGACGGCTTAGAGTGAAAACCTCGTAAGTGTAAAAGAAGTAACTTTTCAGGAGGAAGAAAAAACTGCGTGCTGTAACTAACATAAGCGAGTATTTACGAGTTTCTCATAATGTCATAGATGGCGTTACGAGTATCGCATGAACAAATTAGTCAGATCAGGATGTGCGTTGCGAGGTTTTCTTCCTAGAAACGCAATAAAATAAATTTGAGCAAAAATGCATTCCCGAGGTTTTCACTCTAAGACGACATAATAAAAGTTATACCTACATTTTAGGGCTGATTTTGCAATCGATAGAAGCTGTCAAAAGTCAAACTTATGCAAAAGCAAAGATTTATTTGGCCATCTTCAACTTAATATATCAACATCAAAAAAGTTTTTATTTATCGGTGATTCGTGCTATTTATAGTCATCATGATTTCAGGGACCCAACTGTTGAATTCCCTCCGGATATGTGTTCTCGAGTAACTTTCGTTAATTTCACTGTAACACGCTCTTCACTCCAATCGCAGTGCTTACATCGAGTTTTGAAGGCTGAAAGGCCTGATATTGACACTAAACGCTCCGACCTACTTAAACTACAAGGTATAATATATTCTGATTAAACCTGAAAAAAATGTATTTTGTCTGTGAAATATTTAGTATAGAGAGGGTAAATGTAGTAATTGGACAAATCCAGATAAAACTACTTAAGTCATGGATAAGACGCGGATTTTACACGAGCTACTCGTAGTAAATAGTATACCAAAAGCAAATATTGTCCATTAAGGCAGGGCATTTAGCGCCGTCGCTACTTGGGTGATAACTCACACTGCAATAATGGCTTACTTAAGTCACACTCATCTTAATGTACTGATGTATTGAAGACTTTGATTTGTAATGTAAATGTCATAACATTTTAGGTGAGTTCCATCTCCGTCTTCGCCAGCTAGAGAAATCCCTGCTTCAAGCACTTAATGACGCAAAGGGCAAAATACTTGATGATGATTCAGTCATTGCGACACTCGAAACCCTTAAGAAAGAGGCAGATGATATTGGTTTGAAGGTATATAAAGTCCTCATCACATTAGGGTTCGGGCGCACGGGTGACTTTTGCAAGTGTACAGTTACCTCACTTGAATCCAAACCACGATTTTTCCTTCCAACGAACCTCCCTGATGTTAATTTTTGTTTATTTATTCTTGTAAATAACATTACAAAGTTGATGAAGTAGATAAAGTTTATCTCTAATAGAAATTTGTTCCAGCTTACCTCAGGAACTTTGATTAAAGTCTACTCTATGCGTACAGTACCCGGTAAGAAAGATTATACATTGAACTTTAGTAAGGTTTCGGATTCGGATAGATTTTTTTAGATTGCGATGTTGACTTATGTAGACGTGGGGAATGAAACTGTTACAGGTACAAAAGTTGCTCGTGCGTTTATGCTCTAAGAACATGTTAACCTATAATTTGTTATTCAAATAATATTAAGTTTTTTTTATTTTAACAGGTCGAAGAGACAGACAAAGTCATTGGTGAAATCGAAACCGTCAGTCAACAATACCTGCCCTTATCCCAAGTAAGTTTAATTGTTTAATGTAAATGAGGGGTTACACTATCAATAACGTATCGTCATTGTGGTGTCGTAGGGTTTCAAGAACATCCGAGTGAGTTTTTCAATAATACGATACCACAACCATCTTGTAGTTCCTGGATAATTTTAGATATCGAGATCGCGGTATCGCGTATCTCGTGAAATATTTTTTATATTTATTTATATTTAAATACAACAGAAACAGATCACAGAAACATGGGCAGTGTCCCAACCTCCTATTAACAGTATGTCCCAAAAGTGATGCCTCAATAGCTTAATTATGAAAGTGAACTAAAATTCTAATGGTCTTATTATAAAAAGACTAGGTGCGGTTCATATAGATTTTAAACCCATTCCCAAACAACGAAAGAGTCGTCAGTCGTAACGTCAGTTATAACCGTGCCTGAATTTTTTGTAATACGATGATGAAGGTTGTAATATAATTTATTAAGATTTTTATCAATAATGCAATTATAATGAAAATGATTTTGTTTCCAGGCATGCAGTAGCATCTATTTCACAATGGAAGCTCTTCACCAAGTGCACTTCCTGTACCAGTACTCTCTCAAGATGTTCCTCGACATCTTCAGCACGGTCCTCGTGTGCCCCGGCCTGAACGGCGTCACCGACTACACCGCTAGGCTGATGACCATCACTGAAGAGCTGTTCACCGTAAGCTGATTTCCACTCTAGTGTTACAAGTTACTGCTTTATTTAAGTAAAAATTTATTGATTAGATTGATATTAGATTAAGCCAGTAAAACCATATACTGGATATTTTGTTTTATTAAGTATAGGTTTCTAAAATTAGATCATGTTAGGGGAGCGGCTGCACATAACTTTTCACTCGTACGGGGTTCGTACAGTACGATGAGCGACCAGCAATATTTGACAAATAAATTAGTAGCTTTTCATCAAATCCTCAAATTTCATTATTTTTTGTAAATAAATCTTAAGAATGTATGAAATTAATACTTTCTTGGGTTGCCTAGTGTGGTTTGATTTGAATCAATTAATGAAATATCCTTTATTGTACATCAATAAAAAACTACAAAGCAATTAGAAAAGTTAAAGACTATCACTGAAAAGCGATCATATTACTAAGCCAGCCATTTGGTAGAGCTGGCTCGACGACAAGGAAGAAGGTTATTTGTCGAAAAGATAGCGATTTCTCTTTTAACTGAGATCGTCTACGAAAGGTACGTTGTTTTTCTTTTCAGGCGGTATACGAGCGCGTAGCACGCGGTATGCTCCACACGGATAGGCTAACGTTCGCATTGCTGCTGTGCCGTATCCAGCTAAAGGGCACCGGTGCCGAAGACACTCTGGACCAGCAGTTTGGAGTATTCCTACGTGGACGCGAGGGTCATGTGGCGTCCACGCCGACACTCGAGTCTCTGACGAACCAACAGCATGAAGCCGCTGCTAGATTGAGCTCCCGGTATGTTATTTTGAATATTTCTATCTATTAACTGGATCAGTTTGTCTGTTTATTTATTACGATATCAACACACTCCGTATATTAAAATACTGGATCGAATGAAATTCTTCCAAATTTTTAAAAGAAAAAAATATGGAAGACCGCAAACATTACAGTTATCGTACTGGCTGACCACAGAAAGTTGATCAACCAATACTTAGGCCAGTTTTGTATGTATATTGTATTGTGTAAACGGCTTATAGGTTATTCTTGTCAGTGCCTTCTCTTTAATCTCATTTTATTTATATTATTTTATTTTTAACATATTCTTACAATGCTAACAGCAAGCAAATGCCAAACCGCATTGCAAGTCATGACTATATAATTAATTATTAACAAATATTTTCTATTACTACATACTATTCATACTATAGATTCAAGTGTGCTGGAATATTCTACTTTAATAAATTGTCAGGCTGACTTCGTTCCGTCGCTTGCTGGATAAAGCGGCGTCGCTGCCCGAGTTGTCAGCGTGGCTGGCGCAGGCGGCGCCCGAACAGTGCGTGCCAACGCTCTGGGACGGCGAACCATCCGCACCGCCTAAACCGCACACGCTCGCTATGCACCGTCTGCTACTTATACAGGTATGTATACTAGTACTAGATCCTTTTCAACAAGTAGTTTTCAATAGTCTAATCTAATGAACCTACCACTGCCTTGGAATGCCTTTCTTCGTGAGAAGAATCAGCAATACACACAACGGGTGCTCGAAAACTAACTTCGTTTCGCTATATTGGTGTGTCGCTCTAACCCTTACTGGTGTGTTGTGGCAGTGCCTCTGAGGGCATAGTCAAAATCAATTATTTCATGTAGGCCTCCTTTAAAGGCCCTTCTGACAAGTCTATCAGTTGGGAAAGATTTTTCAAGATGAATATTTAGCATAGAAATTCACTCATCCAGTCATTTTAGATTCTAAAATTTGAATGAGATTTTGTACTATGCTGGTTATAGTATAAGTAGCCAGAAGATAAGACACGTCAGAAATAAATTAGAAAAGTAGTTCAATGTGTGGAACCATTTACTTAATATCTATTTTAAATATTATGTTCAAAGTAAGACGGATGTGAATAGGTAAAGCTTTGTTCAAAATAAGCATTTTGGCCATCAAATCAGGTTAAAAGACTGCATCACAAGTATTTAAATGTTTTGTACAGGCCTTCAGGCCCGATCGCGTGATAGCAGCGGCGACTCAGCTCGTCGCCTCAGTGCTGGGGCCCGGCTTCATGGCCAAGGCGGAGACGGAGCTGGATCTGTCCAGTATCACGGAGACTCAACTGAACGCCACCACGCCGGCGCTGCTGTGCTCCGTGCCCGGATATGACGCTAGCGGTAACAATATTATTATTTTGTTCCATTGTATCACTCTCTCTATAGTCGTTATTCCTCATAATAATTACTGAGGGTCGTGACCCTTTTCCAGTAATCCTATAATGGTAGGAGTTCTCTTGGGATAATAATGCGGTGGCTTCCCAGGTTCTTCCGCATCACTACCCATTTTTGTATAAATGCGAATGTATGTTTGGTTGTTGATTTTTTGGTTGGCTTGTCCTTCAATCACTTTGCAAGGGAGCAAAGGATCGACGTGATTTTTTGCATGGGTATATTTAAAGATCTGTAAAGTGACATAGGCATAATCATGGAAAATTAAATAAAGAAACTGGTCCCGCGTTGCCGCACACCATGTTTGAATTCAAGAAATATAATATTTTCTGTATGATATTATACTTCTTTGCTTTACTACGCAGTGCTGCTCCAACATGCTGTGTGGTCTTTACTGTTTTAAATGTGAATAGAAGAAAAATAAACGATTGTCTTCTAAAGGTCGCGTGGATGACATGGCAACCGAGCTGAACAAGCCACTTTCGAGTATCGCTATCGGATCTGCAGAAGGATTTAACCAGGCGGAACGCGCCATCAATACAGCTTGTAAAACTGGAAGGTACGTACAAGTAATACTCAAATCCAATTAAGTTGCTGTACAACCATTATTTTATCTATCACCCAACTGACTGTAGGTACCATTTTACAAAATTATTTAAAATTTTTACCGAATATTTAAGACGTGATGAATACACATTTTTCGTCTTCCAAAGAAAAATATGGTTGCCGTATTATACACTGCTTGCGCAAAAGGGGTAACGCGTAATTTAAATGGAGGCGTTGCATCAACTGAGGGATGACGCGCTATAACTTCCCCAATTGTCGCACTCAAAAAAACATTGCATTATGTAAGCTTCATGTCCATTTCAACTTAATCTAAGTAAGAGTAAGTTGGGATATTCTAGGTTGGAGCGCACTTTCCTAAAATGTCTATCTATGGGCCTCTTCTAGTCTTTATAGACTCCTATTCTAAGGGTCTACAATAAAATGCGAATCAAATAGAGTAATCTAATCCAAAAGTAGTTTCCTTGAAATCTACGATACACGGTTGTAAACTCACTTTTACTTTGTTGACGTCGAATTTTCTGACGTCTTTTCGGCGTAAGACATAATCGACGATGGCGTATTATCGACGTATGAAATAGAAGTAACCTAGAAATATGTAATCAGATGGGTGATGCTGAAGAACGTCCACCTGGCGCCAGTGTGGCTGGTACAGCTGGAGAAGAAGCTGCACTCGCTGCAGCCGCACCCCAACTTCCGCCTCTTCCTCACCACGGAGATCAGCCCCAAGCTGCCCGTCAACTTGCTGCGCGCCGGCCGCGTTCTTGTCTTCGAGCCTCCTCCTGGTATCCGCGCCAATCTGCTAAGAACCTTCGCTACCGTGAGTATCCAATACTCCGAACAAGTCGGTCTATAGGCACCGGATGATCCATCTTATATCGGCGATCCAGGATCGTGGATCGTTGGTTAAATTCGCTGTTCACATTTTTTCACAGCCAATCAAGGAGCAGAATTTAACTACCGGTTACAACTACGATAAATATACGTTTTTCTTACACAATCGGAGGCTGCCTTTAAAGTTGTCGTAAATCTATTAAATATAACAGTCAGATATCGTTATTCCAAACTCATGTATTTGATAAACGACCAATTTCTGTTATCTTGTTAAAATTTTACACCCATTTAGGTGTAAGATTTGATTCTAAACTTTACTTTTCTAATCAGGTGCCAGCAGCTCGAATGATGAAACAGCCATCTGAACGCGCTAGACTTTACTTCCTACTGGCGTGGTTCCATGGTAAGATCTAGCTTATACACGCACTTTTGATATTCATATTAGAATTTCGTTTTACTAGATGGATTTAGATTTTTTTTAATCCCGAGGAAACTGATTTTCTTGGCCTATATCCATCTCCGGGATACAAGCCGTATCTGTACCAAATAGATGATGCCCACTACTTTGTTCAAGTAAATTTAGATATTTTTTTTGTAAAACCCATAAGAACTCTTTGATTTTAAATCGGGACAAAAAGAAGTCTATGCACGTCAATCAGTTAGCTGGAAAATCTAGCAGAGAGATAAACACTTCCGCATTTATAATATTAGTATGGATAGTATGGATTTTAGTTATATTTTTTTTATATAAACGACAAATTAATATTCTATTCTGCAGGAATCGTGCAAGAACGCTTACGCTACGTACCGTTAGGCTGGGCCAAGTATTACGAGTTCAACGAGAGTGATTTACGTGTGGCTTGCGACACGCTCGATACATGGATCGATGCCACTGCCATGGTAAGAAACTTGTACCTCTGTATTCATTGCAATAATAAAATTAAAATTCATAAGAATAAATAAAAAAATGTTTTAGAATATCTTGTACATTCTAAAACAGATTTATATTTATGTTTTTATTAAAATTTCATAATTCTAGGTCAACAGTAAGTACCCTATAGATTTTCTTGACAGACACGACAGACTGACAGATGGAGAGATAGACAGACAGACAAAAAAGTGATCCTATAATCCTTTTTTCCTTTTGAGTTACGGAACCCTAGTAAAATCATATTAATTTTTCCCAGGGTCGTACCAACTTGCCTCCAGAGAAGGTCCCGTGGGAGGCGCTGGTGACGCTGCTGTCTCAGTGCATCTACGGAGGCAAGATCGACAACTTGTTCGACCAGCGCTTGCTGCACTCCTTCCTGTGCAAGCTCTTCACTCCGAGGTCTTTCGAGGCTGACTTCGCTCTTGTAGCTAACGTGGACGGGGTGAGTTCGTTGTAACATTTCTTTTTACTCATACCACAGAAGAGTAAGAGTACCTTCCAGGTACTGAAAAAGCTCCTTGCAAAAATGTTTTCATAAATAGTGACTCTTGTTACGATCTAATAAATAAGTACAATTCAGCTTGCATAGCGTTGCAGCCTGAAATTCAATAAACGCATTTAACTTCTAGATTTGTGTTGAACCTGAGAGTTTTTAAGTAGAAAAGTTTTTTTTTTTAATATGTATCACGTCCAAATTATCAGATTATGGTCGATTCCTTTAAAACATATCCGGGGTCCTTTTTCAATAGGCCTCTGCTTGCGACGCACCGCCAAATCTACCCATTGAAAAAGGACACCAGACTGTTCAAAACTATTTGGGGATACTCCAACAACAAACAAAAAAAAAAACAAGTTTATCCGTCATATATTTATTTTTATAATAAATATCACTCACGATAATTGAAACAGTACATTTTTTAAAATTTTCTTTAAGATTTAAGCAAATTGGATGTAACTTTTACATAGCAACACAAAATATTTAATGGTGTTTCTAAGAGAACATTTTGTTCAACAGCAATTAAAAAGTTTTAAATTGTTGAAGGCATCTGGAAACCAGCGCCACATCACGATGCCAGACGGCAACAGACGTGACCACTTCCTCAAGTGGATCGAAGAGCTTTCCGACAGACAGACTCCGTCCTGGTTGGGACTGCCCAATAATGCTGAAAAGGTAATGTTACATCTTACTAGCTCAAATTCTTTAAGGTAATCAAGCAAGTCACTTCTCCCAAAAACGCGTAAGCAACGGCGCATAGGACGTTCTTGCCCCGAACTACCAATGAAACCGTGTTAAAAGTGAATAACCAAACTTTGAAATATCTAAGGGCCTAGCCCCAGGCTTGCATTATGTCAGCCTGAGTAAGATTTTAGAAATATTTTAAGTGCTGTATTTAAAATCACAGGTTCTCCTAACAACCCAAGGCAGCGATCTGGTATCTAAGCTCCTGAAGATGCAACAGCTTGAGGATGAAGAGGAACTGGCGTACAATGCCGCGAGTCAAGACCATGATCCCAGTAAGACCTTTGCTATGATTTTTTTTATACTGCCATCCAAATAAAACTTCACAAACTTAAGATCAAAACTTCTATCCGATGCCTATTAATCCCGTTCCGTAACTTCGTCACCGTGATTGAAGATCTATGGCGGGAAGTTGAAGACCTGTCGCAATATCTAATGCGATGAAGTGAATTTATTTCTTTCGTATTACGATATGTCATAACCATTTCGGAAATTAGATTCTACTGAGAAGAGTCGGCAAGAAACTCAATAGTTTAATAGCTATTTTTTTTTAACTAAATATTACATGAGCCATGTAACTATTGCATTAGCTTGTGTGCTGCTGAATGCAAAGCTGACCGTTTCCATACAACTTTGTCATTTAGAAATTCGTCATTTGTATAATAACCGCGACTGAACATAAATTGTTTGGATCTGGAAGATCTATCAAGTTTCTGGAGTGGAGACAGCCACAAGCTTAAATAATAATATATTCTCTTGGTTCAGATTCTATTGTAGTGGTAGGCGACGGAAGACCAGCCTGGATGAAGACGTTGCACCAAACCGCTACCAGTTGGTTGCAGCTGCTACCGCAGGAACTACCGGTAAGTGTCTCCTCGCAATTATTACATATTCTCAAACGGTTTATTAGCTTAGTCCTGTGGTCCTTTGAGCCATTATCAAAATCAAGACAATTCATATAAAACTCATATTTTACTGTTGTTTTTATTTTTCTAATAAATAAATTCAAACGATTCGCTAAATCTTCATAATTTGTTTTTAACCACAATCTAAGTATGATTAATGATGATTAACGTGACTAACGTTACATCGTAACGTTACGTGAATAACGTAACATGATTAACTTTTTTAAAAATTCTGTGGGCTCTTGATTTTCCGGAATGATAAGTCCAATCTCCAGTGTATTAGAAATCAGCGAGGACAAATTAATTTAACTATTAGTATGTTTCTTTCCAAGTTCCGCCTTCGGTGGGCGAGTGTGACTCGCACTTATGTAGTTTTTAACTTATCCATCTTTGTCTGTAGACCCTACGTCGCACGGTGGAGAACATCAAGGACCCGCTGTATCGTTTCTTCGAGCGCGAGGTGGCGGCCGGCGCCTCGCTGCTGCAGCAGGTGCTGCACGACCTGCGCAACGTCATCGCTATCTGCCAGGTCAGTTCGCCAGCTTTGCCACGTCTTCAGGCTTCTTCGTCCCACTGAAGTGCCAGACTGCGTATGTTAACCGAACAGTTCAGGCGTCAAACAGTTACCGCAATCCTCGAGCTTTGTGCTCGTAAGTTGTCTACGCTTGCATGAATAGGAGTACCACGGGCTGCCTTGCGATTCGTTATTATCGATATAATTATTTATCATATCAGTTATCAAAGCTAAGAAAAATATAGACTAAAAATAATAATTTAGCAATGGATATCTATCAAATGTATGGTTTAACATCCTTAATGCAGCCTTCCATTTTTAAAGAAGGGTCACATCCATTACGCAATCATAGTAGATAATATTGCGTCTCCTTTACTTCTATATTGTGCAAGAGAGAGCGGCCTGTATAACTCGTCTCCTGAACAAACTATAGCGGCAATTTTGTGGCCGTCTAGAATAATTCTCTTTTCCCCTAGAACATTTTATTTCAAGTGTGTGTTTATTTATTTTTATTTTATCCATATAACTCTAAAAGATATTTACATAGGTTCTTAACAAGGTTAAGTCTTGTCGACTTGCCTGGGCGCTGCATATTCCTCTATATAACACTTTATATGAATGAGACAACTACACAGAACAATTACATGTCAATAAATGAATGGCATGTTTCGGCAGGGGTCGATGAAGCAGACGAACGAGACGCGCTCGATGGTGGGCGCGCTGGTGCGCGGCATGCTGCCGGCGGGCTGGCGGCGCTACGCCGTGGCGCGCGGCTGCACGGTGCAGCAGTGGGTGGACGACTTCGCGCGCCGCGTCGGCCAACTGGCGCACGTGTCGCGCACCGTCGCCGACCAGGGCGCCAAGCGGCTGCAGGTACACAGGCCGTCACATTAAACAAACGGTCAAGTGCGAGTCGGAATCGCACACGAAGAGTTCCGTACCAGCGTACAAGAAAAAACACTTTTTTTCACATTTAATTATCATGGCCGCCATGATAATTAAATGTGAAAAAAGTGTTTTGAAATTTTTTATTATTTGTTGTTATAGCATACATAATATATACCAAAATATACCAAATGTTCGCTCCAGCCAGTCGTACGGAACGAAAGCAACATACGGAACGAAAGCAACGTACGGAACCCTAATTTAATGTAGGTTGTTCATTTGCAGAGTATCCCCGTGTGGCTTGGTGGGCTGCTGAACCCGGAGGCCTACATCACCGCGACGCGGCAGTGCGTGGCGCAGGCCAACTCCTGGTCACTCGAGGAACTGAACCTGCAGGTAAATAAATCAGTTTCAAATAAATTCCCTTGAACTTTATTTCATTTTTTACCATTTATCAACTTATCCTTACTTGTATCTAATTGCTGAAAAATATCTTTAAGTATAGGTACATACATTCTATTGATGAAGTATCAACTTAAAATCCAGTAGATAATTTTTGAGGAGAGCACTTCCAAAAAGACTGATATCTGCAGACCTATTTCAGAGAGAGATCGCCAAAAAACCTGAGAATCCTCAGAAACTAACGTTTTTACTTTTTAATAAAGGAACTTAAAATGTCCTATCAATGTTTATGTTTTAGTTTTAAGTTTTCGTACGAAATTAATAAAAACTTTGGTCGTTTTAGCGGTAATAATTATTTATTATAAAATTACTTTTTGCAAACTTGCTATTACTATTACTTTATATACTATTGCCATAAACTATTACTATAAAAGTGGTTAGGCGCTTTTATAGTAATAGGTCGGCAGATGTGGTGAGATGACTTAACTAGTATAATGTTATTATAATAGGTGACGATTCCGGACCCCGGCACGCCGGCAGAGAACTCTCAGACGGAGTGGTCGTTCTCGGTGACGGGGCTCAAGCTGCAGGGCGCCACCGTCAAGGGCAACCGCTTGCTGCTCACCAACACCATCATGGTGGATCTGCCTTTGACCGTGCTCACTTGGATAAGGTTAAACTTCTTTTTTATTTAAATATAATATTGTCGTGATAAGGTAATGCAGTAGTATTTGTATCTTATTTGTTATTAGCTTAATTAATTTGATCAGATTTGATGAGATTCAGTCTTTTTTCGATACCTTTTCACGACACAATAACACGTATTATTAATTTATAACCTTTTGAAGAAGGGTCATTTTATTTACTAAACATATAAAAATTATGTAGTTTTATATATATCAAAATTCATTTAGAAGCCTTGGTAAGTTCTGTTTCTGTGGATTATTTACTTTCACATAACAATAAACTCTTGAATATTATTTACAGAGGCGCGGAACCGGCGAGCGCGGGTCAGACTTTGACACTGCCCGTGTACCTCAACAGCGCGCGTTCCGAACTACTGTTCACCGTACGCCTGCCCATCGCGGCCGGGCAGGAACCGCACGCGTTCTACGAGCGCGGCGTGGCGCTACTCACCTCCACTGCGCTCAACTAAGGCCCATCGTGATCAACTAACCCCTATCGTGATCAACTAAGCCCGTCGCATTCAACTGCAGCTTTTATAAATTCTCTCGCTAAATAATATTCAACCACTTCCCAGTTACATCCCAGAATTACAATTTAATGTATTTTAAAGTGCACGTAATTAATAAAGTGTTATTAAATTATATAATTCGTCACTAGTATATGATATAAGCATATATTATGTATTATTTATTCAAGAAATAAAACAATATTAATTAAAAGTTATGGTTTTATTGACTAGAAATCCCTTTTTATATCAAATATGTATTCATTTGTGTTTTCACGGACACAGCTCGTAAGACAGGTAGGGCACAGGTTGCGGAAGGGTGGCAATTGACGTAAAAATCAAGGCTATCAACGTCACTATCACCCTCAACGCAACCTGCGCCCTACTCAATACCCATACAGATAACATTAACCCTACCTCACGAGCTGTCTCAGTGAAATTAAATAATAGTAATTCAAGTAGGCAAACTTGAGACTTGATAACTCAAGACTACGAAGTACCAAGTCTTTTAGTATCAATGTAGACGATGGGTTTGTGGTTTGGTACTTTATCAAATATAATAATGGCCAAAATCATAGACGCATTCTACTGTCTATGGCTAAACTAAGTTCTACTGTAACTATGAGCCTACAATATATACCTACCGGTCGATTCAGGTTCAGGAGACTCGAATCGGTAAGTTATAAAAATGATCTTATTGTACGGTTACTTATCGAATCAAGTGTTCTGAACCGCCCGGCTGGATCGCTTACTCGTAATACCTACTTAAAGCAAAACCTGCCTATTTTTGCTTAGCGAGAGCGAGATCGCACCCCACGGGTCTCTAATTGGTTAGTCGAAGTGGGATAGCGAATTGGCGATTAAAGTAATTGCTTCAAGTAAGTGTTGCAAGTGAACTGTCATTACTTCATGCATTTCGCGTGGAATGCACGTTGAGGCTACTTCAGTTGTAGACTATCTTTCCATCTCTGATCTCAATCCTTTGGAATGGAAATAGTCTGAATAAATTCATTGCGTCTTTCACGTGGACATAGCTAGTATGCCCTGTCAAATTAATTTCCGCCAACTGCAACTAGTTATATAGATTATCGCAACGTGATAGATTAAAAATCCTCCTTCTCATGTTAGCACTGTAATGTTGGAGGCCCAAATAAAAGAGTTGTTCATTCTGTGCGTGCTTTAATGAAACTCTTATTTCTAAGGTGGGTTGCAGTATTTATATGATTCAAGAGCACCACTTCAGTTAGCTCCACTAAACAATGTACTAAACATTCAATGAATTAATTTTGACAAGTAAGGTACCTAACTACCTACCTAGATTTTAGAGAATAATAAGGAAAAGCACAAAATATAATGTAACTTAAATTTTATTTCATAAATTTTTGACAATTTAACTTAATATTCGACAATTACTTATGAAAATACTAATACTAATTCAAACTTATATTTGACTAGTTCCTTGAATAACAGTTTTCATTCCAGGAGGCTTTAGTTTTGGCAATCTGAAACAAGCAAATTGTATCACTGTAAGTTACGGCCAAAAAGAAAATTGAATTGAATTCAAAGATATTATAAACTTTAAAGGTCCGTGAAACGTAACTTTAACCGCCTAACTACGACTAGACCTTAATAGTGACCTTGTGTATATGATCTTGCGCGGCGACGAGGGATGCACGAAGGTGTCGCGCTGCCGCTCCCACTCCGCGTACTTCTGCTGCTGCCGCTGGCGCCGCCGGTCCACGTAGCTTATCTAACAAACAAATGCATGTAGTGAGTTTGGGGTTTGCATGTCAAAGTCAAAATCATTTATTCAAAATAGCTGTACTGTTGTACCTTTTGTTTGTCCGATTTGTTAGATTTGAAAGATGATAATATAGTGGTGATAAATTAATTACGTAAACTTAAAACTACGAGGGCCCAAGTCTGAGAAAAGCCCACAACAAACTCAGCCGGTTTTTTTATTATCACCACTTTACAAAATGCATGCTGCAGAGTAACCACATAGCTCAACGGGTTGCGAAGCTGAAGTGGAAGTGAACAAATAACATAGTTCAAATAACCGCTAGACGTTGGTATCCCAACCCTATGGTGCTGGAATCGCGACCTCGTACGGAAAGTGTCCACTTCAACTGCTGGGCATAGGTTCTCTTGTAAAGATTTCCACACGCCACGGTCTTGCGCCGCCTGAATCCAGCGACTCCCTGTAACTCGTTTGATGTCGACTGTCCACCTAGTGGGGGGTCTTCCAGCGCTGCCCTTTCCGGCGCCCCGGACCCCAACGTCTATAGGTTTTCGCACTATGTGGCCCATTGAACCAGACAGCTCAACAGATTGCAAAGCTAAAATGGGAAGTGCACGTAGTTTCCACATGTTTGTATGCAAATGTTTCGTCAGTTCAAATTCATGGTTAGAAGGTCACTACTACTCACTACACAACTGGCAGGTATCCACACAAAGGCGGTCCCGAGCACGACAACGCCAACAATGTTGTCGCGCAGGAAGCCCAGCACGTTATTGATATTGATGTCCTCGATTATGTCCCAGAAACGCTCCACTACATCTTGGATAGTTTTCTCACAAACACCCTGAATATTAAAAAAAAAAAATTTAATCAAAGGTTTTTATGGGAAATCATTAGCTCTCAGTAGTTGTAATCGAAACCGTAAACTGTTCATTAAGTTGGGTCTTTCTTACACATTCTCCCCTGTAAATGACGAAACCTAGCCTGTTGTTCACCACTTTAGATTCTACTAAAGACGAAATAAATGTTTTGATGTTCTCAAGACAGCGCCTTCTATGACACTTATACCGTATATTAAACCGCAATTTGTTACGTCAAAGATAGTTTCTGTATGAAAAGATGTCAAAAACATCATAAAATACAAATAAAATGATAGAAAATCAGAGCACCTGGACGTTTCAGTTACGACGCGACCAACAAAGCGAATTAATAACTCACCTTATTACAAAAGCCTTGAATGCAGGGCGTGCCATCAGGCAAGATGTCGTTGTGTGCCACTGGGAAGCATGTCTTGTTTAAACTTTTACGACAACAACGTTTGCAGGCATCCGCAACTACGAAATAGAAATATTCGCGTTTACATTAATTATCACTAAATTATTTATATCTAACTATTGCCCGCAACTTGGTCCGCGAGTCCAAAGTCGCATTTAGTATACAGATAATTGATTGGTTGAAAACGTTCTCATGCGAACCTCAGATCTCTGTTCGCTAAGTTGCTGCTAATAATACTAATTAGCAGATTGGACCTACATGGTCTGCAAGTGCTCACCACCCCGCATTTGATGAAAAGTATCAGACGCAAATTTGCGCATGATACTATTAATGTTTCTTAGTCTGCTCAAGGAATCTTCCTGAAGAGTTTACTTGTACAATTATTGTAATATATATTTAGATAAGTTCAGCAGTAAAGCCGATTAAAGATTGTCGGATATACAGACGACACACTGTTGCAGTATTATTGTACCGAGTAGTCATACCGATATCGCACATGCAGCTGTGCAGGCCTTGCGTCTCGCAGTAGGGCACGCACGAGCCGTTGCGGCAGCGCCCGCGCTCCGCGCACTCGTGCTCGTCCGCGATGGCCGGCGCCTGCGACACGGACAGACAACAATAATAATTAATAGCTAAGCATACGTCCACGGATCTGCCCGACAGATCTGCCTGACAATTACGTTTGGCGGACAGAATTGCTGGTGTGTGGTGAGAACAGATTAGCCTGCCCGATGCCTGCCCGCAGCCCGTACTCAAAACCACCAGATCGGGCACGGGGCAGGCAGACCCGAGCATCCAACTGTGTGTGTGTGTGCATAGCGAATGATTACACATCACAAGTTCTTGTCGCTGCACACAACACACTACCAACCTTGGGACAGTCGGCGGAGGCACCGTTGCATGTGGCCTCGCCCTCGCAGGCCGAGTGCGCGGCCTCACGACACACCACGCCCGGCGCCGCGAACACGCAGCCCGCACAGCACGGAGAGTTCTTGTCACTGCACACAACACACCACGCATAAAACCACCACCCATCGCTACAGTGCGGTTGGCATTAGGAAAACGAACTCTGAGCTTGAACCTACGCAAATAACGCAGGCGCGATCAATCAGTTTGGTAATAAAAAGGGAGGTGTGACGCCTTCGTCGGGTATCTATGCAGTTGGTTCGTCAGTTAACCTGACTAGTCTCACGCAATATAAAAGTAGTGTGCAGATATTTATCTCTTCTACGTTTTCGCCAGCGAATGCGAGGTCGCGGATTTCTGACCTTACCCAGACGTGGACTCACGCCATTGTTTTAGGGACGTGCGGACTATCAATCTTGTCCCAACATCATCCTAAACTGTGATAACCTATAAAAACATCCTTCCTGTCGATCAGAGCACTTACAACTGAGGCCAGCTGTCGGATTTCCATTCTAAATATTACATAAATCAATTCATTATGACAATCGGATCAAAGTACCTGCAAACAGCCCCTTGATTTTTCCGGAGCTTACAATTTTTATCGCAGCACATATCGTTATCCTCCGTACCTGAACAGAAATTAACTTTTGTGAACATATTGCTACACAGAAGTTTAGACGTTCTTGTTGCAACGTCTACACTGCATTCTATAGACTATAGTGTCGGTCGATCATAGGTGACTGCGATCATCGTAATGTAGCTGATGTCAAACTTTGGTGCTAGATTTTCTGATGATATGGCACATTCAGCTCACAAAAAAAACTAGTGTTGTTTAATCAGTTTTAATAACAAGTGTAAATTAAAAATTTATAACACCCCCCGACAAGTGAAGGTTACTTAACTAGAAAAGAGCTGATAACTTTCAAACGGCTGAACCGATTTTCTTGGAATATAGCTAAGAACACTCTCAATCAAGCCACCTTTCAAACAAAAAAAAAACTAAATTAAAATTGGTTCATTAGTTTCGGAGCTACGATGCCACAGACAGATACACAGACGCACATGTCAAACTTATAACACCCCTCTTTTTGGGTCGGGGGTTAAAAACAAAGTGTCACCCAGTAAGCCGGCGTCGCACTCCTCCCCGCCCTCGACGCGCAGGTTGCCACAAAAGCTCTCCTCGGGCTCGGAGAAGCAGCGCCCCGACTTGGCCTGCAGCACTTTGCGGATCGAGCGCAGGCTGCACGGCGAGAAACGCTGCAACCGAACATGCTCAGTGAATGTGAAAAGACAGATAGCATAGTAAGAATTATTATTTCAGGCTTTACATACATAATAAACAGTAACAGCTGGATACAATACAAAAAACATACTCAGTGATATTATTATTAAACCACGGTATAAATTAATTACACAGTTTAACTTTACTATGTAAGTAGCAATTTGACAGAACTGCAGAATTAAAAAACTGCAAATGGCTATTCAGTAACTTAAAAAAAAATGAAACGATAAAACTTGAATTTGTTTTTCTTGCTTCAAGCATTTTCCTTACTATAATGAAATGGAAAATTGTGTTTTGCACCTCTGCAAAATTATTTGCATCCCCTGCTTTTGAATCCCTAGCTTCGCTCAGGATTCTATTTTTGAACCAGCTATAAGATTCGACGAGTATTTTTGAACTTTCTATTGAACTACTTACTTCGTTCGTGGTTAATTCAATCTTAATACCCTCAGCTTGCTCTTTTCGTTTGAATCTAAGTAACTTTGCAGCCTTGCGCTATAAATAACTAAGTATTTTAAGTAATTCCCAAGCTCACCTTATTGTTGACGTCGTAGCCGCTGACGCTGTAGGTGTACATAAGGTAGGAGCCGCCGTGGCTGGCGGCGGGCGAGCACTCAGCCACGTCGGGGTCGTGCTCTGAGCCCCAGTTGTGGCCGAACTCGTGCGCCGTCACCAGGTCCGCCTCGCGCGTGATCACGCGCTGCCCGTAGTGGTTGCGCGAAGACGATAGACCGGAGTTCAGGTACAAGGTGTATCCGTTCTTAAAGTACTCTGGGTATATTGGATAGAAGCACGCGTCACTTTACGGAACTTCATGATATACAAGGGACATTATGCTTAACTTGCCATCCCATAAAACGGACAAATCTGAGTGTACAATGCTCATGCTTACATTGCATTAGACAGTAGGTACATTTGACACAATCGTCACTTTGCAATTGTGCATCGTAAGGGCACATATCCTAAGGATGCTCAGGTGTCGATGTTAAATTTACATTGAGTGTGTTTTTTTTTTGGTTTGTATGGTTTTTAATTTGTATGGTTGTTGAGTGCCCATGGTGCTTGATATGTCTTCCTTCCTTGCTTGCTGGCTTACTTTTTCTGCATGATTCGCAGTGGAAGGACGGGCGGTAGGTAGCGCATGCTGCACGTTGTTCGGTACAGATTTGTGCTTTAGTGGATTATAGCAAATTAAGCATATTGTACCTTGTATGCTCTGTGTATAACATTCGGGAAAATAAGGATCAATTTTCCGTTCACAAAATATTCGATACGTCCAAGGCGTACAAAGAGTTTAAGTTAAGAAAATAATACTAAGAAAACCTCTTGTAGTTTCAGCTTGCCTTAAAGTTAAGTTGTGTTAAAGGAAACCTTTATTTGTTAAAATTATTATATTAAAACCCAAGACAAACTTCAATGAAACAGAATACTAAGACAACACGTCTTAATTAGATATGAATGAATAAAGTAACATTTACAAGTGTGGTAAAATGAGAATGAGATTTTTATTTTTTTTAAACCTACTGAATCTATTTTACGATGTTCATGCAAGGGACGATACAAAATAAATAATATGAACTGAACGTGAGTATGGTGAATGCAGCTAACGTGCAAAGCGAACGAAAACAACATAAAATAAACACTCACATTTTGCACCGAAACAGCTGAAAACAACGAAAACAAAACTAAAACATTTTCGTGTAAAATAATAAGTAAATAAATTATTTTAAAAAGCTATCTAATTAAAAGCTCTGGAATCATGCAATACCTATATCAATACAAAAATATTGTGTAGAAATAAATTGCTAAAATTGCTTACTTGAACTTTAAATATATCAGTTAATCAACTAAAATCTTTTATTTAATTACGATCAGCATTTAGTATTTATGACCATATAATAATCGTGATAAATACTGATCGTGTAGGCAGCCCTTGTTGATGGTAGTGCCATCTTTTTTGCAACGTTTGTAAAAAAAAAACAGACGCGTAAAAGGACGCGTCAATTTCAAAAGCACCTCAACATGTAGTATAGTATAGCAAGACGATAGTTGAGGCAGTAGTCACAGCACGTACCGGGGGTGCAAATCCCGCCTACGGAGTTCCGACGCGGCGAACCGACGTACGCGAGACCGAGGATGCCGCCTTCGAACTTGAGGTCCGTAAACAGGTGCGCCAGGCAGAAGTCCTTGTGTGAGTACTCACGACTGAACACCTAAGTGTTTACAAGACAAAACAAACTCGGTCAGACTTCATTTTATACCTAACTCAATATATGTATATAAAAGTGTTATTAGATTAGTCTTGGCCTATGACACGCGAAACTCTGGAAGGTATTCATCATCATCATAATTAGACCGTGAACATCCACTGTTGGATACAATCCTTCCCTAAATAGCGCCACCATACCCGGTCCTCAGCCTTCCACACTTTCCGTCGCTTAATATCGTCGGTCCATCGTGCTGGAGGGCGTCCCATACTACGCTTGCTTATACGAGGTCAAGGACTTCCCGGCTCCAATAGCCATCGCCTCTGACAAACGGCCTTGTCCACAAATTCGAAGTTACTCAGCGAAGTATGGAGAGGGCTATGTTAGGAGTTTCCCTGAGAGATAAGATCCTAAATGAGGAGATCCACAAGAGAACCAATGTTACTGATATAACCCAAACTATTAGCAAGCTAAAGTGGCAGTGGGCAGGCCATGCCTGCCTGAAAGGCACAATGCACAATGATTCTCACACACCATGTTGTGGTGCGACGCGCACGCGCGTGGTGCACCGGGATCACTGACCTCGAGTAGGTTGCGTACGTCCCACTTCTCGCGCACCATGTTGTAGTGCGCCTCGCCGCCGCGCACACGCGTTGGCTCAGAGTGCACCAAGATCTTTTTGATCACGAATCCCATACCCTTAAACCCATCTGCATCCTGAAAATCGATTATTTTGGGGAAATTACAACGTTTTTGGAGAAAACTGTATACAGGAGCCCAAATTATTTTAGTCCAATGATTTGGCCAGTTACAACAACTTTGTCAAGTCCTTATAAAGTTGCCCCTAAATAATCTGAATTATTGGTAACTTACTTGACGATCTTGCCATACTGTATCATTGTAAATTTTATGAACTCTGTCAATTAAGCTGATCTGCAACAATGAGATTATTGAATACAAATGCTCCAATTTTTGATCAATGATTCACTGTTGTGCCCCCTAATACGTTAGTCTAACGCAATGGACGAAAACAATCGGCCAACGTGTTCAGAGGAAGTTTTCTGAATAGTTTGAGTTGAGTTTTTCTGAACTGGTGTTGGTTTACTTGCAAACATCAAAGGATCTTGGGTACAATTATTACAGTACTAGAGGATGCCCGCGGCTTCGCCCGCGTGAATTTCGGTTTTTTTAAATCCCATAGTGTAAGCTTGGCCCATATTAATTATCTATAAACGTGTAGAAGTTACTGATTAGATAGTTGGCGCCACTCAAATCATAACAAATCATAACATCATATTAGAAGGCGTCATTGATTGGCTGAAGTTGTTCAACATCTGATCGATAAACGTACTGTATATAAAATTCTTATAGTTTTTAGTTGATGAATTGTAGCATGATAAAGGATAATATTTGTAATCAATATATAAGATGAAAACATCTTTATTACTTAGATGATTTGTTAAACGAGCTTGATGATTTGTATATTAGTCACTAAGTTTATTCATTGTACAATTTGGATTGGCCGATAACGATAAGATAAAAAGGGGAGTGGCTAATAAACGTGGAGAGGTTACCTGTAAGAGTGGTTTTAAAACGACGACATTCGAAAATATACTAACGTAAGAGGAACAACATTTATTTGACACAAATGTAAAAGTTAATAAATTTAAATATGAAATAAAAGTATAATAATTTATCATAAAGATTGTGTTTGTGATTTCGTCAGACCTTACCCAAAAGGTCAGAAGAGGGACATCAAGAAAATATAATATTTTCTTGTCACGCTCACGACTCAGAGAAACAAGTGGAAATATACAGAGGAACGAGAAAGAAGTGGAGGTCTAGTAGACCACAGACATTTTGGAGCACAAGGCCAATATTTGGGCCTCAATATATCAAAGTACCTAGTCATGGCATCAAAGGATTTCTGGACGGGTAGGATCTTTCCATGATTTTATTTTTATTGATAGCTATTAATGGTAATTTTTTTTTTTTTGTGTGGGTTTTCGTTTTGTTTGTTCTACATTTAGTTATCATTTTGTTAAAAAGCTTTGCTCCGAGTTGGAATGGAAATTATATAACGTTATGATACCTAGAATTACCCACATGTTTATAATTCATCTTGTATATTGGTTATACAAATGCGATCGACCTTCAAATTGTGGTTTAAATAACATTGAGGTATTTAGAAGGCTTATTTTACAATGAAAAATGAAAAATGTTTATTTACAAAATACAGTCTTGTACAATTTTCCTGTTTCTGGTGGTACCCGCACTAGGTTATCCTGTATCGTGGGTACAATGGAATAGATAGTGAACATAGTGTTAAACAATATAAAAAGTGTGGTTTACTTAATGATGGGCGTTATTGTTACTTTTAAATAGTTTTCAGGATGTATCTACTATGTCCTGCCGGGGTTTTATTTCTCATTAAATGATTTCACAGGTGAATATCTCACGGAACGTGGTATTTCAATCTTCACACTTGTAATCGTGTGCCGAATTAGTTTGGTTAAGAGTAACGATAGGGATTTATTTTCACATAGTGGTTTTGTTTTACGGAAGGTGAATTTCTGGATTTAGGTTCAATCGTTTGCTGCATTCATTGTATAGATAGATGTTTTCCTTTTTCTAGCACACAGTGACGCGATATTATCACACAGCACTCATTGGGCATCTTGAATGTTGTTTTGTGAAATTATTATTTTTTGTAAACCGCTTTGGGATAAGGTAGAAAAAGTTACATAAAATAGCTTTTCGTTTTACGCCTGCCAGTGAAATAATCCGCCTCTACTTGTAATGGTTACTGAGTGATTGGGGATATAAAATGTTAATTGATAAAAATGAAGGTGATCCGTTGTAATAAAGTAATAGTGACCAGGGTTAATAAATTGAGCATTTTGAGAAATATAAATCCTAAAATGGGTGTAAAAGTAGGTTTATCTTATCTGGTTATTCTTTAACTAAATTTAAAATTATGGTAGGTAGGTAGTCAGATAGTTTTAAATACGGGGTGCATAAATAAGTGTTTTTTTTTTTACAAAAGTGAGGAGAAATGTTTTCATTTATCTATTTTTACCACTTGAAACGCGTAATGTTTGAGTTTCAAACATAACTTTGCTGATAACAGCTCACCATGAACAACCCATGGCCGGCCCACTACTGAGCAACAAGTGTCTCCTCACAGAATGAGAAGGGTTTAGGCCGTAGTCTACCACGCTAGATAACAGCTAATTTACTTTTAATACTGGCACAATAATTTGAGTACTACGAGTAGTAGGTAGGTATAGTATATGGGCAGCGGGGTTTTTTTTTACCTGTATTCACGCAATTAACTGTGTACTGCCGCATTTAAATGCAATATGATTTTGTTTTTATTGGATTAACATCGCTTGGCGGGTTAAATTCCTGGCAAATGTTCTATTAAAATTAGAGTAAGTTTTTTTTAATGGTAATATACCTACAGTACTGCCCTTAGGGCAGGGCGCGATAATAAGTACCTACTACCAAAATACTATTTTCTTTGTTGTACGAAAGAAATTTTAGGCAAATATCTTTGCACTACGCTCGCGTTTGTGGCATGACATTATCCCAGAAATATATTTTAAAAAAAAATTCACGCTCGCTTGACTCGCTTCGCGATAGTTCAGTTTCGATATGCATTTAGTTAACAAAACTCTCAGGAAACCACGTTTGTTGTGCTCTCGAAATTGATCAGTCTATTTGATAAAATCGAAATGCGGTGCCTTATAAATTTCGCTTAGGAGCGCCGGTAGTATCTCATGATAATAATATGAATATTGATCATAATTTTTTTTTTAGGCTGATTAAGCATTGAAGGGTTTTCGGCTGGTCTGGCATTTCGCCTGATTTTATGTTTTTGCTTATTTAGCGCGTTCAGGAAAGCTTTGACAACGTTTTATAACATGAGTATATATTTTTTTTTTGTTTTAGTTACCCAAACAGAAAAAAAAAAAGCATTAAAGATGTGGGACCGAGGGATAAATCTAGTTTGATTTTTAGTTGGATTATGAAGTTGTAGTTAGGGTATTTAAAATAGAAAGATTTCAATTGTAGGAAATGATGTAAAACATGTTGAGGATAAGTTGTGTAATAAAGTCGATAATTCACTTGTTGGATGTCACGCGATCTATTGCGAGGAGGAATCTTTTTCTTGTCTCTGTTTTTATAAATACGGTGTTCTGACGGGTTTTTATTTACGTCTCGGATTATTGAATACTTTCGGTGTTTGATTGGACGGTTAGAGGTTGCAAAAGCAATCGCCCTCTAATTAAATCATTTATTTAGGCATTAGTTCAATTTGGATTAAATCTCGCGAAAAGCCACGGTGGCTGTCTCTCGCGCGTCTTGGAAAGACATTCCTAATGCCTGTTTTTCTGGGAAGGGATGCTTTATCAAGTGAGATGAGCTGCAATGTTTGCGGCTGATTATTTTGGAAAATTTGCAATCGTGGCAAGTGGAGTAAAGTTTGACTAAACTATTTAATGAACTAAGTATATAATGGATTTGGTGAATGGTTATATTATATAACATTTTGATAAATGGATGAATTTGAAGAGTGTATGTATGTGGTTGATGCACATTTGTTTCATATTTTTACTTAAGTTATAAAGTATTACATTTGGTGAGTAGTTATTTATATTTGGTAGGGTAGGTTTGATAAACAGGTAGTTATCTTGATTAATAAGTGAGTTATCATTTTATAAATGCGTACTTTAATGTTTGATGGACTGGTATACTTGATAAATGTGCATATTTTCATACTTCAAAGACAAGTTGTACCTATTAGTTTCTTCAAGCTTTTAGTTGCTGATAATTATATTAACATTCTTTAGAGCGCATGTCCTATGGACGAAATCGCTTATACATACTTTCACTGTTTGAAATGTTACAATCATAAAGATATAGTTATGACTAGAGGAGGTCATAGCTTGTTGCCGCTCTTGTACATCCATGTGTCGACTAGGTATTGTTATCTCAGTATATTTCAGGGAACCTCCGTTCGGGTGAAAGCGATAGCTGTTGGATAAATGCTTGTTGGGTTATCAGAAGACCGTGTAGTCTTCGATGAGGTTACTTGTAAATATTATAGCGAAATAGTAAGTTTAAAAATAGAATGAGGCTAAACTAAAAAAATGAGACAAAGATAAAAATAATAACTTAAAGCATTGAAACAGCATAAAGTGAAATAGTAACTTACAAACTATACATACATATTTACGAATTATGTAGATAGATATAGTATTACTGGATTACGTATATCAAATAAGAATACTGTCAGCTCATGTTTTGTTTTCGGCGTGGTAATTTTACGCTTAAAACTCATAAGAGATATCATGAGGTTCGCTTTCTGTAAAAGTTATTAGCTTTAACAGTTAATTGATTTATTACATTATTTATTTATTATACACTCAACAAGTAAAAGTATTTTGTTTTGACAAAATCCAAAGAAGTACCTATTGGATTAATAAGGCAAGGTACGAAGCATTGGCTGGATTTTACAACATTTAAAGTTTCCTGTTCATTTTTATCATTGAGTTAATTTGAGGCGGAAGGATCCTCTTGAAAATTTTTAAGATTAAGTTATTAGTAAGAAAGTATATTTTGCTTAGGTTAGTTTAAAATGTACAGCCGGTAATTTAAAAAAAAAATATATATATTTAATTTTACATAATAGGTGAAGCTGGTTGATGCACCAAAAATCGAATTATCATAGGAATTTAATTAAGCTAACATTTTTATTTATTATCAATTTCAAATATACAGTAGCAAACTGATTAGTTGGAATACATGCAGTGATTGGAATATTTAAGTTCCGATAGAAGAATCTATATCGTGGCTTGTTCCTTTATGGACAAGAATATTTTTTTTTGACTCGTGGGACCACTTACACAAAATATCAAGGTTCGGTTTGGAGGTCTTCCATGGCTATTCCTACAGTTCCATGACGTATTGAAGAGGTTAACACTTTGTCGCTCATCACATCAACCAGCACGGCATTTGGGTATGATGGATGGATGTAGATAGGTACACATTTGATGGGGGGGGGTTTAGTGGTTTGTATCAATAGGAACCAGGGGTTGAATGAGGAAGGCTGAGGACAGTACGTGTGGTGCTTACTAGGGAAGGTTTATGTTCAACAGTGACCTTATGATGATGACGATGTAGATGACGATGATGATGATGATGGACGTACGAGGATGAATCTTTTACGAAACGAATAAAGGGAAATCGAACAGATGCGGGTCATTACGGTTAACATATAAAATAATGTATAAGGTACCTACTTTCTTCTAATCTTTATGATCGATCAGCTTGTGATAGAGATCTTGATGTCGTAGAGAATAGAGATGTATCGAACGGAATATTTATTTCATTTTTTTTCCTGCTATTATGTTGATATCGCTTTTCTCTATGAAAAGGAATTAATGATAAACTAATAGGTATCATTCGGCGGCGAGTCGCGACTGTGTCGTTCCCAGGGTCGAATTTGGTAGTTCTGCTTATGTTACTCGAAACGACAAAGTACGCCATATGGTGCATATTATGGCTAAAATAAAATATATAAGTATCATTTGAAATTATAAATCAAAGATTCTTTTTGCATGTAGATATTATATGGTTAAGAGGCACAAGTGACGCAACTACTGTACCCTGGCGTTTGTTTAACATTGTCCATTAGTACTTCAGAATGTGGATTTTGCTAGAAAAAAAAAAAACAATAGGTAATTGTAAGAAATATGGGAAGCGTAATCTGCATTAAAAGAAAAAGTTTGAATTGGAAGCAACCAGGCATAGGATTTTCATACATCCGTAATCACGTTCCTTTCAACTCTCTATCTATCACGGTTCACGATACGCCGTTCGCGGTTCGGGCCGTGACGCACGTGCAGACGGACAGACGGACGGAGAGCAGAGGTTTAGAAAATAGGGTCTCGTAGGCACCCTTCGAGGGGTACGGAACTGGAGAAAACTAAATTATAATAATGATAATAGGTTTTCTAGGTTACCAAGTAAAATTACTTCTCTTAGGTCGGATTGTATTATGATGGATGCTTATGAAACAAAATTAAATGAACGGTCTACTCAAAGTGTTTTATGTTTGCAGGATCCAAGGATGTTGGAAATGAACAAATGAGGGAAAGGAAGACCCAAAACTAGGTATGGGTCAGGGACACAAAGTCCCAAGGAAGGATGGAAAAGCCCCGAGGTTACGGGCTATGGACAAAAAGTCCTATAGGAGGAAGGAGGTGGACCCTAGGATAAGGGTCATTAAAAACTTGGATCTGGAGGGAAAGGACCCTAGGATAAGGGTCATTAAAAATTTGGATCTGGAGGGAAATAAGGACAATCATATATGTATCCCGGTAGAAGAGAGACGCGCCAAGGCTCGGAATCCGCGATTTTCCAATAAGAAGGGAAGAAGAAAATATGTGCGTAAAACTATTGCGTTGAAAGTGTATGAAAATGTTTTGTGATTTAAATCGAGAACTGGCGGCGATTAACTTTAAGTTTAGAGAGTTTATTTTATCAAAAGGACAAGAAGTTCACTTACACATATTCATATTAAGAATCGCTCCCGATTCTAAATATAAATATAGAAGAAAACATAATCTTTAAAGGTATGGTGACTATACAATAATATAAAAAGTCAAAACACGTTATATTCGTTAACAAACTATACCTACATCTAGCTAAGATATCTATGGTGTTTGACACTGTTTGATTAAACTTTAAACTTTGTAAAAGATTTTTCCTCCAGTATGAGTTTCGGCAAGTACATTATGTAGTAGAGCTAGGTAGTTTACATACCATAATTAGTCCTAGCTTTATGTAATTGTAGCATAATAGGTATGTTCGTTTTGTGTACCATATTTATGAGATTTAGCTTTAAAGTGATGCGTGTATGTACGGACTTTAATAGTATTTTCCTAACAAATAGACATATTTTGAATTTGTATAATTGACTTATATAATATAGTTCATCAGTTTTCTTATATAATTCTTTAGTGGGAAGGAGAGTCTAGTTGGAACAGAACTTTTAACAATTTATTTTGAGATACTTGAAACCCTTTAAAGTAGTTTTTAGTAATTAGTTTTACATGCTCATCCCCAAATCTCTATTGAGTGTTCCTGTAAAATATTGGCTTGTGAGTTATAATTGATACTTCGGACTTTATGCATGTACCTACCTTCTTTGATTAAATGGAGGCCTCCTTTAGTTGCTACTGGTCTCGCAATTTTTGATATCTTTATGATTTTTGAAAAATTATTTATAAATTTAGAGTGTCTGCATCTTTTTATTTTAATATTAGCGGAAGAGAACAGAAAAATGAATTTTAGATTAAAGGCTAAATTTGAGTGCTACTGTAGACTGGCAGGTAAAGTTGCGAGGGTAAATAGTTTGGAATTGAATTGAGTTTATCTGCTATTCTCTAATTATATCGGATGGAAAGGGTTGCTGCGAGTGCTCTAAAATTAAGTTGCAATCATAATCAATACCAATGTATCAATAAAACTGTATATTCCTTCTAGTTAAGGTTAGCAAGAATATTAATTTAATTAATTACTATCTTAATTTTTTTTTGTTTTGTTGAACTAAGTCTTTGTCATTTTGGTTGTGAAGTTTACATGTTACTTAAGTTTTAATTTTTTTTTAAAAGCGATGAGACTCGCTTAAAACAGGATGGCCGAGCTGTAAGCTTGGCCCATATTAATTATCTATAAACGTGTAGAAGTTACTGATTAGATAGTTGGCGCCACTCAAATCATAACAAATCATAACATCATATTAGAAGGCGTCATTGATTGGCTGAAGTTGTTCAACATCTGATCGATAAACGTACTGTATATAAAATTCTTATAGTTTTTAGTTGATGAATTGTAGCATGATAAAGGATAATATTTGTAATCAATATATAAGATGAAAACATCTTTATTACTTAGATGATTTGTTAAACGAGCTTGATGATTTGTATATTAGTCACTAAGTTTATTCATTGTACAATTTGGATTGGCCGATAACGATAAGATAAAAAGGGGAGTGGCTAATAAACGTGGAGAGGTTACCTGTAAGAGTGGTTTTAAAACGACGACATTCGAAAATATACTAACGTAAGAGGAACAACATTTATTTGACACAAATGTAAAAGTTAATAAATTTAAATATGAAATAAAAGTATAATAATTTACCTTACCCAAAAATAGGAACTCTTTGATTTTCCGGGATAAAAAGTAGCCTATGTCCTTCCTCTGGATGTATCCCAAGTCTGCACATTAAAATCGGTTCAGCGGTTGGGCCGTGAAAACGTAGTAGTAGACAGACAGACACACTTTCGCATTTATAATATTAAGTATGGATTGACACGTTTGCTGACAGTTGCAGAACGCGTTAGACTAAACTACTGGAAGCTTTGATATTGTATATACCAAATAACTGATGGTGCTCTTAGTATTACTTGCACCCATTTCTTGAAAAAATCTATAATCAGCCACAAGTAGCAACGGACATCGTGTCTTCGTGGGCGTGTACTCATAGTCGCTCTGCCTTTTAACTCGTTTTCCATGTTTTAAGTCCTCATCATTCCTAATATCTGGTGCTGATTTTTCAGTAATGTGCCCATTTTCTTGTTTTCGGTCTAAATATTTGTTCTTTTCAGATTGTTCGTGCTTTGATTCCAAATCATCGTTGTAGTCATCTTCTTCATCGTCTTCCAACTCTATATCAAAACATGAAAAACTGGAGCTGATTGTGTATCTAACAGTTACAAATGCAACTCAATTTAGCATATTTGGTGCAGATAGACAGGAAACTAATACAAATATGGATTTATTTTCCTATCTGAAAATGTTTAATGCAATATAAAAGACAGAAGATTTGGAGACTACATTTTGTTTTACATGACACCAATTGAACAGTTGGTAAGATTGAGGGGTAGAGTAAAATTGGTGTTCAAAAATTAATATATTGGTAGTTGTGATAAATTGTAAGGTGTTTTATTCACAAATATTTACCCTCTCCTTCCTTGACATAGCCACAAACCCGTGGATTGTGGTTCTCAGTACCGGACCAACTAAGCTTTATATCTGAGGAGCGGTAAGTGATCATAGTTTTGTCACCAAGATGTGGTAAGTGCCTCCATGATGGCTGTAAAATAAAAGATTTATATCTACAATCTTGCTTTTTCCTGCAACATGATTAAAAAATTTTAATATGCTTTTCTCAAAATAATTTCAAAGTTTATTGCAGTTTCAGCTATGTCAATCAGTCAGTTACTTCTTTGAATAACTCTATAAATATACTTCTTTGTATCTTCTTTGAATAATACTATGTAACCTGATTAGATTACATAGCAAGGGACAATAATCCATGTACAAATATCATAAATGTGTAAGTGTATCCCAGCCCATCTGCTAAACTGATTTTAGCAAAATTAGGTACAGAGATTGCTTGCATCCCGGACAGTCAAAGAGTCCAGATGGATATGGCTAGTTTGATAAAAAGTACTTTATCCCAGAAAATCCAAGAACACCCATGGGATTTTTAAATCTTAAATCTAATTAGTCACATACATCACCTAGTAGTTTATAAAAATTGTTTAAAATGCAGACCTCAATGTGAAAGGTTTCATCAGGAGTATGAATGATACCCGTGATGACTCCATCATCAATATGAAGCTTAACTTCTGATGTCACTTCACCAAATACTCTGCCAGTGTAGAATTGATCATAATCTACAACAGATATTAGTTTCTAACAATGTTTTTGTCAATAATTAGGCACAGACAACTCAAGGATAATCTTTTAAAATAATTTATAATTATTATTATTAGGTATAATAAGAGAGAAATTACACAGAAATTATGTAAAACAGAATTAGCACAATTGTAAATTTGTTAAAACAAATTCCAAACAAATAGTTTATACTGGATTATATTATCTGAAAATTAAACTTATACAGATGTGATAACATTACAGTCTAGGCTCTTATTGACCTTTGAATTTCTCATTTTTAGACCACAATTACAGCTGTAAGTTTTACTCACTTAAGTAGCCTAAACTTACAGGTGTAATTATGGCCTATAAGCACTTACCAATATGAACTACAGTTTTGTTCCCATCAGCATCCACAGAATATGCTTTGAAATTAGAATGCAGCACAGAATTGTGTGGATGCAGGATAAGCCTAAAACTCTTTCCAAGTGTTTGAAAGTGTAGCTCTTTTATTGTGTTAAAGGGATGCTTGGAGAGCTTGGTACCTCGCTTCACTATGTGATGTGTTAACTTTGATGCATGTAATGTCTCATAATATTTTAAATTCTGATGAATGGAGCCTAAAAATAAAATACTTTTTACTAAGTAGAGCTATGAAAGCAACCTACTGGCAAAGTTGTCTCAAGCAATTTGGCATTTTGGTATGATGCTGAGTAATAATAATTATTTTTATTCCTGGGAATAAGGGTACAAAAACACATTATTACTTATTTGTTAATCAGTTCCAATGCCCTATACTCTGCCTTTTCAGCATGCAAATATTAATAATCTTTGTGACGCAGAAACTGATTAGGAGTCAAATTCATAATAAAACTGGCATACCCCTCTCGGAGACAGCCAGGTTCATTTTGGACTGCATCATTTAACCGTTGAGTAAGTATTACTAGCTTGTTGTTGATATCGAATATGGTAGAAATAATAAAAGTAGTTACTCAATTTAACATCAGAAAATGGAAAATACTTACATTCACCAAAATAGAATAAGATTATGATCACAAATGCTGCTAAAAAGTTTTTATCATCGATGTTTCGACTCATAACTGTTTTCGCGTAATTTTCTGTCTGACAATAAAAAGATAATTTTACAATATCTTCTTTCTTCTTATTTTGTGGCTTTCTATCAGACTCACAGCTTTCTACAGTGGTATAGGTAGGTTACCCTTTAAAGTTTAAATACATTTACTCTTTGAGATAGGTATTCCAATTTTTGATTATGTTTCGAATCTTGAATGAATAACACCACACAACAACACACGTCAGTTGGCACTAGTGATTACATACTCTTTGGTTGGCACAAAGGTAAATGAAATGAACCGTAAATGTCAAATGAACACACTTAATTTTTTTTAATTTTTTTGCTCGTCTGGCTTTACAAAGATTAGCCAATGTCAAGTTTGTAGTTATTTGTAACAAGTTAGCTAAACTATACAAGTATGGACCCCGTCTGTGCCGGCGCTTGCCGACATATGCACGGCACCCCCTTAGAGCGCTTTCCAGTCAGTTTTAACAAAAAAACACTCCAAAAAGGCAGAGCACGAGCACGCCCGCCAGCTAACACCAACACAGACGAAGTCCCACTTCAATATTATTTACATTTATTGGTTTGTGACAGTTGACACTAATCAGCTGACAACACATTCAGCCAGTCACGTCATGATATGTTATTGGTCTGTGGTCACATGTTTTTCCGAATCGATTTATCTCGGCATACTTCACTCCGAACTGTAATTCATACCACACCTCTGCCGACGCTAGCGCCATTTCGTAGATATTTTTGTTTGCTTGTTTGGTGGCTTTTTGTGTTGCCAGAAAGTATCGCAAAACCCGTATATTCAATGTACATATACTCTGCTATGTGCGCCAAAGAGTATGTAATCGATGTGCGCAAAACTACCGATATTTGACCTCGATACGAAACACAGGATATCGATCATCGATAGCATCGAGAACTATCGTGGGTAATACTATTGCTATTAAGTCAATATCGATAGTTCTACGTTCAATACTATCCAGTATCGCTAATTACAAAAAGCAATCGATATTATCGATCGTTTGTCATCTGGGTATAAGAGCAATTTTAAGAAAAGTTCCCACTTTTATCAAGGTGGAAGCGACGGGTCTGCCCGCGAAATTCAAATTTTACTTGGTTTTTCGCAATTTGTAAACTAATACGACAAAGTAGGCTTATGGCACTTTAATTGCGCCAATGGTAGTATCATCCTCACAGGTTTATATAAAAATCTTACTTGAAAGGGTCCAGTTTAAGAAATTAGCTCTAGTATCGACTGTAACTCACAAATTAGTCGGTACTAGAGCTAATTTTTTAATAAAGATTTTTAATATAAACCTGTGAGGACGATACTACCATCGCCGCAATTAAAATGCCATGAGCCTACGTTGTCGTATTAGTTTACAAATTGCGAAAAACCAAGTAAAATTTGAATTTCCTAAATTTTTATTGTCCTAAATATTTACCCAAGAAATAGGTAAATATTATAAAACAATTTAGATATTAAGTAAAAATAATTCTATAGGAACAAGATCATCCACACCTTCGAGCTGAGCGGCTCATGCACACGACTCATGCGCGCAGCTTGCAAATGTGCAATCTCCGAAATGGAAAAGAATACAAAATATTATGATAGCAGCTGTTTAATTTTCGATTGATGTTTAAAACATTAATTTTACACTCCGCCTCTTAATCTTAAAACCAGATGTAGAGTTGACTCCTTTTGAATGTTATAGTCGGACAAAGTGCGCCCATCTTCAAGCTGCTTTCCTGCGAAGATCAGTCTCTGTTGGTCTGGAGGAATGCCTTCTTTGTCTTGTATTTTGGCCTTAACATTTTCAATTGTGTCGGAAGCCTCCACTTCTAGGGTGATAGTTTTGCCAGTCAAGGTCTTGACGAAAATCTGCATACCACCTCTCAATCGCAAAACTAAGTGAAGAGTGGATTCCTTCTGAATGTTGTAGTCAGATAGAGTGCGCCCATCTTCAAGCTGCTTTCCTGCGAAGATCAGTCTCTGTTGGTCTGGAGGAATGCCTTCTTTGTCTTGGATTTTGGCCTTAACATTTTCAATTGTGTCGGAAGCCTCCACTTCTAGGGTGATAGTTTTGCCAGTCAAGGTCTTCACGAAAATCTGCATACCACCTCTCAAACGCAGGACTAAGTGAAGTGTGGATTCCTTCTGAATGTTGTAGTCAGATAGAGTGCGCCCATCTTCAAGCTGCTTTCCTGCAAAGATCAGTCTCTGTTGGTCTGGAGGAATGCCTTCTTTGTCTTGGATTTTGGCCTTAACATTTTCAATTGTGTCGGAAGCCTCCACTTCTAGGGTGATAGTTTTGCCAGTCAAGGTCTTTACGAAAATCTGCATACCACCTCTCAATCGCAAAACTAAGTGAAGAGTGGATTCCTTCTGAATGTTGTAGTCAGATAGAGTGCGCCCATCTTCAAGCTGCTTTCCTGCGAAGATCAGTCTCTGTTGGTCTGGAGGAATGCCTTCTTTGTCTTGGATTTTGGCCTTAACATTTTCAATTGTGTCGGAAGCCTCCACTTCTAGGGTGATAGTTTTGCCAGTCAAGGTCTTCACGAAAATCTGCATACCACCTCTCAAACGCAGGACTAAGTGAAGTGTGGATTCCTTCTGAATGTTGTAGTCAGATAGAGTGCGCCCATCTTCAAGCTGCTTTCCTGCAAAGATCAGTCTCTGTTGGTCTGGAGGAATGCCTTCTTTGTCTTGGATTTTGGCCTTAACATTTTCAATTGTGTCGGAAGCCTCCACTTCTAGGGTGATAGTTTTGCCAGTCAAGGTCTTCACGAAAATCTGCATACCACCTCTCAATCGCAAAACTAAGTGAAGAGTGGATTCCTTCTGAATGTTGTAGTCAGATAGAGTGCGCCCATCTTCAAGCTGCTTTCCTGCGAAGATCAGTCTCTGTTGGTCTGGAGGAATGCCTTCTTTGTCTTGGATTTTGGCCTTAACATTTTCAATTGTGTCGGAAGCCTCCACTTCTAGGGTGATAGTTTTGCCAGTCAAGGTCTTCACGAAAATCTGCATACCACCTCTCAAACGCAGGACTAAGTGAAGTGTGGATTCCTTCTGAATGTTGTAGTCGGATAGAGTGCGCCCATCTTCAAGCTGCTTTCCTGCGAAGATCAGTCTCTGTTGGTCTGGAGGAATGCCTTCTTTGTCTTGTATTTTGGCCTTAACATTTTCAATTGTGTCAGAAGCCTCCACTTCTAGGGTGATAGTTTTGCCAGTCAAGGTCTTGACGAAAATCTGCATACCACCTCTCAATCGCAAAACTAAGTGAAGAGTGGATTCCTTCTGAATGTTGTAGTCAGATAGAGTGCGCCCATCTTCAAGCTGCTTTCCTGCGAAGATCAGTCTCTGTTGGTCTGGAGGAATGCCTTCTTTGTCTTGGATTTTGGCCTTAACATTTTCAATTGTGTCGGAAGCCTCCACTTCTAGGGTGATTGTTTTGCCAGTCAAGGTCTTGACGAAAATCTGCATACCACCTCTCAATCGCAAAACTAAGTGAAGAGTGGATTCCTTCTGAATGTTGTAGTCAGATAGAGTGCGCCCATCTTCAAGCTGCTTTCCTGCGAAGATCAGTCTCTGTTGGTCTGGAGGAATGCCTTCTTTGTCTTGTATTTTGGCCTTAACATTTTCAATTGTGTCAGAAGCCTCCACTTCTAGGGTGATAGTTTTGCCAGTCAAGGTCTTGACGAAAATCTGCATACCACCTCTCAATCGCAAAACTAAGTGAAGAGTGGATTCCTTCTGAATGTTGTAGTCAGATAGAGTGCGCCCATCTTCAAGCTGCTTTCCTGCGAAGATCAGTCTCTGTTGGTCTGGAGGAATGCCTTCTTTGTCTTGTATTTTGGCCTTAACATTTTCAATTGTGTCAGAAGCCTCCACTTCTAGGGTGATAGTTTTGCCAGTCAAGGTCTTGACGAAAATCTGCATACCACCTCTCAATCGCAAAACTAAGTGAAGAGTGGATTCCTTCTGAATGTTGTAGTCAGATAGAGTGCGCCCATCTTCAAGCTGCTTTCCTGCGAAGATCAGTCTCTGTTGGTCTGGAGGAATGCCTTCTTTGTCTTGGATTTTGGCCTTAACATTTTCAATAGTGTCTGAAGCCTCCACTTCTAGGGTTATAGTTTTGCCAGTCAAGGTCTTGACAAAAATCTGCATGCCACCTCTCAAACGCAGGACTAAGTGAAGAGTGGATTCCTTCTGAATGTTGTAGTCAGATAGAGTGCGCCCATCTTCAAGCTGCTTTCCTGCGAAGATCAGTCTCTGTTGGTCTGGAGGAATGCCTTCTTTGTCTTGGATTTTGGCCTTAACATTTTCAATTGTGTCGGAAGCCTCCACTTCTAGGGTGATAGTTTTGCCAGTCAAGGTCTTTACGAAAATCTGCATACCACCTCTCAAACGCAGGACTAAGTGAAGTGTGGATTCCTTCTGAATGTTGTAGTCAGATAGAGTGCGCCCATCTTCAAGCTGCTTTCCTGCGAAGATCAGTCTCTGTTGGTCTGGAGGAATGCCTTCTTTGTCTTGTATTTTGGCCTTAACATTTTCAATTGTGTCAGAAGCCTCCACTTCTAGGGTGATAGTTTTGCCAGTCAAGGTCTTGACGAAAATCTGCATACCACCTCTCAATCGCAAAACTAAGTGAAGAGTGGATTCCTTCTGAATGTTGTAGTCAGATAGAGTGCGCCCATCTTCAAGCTGCTTTCCTGCGAAGATCAGTCTCTGTTGGTCTGGAGGAATGCCTTCTTTGTCTTGGATTTTGGCCTTAACATTTTCAATTGTGTCGGAAGCCTCCACTTCTAGGGTGATAGTTTTCCCAGTCAAGGTCTTTACGAAAATCTGCATACCACCTCTCAAACGCAGGACTAAGTGAAGTGTGGATTCCTTCTGAATGTTGTAGTCAGATAGAGTGCGCCCATCTTCAAGCTGCTTTCCTGCAAAGATCAGTCTCTGTTGGTCTGGAGGAATGCCTTCTTTGTCTTGGATTTTGGCCTTAACATTTTCAATTGTGTCGGAAGCCTCCACTTCTAGGGTGATAGTTTTGCCAGTCAAGGTCTTTACGAAAATCTGCATACCACCTCTCAAACGCAGGACTAAGTGAAGTGTGGATTCCTTCTGAATGTTGTAGTCAGATAGAGTGCGCCCATCTTCAAGCTGCTTTCCTGCGAAGATCAGTCTTTGTTGGTCTGGAGGAATCCCTTCCTTGTCTTGTATTTTGGCTTTTACATTTTCAATTGTGTCAGATGGTTCTACCTCTAAAGTAATAGTTTTACCAGTCAAAGTCTTCACGAAAATTTGCATGTTGATCTGAAATAGATAAAAATTTTCAAATGAAAATCTACAACAACCAAATATTGCACATAATATTATATTCAATTAACATATTGGAAATTGAGATACCAAAATGTCATTAGTGCATTGGGGGTCATACTTTTCTATCCTTATTTTATCTGACTGAAACCACATTACAATACTTCTGTACTGCCCAAGTGTGCCCAAGTACTAAGTTAAAAAATACTGAATATTATAGATACATAAATAAAGAACATACATTCCTGCTCAATATTGGTTGTTCAGATATTTATCCAAAATATTACGGTTATTATAACCCTGTCCTACTTTGTACTATAGTACCCAATGATATTAATACCATAGATACATATGTTTCGTTAAGCACATGTGACCTACTTTTAACAACGCATATCAATCAATAGCTATTGTGTCAATGTTGATCCCATGTTTTGTCAATGTCACCACTGGCGTGTTGCAGCAATGGTGTAATAGTTGGTGTCCTTAAAAAAAACCGGCCAAGTGCGAGTCAGACTCGCGCACTGAGGGTTCCGTACTCGGGTATTTTTTCCAACATTTTGCGCGATAAATCAAAAACAGTTAAATACATAAAAATAAATAAAAAACTGTTTTAGAATGTACAAGTAAAGCCCTTTCATATGATACCCCATTTGGTATATAGTTATCTTACTTTAATAATGACACTCCAGTAATGACAATGACAAGACATGGTTGACACAAGCGGATAACTCGATGGGTGACAGACTTTGATAACTACAATACCTAATGAAATACCTACCTACCTGTCTGTAAAAAAAACCTAACAGTTGAAATCTCATTTCTAGGTACTTAAGTACCTACTCATAATTGATTTGTACGCGAAGGTTTTGAGAATCCACCACACTGTCATCCCATCAAGAAAAGTACTACCATCGTTATTGATGGAAAGGGGTCACAAGTCACGACCCTCAGCAATGAGGAATACGACGCAGTGGAGAGAAATGTTACGTTTATATACTTAACACAATGGCGTATAGAAATAAAATGCGCTCTCGATGAGTATATAAGACTGAGGTAAAACAAAAAATCATTGATGTAAGTATACAAAGCAAAATACCTACCTACCTAGGTACTTGAGTAGATAAAATATAGTTTGTCTAGCTGAGAGTGGTTACTTAGCTTTTTAGAAACCTGCAGCACTACGAAAATATCTCGTGTAATTTTAGTGTAATCTCACCTTGCCTGATTTTACTTTTAAATTTCAATAAGTAGGCACTGTAATTACTAATTAGTATAATTTAATTTGTAAAGCTATTGAAAATAAAGTACCTACCTACATTAATGAGATATAAATTCCCTTGATTTTATAAATAGTTACCTACTTATTCGTAAAATCAAAGTAATACCTGCAGCCATAAAAAATACTAGGTATTTTATATTATAATAAGTAAAAGGGTACATAAAGGACTTGAAAAACTGTCTACAAGATGGCGAACGATTCGATTCGAACGAGTCATGAGGCATGCCACAATCGCATGAACGACGAGGTCGACTTGAGGATGACCTAAATAGCCTTAACGCTTCCTTAACGTTATTACTACAATGCGAACAAATATTCTACCTATGAGAATTACTCGGATTCAGCGATCACTCTTATGGATGGACTAAGATCTGGATTAATGACAAATAACATTTGTGATGAAATCATGGATGAAACTGAAATCTTAAAAATTAACATAATAAGTACTTACGGTTTTATAACGCTGAAAGATTTTCTACAATAATACGCCTCTTTACACCTTATTATTAAAGTATTAATGTAGGTAACTATTAAATAGATCTATAATCACAAACAACAATACTCTGTTCTACACTCTTCGAATTTTTGTTTGAATATACATTGCGAAAATGTCGTCCGATTCCTTTTATAGACGTCCCTGATGACGTAAAATCAATATGAGGACAGATGCCGGAGAACTGCGGAGTTTACCACGAAGTTTACCGATTATTTCTTGTCTCTTTTCTTTTGCATAGTTGCACATGAAATAGCAATAAAAATATCTTTCTGGAAAACGAGCTGTGGCCACGATGTTTTCTTTATTGTGACGTCACAGACAACCTCTGTTCACAACAACGTGGCTCTAAAATCGTATTTATTGCGACTTGTTGAAATGAATCATACTTTTTCCCCAAAAACTATACGATTTAAATATAGCTAGGTACCTCTTATACTTAAGTATGGGATGATAGATAGGTAAGATTATTAATTACAGAGCACAGCTAATCAACTAATTTCTAGGGTTCCGTAACCGAAGGATGTCAACGGGACCCTTACTAGCCTCCGTTGTCGGTCCGTTCGTCTGTCAGCAAACTGTACTTATCTCATGAACCGTAAATAGGTAGAGTTGAAATTTTCACAGATATAGGCAGGTACCTAGGTACTTACCTAAGTAGGTACATATTTTCTATTGCCACAAATAATAAAAATCCAAAATGGCTGCCATTGGATCTTGGCCGGTTTTTTCGATATAGGTACCTATGTTACGGGCAACGTGATTAACTGGGAATTATTAATAAGGACCGGCCATTATTAATAATGCCCAAGAGCGATGGGCAAAGTGATTAATTTATCACTTTGACCGGCCATTATTAATAATGCCCGACGGCCCGTGGTCCATGTAATAAGTCAGTGTTTGAGATAGCTTGAATTTATCACTCGGACCGGGCAGTATGAATAATTCCCTACTTGTAGCCGGGTAATGTGATAAATTGGACCGCGGCCGTTGGCAGGAGCGCGTACGTGCGGGGGGAGGGCCTTAGGTTAGGTTACCTCCTCTTCCATTGGCAGAGGAGGCTCGAGTCACCCACTGCTGGTCATAAGATTATCGAAGCTATCCATCCCATCCTTGAGGATTGGACGAAGAGGAAGCATGGGGCACTCACGTTCCACCTTGTACAGGTTCTTACGGGGCCCGGGTGCTTTGGAAGATACCTGTGGAGGGTGGTGCGAAGAGAGCCCACAGAGGAATGCCACCAGTGCGGTAGTGTCTAGAGTGCCTTCCAACTCGAGAGTAGGTCCTCGAGCTGGAAGGCAAGCCCTTGTTTCCGGCGAGCCTTAAACGGTGTTGGGGCCCCTTTTAGTCCCAGAGCTGGGCCTGCCTTAGCGGGCGCCGTTAGCCGGGTCGCAGTTCAATACGTTCGTGTCCCTGTGCCCAGCAACAACGATTGAGACGGTAAGCCGTGGGGTTTTAGCCGATAAGAGTCCGACATAACCACCTCGCCTCCCCGAGCACGGAGAATGGTGGGAAAATCCATGAGGACTTTCCCACGTATAAAAAAAAAGCTTAGGATAGGTTAGGTTCTTTCATTTAATAAACAAAACACTACAGTTCACCTATTTTATTACTTTGCCCAAGATAGGGTGGGCATTATTCATAATGGCCGGGAAAAGTGATTAATCATGCTGTTTTAATCACATTGCCCAATTGAGTCGGGCATTATTAATACAGACCGGCCATTATTAATAGTGCCCGGACTTATCAAATTGCCCGTAACACCTATATACTTATAATTGATATTGACTGTCGATGTTGTAATAATGGACTGTAGCTGTAAGTACTACGACATGTCCCACGGTGGCTCCGAAATCAGTGGTAGACCCAGTAGCTGAGTAAGACCAACCTACCTAGTAGTCAAAGACTACAATTCATTGGTAGGTAGTAGCTGCATCCTCCAACCTACTTATTCTATTTTAGAAACAAAGAGTTCAATCTCTTTGTTTCGAGGTTTCAACAAGAATTTTATTATGTAGGTATTTTCATTATAAATCATTGAACTTTTTGGTGAGATTGTGCCAAAAAGTTTTGTCTCTAAACTTATTTGTGGATTTTCTTTCCACTCTGTCTATCAAATCATTGCCTAAAAAGTAGCTATTATTTACTTTTATTAGGTAACTAGCTGATGCCTGCGACTTTGTTCCCGTGGATATAGGTTTTTAAAAATTCTGTGGGAACTCTTTGATTTTCTGGGATAAAAAGTAACCTTTGTGTTAATACAGCGTATAATTTGCGTGAAACAGTAACAAACATACATACATACATAGCTAAAACTTGCACCTTTATAATATTAGTAGGATAAAGGTCATTTATTACTTTATTATATAAATAAATTAATAAGCACACTTAAACTTGAATTTCTTAATTCTTTGTCATTTTATTGTAACATTCTAACTTCTGTACATTATTATATTACACCTATATAATAAATTAAATACTTAAATTGTATGGTTCATTATTCCATAAAAATGTTATTGCAAGTTAGTACAAAAGTTACCACTTTCATATTGGTTTCGAACTTTAGTCTTCAAATTGTTGCTAAAGGCGCATTTTCACTAGGCGACATGTCGCAGATACTTGTCGTTCGACATTCACGTAGTTGTCTCTGTAAAAGTTGTGGGACAATGTCCCGCGACATATGACTCGTTCTCATTGGCCAGTCGTGATCAGTATGTCGCCCGAGGAAGTAGTGCTGTTCAGTGCAGTGGAACACAAAGCGACACACGTTCTCACCACTCAAAGCCTGCCCGGCGATTGTCGAGGGACACGAAGGTCGCGCGCGTCGACGCTCGCAGACCATCGACTAGCGACAAGTTGCGCGACACGTAAATGTCCCAAGCGACGTCGGACGACGTCGGGCGACATGGCGCGGGACACGTGAATTTCGTGTCGAGCGACAGAGTCGCGCAACAAATGTCCCCTAGTGAAAATGCGGCTTTAAGCATATTTTCGTTAAGAAATATGATTATGGAAGAATGAAGGACTACAGGTACATTATGACTGTTAGCACCAATTCCATAGCCATTCGTCTGAAGATTTCCAAATTCATGGGTTCAGTGACCTTTACTGTAATTTGGTTTATGATGATGGCTGGGAAGGCCCTAGAGTCTAGGCACATAGAAGTGGTTGAGTTTTTCTTCCCAGTAAAAGCGAGCATCATTGAACCATGAACTTTAGACTGTTGGCTGTGGGATTCCTGCTTTTAATAGCTAACAATCTTAGGGAGAGAAAGTAATAATAAAGGCTACTGATTCTGCTCTGTATTCTCCCAGGGTCGAGGCCCTCTCTTGTTTTCCCAGTTATCAATGTCTAGTGTCTTTATTTCGTCATATACTCCTTCAAGAGTAACTTTTTTATCTCTATGGAGACCCAGCTTTTCTGCCTCTTCATTACTCACACCCTTCACCTGTGCAAACTGATACCTGTTAACAAATTTCCACCTATACATGACCATTTTTCCATTTTTATTAATATAAATACAGATTTTAAAAGTTGAAATATAGTGTAGAGGGTACTTAAACCCGACTGCGATGGTCTTATTAAACTCTGAAATATTATAGTAAAATTGTTTTTCTGTCGCTAGGTATATTTTAATGTTGTAATACATTTACATTTATGAAGTCAGAATTTTTCCTCTTTCATTTGACATCCCACTCGATACAATAGCAAAAAAAATTTTTGGAGACCCCCACTTTTGTTCATGTACATACCCACCAACTTACATACATACATAGACTGCTAAAAAAAATTCCTTCATTTTGGCTTTGCCGCAGTCGGGTAAAAAGGGATATGAACATTATTATGATAGTAGCAAGAATACCTAATTAAGTAAGGTATTTTTTTCTATTAATTCATTATATACATATTCATAATTGAATTACCTTATCTGCGTCCATTCTTTGAGAGCTATCGATCCCCCAACCATGAAAATAAGAAAAGGTAAACCATATTTCAGGGACTTGTTTTTCTTATTCATTTTCCATACATTTTGTAAATATTCTAACCGCGATGTTGTTTTGCCTTGTTGCAAGGGCATTTTTGATAGAATATTATTCGAATTACTACAACTGTTTATAATTAGAATACCTACTGTTTATTTTATTTTACTATGATATACCCTGTGGATATACCTATTTGTTTATCAAAATACATAGAGATATTAATGTCAAAATACCTATCATAGAGTAGGATTATATTAGGATACCTATTTTAAAAATAAAAAGGAAAAACAATAAGAAGGTTACAGATACAAACTTGACATTTTTGGACTTCGTCTGTATTGGTGTTAGCTGGCGGGCGTGCTCTGCCTTTTTGGAGTGGTTTTTTTTGTTAAAACCATAGAGATAGTATATAAAACTGACTGGAAAGCGCTCTAAGGGGGTGCCGTGCGTATGTCGGCGAGTGCCGGCACAGATGGGGTCCATACTTTTATAGTTTAACTAATGAAACAGTGGGTTTAAATAAAAAGAGCAAATCAGTATAATCGCCCAAATTTATTATATCACTTCACTAAACACACTAATACAAATCACTCATTGCTTTATTACTATTGTTACTTTGTTACTATTTATATAATTTACACTTGTTTACACAAATGGACATAGTTTCAGCTTACAATGCGTACGATAGAACAATAATCCTAAAAATGAGCTCGCATAGCTTTATATGGCGTTATCCCCACCGAAGGGATTCGGCAGTGGTGGCGGAGTTGCGTTCGGCTGTCAATGGCGCTGGCGTTGATTGGCTGTCATGGCGGCAGTAGGCTATGATTGGCCGTCTTGGCGGTTATCGGCTGTAACAGGCGGTGATTGGCCAGCTTGGCTTGACTCGGATAGTCTGGTTGGCGTTGGCGCGTTGCGATTGGCTGAGGCGGCGTGGCGTTACATTCGGCCGTCCTGAAACAATGAATTGCTCCCGCAATGGGAAAATGCTTGGTTAGCTTTCTGGTAGACAATAGCTCAACAAGGTCTTCGGTTTCAAGTTATTTATCGGAACAGTTAGCACTGTTGGATATAAGAGCCGTAGGCGCTGTGATATGGCTTTAAAGAGTCTGCTCAGGCATGTACAAGCTTCGTAGCCTCGAAACCCCTTAACACTTCGAGTTCTCTTAATGCCTACCAGCTTGGTTACGAAAATGAACCTGAGTAAATGCTATCAGTGTTTACTTCTATTGCAATGCTTGTGGGAACTTGCCACTAAATAACTAAATTCCTTTGTTATAATTAAATGAAATATTAATTTTGTCAGTTACATTATCTAGTTAGCTTTATCCAATCGCTTGCTATCCTTTACCGAGCATTTGCCTTGTTACGCATAACCATCCCGAGTTCGCTAATTTTACATTAATAGTAACATGGCATCGTGACCTAGGTAAATACCAAATTATGGATATCACATTAATTGAGAGTATTGTCAGTAGTCCAAATAATATCAGTTAATAGTTTGTCCAATCATTTTATTCGCAGTTTCGCTAGGACCTGTGGCACAACGCATTTAACATGGTCTGGTTAGTGCTTGGATTGGCTTGACTAGGCACTTGACTCGTGGTAGTATCATGGAGGTCAAAACATACCTAACTATTAATCAGTCGACACTCGGAAACTCTAAAATGTCTACTAGTAAAAGCATTCTTATGCTCACTTTATAAGTTTACTAGGATGTCCAAATAAGGCAAATTATGTATAATATTCTACGAAACTGATCGTTTTCGGCTGATAACAAATTTTGCAAAAGCATCTGTAATAATCAAATTGTACCTACACTACTGATGAGCGATATCCTATCGCTGTCTTACAAAATGGTTTTACAAAATGTGGTCAGTATGAACTCTACAAAATTCTAATCCAATGCCATTGGTCTGTGATCTAAACTGCAATCTTATCTACTTTAAAACCAAGACGAAACAAAAGAACATTATTTAATTTATAAATTATTATCGTTTTCAGTTGTACTGTTTTTCCACGTTTTACTTTAGAGACATTTTTGAAAGAAAAACCGTCAACAGACTGGCTTGTAGAAAGGAAAATAGCTTGTAAATAGCTTCTCGTGAAGCTGTGAATGCTATTACTCTGACTTGAAAAGGAATCTCACTTAAATCCTTGCAGGGAGATCTCTCAACGAGCAACGAGATGAAAGTACTCCTATCGAAAGTAAAACTTGGCTTTCGAAAGTAAAAATTGGCTACCGAAAGTAAAACTTGGCTATTGAAAGTAAAACTTGGCTACCGAAAGTAAAACTTGGCTACCGAAAGTAAAACTTGGCTACCGAAAGTAAAACTTGGCTACCGAAAGTAAAACTTGGCTACCGAAAGTAAAACTTGGCTACCGAAAGTAAAACTTGGCTACCGAAAGTAAAACTTGGCTACCGAAAGTAAAACTTGGCTACCGAAAGTAAAACTTGGCTACCGAAAGTAAAACTTGGCTACCGAAAGTAAAACTTGGCTACCGAAAGTAAAACTTGGCTACCGAAAGTAAGACTTGGCTGCAGAAAGTAAGACTTGGCTGCAGAAAGTAAGACTTGGCTGCAGAAAGTAAGACTTGGCTGCAGAAAGTAAGACTTGGCTGCAGAAAGTAAGACTTGGCTGCAGAAAGTAAGTCTTGGCTGCAGAAAGTAAGACTTGGCTACTGTCTTCACTTCGGCATCTATGTAATTCCGAAAACAGTTCACGATTGAATTTAGGTAATACAGGATCATCAGTCAAATAACAGCTTTCTATTCCATTCCTATTCCCTACTATGTAAGCTACATAACCAGGCAGGCATACTAACACCAACTGAACTCAAGATATTATGTAAAACGTCAGTCTAGTCGGCTTAGTGAAAATTCTTACGGTACGTCCGGTCCACCTGACTAACAATGAACGGCACAAAGCTATATCATGGTTATAATTAAAAGTGCCACTTGACTTTTCTACTTACATTATGATTGGACCGACAATCTTAAGGTAGAATGATGAAATTGACTCGATTGAAAGCTTGTTGGCAAAAGTACGTAACATACATGCTGCCTACAAGCACTACTTTTTTTCTAAAATGACAAAAGCATTATCAAAATCATAAGGATATCTAACTGGTAATAGTTATTATTACGTTTCCTCCAAGTGCCCAATTCTGCCTACATTACACTACCTATTTGTATTTACTCATACGCTGTGCCACTGGCTTGTATTTTATACGAGACAGTTCCAAAGCCGTGAGTAAGATCTACTTACTATGCTCTCAATCATTCAAAGAATGTGATTTAAACTACAAGTTACAACACGTACAGACTTCATAAACACTAACTTTTAGTAAAAATAAAAGAACAGTCATACCATACAGCATAAACGCTTAACAGCGCTTATGTCACCCCAAATAGGCAACAATGCGGCGGCTTATAGATACCCATTGGCTGCAACCCTGCATCGTTAGCGCGCCACGATGTGGTGCCTCGCAGTGACGCGCTCGGCATCAGGCACACAGCACACAGCAAAGCATCAGTGGTGACCATCGTAGGCGATGACGTTTGCACTTCACGAACTCACCAAAAATTCCGAGAAAAGAAAGATAAACACAATATTATTGTTTGACTACAAGTAGCTCCCAGTCGATTTATAAAGTACGTCTGCCCCAATTATGAAGATCTATATTCATTTTACATAACAATCATATAACCACATGAAAATCAATTTCACAAGAAACTCAAAAGTGAACATCATAAAACAATTCGATTTTACATTCAAATTGCGATCGCCATGCTATATGCAAAACTGGGTTTGAGCACACTGAAAGTGTTCATCAACCGATTCTGACGTAAATGATATTATTGTACCCTTAAAAATAATTTACAGGTACCCCACACGTACCCCGTGTTGTCTGTATGACTGCAGCGGGAATATCACCGACGACGCGAAAAAAATAACCTTAAAGGTTTATAGAACCTTATACTATAACTGAGCCTTGTGCAAATAAAAACACTAATAGCGTCAAAGCTTGTTTCTTGAAAACTTCTGGTTGAAATTTGCGGGTAGTCTGAGAACTATTGTTACCATCCGATATACTAGATCTTTTTTTTTTTTTAATTAATTCCTGATCAGTATGTATTTGTGTCAGTTCATAACCACTCAACAATTTTAACCGATTTTGATAAATGATACGTCATTCGTTTTGATGGCGTGTGTGTCAATGGATATATAAAATTCTTTAAACAATCAATGTGGTGGATTTTATACGATTTAATGTAAGAGCCGAAAAATATGCAGCGCAAACTGCAGTCGGGAGTTTTTATTTTTTATTATTTAACTTATTGAATTACTTGTTAACTTTTTCGTACCGGTAGCACTTGGTCATAATTTCCACATACTGGAAAGCACTACTACTAACCCACTAAGTACGTTTTCTAGAATTAAACTGCGAATTCAAATTGCGGGTATCTCGGCGAGATGCAACGTGAAAAGTGGATGGTTGAGCGGGTTTTTACCTGATTCGATAAAAAGTTGACTAAATCAATCGGTTGCAATTTTAGCATTAGTATTCACCGCCATTATTTTATCAGTTATATATATACAATACGTGTATTTTTGTTAGGAAAACTATAAATAAAACAATACACACAAATATCACATTTACAAAAATTAAAACTAAAACTCGTCGAGCTAGTTACCTTGCCTTACCCAAAACTAGAACAATTTATGGCAGAAAAACCCTTACCTATGAAGGAGCTAAACTGTACATCAAAATACCTGCACACATAAAAAAATGTACACTCATTCAATCCATTTAAAACTGAATTAGCTGCTCACACTATGAGTAATGCGAATTACTTCAACAAATGCGCTGAATGAGTACTTAATTAAATGGCGAATATTGTAAACTTTATTTTCTTAGAATTAAGTTCTTATGTAAATGACTTTTTTGTTTTTATGAGAATTAAACATCTTTAAACCTAAACCTTTATTTGACGGTCAGATATGCCACAAATTATAGTTATATTTATCATCAGCTATCACTCAAACCATTCACTATCCGCGAGCGAATAATGACCACCTATCATAACCCGCGTGCTCTAATACTAATTTCATAACCTCAAACAGGGTGTTAGCAATATTAACCTTTCACGGTCATCTCATCAGTAGAGGTTACAAACACGATCAACCTCATTACACTATGCATCAATATCATTAAAAACGGGATTATTTGAAATGGAATAATGGATGGATCATACCTCAGTTATTACGCGTAGAAGTTGAGGGTAGGTTGCCATCGGGCGTAGAAACCATGCACGCTGCAGATGAATGTACCTCCGGTTCAAAACTCTTCTAAGGACCTTCCGGGCCCCAGAAGTGGACGATCTTCATTGTCGCTTGATTTTTACACGATGATTCGTTTCATCCTTGCGGATGAACAAAGTAGATGGCATGTCTTTGCCGACTCGTTAATTGGCGCGATTATGCATCATAACTTTCTTTATTAATCCCACTTCTGAGATGAAACAGTGGGTTTAAATAAAAAGAGCAAATCAGTATAATCGCCCAAATTTATTATATCACTTCACTAAACACACTAATACAAATCACTCATTGCTTTATTACTATTGTTACTTTGTTACTATTTATATAATTTACACTTGTTTACACAAATGGACATAGTTTCAGCTTACAATGCGTACGATAGAACAATAATCCTAAAAATGAGCTCGCATAGCTTTATATGGCGTTATCCCCACCGAAGGGATTCGGCAGTGGTGGCGGAGTTGCGTTCGGCTGTCAATGGCGCTGGCGTTGATTGGCTGTCATGGCGGCAGTAGGCTATGATTGGCCGTCTTGGCGGTTATCGGCTGTAACAGGCGGTGATTGGCCAGCTTGGCTTGACTCGGATAGTCTGGTTGGCGTTGGCGCGTTGCGATTGGCTGAGGCGGCGTGGCGTTACATTAACTTGTTACAAATAACTACAAACTTGACATTGGCTAATCTTTTGTAAAGCCAGACGAGAGAGAGAGAAAAAAAACTTGACATTGGCTAATCTATGTAAAGCATAAAGCTATTATAAGACTAGAGGGGGTCATAGGTTGTTGCCGCTCTTGTACATCCATGTGTCAACTAGGTATTGTTATCTCCGTCTATTTCAGGGAACCTCCGTTCGGGTGAAAGCGATAGCTCATATAAGTCTGGCAACAACGCACTGTATGTGTAACTGGTGACAGTTACATGACACCATCGGAAGACAAAACATTGGAATTTGATTTAGTGTTTTTATAAAATTTTAAATATCACATAAATCTGGTTTAAAATAAAAATAAAATCAAAAAACCAAATGTGTGACGCTGTGTTTTGTGCCTCCAGATATAAGAAAGGAGGCGTCCAAGTTCCTGAATTGCCTTTTCATAGGTAAGTCTTTAATAACTATTTCATCGATACCAACCGTAATTTTTATTCCGAAAATCGCTAAAAATTAAAGATTTACATGTTATAAGTGTAATTATCTCGTGTAATACTGACAAAAACCACGTTTTATAGCGTAATCTAATATTAATTTATGCATTATTTTAGGCTTCATTTTTAGTGATGTGTACACACTTTATCGATAAAATCAAATTTTGTCTTTTATCGTTTTAATAACATTTGCATACTTTTGTAGATTTCCAAAATGTCCTGAGTTTAGAACTGCGTGGATCAGGGCCATAAAACGAAAAAACTGGGAGCCAAAGGAATATTCTCGTCTATGCTCCAAACATTTCGAAGAGTCTTGTTATACATATTTCTGGTTTAAAAATAAATAAATTGAAATCAGATGCAATATCAACTATATTTGAAGGATATCTTATATACCATCAACCAGTAAGCACTAAGTACTTTCAAATTGTATGTAGGTACCTATCTACTAATAAATATATAGTAATATTACACATTTCTTTATTTGACAATAGTTAAACAAAAAGGGACCAACAATTATTTTTCAGGATTGAGGTACAAGTGAGTTTAAATAATTTCTCATGTTTTACTGATGTTTTCTTAAATTTTATTATCATCGTAAGGAATTTTGCATTTTTAACTAGTAACAGCAAGACATAAATAAATTCATTTAATTTCAGGTTATACAAAAACGAAAACCACTTCGAGAGCTGTCTAATAATAAAACAAAAGGAAGGTTTTGAACATTTTCCTCAGTCAGTTTTCAATGTCTAGTAATATATACAAATAATACGTAATAAATTGATTTAAATTATTTGAAAAGTGTTTCATTTTACTTTTGTTTTTACTGAATATATAATCGTCCGCGTGGATTTAGGTTTTTAAAAATCCCGTGAGTAATCTTTAATTTTCTGAAGTAAAAAGTTGTCAATTTCCAGAACGTAAGCTATCTCTGTACATACAAATCGGTACAACGGATGGGCTTTTAAGAATCCCATGGGAACTCTTTGATTTTTTCGGGATAAAAGTAGCCTATGCCCACTCTTAGAGTGTAAACTAACTCTGTACCAAATTTCATCAAAATCGGTTAAACTACTGGGCCGTGAAAAGCTAACAGACAGACTGAGATACACTTTCGTATTTATAATATTAGTATGGATAAGTATATATTGCACGTAGTCCGTCGTAGTAACATAGAAAATTAATTTTGATGTGGTATCGATATACCCAAATTCGCCGTCCCAGCCCTAGATGGTGCACACAGTGACAAAATGACTTACGCACACAAAAATAATTGACACGCATTTTCAGTTTATTATCGGTCCATAGTTATAATACGTCCATGATGTAAAGCCAGAGGGGGAAAAAAAAAGGTTATTGATCTCATTAGTCTGTGGTTATAGACCACAGATTCACTATAATACTTGACAGACTTCTTTTTCTACATTTTTTTCGAATTGGTTTTACGACTCTGGGTTCTAGCCCTAGTCGCCTAGCCCTTTGGAGTAAAACGTAGACAGTGATGATTAGTGGATGATCCCACTACCAATCCACAAACCAAAACTTTTTAATCTCAGAACCAACTCAGAACAGCTATCTATGTGCAATACCAAGTGATCCGTGATCAAAGGGTCCAATCCATGTCCAATCAATCCTTCAGTGGGATGCCGGATGGGGCCAAGCCATAGGGCCAAGCTTGCTCAAGGTATTATAAAACGAAGATTATTTACCAAGGAAATCATAGATCCATAGACCAAGTAATGAGGATCCATCGACCATCATCCATCACATCTCTATGGGATCCATAAATAAATTTATAAAATGGCGGATATCTGCAAGTGACGTATGTGTTGTGTTTATGATTATGGATGATTTTTCTAAAGTGCTGTGAATAAATAATGAACTAAGAACTTTTCAGAAAGATAGTTTTTGAATTATTGCTTCCAGTAATTCCTGGTAAGTACGTTTTACTGCTATTGCCTATTTTTAGTTACTGTAACTGCTTGCGCTGCTGAAGGCAATGTTGAATTTGTAGGCGGACGACTTCTAAGTTCTTACCTATTGCGTTTGTGGAAATAGGCTGTAAGAATGGAAAGTCCATGGGATGCGGGATGCATTATAGTTTGTAATTAATTATAATATAGAATTGGAAAGTTACAATTTACAGTTTCTTGGTTGTATTATTTGTAATGGCACCTTAGTATTGAAGGTGGTTATGAATCGATCCCATACTGAGGGACAAAACTCAAATAAATGGATTATTAATATCCTACTGTAGAATTGATTTCACCAGTTATGAATTTATTTGTGAAAAAGAGCACCATACACATCTTTCAAATTGGAAGTTACAACCTATACAGGGGTCCCTTTTTCAATTACCTACTTTAGTAAGTACTTCAAGTACCTATTCATGATCTTTCCCGCCTTCTAACTAAGCTGTGAGCTTATGCTAGATAGAAATAATAGGTCAAAGGTACCATTAGATGAGTGGATACATGCAATTCGGCGAGGTGGAAACTAATAACGTTCACCATGATTGACCTGTTGACCTTTTCAATCTTTTAACCCTATATGGCCAGGGATTCGATAATGGTCCAAAAGTAATTGATTACTTTTAATATGCACTGATCACAAGTTGTTGTATTAATCCTAATTATAATAGCACTTGTGAGTAACAATCTTATTTGAAGCACAGCACAGTTAGGGCTAGTCAGGCATGTTTGGCTTTGATGCTGAGTGCTATGGAATAAATTATAACTAAGTAAGAATAGTAAAAGATTTTCTCATGATTTTAATACGTTTTGTCTAAAACATTGACTGCACTGCTTTTACTATATCATGGGAATGAAAGTATGAATGAGACTATTGTGCGTCTTTTACTTGCTAATAATGTTGCTGCATCATGCATTTTAACCCCCCAGGCAAATGATAAAGGCATAATATGCTGCTCAGTAGCTCTGAAAAGGAATCTATTTGCTTAGACCCATTTAAAGTATCTTAATAATGCTTTTAGGCATTTGACTTTTCAACCATTTTATATTATATGCTAACTAATACCTGCCACTTGAACCATGTGGATTTAGTTTTTAGAATCCTGTGGAAACTTAAATATGATTGTCTAGGATAAAAAGTGAAATAGGTAACTCTTCATGTCTTTAACTATACCCATGCAAAAAGCACTTTAATCCGTTGCAAGAAAAACCAATAAACCAACAAACAAATATACACTTCCACATTTATAATGGGTAGTGATTGATTTAATTCTATTTGTTGAAAGAATTTTACCTAATAGGGCAATAAACATAAATGATTTTCAATCAAACAAGAATATAGCTTTATATTCCCTAATCCGCACTTGACCAGTGTGTTGGACCATAGCCAAACCCCTTCTTATTCTGAGAGGAGACCCATGCTCAGTAGTGGGCTGGTAATGGCTTGATCATGATGATAATGATTTTCCCTAAAACAATAAACTCATGTGACACTCATTCAGTATTGATCACTGAGTTAGTGAATCACCCTGGAGACCTGCTAATTGATACAGCAAACAATCGTTATTACAATCTTGATTGTTGTGATTGACCGAATTTATGATACTCTTGTTACAACAATACATTGTAGCCAATAGTGAGAGAGCGGTGGCCAATCAGAGGAGATTGTGATTGTCACAATGTAACTGTCAAACTATGGCAGTATGACTCCTGGACAGCAGGTAACTAATGCCCCATCTCGCCACTTGTCCAAATATGTGAAAACGCACCTTTAATATTTTATGGTCCCTGAATGAGTAAATATTTATAATCATAGTTATGATTATTTAGTAAATACTTAATACAAAATAATTTACTAAGCGCAAGGGTAAAGAAAGGTATATTTTACTATGTACACATACTACAGTTACTGCAGCTGCACTTTCATGGTCTTGAAGAAGGCTAAAGAATATATCAGTGAAAAAAAGTGTGTGTACCAAAGACTTTTATTTCTTTTTGTAGGTTGAAATAATGTACTTAGTTACATGAATCTGTAATATTCTAAGAAAATTTAATGCTTAAAGGTCTCATACAGTAGTTGTTCTGTCTTAAATGGCTTCGGATGTTCTAACAAGTTGGCTGCATAAATAGGTTACAACTTAAAATCGTCGGCTGCCTCCAGGACCAGAGCCAAATAACAGAAGGCATTCCGTCATTTCACTTTTAAATAAACAATGCCGACCGCCTAGTTTGACAGCTATGGGCGACGATTGCAATCATCTAGTTAGGCGATATTGTCGAAGTATTGGTAAAATGCAGTTGCAGCAAGATAAAATAAATTCATCCAATCACAATAATTGCGATCGTAGCACAACGTAAAGAAATGACTGACTGATATTTTACAGCAAGCAGCACATAGTTACTGTTTTTATTATTGATCAATTTTATCCAAAACGATAGATTGGAACGACATGCAGTCAGATGTACCTACGACCGTCCTAAGTTGGAATGTCTGTAGATGCTGTTATATAAGGCCATGCGTGTTGACGGACGGTCCGGAGCGACGGCTGCGCGTCCGATGACATCATCGGCGTCGCCGTCTTCAGTCGCCGTGACTGTTTGCGCACCTAATTTAATGAGCACATATTTTGCTACCACACAGTAATTATTCGACCACATTTCAAAAATTTCCGTGGCTTTGTACACGCTCAAGTATTAGCAGTTATAGTTTCAGTATGTCACTCAGTAATCCGTGTTCAAACACTGTGGAAAACAGACGAACCTGACCTTGCAATGCCTTCTGGAATAAGTTTTTATATGAGCGAGTTTAAAGTTGAAAACCGCGTTAAAATCTCGAACTATTATAAGCTGCTAGAAGTACCAAAAACAACCATTATATGTATTTTATTCCTACTGGAAAAATATATATAAATAAGGAAATATCTAAAATCATTTAAATTTTTTGGTAAAGGAGTGCACAAAAGTTGCTGAAACTGCGTACCGGACTGTCTTACGTACCGAGCAGATATTCTTACTATGTGCTTTCCTACTATCTGGATTTGTTTCAGATCAATTTTTTGTGGCATAGTATAGCGTCTAAAGTCATCAATAAATAATCAGTAGGTTAATTGATTACCTGGTTACAACAATGGCATTAATTAGTATTGTAAAGCCGTGTTGTTTGAATGGAGGGCACTGCAGTCGCATTCGCTTCGTGGAGTCGGTCACGGCACAGGGCAGCGCGACATGAACACTACTGTACGCCGGATTCCTCTCACGCTCCAGTTGTCACAAATACCACTAATTGTATTGCGTTTTTACCCCGCGCGGATGTACAAACTTATTGTTATGCTAACACGACTGCATTTTTGCTGCTGATCTAAAAACTTATTTGGACTTACCCCGCATAGAGATGTTATAAATTTCGGGAATATGCTCCTACTAGAACGATGTAGACTACCTATTCATCTCCTCCGACTGTTTTCTTTTTTGGGGTCTTCAATCCCTGTATCACTTCGACCGTCTTGGATACATTGTGATCGCCACCAATTATAAATTTTCATGCTTATGGCCGCCAGGTACAGCATCACCTTTCTGACTAGAGTTAGAGTAGCTTCCCCAGTATAACCAATTTGTTTTCCAGGTGGATGCTACGCTTATGCATTAGGGCGGGCAGTAGCAGATAATGAGCATCAGAGTCTCATCAGACTTCTGGTACAGTCTGCAGATATCAGTGCCCTAGAGTTTAATATTATACATGTATCTATTAAGGCCACAGTGCCTTGTTTAAAGTCCATCGACTGTTGTGAAGACCTGAATTTAAAATTCTAAATGTTAGCATATCAGTGTATTATGTATTTGGCATACATCGATGCCAGTATAACGACGTTCTCATTTCTCTGATGTTCAATCCGAATAAAACTCGAGGGAGCCCTTTGAGCTGATGAAATAAGTCCTACCTTCTCAATATACTAGTAATAGCCTTACCTTATTTGTGATAGATACCTAGGTACCTATCTACATTCCTAAATTATCGATTTGAAGTAAATATTATCGCAACAAAGAAATATTTAATTTACACTTGATAAACGATAAGCAATAAAGCAATATTCAATTTTTAGAATGATTAAGCAAAGATTTCACAGTAATCAGAAATAAATTGCTTACAGAAGGAAATTAACTTGTGTAATAACATTAATTAGGAAACTTAACCAGGAAAGTTGATCAGGCGTACCAAACTACGAACGTAAGGCTCGGACAGATGCAACGCGCGACGATGTAATATCTAACGCGGTTTCTAGAAGTGAGGAAGTTACAAAGGATCTTTGTGAAGGCGCGCGCGTAGGAGCCGAGTTATTGCGGTCTGTATCGCCACAGTTTTACGATGTAGGTACAACTGTGGTATCGCGCTCTGCGGTGCAGTGACTGCTTCATACACCTTCTTGTATTACAAACTGTACACGCTCATTGCGACTTCTGTCGTGCTGATGCAGTCGCGCTTAGTGTCGTCCAGGCTTCGCACAGCAGTCAGGAGGCCCCTCCGACACCGACAGTTACAGTATGCCGACAGCCCACAGTTAGTGATTGACGATCACTTCGGGCGCACGTTGTGCTCGTAGCGAAAATTTCATGGCCATCGCAATAATTGCGAGGCTCCGTCGACTTCCGCGGCTCCACTTGTCACGCTGTCGATGTAAATAAACAAAGGAACCTCCCGCACGCTGTTGACTCACTAGTCAACTAGTGACTCCTGAACATTGTCAAGTGCGTAAACATAGCATGGATCTGTATAATTTTTATTCGGATTCTTAACTAGTATTGTTTTGTTAACGCTTACCTAAACTCATTTACCTACGTATTTGTGTCCTTATTCATTGCAAAGCAGTGTATAATATTTATTATTGTGTATTTACTTAAAACATTACTCATGCTACGCGGCTGACGTTGTGTTTGTGGTGTCTTCATTAATTAATCTGCTTGTGCAACTCAGGATTTCTTTAAAGGACTTAATCTTCACTTGCTGGTATGCAGTAATACATTTTTCTTTATGTTACTTAGCACTATTTCACTGTTCACTATGCAAAATTGTCTATTTTTGGCATGAATCAATACTCTTGTTTTAAAGTTAAAACGATGCACGCTCCGCCTGCTTAAAATAAACCATATGGCTGTCTGGTTAACTGGTCTAGAGTCTAGGTTTATTTAAGTAAATATGATTAATTTATTTTGATACATAACATATTACTAGAACACTGAGAAAAAAAAAATTGCATTAGGTTTAACTGTTCGTATATTTCAAGTGATTTGGTATTTTAATATTACGCCACGGAACAAAATTCTTTATAGAAATATTTCGGTGAATTTTGAAGGTACAACTCCCACCCTATCGAACAACTTTTCATAAATTATTACAATAATACTCCTACTTACGTATGATTTGTTTAGCGTTCCCCGTCCATTACTTCCCCCCTTAAAGCCCCCTTTCCTTTCCCTAACTATGTTAATTCACATGAGTAACAAACAGCGTGTAGCTAGAAGAAACAACATTAATCACGAAAGCAATAATAATATTCCTGATTTAATTGAATTGATAAGGGAAAAGGAATGTCAATTAAAACGATGTTATGGTAAATTTAGCAAACCCTCAAGTTTTATATTTAAAGCATCAAACTTATAGAATGGGCATTTACATCGTGCTCTTCTTGAAAAGTGGCGAGTTACCACGCTATCTTGGCGATAGATTTAGTACAATAACGTTATGTTTGGAGCCTTAAAAATTAGGATAGGTGTCTACCTACTTTGTACTCGTACGTCTATTATACAGAACGAACTTGTCCAGGTTATTACTTATTACATAGGCTATCGACAACATACTTAACTACGGTATACGTCTCATTCCCTGATATGATGATGATTTCATTATTAAACGACAACGCTTATGAAAAAAAGTACTTAGCCATAATATAGTGCTCTGGTCACTAAATCTGTACACCAAAGGTTGCCTCTAACAGCCCGGCTAGCATGGGCAGTAGATAAAAATTATATCCCCGATTATATCCACTGATTTCTATGACAACGGTGGATATAATCGGGGAATTTTTATCTATTGCCCATGCTAGCCGGGCAGATTGCTATAGCACCTTTAGCCGCCTTTGCACCATCTAGTATAGTGTCTTCTAATGTTTTCTGTATTGTTTGTATGTGTAATAAAGTTTTCTAAATAAAAATAAATAAATAGTTACTCGGGTTCGTTGTTCCCGTCATTAATCTCATAAGATTTAGAATATACGAGATAATTATAATACGTCCTTATTCCGTTAACTACACTACTCCTTCCAACATGTTTGATCTTCGGACACCATTAAACGTACAAGGATCAAAACATATGTAAAGTCTGAAGCAATTAACCGAAGTGCATTGATACCCTTTTGGTCGGTTCCTACTCCATTTGGAGATGGTAATGGGGTGAGTCATACATCCCACGTACATCAATACAAGCAAGGCAGTTATGCTTTGACCTTGTACATATGTATAAACTGCGACGATGGCTATCTGCAAATCACCGCACGAAGATCAACGTCTCCAATTTACATAATGAATATTGTAGAGAACGTGCCATCGTAATAAACAATAGACCATACTTTCTTTATACGCAAGGTACTAATACTAATTTCTAGTCCTTTGATAATAATTATTATTATTCAACTTACGGATTAGGAAGACGAAAAAAATTTCAAAAGAGGCAATCAATCCGCAGCGCAAGTTCTTGCTCTAACAATGTTCAAAATATGTAGATCCTAGATTGTTGTAATTAGTTTGTGATTGTTCTTAATTTTCTAGTTTTCCTGCCTACTTTTAAATTACTTGTATATATTACAGATATTATACGATAGTTCATTCAAAAATGGCGATTTACCACGTTTGAGTAAAAAATCGTAATAATAATTGTATAAGGTGTTCTATCAATTTGTAATACGAAGTACCCAATCATGAATTATTTAATAACGGACGGAGTATTTAGTAACATGATTAGGGAAAATTGCTTACATATAAGACTCCATATTTAACGGAAACATAGGAAGTGATAAAGAGTTGTATTTTCCTTTTATAAATGCGACCATGGAGGGAAGGAAGCGGTTGCATTAAGGTCAGTTCAATTTACTCAGTAGTTCTTCGCATTCGTAAAATCAGCCTTAGCAGAAATTGAACGATTCAATAACTTAATATTATCATGATTATTTGCAACATTATAATATATATAATAAATATATGTATTATATATATTACTTACTACTTTATTGTTACAGTAAGAACACGTTTGTAATAATTGTTTGTAATTTGCTAATAAAAGTAAGTACACGCATTGCTTCACACATTTATATAATATGTAATTGTATATTTAGATTAAAATCCAAGTTCCGGGTACGCACTACTGAAATAAAATTCAACTGTAAACAAAATCCTGTTAACATAAACAGCGGTCTTGTGGACACGTTCATGGACGATTAAATGCCGCATTTTGTACATTATATATCGCATTTAATTTTTTATTTTATTTAATATATCCCATTATTATCTCATTTAAATATTTTGTGGTCACAAACGTGTATTTACCTGCTATATTATTTTTAAAATACAACAAATAATAAAAATATAAAAATGACCGCCATGAAAATTTAAAAAAAATACCGGCCAAGTGCGAGTCAGACTCGCGCACCGTGGGTTCCGTGCTCGGGTATTTTTTTTCGACATTTTGCACGATAAATCAAAAAAAATAAAGTATAAAGTAAAAGTATAAAAATAAATAATAACCTGTTTTAGAATGTACAGGTAAAGCCCTTTCACATGGTACCCCACTTGGTATAGTTATCTACTATAAAAATTGAAAATACTAACTATTTGTTCATGAACACTTTTTTTTTGTGATGCTACCACAAATTCACGGTTTTCGGATTGTTCCTTTACTTGTGCTATAAGACCTATCTGCCTGCCAAATCTCATGATTCTAGGTCAACGGGAAGTACCCAATAGGTTTCTTAACAGACACGACAGACGGACAGACACAACGAAGTGGTCCTGTAAGGGTTCCTTTTTTCCTTTTGATGTACGGAACCCTGAAAATTAAAAAGTGTTATTTCGTGTGGTCGGATCAGAACCCTTCGTGTGCGAATCCGACTTACGCTTGTCCGATTCTTTTGAAACGTTTTCTATATAATGCTTAAAATGCTGTTAATTAAATATGTTTTATAAAAATATAAATTACCGAGAAAAATGAAATTCGCTATACATATTATAATAAATAATTCATTACGTTTTATTAGATAGCTTGGAGTTTTTGTGTAATTAATTAATTTATCAATCAGTTTCTATATAGCCAAGTAGTTTTTGTTTTATTTAACCTGGTTAGGAAAATCATGTTCTTATCTTCTGTTATAAGGAAATTTTCGCACTTCTACGTTTTTATAGACCCAGTTGTGACCAGATGTGGTAATATTGCTGACATCTTTGTTTACTTTAATACCGGTTCCATAGTAGAGCAAACGGCTCTCATTCGACTTAGCATCGTGGTCATTATTACATCAATGTATGTTAAAAGTATGCTTATGTTTCGTGTCGAAGCCAGCAACGATTATGCAGTGTGTGTACTAGAATCCGTCCTAAATTGCTACCTATTCTTTACCTTACCTGTTCTTTGTAAAATAACACAAATCGGCTACTTTGTAGAGTGATGTGTAGAATAAATACCCTTCTGGCGTTCCTACAGTGCCTGCCACTTTAATTTGAGTACATACTTTCAAGGCAATAGTGATTCTATATTTTTTGTGTCATTTAAGACTAAGCTTTTTTGCAACTACACTGTTTTCTTTTATATTTTCTCTTGGCTCGCTAATTGAAAAATTGTAAGTTGTAGGGCAGAGGATGCGAAAAACAATGCCATTAATACGGTCAACGGTATAATAAATATCAATATAGTAAAGGTCATGCATATATCTTTAACTCTTATCGGATTCGGCTACTGGTTTACGCGGCTCCCATTCTTGAATCCGGCTCTCCTGATATGGGACGAGGCCAATGTGTCACCAGCCGTCCCATATTATAAGAGTGTCCTCGTTGCATTGCAATCAGTTAATTCATTATGTCTCTTGCTATATAATCTAGAATGATTCTTCTTGGAACAATAAGAGCCGTTCGATGGGAACTTATCAACTCACGATAGCAGCGACAATACATACCTTACATTCTCTAAACTAAAGAGTAGATGAAGTCAGTTTTTTCGTGATTTCGCATAAGAAGCTGTAACTGTATCTAGTCTTTCACAGCACAGACTGGAAGGTCACGAGCATGACGGTTTGTGGTTTATCAATACACAGATAATTCGTTAACGTTGAGTTAACGAAATACTTTAGACGTCATGAGCAAATATTAATAAAATTGGCACTCAGCGCAGCGGGAGGCGTTGCTAATAGAGTAGGTAGGTAGGTAGAGAGGATGAAATGAAAGTGAAACGTGCGTAGAGTGGTCGTTCAACTCGGCACGCGTCTGCATCCTCGCGCGGCGCGCCGGCCTAAGGCGGTCTCTTTGCCCCTAGTGATTTCTATAGCTTGCCAGCTATTGTATCGCAAGGGTATTTTACACTAGTTGAGCTTAGGACGAGATAGACTCTGTACATGAAATCGATAAAAGTGGAATAATTTGGCGACATGTTTGTATCCAGAATTGTTATATTATGCCTCAACTCATAACATGTGTACAATCCCTGGGATTTGTAGGTAGTCCTAAAGCCTAATGTCCGGCGTAAAAGATTTTCTTTATTCCTTAACAATTTCTTTGCTCAATTCATTGTTAAGTCTGATACTTAATATGAAACGATATTTATTTATTTTTCATGTACCAAAATTGTAGTTACAAGTTATAATAAATTAAGCTAAGTACTTAGGAAATGCTTATCTCTAAACAGAGTTTTCTTCCAGCTTCCCGTTGCAGGTTGTGAGTAAGGTGCATTAATACGTAGCATAGGTCCTGTGATACTAGAATTATAATATAATTTATGATTCATTCAAGTGGTACATTAATATGAATTACCAATTGTTATTTAATAAACAACTTAACATACATAGTTTCGTTATCTCAGATCGTTAGTATCGGTGGAGTCCGTAGAGTTATGTTTTTTTTCTTTCAATCAATGTTTCTAGTTTTAAAATTATCTCGTATGTTCTTTTATTCTTATCCTCCATTTTTTTTATTGACTATTGTTTATAATTATTTGTCTGACATTATTATTATCGATACATACTTTTATTTTTAAGAACTTGAAAAATATTTGTTGCAGCCTTAGCATGAATCTAGCTGCGTTCAATTTATTTTTATGATTGCAAAAGGAAACAATTATGCATGACCGATGGAAAGAGCTTTATCACAATAATTATGTCAACATTTGACCATGAAGTGTCGTTTTAATGGCGTGATAAAAACAAGTTATCGTTTTGGTATGTAGAAAACGTTCCATTGCATAGCACGCGGCGCCGTTTACTAGTGCGCCGGCGCAGGCAGCTATGCACGCGGCAAAAACTGCCACTAATCACCGGAGCGCATGGTTATGCAAGCACTAGTAAAACATACGCGTGTTCGATTGAGCTCGTGTGGAGACTTATTAATTACTATATCCGCTCTAATGACATTATGAATTTACATTTTTGACCGATTAACCGATAATCCAGCCACTAGTCTATCATGCCACTGTAGGTACATTGCGACTTACAAACGCTGTCGTCTTGGAGTCGTTAGGTGGGTGCATTCAGTGGGTAATTTTGTGCGATAAAGCGACGGCGACATAAATTAATAGAAAGTAGAGGTTTAATATTATAGAAAATAGCCTACGCCACATTAACCACATCAATCGACGTCAACATTTAATCTCGATTTGGCTTGGAGAAATCATATATTCGCTTCTATAGGTTATAATGATGCAGTCAATATGACAACATAATCATTTCATATTTAATACCTGAATCGTATCCGTCAGATGTTATGTTTATAGGAGGTATAGATTCCTAGTTATAATATTTTACTTTGTTGTTTATTTGCGCATTGCGGTGTAGACAGTTGGCGGTAATTTAATATGCGTTTTCCACTCGACACGATATAACAGTATTGCGTTTCAAATACTAGCATAATCGCCTCTTTGTAGATAAGTACATATTTCACTCCGTGCTCATATTCCTCGCTAGCACATATTTTATTTTACTATTTTATTCAGATATAAATTAGCCCTTTACTGCAATATCACCTGGTGGTAAATGATGATGCAGTCTAAGATGGAAGCGAGCTAACCCGGAAGGAGTATGGCAGTTCTCATTAAACCCATACTTACTGCTTTGGTTTTTACATCGTTGATTACGTTGATTTATTCGTAAGTTTTTACGTAACATTGATCTAAGAAATACGAGTAGTGCTTCACTAGCTACATGTAAATATTTAACCGATCAACGGAAAATCTCTGGCTCTATGTGGTTTGTTTTCATAACAAGCAACAACGGCTTTCCTGTTTTTGCAAACGTTTATATAAATTACTTCATAAAAGCGTAATAGAAGTAGGACTCAGGAGTCACGATAGCGGACACGCCTGGCCGGCTGTACGATTCGCATGTTCTATATAACCGGCAGGAGAATGAGAGTGAATCAGCAGGGCCACTCCCACACAACACGCGAACTAATGCTCGCATTTAACTTTGTTCATTAGTTGCAGAATATAGCCAGGTATATTTGCTTAGCTTGACAAGATTGAGTCACCCGCCCGACGCCCGTTATGGAATTTTACTATTTTAAGATTCACTGAAATACTAACATTGTCAATTTGCACATATTATCATATCCCAAGCAATATTTGTATTACCTACAGTACCTAATATTTAAGTTTTTCTTCAGTGTTTTTCTACAACGAAAGATCCTAAATCACTACCCATATTATAAAAGCGCAAGTGTGTTTGTTGGTTTGTTCTTCAATCATGCCGCTGCGGATCGACGTAATTTTTTGTATAGATATAGATATAGACCTGGAGTGGAAGATCAAAGAGTTCTCACGGGATTTTTAAAAATCTAAATCTAATAACTAGCTAGTTTTGAGTTTGCGAACGTAACGTGATAAGTAGCCTTTCTATATACGCGTACATGTCGGCATGTACCTAGGTAGATACCTTTTGCTGTATCATGTGAATGAGATTAAGTTACTGACTTACTGTTATGCCGCGAAGGTTCACCGACGAAATGAAATGTTTCATCTTTACATTCAAAGCTCGTATAAAGGATAAACAAACAAGAAAAACTCTTTATGTGATCACAACAAAAACTTACCTCGAAACCTCTACTTAGTTTAATGTCAAAGGTAGGAGTAATTTTAATCTTTCCATTAACTTTCGAATAACTCAAAATTAAATAGGTACTTTATTAGATATTGCTTGATCCCTTTTATACCATGAAGCTGCAAATTCATAAGAAACTGTTTCATACGTTTTCATGTAATACCTACTATAAATACAGAGTAGGCGTATCACAGAGACATCCTTCTCGTTTCTACCTTTCATCTTAAACATGTAGGTGTTTTAGTGCACAACCCATTTATTTTGGGACATGTCCACTTGCGCCGTGCACGACGAGACATAATAACAAGGCGAGATCCAGATTTCAAGCATTATTATTGTTGTATATTTTTAACTTTTTTTAAAAGTAGTTGATTTCGAGTCAAATGATAAACCTGCAATACATACGCATTCCTGGGCCATTACTGCTTGTTTCAAGAAAATATTATTCGGAAGGTATAATTTTATAACCAATATACATGGGTGTCACGTTTGTTAACTTGAAAACTTACACTCTTAATCATTATCGACATCATGATCATCCCATAGCCGGCTCACTACTGAGCACGGGTCTCCTCTAAGAATGAGAAGGGTTTGGCCATAGTCCACCCCGCTGGCCAAGTGCCCATTGGCAGACCTCATACATTCTTGAGAACATTATGGAGAACTCCCAGTCATGCAGGTTTCCTCACGATGTTTTCCTTCACCGTTAAAGCAAGTGATGTTTAATTGCTTAAAACGCACATATCTTCGAAAAATTTGAGGTCCGAGATCAAGCCTCCGACTTCCCAAATTATAGGAGGTGGATCGACCGTCCACCTCCTATAATTCGGAAAGTCAGATCTCGATTAGGCTGTAGTGGTTATCAGGGCTCTTAATAAGGGTTCCTAAGTCCAATTTATTAAAGCAATCATTTCCTTATCTACAGATAATGAGGTGCACTTGAGGCGTTGAGGCTGTGGTCGCCCGGGATGAATTCGGACGTACACCGGCATCAGGCTCATCCGCCGCTTGCACAGGTAGGTGTAAAAACCACCATACTAATATTATTATTAATTAATATTATGTCTGTTTGTCAGCTAGCTTTTCACGGCCCATCAGTTCAACCGATTTTGACGAAAGGTACAGAAGCTTTTCTTCCCAGGAAAGAACATCCCCGGAAAATCAATAGTTCTTACGCGATTTATGAAACCTTAAATCCACGCGGACTCCAGTTGCGGGCATCATCTAGTAATACCATAAATGTGAAAGTATATCTGTCTGTCTATTACCTCGTCACAGCCCATCCATTAAAACGATTTTATTGAAACATTTGGATTTTCCCTTTACTTGTGTGATATAAGAAGTTGCTACCTGTCTTTCATGATTCTAGGTCAACGGGAAGTACCCTATAGCTTATGATCCCCTTGATGGGTCTTGAGTCTTGACAGACAACGGAGTGATCCTAAAGTTCCTTTTTTCCTCTGGAGGTACAAAACCTTAAAGATACTTAAAATTATGAATATAAAGTGTATAAAATAACTCAAGTAGCAAAACATAAATCCAAAGATTCAGTGAAAGTGGACAACAACAACATACCATAACCAGGCAGCGGTGGCGCAATACCTAATAATACTTATTTGTAAAAAATTGGGCTTCACTTTCAGAATTTATGTGCAATTTTTATTTTTGCTCGAAAGTCTCCCAAGTCATACGAGTGCAATTACTTTATTCTTTTCTTTTTCTATTCATTATTTAACCAAATTTGCAAAAAAATATAATAAATGGACAAATTTAAAGAGTTGATCTCCAAATAAAAATTATTATTAAATTAATTTTCAATAACAAATGTCCAATGCATAATATACGTAAACTTTTTATCTTTGTATCTGTGAGTAGCTAAGTAGATGGAATTTAGATGGCGTAAGTCTTTCAGCTAACAGAGGTGCGGGTTATATTGCGGTATACTGGGCCCTGTCTTTGTGTAGGTATACTAGAATAATAGGTTATCGCAAGTTATAATAAGTCACGTGCCTAAGTAAGCCGCTTTTATGGCAAACAAGAGAATGATTGTTGCATTCCATGCCCATACGCTATAGTTGGTACCTAATCCCGCAATGTATCGTTTTCATTGTTATACTTTTTTCAAATATTATCCGACCATTTTTAGGATTCCGTACTGGAAGCTGCCAACGGGACCCTATACTAACCCTCCGCTGTCCGTCCGTCCGTCTGTCAGCGGATTGTATCTCGTGAACCGTAATAGGTACAGACTTGAAATTTTCACAGTATGTGTATTTCAATTGTCGGTATAACAAATTATTTTTGAAAACCTTAGGCTTCCAAGACGTCCTGATAATAAAACAACTTCGACTTGCCAACGCATAAAGAGATCGCAGACGATAACATTTTAGACTTAAAAGCTCAAGGTTAAGCTTTCTTTCATGTCTCACTTTATTTAAAGGTTTCTAATAATATTTTACAACATCAAATCAGTTCATTAGTACCTACCTACTTGTATCTCCTCAAAAATGCCTCAAAATTATTTTGTTCAGTAAATTCAACCTTCAAATGTAATTGTCCGCTAAAATTAAACTTAGAACAAAGCACATGAATAAGATCCGTGTGAATTTAAATCAGAGATTTAAATAAATAATGTGGAAATGTTGTTGCCTGCGAATTCAAAGGAATACCTATTAGTGCTGGTACTCTTTACAATCTGATCTCCGCTTCGTCGTAAAAACAAGGCATTCTACTTTCGGTCACTTCAGAGTGTCGAGACTTTTTCTTGAATCAAGATTGAAAAAGTACATATGTAGTTGGTTTTTTTCTTGAATCAAGATTGAAAAAGTACATATGTAGTTGGTTAATTATTATGTTTATAAAGTAGGTATCTATTGACTTTGAAAACTGTGAGCATCACATGACAAAAACTTATAAAGAAAATTACGGTTGTTTACGTTGCATGAGCAATTGTTACTATTAAAGTTATTTTGCAAATCGTCTGCTCTTAGGGAAAACTATTTTTTCCACGAACCTGCAATCTGTATGTAATAATGCTTATATAGTAGCTACCTATCATTGAACTACCAGTTTGTGTTTTCCACTCATTTCATTATAATTTACATCGTTTCATTATAACTGCAAATGACTGATCACCGATTCCAAAAGAAAAAAATGACTGACGAATATACGCACAGCTGAAATCGCGGATCTAGATATAACGTAGTTTACATACAGGTTCTCTCCAAAACGTAGATTCTCACCAAGCAAGTGTTTTGAGAAATTCAAACTTCGCGGGGAAAGCTAGTTAAAATATTATCTAATGGTCGATTCAAAAGAAATTGTACATTTTTGTGAATTTCAATAAGGATGGTTAGGACGTTCGCCTCTTAATTGGAGGTTGAACTTTTCGGAGTTATGTGCGTTTTTTAAAGTAGGTAGGTAATTATATATCACTTGTTTTAACGGTGAAGAAAAACATCGTGAGGAAACCTGCATTCCTGAGAGTTCTCCATAATGTTCTCAAAAGGGTGTGAAGTCTGCCAATCCACAGTTGGCCAACGTTGTAGACTATGGCCAAAACCCTTCTCACTCTAAGAGGAGACCCGTGCTCTGTAGGTAGCCGGCGATGGGTTGATCATGATGATGACTGCATAGCCCCACAGTCCACAGCAGGTGATTACATAACACCACTTGAGCCTGTTGGCTAACATATGCTGGAATCCTTTAGGCGCCGCGCCGCCGCGCCGGTCCGCACCAGGGATGCGCATTATTGCGACAGAAAAAAGCAGTTTATATTCTGACTTCAGCAAACATTTCTGTTGCGCTACAAAAACAGGGTGACCTCATCAGAGCAATAAAACTATTCCATTCCATCAGCCTGTATGCGTCTACTGCTGGACATAGGCCTTTCCAAAAGCGCGCCACCAAAGTTCACCAAACACGGTTCTCCGCCTTCCTCATCCACCCGCTCCCCGCCACCTTCTTCAGGTCAACGGTGAATTAGAGTATAATGCGTACACAAGTGTAAATTAAAAATTTATAACACCCCCGACAAGTGAAGGTTACAGTAACTAGAAAAGAGCTGATAACTTTCAAACGGCTGAACCGATTTTCTTGGATTATAGCTAAGGACACTCTCGATCAAGCCACCTTTCAAACAAAAAAAACTAAATTAAAATCGGTTCATTAGTTTAGGAGCTACGGTGCCACAGACAGATACACAGATACACACGTCAAACTTATAACACCCCTCGTTTTGGGTCGTGGGTTAAAAATGAGATCCCACTCGCCATTTTAACTTGATGTGTCTGCTGTCATGTCAAAAGTACGATTTTAGTCCTTAATTTAAAGGTGATTTTGACATGATAGTTGACATATAGAGCTAAAATTGCGAGTGAGATCTCAAAATGTACGCACTAGCATTTGTGTTCATGTATTATTTTTCTGTGTTGCAGCACAGTGTTCATGGTGCGCAGAGCGTGGGTCCGTGCGGCTGGTACTCCGCGTCGGCTGCGCCCGCGCCCACTGCCCCTGCTCGCTTGAAAAGAGCGCAACCACCGCTACAGCTACCTGTCAGTACATTATATTATCACAGTTTTATGAAACCAAGTTTTTTGTAAAAGTGTTCCGTATCTATTTGCTCGTTATTCTTACGCCTCTAGTACCTACTGAACTGAACCTATTCCTACATAAGATACTTTTATAATTTTATAGGATATTTATTATTATTCAATCGGGTAATTTACCTTATTTAATTATTTTTTTATTTTATTTTACTTTGTAAAATATTGTATTATTCGCCCTAGTAAATGACCTTTTTTTTTACTAAGGGCCGATTTTTAAATAAAAATATTAAAATAATAAAATTCGTCAAATAACTTTTATCTGAAAAATAAATTTAAGGTTTTGACAGTTTTGAATAGGAAATCTGTCAAAACATCGAATAAAAGTTATTTGACGATTGAAAAATCGACCCTAAGTTAAATAACACATATCACAGAAATATACATATTTATTGAGCGGTTATTGTTTAAATGTAGTTATTATGTTGTTTAAGTCGGGCGGGGGAGTCGGCGGAAGCAATGGTCCTCACGCTCCTCTTTCGCCGACAGCTTTGCAGAATTCCGTCGCACATAACGTAAGTTTTATTTTTTACTAGCGAGCTGTCCCAGCTTCGCATGAGGATCTTATTACAATTTACGTAGGGATCTCTTAATTTTTTTGAAAATAAAATAAAGCCTTTGTCACTCAGGCTAATATAGCTTTCTACTGGTGAAAGAATTTTCAAAATCGGTTTTACTAAACTACTACTCTGTAAGGTTCGCGTAAGGTGTAATATTTTTTGAACAGTAGTTCCAGAGTAGAGAAAAAATAAAATTACACCTTACGCGAACCTCAGAAGGCGTAATCTTAGCGAAAACATATGTTGAAAAATAAATAGAGTAGGTGCTTTTGAATTAATTAAATGAATCGACCACATGTTTGGAATGCTCACGTAGAAGGGAATTTGTTCAAGGAGAATTCAGTAAAAGTACAAGTTTCATATTTTGTTTGTACATACCGCCCCTTTTGTATCATATGATATATACATATTTACTTCACAAAAAATAGGTTAGTTTGATGATGAGGTTTATCTAATGAGGAGATTAGGATTATTATTATTTATTATTGTTACGCCAAACTGTCTCAATGTTGGGCAGAGGCCTCCATGTCTTCCTTCTCTGTCTGGATCTGTCTCTGTCTCTGTCTGGGGTCAGGCCAACATAATATAGGCATCGAGTTCGTCACGCCAGCGACGGCTCGGCCTGTCTCAATGTCTTTGTCTTTTAATTATTCAGTCAGAATTTCAGAATGTCTGAAGAACCAATTGTTTTTATATTGTTATAATACAAGTTAAGACGCAATACTGGCTAACCGCGTCAGTGACGCGAGGAAAATTCATTTCATAGTTAGAAACCCACTAACCAACACAAGTCCGTGTCACTGCTCGCCGAGAGATTAGGTAGTAGGTATTAACTACTTTTATATATGGAGTAGTTTTTTGCCTTTTACATAATTACATCTACGTAGTAAGTTTTACTAAAAATGGGTCGCTGGTTGTGATTAAATTTAAAAATACGTTTTTATGAAGATTTTTTCTTTACTTTACGAGTGTGGATTACAGCCCATTTGAGCTTGTTTATTAATAAGAATAACAATAATAAAAAAACATTGAATTGACTCGCTCCAGCAGTATATTGTACACATGGCTTAGGTATCCACACCTCCCATAGCCCCTTAACTTCGCGGTTAGTTGTGGTTATATGGGCCGAATCACGGGAAGGTGCCCACTTGGTTCTTGCTCTTGGCGTGTTTCCGGGGCGCTTTATTGACTTCCTACAAGATATGTATTTGCTTTCTCATTCTTGTTCCTAATTTTATCGCGCAGCTTTTCACGGTCCCACCTGATATCGGGATTCATTTCTTCGTCCTCACTATCTGCGTCCTCGCCCTTTTCCGCAGAGCTGTCTTCGTCTTTCTCTCACTTTCTTCTTCCTCGATTCTGCCTCTCCGCGTTCTCCTTTCAATCATCGCTGCTGCATCTGCCGCTTACTAGTATGGATTTTACCCAATTTTTTCCTTTTGCAGAACGTGATGTCGTCGTCGGTGCGTGCGGCGGCGCCCGGCGGCCCCGCGCCCGCCATGCACACCTCGCAGACTAACGCCGGTGCGTACACTACACGATCATGTTAAATTGACCGCCTTAGCGTGACAGGTGATATTACCATGTGACAGTGTCAGCTGCAGCGTTGTGTTGTTGCTACAGTGATGTCTGAATTCATAATGCTGCACCGTGCATTTTACCCGAGAGTGATAGTGTCCGCGAACCAGTGATCATTGCGATCGTGTTACTATCAAATTACGGTGCTAGACCTGCAAAAGGCTTAGTGCGAATTCAAACATGCCTTCAGCGTGGTAAGGTTCAAGATTAACTTTTTTTTTTTGCTCACATTAAGCTCGTTATTGTGCGCTCGTAAACGCGCACTTTTTGTCATGCCCATCTCGAACGAACGTAAACACGCTTAGGCTCGTCAGAGTCCATATTGCTACTGACTGATCCATTGGTTCGAGCGAACACTCCGCGAATGATAGGAAAAGATGCACGCGCTTTCGATTTATCGCTCAGATAAAACGCTAATGTGCAACTGCCCTAAGGTGGTATAATATGTAGTAGGTAGTTATGTACTCATAAGTTTGAGTAAAATGGACCCAAACCCGAGAATTCTGGAGACTGGATAATCTATTTATCATACGTAATAATAATAATTATTTATATGTAGGTATGATGATCCTCTGCGAAGTTAGTTTGCATAAGAATCACGATGTAGTGTACATTTCAATTGAGTCACGTGGAAAATTCTGTGTCATCCCATGAGTCTCGAGTTACATAAAGACTAGGTAACTTAAGTGCAAGACAGCTAGTGATTTGTAAACCATCACAGACATGCTATTGTTTAGCAGAAATCTCTGTAATGTAATATTTTAGTGATCATGAGTAATGGTACGAGAATTCTTCTTTTATGTTATCTGTCAGAATAACCATTAAATGTTGATAAAAATATGATTTTTTAATACAAATTTTAACATGGCGCAATCGTTACAACATTGGTATGTTTTTAATAATGACACTCAGAAAATGCTTAAGTCTTACTGAAGAATTGAGGAACTCGAAAAAATATGGGTAAATCTAAGTATTAATTAGCATAATTTATATTTTGCTTATAATTTAGTATAAGTAACCATCCCACCAATAGTATAAATGCAAAAGTGTTGTTTGTTTGTTTGCCAACAACCCAAAAATTGCTGTGTCCCAAACAGGGTTTCAATATTGTTATAATGTTGTCAGTGATACAATTTTTTTTTAAATCATTGTGAATAATATTGGAATTCATAATAAATGAATAAGAACAACAGCTTCAATTTTATGTTTTTGTATGGATATTATCATTTAACTTAATAACTGATTATATTATTCAATTAGGTATGTTATAGGTGAATCATACTATGTAATTACAAAACAAATAATATAATTAACTATACCACATTATCAGATGGTATTTTCAATTGTTATAAAGTGCCTCTTGTATGTCTAACGTGTGAATCCTTACAAATACACTTATTGCTAAATGTAAAATTTTATCAGCAATGTAGGTAGAGTTTTAAGTAGGAGTACCTTGTATGATTGGATTATTCAAAACAAAAAAATACATATATTAAGCAGTTAGTAAAATAATACTCAACATTTTATGTTACATCTTAAAATGTTAGTGAGAAGTTTTGGATGGATTGGATAGAATAATTAGAGAATTTTAAATACTCGCGTATTAGTTGATGTAAGCCCAACTAGTATCGAACCCATCGGGGTACATCGAGTAGTAGTAAGTATAGCCAGCACATTCTATAGTTAAAATTTGACTATTATTAAGTAAAGTAGTACTAGAACTACTACCTAATGCCCGCGATTTCGTCTGCATAGATTTAGGTTTTCTAAAATCCGGTGGGAACTCTTTAATTTTCTGGAATAAAAAGTAATCTATGTCCATCTCCAGGATGCCAGCTGTCTCTGTACCAATTAGATGATTCCCGTCCCTGTGTCCACGTGGATTTAGGTTTTTTATAACCCATGCTCGACTCAGGGAATTCTAATTTTCCGGGGTTATGCCACTCAGAAAGAATGTAGATTTTTATTGGTGAAAGAATTTTCAAAATCGCTTCAGTAGTTCCAGGGATTACTTCCTACAAACAAACTTACAAACTTTACATCTTTATCATATTAAATATAGATTAGATTTAAATTGATATTATGATTTTCAGTTGTCCCAAAAGGAGCTAGCGATGTGCTGGTGAACTCATCTGCTCAAAACCCACCGCCCGCGGCTGCCAGGCTCGTCAACAAGGCGCATTGGCCGTAAGTGCATTTACATACATATTATTTGGTGGTAACGGCCTTGTTGGTCTAGTGGTTACTGCGGATGACGAGGTTCTGCATTTAATTCCCGGGTTGGGCCGAAAATAATTAGGCAACTATTTGGTTTTTCTGCCAAGGAATTGTCAGTACTAGCCCGGAGTTAGGAAGTTGGCGATGTTTCACGCCGTTGCCTTAGAGAGCACGTAAAGCTGTCGGTCCTGCGACCTGATCTCTCTCCAGTCTGACTATGAGAGTAAGGGAATAAAGAGTGCATCTATGTGTACACACTTCTGCACTATACTTATACCTCCTGCGCAGATAATTTCTATGGAGATAGGAGAAATGTGTTGTTTTTCTCTTTAAACTTTATAGTATTTTTCATGTTTGTGTTAAAAGTAAAACCACTGGAACGATTGAGACAATATAAGTTAAGTTGAGTTAAGTGTATTTAGACTAGATTCAGTCCGCTAAACTTGTGTTGCTTGTCGAGAATTTTACGTGGGCGAAGCAGTGGGCAAGGGCTAGTCCAGTATTTAAAAACAATATAATATGATTACTAAGTAAATGCCTCCCTACAATATCTCTTTTTATGCCAGCGATATAAATTAAAAGGCCACTTAATTAATATTATAACACTATGTTAACACCTGTTTAATCACAGATGTATTGTATCTACTTGTAGCGTTGTGTAGATAATTTGTAGAAGATCACAACAATCTTATCGCGAGTTGATGTTAAAAAAATATGTTATTTAATGAATTTTCGATAAAATCAAATGATATTCCGAGCACAGATGCTTTATTTGTGATAAGATATGGCTTATCTCAGGTGTTTTGATAGTAGATACGAGCTAGTATTTGCCAGTTATGGAGGCGGATGTTCAGTGTACAGAGCGCGAAATCGGAGAAAAAGTTGTATCGGATGTCCCAGTAATAAATTGTAACGATGAGTAAATATCTTACAGTTTTAATTGAGTTGTTTTGTAATACATGAATCATAATACCACTTTCTTTTAGCTTCAGTTCTGTGATAATTGTTTTGTTGCGAAATTAGTGTTGCGAAACGGAGTCATCACTTTTGCTGTAACTAGATAATTAGTTACTGGAGGAGTTTACATCACTGTTAAATTCCTGCAGAAAAATACACTAACCTATACTTAGTTGCATCGCGGATTATTTAAGCTTCTACAGAAACAACTTTTGAAAAGTGGTTCTCTTGTACATTTATAAGGCCTTATTTTAAAGGCAAAAAAGTCAAAAAGATACAATCCGCAGCTGGACGATTTCGATTACGGTAAAATGAATGTCACATCGCAAATAAATCTGATTTATGTGCAGGATAGTTTCCAGAATTTTTTGCGTACAGTCAAAATTTCAAGTTTTTAACCTAAGTGGTTTAGGCAAGTTATAAATCAGTCAGGACAAGTATTCAAGAAAAGATTCTTATTCAAGTTTTCAATTGAAATTGCACCTTAATGTAATGTAACGTCTAAATATAAGTGAATAAATAGATCGTCATTTCGGACGTTTTTCGATGAACGTCTTGCTTGTATAGTAAGTGAAAGGTTACAAGTGAATGTGTCGGCAGCTGGCACCACGGCGCCATCTCGCGCGAGCGCGCGGAGGCGCTGCTGTCGGGCTCGCCGGACGGCGTGTTCCTCGTGCGCGAGAGCACCAACTTCCCCGGCGACCACACGCTCTGCGTGCGCTTCCGCGGCCGAGTCGAGCACTACCGGTAACACTACATTATGCCCTTTAAAAAGCTCGCAAAACAATTAGTCCAATCTGCAGGCCGATTCAGAACACTTTACGAAACAGAGATACGATTTGGTAACGATACGGTTTATTGCAACTTCAGGTTGGATTTCTTATTTTGCGTACTGACACAGGTCGATAAAATCTAACAAGTCAACCACTTTTGATCACAAATGTAACTAATGAATGCCATTATGTATTAAGCAATTATTATTAGATCTAACCAATCACAGCACAACAAATGGAAATAAGTATTTTGATTTGACTGTAACGACACTCATCAAGTGCGTATTCTAATAATTATATACAGACCCAAACTCTACATTGTGTGGCGTCTATTAGACCAGACTTCTAGTCGAATTCCGTATGTAAAATAACGAGTAATACGATACGGAGATAATAGCACCACGCTGCTGCAGAGACACACATCTGCTATTGCCCCCAAAATGTGCAAGTTTCAATTAGATGCCTTATTTCATCAAAAAGTGTGTAAATATACAGTATATTTCTGAAACTCAAATATTATTGCAGGGTAAAATGGGCGACGGCACCGCATAGCCAAAATCAACGTCTCACGATCGACGATGAGGAGTTCTTTGATAATATGATGGATTTAATTCAGCATTACCTGAAAGACGCCGATGGTTTATGTACAAAGTTAGAGCGGTGGCTTCCCAAAGCTTCTCCTAATGGTGCCAACAACAATAACGTACAACCTTTCTCACCTCTTCCTCAGGTAAGCATTAACTTTTATATGATTTGCATGGCAATCGTGATTTGATAAGTCAATATTTATGAGTTGTATGGTTTACTTAACACAATAACTTACTTTGTGTCTGTCAAAAAAGTGTAAGTTTCCGATCATGAATTTTGACTGACTGACTGACTGACATCAATGTACAGCTCGAACTACTGGATCTAAGAATAAAAATAAAGTATTGCATGTGGGGTTTCCCTATAGTATACACGGTAGACCCTTTTCCTTTCTTAAAAAATTCTATCTGTGTAGCCGAGCGGGCCAGCTAAATTAAGTTTGTTGACATCCGATCCACACGCACGAAACGTTTTTGCTTAACCTTTCCCATACAAACTACTAAGGTGTGGAGATTCTATCTGGCTTCCATATTTCCTGCCACGTACAACCTAAACACCTTCAAGTCAAGAGTGAATAGGCATCTTCTAGACCAGCGTGCTCCAATCTAAACCTCAGCATTAATTATGATTAAGCACGATTGTTGTCAAGCACAAACCAATCTTGCAATAAAAGAAAATTAACATGCCATACTGCTTTATTTTATCATATTATTTCTTAAAATAAAAATTTTAAATGTTTTTCCTCAGCAACCACCGCCATACCCACCAACGCCGAGCGTGTCTAGCGCGCTTAGTTCCGGTCACTTTCAACATGCTTTTGGGCATCTTTCTGGCGACCAACCAGATGGCGCGCAAAAATTCGTCGATGCGCGTAAGTTTACACTATAAACTAGCCCACCGCTAAACAAATTAAAACAGAAATATACAAATATGTTCTATTAATCAACTTTATATAGTAGAAAGTTATTTCAAGCAGCCTTCACGACGAGGTATATAACATCACTTCCGTTCCCATATAACTGCTCAATCAATAAACTGATCTGGACGAAAGGCACATGGTAGTATACATCCTAAAGAAGAACATGAATATACTTTTAATCAGGCAGGCATCAGCTAGTTTTTCATAAGTCAAATGTTAATTACATTTGACACAGATAGCCCTATTTTTAACATATCGTCAATTCAGGGTCAAACCAACAGTTTCCTCAGTCTTGTTTACTCTGCCATTACGATAATTACATAAATGAGCATACTTATGCAGGGGTACATCATTTCATATATGACATAGCCCAAACTATTAGCAAGCTGAAGTGGCAGTGGGCAGGCCATGTCTGTCGTAGAGGCGATGGCTGTTGGAGCCGGAAAGTCCCTGAGTGGAAACCGCGTTTAAGCAAGCGTAGTATGGGACGCCCTTCAACACGACGGACCGACGATATAAAGCGGCTGGCGGGAAGTAGCTGGATGAGGAAGGCCTATGTCCAACAGTGGACGTCCACAGGCTGATGATGATGATGATGACATCATTTCATACAAGATTTTACTAAGCAACAATTTGTGCCCCTGGCCTAACCCGGCAGTGACGGTGCCTGGGGTTTAGTATTTATAATTTATACTTTTTTCTAGGTTGGATAATTGCTGAACGGGATTTAGAGATTCGGGAAAACATTGGCAAAGGCGAGTTCGGCGACGTGATGCTCGGTATCTTGAACGGGACACAAAAAGTCGCCGTCAAAATATTGAAAGATCGCGAGGCGGCTAGCAAATTTCGAGCGGAGGCGAGCGTTATGGCGTAAGTTACAGTTATTATTTATTGGTACAAAGATTAATAATACAGATTAATATAGTCCTATAAATCACACTTCACACTAATATTATAAAGGCGAAAGTTTGTATGTGTGTGTGTGTGTGTGTGTGTGTGTGTGTGTGTGTGTGTGTGTGTGTGTGTGTGTGTGTGTGTGTGTGTGTGTGTGTGTGTGTGTGTGTGTGTGTGTGTGTGTGTGTGTTTGTTACTCCTTCATGCAAAAACCACTGGACGGATTTGGCTGAAATTCAGAATGGAGATAGATAATATCCTGGATTAGCACATAGGCTACTTTTTATCCCGGAAAATCAAAGAGTTCCCACGGGATTTCAAAAAACCTAAATTCACGCGGGCGAAGTCGCGGGCATCGGCTAGTCTCAAATATTCTGGAAAGTTCAATATATTTTTTAAACCAAATGCTTCTATCACAGTATAACGAAAGTTATACGTTTGTGATTCTCGCCCCGAATGTTGAAACGCATACTTAAGGTAATAACATAGATTGTAAGAACATGTCTTGTAATGAAAAAAAAAATGTTTTTTTTTTTTTTTGTTACAGTTCACTAAAGCACGAGAACTTGGTGCGGCTACTCGGCTGCGTGGTGTTCAGCGCTAACGGCAGCACGTGCATCGTGACGGAGCACTGCGCGCAGGGCTCGCTGCTGGACTACCTGCGCAGCCGCGGACGGCACTACGTCACGCAGCTCAACCAGATCAACTTCGCCTAGTGAGTCTCGCCCCACTACCACTGACTTCTACTAATAATGCAAGTACGATGGACATGCGACTACCGACTTGTTTTGGAAGCAACTTGATTTTCGCCTTTTTGGTCCTGATAGCAGCAATGAGTTTATGTGAGCGTACTCTAAACCAAATGTATGATATTTGTGAACATTAGTGTCATACGAAGATTCTGTTAATTTTAATACCCGGTACGCTCGGTGGAGCGCTTCGAATCGGCAAAAAAAATAGCTGTTATTTTATATAGCACACCTCTTTCAGTGCACTTGAATTCATGTTTATTTTAGTGCCTACTACAATATAACAAAATTATTTTGTTTGTTTGCAATCTGTCCAGCATAAATAAAGTTAATTCCCGGTACACTCGGTGGAGCGCTCCGAATCGGCACATAAAATAGTTATTTTGTATAGCTCACCTCTTTCAGCGCACTTGAATTCATGTTTATTTTAGTGCCTACTACAATATAACAAAATTATTTTGTTTGTTTGCAATCTGTCCAGCATAAATAAAGTCCTTGATCTGGGGTCGCACATTCCGGACGAATTGTCCATGCTGTTAGAACCGTATTCGACAGTGAAATATATATTGGGATCGCTACACAGCGTTGTAGCGTTAGCTTTAACATCCAAGCGGGCGTAGAAGGCACTCCGCTGACACATGTGTTGTGTGCAGCGACGCGTGCTGCGGCATGGAGTACCTGGAGCGGCAACGCGTGGTGCATCGCGACCTGGCGGCGCGCAACGTGCTCATCTCGGCTGAGGGCACGGCCAAGGTGGCGGACTTCGGCCTGGCGCGCACCGACGCCGCGCCCGACGACCCCGCCGACGCGCTGCGCGTGCAGGCCAAGCTGCCCATCAAGTGGACCGCGCCCGAGGCCCTCAAGTACAACGTGAGTGACGCGAGATGCGAGTACCCATACCCCATGCCGTCCAATTGTTGACTTGTTCTCAATGAATGTTTTATTACAGTACTACAACATTTATAAGTCGCAATGGCAATATTCATTTGCCCAGAAAAGCGTAACGTAACGCCAACTAAAACCGAATGTATGAAATACAGACCTTATTACTTAATGGTATGATTTCAAATACAAGAACAACGAAGCTTGCGTTATCTCCCACTTAATTCGCGCGTACTAAACAAGTAACACGTAGACAACAACCGACCGAGGCGCACTATAACTGGCGGAGATATTTTCGCGCCATTCAAAAGTAAAATTTCTACTTAGGTACAAAAATGGTACACTTTTAAAAGCTACACCGATACTAATGAAAAATTTTCTTTGCAGAAATTTTCAAATAAGTCTGACATGTGGAGCTTCGGTATACTACTTTGGGAGATTTACTCATTTGGAAGAGTGCCATATCCGAGAATCGTAAGTAATGTTTTACTATGTCTCTCTATACTTTTTAAAGTCTTAAAATCTTTCAAGGCCGATAGTATTATTGTCAGCCCTAGCACAGACTACAGCCTATTTGGGCTGCAAATTGCAGTCTCAGTTTTTGTCTAGTGCTTAAGATTGGTGTAAAATGTAAAATGTATAAAACTTTTAATTAAATCTGTAAATAAATAAATTAAAAACTTTGCCACCACATCGCAGCCCGAACTTGTTATATGAAATGTGCAAGCAAACAGTGGGCTATTTGAGTATAGTAAGTCGTTGTCGGTTGCAGCCACTGGCGGAGGTGGTGCGGCACGTGGAGCGCGGCTACCGCATGGAGGCGCCCGAGGGCTGCCCGGCCGGCCCCTACGACGTGATGCGCGCCGCGTGGCACGCGGACCCCGCGCAGCGCCCCACCTTCGCGCACACGCGCCTGCGCCTGGCCGCCATCCGCGACGCCGCGCATGCGCTCCAGGTAACGTCACCTCATCCACTACACTAGCGGCACGCTATGATGGCCGGTTTGACACATTACAATAGTGATGTGGAATGTCAATTTATTCTCGAACAAAAAACAATTAAGTTTTGTTTTTGTACCTGATTAAATAGGTTTAATAAAACAAAAATGTATATGTTTATTTAATTTATTTGAACGAACTGAATATTTGAACGAAAATGAATATACATACTTTATATGCACACAAGAAACATATGAATACAAAAGATACCAAAAAAGGTGCCACAAAAGGCCATAATTAATCAGATTCGTCCATACTACTATTTTCACTGTCGTCACTGCTATCATCACATACATTAATAATTATATGTTCGTTTTCTATAATATTATCTATTTTCACATCTCTTTCATAATCTTCCCTTATTAATTTAACAGTTCTATTCACAACCTTTTCCCAGTCTCCTTTAGTCACATGTTCACAAGCTTCTTCTAATAATTTTAGCATTTTTTTTGTGGTAAATGGGGGTTCTGTATTGTGTCTTGCAGCATATCCCTTAATTTGAGCCCACACCAACTCAATCGCATTATACTCACAATGGTAAGGCGGTAACCGTATAACTCTGTGCCCATGTTCTAATGCTATTTCGTCAATGACGTATCGGATCTTGGTTGGTTTGTTTTCTTTTAAAAGACGTACTAATTCCGCTTTTAACATATTCATGTTTGCATCTACGCCATTTTTACGAAGCCATGCGACGATATCAGCTTTCTTTTGGGATTGGGCAGGTGGCTTGTCAATTTGCATCGAGTGGTATGGGGCGTTGTCCATAATTATAATAGATGGTTCAGGGAGGCTACACAACATTGAGGTAAACCATTCAGTAAACTTTTCTCCATTCATGTCTTCATGATAGTCTCCAGTGGTTTTTGACGCAAAAGCCATGAGAGAACCTTCGACAAACCCGTTGATGGTTCCGGCGTGACAAATTATAAGTCGCGATCCTTTTCCTACAGGAACTTTGGAAGTAGATGCTGCTGTGTCATCGTTCCAAGAACGGCCTACAGTATGGTTAGCATTAAGCCATGTTTCATCCAAGAACACAACATTTTGCCAATTTTTGATTTCTTTCACTTGCCGTAAAAAAGTATACCTTGCCATCGCTATATCAAATCTTTCCATCAATATTTTGCGTTTGTTACATTTTTTGTATCGAAATCCAATGGTCTTCAAAATCTTCGTTAAAGAACTTTCCCCACCGAAGAATAATCCAGCTTCCTTCAGTGAATGCACCAACTTTTTTCTTGTTGGATACTCCTTCTGTAAATAGTAGCCGTAAACATGTCTTCGGATAGCATCGGCATCAAAGCTATCGATGCCTACGACTGGTTTTGCTCGTTTTCTCTTTTTTGGTGTGTGAAGTTTATTTTCTTCTGTGCCAGTCTCGCCATATTTTTTTTTTAGTTATCCGTCTAACAGTTCGTTGTCCAATATTAAGCGCATCAGCTACGCGTTCAACCACTGACGTTATAGGTAAAATTGGCCCTCCATTTTGAGCTTCACGATCGAAATAGTTACGAAGGCGTATTACGAACTCACGTGTCTGACTATTTAGAACAGTTCTCTGCGTACGTTCGGTCATATCGACGAAATCCACAACAAAGGGCTTGAACAGAGTCCAAATTAACGAGCAAGGGTCAACAGTAATGCAGTATCAATATTTAAAATCCAAAGCCAGGTCAAAACTATATCACAATCGCATTGCACTGACAGTTTATACTTTTCGAAGCAACGTCAATTCGAAACTGCTTTGTTTTGCATTGAGCATTGACGCGAGTTTGCCGGAGGTAGTAGTTGTGCTAGCCAGCGATCCTATGTGACGATCGTATTAGATTCCATTTTTAAAAATTTATTGATATTTTTTTGCGATTTCAGAGGTTTGTCCACATAGTGAAAATTGTTCATATTCACAAGTACATTCACCCCTTAAATGGTGCAAACTGATTTTTCTACACTTGTATAAATCAAATCAAATCAAATCAAATTTCTTTATTGCGAATTTGGGTAAACAGTGGAGATGTTACAAAGATAAAAAAGTACAGCCAAATTCTGCTTATAAGCATGCAATATAACATTAAATTAAGATACATTTAAGAAATCAATTTAATAAATAAATTTTGAGTCCTAAACCTAAAACTACATTCGATAAAATTTATGAATCTCTGCACATCACTATCGTCAATAAAGTAATACAATTATTTCCTTCAAAGTCGTTATCAATTAATACGGAACTTCATGAGCGGACAAACGTCAAACCGGCCATCATAGCGTGCCGCTAGTTTAGTCGTGTTAATTACGCGCGCCTATATCAAATATAAACGTTTTTTTTGGGTTCCGTACCTCAAAAGTAAACTAAAGAACCCATATAGTCACTTCGTTTCCTGTCGATCTGTCAAGAAACTTATTTACCGTAAATTTGTTCTGGGCTGGGATTCGCGTTGTGAGCAAAGTGCAATTTCTAATTAATGCACTATAAGAATGTGCCAAATTCCACAGGCATGGCAATCGGGGTATTTGATGAGTCTTGGAGGAGAGGACGCTCTGATTGCCATGTTGACCTGTCGCGAACTCTAGTTACCTTAACACAAGTCGCAAGATGTCAACGCAAAATTAATTTGGATATTTTGTTGCAGTGAATACAGAACCTGCTCCTGGTGTGGCGAAACCTAAATATATTACTTTGTAATAACGTGTAGTTGGCAAAATGAAGATGCAAACTGTATTTTATTATAAACGATTTTAATGTCTCATGTAAGTCCTAAATTATTTTGATAATGTTTAAAGACACTTCCTCACTAAAGAAGTAACCATAGAATAGAGTGGAATTTGTGTGTATAGAAGTTTTGTGTATTATCGCTCTCGCGGGGCTTTTAGTGGTAGCTTGATAATTTTATTTAAGAGAAATGATTTTTTTTGCATTTTTAACTTTAAAAATGTTAAAAATGCTTAGCACAAATTTTAAAATGCACAATATTTTAGCAGTTTCTTAAAAAAACGTAATATAGTATAATCAGAAAATTTTAACTTTACTAAAATATATTATTATTAAAATATTTGTCGACAAAACTTTTATTATATTGCTAAGATCGATATCCATTTCATAATTTCCGCTGTTAATTTGTGATATTTGCGTACCTTCTATGAAACTTCACCGTTAGTTTATAATAGTAGCACATAATATTTGCACTAAAAGCCCTATTCAGATTTTTAAGGCCTATATAAGTGCTTGTGAAATTGCCACAGCGTGACTATACGTGACCGTATGTCGGTACTAAAGTACTGTCTAGTCAAATAACATTTGTAGTTTTGTTTGTATCATATTATTTTCCCATTAATTTAGAACATTATTATGGTGACTGATCACATGTAAACGTGAATATAGAAAAATATATTGATAACTTATAATTTGCCTTAAGATTTAGTCCTAGGCTTCACTAGAGACTGGTTATTTACTGCGACAAAAGTCAGTAGTGGAGTCTTAAGCTTTGAAAGTGAGGCTTAGATCTATAGAGCGTACTTTGGCTTTGCTTAGACTTAAGTTTCAGTTAAAACGAGATAGATTTATGTGGGCAATATGACGCTGTCTCGTTTTAACAGTGTCTTAAGTCTAAGCAAAGTCAAAGTGCGTTCTTTAGATCTCAGCCTGAGACCATCACAGACACGCAAGATAATATTTTTTTACACATCTGCTTAAATACTAAAAACAAATTTTGAATAGTTTACACTAAAAATGCTGTAAGTAGTAAAATCGCGGTGTATTTTATCGTAAGATCATAATACTATCGCACCCACTCATTTTATTATATTTCTATAGCTTAAGATTCTTGATATATATCAGATATTTTAGGATCTTCTTAAAATAAAGTATTATAAAAATCGAAAAAATCTCTAAATATGCTCTAAGATAATTAATTTCTATTTGATATTATTTTACGTGTATGTGACGGGTTTTACGCAGTTCTTGTCTATCTATGCACAAGGTACTGGAAATGCGAAGATTTTTAATTAGGGTGCTAGCATGAAAAACTAAATTTCCGGTGCCGACAGGTCGGTGTCGATCGGTGCGGGTTAAATAGCCTTGTTATCTTATACCTGTTACCTGTCTCTTTATGAAAAAGCTCATAAGATAATTAATATGAGGCTATTTTATCCGCACCAGCCTGTCGGTAGTGGAAACCTGCTTCTTTATGCGAACACCCTTACGTTTAACGTTTTGAACACTGTGTGACAAAACCAACTTTTCATTCCTTTACATTTTAGTGTTCAAGTCTGATATATTATTATAGAACTGTGCTTGCTAAGTTGAACTTCGGTAAATGTGACTACAAGATTGGTGTTTGCACTATACTATGTTCTAGACTTATAAGGAGTGTTTAGTCAAATTAAGAAAATAAAGTTGTTTATCCAACTTACAGGTTGTGTGCTAAACTTTAGTAATTACCCACGGTAATCTAAAATCATTATGCGAATATGTTGTTTAAATATAACGTGGTTGTATGGTTATTATGAAAAAAATATAAAATAACATGACAAGTGGACAGAAAAATGTTATGAATCTCAAATGTGATTGTGTAAGAAATTATCGATTCGATTATGATGTGGGTGTTTAGAGTATTCTATGCTTGTAATATAAATATTGAAAATATTCCAGATATTTGTATTATAATTGTTAAGAATACTAGGTTTTCTTTACAATACAAGCATATGAATCGACACCAGCCCGTTGATATTTTAATAGTGATATCTGGATGAAAGCTGGCTACGCGGACGATGTGCCCGTTCATTTCTCTTATGCAATATTAGTTGTAAGTGTTACATTGTTTTTACGATTTATTTATAAATTTCTTAAAATTGGTTAGTAATCCGAGCCGTATACGGTCTATTGGCGGGTCGCGTTGTGTTTTGTGTTCTATAACAATGTATGCCTTCATCCTGAACTCTGTCAAATGTCTTTAGATAAACGAATTCTTAGTAAAATTATGTAATATAAAATTGAATTACCTAGTTTCACTTCCGAGCCACAATTATAATATGAAATTGCTTATGATAAAATGTATAAGACTGCATGTTACACAATATGAAATATTTATCATGGAAATGTAAGTAGTATAACAATATTTTTATCAACCTTATTTTTGCACTCGCTAATAGATCCCTCCGACTCCTTAGTAAAGCCATGTGCTCACTGGTGAACCATGTTTCTATTACAATTTCTTAACCAAATATTCCTTTCTTTGAGATGGACAATGCTACCTATTAGTCCACCCTTTGCAATAATTAGCAATGGTTTAGAAACAACTAGATTCTTATAATGTGATGATTCTTTCTGCGATAATGTTCACTGAGAAATGTTTATTAGTGAATGCATAGCATTAGGGTGTTTGTGCACTTATTCGTATTCGATTATTGTTCGTGATTCGTGAAAATACGATTGGAAATAGCCTTCATAAAAGTTGTTTGTGCACTGCACTGTCTTACTATCATATTTTTTCCACGAAATTCGTTGAATTTTTAACATCGAGTTAGTTTTTACGGATCAAAGTAGCCTTTATACTTAATTATACGTACGCTGCCTGACGAATTCCACGAACCTAATTTAGTGCAGGTACATTAGCACTAAATTCGGTTCGTGGATTTCACGCAGAGATGAGGGGACGAAATGTTATTGAAATACTACTCGTAGAATTTTGAATCGATACACAAGTCATCCGTGAACTATCCGTTCGATGTACGGCTCCGTTTAATGTACACAAAAACACGAATATAAATCGAATACCACAATACTGGAGTGCACAAACACCCTTAGAGTCAATTTTACCAAAGTATTTTCAGTTAGCGAAAGTATACATTGTTTGCAGTCTTCCTTTTTTAATATTATGTAGTAAAAACATATTTTCGGTAAATTATAATATAATTATCTATAAATTATCTGTCTCGTTATTGGTCCAAAGGTTTGTTTTATTAACCCTAACGACTGAAAAGTGCAGCTGTAATAAGATTCCGTAATTTTATATTTTGAAGGAAAAAGTGAAAATCTCGTTTTGTTTTTGTTTATTATTATACGTACATTTTGAGAAACGACTCGCCATATTTGCTCTATTAGTCAACTCAAACTCAAAATGTCACGATCGCAATCATCTCTAATTGGTTGACGCTCGCTCACTATTGGCTGTAATGTATTGTTGCAACAAGAATAGCATAAATTTAGCCAATAACTATTGCGATTGTAATAATTATTGATGCAGGTTTTACGGAATCGAGCTAACGGTCAACCTGTAGACAGCATGGGTAAGCTGTACTTTTGACATGACATGATGAATTCACACACAGCAATAAGGCGAATCCTTTCTCAAAAACGCATTATATTATTTTTAAAATGTAAATACCTGTAACAATAAGGGATAAATGTATTATAAGAAACTATAATTACAAAAGACGTCGTTTTATTTAATCACCGATCGTTCGGTTTTCAATGTAGATATATACTGCACTGCAGGCGTAGAAGAGCAACTCCGACTTGAGCAATGTAACCCATTTATGTATTGGATTAGTATTTACGACCTGTGGCGTTTATTTTTTCTTAAATTTCGATACTTCAGTCTGTGTTTCTTGATCACACTGCAATATTTCTGTTGCTTGATTGGCATGCGTCATTATAAAGTCAGAGTGTATTTCTTATTTAGAGTTTTTCACCGATTTTTTGTCATGTATTTTATTTTCTTTTACTAGGTATCGACATTCATGCAATTATCACTGGGCTATGTGCAAAACTTTCGGATGACAACAATTACATTCAATATTAACAGGCTTTTGTTGAGAACTTGATTCACAATAACAGGTTGTTACATCCATTTCAACAAGATTATTATTTTGAAACGGTATTTCAGTTTGAGTTTCTGTACAGTATTGGAAGCATTTCTCGCGACGTAAACTTGGATAAAAGTAAAGAATGTCTGTTGTCGATGTCCATTTATCATTGTGGAACTGCAATCAACAAAAATCAATGCAACAAACATCTCTTGAACTCCATAGGTGGGGTACCAAGAGTTTAAGAAATGTTTTGGATCAACAGTAGCTTGAATTAAATATGCCTAAATGTAATGTAATTAACAAAAAATACTAATTATTATTATATACTAGAGAATGCCCGCGACTTCGTCCGCCTGGAATTAGGTTTTCAAAGATCCCATGGGAACTGTATTTCCAGGATAAAAATTGCCTATGTCCGTCCCCGGGACATAAGCTAAGTCTTTACCAAAATTCGTCAAAATCGGTTAAACTGTTGGTAGCAAACAGACAGACACACTTTGGCATTTATAATAATATTTGTATGGAAAAGTATGGATTTTTAGCATTTACCTTTTGTGCATATTCATGATTTGTGTTCATAAAGTAATTAGGTGGCGAATAAGGTGGTGGAAGTTGACTATTCAAATATCCAGCTGGAACACTAAAATATAAAATAGGATATATAGACGGAGGAAGTGCAAACAAACCGCCATATATCTATACCTACTAGTTACTACCTACTTTATGAAACTACTCATCTCTGTCATGCGACAGAAAGCGATCCTAGTCTTCATACATTATTTTTATATGAAGACATGAACACACTATTGTCAGTGTGGTTTGTTCTCATCTTTCCGTTTTGAAGTGCAAATCTCTAGGTTAGCTAACTTTCCACCAGAGTTAGACATAGCTAAACGGTGAGCGTGGTTAAAGCTAAGCTACGAAACGATATGCCTATTCTCATCAAAGCTAAATGATGTAGTGCAGAGGGTAAGATGTTTTAGGAAGATGCGCTTTGTACGAGATAGGTAAGTGTTCGAGGAAGATACGCGTCGCGAGCTAAGCGATTGGCAATGCATCGCTAGTATGGGCGCTTACTACGTAGGCGTACGTACCTACCTAGTACGTCATATACTGGGCAGCTCTTTTCCGTACCTACTTCCAATACCTAGTACGCGCTCTAACCGAAGAGAGCACTAGATTTACTTCCTGAGTGAAATTATGCATGTATGTACTTAGGTACATCTTTACTTACGAAATATTTAGATTTGCTTGTGGCTGAGTAATGCTCCGAACAACCCAGATTTCTGCGTTTGGTGGACAAGGAAATAAACTGCCGTACGGATTTCTCACACTACATAGACAAGGCAAATGGTTTTGTATGATTGTAGGAACGAAATAAAACTGGACACTACCATCCGGAAACGTTATCGCCGTTACATCCCCTTCGCCTGCTATTTGTGGGATCAGTGGTAGCACTGAAATAAGATTATTTATGAAAAGCCATGATAATCAGAAATAACATTCTATTCTATCTTATATTCTACCAACTTGGTTTAAATGCTTGTCCCGAGAATTATCTAGTATTGATTTCTACACGGCATCGTACCGGAACGCTAAATCGCTTAGCGGCACAACTTTGCCAGTAGGGTAGTAACTAGCCACGGCCGAAGCCTTCCACCAGACCAGACTAGAAATTTAGAAAATTCTTATCCCTGCCGGGCATCGAACCCGGGTCTTCTCCATAATAAGACCACAGACTGATAGAAGGAAAACATCGTCAGGGAATCTGCTTGCCTAAGAGTTTTCTCACATCTCCATAATGCAGTTAAAGGTGCTAACTACCGGCTTTTAGGGCAAATGTTCGGTCTCGTAATTATTATAACGGAAAGTTCGGTTTTTGTGTAGTAGGAGTTAGGACCCCGCAATCTATGATTTAGGTATGATTAGTATACGAAAACAAAGCTGAAGATGAACATTACATCCTGACACATGGACTTTAGAGTGCAGAAACGAACTGACCTGTTTTTGGATAACTTTGAAAACTATAGCTCCCAAATGGCTGGTTTGACTGCATTGTGATTAAAAATTGCGTTTATTTACATCTTAGTCAGAATTGGTGTATGAAACATATTTTGGTTTATTTAAAATATTTATTTAGTAGGTACGGGGCCCATGTTTTGATAAATAATAGGATGTGACAGAATGGTGACAAGTTAAATGCTCTATGAATAAAGCTTTTTTTTCAGGGAACAGGTTTCCTTTCCATTCAGAAATCAGAATGAGAAGTGTTAGCCATCACGCTGGCCAATTGCGAATTGAAACGTTTGGAGAACTCTAAGGCATGCAGGTTTCCTCACGATGTTTTCCTTCACTTTAACGGTGACATAGGTAATACATTTAATTGGTTAAAACGTAAAACACACCTAACTACGAAAAGTAAGGGTTAATTCCTCAAACTTTCTTTTATAAATCTTTATTCTTAGGCGGGACGCACACCGACAGAGCCGAAACGCGGCGTCTTCCCGCCCGCGAGAGCCAGATCTTCGTTATTTTATAAAAGCTGAAAGTTTCTGTTCGTATTTTGATTGTAATCAACCTTTGATTGTAATCAAAGACCGTTCGCAATAGGGAATAATGATCAGCGACTATGAAGTTTGAATCTTGGTGGCTTTGGGAGGAAAAGGTAAAAAAAAAATGAAAAAATCTTAAGATAAAGTGTAATTTTTTTATTTTCTTCGGAATAATATTACAAACTACCAATGCATAACATGGGACAATACGTAGAGAAATTTTCAATTTTTAATGTTCCGTACCTCAAAAGAAAAACGGGACCCTTATCCTTATAGGATATTTTTTTATAAGATAACGAAGGTCTGGCGCTCGCTTGCTCTCTCTCTATAAGTACCTACTGCAATAAATAAGGACTCAAAATATATATCCAAAATAATAATATATTTTATTATAGATACAACTTATTTGATTACTTATAATTTATATGCAATGTATATAATTATTGTCAACTGAAGACCGCATTTCTTATGTGGAAGTTAACAATATATTCCGAGTTCGTCCTTTGCACGCTTATCGCGAAGGGGTCAGTTGGATGGAATGTGAAGGCGACAAGGCGTCGCGCGCTCGCCGGCACGGACTGGCCCAATACTCCTGCGTAAATTTTGAACTTCAGCAATCCAGAATCTCGAGCATAAAACCTGTAAAAGCCAATAATTTTCATATTTTAATACATATTATGAAAGACATCAGCCGCGTATATTTAGATTTGTAAAAATCTTGTGGTAAATCTTCAGTTTTATGGCATAAAACGTAGTCTATATTAGGATGCAAGCTATCTCAAAATCGGTTATACAGGTGAGCCTTTAAAATCCTGTGGGAACACTGATTTTCCAGGACAAAAGTACTTAGGCTATGTCCATTGTCCATTACCGGGTTGCAAGCTATCTCTGAACCAAGTTTTGCAGACAGACAGACAGGCTTACTTTTGCATTTATGAAATTAGTATGGATTATTTAGATATGGAATTCTCAATAGTCTCAATATTACATACCGTATTGGATACTCTCCATATGCTTTAGGTCTTTCCATAACAGAGACCCATTTATCGTCGTAACTGAAGAGTCCTAAGTCTAGGTACGGTGACCCACTGTACGACTGCGCGCTTATCGGCAACTGCGCCAATATCCTCTTGGTGGCTTCAGTGCGGCCGCCGTATATCGCCCGCACGATCGTCTGCTTGAACCTCTGTTGGGTCAACCTCGCATACAGATTGTTAGAAGGAGAACATGTAAACTGGGAATCTGCACATAGTCTGGCATTTCTAAAACAGTCGCAGTAATTTTCAAACAGTTGCAGCAGCCCTTCTGAAGTGTTTTCATATACTTCTAGAATTTTGCTCTCACTGATGTTGTAAATCACAAAAAATGAAGATTGGCTGTTCGGTTCTGCCACCCTTAACGTCACTACTTCCTCGCTCGCATACTTTATGAACAAATGATCTTCATCTAACAACTGCATTTTCCACATTCTCAAACTTTTGAACATATCAAAATATTTGTAAAACTTTCTCAATTCTAAAGGATCCTTTGATTCATCGCTTATTGACTTTGCCCTTTTAAATAGAAACACTAGCAGTCTGTGTTTTAAGCTGTTTATAGTTTCTTCACAATAAGGTCGCTCATTCATCACAGGAGCAAAAACTGAACTGACAATGAATGGATCATCATCGTAGCAAAATCTACCGATTTTTCTGATTTCTATCAACATTCCCTCTACAATTTGAAACAAATGTATTGTTTGATGCTGTACTGATAGAACAGCAAGTACTTCTTTGTAAAGATAAATGCCTTGATTATGAGAAAGGTAGATTTTATCACTCCTAAAATGTTTAGTATCACACAATTTGCCTTGATGCAGATCCACTAAATGGAGAGAATAATCTTCAAGGGCAGACCTGTATAAAAAGATGTTTTTTTTTTGTTTATAATAGCCAGCTAACGTTGGTCATACATAAAAGTCAATTCAAAGGTTCATATTTACCTAATAGTTGGTGTCACTGCTTCATTGTTACTATGTATTTGATAAAAATGGGGTCTAAAGTCATCAGGAATGTGCGCTGCAGAGCCAACAATCACATAACGCCCATCTTCAGTGAATAGGCTACATTCTCGATTTAGTTGCTGCTCCATAAATGGAAGTTGTCCGGAGTTACGTTCAGATCTAGAAACTAATCTTTGTTGGCACACGTTGACTGTGAATTTTGGCTGAAACAGATAATATTGAAGAATCATCATTCATAAATTAAATAGACATACACAATATAAAGACCTAGATAACATGTTTTTTACCTGAATTATTTACTTAATTTAATACAGTAGAGTTACGCAGTCTTAAAAATTTACATACAAATCTTTGAGCCCCTGTAATTTTAAAACTACATATTTTTAGAAAAATCTAAAACACCACAGACAGAGATATTAGTTTCTAAAATATGTCTGCAAAATTTCATGGACTTTGGTTCCTTAATATTGAAATGAAATTGGAACTACAATTGTATTAAGCAAGTGACGGAGAGAGCCCTGTTAAATTATAGAAGATTGCACATCTAAAACAATATAAACAAACATTTCTTATCTTTAGCCTTAAATTTTTAAGGTAATAAGGTAAATAAGAAATAGCAGTGGTGTATAATATACCTAAATACCTTGAAAAATCTGTAAAATATATGTGTGCGTATTCGATGATGTGCATCAGCATCAGCATTTAGCAGGTCTGAGGGGTACCCAGCAACAAGGTCACCAGCTGCAGCAGCTCCTCTATACTCATAAATCTAAAAACATACATTTCTATTATCTACTAGCTTTTATACATTTACTGATTTCTACAAGATATGGGGAAAATGTATACCCAAGAGATTCTCACCTCAAGTGAAGTCTGGTCGGCCGAAAAAGCTATAAAATGTCTTCCATCGGGGCTAAACTTTCTCAGAAAACATGGTGGTTTTTCCACATTAACTATTGTCAAATTAGGAAAGACATTCTGGTAGAATTCTCGAACTACATGCAGATGAGATCCTGGTTTTCTGGAACCATATGTCTCACGATCCATAAGCCTTAGCACAAGATTTTGGGGTTTTATTTTTCTAGGAACTATCTTTTCTGTGCAAAAGAATTCATCTTCATTAAGATTTTCTGGTGGAATATCTTCATAATAAACATTTTGACCACTTGTATTCATTTTTGATTAGATTAGATCACAAGCACAAAATCACAGGTAACCCTTTCTAAATTCTAATACATAAATAGTACTACTTCAGCTACCATATTTTTGTGAAACTACTAGGTAATTCATAATTTTTCATTCATTAGTTATTTAATTATTAAACAAATCCATGATTCTTAAAAATAACAAAACAAAACATATTTTACTTTTTTCCTACTCTATCTGCTCATGTTATTGGTCTGTGTTCAATATTATGACCAATTTTTTTAACTCGCTTTGTGGCTCTGGATTCTACCACAGACAATATTAAATCTTAACTGGTACTGAAGTGCGGAGCTGCCTAGCAAATGTGTCGTAATTTAACATTATGGTTGCACTCTAATCTTTGATCTGTTTATATTGTAACCCTGTGATACACATTTACATCTGTGCAATGGTGCATTGAACATTGAACATAATAATTATCTAACTTTACTACCTCTATGGTGCAATGCATCAAGTAGGATTGGTCAGGCTAAAAAAGGCTAGAGTCCAGAGCCTTAAAGCCATTTACAAAAAAAAAGTGAATATGATTATTGATTGGTATGGTACCATTGTCGATCATAATTCATACCAAAATATTTGTCAGTGGTGAAAACGGAGTGATTCTCTTTGGGCAAAATCAAAATCTGTGATCAAAATGTCAATTTTGTCGTCGCCTGTCGTGTCGTTTTTAAAATTTTGAATTTCATGTTAGTTGTTATTGTGTTACCTATTAATTTTAGCAATTCATTACTAACATGACCTCATATTCCTTACAAATTGGCTCTAATAAATGACTTAAGACACAGATTTTCTTATAAATAACAAAGGGATTCATTTAACCTAAGGACGCAATGGAAGAACCAATTTTACGTTACGAGAAGATTGATTTCTTGGGAGAGGGTCAGGTAAATACACTTGCTATTTTACATTATTAATAATGGCTATGAAATAAAGATTGTCTACACTTTGTACACAAATAATAGTATCATACTAAATACTCTTTTAATTTTTTATATGCAGTTTGCAACAGTGTACAAAGCCCGCGATGTAAAAACGGATAAAATAGTTGCCGTTAAGAAAATTAAAATTGGATCAAGATTGGAAGCCCAAGATGGAATAAACAGAACTGCTCTTCGAGAGATTAAATTGCTGCAAGAATTGCAGCATATAAACCTTATTGGACTTTTAGGTATGCACATATTTTCAGTGGTTGTAGCATGTGCAGCTTAGGTTAAAATCTACGCTTCTCTGGACTCTGTGAATTGTAGGGCTGCGCTGTAAACAGGTGCATATTTAAAGGTCCTTACCAACCTTTACTGACATTAGAAATAATTCAAATTTCATGGACTTTATGAATGAATTGTTTTTATTATAGTACACATAACAAAAGTTTAGAATCATATTTCCTTTTGTTCTCTATGGTAGCTATATAGTTAGGGACAGTAAAAATGTTGAGTAAGGAATTTAAAAACATTAGCAAAAAAAATTATACAACATCAATGTTGATTGTTGTTTCATTACTGAGACCCATTTGCTTGACAGGCAGTAATAATATGACAAATATCATGGTAACCATTCTTTGACCGTCAATAGAAGAAAAATATCACAAAAGGTAACTTTGAACCAAAATTTTAATGTTATCATGGTGAAATACTAACTTGTGCAACCTAATACATTTTATTGGTGATCAAAGTAAATGTAAAGTAACTTTATCTTCATCTTATAGTAGAAAATATAATAATTATTTTCAGATGTGTTTGGACAAAAATCAAATGTTTCGTTGGTATTTGACTTTATGGATACTGACTTAGAGATAATAGTTAAGGATAGTAAAATTGTATTGACTCCAGGAAATGTTAAAGCTTATATGATTATGACTCTTAAAGGTGAGTAAGATTTTTTTTATTACTGTCATATTTAATCCATATCCAGAGATTTTGTGTTCATGGATTTAGGTTTTTGATTTTCATGTGGGTACTATTTGATTTGCCATGATAAAAATTTGAAAAAAAGTTGCCTTTGTTTGTCTCTGAGATGTAAGTTCTTTATGTTAAAAGGCAACAGACAGACAAACTCACTTGGCATTTATATTAATAGATAACAATTAAACATGTCAATAACTTTTTATTCAACTTCTAGAATTCAATTACTTGATAACAATTTAAATAAAAGGTTCCATTTGGCTACTGAATTAAACCAAGATTGTATAGCCAGACAATAATCTTTTTAAAGTTAAAATAATATCTGAAACTGTAACTATATATGTTAATGGTTTTGTATTTGTTAGGTTTAGAATATTTACATCAGAACTGGATATTACACAGAGATTTGAAGCCAAACAATTTACTTATCAATAGAGAAGGAATCTTGAAAATTGGTGATTTTGGATTGGCAAAAGCTTTTGGATCACCAACCAGGATAAACACTCATCAAGTGGTCACAAGATGGTACAGGTAAAATTTTGACATTAATTGTATATGAATAGAGACATGTTTCTAAGAAATAAATAATTGCATTAAAATAGCGCAAAACTCAGAAAATAAAGAAATTCTCCTTTATTGCTCTCATTGTAGTTTTACCAAATAGTTTCTAGAACACTCCAGAAAAAAAAATGTTTTAGAGTACACCTGTTCAAGTTTAATAATTTTCATGAAAACTAACTATAAAATAGCCTTCATTGCAGAGTTTGCAATATTTTAGTGAATTTTGTTTATTTAATCTGCAAGCGATTAGAGCAAGCGTTATAATTTGTAATGTTCATCAGATCACCAGAACTGCTGTTTGGTGCAAGACAATATGGCACTGGGGTGGACATGTGGGCCGTGGGCTGCATTCTAGCAGAGCTGCTACTCAGGGTGCCCTTCCTGCCTGGGGAGACCGACCTTGATCAACTGTCGCGGATATTCCTAGTATTTGGAACTCCTACTGAAGAAACATGGCCGGTAAAAAGCTGTTGTCTGTGGTATTGTGCTTATTATTCAACTAGCTAATGTCTCTAGCGAGCGACTTATTGTGCATTAATTACTATCAAGCAAGTGCTAACAACAACTGTACAAAATTTTAATATAAACCACTCGTGAACACATGAAAAAATTACATAATATTGACTTGACTTAACTCCCTGTTGGGGTAGGTTGATGGAGCCTAGCTAGGGACAGAGTGGAATTTATTTAACTTTGTTAGGTTTTGACAGCATTAATTTAATAAAATATACTTAATCAGGGCATGAAGAGCTTGACAGACTATGTGCAGTACAAGATGTTCCCGGCGCAGCAGCTGCGGCACATATTCAGCGCGGCGTCGGACGACCTGCTGGAGCTGCTGGAGAGCTTGCTCGCGCTGTACCCGCCGCGCCGCTGCGACTGCACGCAGGCGTTGCAGATGCCGTACTTCAGGTAACGAGCTGTTCCGTATTAGGCACATATTCAGCGCGGCGTCGGATAAAGTACTAACTTCATTCCGCAGATAGTGTATAATTCAAACAAAAATTGTGTTCTATGGACCTGATGAAATTAGTATAACACTGGACATCAAAATATAAGCAAAAATCCACAAAAGATTATGTTCAGAATGACCCCTGGACTGATCCTGTGGTAGTAGTACTACATAGATGTTGTGGTTCAAGTATAAAATTACCTAACTCTCTGTTTTGGCAATTTCTTTCTTCAGCTTGTTAATATTGACATGGTTTAATACAATTTTTTTTCTTTTACAGCAATAAACCAGCCCCCACTGTAGGGCCAAAACTGCCAATGCCCACTAATCTATCTATGAAAATGGAATCGGAAAAACCATCTTTGAAGAGAAAGCTAATTGAAAATGTTGAAGGTGGTGCGCTTGCTAAAAAGCTTCTTAAGTTTTAAGGCTCCAGTTCTAAGTCCAATTTATTCATTGGACCACATCTTAGATATTAATAGAACCGAAGTAGAGTTTGGAGATCAGAAAATGTAAATTATAATAAATGTCAAGGGTTATTTTTGTTATTATCAAGTGTAAGACTGTGAACACTGCCATAACCATCGATGTATAAGGATATGTCATTCCCATATAAATCCGTTTACAAAAATGAGCCTATAAAAAATTAATATTACGTCATTGAACTCGTCAGTGAATTTGACGCGAGCGTCAACTCTCTATTATTAAAAAGAACAAGGATGGAATGGAGCTGTTTTGTGCAATATTTCGTCAATTTTTTTTGCGTTAAAAATATTATTAGTGCAGATATGAGCATGTAATGAATCTAACAAAGAATTTTCACAAATAATATGTAATAATATAACCATATAATATAAACCATAACCAAAAAAACTTCTGTAGTACGGAACGTAGTAGCATCCATAGTAGGGATATAAATAAATAATAAATATTTTCAAGATTTTTCGGAATTCGCGTGGCATCCACATGAACATCTTGCTATCTATCTATCTATCTATCAATGCGGCAGCTTCGCCGTTGCGGATGCGGATGCCCGAAAAATTGCTAAAATATAGCTACATCATACGTACGACGTATACATACAAAATACACACATCGTTAAATAGTTAAACACATACATAAACATACATAGTTAAATACATAAAAAAATACATATAAGCATGTATACACTCAAACATACATATATAGTTTTCGCGACTTGCAACATCCGCATCCGCGTGACTATACATTGATTATTATTATTGTAGATGCAGATGTGGATGCCCAAATCAATGCGTAACCTTCACAATTGTGGGTGAGGATGCGAATATCGGAAACATCGCTAGTCTACTAGTACAAATATACATACATAGTAAAACAGTTAATTATATACAAACATACGTAGTTAAATACTTACAAACATACAATCATAGTTAAATATATTCATGATCATAAGTAGTCTGTCATACGCGAATAAAAAGTTTTACTTCAAAAAAAATAACACGACTCCATTCTTTCTGTATTCCAATTTTACGATATTTTTGCGGCAAATATTTAATCATAGCAAAATTAAAAATATACCCAGCTTATACGTTAAATTAAATGAGAAAACGATATACTTACAAGTGAAATGTTATTCCATCTTTTTTTTGATGGATTTCCGTACGGTTTTTGCAAGATTTGACCGCACATGACGGCATTTTCGACAGTCAAAAACACGTGCGATACGATAAAGCGTGTGCGGCCGACTGATGCGTGATAAAGAGACTTTTGCCAATTCTCTTTAACTTGTGAGCGCATTTTTTTTCTTCTAAGGGCCTATCCATATACATCGATGGCCATAACATGTAAGGTTCTTCCACACACAGTCAAGGAATACTTGGCTTGTCCAAATGGTGTAAATTGAAAATGCAATATAACAGCTGCTGTGCATTGTATGTGGCCTTTTTTAGTTTACAGTTAACAAAATCTTAGTATTCTTTTGTTCAATAGATAACTTGCATTATAATTATTAATTATGAAATTTGATTATTTAGATATACTTACAAGACAATTTTTTTATGTCCTGCTTGTGTGTGAAGACACCTTACGACAAATGTGCAATTAATGACACAAGAAGCTATTTTATAGTATTATTTGTTTCTCTTTAGACAACTGGTAATATTATGTGTATTATTTTAATGATTATATTATTATGGATTGATTGAAGCTGGGCTTAGCATCTGGTGTATGTTGTAGGGGTAAGATAATCGTAGGACAAATGATATAGAAATATATTTTTGGTAATGAAAAAATCTCTTTTATTGCATTTCAATAATTAATATCAGGTAACACAATAACTGTTCTTACAGACTTCTGCTCTTTTTAGTTCACTGGAATTTACATAATTAGTATTTATTTTTAACAGACAAAATGGATGAATTACTAGCATTAAAAGATAACAATTATTGCGTATTTGTTGAAAGACACTATAAAATGACGTATTTGATGAAGCTCCAAGTATATGCTTCCTGAACACAAGTGTGACATCAGACATGTTCCATTTTCCTTTTGTATGGCTGTTTATTGTGTCATTGAACTGAAAAAAAAAGTTTTAAGAATCGAACTCGACTGCTCGAACTGAACTGCGCGTCGCGGCAGCGCGCTGCGCGATATTCTCTCCAGCCGCGACGCGCGGCAGTGACGCGGTACGCGCGTCACGGCTGGAGAGAATATCGTGCAGCGCGCTGCCGCGACGCGCAGTTTAGCTGCAGTTCAGTTCGAGTGCGTGGGCACCTTAAGGGCGGTATTTTCAATCGCCAAATATTCTTAACTCCTACAAAGAAAAACTGTTATTACGTCTAAATCTCAGTTTAAAAAATTGTTTAGATTCATGTTGTCACACGGATTGGTAAACAACGGATTTTTCTTAGTCATCGCACCTTCAATCCATTTGACGTCACAGTCAGAATTCATCATGGCGGCGACAACTTCATGTGTTTCGAATATTTGTAGAACAGATAAAAACAAATGAAATCTTTAAAATTCATTATAATTATAATTTTATAAATTGAAATTAACATTTTAGATTGCTTATTTTTATCTTCTTTATACTCACTATCGTCCAAGTGCTGTCTGTGATTGCTCGTTTTATGTGTTTTCTCTTTGTCCTTTATTTTTAGCTGCACACAAAATTTTATATTCTTCTATTATTCTTTTAACATTTTTAATGTTTTTGTCAATTTTGCTGCATCTAGTTAACATTATTCTTCTGTAGGCAAAGAGATTATTTCCATGAAGTGAAATCGATTTTCAAAACTCTAATAAATAATATCGATTTTGAATACATTTATGATATTGCTATGTAGATGGCTTCAGGAAAGTAATATGTGGTGAATGAAATAATTTATACTAATATTATACAAAGGAAAGATTTGTTTGCTATCGATAAATTCTGAAACTACGAAAACCGATTTTGATAATTCTTTCACCATTAGAAAGCTACTTTATCCAGAAGAATGTACATATTTAGGTATACCTAATTTCACCCGAGCAAAACCGAGCGGATCAGTTAGTGTGAAATAAAATAAGGAATATTACTGACCTTAGGTGGTGAATTGGACACAACTGATAGACGTCCATACACACCGTACTTCCGTTCGTCTTCGGGTCGTAAAGTGCCCATTTTTTTCATAATCAGATAAATCTGTAATATATTAATAAATACATATTTAATAATAAATCTGTAATATATTAATAAATACATATTTAATAATAAATCTGTAATATATTAATAAATCATATCATTCAGACCCTCTGACCCTAATACATGCAATCGAGTCGAAATCCCGTAATCTTAGTAAGTAGAGTCACAAAAAATTATCAATATTTTGCGGTAGTTGTAACTCGCATGCAGAACGTTCTCAGAGCGCATGGCATAATAAATTATGATACCTAACTCTTTCAATGGAGAAGTGTCATAACCTTCAGCAATGAGGAATACAACTCTGAGAGTATACCTGCTCGAGCATGCCGTAGCTGCGGATAAGGAAGTCCCTCTGCGCCAGCTGGTTGACGCGCTCGCGCTCCTCTTTCTCCACAATGGGGTCGGGCTCGTACGAGCATAGAACGTATGGCGGCTTCGTCGGTTTCTTCTCTTTTACTTCCGTTTGGGAAACCTGTTATATGTACCAAAAAGTTGCATGAATAAGAAGAAACATGAAAAAAGTTTACATTGAAGTAAGTCTCTAGAGATCTCTGCTAATTGCCAGTGACCCTTGCTCGGCAATGGCAGTGGGAGAGAAACTGTAAAGTTCTTAAGAGTTGGCAAAACAAGGTGTTCTTCATGAAAATACTTAAATATATTTATATATTATATTCATATAATAAACTTACATAGTTAGTATTATAATTATATACATTGGTGTTAGGTAAAAAAAGCTGTGGATGACAGTGGAAAGGATGAAGAAAGTTTGTACATAGGCACTGTTCAACACAGACTCCGCCAATCCGAGGCGACTCAAGAAGTATATCTACGAAAGACGGGTCTCTCCTTTGACTTCTCTTCCACATAAGATTATATTATTATCTAAGAGATACAAGTTTACGCGATAGAAAGAAGCCGCAGTAGGTACTTCGTGAGCTGAATTGCACTTTATTGCGTTGAAACAAGAGTCGCTATTTAAGTAAACGTCTTTACGGAACGAGCCTTCTGAAACTGTGCGGCACTATTTACTTAAAATGTTCTATGTGATACTTACCGGTTGTTGCACTAGAGAAGGCTTAGTGGACAGTTTGTTCTTATCGTCTTTCTCTTTGCGCTTCAGTTCGCGCGCGCGCGGCCGTGTCTGCTCGCTCGTAACGCTCGCGATGGTCGCCTCTTCTCCGTCCTTTTCCTTCTTATCTGCCTCTTTGGACTTCGGTTGCGATGGTTTCTTTAAAGCTTCAGCTTTTGCCTTTGTTTGCTGCAATACGTTGTATTGTAACTTCTGACAGTCGAATCTTACACAAGTTATAAGTTTACAACACTGTTTTTAAATAGTATGTAGGTTCCAAGTTCAATCAAGGGTTGGAATCAAATTGAAATAAATCGTTTGAAGTGCAAATATTAAGTCGCTCTAACGAACTAGGGAGTCTTAACCTTGAGAGTAAATTATTTTCATTTTTAAGCGCAAAATATGTTTAAAAATATCTAGGAATACAAACTAACTTTGTTGGGTAGGTATATCTTAACAGGTAAAATATAGCGACGTAACCAATTTATGGCGGTTCTAGTACGTCGGTTTCCTCTCTTCGGACCCTCTTTTGTTTACAAAGATAAATATTTTCTCTCACAACAACTATCTACAAATACACTGCAAAGCAACTCTAAGATTAGCAATCTCTTTAAATTTTAGTACACAATGGGATTCACGTCGTCCAAGTTTATTTATTGATGATCGTACCTATGTCTCCTCTGCAAAATAAAAATAGTCCTTCGACCAACATCAACCTTTGCCTAGTCCAGACTAACCTGGAACTCTTCGCGCTGCAGACGCGTGCAGTCGCCGCGCGCGCGCGACGACGCCGTGCCCGTGTACAGCGAGCCCGACGGCTGCTGGAACAGACTCGCGTACTGCTCGCCCACTGGGTACACGCGTCTGTGTACAACACCACATTTATATCGACCTACCCCATCATTTCAATCTATCGCCCGACAACTACTGCAAACATTCTCTCAGAATAAGAGTTTTGACTATAAGCTACCATGCTGCACAAGAGAGCATTGGCAGACTTCACAGTTCACACACTTTGAGAACATAATGGAGATCTCTCAGGCAATACAGTTATCCACCAGTTTTCCTTAGTTGTTAAAGCAATTGATTTCTTAAAATGCACATAAAAGTTAGAAGTGCGAGCTCGGAATCGCGAGGCCCCTTATTCTTATTGACGTTCTTATCGACGAGCGATGTATAATTTCAGCTTTTATCATTACCTACTAAGTACCTTAATCTCACAGCCTATTGTATTACTTAAGAACAAAAAGAAAGATACCCCCAATTGGCAGTTTATCGATAACATTTTAATGTACCCTTAACAATTAGGTACTTATATTCACTGAAGTTACATTCGGCTAAAAGTTATAAGCGCCAATAGTATAATACATCCACCATCTGACCTTCCAGAACAGACCACAGACAGACCAGCACCGTATTACCTGTAATTTCCTAAATGTGTTTCTTCCCATTGTATTTGTGTCTGCCAAGGACTCTTTTCAGGTTCTTTTTCTTCAGTGGGAGTGTATTCCGCAAATCTGAAAATGTTATTGATACTACTATTAACGCAAGACGAGGTGACGATGTCGCGAGGCGATAACAAAAATGCCGGCCAAGTGCGAGTCAGACTCGCGCACCGTGGGCTCCGTGCTCGGGTATTTTTCCGACATTTTGCACGATAAATTAAAAACTATTATGCATAAAAATAAATAAAAATCTGTTTTAGAATGTACAGGTAAAGCCCTTTCTTACTATGAAAATTGAAACATTTTAATTTTTTTTGTTATGTAGGTAACCATAAATTGACGGTTTTCAGATTTTCTCCTTTACTTGTGCTATAAGACCTACCTACCTGCCAAATTTCATGATTCTAGGTCTACGGGAAGTACTCTATAACGACAGATGGACAGACAGACAACAAAGTGATCTTATAAGGGTTACGTTTTTCCTTTTGAGGTATGGAACCCTAAAAAGGATTTTATCTATGTAATGTATGTCTAGGAGTGGACATCTATCGGTTGACGATGATGATTATGAATTACGATGAATGTGAAGGAGCCCTCACTTGTTGGTCTGCAGCAGGCGTTCGCGTATCCGCTTGCGGTCCTCCTCCAGCACGCGCTTCTTGTCGCACTGCCAGATGTTGAGCATGGTGAAGGTGTCGGTCAGCAGCCCCTCCTTCACCTCGCGGTCCAGCTGCGTGTCTGTGTGGAAACTTGGCGAGTGGTTCACCTGAACACATTCCATTGTGTATACTTGTAATTGCCCGTAAACACACCAAGTTCAACTTATTTAATAACTATTTTACAAAATGTTTCGTCTCCACCCTTGTGATTTTCATTTTGAAGAAAGGATAAAAGGGTGATTCATGGTGAGGTTTATTCTTGAATCACAAATGTGTTGAGCTCTGAATAATTGCGGGGTTTTTCTTGGGATAATAATGCGGTGGACACCCGTAATGAGGGAATTTTTTCTTTGGTTAATAATTGCTTCCAGATCCTACCGCTTAAAACTTGACTAAGAGTTTGATGTTTGTAATAAAGTACTCGCCCAGTAACCAGCAAAATCAACTGAACTGTACGCAGTCGCTAATAGGCCAAACCATTCCCAATTACGATATTAATAAAATTATTAATAAGATTCCGCTCCAGAAGAAGTTAATAAATCCCTTTTAAACTTAAAAAAAAAAATATCAGCTACATGCATTTCTTAACACTCGATGAAAGAATTACAACTGGCTGCTTTGCTTGATTGCTAAAACTGGCTGCTCAGTAACTCAGCTTCTAAAGCCAGACTACCTTAGGGGTCTTAATTTGCTACGTACCTGTATGTTTACATATGACTATTATAACGGGCAAAACACTTTTTGTAGAGACGTGTTGAAATAAGTGAGTTAAAGCCATTTCCTTTTACAGTTTTAGTTTGTAGATAAACTAGGTTAAATACACTTCTAATTCTAAATAGGTAGGTATGTACAATAGGGAAGTTGTTTAAAATTAAACCATACCTCTAAAATGTAAGGATGGAGCTTGTGATCTAGAAGTATATCGAAACCGAGTATCTCGAAACAGGCGTGCACCTGTAAAGAATAAATTAGAACAAATGATTCATATCAGTAAAGAATTCATAAGTATTAAGTCTAGTGCTTTTCTTTTCATAATGCTCCCTTCGGAAAAGGATAGCAGTAGATTTAAAGATGTCAATTTAGTTAGGCTTAGATATTGTGGACACAGTATTAGCCACATTATCCAAGTACTTATGCAACTGCAGTCGCCACTAATCAACTACAAGACTTAAAAGACACATAAATTCGTAATATATGGACCAAATATTTAGTGACCATGATTTATTTAATTTAGCTAAGAATATAGCTACTAAAATATCAATTTTACAAATAAAGAAATTGAACACAACAGCTAAGTTTGGGAATTATATTGTAATACTGCCTGAAGCAAAAAAAATCAAATCGAGTGGAATAAGTTTAGATGATGATGATGACCTTTCCATTGTAATGTAATTTGGTAAATGCTCTAGTGGTAGACGCTCTTGACGATTCAAAGCCTCAATAGCTCAACGGTTGAGGAGCGGACTGAATTCCGAAAGGTCGGCGGTTCAAACTCCACCCGTTGTCCTATAATTTGTCGTACCCACTCCTGGCACAAGCATTACGCTAAATTGGGGAGGGGAAAGAGGAGTATTAGTCATAATTAGCATGGCTAATATTCTTTAAAAAAAAAAATTGGATTTATGATGATGAAATAAAAGGCATAAGGAAACAGGAAATAACCATGTCATGCGAGGGAAAGCACGCGTGGTAGCTGTGCTTGAGGATGGGCCAGGCGGAGATGATGGTCTTGACGATGACCTGGTCGATGGCGTGCCACAGCCGGTCCAGGTCCACGCCTTGCGACAGCAGTATCTTGTTCAGCGTCGATATCTTGCTGGTTGACAGAATATTGCCATATGGTTGCCATGCGGTGTGGTTTAAATACGAAAGCGCTTTTAATGGATCACCTACCTAATCATCGTACCGTAATTATTATTTATAATTAGCTAATGGCTGATGTGCATTGCAATGCAACTCGCGTGCCATTTTTTGTACGTTGACAGTAAGTATGTATGAATGAATGAATATACTTTTATTGTACACCACAAAATTAGTACAGAAAAAACACATAGGTACAAAGGACAACAAAATATAGGTAGGTAGGTACGATTTGGCGGCCTTATCGCTACCTAGCGATCTCTTCCAGGCAACCAAAGTGGTGCAAAGGTATGTACTGTGTATGTGGCAAGTATAAACGTATCTGCGTACCGTTTGCTGCCCGCCTCGGAGTCGTAGACGTAGGTGCGGCTGTGCTTGTTCAACGCGTAGTTGGTGAGGTGCATAAACACGTTGGTCGTATTGTTTGCGTTGGGATCCGCGTATCTGCTGGTGGCGAATCTACAAAAGTTAAAATCCTTTCAAAATGGTAGTATGGTAATGACAGAAGAGCATGTACTGCACCAAGTGTGCCTCCAGCGCTAGTTGGTGTTGATGTGCGAGGGAGATAGCGAAAAGGTCGCACTAGGGCCCTCCTTTTTTATTCATTTAAGGCAAGCACTTGACCACAATCACACCTGATGGAAAGTGATGATGTGGCGTTTACATGCCTGCCACTCTTGCTTTACACATAACCAGATTGTAATTGGTAGGAAACGCCGAGCCCCCACTCATCAATAAATAAAAAATATTAATGACTGTCTTAATGTCAAATAACTAATTTTAATAATTTTACTAGTGTTTAAACTCCTATATTATTTTTTCGCAATTTTTATGACATCATAGAATGACCTAGGTTCAGATGTTACATACATACCTGACAAGACCTTCATTATAAACAAAAATCCGAAGCGGATCACAGGATGTAATGAGTGTGTACACTCTAATGTCGAATTTATAGCCATCCACCAGGTATGGTTTCGCCAAGTATACCTGTAATAGATAACATAAGGACTAAGGCATAAGGACTTGCAAAGCGCGTGCGTATGTGTGTGTGTGAGTGTGTGGGTGGGGGGATGCGTGCGTAATGACAAACTACCTGACAAATTAGTTTATCTGTGGGCTTGATGTCTTTGAGCGATTTAGTGAGGTAGATGCCGCGGCCCTGGCTGCCGCACTCCGGCTTTATTATGAACGTCTTGTTTTTGCGCGCCTTGCTGTAGTTAAATGCTTCACTGAAACTAAATTAAACAATTTAAATTATGTTTCTACTATTACAAACCATGTGCATTACAATATAATAAAGCAATTTAATTTTTAGCAAAGTGTTGACTAAATCTATTACACTTCTCTATTATGCTTCTTTTATTGAACATTTAGTCTCTGCCACAAACCATGGGCACACTACGAGTTACTATATGTTCTGTATTGAACTTATGTATTGAGTGGTTATTGTACTTACTCAGCAGGCAAACACCAAGTCTTTGGAAAGAAATTATATTCTTTGGGATATATTTTTTGCATTCTATTTAAATTTCTCGCGAGCAAATCTTTCCTGCAATAAAATTAATATGTAATGTAAAAGCAAAACATTAGAGCTCAATTTGGTTGTTCACCTACATAAGTTATGAGTAGGTATCTATGTACCGTACCTACTTGAGAGTTCTAAAACAAATGAAGTGCATTTTTTTGTTTTATATTTGACAAATAAAATAAATAAATAAGTATTGTAAATAATATCTCATTTACTTATATTATTTACCTGTGCGTAAGAATCCCCGACAAATGTTACCTGCAAATCTCAAGCATTCCAGGGAAATGGTTGATGCGTTGAAACCTTTTCATTTCCTTGGCCCGTTCAACAGAAACGCTCATGTCTGTCCAGTAAAAGTTCCATGCTTCCTCTTCAGAGACTTCCCGCATGCCGAACGCGCTGGCCACTTTGCGTATCGACTCGTAGCGGCAGTTCGTTAAACAAATCGATATTTGTGATCTAAAGTATCAATCAGCCTTTTAACACTATTTCGAAGATTCCGACTTGGGTTTCTCCAGAGACAAAATCGGCAATTGCGAGTCAGACTCGCACACGAAAGGTTCCGTAACATTGTAATTTTTGTTGTGATCTAAGCATAAATTCACGGTTTTCGAATTTTGCTCTTTACTAGAGCTATAAAAACTACCTACCTGCAAAATTTCATGGTTCTAGGCCAACGGGAAGTACCCTATATGTTTCTTGACAGATATGACAGAGAGACAGACAACAAAGTGGTTCTATAAGGGCTACTTTTTCCTTTTGAGGTACGGAGCCCTTATAAGGTCACTTTGTTGTCTGTCTGTCGTGTCTGTCAAGACCTGTTAAGGGAATCAACACCTATTGCTTTTTTATAAAGCATGGTTGTCGTCAAGCGCAAGCCTATCTTGGAATAAAAAAAAAATAACATGCCATACTGCAGCAAGCTTTTGTAAGATTTTTTAAGTTAATAAAAATACAATTTTTTTTATTTAACTCATACCTCTTTCTTTTCTTTTTCTTGCGTGTTGCCTCAATAGGAATTATAGGTGCAGTGCGGGAAGTTGGCTGAGAAGTGTCATCCTCATCATACAGCTTGTTGTCATAATTGAGCAACAGCATTGAAGCTGTGTCTTCAGCGGTATCCTCCTTGGATAGCTGTTCAGTCATGGATTCTAAACAAACATTTTCATTTTGTTTAAATGAAATTTTATACAAACCACGAAACTTCTCATGTTGTTGCACAATAATGTCACAGTATCTTCTGAGCTATTACAAATATTAATTATAATAAGCAACTGGCTGCAACACTCCTGAAATAAATGTGAAGCAATACACCAACCAGCTCACAACTGAGGATCTTAAACTAGTTCGAAATTAGTTGAGACTTCATTGAAATAAATGAGTTTGTTACAGACAGTTACTTATAAATATCATTGAGTACCACTTACTATGTATATTACAGGCATGACTAAGTAGATTCCTGCGGCAGTAGAGCAGTGCGAAAGAGGTGTGATGACATGATGCGAGAGCTCAGTGATTCATCAACTTGTGACGTATGACAATTGTCACCCCTCCCACACCGATCCACTGCCGCAGGAACATCCTCAGTTATGCTTTATGCGTATCGTTTGAATTGTAAAACATAGTATCAAGTGGTCACTGACATAGCCCAAACTATTTGCAAGCTGAAGTGGCAGTGGGCAGGCCATGCTTGTCGTAGAAGCGATGGCCGTTGGAGCCGGAAAGTCCTTGAGTGGAGATCGCGTTTAAGCAAACATAGTGTGGGACGCCCTCCAGCACGATGGACCGATGATATTAAGCGGCTGGCGGGAAGTGGCTGGATGAGGAGGGCTGAGGACCGGGTGTGGTGGCGCTCTTTAGGGAAGGCCAATGTCCAGCAGTGGACGTCCACAGGCTGATGATGATGATGATGATGAATATCAAGTAGGTAGCAGTTTTCTTTTTGTGATAAACCTACATAGACAAAAACTTGTTCTATGTAGGTTTATTTGTACTTGTTCTATGTACTTAGTAATAAATAAATTTTAAAAAATTGAATAGGTATTTAAAAGACATATTTATATTATGATATAATGTTTTCTTGCCTGAAGATCTCTGTTTAGTTGAGTGTGAATGTTTTGGACCATAATGAGTTGGTTGGTCTTCATCATTTAATGCAGTCTTGTGCCACTCCAACTGAAACATGTTAAAATAAATTATTAGCATATTATAGATTGTATTTTATACATTTATCATACCTACAATAAGTTCAGATTTGACTGAGTTATGAAGTAACAATGAGTTATGAATAAAATGTTCAATTGTTGTTCCTTTATTTTGTTTTTGTTTTAAATTTATTTATGATTTTGGGGTTGAAATGATTTTTACACAGGTATAGTTAAAGACCTGACCCTTAATTTCTGCAAATAATGGTTGATTCGCTGTTTACGTTTTTTCACAGCCAATCAAGGGGCAGAATTTGCTACCGATTATGTAAACAATAAATAGGTACGTTTTTCTTGCACAATTGGGGGCTGGAGAGGCATGGGCTGTTTTTATCCCGGAAAATCATCTATAGTATCAAGTTGAGATGGAAATCGGGATGGGGACGCCCCGTACAGTCCGGTGCGGGATAGCTCGGGTGTGCTGGGCGTTCCCCCGCCTCATACCCCGATTCTTATTTCGACCTGTCGCGTACTAATACTAAAGTAGAGTAATAAAAATACATAAAGCTTACCTCCATTTACTAATAAATAATAATGTATTTCTTTAAATACTTAAATCAAAAATAAATAATATTAGCGCTAGGCATTATCTTTCACAAAATAGAAATCTTATGAAAGGAAAATGTGGAGACCGAAAACACGACCAATAGTTGCACTGAAAAGAAAATTAATTTTAAATTACAAAGAAAACCCGTGATTTTTAAAACAGAAGTCGGTTAAAAAATAAAAATAATACAACACAATACAATACCTACTTTGTTAAGGATGATTTTTCCATTCGTAAAAATTTCAGAAGAAAATAGAAAATTATTTTTGTCCAAAGTTTTTGTCACTTTTCACTGTTTTTGTTCTGTTTTTTTCACAGGTTTTTTTTGTTTCAGACATACACCATAGACCAATAACATTCTGGCATGATTCTGGACATCGATTGTATTGTGACTTCTGTGCTTAATCCATAGAGTAAGGAATAAGTTGTGCAACAAGGCCATAACAAGGCGAACAATGCATCAATGATGAAGGGAACAATATGGGAACCACAGATGGGAACAAACAACAATGGCTAATCCAAAGAGAATATAATCACTACGTTTTTTCAATCAATATAAAAATATAGCACAATATAGACCATTAAACTCTGCTCTAATTCTAATAATTATTAATTTTAAATAATTTGGGTTATTCTGTGTTAAAAAAAAAGTATAGACATTATTCTTTGGTCTTGTATTCCGTGTCCAATGGTTCAGGGTTACCAGATTCAGCAGGATTCTGGGACTTTAGTAGGATACCTACGGACCCTAATTTAGGGCTTAAATAGCCATGGATATCTTTATGGGCTTAGCAGATTTTGGCGCAGTTTATACAAAACTGACAGTTTTTAGCAGTATTTAATAAACAATAATTTTGCATGATTTAGCATTCTAAGTTTCAGTTGCTTCATTAATCATTACACAAGAAACGTAGAGGAATTTTCACCATTTTCAATTAAATTTTGATTTTTAGGTATATGGAAATTCCTTACTCCAGTGTATACAGCTGTAACTAGATAAATACCTACATCTTTTTGTAGTCGTTGGTGATTAGTTACTGTTATTGCGTTTTAAAATGCTCCTGGAGGCCTGCAGGTCATCCCCGAAAACTTACATCAATTGACATCAATCATTACAATTGCAATTGTCGTGATTGGCTTTTACAGTATTCTTGTTGCAACAATGCTTTGTAGCCAATAGCGAGTGAGCGCCAACCAATCAGAGGTGATTGCGATCGTGACATTGTAGCTGTCATTCTACCGTAATCGAGCTAACTACGCGACATTCATGGCTATTTAAGTGAAGAAATTATGTATAATTTTCTATCATGGAATTTATATATTTTTTTCGTTTATGATTTAATGATTGGATTAGGAAACTAGGTACAAAAACAAACTTTTTATTTTATAACTAATTCCCAATGTTATTATGAGTTGATTTGCTAGCGTAATTTTGGAACAAAGAGCCACAGAGAAGAAAAGAAGAAGTGTAATAATTTTTGCATATTTTCGACGCAGATTACCAGGTTTCAACAATTTTTAGTCCAGCTGCCAGCAGCTAGTAGGATCTACAATTTAAATCTGGTCACACTGACCGTATTCGTTCAGCAGTCAAAAAAATTTTGAGTGCTATTCCGCCAAAGCAACCAAAGTACAGAGTCATCTAGAGATTGATAAAATGGCAGAAGGCCAGGACGAACCTAAAAAGATTACAATTACAGTAAAAACACCAAAAGAGAAACAACAAGTTGAAATCGATGAAGATTCGGATATCAAAAAAGTAAGTACAGCGTTGATCATGGCGTAATAACATTGATATTGCATACGCAATCAGCGATGACATTTCTGTAATCATTCGGCAACAAATTAAATGCGTCTCGGTGATTTCAGTTGAAGGAAGTGCTGGGCCCTAAGTTTAACGCGGAGCCGGAGCAACTATGTCTCATTTTCGCTGGAAAAATTATGAACGATGTGGACACGCTGAAACAGCACAATATTAAGGATGGGTTGACAGTTCATCTTGTTATCAAGACCCCTCCGAGACCGGAACCCGAGGGGGCCACAAGACGCCCACCAGGTAAATGCCCTCATTTATGTTGTCCAGTGGTTTGGGTAAACCCACTGCAAGATGAAGTTAAGATTTTAACCTGAAAAGTTAGTTATAAGTAATGTGTAAAATTATCATTGATAGGTTGAAATTAACACTCATTGGTATGAACCGTCAACAATAATATATTCTATGATTATTTAAAAAACATTGAAACAAAAAATATTATTACAGAAACATGGACATTGGAGACATTCTTGTTTGATTTTTGATGTGTATCATGGTTTAATTGTTAATTTGTAATAAATCTTTAGCACCATGCATTGCATGTGCATCTTTATTGGAAGAAGCAATTTGTTCACCTGTTAAGTAAGCTAGTAAAAATAGATTGCAATTAGGGTGTGTCTATACATCCTAACTAATTGTAAATGCAGAAAGCAATAGTATATGTAAACAGTGTGTTTGTCATAATCATTAATCATATAACATGACAAATGAGGTATGTAGTACCAAATAGTTAACGCCATAGATTCTTTCATTATCTGTTACTTGACAAAATGTTCAAATGTTCCTTCAAGTACAGAAGGTTTTTACAAGTTCATTTATGCAATCATTTGTTTGTATATTGGAGTTTTAAACAAATTTTTGTCCTCACATCTCTGACGGGTATTATCCTATGAGGCTCATTATTTTTTTGATACTTTTATACAACGGTCCTAGCCTCAATGGGATGTAATGAACATTATCTAACACCTTGAATATTATTCTATAGTATAAAAATTCTTTTTAGCTGACATTGGTGCTACACCATTTGGATTAAACTCCCTCGGTGGACTTGCTGGTCTTGAAAGCTTAGGTCTTGGTCAAAGCACTTTTATGGATCTTCAGGTAAATCAACAACAGCCTCTGTATTATATTAAATAATTTTGGCTGTGACTCTTTGCTTGAATTTAGGATTTTTAAAAGTTTCATATGATCCCTTTGTTTTTCCTAGGTAAATAGTTAGTCCCTCTAAAATTCTCATCAAAATTAGTTCAGCTTTAACACTACAGCTAAACAGATTTAAGTAATTCATACTACTTACCCTACTTGTATCATGTTACTGATTGTAAAGTGGGTTTATAAGTAACTGTCATTTGAATGACAATGTTCCTAAATCAAAGATTATTATTTATCATTACTCTCATTTATTTATTTTTTACATTTTATCCTATTTTTAAACAATAAAATAACAAAAACAACAGAAAAAATAACAGAAACACAGAAAGAACAAAAAATAAAATAACATCAACAACAAAATCAATAAATAACAGAAACAAAAGAGAAATAAAATAACATAAACAACAAAAAACTAAAGTAACGGAAAAAAAAAAAAAAAAAAAAAAACATTGAATAAAAATATGATAAAATGTACCCCACTGGCAACAGGGTGGGTTGGACCCAAGCCGCCAGTGGTCAGGGCTCCAGAGTGAGGAACCTCCTCACAATGCGTGCCGTCTCAAGAACCACTGCCTTCTGTATCTTACCCTTGATCCAACAGTTAAGCGACAGTTTCTTAAGATGTTGGTCGAAACTGTTCGCAATAAGACCGTTGACTGATACAACTATCGGTACAATAATCGCTGAGTCAACACTCCACATGGCAGTAATCTCGTGGGCCAGGTCCAAGTATTTCGATACTTTTTCCTTTTCTGCTTTCACTAGATTATCATCATGTGGAATAGTGACATCAACAATCATTGCTCGACGCGCTGATCGGTCAACTAGCACTATATCAGGTCTATTGGCTACAATATACCTGTCAGTGATAACCGACCGATCCCAGTAAAGCAGGGCACTGCTATTTTCAAGAACTGACATTGGGTCGTACCTATAGTACGGCACCTCAGTATCTACAAGGCCATACTGAAGAGCAAGTTGTTGATGGATTATCTTGGCTACTTGATTATGTCTGTGCAAGTATTCGCCGTTAGCAAGATAAGAACAACCGGAAACAATATGTCTGAGGGATTCCCCAGGAAGATGGCACGCACGACAAATGTCAAGCGTTCCATCTTTCATTATATGTTTCCGGTAATTATTAGTCTTAATAACTTCGTCCATAATTGCACAGATAAAACCTTCGGTTTCCCCAAAGAGGTCCCCAAACTGTAGCCAGGATACAGAGGCTATGGAATCTACATCCGGCCTAGTTAAGGCCTTGTAGAATCTTCCATGCAACTCCTTACTCCTCCATACAGCTATGCGATCCGAAGTGCTAAGCACTATGGGCTTACGCCAGTTATTTTTGCCTAAGGAAAGCGGAGTAAGACCTTTATCAACTGCAACTACATCCCTATGTATTCCCACATTTACTTTGAGAAAATAATCTCTGAGATTGCATACCTCACGATTATGAAGGTTCTTGGCATTTAAAAAACCACGCCCTCCACACTTGCGTGGGATATACAATCTCATAACAGATGAACGTGGATGATGCATACGATATGTAGTCAACAATTTTCGGATCCTTCGATCCAAGGCATCCAGTTCGGTTTGAGTCCATTTTAGAATGCCAAAAGTGTATATAAGTAAAGGCATAACCCAACCATTAAAGGCACGTACTTTGTTGCCACCAGATAAAAGACTATTAAGAACTTTTTTTAGGCGGCCAAAGAAACGCTCCTCCACTGCCTGTTTCATAGTCCTCACTTCTATACCAAGTGCTTCTGACATTCCAAGATATTTATATGTTTCACCTTCACAGAGAGATCTAAGAATCAAAGTTTCTGAAAGAACTAAATTCTCAGAGTTCACAACCCTACCTCGCTCTATATTGATAATCACACACTTGTCAACACCAAATTCCATCCCTATGTTATTGCTAAAGTTCTGAGTAATCTTTAGCAATTTCACAAGGTCTGTTCGTTTAGATGCATACAGTTTGAGATCATCCATATAAAGTAAGTGAGATATGACCTCACCCCCCTTGCGAAGACGATAGCCTAACCCTGAGTCCTTCAGTAGTGTACTGAGAGGATTCAGTGCCAAGCAAAACCATAAAGGACTCAAACTGTCCCCCTGGAAAATTCCCCGCTTAATCCTTATCGGTTCAGCTGATTCAAAAAACTCATCACCACCTGGTTGACGAAGGACTGTCATCCACTGACTCATACATGAGTCAAGGAAAGAACATAGAGTTGCATCGACCTTATACAACCTCATGATCTCCATGAGCCACGTGTGAGGCACTGAATCATAGGCCTTCTTGTAGTCAATCCAAGCAGCCACTAGATTTTTTCTATTTCGCCGAACCTGTTGGCAAATAGCAGTGTCAATGAGGAGTAGTTCCTTTGTACCGCGTGCCCTAGCCTTACATCCATTCTGAACCTGGGCCAAAATATTATTTGCATTAATATGCATAGTTATTTTTGTGGTTAGAATAGATGTAAGTAGCTTATAGATGGTCGGTAAGCAGGTTATAGGGCGATAGTTTTTTGGGTCTGCGGTACTTCCGGATTTATGTACCAAGAACGTGACACCAGTTGTCATGAGTGTCGGTAACGATCCAGAGTCAATGGAGTTCTGGAATTGTGTTGCTAAGACAGGATGTGCACTACGGAACCATTTTAGCCAGAAGTTGTGCAGTCCATCCGGCCCCGGGCATTTCCAGTTCGATGCCGAACGAATTGCACATCCTACATCCTCAGCACTAATGGTTACAGGATTCATCTCTACCACCGTAGCGCACTGATCCCTCACAACATTCATCCACTCACCTTCGGTATGATCTATGGGAGCCGACCAAATGCTACGCCAGAAATCTGACGTAGAATCAGGTGTAGGAAGCTCTCCATCGACCATACAACCTCTAGGTCGTTCCCAATTCCTGTACATCTTCCGTTGGTCACTTTGGAACATACGATTCTGAGAAGCTCGATCAATGCGTTTTCTAAAGCGCCTAATGCGTTGTGCCCATGCATAGACTTTCTGTTTCAAGAAGTCAATACGATCCGTAACCAAAGACAAATACTGAGAGGGACTAATATTAGTCCCAGCAAATGCTTGGTGTACAAATCGCATTATCCTCGGGCGACTATTGCTCGCCCTAAAACAGATCAGCTTTGCAATGAGAGTTCTAGTCAAAGAGATACGCCTTTCGATCCCAGCCTGCCAAGCTGGAGCTGTATTTGGTCTTTTTACAGCTCTATGCAGCTCTGGAAATTTGATAGAAGCTATCCGACATGCTGCAACAGCTCCACAGTATAGGATCGAATGCGTATCATTTAGGTCATATGAACTTTCTAAATATGTACCTAATATTTTGTCTAGAACTGCCATCAACGCCATATTTCGTCTATGGACAGGCAAACGAGGTAGTTTCGGTCTAAGGTTGTTAGGCACAGATCTAAACTCTAAAATCGCATCCTCCAAAGTCCTCCTCATTTGCTCATCATTCTGGTTACTTACCGCCAAATCTAAACTACCTTGTAACTCCTCTTGGGTGTTTAAAATCTCTATAACACTCGGAATTTGTGGAGATTTATGAGTTGAGTTACCGGTAGTAATAACTTGTGGTAAATTTAAGCGCAACCGATCAAGTGTAGATTCATCCAGCACACGACGGCGCTGAATAACTCGCACCTGATCCGATAGCCGCTGAGCGGACACGGTCACTGTCGGTTCAAGGGCCTGAAACAAAGACACCATTCTTGAGCGATACCCAGTGAGATTAGTTCCCCCATCTGTCGCCCTATAGTACGCTCGCATGACGTTCTCATTCATTCGTTGAGTCCATCTCATGCGACGCACTACACCACTGGCGGCGGAAGCAGTCGTAGGAGCACGCAGCTCCTGTTGCTCCAAGCCATCCGGTGGCGGGTGTGTTGCTCGTCGTCGTGGTGCTCGTCTCGGTGGCCTGGTGTCATCGGCGGACCCCGTAGATGACGGCGGGGTCCTATAATCCTCGTCCGACGACGAGTCAACACCAGATGTTATTTGTGCTGTATGTGCGCTGGCATGTCGATGTCGTCGAGTTTCCATTTAACAAATTACTATGGAGTCCATGTTATTATTTTATTATTGTTCTTCATGTTTACTGTTTATATATACAACTTTTAGTTCTTTTTGGCTTCATATTTGGATGTTTAATAATATTTTGTGAAATAATTTATTTGTTGTTAGAAAAAAATGTCATCTCGGTTGACATCGGTTGTCAGGATTAATTAATTATTAATTATTTATCATTGTTATTATGATATTCATTTATTTTACTCTAGCATTTTCCTTGTTAAAAGGTAACAAACACTTTCACATCTGTTTTAAAACAGTACTGAGACAGAAGTAAATGACAAACAGTATGGAGAAATCAGCTTAGTGTGGATTAGTATAGACAAAAACTTTAGACAGTTAAAAAGTAATACTTAAAATTTTCAGGCACGCATGCAACAAGAATTACTATCAAACCCAGATATGTTGAGACAGGTTTTAGACAACCCATTGGTGCAACAAATGATGAATGATCCTGAAAATATGCGTTCACTTATCACATCTAACCCACAGATGCAAGATTTGATGTCTGTAAGTGTACACTTATAATAAGCATTTAGTTGTATGATTATTGTCTCCTGTTAATAATATACACATTTTTGGTGCATATTTGCATACATATTTTGGTGTTTTAATAGTGGATATTATAATCTGATGACTACTTATCACTATCAACTTGCAGTGAAATGGTAGATAAAAAAAAATTGTACAAGGAAAAAACATCATTGATGGCCAGTCAAATACAAACTAATGCCTCCTCCAATCTCCAAAGTCAGTCAACCATCCATTTACTGACTTGGGGCAACGTTCCTTACCAATTGCAATCAATAGATGTGCATTGCCATAACTAGGCCACAAATCGCTAATTTAATCTAAAATCTTCTAAATTCTTTGTAATTGAACAGAGAAATCCAGAAATCAGCCACATGCTGAACAATCCAGAGCTACTCCGTCAGACGATGGAATTGGCGCGAAACCCTGCCATGCTGCAAGAACTGATGCGGTCCCACGATAGAGCCCTGTCCAACCTTGAGAGCATACCTGGTATTATTACCATACTAGTTTTATTTCTTCAAGCTGCACATTGACTACTATTGCATGATTTATGTATACTTTGTATATGAAATTGTCTATTGGGTATGTTTAAAAAGTTGCTTGCTGTAGACTTCATATTATCTATAAAGTAAAAACCTATGAACATAATATTGACAATAAAGCAGGTGATTCAAATATCACTACCGCTACAACTATGATAAATACGAAAATGTGTTTGTTTATCCTTCAATCACGTCACAACTGAGCAACGGATTGGCGAGATTTTTTGCATGGGTATAGTTTGAGACCTGGAGAGTGACATACTTTTTATCCTGGAAAGTAGCAATTCCCATAGGGTTATTAAAAATAGCTAATAAGAATGATTGTTATGCATTTATGTTGTTTGCAGGCGGTTACAACGCATTGCAGCGCATGTACCGTGATATCCAGGAGCCGATGTTGAACGTGGCTAGCAGCATGGCAGGGAATCCATTCTCGGGACTAGTTGACAACTCAGGTAATTCTTTATTTCATTGCTGACACGCAACCAGTAAATAAATTTCACATCTCAACCCATTGTCTCAGAATGAGAAGATTTTAAGTCGTAGTCCACCAGGGCCAAGTGTGGATTTGCAGACTTTACACATTATGGAAAACTTTCGGGTTGGCAGGTTGCTTATTCAATTGATTTTTTGATTTTTAATTGATTTCAATTGGTTGGTTGTTGATTCTTCAACGCACAAACGTGATGACATATGTATGTGACGATAATTTGCGCGGGTCAGACGCATTTCAACCACGCTTTATTATGTACAAGGTTGTGGTAGCTCTAACATAATGTTAAACTTTTGTGATTTTTAATTTAAAATTTCTGCAATTTTCTTTGTCAATAAATCTCGATTTTATTATTAACTAGCTGTGCCCGCGACTTCGTTCGCGTGGAATAGTGACCGCGCTTTATATAGCCACGGACGCTCAGGCGCGAGGCGTGTAGTACGTACTCTGTACGTTAAAAATGTTCGCCGTGATTCTTTAAATTGACATAACTTTTTTATTTATGAACCGACTGACATGAAATAAACACTAAATGTTAAGTGAAGCTTACTTACAATATATTAGTGAAAACCGTATCTAAATCGAATAAGCCGTTTCTGATATTAGCGTGCACAAACACACATACACACAATAAAAATTAATTACAATTTCGGGTTCGGCATCAATATAATAACAACCCCTGCTACTTTTTTTTTATATATTTCCATTGTACAGACACCACTTTTCTACAATTTTATTATATGTATAGATTTGTCACTATTATATTGTTAATAGTAGATAGAGATTCCATTAGCATTGATTTGAGTCCTAGTATAGTATAGTCCATAGTTTGTTTCACGCTTTAGGGGTTGAATTATTTAGAAATCCTTTCTTAGCATCTTTCGTAGCGTAGTTTCTACGTCATAATAGCTACATATATGCCACATTTCAGCTCGATTTGCCCAGTAGTTTGAGCTGTGCATTGATAAATCATTCAGTCAGTCGGTCATCTTTTCCTTTTTTAAATATATTTAGATTATTATCAGTATCACTTTGTATAAAACTCCCAATTGCACTGGCGTGTTTATGATTTTAGTAATATTTGAAGCACATTTTAAGAACTTCGATTTTTAAATGCTGTAAGTTTAGTGATGCAGTGAATACTACCTTTCCGAATAAGTACTTGTTTTAAATAAAATATAATAAAATGAAAGCCTAATATATATTATGAAAGTACAAATATATTTTTTGATGGTTTGTCAAAAATCATTACTGATCAATAAGTACGAACTAAAAACTTGAATAAAATTAGTGTAAGTGAACATTAAACCTTACAATTTATTCACGACTGACGCTTCAGATTAACGCCCCGCTGGCGATACCATTAAGTGATTCTTAAAAAAATGTATGCATACATAATTTATTAGCCCCTCTTTGTATTCATTTACGTTAATAACATGAGGAACATTTTTACTATATATTTACGAAAAGCCTTGCGTTATTTATAAAATAACTATTGCATTTTGTTGACTTTGCTAACTAAGCATCAGCTTAAAAGTTGCACTTTAATAATTTTCTAAAGAGTAAAATTCATTTACGGTTTTTATTTTTACTTATATATTAAAACCAATTACAACTATTTTTATTTTAAATCAACTAGATTTTTCTCTTTGGTTTGGCATTGAACATCAACATCGAAAGATCCATTGAAGCCAAGACCAAGGCTGCCGCCAAAATACTTAGTAATGTTAACAACGTCACATAGTACTTTATTAAGCCCAAGTCAGTTTGTGGATGAAATATTGCAGTCACCTCGATTATGGCTCCGCTATTTTTTTTTTAATATTTTTTTTTTTAATATTTTTTTTTTTTAATGGAGGCACACAGTATTAATACTAAACAATAGGTAACAAACATAAAGCACACACACCACAACTGTCTCCAGCGTCCACAACTGTCACACACATTAAAACATACCAAATAGCCGGGTATAATAAGGTAGTTACAGAAATGAGTAAAAATAGGTAAGTTACATAAAATTCAAATTAAAACAAAAAAAAAAAACGAAACAAAACTGACTAGTGAAGCTAGTCAGTTTTGGACATAATATCCCTAACTGCTGATTTATATTTATGAAGAGAGCTACGTACCAACTATTGGCACTAGATGCTATTCACCACTTCTGGCGAAACTTTCAGTCTTGATTACCGCTGCAAGGGCTCTGACTTATCAGTGTTTTATGACACAATGAGTTTCCTCAGAAACTTTTAAATCTTGGCAACCTTTTTACCACCGTATCGCAGATGCGGGCGAATTTCCACCCTTCAGTCGTCTTACACATTTGAAACGCATTAGGCTCGGCATCATTATCCCAAGGACATACTTATACACAATGATGGCTTGTTGTTACTAGATGGCACCAACCCACAGCAAGGGGCAGAAAACAGACAGCCTTTACCAAACCCCTGGAGCCGAGGAGGCTCAAACCCGAGCGCGGGCGCGGGCGGCGCGGCTGGACCTGGCCTCATCAACACGCCGGGTATGCAGTCGCTGCTGCAGCAAATGTCGGAGAACCCGCGCCTCATGCAGTCCATGATGTCGGCGCCCTACACCAACAACATGCTGCAGGCCCTGGCTGCTGACCCGGAGATGGCCTCTCAGCTCATCAACCAGGTAACTATAGTAGGGCCCCTGGATGTCTTAAAAAGGATTGCCTTTGCATAAGTTATGTTCTTTCATGACGCGCGACATACAAAATGTTTACTGACCAACTAAACAGAAAGCAGCCAACTCACCCCCACTGTCACACATTTCTTTCCTACCACCAAATAGATCGGAAAACCAACCACTGGGCAGGTTTAACATAAGAGATCTTTTTATTAAAGTTAACTGTAGTAAGAATCGCTTATATGCGACGACGCGCGATTTCCAAGAGCAACTTGCAAACATAGAGCTTTTGTCATGTACCTCCTCAATTCGAGCTCTCGGGATATTACCTAAATATACACCAACTAATAATATGTATATACTCGTCAATGGCTTAGATTTTAGAGCACCTTATCTTTTGTCACATACATCCTCAAGATGTCCTACAGGCTCTTGGGATATTACTACAGTAACAAAATGAAAGTTTTTACAATAGATTGCATTTGTTTCAGAATCCCATGTTCGCCAACAACCCGCAGCTGCAGGAGCAGATCCGCACCCTGATGCCACAGATGATCGCCCAGATGCAGAACCCAGATTTGCAACAGATGATGTCCAATCCACAGGTGAGTTAATACCATCTCCAAAAATAATTGAGAAAATTAACATTATACACATAGTCTGCGACAGGTTGTGATGGCAATCGGGTATGAGGCCGGGGGATACCCGCACGTCATCTGCGCATGGCGAGCGCAGATGACGTGCGGTATTATGTATATTTAGAGTGTCCCCAGGACACCCTAAATATACATTTTCTTCAAACTAAAAAATATGTGACCAGCTTGAATTTGAAAATGTATGTCGTTTTCCTAATCAGCATCCCAAAACCCCCTTGACATCTATTCGATTTTTCGAAGAGAAATACGCATCGGGCATCTTGGATATCAAAATGGACGTTATTTTGTAATCAGTTTGGTACCCGAAAACCTCATTTTACTGTCTATAGGCATTGAACGCGCTGCTGCAGATCCAGCAGGGCATGGAGCAGCTCCGCGCTGCTGCGCCAAACGTCGTCAACAACTTGGGCTTCGGGCCCGCCGCCGCCGCCGCCGCGCCCACGACGCCCGCGCCGCCAGCCGCCGCCACGCCGGCCGCCAACCAGCAGGCGCGCCAGCAGCAGAACACCGAGCTCTTCTCACAGGTCAGTGCACTGAGTCCATGACCTCTTTGCTGCTTGACCGGCCTACTGCCCAGAAATGGGGATGATGTTTATGTATAAAATAAATTATTTCTTAGTAACTATTAAATAGAGGGTCTTCCAAAATTCGTAAAATCCACATTCGCTGGTAGTCTTAAGTTTGCTAACATTTTAAATTACCCATTTAGCTAAAAAAGTACGTCAAATGTTATGACGTCACATCTGTGTATTTCATGCAAGGTCCCATACAAAACGAGCGTTTTGATGTTTGATAAAGGTCGCTGATTTGACTAGTAGTAATCATTTTAATTTCTTTGTGATTCTGTTTAGTAGTGAATATATTTTTACAATTTTCCTTTCAGTTTATGCAACGCATGGTAGCGGCGATGTCAAACAACCAGACCAACACACAGCAACCGCCGGAGCAGCGCTACTCTCAGCAGCTCGAACAGCTCGCTGCTATGGGATTCCTCAACCGAGAAGCTAACTTGCAAGGTACATGATAATGAAAAGTATAAACACCTATAGTTTGCGACGCCTACAAAACAGTAGGTTACTGTTCAGGCCAGAAATAACGAAATTGCCGGCCGAGTAATATTGGAAGGATGAGGTTTAATTAAACTAAACGCGGTTCTTAATTTCTTTTTTTTGCCGTACTTTTATAGTACTTTTCTCTCATTTGCGAGGGTTCAATAAACAAAGTAACATAGCAGTTTTCGCACTTAGACAACGATAATATAATGAATAGTTGCCATGTAAAATCTAATCATCCTTCTTTTGATGCAGTAGTACCTACTCATTTTTATAAAACAGCTTGAAAATTGTGTTAAAATGAAAACCACACTTATTCTCGCCCATTCGACCGTGCGCGGTTATAAGTATTTTTTATACTTTTGAAATGAAATGTGGGCATCGATTTAACCTCTGACAAATTCACCCAATGAAATATAATAATTTAATTTCAGCATTAATCGCAACGTTCGGCGACGTGAATGCGGCGGTGGAGAGGCTACTGGCGCTGGGGCAGCTGTCCATGAGCTAACACCCCGCGGCGCCGACTCGCTGTTCTACCACTTGCACCGCCATTTTGAACATTATTTCAATCTTTATATGAACATTCAATTATTAATATGGCGTTTACATTTTCGATTCTATTTCTATATTTTTTTTTGTTTGACAAACTATTGTGATTATTAAATATTGTTTGTTCAATTGTGTTGTGCAAGTAAGTTATTATTATAACATTTATATTATGTTATTATAGAAAGACAAAACATTGTTTTGAATTTTGACTCTACATTGATATTCCTGTATCAAATGGTCTATAATTTAAATAGGTTGTCTCTTAAATTTAATAATTTAAATTCATTCCTTCTTACTTTAGGTATTATATATTTTACCTTTTAGACGTAAATCGTTTGTAACGGTTATATTGACATATTATTGATATATGATTTTATTAAATATTTGACATGATTGCTATGTTTAAAATAATATATTATATTATTACCAAGGTTTTATTGTATGTCTTACAGTCCTATGAGTACATATTTTTAGTTTTCGCAATGTTAGGTAAATGACGTAGTTTTATGTAAATAGTTTTGCTTTAGAAACAAGTGTGATGGCAGATATGGAGTTAAATTGATGTGCTATTGCTGTGTACAGTCATTTTTAATTTTCCTTACTCTACTCACTAATGCTTGAATAATAAAGAAATCAAACATGAAACAGTATGCATAATTTGATTACTCAATTATATTTATATTAAGATAAGTACCAGCGACGTTAATTTGTGTTAGTTTCTTTAATCCTTATTATAATTTCCTTATTGCTAGTGTGTTACATTTGGAATTCAATACAGAGTGCGTCTTCGAGGAATGGAACATAATATAACTGAGTGCTATTAAATAAAAAATAGGCATGGTAGGTATTCGATGGTTGTACAGTAATTTTGTAATTTTTTTTTGTTGGTGGTAGAAACTTTTAAATAAACAATATTGTGCTTTATTCTATAATAATGTGTAGCAAATTATTTTAAGTTTAAAACAAAACCGATAGCGGTGGCTCAGTTTTGTTAGGGGTTTCGTTAAATTTCCATGAATTTATATATTATAGAATAATATTAATACAAAACACTAATCAATAAAGTTTGAAAACGCTTATGATGATCTTTTTTTTCGTAAAAACAAAATTAAATATCTTTACCACACCATATAAAATTAATCGTGTTTGCTTCATGAAAATTTATTTGAATTTTTGTCATTTTTGAAGTGGTAAAATAAAAACATTTTTAAACTGAAACTACCTTCTAATACTAAAACAGTTGTCCTATGAAAAACCTATCCATTTCAAAAAGTCTATAAAACCCTTTTGGATAGTATTGTAAGTACTTGCACAACTATTGGAATCAAAGACACTGCGCTTTGTCTCATTGCAACTTATCTTAGTGATCGTATTCAAACAGTATGTGTGAATGATATGAAGTCATCCAGATCGGCCACACTAATGGGTGTTCCTCAAGGCTCTGTTCTAGGTCCTTTCATGTTCTTAATATACATAAACGATTTACCATATTTCGTCCAAAATACTTGCGATATCGTACTATTTGCTAACTCACTGGTTTACTGTAAATAATCTACTTTTAAATGCAAAAAAAACTAAGTGTGTTGAATTGGCACTGCCTAATACCAAGAACACAAGTAACATCATAGAGGTATATAGTTATAATACGTTCATGAGTAACATTAATTTATATATCATAGGGTGCGTGCACGTGACGCTTACTGGTCTCTGGCATGTGCTCAGATTAAGCAAACATAACATAGATTTCACACTATTTTACTAGAGAAGCAATTTTTATATACATTAACATCAAGATATACAATTCTATAGTATATCTACAGCATAAATATTTCACCATATTATAACTATACTAAAGGATGCCCGCGACTGCGTCCGCGTGGATGTAGGTTCTTGAAGATCCCGTGGGAACTGTTTGGTTTTCTAGGATGAAAAGTTGCCTATGTCAATAACATGAACGCAAGCTACCTCAGTACCTACAAATCGGTTGAGCGTTAGCTTATGTCCGTCCCCGGGATATAAGCTAACTCTGTACCTTTCGTCAGAATCGGTTAAACTGTTGGGCCGTGAAAAGGTAGCCTAGCAGACAGACGCACACTTTCGCATTTATAATATTAGTATGGATTTCGCACTACGTAAATATTATAATATTTGAGCAGACAAACATGATAGATAGCAAGATCTATGATAGCAAGTCAATGGGCTATCAATGGTTTTTATCACAGATTACTATAAACCAGTCTGAAGATTTTTATTAAAAGGGGCATGAGACGGGCCTGCCCGCGAAATTCAAATTTAATTTGGTTTTTCGCATTTTTTAAACTAATACGACAACGTAGGCTTATGGCATTTTCAATTGCGACAGTGGCAGTATCATCCTCACAGGTTTATATAAAAATCTTTACTTGAAAGGGGCCAGGTTAAGAAATTAGCTGTAGTATCGACTAATTCTGACACATTAGTCGATACTAGAGCTAATTTCTTAAACTGGACCCTTTCAAGTAAAGATTTTTATATATTCGCGGCCAGGCCCCTCGCTTCCACCTTAACCTTTCTAGCCGTGAAAACAGGGATGGCCTTCCCATTTTTCATTTTTTCGTTTTGTTAAAATTAGATAAAACTTAACTACTTGGTTTTCAACATTGATATTTTCAATATTTTCTCTAAAATTGAGGAGATTTTATTTGCTGGCAGCCTTTATCACAACTGCGCCCCCTGTCAATGTCATTAAGTGCCATTTAAGAACCTTGTCGTATTGTAATGATGATATCCAGGGCCGTAAAATTAATTTAAAAAAGTGATCCGTGGCGGGGACTATAGAGCATTCGTAGTCTGTGCCATAGAGTAGGATGTGGGGACTGTCAATTGACATTAATTAAATCAATATAGGTAAACAATTGTTAAAAATCAAAATAATACAGAACAGAAACGATGATTTCTCTTGTAATTATTAAGCTTGAACAATTGTGGAATTTGTTTTAAGTAGATAAAACCATAATACAGGTTTAAATGCCAATTAAATAGTTAAAAGTTCTTAGTAGGTTTTTGAGGTTAGATTTTAATCAATAACTTTCTTATTCAATGAAAACAATCTTTTTTAATATTGAAATAACTTGTTAAATATACATATTGTTCCAGAAGATGTATTCTCCGCGTCAGAAAATACTCTGGTTTGCTTTTAGCTCAAGGATTTTTGTGCTGTTTCTTCAAGCTGTCTCCAATGTTATTCTTCCAGATCACAACGCAGATGTTTTTGTTAGTCCGGAGGATCCAACTTTGCGTAAAAGTAGACTTGATATTATAGTTGATATAGTTCTAGGTGGCATGAAACGATGGGATGCACAGTATTTTATACATATAGCTCAATATGGTTACACTTATGAAAACTGTTTAGCATTTTTGCCTTTGTTTCCACTAATTGTAAGGTATGTTGCCTATATATTCAATAGTATTTTAGGTTCATTTCTTAATTTCCATAGTTCTCTGCTGATCTCGGCCACTATTGTTAATTTACTGTTTTTTATGAAATCTGCTGATGTCTTACATAGACTAAGCATAAGAATACTGAAAAGTGAAAGCAGAGCATACAAATCTGCCATACTATACTGTGTTAATCCTGCTAGTATATTTTTTTCAGCTCCTTATTCTGAGTCTTTATTTGCATTTATGTCTTTTTATACAATGTTTAAATGTACAGAAAATGAGACATTAAGGTTTGCTAACATAGACATTACAAGTGCATTACCTGCTGGATTCTCTATGATCTCCAGATCAAATGGAATTATTAATTTAGGTTTCATTTTGTATGCTAGTTTCAAAAATGTGATAGAGCGAACTTTACCTGAAATTGTGTACAAATATAAGACACTGAAGCATAGAATAATTCTTCCTTTTTTACTTCTACCATTGTTTACATCTAGTGTAGCACTGTTCATGACTGTGATAGTAGCTATCATTCCATTTGTTTTAATGCAAACATACAATTACTTTAAATTTTGTATCCATAGTGATCACAATTTGCCAGAATTTTTATCCAGCTCTGAATTTATATTACCAGGAACAGCTGAAAGTCCATGGTGTAATAGTTCACTGCCTTTGTCATACTCTTATGTACAGAATCACTATTGGGATGTTGGTTTATTTAAATACTATAAGTTAAAACAAATACCAAATTTTATGCTTGCCTTTCCAGTTATATTCATAATCTTGCATAATTGTTTATGTTATATTAAAAACAATTTACGATTATGTTTTAGACTTGGATTAAAAGATAACATTTTTAATTATGGTTATCCAAGCAAAATAACATACAGACAAAAACAGTACTCTAAATCTTTTGGGGCCAATGATCCTTCCTTCTTTGTATATGTGGTACATGTAATGGCTTTAACGATTTTTTGCATTGCATTTGTCCATATCCAAGTGGCAACAAGACTCTTGGCTTCGGCAAGTCCAGTTTTATACTGGATTTGCGCAAGTAAGATGAATGTTGGCCCTACTCCAACTTCAGATCAAAACACCATCAATGAACATTTTCGTCGCATTGGTGTTGGTAAGAGAATACCATCACACCATTTGTCTATTGCTAATTTGGAAGGAGTTGACAATATGTATAGTAAATGGAAAACCTTTTTAATATCTAGGCGAATGCCCGACTTTCAATCACAAATTATACAGTGTTATTTTCTTGGGTACCTTATAGTTGGTACAATTTTGTTTTCTAATTTCTATCCTTGGACTTGATTAAATTTTATTTGAATGGAATTCATGACATATCACTTCACTTAATTCAATATTTTAAAAATTATTCTAACATATCATTTGCATTATTTTGAAATTATAAAGCTATGACCAAATCTAGTCAATCTTTTAGAATTTAACAAACGTTTTTATAGTATTAAGTAATTTAATGGATAATAATATTTCTCTGCTTGGAGTTTAATAATGCATGGGGCCTTTTAAAAACAAGTCCATTATACATTTTGATCTAAGGTTGTCATTTTAGATGTAAATTGCTTATTTAAATATAATATTAACTAATGATTTATAGGTAGGTAGAGCTAACAAAGTTAGTATTTTAATTAAGTAACTTTTAGCTCTACAAGTTTTGTAAAAAACAATTTATAGTATGTTACTTCAATTTTTTATTTATGTACAGTTAAAAAGCTTTTAATAGGCATTAAATTTCCATCTTGCATATTGCTGTCTCAATTAAGTTCATTCCTGTTCACACTAAAAATATTACTAATTGAGCTACTTACTGATTATGTAATTAATAAATTCATATTCAATACCTACTTACTAATTACTAAATAATTTGTACTTCATATTAATGCGGAACTGTATATTTGTTATCTTTTCTCTTATTAACCATTGAGCCGACCTTATTTGTGCAGACAGAAATAGCTACTATCCAGGTGATGTGACCGAAGTTGGTTTTTTATCTCGAGAATCACATTAATTCCATGCAGGAGAAAGTGCGGCCACTGCTTTAATTTACTAAATATTTAAGAAATATTATGGTATCTTGTTTAAAATATACCAGTAAGTATGACAGATGTTGCAATGATTCAATTTAATTTTAATACTTAAATTCACAATCGCACAAGATGTTCAAAGCTTGTTTTCAAGTGTTCAATAAAAAATAAATATACTTAAGATTTTTTTTTATTATAAAACCACAATCACCACGAAGATTACAGACTTGAAACTTATAAACATTATAATTATGTTTAGTAATATATCCAATCACAGAATTACTTAATCAAAACATACCAGGTTATGTATGATTGCATTTATTAAAATTTAAAATTATAATTATATTTTAGAAAATGTCTCATAATTAGTGATTCAAAAGTCGAGTTTATAAACCATAATTTTAGATACTTCTATAATGATCATAACCTTTAACCATTAATTTTGATTGTGACCGTCAATGATAGTATGTAAGTAGTATCAAATTACATGAAGCGTAACCTAAAACTACTTAACTAATTTTGAATGTGATCAATCCAAATATTAAGTATGTGATCAAAAAATGATTTTGTTACATGATTGGCACTGTTAAACCTAATAAATATACAATAAATTCAGTTTATTTGAATTATAAAAAAATATACAGGCTACAGCCTATGTTAATTATATTTACTAGTTGTGCCACCCCGTACCTTATATCTTTGGCCGCGGACACACATGTAAGTTTACTCACGTAAGTAGCTTTAGTGATTAACTTACGACTCGTGAAAGTACATTTACATTAGTAAAGCTGTCAATTACTTATGTAAGCTATTTCCGTGAGTAAAACTTACATTTAATTTAATGACTTAATTTAACTTATTTCATATGAATGTATATACAATACCTATAAACCTTGTTTGTGAAATGTGCTGAATGATAAATAATAGAACCAGTATTGAATTGCACCGAGAAAAAGCACTTACCAAATTTTTCTTAAAGAAATCGTAACAGTTACTAATAGAGAAGAAAATATGAAAACAATAAATGTAGGTATTGTATTAAAATATGTTATTGGAAGCGAGTCTTCTGGCATAGCTCATTTAAATTAAAATACTTGACGCTTTTCACCTCCCTATAAAAATGTAACAAGAATTTCTATTTAAATAGGTACTTATGTGCTATACACATTCTTAGTTTGAAGAATTATTAGAAGTATTATTAAAATAGTCTGGCAGCATTTGTCGATGGATTTGACTTGCTGCCTTCTTCCCGAAAATCGGCGGTGAAGGTATAGGCACTTCCGTCTCTGAGAAGCAAGTACCTTTGCTAAGAGCATACTTTCGAAGCATACTTTAAATTCAAATTTTATTTGGTTTTTCGCAATTTGTAAACTAATACGACAAAGTAGGCTTATGACATTCTATTTGCGACAATAACAGTACCATCCCCACCTATTTATATAAAAATCTTTACTTGATAAGGTCCAGTTTAAGAAATTAGCTATAGTATCGACTGTAACTCACAAATTAGTCGATACTGGAGCTAATTTCTTAAACTGGACCTTATCAAGTAACGATTTTTATATAAACACATGGAAATGATCTGCCATTGTCGCAACTAGAATACCACAAGCCTACTTTGTCGTATTAGTTTACAAATTGCGAGAAACCAAATAAAATTTGAATTTCGCGGGCAGACCCGTCGCTTGCCCCTTAACTAGTGCTGTCGACAACACACTCGGAAATGCAGGGTTTAGGGGAATCGGCGGTGGAGTCCGGCAGCATCTGTGGGGCGGGGTCGTCGTCCTGCGCTCCCTGCTGCGAGTCGGCGGCGGCGGTCTGCACGTCCCCGTCGCCGGCGCGCCCCTATGCGGCCGCCAGCGCCTCCTGCAGTCTGAGCCGCGCCCGCTTCACGCGCTCCTCTTGACGGCGCAAATCATCTTTAGTTATAGTGACAGCGGCGATTAATGGCTGATCAGGGTTTAAAAAAACCCCCGGGCTCTCCATTATAACTTGCTTTGAACCGCTTTGTCCTGAAAATGTGCCAATATTTGCCTAAGCTTTACACCAATGGAAAAGCGATGCAATAGGGATAATGACTACTAGTCCAATCAGCGACTTTTTATCAAACACACAACATCAAAACACTCGCTTAGTAAGGGAGCTTGTATGCTCTTTCGTGTTTTCTACAATCTACGCGACATTGGCAAAATAAATTGTGCCGTGGTGGCGCGACCAAAAGCCACTAAATCAAGAAACAACAACAAAAATTCACAGATGTGACGTCAATATGATGTAACATTTGACATAATTTTACTTACTTTTTACCCGACTATTTTATTTAAATCGATAGTTTAAAATGGTTAGATAACTTAAAACTAGCATCGAATGTGGATTTTACGAATTTTGGAAGACACTATTTAATAATTACTAAAAAATGATTTATTTTTGACATAGGCATCATCCCCATTATCCTTTCTACCACAACAGATGAGTCTAATTTAGTTGATCATGCAAGGCCATTGCACCCCTTTGCTGAACGAAATGGGGTTTACATTATGAATCTGAAACTTTACATACATACATATAAAACAATGAAGACTTGGATTCCATAGAATTCTTAACTAATTTTAGAAAATTGTATTACTAAATTTTAAATTAGCTTTAGATTACACTAGTTTACAAGGTTTTTGCTCATGAAATAAAACATATATATTTACGTTACTTATGGCCTCTACATCTAGGAAAAAATATTTAAAAAAATCCAGCACGTCAGGTTTTTGAAATATTTACCAAGAATTTTTTGACAAAAAACTATGTCCAAATAAAGAAAAGGCATGTAAAAATGAGTAATTTTGGTTCTTTTTCCTAAATATTTTCATCGTGTCTCTCACAGCAGACAAAGAATAGTCACAGTAGCATATTTTGATCCCAACAATCTTGATAATTTTGCCCAAATGATTTTAAATCTTGGTGAAATCGCTCACTGTGTTCATCATTTATACCACCAAGAATTTCTGGGAAAAATCTAAATGGGAATGCAAAAAATTGATTTTTAATGACATATTTACACCCCTGCGTTAGTAATTTTGTAATAAACTTTCAATAATTTCTGTATAATTTATTACTTTTTACTGCCTAAAAATTTTAAATGATACTTTTGAAAAAGTTTCAGTTTGAACCTCGGTTTTTCCATTATTACCTTTTTCAACATCGGTTATAAGGCTGGTAAAACTTCTGAATGAAGGCCCAGCCTAGTTACTGATGGAACGTCTGCATATATTATATTATTTTTATTTTTGTGTTAAAACCTGAATTTTTTGTTAACAAAAAAGTAACAATCAGTTTCATGGTTATTTAACTCTCCCCATACCATTAGTTCACCGAATTTCAGTGATCTATTTTTACCTGAATATCAGGAGCTGAGGAACAATCTATAGTTAATGCAAATCATACAAGGAACCAATTTTTTGTATCAAGATTTGACACCAGAAATCAAAAAGCTGTAGATAGACTTCTCTCGAAGGTTTTCTTATAGGAAAACCACGGTTTAACGGAATAATTTCACCATAAACACAACAAATTCAGTTTCAATAATATAGCTTACACACTATAAATGACGGTTTTATATAAAAAATACCATTTTTGAATCATACAGTTGTTTACAAAATAGAATAATAAATGTTAACAATTGCGAGTAGACAAAAAATAAAGACATTCATATCTCATAATTTTGACGTGCTAGGAAAAATAAAAAAAAAATTTTTTTACCTACCGTCCATAGCCGACATAAATAATATATGTTTCATTTCATGAGCACGAAAAAAAAATTTTTTTGTAAACTAGTGTTATTTTTAAATACATACCTGTTATAGGTTGTGATGAAACATGTAAAGCAGTGGCTAATGACTGTATAGTAGTCGCATCTGAAGTATACGGCCCCAAAGATTTGATATACTTAGGTAAGGAGGTCGTGCCAATCACTCCATTTGCGTCACAAGCAGTTAATCCCTGCAAGAAAGTTTTCAATTTTAATAAAAATATAGGTAACAGTACATGCATCAAGCTATGGCATAATATACACACACAATACATTCATTCTAACTTCTGGTAGCAGGTTCAAGTTTGAAAAAAAATCACTTTTGAACATTTTACCAAAATGTTGTTGTTGTTACCAGTTTTTTTTCTAACAGTCTTTAAAATAAATTTTTCGTAACTCTCGATTTCATGGTCAGGTTCCTATAATATTTTTTTTTCAAAACTTAAATATGCCTCTGTAAGTAATAGGTTTCTATTTATTGTACTTTTCAATTATTATAGAAACCTAAAGTTTATTTTTAAAATGTCTGACACCAACAGATGGACAGACAAACATTCATGGTTTCTTGTTTTACTATGGAACCCTAAAAACAAAAATCCAATGTAAATGTTTATGAATAAGTTAAGTTATTTACCATAAATATGAAAACACACAATAATGACACACATTTACAATACAAAGATAAAACAAGTTATTATTTATATACATAATTGTGTCTCAATAATTTTTTTAAAATGCATAAATGGCAATACTAATGTAAGTTTACTATATTCCTTTCATGCAATATTAGTCATGCTTTATGAATCTAAGCACTTGTTACATACTGAGAATATGTGCAGATATTATACAGGGACATGTTTGGTTCGAAAATAGTACATTACTGTCCAGGCCGGAAATAAAGCACTTTATAGTCAAGTAACATTGGAAGGACAAGGCGAAACAGAGTACTTCTTAAGTGATTTTAAAAATCAACGCTAACAGAGTCCTTCCCTAATTATTTGATATTTGATATCGAGAATTAATTGATGTTCCGCATGAGACTTGTATGATATTTTTCTCTCATTTGCGATGGAACAATAAACAAATGAATACAAGAAAAAAGTTACATTGCTGTTGGTACAGTTAGGCAACAATAAAAAATTGAAACACTTGCAGAGTAAAATTGAATGATTATTTCTATTACTCATTTTTATTAAACTATTAATTTATATATTAAACTTTTGAAAAGAAATATACAATAGCTTTTGTAACAATGTCATGTGTACACAATACACATGTACACTAAAATAAAACTAATTTATGTAAGGATACACTTAAAGAATCTCATCCGCTATATAAAATTGAGAAATGTGTATTCAGCTTTTACAACAATAAAATATATTTATCATGTGTACCTAAAAAATCTAATTTATATTAGTGACACATAAAGAACTCTATGAATCTATCCAGCAACTTCTATTATTATTATTGTTGTGTTGGAAATTGCTGATGTGTTATTATTTCATTGGTGTTTCACCACCACCAACCAGTACACCACCATATGTACACCAGTACCAGAAAGAGCTGATCGACCATTTGTTTTTTTAATAATGAATCAATTTCTGAGCAAGTGGGAGAAATGTACTTAATTAAACATTTGAAGGACACAAACTTATTGCTTATTATGATACCTATAGTTAGCCTCGTATAACCATTTATTGAACTTTTTAAAAAACATTAACTACAATAAGATAGTGAAATTCTTATATAACCATTGATCACAGCAGATATGTTGCTGTAAGTGCTCTTTGTCATATTTCATTTAATTTAAACACAGTACAATATAGAAGCAAGCTTTTATTTTTATGCAATATTGACACAAGTATATAAATATGTAGAAAGCTTTCAATTTTAAAAGCTTGTGTAGAAATAAGCATTGTGGGGGAGTGAGCATAGAAAAATAAAAATCTAAGTGTGGTAACTAATACTTTAAAAGCTGCTATAAGTGTTGATCTAATGAAACGCCTAGTTTTCCATAAAAATGCTTGATCTAAGGCTAAGTAATACAAACAATATGAGGTTTGTATTAATGAAGAAAATTACATCTAGAGCACTTTGACACAAGCTTTCGGATATAGAGCATAAACAAATGTAACACAAAGCAGGACTGCACTAATGAACACAACACAAGTGAGAGAAGTTATGACACGAATGTGGGAACCTGTAGTCAAACTGCGCTCGAGCTTTCTTGGCCTTGCACAGCAGCATAGTGTTTATTTGACCCTGCTGAAAGTCGAAACACGACAAGTCCACACTATCACCCAGATAACGAACTAGCTCAGGTTTACTGCGAAACTTTTTACCTGTTGGGCTACACAAAAATATATTGTCACCACAGACCACTCAGCTATTGACAGCCGTGTTAGTAAGTTGGGTTAAATTTACCAGCAATGGATGTAGTGGATGTCAAATAAATGATTGGCAACAATTTATCATGTAAAAAATTTGATGTTTTATTTTAAACGTGAATATCAAATTGAAATTTTAATGCAATGATAAATGGCTGTTATTAACATTGTGCACTAGCCAATTGTTTAGAGTGGGTATATCCATTTATAACAAAAAATGTTATCCAATATCCAAAATGGTCAAAATGATAAAAGTAATTTTACTTAGTACTGTACAGTGTTATTATAGGTATTTTTTTAAAACTATTAGTGCAATATGAACTAATTCAATTTTCGTACGAAATTCGAACTCATTGAGAAAAAAATTAAGTACTTCATCATTAAAATAATTATAAAAATGAAATGGTCAAAGTACCTGTAGTAATAAACGTCAACTTTCCCAGCTGAAAGTCCAGATTTTCTTATAACTTCCTCTCTTTGCCAGCCTTTTGGCAAGGCTGCACAATCGCTTCTTTTCTTTTCTATTGAAATATTCATCTTGAAAAATTTCACTGGCGCAGATGATTGTGATTCTTTTGTAACTTTATAAACTTAATTACTTTATCACTCAGTGCTTCCTAATATATGTTTTGGAATACAAGTTTTAGTTTTATGTGAAGCGCATCGTGTGATTAAAGAAATAACTTGTAAGAATTAGTAAACTAAGCTAATTTGCATTTCAAACTTTATTTTCAGATTTTCTTTTCGTCTTTTCTGCAGTTTGGTTTTCTGTAACAACTCACAGATGTAATTTTTTTCTGTCAAGACCATCCAATGATGAATCTGTCACATGTCTGTCATCTCTATTCTTTTTTAAACTGGCTTTTTGGCTCTGGATTCTAACCCCTTTGAGCCTCCTCTCTGTAAAGTAATAGTAACGAGTGATTACCATTGGTTCAAATAATTTGCTTCAAATTGCTCGAAGAAAATAGAACGCAACGGCTGCGCTGTGCCGTCAATATGCTATCAGTGTCAATATGGTCAATCCCATAGAAATCAATCCATATTCATGCCTTATTCTCTGTCCATGGTCTCCGCAACGGCAGCTTCTGGCTTGGAAAAAAGAAGTTGGCTATATTGTAAGTCTGTCAAGTCTGTCACTGTCCATAGAGTAGGATTATATTTGTCACTGTCAATCGTGTATTGGCATTGCAGTGGTGCAAAAAAAAGATCAAAAAATTAAGTTGTGCTTGTGTCATGTGTGTGATTTTATAACTTTCTTTAAATTGTGAATCATAAATGAACCAAAAACTATTTTCAGTGAAGTGTATATAATGAATGCATTTCTCTGTGTGGCGTGAAGTTTACTAAAGTAAGTGTATAAAATTGTTTCTTTAAACAGTTGTCAACTCTTGGCTCTACTTTCACTTTTAAAAGCGTAAGAAATCACTATTCGCAAAAGTAGTATACGTAATCATTAATTTAGAAAAGTACGTGTTCTAGCTAGCAAACAGTTTACACCCAAGTGTTTACGACAGTATATCTATTTTTAGATTGCCAAAATATAGCCGCCAACCTGTTGTAACCGGGTAATCGAAAGAGTTTCGAGATTTCATAAATCCATACCTTGAGCTTGTTGTATTCATCAAGATTTTTAATATGTTTACTCAATCTTATAAAGAACAAGTATGGTGCCTAAAGTAAAAAAAATATGACAAGTATTGTAAATTAAGTTAAATATAGGAAAGCTGAATGCCATAAACTAAAAGATAAATAATTATTAAACTTTTGCCACTAAACATTAAGGTAAAGTTCAAAACCCAAATCTATTGGTTAGGGATTACAAGGCTTTCATTTCAGAGTCCACAAAATGGGTTTAACTGAGTAGTCTTAGGCACAAATTCGGAGGTAATAGGAGTTGTAGTTGATTGAGATTTAGTCAATGATTATAATGCTAACACTCTCATTAAAAGGGGATGCGTCATTTTCAAGAAAATAACTAAAGTAATTCTAACCTTGAAACAGGTAAAACATGCAAACAAAATGCTAAATGAGCTACAGAATGGTGGCGGGAGGGTTTTAAATCAATATTATGTTTGTCAAAATAAAGTTAGGTTAGGTAAAAATAGAAGTAATCATGGGGCTGAGCACTTAGGTTCTATTGGATCTAGGTTATACCTCAGTTATGGTCAGTTTTATCACAGTATTAAAACTTGCAGAGGCAAGCGTTGGTGCCTGTACTTTGTTTTGCGAGACTGTAGAAGCTGCATTACCTGCCTAAAAAGCAGAAGTTCCAAATTGCTGCCATAAAAGTGAGGTTATAATTATTGGAACTTTGGTGAGATAATATATAACTAATTTTGACAAAACAGACTTCTCATTTTGATCACCCAAGCCTTCTTCCTATTGACAAGTGGGAGAGAGTCATCCCTTAAAAATGACATAGTTTAGGATTAGGCTATAATACTGTTCGTCTCTGGGTGGATTCACTATCTTGTAATAGGAGTAGTGTCAGGGCCGGGTGATAGTGCACCTCCTCATTCCTCCTTTCATACTATAGAATACTATGTTTTAAACCTCAATTCATCAGAGTTTTGACAGACTCCTGACACAGTCTGCAGGTGTCCGAGCCCTGGAGCTTAAGGTTGTACATGTGTCTGTTTAGAGTCACAGTGACCCGTTAAAGCTCACACTAGAATGCATGGATTTCTCCTACTAAGGGCCAGCACCTGAGAGGTTACCTTCTTGTTGAAGGGTTGACCAGTGCTTTCAAGTGGTTTAACTGTGGCAAATTAAAAAAACCTTTGTATTGGTTAAGAAATTACATAATTCTGAGTGCGAAAAAAGATCATAAGCTACATTTTTTTTTTGTAAAAAAAGAGAGATTTAAAAAGGGAAAAAACTAAAGTTTTTTTATCAATTAGTTATTACTTACAAAAATAATTACTATTTTCAATTTTCAAACTAAGATAACTATACCAAGTGGGGTATTATATGAAGGGGCTTTACCTGTACATTATAAAACAGATTTTTATTTATTTTAATGTATAATAGTTTTTGATTTATCATGCAAAATGTCGAAAAAATCCAGAGTATGGAACCCTCGGTATGCAAGTCGTTCTCACACTTGGCAGTTTTTGAAATTTTTAGAATGAATTTGACTAATTATTACATACTGTATCATTTTAGGAATCCAAAGATAATAATTTTGGTTCCAACTGAATTCCAATTATTGAATAGTAATATAATGTTACAATAAGACTTATAGTTGTTTTTGCATATGAAATTGATGCCATCTGCCAAGTGTCATTATGTTTCCAGTATTTATCCGACTACCATAATACCAGCCTCGATAGCTCAATGATGAATGGATCAATATGGAAGAAAGAAAGATGCAGGTGAAAGAAAACTATTTGTCATATTCACCATATAAGTCTATGGTCATCATAAAAAGATACAACAATATTTAGTGCCTAAACTAGTATCGTTTTTGTGCTAATTTCGGACTCAAGTATTGTGTCATACATAACATATAACTGTCAGGTGTTAGGTCTCTCATGTTTGGATCAATTAATGTTTGAATAATTTAGTAGATTCAATGCTGTTTAAGGTGGACCTTGAACTTTGTTTTGCACAGGGTTATGCCACAGTTTACAACTCTGAATATGCTTAGAAATCTTAGCCAGAGAAAATGATTTTTTAAAAATATAACTGCATTATGACTGCTGTTAAATCAGTAGTCATGAAAAATGAATGCCTACTGCGTCCTCTAATTTATTTCAGCAATGAAATCATTCAAAATGTTACTTGTCAGTTAAAGTTTAGTTTTGGCTTATGGTGAATAGTAAACCAGCCCAACTAACAAGGACTTGGGCATAAGTAGGTAAAAGTTTCAATCAAAAAGCCAACATTTCTTTATTTTGTATGCTACTATGTACCTATTAAGCTCATACACATGGTAACTTTTGTACAGTACAACCAAATTAATAATGCGCATGCAGATCCGATCCGATCAGATATTCCGAATCATTGAATCGTAAGAGCCCTAAACAATGCACTTGCATTTTGCACCTTGTTATAAACAAATAGGAGTCAATATCATGTGTATCATAGACCGTTGCCGAACAGTGACGAAGATTTCTATGCGCATTATTAATTTGGTTGTACTGTAGTAATGTAATATTTTCCCTGACCATATTTTTATGTAGAAAGGACCACCTACATGAAGAATATAATCATTGATTTAGAATTAGATAGATAAGAATTTTTCGTTTATAAGTGGATACAAAATGCAACATATAATAAACATATTTAAGAAATTACTTTAACTTTAAATTAATAATTAAGTGTCGAACATCGATACGTGTTGTGCCAGTTCAAAGCCTTTCGTCTAAGCTCTGAACCTGTGGTCTAACTCTGCAAATGTGGTGGGTACAAAATGTAACCATGAGACTTACTTATTTGGGCCCAAATAAGAGAAGTCTTTGTGACTATAATATATTATTTAAACTAGAAAAAAATATAACAGTAGTGTTCCTCTAATTTATCTCACTAATATTATATAGGTGAAAGTTTGTATGTGTGTGTGTGTGTGTGTGTGTGTGTGTATGTTTGTTACTCCTTCACGCAAAAACTACTGTACGGATTTGGCTGAAATTTGGAATGGAGATAGATAATATCCTGGATTAGCACATAGGCTACTTTTTATCCCGGAAAATCAAAGAGTTCCCACGGGATTTCGATAAACCTAAATCGACGCGGACGAAGTCGCGGGCGTCATCTAGTTACAAAATAAACTTGAAATTATTTTTCAAAAACTTGTCAAGTGTGTATTAAAATTAAAATAATGAAAAATACAATAAAACTCATTTAAGTATTTAATCATAGAGACCATATTTTGTAAGTAAAAGACACACACTTCGCAGTTGGAGATAATATAAGCAACAAAATAATTACACATAATATGGTATAGAACCCTCAGAAGCATGAGTACGCACGCACTTAGCCGGTTTTCAAAAGTAAGTTAATTACTATAACAAACCTAGGTGACGAAAGTTTTCTTCACCTGAATAACGTTATGGTGGTGACGTGTGCAGTACAATGAATGTTATTTTACCTTGGCTATTTAACATTTATGGGGCAACGCCCACTACGACGACCCGTGGGTCATATCTCCTTGAACACTGCTTTATTATGGTGTCCTGACTGTTGACACATTTTCGTTTATTATTTATTATTTATAAATACTTTCTGTGAAATAATTTATACAATATAAAAATGGACAAAACTAGATTGATAGGTATGCGGTAGAGGGCAGAATAACTTAAGAAGTCAAAACGATCATAACTATAAACAATAATGCATACTTAATTTATTTGCTTAATATACCTAACAACTATAAAAACATTTGCCTTTTTGCTCAACCCAAATTCACTATTTATAAATGCCACAGCAAAAGGGCGATAAAAGTGCTAGCGGCCGTGTGCAAATAAAGCAAAGAGCTTCAAGTTATTAAGGTTTTCAGTTATCAGTGGCGAGTGAGGGTAGGGCTGCTTTGTTGCTTTAGCCCAAATGCCAGGAGTGGCCCGTGGCGTCATCGTGCGGCAAAACTAAAATGGCGCGACATTTCACGGTACCGACACACCCAAGCCCACCCTAATCTCTGCCATGACAAGGTTGTTCAAATGTACCCCAAAGCACCCGCCGAGGATCGACCCAATTCTTTTATGTTAGCTGTTAATCGGGCTTTAACGACTTTGCGGGCGATAGGATTACATAGATATCTCCTAGAATAAATTTTTGAACAATAGATAGCACTATGAATTTGTTTATTGCATTCAATCCAGGAATAGGAATGAATTTTTGCTATATTGGACTCTTAACTGAATGTATAGTTTATTTTAAATCAATATATCCAGATACCCAATTGATTTTCTCGACAGACACGGCAGACGGACAGATAGACAGACAGTGAAGTGATCCTATGAGGGTTCCTTTTTTCCTTTTGAGGTACGGAACCCTAAAAAGCACTTGTCGATTTGAATTTGTCCTCCATTTTTTGAATTCGTTTAAAAATGTAATCTAATTTATTTTTATAATATTCTACTCACGGTTATGTTAACTTTTATCAATCTTTGTCAAAATGGGACCTAGTATGGAGCGCACGCAAATAGAATCGCGGTCAAACCCCGGGTCACAAGAAATAATTAATTTTCCTTTCAGAAGCAATCTTTTTTTTTTTTCAGGTAATCACAATGGAAGCTTCACAGCGTAGTTCGACGACCACTCGCCAATTTGCATAGCAGCCTTGGGTGAGTATATAACTAAGTAGGTACCTACTTACACGACTGACGACATCTATACTCTATCTACGGAAAAAATTAATGTACCGTTCTGTCTTTTACGTTATTCCATACAAATGACAGAGCCATAAACATTTTGAGTCACCAACCTATCACAAACATGTTTTCAAAAACATTCGAAATTCAACTTAAAAATGTTTCCAAAAGATATTCGAAATTGAATTCGAAAACATAGTTTCGTTTGTGATCGGTCGGTTTGAAACGAGTCAGCTTTGAAGCGTAAGTTAAGTAACTGCTAGGTTTCTTGCTAGTGGTTGTAAGACATTATAAGCATCAGACATAAAGAAGGCGTTATATTATGAAATAAAAATATTTTGAATTTAAGGCCGGTAACACGCCATACTTAATCGCGGTCGCGTCGCCACGCGACGCTGTTGAGTCGAATAAGCTAGTTTGTTATTAATTCTATGTGAATAAGATCGCTGTATTTTTTGTGACCAGAAAAACAACACTGACACCTAATTCGATTTTGTGCCGTTACCCGTCGACAGGTGTTTTACCAAGGGTATTATTTTTTCAATTACTTAAATACGGAACCACACTTTAACGTCTGACAGTGGAGTAGTTTCTGTAGATTTCAATATAATTACCTTCTACTCCAACTGAATTATCGATCCGTGAACGCGAATAAAGTGCTAAGCGTAATTATGAATAACGTTCCAACTTCTACGTAACGTTAACGGGTGTGTTTTTATTCATTTAGGTAATGTATTTCACTGACGGAGCGACTATAAATCTGATGATCAGATTATAATGGATGGTTCCACCAAATCCGTTGGTGGCCGTTTGGCGTTTAGTCGTTCACCCTCCTTTTCCCTTAGAGTTATGGGCGGCCTATATTGACAGAATGACCGCATCGCATAGTCGTATAGGTGCCACACCTAACTCAATCACGTAGCAGGGACTTCGCTAATGTTCCTGAAAGTAGAACGGCGGAACTGTGTAAAGGGGTCGTTGTTACTTAGTCTGATTTATGGCTTTATTTCTTTTAGTAACATGGTTTAAGGCTTTAATAAGTAATAAACTAATAACATTAATTACCAAAACTTTTAAGACGTATGCCTAAAACATATCACACCCTTAGGAAAAAACGGGCTCAACTCAATGGACAAAAACTATATTTGCAAAGTTACAAACGAACAATGTAAATTGTCACAACTCCATATTTTTTTTTGTTAATTTGAGTTGCAAATAAATTCAAAAACATTCGCTTAACAAATCTGTTAAAAAAATTGATGTAGATTTCGTCATTTACCAGTTATCTAATAATATTGGAATTAGAATACATACTTCAATTACTAAGGATTAAAACTTGCTAGCTTGAAACTTTTACAGAGGAGTTCCATTGTTATGCTACAGCGAAGGCTACAGCATCACTTTTTGTTTATGAATTCTAAATGGGTACGACATTGACCTTATAGGTCAACAATAGGATAGTAGTTTGAGGACGAGTAGGTATAAACATTCCTAATATTTAGTAACACATCCAATTCATGGTACTCATGGTACTCGTGGCTGTCAAGACCAAGCAAATAAAATTGACAGTTTATTAATAACAATGAGATAGGTACCCAATATTTTCTGCATAGAGTCGTCAGAATCCAAGAATCTAGAAATCAAGGGGTTTCTGGCAAAACGACAATGTGTAAACTGTAATCCATACTAACTATCATAAATATGCGAAAGTGTGTGTCTTTCTGCTTGTAATTTTTTAAAGTCTATCTGTTTAGCAAATTTTGACAAAATTTAGTACAAAGAGAACTTGCATCCCGGGGAAAGACATATGCTACTTTTTCACCTGGAAAATTGAAGTTCCTACGGGATTTTCAAAAACCTAAATCTTAGAATAAAAATCCAGACCTAAATCCACACTGAAGAAGTTGGCATCATCTGGAACTGGCATCATCTACTTAGTGGTACATGCTTAAATCAGAATAAGTGACTATTTGATGTAAATATCGGTTGGTTATAGTTCATCGCTATAGGATTCCGATTTTCGTAGGACCTACGAAAGAACCTAAAATGTCCTATGCTCTATTTCCCCCGACTTTGTAAGATAGACTATTAATATCGGTCGTCTTTAGCTCTGTCGTAAAAGTGTTAATCATCTCAAAGTGTGTTTACACCGAGAGAATGAAGTCATGGTCGGGACGCTGCTGTGTATAATAAATTATTGTTGTCTAAGACTTGCTAACGTTTCAAAGGTTTCCCATTAAGTCACTACCAAAATATTTATTTCTGCTCAAACTGGCGCGTGATCTTTGCATTCTTCTTAGAAATTCTAGGATTGTTATGGTTTCGCTTTCGAGTGAAGTAGCTTATCAACCGTATAATCCGCGGACGGTTTGTTCGAAATGAGAAGGATATTGTTTTCAATGTTATAGGTAAACTACACGCTTAACTATAGCTAATCCGCTATAGCTCAGGCTTCGCTAGGGTGCAATCTCTAAAAATCCCCATCTACGTTTATTATAGAAGAAACCCAGATGTAAAACTTAAGTAATATGTTTTATACTTTTAACCTAATTTAAAAAAAACCAGAAAGCGAGTTTTTTAAGCTAAGGGTAAGCTGTCGTTGTACTGCCACGTCTTCCGATCGCTCCAAAACGTCGGTTTCCATCAACTGTTATCCAAAGAATGGTGTGAAGTTTAAGAAGTTACTTGGTAAAGACTATATTTGTACGTATCTTCATTCATTTCACTTTGAACAAGTTTTCCAACTCTTTGAAATATTAATGAAATAAGTTTTAGAAATGCAAATCACATTTTGCAGACTTTGGCTCATATGTTCTTTTTGACAATCTAAATACAGTAGCTAACTTAATAATCAGAAAGCTAGTAGCCATTAAGTATATCAAAATATGTACCTAGTGAGCATTAAATGATGAGCTAGTGACGCAACCTTTCCATTACATAAATCTTATTAGAGATTAATAAGTTGCATGCTATGTCTACGGGTACGTCCTGAATGACGTAATGTTTTGCGTGTCTACTGTGAAGTCTTCAGTAAAGTAATGGTAAACATCTTGCTTGTCTTTCTTCATCAGGGCATACCGATATATATACTATATAATATAACATATCAATAGAAGGGAAAAGTAGGTGGGGTACACGTGCTAACATCATATCACATAGGACAGGGTTTTGATAAATCACATAGTAGATAGGAAGGCTGCACCGAGACTTTGGCATAGATATGACAAAACATAAAATCGGCCGAGTGCTAGGTGGGCCTCGCTTTTTTAAGCACTTGTAAAAAGTTTGAATAGTTTTTTTCCATTATTAACCCCCGACCCAAAAAGAGGGGTGTTATAAGTTTGACGTGTGTATCTGTGTATCTGTGTATCTGTGTATCTGTCTGTGGCATCGTAGCGCCTAAACGAATGAACCGATTTTAATTTAGCATTTTTTGTTTGAAAGGTGGCTTGATCGAGAGTGTTCTTAGCTATAATCCAAAAAAATTGGTTCAGCCGTTTAAGAGTTATCAGCTCTTTTCTAGTTTTCTTGTAGAAAAGAAGGTTAGATAACCGTTAGGTTCATAATATTATGTCAATAGACAAATGTCAAGCTGTCAAGATGGACGTTGTCTAAATACATAATTATTTATTTGAAAATGATGTTTTGGAAAACTCAAATACTTTGGATCGTGGTGTTATAAATTTTTAATTTACACTTGTTATAAACAAGTGCTGACATATCAAAGCACCATTAACACATTCAAGTTGAGTTAAGACTGGTATAACAATCTTGCGCAAGAGCCACACACCCACGCCGCGGGTACCATGAGTGCACACGTACGAAGACCGCACTACGGTTAGATGTCGTCACCGATATGGAAATCGATTTCCTTAAATAGCCTGCTTTTGCCATTAGTACTACATTTCATTCGCACCTATGAATCGACATTGAAAACGCTCAAGATTTTACTTACCTTTAGATTCTTGTGGAAGTTTTAGAGATGATTCACGTTTAACACAGACTTTGTGAGTATAGTGCCGTTCTCTGTCGGGAAAACCAACAAGTCCGAACTCTTATCTTATAATAATAATTTATTACGGCAGTATTGGTATTCAAAGTTATATTGAATGATCATCATTGTTTCTATTGAATCATACTATGGAGGACAGAACGTGGTCGGTTCTGTCATTTACAGTATACACATTGATTTTAATTTTATCATGTTCTTTGTTGTAACTTGTAGGCATATGCTATGCTGTATGTAAGCTTGGATAGGCTGTAAGTCATACATGTACGCTATGTCTGTGTCAATACCCATAGGCTTGGGCCCTTATCATTACTAAGGAAATAAATAATAAAATAACTAAGTATTTACTTAGTTTCATAATTTATTTCATAATGTTTCCTTTTGGTTATTTAACCATAAAGGGGAAAACCAGACAAGTGCGAGTCGAACTGTATGTCGTGTAGAGGGGTCCGTACGATGTCGATATAATTATATGTAAGTTTGTACTTTGTACGCACAATAGAGAGAGATTTACCATGTTATTTTAATGTCCTACTTACAGTGAAACGTTTTATATACAAGCTTTACAACTTCAATAGCTTCTGAATAAAACGTCTATGACAGACGGACAGACAGACCACAAGTTATATAGGTACTATTTATATGCGGTAATAAATAGGAATATTCAAATTAATTATGTATTGCTTTGTTATGTAAAGTGGTATAAAATGTCAGAATTTTCATAGGCAGCTGGTAGAAATTAGCTGTAACATTGATATATATTTTAGTCTAATGGGAAACTATTTAAATATACATAACAATAAACTCCTTGTTTAGTGTTGAATCGGCGAATTAAAATGCAGCATTGTGAAGAGGTTCACCAAAGCTTTACATCCAAAGTGGGAACATGCGCCAGCCGCTATACAACACCCACTCACCTTGGGGTTTGCTGTTACGTGCTACGCTAAAATACATACACTACGCTATCAAAACAGTGCGTCTAGAACACCGTCGCGAGCAGCACGCTTGGCCGTCAATCGACAAATTCATAAAATACGCGAATATTTAATGTATTAACAGATTTTTCGTATCACCTAAAGTGCCTCGAAACCAAAGTGATTCTATTCTAATCCTTTACAAAAAACTACATAGTATACGACGATAGTATTAACGTGACTGTGACAACTTTCTTGGATACTCAGCTATTTCTAGATATTATCATTATGTGAGTTGATCATGTATTTTACTTTAGCCTCAATTTTCTTATTATTGTTTATTTGAAGAAAAATTAACGCAAACACGGTTAAACTCTGTTACCTAATTTGAATTGTCTTTTTATCTCACAGTGTTCCAAATTGTTTTTGACAGCGTATGTAAATTATATCAGCGTTATCGAATAACTTCTTTTTTTTTAACAGGGCTCTCTCCGTCACTCGTTTTCACTCGTTTCATACAATCGTAGTTCCAATTTCATTTGAATATTAAGCAACCAAAGTCCATGAAATTTTGCAGACATATTCTAGAAACTAATATCTGTGTCTGTGGTGTTTTAGATTTTTCTAAAAATATGTAGTTTTAAAATTACAGGGGCTCCAAGATTTGTATGAAAATTTTAAGACCGCGTAACTTTGAAACCGAATATTTTAACAGAAATCTGGAAAACCACAGACATAGATATTAGTTTCTAGAATATGTCTGCAAAATTTCATGGACTTAGGTTGCTTAGTATTCAAATGAAATTGGAACTACGATTGTATGAAACGAGTGGAAACGAGTGACGGAGAGAGCCCTCTTAACCGACTTCCCAAAGAATTATGTTCTCAATACGGCGCGTTTTTAGGGTTCCGTATCTCTAGAGAAAAAAGGAACCCTTATAAGATCACTTCGTTGTCTGTCGTGTCTGTCGAGATCCATCGAAGGAATCAAAAGCTTTAGGGTACTTCCCGTTGACCTAATCTGGCAGGTAGCAAATGTATAGCACAAGTGAAGGGAAAAATCAGAAAACCGTGAATTTGTGATTACAACATCAAAAAAAAAAATTAAAAAGAATTTCTTGTACGATGGTAGGTATACATGCGAGTCCGGCTCGCACTTGATCGGTTTTTTATGTATCTACACCGAGATGATTTTTCCGAGATTTCTGAACCGATTTCCAAAAAAAATTCGGTATGAAAAGATAACATTTTTATTTTTTATTTATGAAACTTAAAAAAATCAGCAGACACCTAATTCAGAGACGACCAGAGTGAAGTGAGTCTGATCAAAAACTTACTGCTGTCGCTCTAAAAATCAACTCTGTTTTTATTACAAAATGTATTTATTGGAAGTAATGTGTAGGTGAGACTTTGTTTAGAATGTCCAAATATAACATATTCCACATTAATAGAGTGAGAATATTACATATTTCCACTGGCTACCCTTTACAAGCGCCTATGTTTGAGTAGTGGTTAGCCTTGACCGGCAACAAAAGTTTTATCCTATTATATATATCTACTTAGGCCAAGTCCAGGTTGACTGACTAGTCACTAGAGTGTCCCACGAGTCTTGAGACACTAACCCGTCTTGAGTCAAGGCAAAATTTCAACATATTGTACCAATAAATCATTCATTCGTTCAAAATACATACCTACTTATAACTGTCTTGTCTAGTCTTTATAATATACTAGCGGCTTGCCCTGGCTTCGCACGGGTAGCTTATTACAATTTTCGTAGGCATCTTTAGCTTTTTTTGAAAATAAAATATAGTCTATGCGTCTCAGGAATATAAGGCTTTTTCTACTGGTGAAAGAATTTTTAAAATAGGTTTAGTAGTTACCTAAGTACAAAAATTATTTCCTATAAACTTTTCCTCTTTATAATCTAATCTTTAATCTTTATAAGTGAGGATTTTGGAATAAAATAGAATTTTGATTTATCTATAAAGATGATCGAAATTCATTTCTAATTCGGTAATACCGAAGTTATGTTACATTTGCCGAACTTTACAAATACATTCGTCTGTCTGTCTGCCCGTCCATCCCTGTGTCAGCGTTTAAAAAGCGTTCAAATAGAACAAATGCGTTCCCAAGTATCTGTTCACACGTCAACGCTTTTTTAACGCGCACTTTGTATTGTCAGCGCAACGCCGGGTTTTAACGCAACGCTTTTTTAACGCTGGGGCGAATGAGGCCTCATAATCATTTTATTTAGAAACTATTAAATCCTATTATTCATATTTACCTACTATTAAAGCCGTTGGATTTTGGCACAGTTTGAGACACTTTTTACCTCTATGGTACATGTATACATAATATATTTAGATTAAAAAAAAAAAGGGAACCTCACTTTATGATCACGAAAAGTGAGAAAAAAATTGGCAAACGCCCTCGAGTGAGATGCAGATAATGCGTTCGGTAAGATATCGAACAGAATCTTCTTCTTTCTTTCTTCTCTTGTGTCTGTTGTGCTTGCGTTGCCTCTCCCCGTCGAAAACGATCAAAGAGACATAGACTGTAGAGTGTAGTATAATGAGAAAAAAAGATACAACAAAAATAACTTTGTTTATTCTTCTCATTGTCCTCACCTTAAGCGTATTTCTGACAAACAGCACCGTCTATTACTCCAGCCATAGCAGACTTTGTTGATTGACCAATGTTGAATGAAGTCGGAAAAAGTTTCACTCAGTCACTCGGAAATGAGTCAGTCAGTATTTATCTGTTTACTCAAACATTTTTAAAACACACAATTTGACGTACCAACACAAACATTTAATATTCCTAGTAATTTCATTGATTGTAGATTCTACAATCTACATCGCACTCTATAATAGATAATAATTAATACCTACGAGTATCTGTGACAGTTTGTATGACCATGCGACCTCATCACACTCAAAAAAAAAATAGTAAAATCTTTTATAACAAGATAAAGATACTTATGTTATAAAAAACAAGATAATGAAGTTTATTAAATGTTTTATCAGCTATAACTAGAAACACGATGTAGATGCTATGTATGTTGTAACTTGTAACTACGTACTATATCTTTGTTTAATACTATTATGATGTCTATACTTATAATGAAATGTTATTGGATGATTTCTGCACATAACTGGAATATATGTTTTTTAAAAATATCGTAGTAAAGTACTGACCAGATTTGAATGCAACTTTTACTTATATTTATCTAGCTAATGCCCGCGACTTCGTCCGCGTGGGTATGAAATGCGTTCATGAATAATTTATATAAGTATAATTAAAAAAAATATTAGTATTTTCAAAGTAACACAACTATAGCAAGTGAGGTATCATGTGAAAGGGCTTTTCCTGTACATTCTAAAACAGATTTTCATTTCTTTTTATGCATGATAGTTTTTGATTTATAGTGCATAATGTCGAAAAAAATACCCGAGTACGGAACCTTCAGTGCGCGTGTCTGACTCACACTTGGCCGGTTTTTCTTCACAAAGACTGTATTTCCAGGTTGGTACCATATTTTAGTGAAGATATAGTTTCGGATGATAGAACTCCTCGATGGGCAACTGCAAATCAATCGTGATCAGTGTTATAGTTTAGTAATAGTGGATAATAACATACACCTAATTAATTCATACATTTCATTTCTTCCCTATTAGTAACACCTTGGCTCAGTGCAATTCAATAAGGCTTTTATTATCTATTATTCAAGACATTTCACAAAAAATTATTATATGTATTGCAAAAAGTATAGTGTAAAAGATTAAACTAAGCCCTCTAAGCGCTAGCCGCTGGCATTATGGAAGCATAAGTTACTTTTTACTGCAGAAAAAACAGATATTCCACGTGAACATATTCGCCAGGCGACAGCGGTTTTATGATAATAATATTATGTTCCATTCCAAGATGCTGGTGATTCGGCCTCGTACCAGGAAGTCACTTAAAATCAAAAAGTTTCGGCCGCGTACTTATCTAATTACTTGAATCTTTCAAGCAGCTACTTTTTTTTTAGTAAATAAGAGGAATGAGAAGTGCTTTGCAGTACCCCACCATAAAATTTCTTTTATATTTTTAAGAACTCATTAATTTAAGACATTAATCATTATTACGTGAAAGTTTTATCCAAAGTCGATAAGTTGAGTCCGTAATTGTTGACCGGTAATATCGCAAATATCCTTGAACTCCTCTGACAGCAATTGACAGAATGTGGCCCTTAAAATTCATGTTTGCTAAAGACTTGTGCCTGCACTAATTCGCACATTTTCCATCTGTATAATTTTCTGACGTGATCCAGTCAAGGCCTAATTGCGTCGGACCTTGCTATATGACGTAATGTTACTCCAAATATTATAGCAAGAGAATCTGATTGCTTTCAAGACGTCAACTCGTCAAATAGTGAACTAGCGTGTAGTGTAATAGTGTGTAGTGTAATTCAAATAAAGTCGAAAGTTTTACCGACTACGTAAAAGAACTAATAAATATGGAAACCTAGCAGTTAAGAGATTGTCGTCCGTATAATATTTGCTCAAGATCTGCGCTTATTCACATATTTTGTCAACGTGAATACTGTGGTCTGCGGAATTATCTGACGTGATCTAGTCAAGGCTTAACTACATCGTACCTTGCCGTATGACGTAATGTTACTCCAAATATATAGCAAGAGAATCTAATTGCTTTCAAGACGTGAACGTCGCAAATTATCTATACATATAATAAAATTGTAGAAAAGTGGTGTCTGTACAATGGAAATATATAAAAAAAAAGTAGCAGGGGTTGTTATTATATCGATGCCGAACCCGAAATTGTAATTAATTTTTTTTTTGTCTGTTTGTCTGTTTGTCTGTTTGTCTGTGTGTTTGTGCACGCTAATCTCAGAAACGGCTTATTCGATTTAGATACGGTTTTCACTAATATATTGTAGTAAGCTTCACTTAGGATTTAGTGTTTATTTCATGTCAATCGGTTCATAAATAAAAAAGTTATGTCAATTTAAAGAATCACGGCGCCTCGCGCCTGAGCGTCCGTGGCTATATAAAGCGCGAAAAGTCACTATTCCACGCGAACGAAGTCGCGGGCACAGCTAGTGTACAAATAAAATTGAAAGTTTTGTAATTATGGGGGCATCGTCTATGTGAAGGAGTTTATAAATATGGAAACCGTCCATTCACCGCACTAAAGCTGCTCTATTATTAGGTATCTGAATCCAATAAATATGATTCTAAAATTCAGTCATTTTTCTATAGCTTCATTTCTTTTCATTTTTTTATATACTATAATAAAAATCATAGTTTTATTACTCAGGGTAACGGCCGTAATTAAGCTTAAGAGCTACGTAAATCCATTTTATCCGACTTTATTGTTAGTTATACTTATTTATATTTTTCTAGCCACGTAATGTTACGTTATAGCCTAGTTATGACGTTTAATGGAAATATTATGTTTGCTTGCGTGTTTTACAACTGAGATTCTATAATAATGATTGCATACAATGGACACAATCAACAAGGACTCAATGCTAACAAGGTCAAGTAGATACTTTAAATACGAGTGAGACTTTACAATTTAGCTTCTAAATTGTAAGAACAAATTTTTTAGCTGGGCTCTCACACACTTTAGTGGGCTGATAAGATCATTCTACTGGCCAAACAGCTCTAATAAGAGTATTTCCTACAAGTATGATCTATCAAAAATTTCGTAATTTTTGTCGCTATCGACTCTTAATAAAGAGAACGAACGGACGAAGTCGCGGGCATAGTCTAGTAATAACATAAAAATCGGCCAAATTCGAGTTAGACTCGCGCACCTCCGTACTCGGGTATTTTTTCCGACATTTTGCACGATAAATCAAAAACTTTAGGCTTAAAAATAAATAAAAATCTGTTTTAAAATGTACAAATAAAGCCCTTTCATGAGATACCCCACTTGGTATAGTTATCTTACTTTGAAAATTAAAACACATTTTAATTTTTTTTTTAATGATGTAACTACAAAGTCACGGTTCTCGGAATAATTCCTTTACTTGTGCTGTAATACCTACCTAGCCGCCAAATTTCATGATTCTAGGTCAACCGGAAGTACCCTATAGGTTTTCTTGACAGACACGACGGACGGACGGACAGACAGACAGACAGACAGACAGACAGACAGACAGAAAGACAACAAAGTGATCCTGTAAGGGAATTTTTCCTTTTGAGGTACGGAACTCTAAAAAGAAACCTACTGTCAATTTTATAGTAATAATATAGCGAATAGAAATCGCATTGCATCAAAAAGTAAAGTCTTATGTTTTCTGCTATAATATGTATAATCCTCCATAGCCCAAAACATAGAATAATGGTAAGCAATCAGCATACGTAAAAAAAAAACAAATACATTCATTCCTAGTTATATACAGGGATACACGGCGAAGTTTTTTAAAGACGCCATTTCACACTCTCAGCTTTCACTAGACAGATAGTAAGTAGAGTTTACAATGTAAAACTCAATCAGGCATAGTGGTCTATCATTGATATTGTAAACACCTACAGCGTGATGTTTACATTCAAGTGCATAGGTATTTTAGATTAATAATAATTGTTGTTATCACGAATTGCACGTATCGCACATTGGCAACGTATAGGTGTCATAATTACTATAATATTATTCACAACTTCTTTAAGTGCCTTTAGGTACATAAGGAACACTAATATTTAGTAATTAGTGTAAGAAGACCAAAAACTTCAGAACATATGTTATGTTCTTATTGTGTCTACAGCTACGTAGATTCCGTGATCTCAATAATTAATTATGTTTAAGAGTTGTTCATTTGAACAGCACTAAGGAGTCATTCTTTCGCGTTCAATCTGTTTAAACCGTCAATCATCACGTGCCCATTCGAGCCATTACGTCGTTATTTTCCGAAGAGCACTTGTCGGCCGTGCTACTGCGACAATATCAAGCAACGCATCTCAATTCTGCCAATCAACTTAAATTGTCTCATTAGGAACTGCTTGCCTCGTTTCTAGGCGGAGGCAATACTTGCCTACTTTAATTTACGGCTCGCTCGTTGTCCGTTCTATTGGCCATGAATTTTTTATTTCTCTATTCTATTTTGTGGGATGGCTCTACAACCTTTGCTTTACTTTGAGAGCTTATTTGAAATGATTCTTTCTGTTTTCCTCTATACATTTAGTATAGTTTAGTATAGTTAGTTCAATTACATACGACTGCGGGGAAGCCTAAAAGGAAAGTTATGTGTTTGACCTGTATGTATGTAATATGTATGTATGTCCGTTCCTATGTCCACTTGTAACTACTCAACCGATTTCGATAATGATATGTCCTTAGATGTGTTCAATAATGGCGCGACTCACTCGGTACATAAAATAAAAAAAAATCAAAATGGCGGATATCATGTGATTTAAATAATGTGTTTGGGTTGAAAAAGATGCATTTGCAAACCGCAGTCGAGGTTTTTTGAAATCTTTTCAAATTACTTCTGAATATTGGAACTCGAATGGATTTCCTTCTGTAGGCAAAGCTGCAAAAGTTATAAGTTATAACAATTTCTATCTGGCAACTGAAGATGTATAAAATAACATAATGAAGTCAAAGAATCGTACCCAACAACAGAATAGTAGGTACCTAAATAAAATACAGAGCTATGCCCCACCACAATGGTTACACAAAGATCATAAAATGATGAATATGCGATCAATTTGTAGCCTGTTGCTATCAAAGTCACTTAATAAACAATTAGTTACCTATTCGTTTACTAATTACGATTAGACTGTGCATTGTTGATCGAAGATGCTGAAAGACTATTAGCTATTAATATGATGGGCAACTTGTTACTCGAAAGTAATACTTGTACTATACTTACGTATTGCAGTCGGGTCACAATTATTTGTAGTTCAAAGTAAACATTATAATATGAATTTTCAATACATGCAATTAATGCTTTTAAACTCGTAGATATATCATTTTTGATTCATTAACTAGAAGAGGCAAAGTTTTGACATTTAATGATTTAAACCTAATTTTTGGAACTTATCAGAATAGACTTTTAATTGAGATATAATGCAAAAGTAATGATCTGTAGCGTGGGCCTCATAACCGGATATAATATACCTAACTGGCACCTACGTAATCCATGACTTTGTTAAAGTCTTGGATTTAGCTAGGTATGGTTTGAGATGGACACTTCTATTTTAGCTCGAACACACAAGCGATACATGTTGTAGCTGTTACTTGAACAGTCATATTCTTAATTGTGCGGAGTGCTGTATAATAATATGATTTTTAGGGTTCCGTACCCGAGGGGTGCCAACGGGACTCTATTTACTAAGCCTCCGCTGTCCGACCATCCGTCCGTCTGTCTGTCTGTCAGCGGGCTCTATCTCATGAACCGTAATAGGTAGAGAGCTGAAATTGGCACAGAATGTGTATTTCTATTGCCGCTATAATAACAAATAATAAAAATTTAAAACTGGCCGCTATGAAATTAAAAAAAAATTAAAATGTTTTATTTCTTGGATGATAACAGTAAGTACGGAATCCTTCGTGTGCGAGTCCGACTCGCACTTGACTGGTATTTTTTTCTTGTTTCGTTGTCATTCGTTGTTATTTGCAATAGTTTCGTAGGGTTCCGTATTATCAAAGTGGTAAAAATTATCCCTTGCATCACAAGGCAAGGGATCTACCACAGTAGACCGCTCGTCCGCCCGACCGTCTGTCACACCTGCTTATTTCAGTAACTACTAATGCCACCAACTTGTTTCAAACAGTTTTTCGTTACAAAATACATGCCCAACTTTATTACAAATGAAAAAATCAAAGAAAATTATCGCAAAGGGCTTGCAAAAGGGGCCGAATTATGAAAAAAGTTTTAAGTACCGCTAAATAGATGCATATTATTTGAATTGATGCAGTGCCACTTCAGTTACCTACCTTAGTAATTGTTAACTAATATTGGTTTTCATTGTTACAGGAAAGTGAAGTGCAAGGTTGGACCGCAGGATGCCGATCGCACCGCGCGGCCCTCCGCACGATTTAATACCACCCTACTGCCTGCAACACCATAGGAGACCGATCTCAACCCACAAGTGGCCTTAGATTATTTTAAAGTGTAACTTTTGTACGCCTGTTTTACACCGACCTAATAAGTATAAGTACACAGTGTTTAGTGTTAAGTGTCGCGCGCGAGTGTAAGTGTGTATGTGTGTCGATGGTGCGGCCGACATGGGAAAGTCCTCGGCGAGAACACATGGCCAAGGTAAGTGCTATACACTGAGCGAGTCTCACGGTTAAAAACCTGTCCTCGCAAAGGTCACCCTCGGACATTGTTTCAGACTCAAAATCGAGAAACATAATAATTTAACTGTGAAGTAATAACATATTATTACTGCTAATCGTGGGAGACGACACATTTTTGACTTTCGATATTTTTTAACCCCCGACCCAAAAAGAGGGGTGTTATAAGTTTGACGTGTGTATCTGTATATCTGTCTGTGGCATCGTAGCTCCTAAACTAATGAACCGATTTTAATTTAGTTTTTTTTTATTTGAAAGGTGGCTTGGCTTGATCGAGAGTGTTCTTAGCTATAATCCAAGAAAATCGGTTCAGCCGTTTGAAAGTTATCAGCTCTTTTCTAGTTACTGTAACCTTCATTTGTCGGGGGTGTTATAAAATTTTAATTTACACTTGTTGATTAATTGTTTGACGTTACCTAACTACAAATATTTTATCTATCCGATTAAGAAATAAAACTATAGATATAACTTAAATTTTAAAAACCCCCGACACAAATATCGCTATAAGAAAACTAGTAAAGAGCTGATAACTTTCAAACGGCCGAATCGATTTTCTTCGATTATAACTAAGAACACTCAATCAAGCCACCTTTCAAACATAAAAACTAAATTAAAATCGGTCCATTCGTTTAGGAGCTACGATGCCACAGACAGATACACATATACACACGTCAAACATATAACACCCCTCTTTTTGGGTCGGGGGTTAATAAATGAATTTAAATTTCCTCTCAGTTCCCTTCTCGTCAGCTTTGTGATTGCGTATGCTCTATGCCGCATTATTGACATACTCGTACATAATGATAGATAGGTACGAGATAGCAAAGTGATTGAAAAGAACACGTGTATATCTATAAAAAATTTAATATTTAATTTTCAAAACCCCTGGAAAATTTTCCTGGTAACCAACCCCTTTCTGACTGTACTACAAACGTATTGACTGAAAGAAATCGGGATAGCAATATAGCCCGCATGTCTAAACTAAAATGGCACAATACAAAGAAAGCGTTATTGCAGTTTTCAAGTCTGGCTCATTGTAGCTTCGCCTATTCACATCGATGCAGCAAAATACAAGAAAGCAGCTGCTAAAGAAGCGAAATATGCCTATAGCCTACCTATCGCGTCTGCGTCGCGTCGCCTGGATTGTCAGCGGACATGCGCTGATCTAAGCATGACATAGCGAGACATCTTGCTATGTCATGGTATATGCATTATGCACATGCATACATGTATAATATAATCTCACGGTCTACAAGTTTAAACAAGTGTAAATTAAAAATTTTCAACACCCCCGACAAATCATTTTCAAATAAATAATTATGTATATCTAGGCAATGTCCATCTTGACAGCTTGACATTTGTCAATTGACACTTGAATATTATGAACCTAAGGGTTATCTAACCTTCTTTTCTACAAGAAAACTAGAAAATAGCTGATAACTTTTAAACGGCTGAACCAATTTTTTTGGATTATAGCTAAGAACACTCTCGATCAAGCCACCTTTCAAACAAAAAAAAAGTAAATTAAAATCGGTTCATTCGTTTAGGCGCTACGATGCCACAGACAGATACACAGATACACAGATACACACGTCAAACTTATAACACCCCTCTTTTTGGGTCGGGGGTTAATAAAATTAGTGAGTCTTCGAGATACGGGATCTATTTTTTTAATCGATTTTACTCCATAAGTCCATCAAAGCACAATGCTCATACAGTATGGAAACAAGTGTAAATTAAAAATTTTCAACACCCCCGACAAATCATTTTCAAATAAATAATTATGTATATCTAGGCAACGTCCATCTTGACAGCTTGACATTTGTCAATTGACACTTAAATATTATGAACCTAAGGGTTATCTAACCTTCTTTTCTACAAGAAAACTAGAAAATAGCTGATAACTTTTAAACGGCTGAACCAATTATTTTGGATTATAGCTAAGAACACTCTCGATCAAGCCACCTTTCAAACAAAAAAAAGTAAATTAAAATCGGTTCATTCGTTTAGGCGCTACGATGCCACAGACAGATACACAGATACACAGATACACAGATACACAGATACACAGATACACAGATACACAGACACACAGATACACAGATACACACGTCAAACTTATAACACCCCTCTTTTTGGGTCGGGGGTTAAAAACCCATCTTAGCTTAGTAAAAAGTAGACTCTGAATCAAACAACCAAGCAAACAACATAGTAATCTTAATTTATCTAACATATATGATATAACATACAATACATTTTCATTTCTTCCCTATTAGTATCGAACAGATTTCCGGTAAAAAAAATTTGGACGTGCCAAAATTTCTCAGTGCAATTCAATACGCATTTCATTGTATTCAGAACATTTCACGAGGAATGTTTATATGTAGGTAGATTCTAATAGGCATAACATTAACAGTCCTTTCAGTACTGAGTAATACATATCTCGAATATCGCCACTGGCAGCAAAGCGCACCATGGCCTTGCGGTCAAATCGTTGGGCGCCACAAGGCGCAGGTTCGAATCCTGCCAGTTCCGCAATTTTTGATATGTATTTAAAAAACCCCGCCAAATGCGAGTCAGAGTCGCGCACCGAGGGTTCCGTACTCGGGAATTTTTCGACATTTTGCACGATAAATCAAAAACTATTATGCATTAAAATAAATAAAAATCTGTTTTAGAATGTACGGCTAAAGCCCTTTCATATGATACACAACATGGTGTAGTTATTTTACTTCGAATATCGAAACACATTTTAATTATTTTTTTGTGATGTCACCACAAATTCACGGTTTTTGGTTTTTTTTACTTGTGCTATAAGATCTACCTACCTGCTAAATTTCATGATATTGGTTTTCTTGACAGACAAGTCAGACTGGCAGACAGACGGACCGACAGACGAACAGACAGACGGACAGACAGACGGAAAGACAAACGGACAGACAGACAGATAGACTGACAGACACAACAAAGTGATCCTATAAGGATCCCGTTTTTCCTTTCGAGGTACGGAACCCTAATTATTTAGGTATATCTATATATTTTTGTCTATGGAATAATATGTAGTTAGGTTCCCCGTGCAAAGCCGGGCCGGATCAACTAGTCTTTTTATATATGTAGCGTTACAACCCTTGATCTGTTTTATTCTCATCCTTCCTTACTATTAATATTATAAATGCGAAAGTGTGTCTGTCTGTCTGTCTGCTACGTTTTCACGGCCCAACCACTGAACCGATTTTAATGAAATTTGGTGCAGATTTGGGATACATCCCGGAGAAGGACATAGGCTACTTTTTATCCCGGAAAATTCAAGAGTTCCTACGGGATTTAAAAAACCGAAATCCACACGGGCGTAGCCGCGGGTATCCTCTAGTTCATCTATAGAGTCACTCAGTAGGCGATGGAGGAAACTCTGATCGTGATAGCTGACGTGATCAAATCAGAAATGAGGAGATTCGCAGAATAACCAGAGTAACCGACATAGCTTAATGGTAGCTGAAGGGGCAATGGGCTGGGCACATAGTTCGAAAAATCGATATGTACGTTGTTTCCAAGATGCTAGAATAGCGAATTCACCCAGAAAGCGCAGCATTAGCAGAGCCCCCACTTGGTGGACAGACGACATCAAACGAGTCGCAGGGAGCAGCCGCGCTGGAATCAGGTGGCGCAAGACCGTGTCTGGAAGTCCCTACAAGAAACCTCCGCTGAAGGGCGGACCTGATGCCGCGTTCGTGCATCAGCAATGGTGGTCATTGTGTTGTGACTTGTGAAGCTTAGTTTTACTTAGAGCTGTTTAGGTATAATATAATATGTCCTCCTCGATGAAACGACCTTTTAGGGGTTCGTAGCAAAACAAGCTCGAGAAACATATTTTATTAATAAAATCAATTATTAATTAATTGAGATTAATGTTGAAAATGTATTAAATTACTAGCAAATGATTAGTTGTACCCTTTCCATTTAAGAAATAGGGTTATATTTAAAAGTTGTTTCACGTAGCATTCAGTGCGATTTTTTTAACGTTGTTGAATACCTATGTGCCTATTCACTCTATCTTGAACATTGTATAAAATATTGCTTAGTACCAAATCCGTTGAGTCACAATATGCTGTACTACTTTTCTAATAACTCCAGATATCATTCGAAGCTATTTTTCCAAAATAGCGGCTCAAAAAGATTGACCTATGTATTACAAACTTGCTCTACATTCACAAATTGGCTATTGTATAAATGATAAATGTTAGTAATAAGAAATATTTGGATTTCTGTGGAAATCACTTAGCTTTTCTAAATATTAGTACTTAATCTCTTGTAGCTGTTAACACTAAAATGGGAAGGGCAACACCAAAAGAGGGATGCGCGCGCCGGTGCGAGGGCGCTAGAGTGTTCCGCGGAGGAGTATCGGCTCCGCGGTGTGTCGAGGCGCGCGCGTGGAACGCGTCGTGAGTTGCGGATCGTGTGGCGCGCGGTTCGTGGGTTTATCTCGGTGAAGCCGGGGTGGCCGCGCGGAGTGTCCCGCGGCATGGCGCGGCGGTAGCGGCGCGGATGTGCGCGCGCTCGGAGGCGGTCGAGCTGGAGGTGCTGGGCGCGGAGGGCGGCGAGGCGCGCGTGCCGCCGCGCCCACTGCGCCTCTCTCTCCTCGAGCTGCTCGGCAAGCTGGTGCGCCGCGACCAGCCCGCCGCGCCGCGCCGTCGCTCCAGGCACAACCATCGCTTCCGAACCTTCGTCTCTTGCGGTCCGTATTTCAGAAACTTCCGATGCATCACAATATAATTGCTCTTTATATGCGATTGAACGCTGTTCTCGGTATGTCGTATTATGGTCAGGTATACTTTGTTCACGACTTCAGTTTGCGACTTTGTTAGAAGAAAATTTTCTTTGTTAATGGTGAGATTGTGATGGTAAAATCCCGGAAATATTGCACAATGAGCAAGGTCGTAGTCGACCGCCCCCGCATCGGTCAACGGCCGGGGCGCGCGGCGGCGGTGCGGTGGTGCGGCGCCGCGCCGTAGAGCTTCGTGCATGACCCCGCGTGCTTGCTTGTTATCGATTATTATTATCTGTCAATATTTTGCTGCCTTTAATCCACTTTCGAATTTAAAACCCACTGGCCAAATTATTTCCAATATAAAATCCGACATAGTTACAGGGAGGCACTTTTTCATTTCGTAATACATACGAGTAAGAAGTATTGTGTTCTTTCGCTGTTCTTATTGTTGCATCTGTAGTAGTTGCACGGCATAAAATGCAATGTAAATGCATGCGAATGCAAAATGCGGCGACTCGTGAACAAATCTTTTGTTGCCCCGACTTCACTCGGGTTAAATTTTTGACAATCCTTTTGTAGTTGGGGTGGTTCTACCAACGTTGACCCAAATCGGTTAACGGATGGGTTATCGACATTTGTACGTTGGATGAAAATTTCGCGTCCGTCGGACCCGGTTACTATCACTAGGTACAGTTAATAATAAAATCGTTAAAACTATGAATTGAATTTGTACAGTCGAGTCGTATTCCAGAGGCTATGGAAGCCCAGTTGAAGCTGCATAATTGTTCCAAGAAAATATAAAAAGATAAAACATCAATAATCTCTATGGTTCCACTTAAACCCATCCTGGGGCTCTCAAGACCAACTCTGCCAAAGGAACACGAAACGCCGTCTATTATTGTCTTACCTGATATGGGACTACAGGATTACATAACTAAATAGTAAATTATGCTGTTAAGAAGCCAGTAAGTAATTTATAGTAGGTTAACAGTCATACACAGTCCGGAAAAAGTTTAATATCTACAGTGTTTAGTTGGAAAACTCGTAATTTCCGCGGCGCGACTAAAATTAATAAACATTTTGCATTTATTATCACAAGCCGATGCAAAAGATTAGCAAGATATACGATTCTGTGCTAGAGCGTACAATTTTCGTTATGAATAATGACTGTGTTAGTTAGTAGACTGTGTTTATTTAGGGAACTGACAAAAATTTGAACCCGAATTTTTTTAGTTTTAGATATAATTAATTAGCGAAGTGCTGCTTTTAAACGAACAATTACTGCGTTCCCACTCTGTGGTGACGACAGACAGTCGTGCTGTTTAAAGCATCCTACTCTGTCGTGACGACAGAGAGTCGTGTAGTTTAAAGCTTCCTACTCACAACACTGCGGCAGGCCCGATTTAGGATGAGAAATTGGGGAGGATTTGCCCCTAGATGTTCAGTAAAAAATAGAATAACTGTCGAAATCTTAAAAAAATACTGATTACATAATACACCGAAGGAACTCTATTGGTTTACGGGATATGAATTCACTACCCATTTATAAATGCGAAAGTGTGTTTGTTTGTTGGTCTGATCTTCAATCGCGCCGCAACGGAGTAACGGATCGGTGTGATTTCTTACTGATTGCATGGATATATGTATAGTTACAGCTGACCTGGAGAGTGACATAGGCTTCTTATTATCTCGGAAAATCAGAGAGTTCCCACGGGATTTTAAAATACAACTCCAAGTGGACGAAGTCGCAGGCGTCAACTAGTATTCTTGTTAATCTATGGTATAGCTATAAATGCGCCAAATTGCATTTAAATCCGGTCAGTAGTTTCAGACAGCCAGATGCTTAAAATAAAACTGTTTTGTGATCTAACATCACACTTCACATCACACTAATATTATAAAGGCGAAAGTTTGTATGTGTGTGTGTGTGTGTGTGTGTGTGTGTGTGTGTGTGTGTGTGTGTGTGTGTGTGTGTGTGTGTGTGTATGTTTGTTACTCCTTCACGCAAAAACCACTGGACGGATTTGGCTGAAATTCAGAATGTAGATAGATAATATCCTGGATTAGCACATAGGCTACTTTTTATCCCGGAAAATCAAAGAGTTCCCACGGGATTTCGAAAAACCTAAATCCACGCGGACGAAGTCGCGGGCGTCAGCTAGTCGATAATAAATCTTGTTCCAATATTAAAATTTACAAAATGTATTTTAGATTATTGGCTATGTATAACACAAGTTTAAATTAAAAATTTATAACACCCCCGACTAGTGAAGATTACAGCAACTAGAAAAAAGCTGATAACTTTCAAACGGCTGAACCGATTTTCTTGGATTATAGCTAAGAACACTCTCGATCAAGCCACCTTTCAAACAAAAAAAAACTAAATTAAAATCGGTTCATTAGTTTAGGAGCTACGATGCCACAGACAGATATACAGATATACACGTCAAACTTATAACACCCCTCTTTTTGGGTCGGGGGTTAAAAAGTAAGTGAACGTCATAATCATTGATCATACAAAGACTTTTCGCTTCGCGCGATACTGCTAAACACTGCTAAACAGTTGGCGTTTATTATTACACCCTTTTTACATCTTATTAGCAAGCTGTGATTTCGTGACTTGAATGGTTTATATTTTGGGCAATTGTTATAAGCACGTAATATGTGTCAACATTAAATAAAAACGGCCCTGTTTTAGGCATTGCAAGTGGTGTGGATTACTAATTAAACATGCCTACTAAGTAACCGTAAGTTTTTCGACCGTAACTTAAACTTGGTAAAGTTTTCGGGGATGCGGTTCCCTAACAAAGTCTCCGAAAGCTTTAAAGTTTAAGTTGTAAAACTAAGTACCTACCTAGGTAGTGTAAGACCATTTCCGGTAAAAGCATACAGTGCTTTTATTTTAATAAAGCCAACAGGACACGGAAGCCTCCGCTGTCCGTCCGTCCATCCGTCTGTATTCTGTATGTCAGCTAATTACCACAATAGGTAGAGTTGAAAACTTGAAATCACAGAATGTGTATTTCTGTTGCCGCTATAACAACAAATAATAAAATGCGGCCAAGTGCGAGTCAGACTCGCGCACCGAGAGTTCCGTACTCGGGTAATTTTTCCGATATTTTGTACGTTAAATCAAAAACTATTACTTATGCATAAAAATAAATAAAAATCTGTTTTAGAATATATAGGTAAAGCCCTTTCATATTATGATACCCCACTTGGTATAGTTATCTTACTTTGAAAATTGAAACACATTTAAATTTTTTTTAAATGATGTAATTACAAATTCACCGTTTTCGGATTTAGACCTACCTACCTGCCCATGACCCCTTTCATATTATGATACCCCACTTGGTATAGTTATCTTACTTTGAAAATTGAAACACATTTTTTTTTTTTAAATGATGTAATTACAAATTCACCGTTTTCGGATTTAGACCTACCTACCTGCCCATGATTCTAGGTCAACAGGAAGTACGCTATAGGTTTTCTAGACAGACACGACGGACGGATGGACAGATAGACAACAAAGGGATCCTATATGGTTTCCGTTTTTCTTACCTACGGAACCCTAAAAATTTCAAATTTTATATGAAAGTTACATTGGAAGTTATGAATGGGAGCAAACCAATGTATAGGTAGTTGATTTAATGGGTGTTAGGGGTGTATGAGTGAAACGCCCCTGAAAACGTTATTATTACTAACCACAAAGTGGAGAGTAAATCGATCGGCGTCTCTGCGGCGCCCGCCGCGCCTAGACGGTCCTTATAGGCTATACCGATGTCTGCTTAGTACACACTTCAAATCCGCCCTTAACGTTTCCATTTGAACTGCTCAAGTGGGAAGTTCAAGAACATACCTATACCTACCATCTGTTGTAAATAAATAAAATAACTTAATTATTTACTTTACTGGTTCTTCCGTATTATACTGGATTCACTCACTCACTTTCAAAATTGCATTCAACAAGTGTAAATTAAAAATGTATAACACCCCCGACAAGTGAAGGTTACAGTAACTAGAAAAGAGCTGATAACTTTCAAACGGCTGAACCGATTTTCTTGGATTGTAGCTAAGAACACTCTCGATCAAGCCAGCTTTCAAACAAAAATAACTAAATTAAAATCGGTTTATTAGTTTTGGAGCTACGATGCCACAGACAGATATACAGATACACACATACACACGTCAAACTTATAACACCCCTCTTTTTGGGTCGGGGGTTAATAAAATATAGTAAGTCGACGAAAGTAAACGAAAGTCTACCTTAAATAAAAGTGCGTCTGATTCTACCTTGCTGCAGGTTCTTGAGATGAATCACGGAGACAGTCACTTGTATCCAGGAAATTGGAAAATTGGTGTAGCATTATCATGATATGAATAAAATGCTTTGTCTTCTAACATAATGTGACAGCAGCTTATTGTAAGATGTATCCGTCTTTAGATTGCCTTATAATCATTGCATCTTATGCACATTCACGTTTATGTACCTCTGGACTACGGGTTTTATTTTCTTTTAACTGTATCCTGTCAGTCAATTCCTTTTAAAGGGTAATAAAAAGGTATTCAGATACAAATTATGATTTACTTTATTGGATTTATACAGCTATAGTAAGTATCTATAAACATTAAATATTCTAAAGTAGCAACTTAAGAATTAGGTAACATTTTTAAAACATTTTATCAACTCGCTCTTGTCGGTCTGTTTATCTGTTCGGTACAAATTTTGCAATTACATAATTTCAATCAATTAATCTTACTCACTTCCCGATGAGCTACAGCTAGAGACTTGAAATTTTAAACATAGATTGGAACTGGATGACTGGATGTTACAGGATTTCTACCGATTTTCAATGTTAGCGTCTTTGGCCATCTTTAAAATAAACAACTTCCGGCCGTCCGATTGTGGTAGACTTTATGTCAACGACCTTCTATGTAATACTGCGCACTAGACGGTTAATCTGAAAAAAAAAAAAATGTGGGCTGCAACTCGTTTTTCTTTACAATTTGATGTTCAATGTTAAATACTAATTTGGAAAGCTTCGTGAAACACAATTTTAGTTTAGTATTCCCAGATTCTAGAATAATTATTTAGTTCACTGTTCTACTTCCTGTCGATGAGTAGGTACGGTCTAGTAACGCCAAGAACCGTTTAGGACTTAGGTACAGATTTCACTTGCAATATTTTTTTTAACAAAATTGACCCATGTACCAGAGACGGCTCATACTAAAATTATTTTATGTAAAGTAGGCCTCTTTTATATGTTTTATTCAGTTACAAGTTATCCCTTGTCTGCAATCTCACCTGGAGGTAAGTGATGATGCAGTCTAAGATGGAAGCGGGCTAAATACCCCTTTGGTTTCTACATGGCATCGCATCGGAACGCTAAATTGCTTAACTCCACGGCTTTGCCGGTAGGGTGATAACTAGCCACGGCCGATGCCACCCAGCAGACCAGACCAGAGAAATTATAAAATTCCAAACCCCTGCCGGGAATCGAACCCGGGACCTCCTACTAATAAGATAGCACTTACCACTGCGCCAGAGAGGTCGTTAAATGTATTATGTGAGAAAATGTATTTCGTGTTTTTCTGATATTGTATTATGTTAGTAGGTAGGTAGATACAAATGCGAACAATGCTGACGGCGCGGAGGTGGGAAGGGAGGCCATAACCTAGTTAGATGTGTCTAGGATTAACCGATTAAGTGCGTTATTTTAAGCCTAACCAGCTAGGTGCTTGTTCTGCGACTTTATAGGGCATCAATTAATATTACACTAATTGTTATTAATTTAATTTTGTTTGTTTGTTACTTCTTAACGCCTAAACTACTCAACAGATTTCAAAGAGAAGGCATTAACAGAAGCAGAACGTGGAATACATGTTTTTATCCTAGGAAAATGAGAAATATCTTCGTCCTTCAGAATTTTTAAATAATTTAAATCAAAGTCGACGAAGTCACAGATAAAAGTTTGATTGATAGTTATATTTTAACCTAAAATAAATAAATTCCACTGGCAGGTCTGCATAATATTAGTCTACATTGTAAGATTTTCATTCGGGAAAATATGTACCTACGTTTATACGAGTCAGTTGCAGATAAAGAGTTTATGAGCAGAAACGTATACCTATTATACAATATGTATTACGTTAAACGGTTTACGTACCTAAATGCCACCACTTAAATAGCAACAATGAAATGATATTTCTGTCGGCCGTAGCTTTGTGCCGACGACGTCACCCACTAAACCTTTCATTTTAAGGTTCAACTTGATGTTGTATATTTTTGGTATCGCGTGATTCTCAAGAAAAGGCAAAGGTTGACGTTAGGAGGGTTGTGTCATGAGTCATCCATTCTGCGCATTCGCACTAGGATACTAGTGCGTACTGCGAATAAGCAGGATGAGTGATTTTCTTTGGGGGTCCAAATTTATTCTGTTGCTTTCCTCCTTGTCTTTCCATATTGAAGCCGTCACCATCACTAATGCGGCTGCTATCATCGCTAACAGAAACGTGTGATATAATAATAAATAATCGTTAAACCTAAGAATATAAATCGTATAGTAGAGACGTATGCCAGTCGATCAGGGAGCCCGCTATATTATTATTAAAATCACGAGAAAACTCTCCCCAACATATAATTTATGGAAGGGATCAAGACCCTCAGCGTGAGGAATACGTCGCACAAAAAAAGGGAATGACAAATTGAAGCTCTTCCAGAACCATTGTCTGCACCGTGACGTGTTTTCTATTAAAAGGTCATTGTTTCATGAACTTTGGTAAACTAACGATTGCATGGCTACATTTTTCGGTTCTCATAATGCATCAGTTTTACCAACGAGTTGATTTAGACTTTCAATGGGGCTTTCAGATCAAAGAACTAAAATGGTTAAGCTACTGACTTTGCACGCGTGTTTTTAAGTATTAAGTTGTATATTTATTTACAAGGAACCTTCTCTGAAACATCTTGATCTTGATGTTTGGTGAAGACTGAAAGGAAATCCGTTCTGCGTTTAAGAAATTAGAGCTTACATAACTTACTCAATCCTTACTCAATTGAAATAGGTAGATATCTACTAGAGATATTCAGAACTAGATCATATGACTCGTACTTGCTTAGCCGTATTCCAGGTATAACTTGAGTGACCGTTATTATTGTGAACTACGTAATCGGGTTCAACTAAGTAGAACATGTTGCATGTTTTGAGTTGCAGTGAAGTGGGGAAGCCATGTAACTCACGTTTACCTTATGAGCACGCCACCATTGACTGTGTCGTAGGTATTATAAACCTACGTGCTCTATGAATTAGTATGAATATAATTTGAGAAATTTATTTTTTGCTACTGTAAGGTGATATAATCACAGCTAAGTCAGAGTTATTGTTTCGGTTAAAGTTTTGTGATTAATAAGAATGCTTATTGGGCGTTTGACCTACTTCACCAACAATAAGTTTTGCATAACACCAAGAAAACTCTTATTAATTTACAATTCCACGGTGTTAGCCATATGGCTTTTCAAATCAATTGGAAGAAAGATTTCAATGTTGCTTTGCTTCAACCAGTTTATGTCCGTTGGCTTCAACCGAACCTTTCCAATATATTGTATCTGGCAAATCTAGGATTAGGCAAGCTTACTTTATTTAGTCTTTAACAATGTAGGTACATATAGTTATGCAGATATTAGACCCTTTAGTCATTTTTACAACCGTATGTGCATGTACGTGTATTGCGGTTAAGCGGCTACGAATACTTATAAAGGTCCCAATAGGTTTTTCCAAAGTGGTCATAGAAAACGTACCACATTTAGCTTTTTACAAAGGCACCTACACAATTGTGATCAACTTCCATAAAGCGACAACCGCTTGAGCTTGAATTGTTCTTTGTTACAGAGAATGAACGGAGAATCAAAGCGAACAACAGAGAATACAACGCGCAGTTCCGCTACGCCGTAAGTTGGTGTTTTTTAACTTCTATTGATATAATAAATTGTATTTTAGTCACTTGCATTTACCCTTATATTTTACAATAATTTGTCAAAAACATTTTTAAACTTTTTCATCCCTATTCCTACCATTAAAAAGTGCTGAGTAAAAATCATGAGCTTATTCGGCTGAAACACGAATGTGCGTGTCTAGTGCGTATTTCAGTTGTTTAATTCGTAGTTACTTACATACAAAATAACGTAAAAGTTAAATAAATCTTATATTATATCCACAGTCGAAATGAACTACTATAGGTAGTAAGTAGGTACGTAGGTATTGGTGAGTCAAACATTTGCCGTCTAGGGTGTATTTTCTTGGCAATGTTACAGTTTATTTTAGAGCTTTTGGTGAATCTCTCAATGGAGTTCAGTAAGAGAATAACATTTTGCGTATTTTAGGTTATATACGTCCTCGTACCTAGACCGACCGTTATACCGTCGTGGTCGTCGTTGGCACGTTACGAATATTGCAACAAGTTTAAGATAGAGGCCAAAGATACTTTCAATCTAGGTTTGGATAACCCTTTGTGTGACTTTGGCACACCTTATGGTTTTACTTTCCCGCTTAAAAACATTGAGTTGCTATAACTGGTACTCGTGGTTATTAAGTATTTAAGGATTTATGAATGAATACTCAAACCAGAATACAAAATAAAAAGAAGAAAATGCACTTTACTCCAATTTAAAATAAAATACCTATGTTCTCTGAGCGAAGAAAGCAAATAGTGCGTGCCTACACCAAGGAAAATAGCATAGCAAATTCAAATTCAAATTCAAATTCAAATTATTTTTATTCAATTAAACTTTTACAAGTGCTTTTGAATCGTCAAAATAATCTACCACTGGTTCGGAATGCTGTTCCTACCGAGAAGAACCAGCAAGAAACTCGGCGGTTGCTCTTTTCAAATGTACAATTTACAATAATATGCCATACTGTATACAAGCAATTGCAGCGCCGTATATTGCTGGAGCGAATCAAATCCAAGCTTTTTTGTCATTTACATAATCTTCGATTGTATAATAAGCTTTTTCCAGGAGCATACTTTTAATAGATTTTTTAAACTTGTGTAAAGGCAAGTCTAAGCAAATGCATAGCAATTTATAGTTATTTGCCTTACCATCTTTGCCTTTTGAGTACCATTCATGTTTCTTGGTAATTTTAATAGTCACCAATCACCGTGTTTTGTCGTGACAGAACAACTACATCAAGACGTCGAAGTACTCGATTATAACGTTCCTGCCACTGAACCTGTTGGAGCAGTTCCAGCGACTGGCGAACTTCTACTTCCTGTGTCTGCTGGTGCTGCAGCTGATCCCGGCCATCTCATCGCTCACTCCCATCACAACCGCGATACCGCTCATTGGAGTGCTCGCTCTCACTGCCGTCAAAGACGCTTACGACGACTTTGTGAGTAATTACACTTTTCTAAATTTTTTATTCAAAATAGCATTCGTTCAGCACAATGCATCTACTTTCTACCTGGTGGAAAGCAATCACAACGTCTCTAGATATTGAGATCATTGCCTAGAAGATGCCCATTACACTTTTGCTCAAGAGTACAAAGTTTTTGGCGGCGAAAAATACCTAAAGGTGCATGTATGGAAAACATTTCGTAATTGTCAGTCTCAATTATTCTTGTTATTCGATTAATGAATTGTGAAGAAAAAACAAACTTCCTTGATAAAGAGGTTTAATTAGTTTTGTGCTAATTTTGCTATTCACGAAATCTATATACCTTACTAGAGAAAACGAAATATATTTTTACCCAGGGAAAAGAATGGCTCTACTTTTATATATTTATTTTGCACACAGCATGCATTCAGCAATTAGGTTTAATTAACGATTTATGTAGGTATTACCACTACAGAATTAGCACAATTACCTCCCGGCATACTCCCGGGATTGTTGAGGTAGGTGTGAAATATAAAATGTACTCGTAGTTAGTATTTTAAATGCATTTATTATAAGAGTATGTGCTCCAATCTCTAATTAAGGGTTTTATTATGTAAATAAATAATAAATAATTGTAATATGATTAACGGATGTAATATGCCTTATGCTGTTAATTGCACTGTATTTGTAAATACGTTACAAATAAATAGATTATAATTAATTAATTATGCTAGAGGAACATTTATCGTCAATTATTTAAATACCAACGTATGGTATTAAGATGTGCTAGGTGGTATTTTCCTGACTCGTTATGAATCATGATTAAAACCCATTGCCTCTGTGGAAGCAGCTTTTGCTGCATGTGAGGCTTGTCATTACATGGATGACTGCGACTCCCTCCGCGAAAAGTTTATTATAATCCCACGGAAACTCTTTGATCTTCCGGGATGAAAAGTAGCCTATGACCGCCTCCAGGATGCAAGCTATCCCTGTACCAAATAGATGACGACTTCTTCAGCGTGGATATAGGTTTTTTTTCAATCCCGTCGGAACTCTTTGATTTTAAGGGATAAAAGGTAGAGCTGGAATTTTTTTCTGGGATGCAAGCTATTTTGTACCAAAGTTCGTTAACAAGGGTTAAACAGATGGGCAGCCAAACGCTAGCAGACAGACAGACTTTCGCACTCATAATAGGTATTAGTGTTATCAACTATTATACGAGTAAAATGTTGATGGTTAAATAAAGGTAAAAATCTTGACCGATTGAGACAAATTTACTCAGTTCATTTGTGCTTATGGTTTTTCTTATATGCTCACACAGACGGATAGTTACACCTTTATAAAATAATATACAGTAGAGTCAAAGAAATATTATAAATGAAGATCCCATAACTTGATACTTCTTTAACAATATGTATTTTTTGCAGCAACGTCACCAAAACGATTCCCAAGTGAACCACAGAAGGGCGAAAACTCTTCGCAATGGCAAGCTTGTGGAGGAGAAGTGGGCGTCTGTTCAGGTGGGAGACGTCATCCGGCTGGAGAACGACCAGTTCGTCGCGGCGGACATCCTGCTGCTCAGCAGCTCCGAGCCCAACGGCCTCTGCTACATTGAGACTGCTGAGTTGGATGGGTACGCCTTATCTATCCAATTACAGTTGTAATGTTTTTTCTCTCGTCTGGCTTTACACAGATTAGCCAATGTCAAGTTTGTAGTTATTTACATTATGGACTTTGCCTGTGCCGGTGCTCACCGACACACGCACGACGGCCCTTTAGAGCGCTTTCCAGTCAGTTCCACCACCAAAAAATACAAGTAAAACACAAAAACCGGCCACTTTTAACAAAAAAAAAAAAAACACTCCAAAAAGGCACCGCACGCGCGCCAGCAAAAACGCCAACACAGACGAAGTCCCAGTTGTAATTAGTGTCACGTAAAAAAATAAACACCGGTCAAGTGCGAGTCGGACTCGCACACGATGGCTTCCGTACCATCGTGAGTAAGAGTGAGTGACAATATTGGCTATGATTGATGTGTGATTTACCTATAAACTACTCGTATAATGCATATTGCAGCCATAGATATCTCTGTTCCGGTAACACTGACAGAATCTGCTGCTAGACACACAGCTAAACCTGTGGGTCTAGAAGCATAATAAAATAGGTGACCTTATCACTAAGTAAGGATTTTTGATGACTGATCTAAATTGGATGGGAATGACACCTTCACGTATTTGTTTATATGATAATATAAATATGTAAACAAAATAGAATATGTTATCAATTTCATTCACCTCATGACTTTCATACAGAGTTTAAAAATCCAATGTGGAAAATTGTATGGTTGGCAAGAAGTCAAATACATTATTCATTGTCTTAGTCATTCAGTATTAAGATATACACGTTTTTATGCAATAGTTGCCCTGTCACTCATTGATAACAATAATTATTTTTTCTCACAATTTTAATACTTTGATCTTTCAAATGATTCATTGTTTGTTTTTTAATAATTAGTTTATCTTATTCTTCACGCCCCTTGATAAATCATATAGATACTAGCATAAAAATATACTCAAGCTGCCAGTCCATTACTCTATTAATGGAAGAGTATTTTTACTGAGCAGTTTCGCGCTGGCATGGCAGTAGATAATTGGTTAATTCAGTTTTTTTATTCCCTATCTAAATAGGGGATGATTTTTCGAAAATACTTTCTTAGTGCCACCCACTGAGAAAAGTCAGCTGTGATCCCTGAGATGTTGCCGATGAAAGATCCCACTGGTTATTAAAAGAATAAACTGATAGTAAAAGAATAAACTGAACTGATTTAACTGACATACCTATCAGCTTGCACTGCTGGTTCTATAACTATAAAAACTGTATCTGCACGATTTTTGTACAACAAAATATTTTGATAATAATTAATTAATAATTGTAATCAGAGGAAGCATCATTATCAACCACTATCAACTTGCTGATGCCCGCGACTTCATCCACGTGGATTTAGGTTTTTAAAAGTCCCGTGACATCTCCAGGTCTTTAACTATACCCGTTCAAAAAATCCGGTCGATCTGTTGCTTCGTTGCGAAGTGATTGCAGGACAAACCAACAAACATTATACACTTTCGCATTATAATATGGGCCGGCATATAGAAAACAGTATTTTTTTGTGTCTTTGTTTCGCGCATTACGCTGAAACTAGTTCCGTATATCGTAGACCTATTCATAATGAAAGGATTTCCACACGAGCGAAGCCAGGATGGCTCATCTTGTTACTAAATAGGCACAAATTAATTAAGCTTGACCTAGCCCGTAAAACATCTGTTATTAAATAATGATAAAAGGTCTGCTTTATCTATTAGTAGGTTAAAACGAACTTGACCTTTATTACTTTGTTTTATCTTGTTTAATTAATTCAAAATTTACGTGTAGGTATGTGAAGGTTATTGTAAGGAAACTCCTTAGGGGAAAATTACGTTTTGTTGACCAAGGCTCTACTGTTGCTGCTAAAAAAAAGTTAGCTTTGTAAAACCAATAAAAACAGATTTTTTATTATTTTTCGAAGATGAAATTGGGACTAGTTTCACCAATTTTGTATATGCACTTTATGAAGTTATCTAAGTTAGTTAAATATCACCTGTATAAGTTTTTGTTCAACAGATTTAATTTAATGGTCATCATGAAAATAATATTTCCATAAATAGAAACGTCTAATGGTTCGGCCCCACTATCGGGATTCGGCAAACCATTCGTGATATCGCAAAGTGTATGGCTGGCGACGATCGTATCGTTCTGCATATTCGCGTAAAAATAGGTTTTTAAAAATCGCACGAGAACTCATTGTTTTTCCGAATATATCTAATACACTACAGGGAGGACTATTCGCTGTCACAGAACGTTGCGTGTGCCGGCCGGCTGATTTGCCAAACTTACCTATTTAAAAATTCGCTAAACACAAAACGTTCACCGTATCCCAATTAGTGTGGCCCGTAGCCCGAAATTGAATCATTTGCCGAATCCCAATAGTGGAGCACCATTAAAGAAATGTTGAATTGAATGTTGTTTTATTATTACAGGGAGACGAACTTAAAATGTCGTCAGTGCCTTCTGGAGACGGCCGCCATGGGCCAGGACGATGCACAACTGGGCGCGTTCGACGGCGAAATCGTCTGCGAAACGCCCAACAATCTACTTAATAAGTTTGATGGTAATTACGTCGATTCATTTCTTCACAAATGAAACTGCAATTCTTTTTTAGTACTGAGTCACGCAGACAACTGTAAAGATAGCAACTATTTTAACTTCATGTATTTTTTTTAAAAGCGAATCATCGCTTTTATTATCAAATATATAATAGTTTCAGTACCAATTATTATGAACAACTTTTATGGTCTCTCTTACTATAAAATTATTTCATTGATGGCTTTCATTCAGTGATGATCACTGAGTTGACGAATAACTCCCTGGTGATAAGAATGACATAAAAAAGTCTCGACATTTGGATTTGAATATAATTGTAATTATTATGGAATAGATTTGTCTATATGTGACAGTAAATACGTAAGAGATAAATATAGTTATGGAGAATAAAATATATCAAGTAGGTACATAGATATGAGGAAAAGTATTTCAAGGAGCGTACCCATCACTCTGTGATATAATTTTCCTTCTAATATTCTCGTACGGCACGCAGCAATTGAACTATCATACATTGTCTTGCTGTTTATGCACGTCCTGTTTCCTTATGACTGGTGTAATTAAGCACGAATAAGCGGATATTGTTTGCGTCGAAGACGTTGTTGGTAATCTAAATACAATCGAGTAGTCGCATAATACGTTGTATGGGGACATACATTTCATATCCGCCGTCATAGTCAGTTTAGCGCAACGACCCATTTCTGATTTCACTTTCCTATTATTATTATTGGAATTCATTTCATGTCGGTTTTCAGGCATTAAAAGAGCTAATCAAAGTCAAGTACTTTTTTAATTAATTCTATACTGCACCCTCAAGTAGTAGTCAAGCCTTACTTGCCAGTTACTTTACACTAACATATACCAATACAAATAGAAAAACGAAATTCGGAAGGGCATTCCATATCTTACGAGTGCGAATCTGAAAGCGAGGAAGCGAATGCCGTACCCGTAAAATGTTGGCTATGTAGGGTTTCGATAGATCTACGATGCCTTGCGGGTCGATGAAATAGAGAGGAATCAGATCGAGAAGAGTTCTTGCGTTTTCAAAATAGATACACATTATATCCAGTGGAATATCGATAGACAACCTTTTTACGGTGTGTGCTAATACACATTATTTGTAAACAAATAAATAAATAAAATAAAATGTAATAAAATACTTACTACCTACCATTTTTTTTAATTATGTAATGAACCAATCTATCTTTAATCAAAAATGCTATTCGTGTCTTCTCTTGCAATAATATCGTATAAATGCTAGAATACTATATTGCAGAAATTCCGCGCACACACTGACTGCAATCTGCGGTTTCGTAACTGAGCGATCGTTTGCTGCAGAATTAGAATGTAGGTAATTGACGGCAACTCGATTGCTTTGTGAAATGCTGCCTTTTATACCTACTTATTGCCGCAGCGTTATTATAGGGTTCATCTCACTTCTAAATGGAATCAGTCTGTATTCTTCTCCTGCTTGTAAGGTAGGGCTGCTCCCCATGTATCTAAGATGATATCTATATTACATACACAATTATGTGATACTCTATTTCTAAGAGTGCTTACTTTAAAGTTGAATGGTAGGTAGCATGGTGTTACTATTTCGTGCCAGGTGAAAAGAATATTAAGACAAAAAGCACGCTTTAAAACATGGAGGCCTGTTGTCAGTCAGCGGTGTTGCTTGTGACAAAGAAAGACATTTGATTGATGATGGAGCGTACATTGCGCAGGCACGCTGAGCTGGCGGGACCAGCACTTCTCGCTGGACAACGACAAGATCCTGCTGCGCGGCTGCGTGCTGCGCAACACGTCGTGGTGCTACGGCGTGGTGGTGTTCGCGGGCAAGGACACCAAGCTCATGCAGAACTCCGGCAAGACCAAGTTTAAGCGCACCAGTATAGATAGGCTACTTAATTTTCTTATTATAGGGGTAAGTGCGACATTCGATCGAACCGTTCAATTATCACAATTTTTCTCCATTGACGTGTCGACATGCGTAAAGCCGCGTTTGCACGGGTTGACCTGGACTCAACGACTTGGGTAGTTTCACGAAGTCGTTCTACAAAACTCGTTTACACGTTTCGACGAAATCGCATTCGAAATCAGCATATACGAAATATGGCACATATTGAAGTCGTTGCAAATTCTAAAAGACTATGACATATCAACCATATAAGAACATATTGTCATTGTCTGACCATTTACCAGCCATTTTCTACCCCTTAAAGAGCAAAAAATAGAAAATTAGTATCGAAGCTAGTCGAACAAGCCTGTCGCACGAGGCGATCGAAGTTGTCTACACGCTCGACATGCCTGTCTACTATAGTCGAACCGAAACTAAAGTTGGACGACTTGGCCGAAATATTATTTACACGGTTAATTAATCAATTGAACGACATTTTATCGAGGTCGACTCGTGAAAAAGCGGTTTAACGTGAGTGTGTTGTGTCTCCAGATAGTGCTGTTCCTGCTGTCGATGTGCGTATTCTGCACGGTGGCGTGCGGCGTGTGGGAGTGGCTGGTGGGGCGCTACTTCCAGGCGTACCTGCCGTGGGACACGCTGGTGCCGGCCGAGCCCGCGTCCGGCGCCGTCGTCATCGCGCTGCTCGTCTTCTTCTCCTACGCCATCGTCATGAACACTGTCGTGCCTATATCACTTTACGTTTCCGTCGAGGTAACTATTGTGGCTGTGGCTAGTGTAAGTTGCGGAACACCTCACGCAGCTTTAATGTCTTCCTGATCGAATTGCGCCCAATCTCAACAGAGACTAGCTAACTACGTTGGAGGTATTATATTGCAAAAATGCGCAAACCTGAGTTTGCGCATTTAGGTAATAGAGTATACAGAGTAATTTTTCATAGTCCGATGCGACGGATATCAGAGACAACTGAAAAGATATCAGGCCCAGGACCCACCGTCTTTACGAGCTCTTTAAGGGACGTGGATTTACCGCCACCAAATGCCCAAGTCTTTGTCCAACAACTTTTTGGGTAACCGAATGCTGCTGCAATGTTCCCCTAATATTCCCCTGTAAAGCAGATTGTAAGGCTGGAGTGTACGAGTGTTCTTCGCATTTACGAATAAAGCAACTCAGGCTCAGTATAATACAAATTAAGGACGAATATTCTCAGTCAAAAGTAAAGAAATTGAAAGGAAACAATTTGATGAAATCACTTTTTTCTCGGTAATTCTTTAGTGTGACACATTAATAAATAATTTTATTAGTAAACGAAATAACTCGTCGTTTCTTATACCACGGTGTGGTTCGAGTTGGTGTACATTTTATATATACGATCGACGGTCACAAACACTTCAATATATTTTTTACAGGTAATAAGATTCGCCCAAAGTTTTCTAATAAATTGGGATGAAAAAATGTATTATGAAAAGACTGGAACAGCTGCTAAAGCGCGCACCACAACTTTAAACGAAGAACTAGGTAATTACACACAATTTATATAAAATACTAGCTATACCTGGCCAAGTGCGAGTCAGACTCCCCTGATTGCGCCGGTAAAATGAACATAAAGTCTATGCTGCTCTATGCTGTTTCCGCTCCCCGCCGCTTTCCGATGATATATCTGAATATGACGTTACTAGTCACAATCATTAGAGCATTCAAGAACTTTGGCGTCAATATTTTATGAAACTCTTATTTTATAAATCGAAGCCGAAGGGATATCCACCACCATTACCGAGAGTGGAGGCAGTGGATAGTTGTGGAGAAAAGTTTGTGTTTACAAACATACACTTGACTTTTATTATGTATATTGATTTCAGGTCAGATCCAGTACATATTTTCGGATAAAACTGGCACTCTAACACAGAACATAATGACGTTCAATAAATGTTCGATAGCAGGTGTGTGCTATGGGGACGTGATCGACGAAAACACGGGCGAGATCATGGAACTCACGGACGTAAGCATTATTGTCATTTCAACTTGTTTTCTACAATATTTTTCACAAGTAGACTCAATTTCACTAGAGTTTCCACCAGTATGCATGTAGGCTGTTCCATAAGAAGACCAGCACCATACGATTTTGTACATGCGAAATTGTGAAGATATTATAAGCACGGTTCAGACTGAATTTATTTGCATGTTTTTGACTTTTTTGCGACACAATAGAAGATAGATATTTTCAGTGAACATTGAATATTTTGTCCGTTTTAAATAGCTTTGGACTTTGTGTGGGTTTTATATTCAGAAACCTTAGGAATGTAAACGTTCTGTATTTATGTCAATAAGCTGTGAAAATGTTTTGGTATCCATATTCATACATTTTCCTCATTAATCAACACACTGATTGTTGACATCACATTTGTCCATTAAGCTTTCGATGATAATTTAATTGGTAAAAATATGTATGTCGTCCTACGATAATATCTGTACACAATCTACCACCCAAATATTATAATAGCAGTTTTAGAAGTATTACAATTGCTTGCATGTTCACAACGTTTACAGTTTACAGTTTATGATAACGGGATTTGTCTCGTGTTTTGTTTTGAATAACCAAAAAAAAAACCATTTATCATAATGGTTATTGTTTGGATAGATAAATTTAGACATTTTATTTTTGTAACTGTATAGTGTATATGTCACAGTTAAAACCCGTTTTCACTAGTTAAAGAGTTCGGAACGAAATCTGACCAGCCCGCATCCACACAGTTTTCTGTCTTACCCATGTCTTACCACTAGAGTGATTTTGTAAAGCGAGAAGCCAGACGCTTGCAAATGAAGAGAGCCTACGACCATAGTGAAACGAAGATCGAGTAGGTGAAGCTAAATGAAAGGACGACAAAGCGAGTCTTCTAGCGTAGCCTATTCATAAAATAATTTAGTCAGTCAGCCAGTTAAAACAATCAATCGATAAATCAGTTTCAAAATCAGGCGCAATTTTTCAATCGTCAAATAACTTTCATCTAAGGAATTTTGACAGATTTTCTATACAAATACTGTCAGACCTCAAATTTATTCCTCAGATAAAAGTTTTTAAATTGATTTTTACGATTGAAAAATTGGATAAATAGGACTGATTTTAGTTTTTACTAGTTGTAACAAAGGCTTATAATAAAGACTAGTTTTTACTAGTTGAAACGGATTTTAACTGTAACATATATAAATTGCAATCAAAATACACGAGTCAATTCGTCCTCAAAGACAAGTACACTTACACCAAAAGCTGAACAGAGAAGCCTTCATAAAAGTATCATGTTCGTACGTTAAACTTACACGTTAAGTAATAACTTACACTGAAAGTTACACCCAGTTGTCACAAAAACTGATGACTATTTATAACACTTCAGAAAAGCAGTAGAAATATTACAAATGAAATATAGGATATAATTGGGATTGTTACATATAGCTAGACGGACAATAAGCAATAACCCCAAACAAAATTTAAAAGTACCAACAACTGACCGAGTGGTCTATCAAAGCTCAGAAAACTACGAGTATATTATTATAACAGATAGATAGGTAGGAAGCAAATCGCAAGCGCGAGTTGCGTAGACGTACAATGTGGGGGTGGTAGGGCAGTGAGTGACGCGTGTGTCGCGCAGCGCGGCAAGCGGCGCGGCGAGGGAACCAGCGCCGTCCCCAGCGCGGCCACGCCTGCGGGCGCCACGGTCGCCGTGACGGCCGCTGCGGGCGCCAACGGAGCACGCGCGCGCCTGCTGGACACCGAGCACGAGCAAGGACGGAGCACGCCCGGCGCCACGCCGCAAGCGCACGCGCACGTACGACACGCACACGCAACTCCTCGCTATAACGACCTTTATACATTGTTGTACTTAACAAAATTAACTTCAAAGAAACCAGTGGCGAACTAAGGGTAAGGCGGAAGGGGCAAGCCGCCGTGAGCTTCTGATCTCTCTTGAAAAGACCTAGAATACCAAATATGTTCAGTAAATTAAAGCAAGTTTGAAGTTGAAGGTCCTCAAAAAAAAAAAAACAGAGAACAAGATGTGAATAATTGTGATTAAAATTAAGGAAAAATTGTAGCGTTCACATCGCGCACGCTTTTATTTCATTGTTAATGAATTATGGTTACAATTTAATTGCTCACCAAAATAATTTTTAGACCCTAAGGCTAAGCACCAAGTAAAGTATGTCAACTTCAAATAAAATGAACCCACTCTATACAGAGGTGCCTAAAGAACAACGTTTTAAGTTCCAAAATAATTATACACTCATCAGAATAATTGTACGCGTTGTATTTATATTCTTTTCGCCTACCAAAATGCATAAATGCTCACCAAATCTTGTTTCCCTCAAATAGTAGTCGAATCCGTGACAAATAAGTATAACAGAAAATGGGGGCCTCATTTAGTAATGTTGCTCCAGGCCTCCGACGAACGAGCTTAGTCCGCCGCTGTAAGAAACTAGAACGAGTGTATTTTCTCGTTATTTTATTGAAAGTTGCAATGTGTACAGGTCTACTATGTGCGAGCATGTTATGTGCCTTGAATTATGCGATAACACGTTGGTGTCTGGAAAATTCCGGTCACAAATATAAATTCAAAATACATTCATATATTTTTTTCATTGGTCTTAATTTCTTAGAATTCTATTAATATATACTATGTTAATGAATCGCATTGAATTAAATCATGCATTTAATTTTTTCCTATGTTTGTAAAATGTTCGCATAATTTACGGCAACATTAAACTCGCTTGTTCTCTTCCTAGCAACTAAAAAAAAATTGGGAAGGATAATAAAAAAATAACACCTCTTAATTATGCTAGTGCTGATAACCTAAAAACGAGTTCCTTTAATTAATTATGCTGTATTGCAAGAGTACCTACCTTTTATAAAGATAAAACTAATAATTTCAAAATAATTATAAAAATAACTTGTATTGTTTACTGTTGTGTGTCTAAGGGAAATAGTGTATTGTGGTACACTAATAAATTATAATTAGAACACTATACACAAGTAGCATTCTATGACACATTCTACACCTAATCTTATCATTTCACATCCTAATTCCATATCTGATCTAACTATACTAATCTATACAGTCTATACACATTCTATGGTTGAATAGTTATGCATGCTTTTTTTGTTCCTTCTGCATTTTGTAACTTTTATACTTCATTTATAGTTTGCACGGTGTTGTGTGCTTTTCGCATATAGACTGTTATTTGTTGTTATTTGCATGCTTATGAATGTTGTAAAATGATAGTCGATTTATCTGTATGTATTCTTGATTCACGAATTCTTTATTACTGAGTACTTGCTCTTGATGAAATTAGCTTGAAAAGGCTATCCAAGAACGTGGACATTTTTGGTCACAAAATGAATTAATTGGATAAAAAAGTAAAGTTACTAAAATAATTCTGAACGGACTGACTGAATCTGCCATATATTATATAAAATGATGAACTAGCTGAATAGCATAATATCAGTATATATAGTTGAAATCGCTAGCAACTTAAGATTTCACATATTCTAGGAATCACTATAACTAAGACTCCCACTACCATAGATTCAGGCGGTGGATCAGATTCAACTTTATTAAACAAGATTTACAGTGAATGTTAAATTTATCTTATAATTTTGGAATAATACTTTCATTTTTTTTAAGTATGAAGATTCGGACTGCGTAACTATAGTATTTTCAAAACATTTCGTACAGAGCACGGAGCCTCTGGACTTCTCGGACAACCCGGAGTATGAACCGGAGTTCAAGTTCTTCGACTCTAAGCTGCAGAAAGCGGTGAAGCAAGGCGACCGAAACGTATATGACTTCTTTCGTCTGCTCGCGCTCTGTCACACGGTCATGCCTGAGCAGAAGAACGGCCGTCTCGAATATCAGGTAATAAGCGAATAGTAACATTGTTAAATTAATTAGGATCTAATTTTAAATAATAGAATATATTTATAATAAACTAGATTAATATTATAAAGGCGAAAGTTTGTGTATGTTTGTTACCCTTTCATGCAAAAAATAATGTACGGATTTGGCTGAAATTTGGAATGGAGATAGATTAAACCTTGGATTAACACATTACTTTTAATCGCAGAAAATCTGATCTGAATCCCTAAAACCACGCGGACGTAGTCGCGGGCGTCAGCTATTTACCTTAACTACCTTTAAATTACCTTTAAATAATTCTATTACCCTATCTTTTAAATCACACGATTCCTTCGTTGCATGAGGAATAACGGCAACGTAACTGATATGTCCACCATCTCCCCTTTGCACCGAAAAGGGTATATGTAATATACAAGTACGCTCGAAGACGTTTTGTAATCGCCACAAAATGCCAGTTATTTTTTGTGCCGATTCGTCAACTTGTGACGAACGTCACCCCTCCCACACCACTCCACCACCGCAGGAACATCCTCAGTTATGCGCTATCTCTACAGTCTCTCGTTAAATAGCTAGAGAGTCGAAATTTTTATAGCATGTCCATTGCCGCTATAACAAATTCAAAATGGCAGCCATAGCCGATTTTTTTTTTTGTGGAATAATTTTACTCAAATAAAACTAAACTTCCCAGGCACAGTCGCCCGACGAGTCGGCGCTAGTGTCAGCGGCAAGAAATTTTGGTTTTGTGTTCAGAGAACGTTCGCCTAATACTATTACGATAGAAGTTATGGGTAAAACAGAGGTAAGAAAATAACTCATTTATTTCCATTGATTTTGTTTTTACCATAATAAAATATAGCAAGCTAATTGATATTTTTGTTGCAGGTGTACGAGTTGTTATGTATATTAGATTTTAATAATGTTAGGAAAAGAATGTCCGTGATATTGAAGAAGGATGGTGAAATTAGGTTATACACTAAAGGTGCTGATAATGTAATATACGACAGATTAAAACGTAGCAGCCATGAAGAAGTGAGAATAAAAACACAAGAGCATTTAAATGTAAGTATCTGGCGGCCCATCCCTGCTCTAGACTTGAAGGTCGAATTTATTTGATGTAAAACATAGAGCAAATTGACAACTTAAAAGTTAAGTGCTCTTGGGAAAGCCTGTGTCCAGCAGTGAACGCAAACAGGCTGATTGATTGATTGACGTTTGTTGAACGTTTGCAGAAGTTCGCGGGCGAGGGTCTGCGCACGCTGGCGCTGGCGTGGCGGCCGCTGGAGGAGCGCGGCTTCGCGGAGTGGAAGCGGCGCCACCAGGCCGCCGCGCTGGCGCTGCACGACCGCGACGAGCGCCTCGACGCTATCTACGAGGAGATTGAGACTGACCTAATATTGATCGGTGAGTGACGACAAGTACCGAAGTCTAAGACTGCATCAGGCGCGTCCACGAGCAAAATACTGCACTAGCCGTATTAAATAGTAAATACAACTCTTGGAGACTAGCAACTCTTTATCTAAAGGAAATGGAAACGGTGTAGGATGTGTTGAGTCAAGACCCGAATACGGCTACTTATCACATCCTATATTGCTCTATTTCTTAGTTGCTGAACTTATTAATTTATTTACAGGTGTAACAGCAATAGAAGACAAGTTACAAGATGGAGTCCCAGAAACAATAGCGAACCTAAGTATGGCCGGTATGAAATTGTGGGTTTTAACAGGAGATAAACAAGGTAAATAATTTAATTATACACTAACTGATACCTGGCATGCTTGCATGCAATGCCTCTTGATATGAACGACTTGTGCGCCACCTAATTTACGTTGACGGTACTAGGTCAGAAATCTCCTCGCAAGTTATCAATAACAACTGTACAATCGGTTGAATATAGGGATGCATAGGGGACAAACAAAGATACAAATAAAACAAAATTGTTAAAAACGTTGTTTCGTATGATTTATTCTGTAGGTATCTCAACAAAAAACTTGTACAATGATTTTGGTTCGATTATTATTAATTAAACTGCGCTAGTTTAGTTAGACATGGGCCATGAGTACAACTAATGTACTCATGGCTCATGTCCGAGATAAATCCTGCTAATTTTGGACTATGTTGTGCTGCATCGCCTGCGTGACTAATTGAAGCCTTTGCCCAAGACGACATTTTCTCTCGTTCTTAGTAGCTACTCAAACTCCACTAAAACTAAAAAATCTGTAGAAAGTGCAAAAATGCACTTTTCCATTCGCTGGTCACAGTCGCTTGATGAAGTCGGTTTCGGCAGTGATTGCTTTTTATAGTTTCCCGCTGGTGTCAGATGCAAGCCGGCTTATTCCAGTCAACCTCACGGTGTATACTCGTTAACAATCAATCAGTGCGTAAGTCAATCCACCGTCGATGGCGACTTTGTGTCTATCTTAGTCAAGCTTTATAGTAGGAGTAGCTATTGGTTCTTTAGCCTGAAAGAGAACATTGGTTCCCTCTTGTTACAGAGACGGCAATAAACATCGGCTACTCGTGCCAACTGCTAACGGACGACATGGCGGAGGTGTTCGTGATCGACGGCGTGGCGCACGACGACGTGGAGCGCCAGCTCGCCAAGTGCCGCGACTCCATCCGCGTCGTGAACACATTCCTGCCGCACGGTAGGTGCTCTAAAACATGTTTTAGATGACGAAAAAACCAATTTGAAGCTTCAGATACAAGACAGGTTAAGATAAACTCCATGTTCAGTCGATATGACGAAAACCAATCGTTTTAGAGAAACTATCGATTTTAATTATAAATTACCTGTCCAATAAATAATTGGTCTATCTAAATGCGATTATTTTGCCGAAGTTATAGTTATAGTTGCCATAGTGACGTCAGATCAGCTGGTCGATTACGAAAAAGCTGTATCACTCATTGCTACAATCTCAATTTTTGTGTTCTGAATTTATCGTATTTTACTCCAACAGTGAATTTTAGCCAATACCGACAAAGTGTCCACCAACCTACGTGATTGCTATAGTTACACTGTAACTGACATTTTAAAGTTATCCAGAAGCTGAGTACTGTGGCCTTGAGCACCAAAATAAAGATTAATTTCTCCAGGCACATCCGACCCCAAGAACTCAAGTACGGAAACTGCGAACGGCGGCGGCTCGGTGTCGCGGCCGTCGCCCGGGCGCGCGGCCAACGTGAAGCTCAACGCGCCCGCCGTCTCCGTCGTCACATTTAGGTGGGAACTTAACACTCTAGCACACGACAGGTAGAAACCAACCTACACTTATACTCACCGCCTTGCCACCTCATGCCTCGCCGCCACCGCACGTGTTTGGAACTCGAAGACCGAAAACGTTTGTGTTACGATCTGCATCTGCTAACTTCTATTTCTATCGGGTTCGGGTGTATTGTGAAGTAAATCTTGCTAGCCCTCGGTTACGCTCGCTTGAAATGCGCGTCAGTCTGTATCTCAGAACATAGTGGACTCATTTTAATAAATATAAATGTTTGTCGGCTAAACTCACGTGTGAAACTATACCCTATCCGCGGAATGAAGTGATGCGCTCTCTCTGTTACGTATCCCATACAAATTATAGAGCTAAACAGAGAGAGCGCTATATACTAAAAAATGCGCAAAACATTAACATTTTTAAAAGAAAAATGAAAAGCTGGCTTGTCGAGGAGTCTTTCTATCGTTACAACGAATTTCTACTTGGGAAGATCCAAGATGAAATTAATGTTAAATTTTATTTTATTTTATATTATTGTATTTAAAAATTTTAATAAAAATTATTGTAGCATCATCTACGAAAAAATTGATTTGATTTGTAAGTCACGTATAATGTATATTTATGAATAATAAATGACTATGACTACTAACTTCATGCCGCGGTTAGGGTATAGTCATTCATACTCTGACAAAACATGATTTTAGCCAACTATAGGTACATTTATATTTATAACTAGCTGTTGCCCACGCCTTCGTCCGCGTTCCGTGGGAACTGTCTTTTCCCGTAGATTTTCCAAAAAAAATATTTCATAATATAAATCTTTTTATAATAATTACAAACACAACGAAAATAGAATTGTCCAATTTGGTCCAGTCGTCGTTCTCAAGTTATGGCGTAACCAAGGGAAATAGGAATTCATTTTTATATTTCTAATGAATATACCACACATGATAGTGTAAACGCTAAAATGGACTCATTTTAATCAAAATTGACAAATATACTCTTACTAAAAGATATCCATTTGCAAAAGTTATGCGTAATGTAATCACAAGCTAATAATAATAAATAGAAAAAAAAGAGTTGTTTAAACAACACAGCACATCATCTGGTTTTGACTCAGTATATTCCAAATGGGAGATGGTGTTTGACCGATGTTTAGTTTATGTTTAATTCATACATTAAGAAGTTCTTTACTTTGACTATTATGTGATCAGCCTATTTTACGTCCTGATTTGTATCGCATAGTATCGTAATATAAACGTTACCACTTGTCATTCTCTATCAACTGTGTGTCTCTCTTCTACTCTCTATGAAAATGTCAGCTCTTTTTATTTTAAAATTCAAAGTAAGTGTAATAAAAATGGACTCAGTTTTATAGAAGTTTGCATAAAACTCGTCTGAAAATTGGTCGTATTACGCTGATCGGACATTACAAGTCGAGCCGCACGCAAACTATGTATTTTTCAGTTAGTATCAAATAGTTGACAAAGAAATGCGTATCAAATCCATTTGTTTATATGACAGATTGAATACAGTGTAGTTAATAAGAGTTAATATATTAGTTAATATTATGATTGTGTATTGTAATAAATGATAAGCTAAATTTTAATTTTTGTTTTAAACTTTAGTAAGATCCAAAAAAAAAAATGGCTATGCTCCATCTCATTTTAAGCTCTGCTCTTACATATTTTGTGGTTGTGTAGCTATGGAGTCCTTGTGGTTTAAAAATATACTATTTTTGCTTTATTGTTAGCATACTTTGTATAACGTTGCTTTAAAAATAATGTTAATAATAATAATAAATATATTTCATAGTCTATATCTTTAGGATCTTTAGAGAAAAGTCTGTTATGTTTGTTTCACATAATTGTTTTCCGAATTCCTAACCCTCTAACTGTGCTAGACACCAAACTTTGTTCACACTATTCACTTTTGACATCATTTCTTCTCTATCTATTCCATATAGGCGATAGACACTACCCATGTTACAATTGTTCACACCTGATTACACATTCTAATAATATTCTCTGTAGTGTATCTAGTTACTTTGTGTATAGGTATTCACAGAAAGTCGTTTTTCATAAATAAAAATATATCTTCAAATGTTATAACAATATTGAAATCGGCTTTTTGTGACGTTGCTGCTGCTAATTTTTTTCAATGTTGTGTGCCAATAAATAATTAATTTATATATTAAGTGATGTTGCCTAAAGCCCCAATTAATATTTTAATTTTGCTTGAAGTAACATAATAATTATAAATGAAACATAATAAGTAACATGTGTCGATGTTAAATTATTGGATAAATATCAATATATCTCGGTAGGAAAGGCATTCCGAACCAGTGGTAGATGCTCTTGACGATTCAAAAGTACTTGTAAAAGTCTAATTGAACAAAAATATTTTGAATTTTGATATTTTATTGCAATTTATCAATGAGAGCTAAGATGGAATGCGCTTTTCTAGGTCAAATTGTCAACTAATGAATATCCACTGCTGGACAAAAATCGGTTGACGATAGATGTCCAGCAGAGGAGGTTTCTTGTAGGGATTTCCACACGCCGACTTTGGGACCCGAAGTCCCAAACGTCTCTGCGTCGTATTCTTCATTGCTGGGGGTCGTCAGCCCTTTCCATTAATCACATGATGGTAGTTTTCTTGGGATTAATCTTTCCGCATACAACTCAATTAAAAGAACGAGATTTCGACGCTTAGGGTTTAACAGTAATACTAATTATATTATCAGATCTTAGGGTGAGTCTATAGAGTGCAGTCTGACTCTGTTTAGACTTAAGACAGAGTTAAAACGAGACAGATGTATATCTCTCACTTAAATCTGTCTCGTTTTAACTTAATCTTAAGTCTGAGCAAATTCAAAGTGTGCTCTATGGATCTCAGCCTTGGTGATAATGACCGGGAAGGACAGCTAACGTGCTCAAAGAGGCACGGATGAATCGAAAAAGCCAAAAGACCTCCAAAGTTGGTCTCACATCCAGTTATCGACTTGGGTCAACAAACGCAACGATTGATATAAAAGTATCCTTCAAAAATAATGTGGCAAGAAATACGGGCATTGTGTGCGAAGGGGAAATCACTAGACAGTAGCTACGTGTTACAGCAACGAGTACGCGTCGGGCGGCGGGCCGCAGTCGGCGGACGCGCTGGAGCACGGCGCCGACGACTCCAACGGCTTCGCGATCGTCGTCAACGGCCACTCGCTCGTGCACTGCCTGCATCCCAAGTTGGAGGAAAAGTTAGTCATTTTGTCCCACTAACTTTTGAGTTGTCAGCCTAAGCCAGGGACAGGTCTAGCGAAAAATCGAGCTTGCGCTGCGATCCTAATTTATCAGAGCCTCAATAGCTCAACCGGTAAAGGAGTGGACTGAAAACCGAAAGGTCGACGGTTCAAACCCCCACCCGTTGCACTATTGTCGTACCTACCCCTAGCACAAGCCTGACGCTTAGTTGGAGAGGAAAGGGGAATATTAGTCATTTATCATGGCTAATATTCTTTTAAAAAAATCACAGTGTTTCTATCTATGTCCGTTATAGACTTTGAAACTATCTAACCCATGTGCCACAGCCCACAAACAATGCATTGGGCTCAATTCTTTTAGTGTAGTAGCTAGAGTGGCATAATTATTGAACTGGAATCTGCCCATTAGAAAAAAACTGTTTAAAAGCTGCATGAAAAACCATAATATTTATACCATTTGCATTTAAAACTGATTGATATTTAGGTTCCTAGACGTCGTACTGCAGTGCCGGTCCGTCATTTGCTGCAGAGTGACGCCATTACAGAAGGCAATGGTAGTCGAGCTCATCAAGAAAAGCAGGAAAGCGGTCACGCTCGCGATAGGGGACGGTGCCAATGATGTGTCTATGATTAAAGGTAGGTCTATTTTTTATTACATACTAGCTGATGCCCGCGACTTCGTTTTCGTGGATATAGGTTTTTTAAAAAATTCCGTAGGAACTCTTTAATTTTCCAGAATAAAAGTAGCCTAAGATAATCCAGGGTACAATCTATCTCCATTCTAAATTTCAGCCAAATCCGTCCAGTAGTTTTTGCGTGAAAGAGTAACAAACACATACACTACAAGCTATAAGACATGGCTACCTGCCAAACGTATGATTCTAGCTCAACGGGAAGTACACTGATGGGTCTTGACAGGACAACGAAGTGATCTTACTACACGGGACAGGCTCATTTTTTTCTCTGGAGACCCCTAAAACCAAGATCATAAGTAGAAATCCTGATACGCAATCCTAAAAAAATGTTTTATTTCTAGCGGCGCACATAGGCGTTGGTATCTCAGGACAAGAGGGCATGCAAGCCGTGTTAGCGTCGGACTACTCGATAGCGCAGTTCCGCTTCCTGCAGCGCCTGCTGCTGGTGCACGGCCGCTGGTCGTACTACCGGATGTGCAAGTTCCTGCGGTATTTCTTCTACAAGAACTTTGCCTTCACGGTCTGCCACTTCTGGTTCGCGATGTTCTGTGGTTTCAGTGCGCAAGTGAGTATTCGGTTTACTTTCCTTCAAATTTATTGTTACATAATAATTATCATCATTACAACGCATCGCCGGCCCGATACTGAGTTTTGCTGTTCTGGTAGCTGTAGCGCTTATCGAAATTCTGGTGGCTATTGCATTTCGTGTCATGATTATTTTTAAATTATATTATCGTTATTGTGTGTATATGAAATGCATTATGTCTAGCAAAAACTACACTCGGCAGTACACGCTATAACAATTGTTTCAGACGGTGTTCGACGAGATGTTCATCTCAGTGTACAATCTGTTCTACACGTCGCTGCCGGTGCTGGCGCTGGGCGTGTTCGAGCAGGACGTGTCCGACGTGACGTCGTTGCAGTTCCCCAAGCTGTACGCGCCCGGCCACACGAGCCAGCTGTTCAACAAGACCGAGTTCATCAAGTCCACGCTGCACGGGTGCTTCACCTCGCTCGTACTCTTCCTCATTCCGTACGGTACGTGATTGTGTGAACATGAAGTACTATTGTTCACATCGCTGCCGGTGCTGGAGCTGGGCGTGTTCGAGCCGATCTATTTAAAAAAATTGTTTGTTTGCAGGTACTTACAAAGACGGCTTGGCGCCCGATGGCAAGATATTATCGGACCACATGTTACTAGGCAGTGTGGTGGCCACAATATTGATCATTGACAATACAACGCAAGTGAGTTTTGTTTTTTTTACGTTTTACCATTATTTTATTCCCTGTCATTTGCAATGAAACAAGTTTTAGTAGTGTATATCTAATTAATGAGTCAGTCATAAATTTCAAATAAAATGTTTTTTCATCACGATAATGAAGATTCACTAGTCGTGAACAGAAATCCGTGAAAGTAATTTTTGCTGTGATATTTCAGATCGCGTTAGATACGACCTACTGGACAGTATTCAACCATATCACAATCTGGGGCTCGCTGGTGACGTATTTCGTGCTAGACTACTTCTACAACTACGTGATCGGCGGCCCCTACGTGGGCTCGCTTACCGTGGCGCTCACGCAGGCTACCTTCTGGTTCACGGCCGTGCTTACCGTTAGTATCGCTATCTATACAATATACATATACAACGTCCTAGCTGACTGATCTATCAACACATAGCTCAGTAGGAGCAAGAAAGAATTTTTGAAAATTCCACCCCTAAAAGGGTTAAAAATAGGGGATGAAAGTTTGTGTGAAAGTCTCACATTTTTCAATTTAAATCCATAATAATTGGTATTTAGGCTTTCGGTCTAAAATGAAGTTTTCTGGAAATTCTACCCTATTTAATTCTAGCTATTTTTTTAAATTCCACTCGAGTGAAGCTGCGAGCGGTTGCTAGTTAATAATATAAGTATGTTCTCTTGCTTGGTTTAGATGATGATCCTGATGGTGCCGGTGGTGTCGTGGCGGCTGGCGTGGTCGCGGCGGCGCCCCACGCTGGCCGAGCGGTTGCGCGCGCGCCAGCGCTGGCGCCGAGCCGCCGCCGCGCCCGCACCGCGCACGCCATCCGCGCGCCGCGCGCGCCGCTCCGTGCGCTCCGGGTACGCCTTCGCGCACCAGGAGGGCTTCGGCCGCCTCATCACGTCCGGCAAGATCATGCGCCGCATCCCGCACGCCGACGCCGCGCTGTCCGCGCTCGCCTCGCTGCCCGGCAAGTTCCACCCGCGCTCCTCCACGCCGCCGCCCTCGCCCCCCTCGCCGCCCTCGCCCCCTTCTCCGCGCGCGCCCAAGCAGGACCTCGATTCTGTCGACTTATGAGCCCGGCGGACGATGACGTGTGGCCCTCGTCTCGAGAACTCGCTCTGAACGCGAGAGCGGCGCGCGGCCGAGCCTCAGGCCAGCTGTGTGGACGACGACGTCTTCGCTAGCGACAGTGTTCTTTTAATTAAAAAAGACGTAAAATGTACAATATAAGATCGAAAGTAATGTTTGTAAATAATAAAGAGGTTACAAACGACCCGTAATTTTTTAATAGACGGCATAATGTCGTCGCAACTCGTATTGTGATAATGTTGATAGATTTAAAAATTCGTATTATATTATTGCCTATATTAAATTATATTTGTTGATCGAGAGTATATATTGATAGATATTTATTATGGTACGTACTAAGATTACTCTTTTATATCGGAAAGTCCCGATGTTCCTTTGTATGTGTAGACGACGTAGGCCGCGACCCATCGATTAGTTTTTTTAGTTTGATTATTATTATCAATGTTACTATCGTCAAACGATAAAGTAAGAAAAAGTTAAAGCTACCGGAAACTATTGTTCTTTTCGTTCAACTTATGATATACAACTTGTTATTTTTATTACCCATTTTGATTTATTTCACTTACGAGCTTAATGTTTTTTATATTCTTTTTATTTGTCGTCTTATGTCGGAGACCTTAGTAAAATGTGCATTTAAAAAAAGTGTAACTGTTATATGCAGTTGAAATAAAACAAAAGAAAACATTGAGTTTTCTTTGTATATTATTTATGGATCTAAATATCCTCGATTTAATTAGTACCTAACAAATTATTGTTTTTAATAACAAAAACTCTGTAATCAATCATTTTAAATGTTGTCCCTTATTTGAACTGCATATAAAACACATCATTTGCTTTGGTATCAAATTTTTAATAAAAAAAATTACTCTCTGAAAATCTTTTTTATTTTATATACTTACTTATTTATAAAGGAAAACAAAAACGGTTAAGTCAGCAAACGTTTCTTTTCATGAGAAAAAAAACTTTGCTTGACTTGACTTGCACTGACTTGAGATACGTACCTGGTTTGTGGTTTGTTGAATTTTAGCTTCCATTTAACAGTAAGATAGAATACAACAATATATAGGAGCGCGAGCGCACATTATAATACAGAAACAACCTCTGGCCATCACAAAATTTTATGTTTTAAGGTGGCAGCTACGGGCCTGCCCGCGAAATTCAAATTTAATTTGGTTTTTCGCAATTTGCAAACTAATACGACAACGTAGGCTTATGTTATTTTAATTGCGACAATGGCAGTATCATCCTCACAGGTTTATATAAAAATCTTTACTTAAAAGGGTCCAGTTTAAGAAATTAATTCTAGTAGCGACTAATTTGTGAGAATAGCTTGCGAAAAACCAATTTAAATTTAAATTTCGCGGGCAGACCCGTCTCATGCCCCTTAACCTCTCGTCTGTGTTGGCATGGATCCTTGCGGGCGGCTTGTCTGTGTTGTCATGGATCCATGCCATCCATGTCTATACTACCTTGCCTTCTTTTATTGGATTTTAAGCTTTATATATATTGAAATAGAGTTTAAAGTCTAATATTATAATATAGACAGATAAATAACGAACAATAAACAGTCATTCATTTCGTTCAAAGTACTAAGCGTTGCTTGGTACGTCCATTTGAATTTCACTTCCCGCGCGCAGGTGACGTCATTTCACACAGACAACGGAGATTTATTTTTAATACGTTTAACAGACGAGAGGTTAACCCTTTTTTTTCTCTCTCGTCTGGCTTCACAAAGATAGCCAATGTCTATGTAGTTATCTGTAACAAGTTAGCTGTTAAACTATACAAGTATGGACCCCGTCTGTGCCGGCGCTCGCCGACATACGTACGGCACCCCCTTATAGCACTTTCCAGTCAGTTTTAACAAAAAAAAAAACACTCCAAAAAGGCAGAGCACGCCCGCCAGCTAACACCAACACAGACGAAGTCCCCCTTAACCCTGCCCTCGTACCAGTATTATATTTGGCACCGATTCTGTAGTCTTTCTCTAAAGTCTAAACTAATAAAAGAGTATCTGCATCCTGCTCTTTTTAATATTGTTAAAAAAGGACAGAACATGGATTTTACGTTTAAAGACTCTAAATTTTAGTGCACGCTACAAATTTAAACAATAGACTCGCAAATGGCAGCCTTCGATTCATGAGTCATTACCCGTTATTAGTATATTATTATTATCTATGTTCGCTTACTTTGAAACATAGACTTGATCAAATCTATGCTTTGAAAGTTCGCTTAGTCATCTACGGTTGGAATAGTGATAAATGAGTTCATAAGACAGTAGGTACCTACTCTGTGACCAACATACACAGATATATGAACGATGCAAACGGAGGTCGTATAAAAACCGCCGCACCAATCATTATTAATGTTACCCACCTTGACGGGCGGCGCAATATCGATAACAATGCGTGTTGATATCTCGAAAGTAGCTCGCAGGACTTCCCTATCAAACATGGCGCCGGGCCAGTCATTTACTTGCACTTACTTGCACATACGCACACATTTAAAAATTCACAAATCACAATATGTAATCTGTGTATTGCTTATGTATATTTTTCGCTCGGTAGCCATGCAGGCAAACTCCGCCGTATTTTTATTATAATTTAATTAGTTTACAAATGTACTAAATATGGAACAGGCTAAGCCTAAATCGCCTAGACTTTTTGTGTGTACCGCTATAGAAAACAAGGATGAAATAGAAGAGGTATTGTGTACATTTTTGCAGTTTCCAACAAAGAATCATTTAGGCAGCCATGTAAAATTTTATTTTCCTTACGTTGACGATGGCGGCGCCACTTTATTGTGGCGCGAAATTTTAATTGTCTGACTTGTGAAACTAGTTTTTTAACTCGTTATTCTTTATTGATGATATTTTTATTAATTGCAGAGATATGAAAGGGCTTATAACTTTTTTCAATCACTTGTGGCGGACTGCAGCGAAAAGGAAGCTCATGATGCATTAAATAATGCTGTGTGCAAAAATCATGAAGATGTGTCACTTGGGATGCTCATGTCCATTCTTACAGAGCCTCACATTGCTACTAAATGCTATAGAGACCTGACGCTCATTACGAGAGATGGATTAACATCGGTCCTTAACAATCTATCTAATTTGATTCTGGAAAGGTATTTAAAGTTTCAAGACACAACACGTAACCAACTTTTATGGCTTGTTAAGGAAATGATAAAAAACGCAGTTACTGGCGTTGATAGCATATGTTGGAACTTAATGCGATATGCATCTGGAGGAGATATCACACCAAAAAATATTTTTCTTGTAGAAGCTCTTTTGGACATATACATTGACAATCGAACATGGCTTGACAAATTCCCTGTTCTTGTATGTATGGTAGTGTACACATACTTGAGATTGATTGAAGACCATAATATACCGCAGCTGATGGCATTAAGACAGAAGGAAGTTAACTTTGTCATAGCACTGATAAGAGAGCATTTCAATGAAGTGTTAACCCTCGGCAGAGACTTAGTGCGGCTGCTGCAAAATGTGGCTCGCATTCCTGAGTTTAACCAACTATGGCAGGACATTCTAATCAACCCAAAATCACTATCCCCAACTTTTAACAATGTAATGCAACTTCTACAAACTAGAACCTCCAGGCGTTACCTGCAATCCAGATTAACTCCTGATATGGAAAGAAAATTGGTATTTCTTACATCTCAAGTAAGGTTCGGACATCATAAGAAGTATCAAGAATGGTTTCAAAGACAGTACCTTGCCACACCTGAATCACAATCACTTCGAAGTGACATGATCAGGTTCATCGTAGGAGTGATACATCCTACTAATGAACTACTTTGTTCGGACATCATTCCCAGATGGGCTGTTATTGGCTGGCTATTAACAACTTGTACTTCAAATGTTGCAGCATCAAATGCTAAGCTAGCTCTATTTTACGATTGGCTCTTCTATGATCCAGAGAAAGATAATATTATGAACATAGAACCAGCCATTCTTGTGATGCATCACTCAATGAGGTCACATCCAGCCGTAACCGCTACATTATTGGACTTTCTCTGTCGTATTATTCCAAACTTTTATCCGCCATTTGCTGACAGAGTCAAACAAGGTATATTTAATTCTCTACAGCAGATCATTGAAAAAAGGGTGCTGCCCAACTTACAGCCTCTGTTTGACTCTCCAAAGTTGGATAGAGAATTGCGCACGACTGTTAGAGAGACTTTCAAAGAGTTTTGCAGCAACGGGAATGGAGAAGGCGTCTCCGGGAACCGCGACGAGGGCAGTGACGATTTACCTCGAGGAGGGCCCGACGAGCCGGCCTTCTCGGACGACGAAGACGATCCGCCTCCCATCATCGCCGAGGACACGGACGACGATGACCTGCCGCTGTCCGAGGTGCGCGCGAGGGAGCGGCCCGAGTTGGCAGCGGCTCTGCCGTTGCTGCTGCGTCCGTTCGCCGAGACCCTGTTGGACGAGCGCTCGGCGGCAGCGGCGACGGCGCTGCTGGACGCGTGCGGCAGCCCGATGCCGACGCCGGCGGCGCTCGCCGATTTGTTCGTCGCAGTGCTGCAAGAAGCTCCACCGTTGAAGATGAGTCGCAACCCGACACCGGCGGACCTCGAGTCTATATTGAACTCGCCAGTCTTTTCCATGTTCCACTACCTCGTCCCCGGCAATAGCACCGAGGGGAGACGGAAACTACTCCTGGAAACTTTAAAAGAAATTCATTCCCAGGCTACGGTTCCATGCGTGGGATACTGCCTGCTGTTCTATTTGAAGGTTTGCTACGAAAGGGAGAAACGCGCCGAACGAGATCCCGTCAAAAAGCGAAATGTGAAATTCAAAGCGGACGTGTACAGGGAGTATTGCGGGTACGTGGAGTTGAAACTGGCGGAGAGCATAGCGGACGACTTCGAGAAGTGCCAGGAGTCGGACGCGAACGTGCTCGTGTGGCTGATCCCGGACGTGTACAGAGAGTACAAGGACCAAGTGCAGAACCACATCCGCCTGCTGCACGTGATCGTGTCGACGCTGGACGCGGCGCAGCTGCAGCGCCTCGTGTGCCTCACGCTGCAGGGCAGCCTCATGATGTTCAAGTCGGACGACATCACCACCATGCTGTCCACGAGCCTGGGCTGGGAGACGTTCGAGCAGTACTGCCTGTGGCAGCTGCTGACGGCGGCCGAGATCTCGGTGGAGGACGTGCTGCAGCTCATCCCGCGCCTGTCGTACGCGCAGCACGCGGAGGCGCTGACGGCCGTGCTGCTGATGCTGAAGCAGGAGCGGCCCAGCGCGGACGTGGTGCGCCAGATGTTCTGCCGCGCGCTGGACGCGGACGATGCCTTCGTGGTGTCCACGGTGATGTATTGGTGCCAGGACTGGGAGGACAAGGTGGCCGACCTGCTGGCGGCGCTGCTCAGCACGCGCTACCCGGGCACCAGCCCCAACAAGAGGAAACGCCCCGGCAAGCACAGCATCCCGCCCAACGCGCCGCCCAACGCTGAATTAGTTAGTTTTTTTTATTGTTTTTGGAAATTCTTAACGTTACACAAATTTAATAATAATATATTCAACTAGATGATGCCCGCGACTTTGTCCGCGTGGATTTAGGTTCGTTAAAAATCCCGTAGGAACTCTCTGATTTTTCCGGGATAAAAAGTTATCTATGTCAGTTTCTGGGATACAATCTACCTTTGTACCTTTCATATAAATTGGCTAAACGGATGGGCCTTTATGGGAATTCTGTCCGAACTTTTTACTTTTCCAGGATAAAATGTAGCCTATGTATCTTTCATCAAAATTGGTTAGGTAAGCTGTTGGGCCGTGAAAAGCTAGCAGACAGACACACTTTCGCATTTTTAATATTAGTATGGATTAGGTACAGTCACTAGGTACAATTATGTAAAGTCAGCTCGCTGCGTTTGTCTGTTTTCGTTTGCTCTCCTTAAAAAGTATCTACCTCCATACTGAACCAATTTTATTTAAGTCTAAATGAAAACTATGTAGTAACATAAGTCGCAGGCTTGTAGAAGTATATCATTGATTATTTTAATGACTGATCTAATTTATAACAATAATAATAATTAACAATGTAAAATTTTTCCTCCTAGGTTTTAGGTCACTTAGAGCAAATAAGAGTATGCTGTGTTGAACAGGATGATATGTCAATTTTTAATATGGAATGTATGCAGAAGGCCTTACAACAATCACAGTCAAATAGTAGTGATAGCATAAAGGTTAGTACCTAGACTAATTATGGTATTAGAACATAAATCATATCGGTTTCTTGTGATATCTATCATCTTTTACTTATTTATTTAAACATCTTTATTGTTTAATATTATGACAAAGAACAAAAATAAGGGATAGAATTAAAAACAACGACACATCTTTTCCGACTGGAAGAGATGTGTCGCCCTTTGACATTTACAGCACCAAAAGTGGCGCCGATGCGTTGCCGGCCTTTCAGGAATTTGTTGGTCTGCCTCTTGAATAACCCCCATGTTGCTGTTTTTCTTGTTTCAGAGACAATATAGCGAATTATTTCTATTGGCTTGGGAGGATGAGCTGCCCATATCAAGGCGAGCCCGCAAACTGGCGTCCAACTCACTGCCGCTCAATCCCAGCTTGCATTCATCTAATGAAGATAGTGAGGTAATCGAATTTCACTAACTACACATTGAACTATGTAGTTTTGATAGTATCAATTGGTGTCAGGTAATATATAGAAGAAGAAAACCCTGGATCAACACATAGGCTACTTTTTAGCTCAGAAAATTAAAGAGTTCCTAGGGATTTTTAAAAAACCTATATCCACGCGAACGAAGTCGTGGGCATCAGCTAGTCATTTATATAATCCTTTACATTGTAATAAGATTTTTCAATAAGTTATCGTTTTATGAAAACTTCGAACATGTTGAGAGACATCTCCGATATATATTCTGGGAGCTTATTATAAAAACGTATACAGTTACCATTTACCAATAAAAGAATTGCTAATTAATTTACTTAGCCTAAAAGCGGGCATTACAAGTTTTTTATTTCTCGTAGTAAAGAAATACTGAGCTTAGTTGTCAGGTTCTAGTAAATTATATTGATAATTTTTTTTTTATTATTCAGATACAAGTTAGCTCTTTACTGCAATCTCACCTGGTGGTAAGTGATGATGCAGTCTAAGATGGAAGCGGCTAACCTGGAAGGGATATGGCTTTTTTTATTAAACCCGGGAATCGAACCTGGGACCACCCTCTAATAAGACCACAGCGTTTGCCACTGCGCCAGGATGGTCGTCAAAGTATAAAGATTATGATTTTGAACTGCGAAAATTTCGGTTGAAAATTTAAATGACCCAATAGATAGTTATCGCTTAATCTATACTAATAAATAAAATTGGAGTGTCTGTCTGTAATTTCGAAATAACTACCGCATATTAAGGTCATATGGTTATTTGAACTAGTGGTGTCAAAAAATAATTTATCTATAATACATATTCAATATAAAAAAATATTCAGGATATTAGATATTCCTTAAGCCCCATATTTAATATAAAATTTTTAAAGCAATACATTTTCTATTAGTAATTGCTTTTAAATTTGACGAGGCGTTTGCCAAAGATAGACCTACGATCTACGTCACACGATATCAGTAGCGAATATCATACGCGATAAAATATTATATTCTATCGCTACGCGTTGGTTTTTAATTCGTTTGGAATATCGCCCCTCGGTAGTTTCATTTATCAAATAGATTCTTTCGATTTTGCTATTCAATCAGGACAGTAGTTTTATTTATTTGTGAACTTGGTTGTGGGTGAATACTGAATGTAAATAATATCATATTTCGATATTCGGAGTTGATATTATCACAGATTAGGTTAGTTACTTGATTTTGTAGATTTGTGACGCGCATATTTGTTATTATAGGTTAGGTACGTAAATTGTATTGGTCTTTTTGGAAATGTGTGTGTTTGTGTGGTCTCATGATGGAACCGGGTGGGCATAGTGGATTATATCCAGGGTCTCATGATGGAACTGGGAGGTAGCCATAGGAACCGAGTGTCTGTTATAGCTCCGGCGTGCTTGGAGCTTGGGTTGTTCGATTTTTGTATTAGTTTTAGCCGTGATGAAGGCTAAAATAAAAACTCGTTATTAAAACGATTTTTAAATAGGTAACTGGGTAAACTTATCTACTTTTTGTAGCTTCTTGACATTTCTTTATCATTCCAATTGTTTTTAATTTTGCATAAATACGTAGGTAGGTATAGGTACCTAGGTATTTAGAGTAAAATTATTACCATATACTATACGTCTTTCGGGATTTCTTTATTGTCATGCTTTTTAGGGTTCCGTATCTGAACCTGAAGGGTGCTAACAAGGAATACAGAATCTATTATTTATTTTTGTGAAGCTTGTAGGTACTTATTGAAGTAAAGGTTTACAAGTGCCTTTGAAATTTGTTGGTACTAGTATATCGTGTTAGGTACTATTTTTATTACTTGAGTGTTATTGAAATGGAGACCCGTGCTCAGTAGTGCGCCGGCGATAAGTTCTCACTTCTTTTTGATGATTCTTATAAAAAAAAAATAATGAAAAGAAATAATTTAAGTATAAAAATACAAAATAAAAATTATTTGTTTTTTTAAAGTGATATAATATATTTCTACAGAACCTCCTCCGACACCTCCCAGACGTCGCTTTTAAGGTGGTAATCTGTATAATGGTTCGCTAGGGGTGAAAGCAACAGAAAAACAGGTGCAAGCGATTCTCGACCTTATTGACGGTAACGAGAAAGTTGTTATTTTGTCATATTCTTGCTCAGTATCATTCATAGATTGCTAATATGTGGTTTTCTGAAATATGTCAATAAGGTTGAAAATCGTTTGCATGCAAGTTTCTGCTTGCGGCTTTTTTTTTTTGATAGTTAATATATTTTAACGTAAAAAATATTCAATATTTTTCTGTAACAAACATTAATATTATGATATAGGAATCTAACCATATTTGACACCTCTAATTTGAACGATACTATAACTGAATCACACGTTTTTAAAATTTTTGTCTGTCTGTCTGTCTGTTTGAAAAGGCTAATCTTGGGAACGGCTGAACCGATTTTGACGGGATTTTCACAGACAAGTAGAGAATTGACCAGGGAGTAACATAGGCTACTTTTTAACCGACTTTAAAAAAGGGAGTTGTGTTTTTCTACCTATGTACACCGAAATCTCCGAGATTTCTGAACCGATTTGCGTCATTTCTTTTTTAATCGATAGAGGAACTTTGCGACATTGTTTCATAAAAAATTTGGAGTCCAACTCCTCAATCCTGATGCTGCAGGGGATCTGACCAATCCACGCGGGCGAAGCTGCGGGCATCAGCTAGTAGATAATATAACGCGCTGAATAGTTTTTTATAGTAGAGTAGCTCTTGCCCGCGACTTCGTCCGCGGTACATTATGTAATTTATAGTTACTTCCGGATAAAGTAGCTGTCTAATAGTGAATGGTATTAAAGTCAGCTCTGTAGTTTCAAAGTTCATCGATTTCAAACACACATACAAATCTTTCCGGCTTATATTATTATGGTTTTTTTTTTTGGGAAAATTTCATTATATCATTCATTTAAATCTTGTCAATTTTATTTTTCAGGAAGAAGAAATTGTAAAGCCCAAACAAGCGAAACGACGCAAGAAAGCCATATCGGATAGCGATTGACATATCTCATCGAGAAACCATGGTAATTTTAAACACCAAAGTGCAACTCAACAATACAATAAATATAAATATGTGTAATTCATACTTAACAATTGTTTGGTTACCATTTATTTTGAGGCGTAATTTTAAGGCGCGGTTTATACAGGCGCGGCGAGGTGGTGGCGTGACACATTCTTCAAAAACTTTGACGTCATAGTACCCGCGCCACGTCCCTTGTCTACACAAGGGACGTGGCGCGGGTACTGTACTAATAACTAACGTGCAAGTCAATGGAGGTACATCGATCCGTGGCACGTCTACGCCACTTCTGTAATTACCATGCATAAGAAGTGCCCCAGTTCATTTACATCATCGTGAGGTAGTTATATTGAGTATTATGTTGTAAACAAAATTCCATACTAAAAACTAAATAAAATTCAAATCGTATACAACATCGTGAATAGAATGGGATTCTTAAGTACACAAAAGTAAAAAAAGTTTTTATCTATGACATGTATGATCAAGTGATTATGATCTCCGTCGTACATACCGATGTATAAAACGACTGCCTCCAGCAGGCAATTACTTGTGACCGTAACGCGTCCCATGTTGCCTCCGCGGTAGGAGAATCACACTACGAACACCAGTAGCGACGCGGTATGTGCTGTTCGTAGTTTAAATCCATTTTGGTAGAATTGGTAGAATGCGTGGCCGACTGAAACATTCCATGCGAGTATGTTTCAGTCAGCTACATCATTTCATTTGCAGTTTTGTGTATAACAAGAATTGACGTCATTATTCTAGTTTTATTAAGTGTAAACTAACACCATCATTATAATATTACTGTGTAATATTATTGTTACTTTTGGGATAATAATTTTGCCACAATTATGTTAATTAACTCTATAGATATAATATACATTAAGTTCCAATATAAATATCATGCAGTGAACGCGAAATCGTAGAATGTTGTATAATTGAAAGCCTTGTATCACCAAGATGATATGCACAATAACTGTCAAGGACTTTATGGTGATGGACGGATATTATTTTAAGCCATGTTTTTTTTTTAAATTGTAAATTTCGTATGTAGTTATTATTGTATAAATACCGTATTGTTATACTTTTTTATCCATACATACTTTGTTGGACTTATTTTAATTGTAAGGTATGAGACCAAGAATTATATTCAAAAGATATTATATTGTATTGATGCAATTTTCGAAATACATTTTACATTAGGATCAATAAAGTATTTCCCCTAACAACTTTTTCATTCTGTAAGAACCCGACATAACCACCAACCATAGACGTTAGAATGAGTACTACTGATGCCTTTAGTCAAGTACTAATTGAAAACAATAATCACACTAATATTATAAAGGAGAAAGTTTGTATGTGTGTGTGTGTGTGTTTGTTACTCCTTCACGCAAAAACTACTGGACGGATTGGGCTGAAATTTAGAATGGAGATAGATTATACCCTGGATTAGCACATAGGCTACTTTTTAACCCGGAAAATCAGAGTTCCCACGGGAATTTTAAAAACCTACATCCACGCGAACGAAGTCGCGGGTATCTGCTAGTAAAAACATATATTGAAAGTAGCTTATGCCCGCGGAAATATATCACACTAATATTATAAAGGAGAAATTTTGTATGTGTGTATGTTTGTTACTCCTTCACGCAAAAACTACTCGACGGATTGGGCTGAAATTTAGAATGGAGATAGGTCATACCCTGGATTAGCACATTTTTTATCCCGGAAAATCAAAGAGTTCCCACAGGAATTTTAAAAACCTAAATCCACGCGAACGAAGTCGCGGGTATCAGCTAGTAAATAATAAAAAAGACTTCATTCAACTTTTATTGCCAGAATGCATTTCAATACAGTTAAATAATTCAACCATGTCTTTTCAAGATCAACAGTCTGTCTTAAACCTAAGTACCAAATTATTTATACAAATCTAAATGGAATAAACTGTATAAGTCAAATATTAAAAATACTTCCTAAAGACCTTTACAAACCTTTTTACCCAATTACAAAAACCATCTTACTTACTATTTATGTAATGCAGTCTAATCTCATCTAGCATTTGAATAATTATTATTATTAAATCAACAGATAACATAAACATAGTTAATAATACAAGTTAGACAAGCACGCTCCATCTTAGAACTTGACTCTTTAGCATGATTTTTGTCAAGCGCAAGCCTATCAAACAATAAAAAACCTATTTGCTTCTTAAAATGGGGCTCTCTCTACATCTCTCAAGTTTCAATAGACTAGCTTTTATTCCTTGAGTGGTGACCTGTTATCATTTTTCAATAAACATATCAAAATCACAAAATAATGATGGATCAAACACTTTATACCTACTTGAAGCAAATATTTAGTTATATCTATACCACTTGGACTGCCAAATTAGAGTGAGCATAATTGAGCATCATTCACTTGTGGGATAGCACAATAAATATATATTTATTTCAATTAGGTATTAGGAGTGCTCGAACCATCTTTATCTATAAACATTGAACATTCGTAATTACAATATACATAGGTAACATAATAATTACATACTTATACATCAGCAGTCTTTCAATCTTACCAGTTTTAAGAGGGGTCTCTCCATCACTCGCTTCATACTAACGTAGTTCCAATTTCATTTGAATATTAAGCAACCAAAGTCCATTAAATTTAACATATTCTAGAAACTAATATCTATGCCTGTGGTTTTCCAGATTTCTGTTAAAATATTCGGTTTCAAAGTTACGCGGCCTTCAAAATTCACGTAAAAATCTGTGAGTCCCTGTAATTTTAAAACTAGGTGCATATTTTTAGACAAATCTAAAACACCACAGGCACAGATATTAGTTTCTAGAATATGTCTGCAAAATTTCAGGGACTTTGGTTGCTTAATATTCAAATGAAATTGGAACTACGATTGTATGGAGTAAGTGACGGAGAGAGCCCTGTTAATAATTTTTTGACAAGACTGTAAGCATTGCAATTATAATTTATGATGAATAAGGTAGTATAGGCAGTGTTAAAAAAACAAGTAAACATAGTTTTGGAGGGGAGACTGCGTATCATAATCGCAGTGCGGGACATTCTCCAGTTTGCTGGACCATATTAAGGTGGCGTGAAGTCGCGGCGGATATGTGATCCTCCACTTTCGGAAAGGCCTATATATCGGCTAACGAAATAATGAGTGGGCCTATGACGAAGATGTGTTCTTAAAGTTTCCCTTGCTTATACCTCTGTCTTGCTTGTGCTTTACTATATTTTGTCTTTTTTTCTGGAGGAGTGGAGTCATTTTCATTTGTTTCATTGGTAACTGTAAACAGAAAATAAGTTTTTTGAAAAAAAAAAAAAAACAATAAGTTGTATCAAAACTAGATGAAGTCCACGACTTTGTCAGCATTGATTTAGTTTTTTAAAAATCCTGTGGGAACTCGTCAATTTTCCAGAACACCTATGCCTCGGGATGCCAACAATCTCTGTAATCTATATCGAATTTTGTCAAAATTGGTTAAATGGATGGGTCATGGAAACGTAGCAGACGGAGAGACACTTTCATTTATATTGCACTGTAGTATGGATTGCATTGCTTTTATAATGTTATGTATGAATTTCAATATTATTTACTTAACTTCTTAATCATTGCTAAAAATTGAGTAATCTTTTACCTAAATCTGGTGGTGGCTGTAGGGATTTACCAGCACTCCACGCATTCATTAATGTTGAAGTTTTTCCTATAGTCCATCCCAGCCCTGCTAGTGCTATTGAAAATGCTACCATGCTAAAGGGATGCTGAAAAATAACAATTTAAAATTATTACTACTAGATGTTTGAAGTTGCACCATTGTAATTAATATTTCTTTTAAATTATTATTATCATTCATATTTATATTATATTTCATTAGTTTTGAAGATTTATATTGATATTACACATTGCACAGGTACTTGAAAATATAGATATCTATCTACTGTCTGTAATCTGTAAGAATCTATTTCCCAAATTCAAATATATATTTATTTCACCTAAGATAACTAACTTATGGCTCTTATGATTATATTATGTCACAAGACTCCAACACCAGTTCTGAAAGCAACTTCTGACAATCCTCACAAGTCACAACCTATATGTGCAGATTTATTTTACTTAGAAAATGGTGCTAATTCAGTTGTACACAAATTTAACCTTGACAGATTTAACCTTGTCCACACTAAACATTGTGAAAAGCATAGCACTGCTATTAAGAGGGCTCTCTCCATCACTCGTTTCATACAATCGTAGTTCCAATTTCATTTGAATATTAAGCAACCAAAGTCCATGAAATTTTGCAGACATATTCTAGAAACTAATATCTATGTCTGTGGTTTTCCAGATTTCTGTTAAAATATTCGGTTTCAAAGTTATGCAGTCTTAAAAATTTACATACAAATCTTTGAGCCCCTGTAATTTTAAAACTACATATTTTTAGAAAAATCTAAAACACCACAGAGACTGATATTAGTTTCTAGAATATGTCTGCAAAATTTCATGGACTTTGGTTGCTTAATATTCAAATGAAATTGGAACTACGATTGTATGAAACGAGTGACGGAGAGAGCCCTGTTAAGCTTTTCAATTTCACCTAGTTTATAGACAACAATATATTTTAACATAATATTTACTTATTACAAAAATTTATACAAATATTGGCATAATATCTTACATTTAATGTTGGATTTGTAGTCAAGGTGTAATCTAATATAACAACACCTATACCTATAATGAACCCCACACAAGTGCAAATCCAGATAGTATTTTGGTGACCTAAAAAGAAAATAAATAAATTACAAAAGGAAATAGTTTTACAAAGTTCTAGATACAACAGTGGAACATGGCTAACTTGAACTTTGTTAAATTATAATTCTCATAAGTTTTAAGGATAAGAAATTGTCATTCCCTCCCATGAACCTCTAAGTTTAAATATGCAATATCTCCAATAACCTAGAATTATTAAAACTAAATAAAATTATTATTTCCTAATGAGGTACTAACAATACATAATATTGTTCTGACTACATCAAAGCTTGGTGGCTATCATTCGGTACTTGAATGAGTTAGTGAATCACCCTGCTGGTCTGGTGCTTCAACAGGTCATCTGGTCATCATTTGATGACAGAATGGTTCAGACCAGACATTGTGTTTAGCCCCTATGACACTATCTCTTATGAAGTAAATACTCTTTTGTGCTTATGCTTTTCATTCCCCTAATTAGTCATCTAATTCACTAGTCATTTCAAAGCCATGCAGTATTATTTTACAAAAAATATAAGTATGCATTTTTATGCATCTATAAGATTTAAACTTATATTAATAAACTAACAAACCTTTAATCTTTTTCTTTTGTTCATCAGTAATAGTTTTTATCGACTCCATTAACTTAACATTGTGTGGTTCAAGCTGTAAAGCTCTTGTGTAAGAAATAACTGCTTCATCATACAACCCACTAGCTGCTTCAACTTCAGCTCGGCGGAAATACCCCTGTAAATAATTAAAAAACAGTATTTTTGTTTTCAAACTGAATAGTTTTAGTGAAGGTGCAAAGTAAATAATATAGTACCTTTGCCCATTGTGGTTGTAATCTAACAGTTTCATTAGCATCCTGAAGGGATAGATAATGTTGATCTAACTTCAAGAATGCGAACGACCTATTGCTGTATAAAACGTAGTTGTTTGGATCCATTTTAATGGCCTGGGTATAATGTAATACCGCTTCAATGAATTTCCCATTCTTAACACAGTCGTTACCTTTAGCCCTAAGTTCTTCGACACTTATAGACTGAGAACCTTTTTTTGGTTCATCCATTCTGAGTAATTAATATTAGTGAACTGCAAACTTTAAATAAAATTAGCGTACGTACAAAAGTGAAAATTAAGAAAATAGAAATATTAAAAAAAAAACCCTGGAAAATTGGAAATAGGGAAATAGTCCATACCACAGATCACTATATACAGTCTAGTGGTCTGGTCCATACCAAAGAGTATGGAATCACTACCAGCACCACCAGCACAGACCTATTATCTATGGCACAGACTACTTGTCTGTGTCAACTCGAGGGCGAAATAAGTACCTAGATGTAGAGTCGGTTTTTGTCTGTGTTGGCGTTTGCTGACGTGCGTGCGGTGCCTTTTTGGAATGTTTTTTTGATAAAAGTGGCAGATTTTTGTGTTTCATTAGTGTAACTTGGAACTGACTGGAAAGCGTTCTAAGGGGGCACCGCGCGTGTGTCGGCTAGCGCGGTACAGGCGAAGTCCATACCTATATAGTTTCCCTAACTTGTAAATAACTACAAACTTGACATTGGCTAATCTGTGTAAAGCCAGACGAGAGAAGCAAAAAAATGTAGAGTCAGCCCATCCCTCTCGATTTGTATGGCGTGGCCACACGAGTACTGGCCATGGCCGCTTCCATCTCATTCTATTCTACCCTACATGACCACAGTCCGACAAGGCTCTAGTATAAAAAAAAGCGAAAACTCAAATTAAATTTGAATTTCACGGGCAGGCCCGTCGCTTCCACCTTAAGTTGGATGTGACGGGTCTGCCCGCGAAATTCAAATTTTATTTGGTTTTTCGCAATTTGTAAACTAATACGACAAAGTAGGCTTATGGCCTTAGTGCATAACTCCACGTCATGGAGTTCGCAACAAATCAATGTTATCTACTTTGTTATATCAATGCAGGGTATGGGTATGGGCCTTGCCGGGAAGTTGAAAAATTGTAGGGTAGTAGGAAGGGTTTTAAAATAGTATATTACAATTTTTTTTAAATAAATAAACTTATTTATGTTATAAAATTTATGAATAGGTTTATTTTGTAAATATTACAATATACATACTTACTTAGGTAGGTACCTACCTATATAATAGCTTTTCTAAGAGTTAAGACCTATCTTAATTTACGAATTCATTTAAGAATAATAAATAAATAGTTTCTCCATGTCAGTTAAAAAATTAACTAAATATAATATAATCAGTTCCTTCAATGAGATTTAACGAGTTGAGATTTTTCTCAAAAACTCCTTTTGTCAGATCTAATTTTACACATATAACCATGGGGGGTTTAGCATGTTTAAAATGAATAACTGGTAATTTCACAATTACTTTTCTTTTCACTGGGCAATATAGTTCAATTGTACGACCTATTTTTTTTTTATCAACATCACAGAATGCTTTAATTTTATTAACATTATCTGGATTAAGCATACGTACAAATTTTCTACCTGCTTTGCCTGCATTCCAAACAGTGAAATGTTCCCATTGTGGTATCACACTCATTTCAAGTCTCTTAACTTGAATTTGCTGAATTTTATTTCTCATTATTGAAAATGTAGTAGCATCTTCATGATAAGTATAAATCAGAAGTTCTTTGTCAACTCTATATAAATCACCACCCCCATCAACATGATCATAAAAAAATAAAAGATCTTCAGGAGTACCAAAGCCAGTCTCATCAAAACCTCCAACTTTGTCAAATACAGAACGGTGGCAAAACCATGTAGGCATTAAAATAGTAGGCCCATATGATAGGTAAATCTGTACCTTCATTTGTGATTGTTGTATGTTATTAGCCCATTTGACAAAGCGAGGTGTTGAATTAGGAGGATCTCGATTTATTCTACATCCTATTAAACAGCTGTGATCCAGTCTTGCTACTTCCCACTGCAATAAGATTCTATCACTATGCATTACATCATCAATATCTTGAAAACAAAGGTACTGGCCGGAGCTAGCATATACTGCTGCATTTTTGGCTGCCCCTACCCCTTTAGATTTTGCTGATCCAATGAGTTTAAATAGTATATTACGCATAAGAAAATATTGGGACCAATCATCAAGAATTTGATTAGATAGGTCGGTACTTCCATCATTATAAACAACAATTTCCACTTTTAATTCAGTGTCAAAAATAGTTTGATTTGCAATTGATTTCATGCAATTATTTATCCATTTTTCACCGTTAAATACTGGAATTATTACAGAAATATGCATCATTATTTTCACATTTCAAAAGCAAGTTGTGCACTCGCAATTTTTGATTTATATGATTAATACAACTTTTCCAAAATCAGATAATTGGAATTTTCACACCACACCATCTTAATATTATGAATCAGCACTCTGCGGCGTTTTTTTCTGGTCGATGATCAGACGGGATCAAAGAATACACTTGGACGGGATTATGCTTGGAGTCAGGAATCAGGATCAGCATTTAATCAGCTGGTAGATGGCAAAGAAAAGAGTATGTAATCAGTAATCAGTAATCACCAAGGAATATACTACTCTCTTAATCACTCTTAATCACTATTTCGGTTTTAGTGTGGTACTCTTCCGAATGTGCCGGACAAAGAGTATGTAATCAATACGTGGTCATAGACAGCAAGGACAGGGACACGTCCAACACGTCATGGAAATTGGAACCACAGACCAAATAACATATAATATACTCTTTGACAAGTATCTTGAGTCTTGACTTTTGTCATGTTCAATAATTTTTTGTGATTGCTGACTGCTGATTGCGATTTTTATATTTGCTATAAAAATATTTGGAATTTGATTTAATAAAATGGGTATTAAAGAAGCGGCGATATATTTAGATAATCAGTGGAATACCTATTATGCCGGCCAAACAGTGAACGGAAGGATAGAATATGTTTTCGATAGCCCCAAAAAAGTTCGAGGTGAGTATAAAACGAACACCTAAAATTTTTAAAGGAATGATTAGCATGATTGAGTCATAGTTTATTTAACTCATAATCATGTTAGAAGTGCAATAGTTCTTAGATTCAAGTGATTTATAATCAACAAAATGCTTATTACTCTGATTAATAACATTAAGAAAAAAAGAAGTACAAGATATTATTATGTTAGGTACCTAAAATGAAGATTTAAAACTATGACATTTGGTTCATATAATTGTAAAAGCTACTCTCACGTTTTTCATGTTTTGTTTTACTTAAGATCTCAAATGATTTACTATATTATTTAGTAACATGTCTGGTATAGTATGTCATTGATTTTGACCCAGTATTTTACTTTAATTTTTTTTGTACTAGGAATTCATGTAAAGTTTAAAGGTGAAGCCCACACTGAATGGAGTGAAAGCAAGCAAGAGGAGGATTCTGAAGGTAAAACACAATCAACTGACACACTTCATCAAGGCAATGAAGAATACTTCCAAATAACTTATTACTTGCTGGGAAGTAGCACTGGTAAGTGTAAAATCCAAAATGAAATGTATAAAAGCAAAGGCTTTAACTGAACTGATATCCAATGATCAAATCAAAGCATAAAGCTTGTGCCAGGAGTGGGTACGACAATAGTGCAACGGGTGGGGTTTGAACCGCAGACCTTTAGGAATTCAATCCGCTCCTCAACTGTTGAGCTATTGAGGCTTGAGGAATGTAGTAATATTGTTATTTTTTTGCAGGAAATGAGATAGAGATCCCTGCAGGCAAACAAGTATACAACTTCACATGTGCATTGCCTCCGGTTTTACCCTCCTCTTTTGAGGGACAGTATGGTTATGTCAGGTACACTGTTAAAGTTACTCTTGACAGACCATGGAAATTTGATCAGGAAACTAAGATGGCTTTTACTGTTATCAATGCATTGGATTTGAACCTTAATCCATCATACAGGGTAAGATTTACAAAGTACAATAATAATTAGTGTAGGTAAAATTATATTGTGAGAGTTCATCGAAGCATAGCAATCATAACTTACCTTTTATATTTTAAAGAATGTATAATATACTGAATTTTAAAAGATACATTGGTAAAGTACTGTTGCAGTAAAGTAATGGTCACATAAAAGTCATGTTATTTGTGAATTTCATTACCTGACTGTGGCAAAGCCAAAAGGAAGAGTTATGATTTTAGCAGTCTATGTATGTATGTATGTTTGTTTGTATCCAGATTCTGTGTTCCACCATAGTGCCTAAACTACTGGGCCGATTTTGATGAATGAGGTGTCAATTGATTTGTTGTAAAGACCCGGGTGCCATAGGCTACATTTTATACGAAAAAAATGACCTAACGGATGTTACATCAAAAAAAGTAGGGGTCTTCAGATTTTTTTTTTTTGCTTTTGTATTGAGTGGGATGTCAAACGAAAGAGAAGAAAATTCTGAGTTTATAAATATAAATCTACTACAACATTAAAATATACCAAGCTACTATAATATTTCAGCATTTATTAAGCCAATCACAGTTGGGGTTTAGTTTTTAACTTTTTGTTAGGTATAAGTATCATAAGTTAAAATTGTACTTTTTTTTAAGGAGCCAATACATTTCCAAATGGAAAAAACATTCTGCTGTTTCTGTTGTGCATCACCACCGCTGTCTGTGGATGTGCAAGCTCCGGTGTCTGGGTACTGTCCTGGACAAGTGATACCGCTGACTATAGACATTGAGAACAAGAGCAATGTTCAGCTGCATCTTATTAAGATTTTCCTAAGAAAGGTAGGATTTCTATATGTAGGGTTATGACGTTAGTAATCTATCTATATGTATGTTTCCCTAACTTCTGTAACTATTTTAAATCTATGGAATAGATTATATATGACCACTAGAATGCTAGACAATTTCATAAAAATTAAACCTTATCAGTTTGCATTAATGAACAAATTTTAAAAACTAATAACTTGTGGTTGGATATATTTTTCAATCAAACAACCGTTTGTGGCTCTCTAGACACTTCCTAAATGTATTCATTCTTCCAGGGTGATATTCTTTAGAGCAAGAGCTGATTATATATTTTCGTAATATACTAGCTTAAGCGCGTAACTTCGTCCTCTTCTTCTTCTTCTTCTCTCTGGGCTGGTTTCCGCACTTAAACGTTTCCGTCTGTTGTGTGTGGACTTCGTCCTCGTGGACTACACAAATTTGAAACCCCTATTTTACCCCCTTACGAGTTAAATTTTCATAAATCCTTTCTTAGCAGATGTCTTTGTCATAATTTCAGCCCGATCCGACCAATAGTTTGAGCTAGATGTCAATAGATCAGTCAGTCAGTCACCTTTTCCTTTTATATATTTAGACTAGCTTATATCCGAGACTTCGTTCGTGTGGCCTACATGACTTCAAACCCCTATTTTACCACCTTAGGGGTTAAATTTTCAAAATCCTTTCTCGGCGGATGTCTATGTCATAATAGCTATCTGCAATCTGCATGCCCAGCTCGATCGGTCCAGCGATTTGAGCTGTGCATTGATAGATTTATCAGTCAGTCAGTCAGCTTTTCCTTTTATGTATTAGATTATTATCCACATTGTGCAATTGTGTTTCTTCCTATCTCAAAATGTGACTTGATCTTAACATGATTACTGTTATTTAGGTTGTCACTTATAGAGCAACAACTCCAACCACTGCGATTAAAAAGTCCAAAGATATAATAATAACTATGCAAGAGGGACCTGTGCCAGCTGGAATAACCAAACACTGGAATTTGAATCTGGAAATACCACCAATACCTCCCTCAAACCTGGTTAATTGCAGTATTATTGATTTGGATTATGATTTGAAGGTAAACCTCTTTTTTTGCTAATATTGTGTTTTTAAATCTACCCACATAATATCTTGTTTCTAAAATAAAGCTTGAGGCCTGAATTCCTCTGTTAGCAGGTGTTACGCGCTCACCTGTGACAGGAAGATTTTTCTCAGAATTGTTTTTATGTCTGAGGACCCAGGAGGTCCAACTGTTATATCTTAGTACTTGATACTTGTATAAAGCCCGTACAAAATGACTTCTCACGCGCCATTTTAACTCTATGGTTCAACTTGACAAATAAGGACTAAAATTGTACTTTTGACATGATATTTAACACATAAAGTAAAAATGGCGCGTGAGAACTCATTTTTACGCATTATAAAATATAGTGTTCTACAGAGAAAATTTCGTTAAGGTGCATGGGACGGGTCTGCCCGCGAAATCCAAATTTAATTTGGTTTTTCGCAATTTGTTAACTAATATGACAAAGTAGGCTTATGGCGAACAGCTAGGTCCGAGTGGCGTCATTAATAGTGTCATAATATCAGTGTTTTAAGTCTGAGCAAACCTAAAGTACACTCTATAGCTCTCAGCCTAATTAATGGACAATATGTGACGTTATGTACGTCAAACATGTGTATTGTCCTTCATAAGCTGTTGTAACTAGTAAGGGCCTAAATGAGACTTGGCTCAATATGAAAACATTTTGTCTATCTGCAGGTTGAGTGTGCAGTGTCAGGCATGCACATGAATTTGAAGGACCGCAAGTACATAACAATTGGCACCGTGCCACTGGTTGGTATGGTAGGGCAGGCTCGGCCAACGCCGTCCGCCCCAGTACAGCCGGCGTCTCCGAGCCAGCCGGCTGTGTTGCCAGTGGCGCCAGGCCAGCCTGCGCAACCTGGAATTGTAAGGCTATAAATTCTAATTATATTATTAAAAGCAAATAAATACTAATACATACTAATACTAAGCAAATAAATACTAATACTAAACAATTTATTAAAGTTTTTTAACAATTCACTAAAGTTCAAGGGTGTCTGGCAGGGAGTTGCCTCGACACTAAGTCAACATGACGTGGTTTCTAATACTATTCCGAACAAGTGTAAATTAAAAATTTATAACACCCCCGACAAGTGAAGGTTACAGTAATAACTAGAAAAGAGCTGATAACTTTCAAACGGCTGAACCGATTTTCTTGAATTATAGCTAAGAACACTCGATCAAGCCACCTTTCAAACAAAAAACTAAATTAAAATCGGTTCATTAGTTTAGGAGCTACGATGCCACAGACAGATACACAGATACACACGTCAAACTTATAACACCCCCCTTTTTGGTCGGGGGTTAAAAATATATATATAAAAAAACTACACTTTATACTTTGACGTAAATTTTTTACACCTTTGTTAACTGTTATCTCCCAAAGCCACCATGATTCAAAATTCATAGTCGCTGATCGTTCCTCCATGTGTTGGGGTCAATACGCAGAGAAAGTTACAGCTTTTATAAAATAACGAAGGTCTGGCCCTCACAGGCTCTCGCCCCCAATAACTATTGATATTTCATTCCAAGCCAGGAACCTTTGGTGGCCGAGTCTGACTCGTAGTTCCCGTTTTTTAATAAGTATAACATTGTCAATTCTCTTTGATAGGTACAAGGTGGAGACTCAATGCCAGGAGGTTGGATGGTACCAGGAGCTCCGCAACCCCAAGCCCCTCATCAGTCGCTTTATCCTACATTAAGTAAATATACCGTTTATTCTTATCTATGTTCTATGACAGAATTTTTTAGAAATTCTGTAAAATGTTTCAATTTTAATTTCAATTTTTTTATTTCACAAAAAAATAAATGTATACTATTTTTATTACTCCTTACATAATATTACGCTAGTTTGAAATATGATTGTGACAAAGGAGTGCTCGTACTAAGACAGCTTGTGTTACGAGTGTCGACAACCTTTCTTTCTTCACTTCAACTAATTAACATATTATTGTTTTCTAATGTATTAATTGATTATTTATAATTATAATGTAATCATTCTCAGTAAAGTTCATTGAAAATTGATAGCATAAGTCTTCCTTATGATACAATTTTTCTAAAGTAAGTATTCTTAGTAAAGTCAATGGAGTTGTTTTTAACATCTTGGTTTTGTATTGTAGCGGAGCCAGTGTACAAGGAGTCTCCGTATACCGCGCGTACGATTCACGACCGCGGCGAAAGCAGCCACATGATCACTAGCCCGACCCGGTTCGCGCCCTACTACCCCACGTACGCGGCCGTGCTACCCCCGCCCTTGCCGCAGTGAACAGGAGACTTCGACCGCGGCGATAACAGTCACATGGTCACCAGTCGAGCCGGTTCGCGCCCTACTACCATTCCTGACCATTTGGTTTCCCGCTCAGTATGTATGAAAGAATAAGAAGCGGGAATATTCACTTCACTGTATGTCGTCTAGAGTTTTTTTTACCTGAAATCAACTATAATAGGAGGTCCGTTCAATATAACGCGCGATAATGGGCGCACTCACATACACGCGTACAATATTGAACTTAGCTTGCATTTGACTAGTTAGTTGCTTAGTTAAGCAAACTTTTTAACAGTTTTATATATTAAAAGTTAAAATTATGAATAGGTATATTGGTTTTATATTTACATAATTGGGAATTATTGAAGAATGATAATGACTAAAAATTGTGAATAGTAAAGCTGTACAATCTACTGCGTTTGAGTATTTAAATAGTTTACTTCTAGTACTAGGAAATGCGCTGAGAAGATATAAATTCAGGAAAATTTTGAAGTTGAGTTTCGAATGAGCCGATAACTCTTACCTTAGCAATCAAACGAATTTTCTACCGTCCAATCATCACACTTTTAATATACAGAGAAATAAAAATTAAATACAGATGTAGACTTATTATTGTATAAAAATTTTAATGAAATAAAGATAGAAAATTGTACATCACAATAGGTCCTTAAGGCTAGATGTGCATTGGATGCTATCACCTGAGCGTCTAGCCTGTAGAACCTATGAAGACAAGAAAACCTCTCAAGAAAAAGGTTAAGCTTTCTCGAAGAGGTTTGTTTACAGCGGCTATAAATTGAAATGCTTAATATTATTGCTTTCGTTCTATTAAGGACGCGCGAACCGCCATCGATCGTCTCCATAGTACTCGTAGCTAGGGTCCCCGAGCATTAGGCAGCCTGGGTGCGGCAGCCACTCCGAATCCGACATCTATATCTATACTAATAAATAAAATTGAAGTGCCTGTCTGTTTGAACGGGCTAATCTTCGGAACGGACTATCACAGACAAGTAGAGGATTAATGAAGGAGTAACATAGGCTACTTTTTTAACCGACTTTAAAAAATGGAGGAATTGTGTTTTTCTATCTATGTACACCGACATCTCCGAGATCTCTGAACTGATTTGCGTAATTTTTTTTTTTTAATCGAGAGAGGAACTTTGCGACATTGTTCCATAAAAAAATTGGATTCCAACTCCTCAATCCGGATGCCGCAAGGTATGTGACCAATCCACGCGGGCGAAGCTGCGGGCATCATCTAGTCTGGAATATGACGCGATAGCGCATAGATCGGATTGACTGCCGCAGCCAGGCTGCCCAGTGCGCGGGGACTTTAGCTTCTATGGAGATTGGAGACGCTCAAAGACAGTTCTCGCGTCCTTATACGAAAGCAATTCAATTCATAGCTGCTAAAAACAGCCGCAGTCTGGCTGCCTAGTGCGTGGACTACCTAACTCAGCTGCTGAAGAAAAATGATCGGCCGAAGAGGCGATAGTAGCTAATGGGTGTACAGCCTTATTCACAAATTCAAATGTCCTATTTTTCTTATACAGATTTTTATACCTACGACGAACATCGTGTTTACCAATAACTTTCTGATGAATCTATTATAAATTAAGGATTACAAAATTTCGATGCATTTTGCGTATGTTAATGAAGATAACTAAATAAAAATTAGTAGGTATTTTGCGTGTTTTTGTTTATATGGTTTTGATCTAGTTAAGAAAGCTACGTAACGTAACTACGTAATTAACGCTAGTACTTAGTACGTACGTACATATTACAGTTTTAATTTTACATCCAATGTTTTAGCCTTTCTAAAAATGCTCCACTGTACCTAGAGCTTCACTTATTTGCCTAGATCGAAACTATATTGCATAAGATTGAATGTACGTGCCAGTGCCTAATTATAAAATAGGTGTGTAATATGTACTTGTAATTGTTACCATTAGATATTAAAACTTACTCCGATTCCAATAGAGATTAAATATAACTTGGATGTCACGTTTTGTTATCTGTAACTTGAAAATCCTCAGTATGGACTAGAAGTAACTGGGTGTGAATACCGTCTGTTATATCGACCCTTGGCAGAATGAAGTGTACCTAGTAATTGTAATTTGTAACTAATCTAATATCTAATATATTATATTATTATTGGATTCTAACGTTTTTGCTTTTTTTTGATTATATTAATAATTATTTTTCTTTTATTTTGTAGATTATGTTAAGTCTAAGGTTGGTTTTATGGCACAAAATATGTTTAACAATTTTTACAAATTAGTACCTAACAGTTTTATAAAGGTGTAACCGGTATCGTTGATAGATTTTTTTTTTACCTACTCTTACAAATTTTGGAAAATTCTATATTATGCTATTTCATATAATCTTTTTTCAACCAACTTGTGATACTTATGGTATGTGGTAGCCTGGTAGCTAGTAGAGTTACAAATTTAAAATTTTATTTACCTTACTACTGTTTCACAATCTCCAGATAAACTTTATTTAACAAATAACTTTGACGTTCTGACAGTTTTTGTACTGGGAATCTGTCAAAATGTCTTTATCTAATAGATAAAGTTTATCCGGCAATTATGACACAGGCCCTTAACTTAATTTTATGTTTTAAGTAAAAGACGTTCGCAATTATTATATTAGGTATTATAACTGAATAATTATTTAGTATTTACACTGCTGTTGCTATTTTTTACATCATTTATTAATTTGTAAGTTATCTCGATTAAAAAATCTCAAATGTCGAATAAATTATATTGCTTTAGTATTAGCATTTCTTTACACATTTTGTATATTATAAAGATTATAAATAAATTTATATTGCGACAATTTTTTTTATTGCATAAACCCAACTTATTATTATTTAAAAGATGATTGATATTTCTTTTTACAAGCTTCGTATAGTACAACCCGGTTACTAAAAGATTGGACCTGGCGTCAAGACGTCACTGCGACGTATGGGTACGGTGTGCAAAAAAGCATCATTAAGAATATTTAGGTATGAAACTTAAATGTTTGTGAAAAACTCTGGGTATGCTATGTTAGTATTGTCTTAGTTTGGTGTTTATCATACATTGAAATTGAAAAAAGCGAGCGTCCATTCTTTTAGTAACCGGGTTGTAAGTAGGTATGTGGTTTGTCTTACAATCGATAATAGACTATGAATATGATGTCCAACACCAGGGTTACATGCTGGAACCTGGATGTGGTCATAAGGACTCAAGTAGATATTACTTACCTATTATAACGGGCTCGTTTTTGTCTTGACGAGTTAACACTGTAGATCTAGATTCTAGATGATGTTCAGGGTCTCATGATGGAGCCGGGAGGTGGTCATATGAACTATTCAAGTAGCCATCATAAGTCAATTGCGTTTAGGATCGTTGGATTTATCTTGACAAGTACTATAGACCTAGATGGCACCCAGGATCTCAAGATGGAGGTGGGAAGTAGTGATAGCGCCTGTTTATGTCTACGTGATATTTATCGTGAAATAACACGTAATCACCAACTGGCGATAGAAACTCCTTAAGAACTCATGTTTGCGCTGATTGGATTTGTCAGAGGCTTGTCTGGAGGCACCGAGACATGATGGCAAAAAGGATTCAGGACAGTATGTCTGTCAGTCGTTCCGTGTTTTCACTGCTGGGCAGTTAGTTACATTGGGATCAAGTTGGCCTCCTCATTAAAAGGCTTTGATAGATAGAGGGAGATAGCCAGCACGTTCCAGACGTTCGTTATTTTATAAAAACTGAGTCTGCATATTATGTTTATTATTTTTTATTTATTCTAAAGCTTTGTAAAGTTAAAAAAAACTACAATCTGATGAAAGAATCTTTATTTTTTTTCCTTCACAAAATAAAATATCGGTGGATTGAGCATTTTCAGTAAGAGTTTTCTACATAAAAAATGTTTGTAAAGTAAAATTCCACAACAGAATTCCAATTTCATTCCCAGTCATAATAATATACTAAGGCGGTTTTTAAAACATTTATAAATCTAGAATCCACAATTTGTTACATACATAGTAGTATTTGTAAAATTTACATAAGTACATAAATTCGTTACAAAAATCTTCTCTAATAGATTTAAAAATGACTTTTATACACTGCAAAATATACATTTCAGAAATCAAATTATTTTTTGAATGTAATTAACACACTGATTTTTGATTATATTGAAATTTGCTTTATAAAGGTTGTTTTATATTTGATACAATTTATACTTACAAAAAATTATACAATTCTTTAAGAAAGTAATAATTAATGTACCTGCATGTAATAAAATTTACACAATCCATACAAATAATATAAGTGATAAATGCAAAAGTGTCTGTTGGTTACTCCATTTAACCGATTTTGATGTTTGGTAACTACAGAGATAAGAGATTGCATTTTGAAGGCGACTTTATCTTGAAAATGAAAGTTTCCACGGAATTTTTGAAAATCATAAATCCACGCGGACAAAGTTGCAGGCATCATCTGGAATAATTAAAATGTAATAAAATAAATAGAAACATTATATAAACAACACCCATTATTATTGTTCTATGGATTTACAAAATTTACATTTTTGGGAATTCCTTTTTCATTGCACATTTTACAGCTAGTTCTGATAGCTTCACCTCATGTTTTATCTATTCATTTCATTATAGTTTGTTTAATTTCGAGTCTATTTATTGGCTATACTTTTTTATGAAGGAAAAATAATGAAGTATTTATTGCTGACATAATATTGTCTAATATAGAGCATTGATTTTAATGATTCCTAACCTCAATGAGAATGGAAACAAAACCATATGAACGAAGTTTGACCTAAAAGAATAAAATTCTACAATGTTAAATTTTCGATTCATGTTATGATAAAAATAAAGAAGTAAATCGGCGAACGGTAATGAACCTATACCATAGATCATTGTCAGTACTCCTCATTTGCGTTTTCGTTACAACATTTAAGTATGGAATTGTAATGTTCAAACATGAATTTTGTGCTGAATGGTCATAGACATGATCGTAATAATATGGGAGACACTAAAATGTATCGGCGTCGCTCTAGCGAGCTACCGACCGGTGTATAATTTTCCCGAAACGTTGGATATCGAAAGTCCCTATTTCTATTCCTGTAATTTATGATTAAGTTTCCCCTCGCGCATCGGAATGTGCCGCTCGTCGCGCTCGGGACTCTGCGCCTGCTCCGCGGCCGCAGCCGGCGGCGGCGGCGCGTCGGCGTGTCGTCAGGACCGTGCTGTCTCCCCGCGGGAGTGGTCGGCTGGCAGCGCGGCTTCAGTACTGGCCGCCGCGCGCGCGGAACCCGCCCTGGTACGTGGAGTCCTGCGACAGCAGCCCGTCCGGCTGCGACGGGCAGTCGGGCGCCGCCGACTCCTGGCTGAAGTCGGGCTGCGACGCGCCCTGCGACAGCGACAGTGGCGGCTGCTGCGATAGCGGCTCCTGCGACAGGCGCGGCGGGCGGCGGCGCGCGCGTGCGGCGGCGGGCGGCGCGCGGCCGCGGTGCGCGGCGAAGGCGGCGGCCGGCACGGGCGCGTGCAGCAGCGCGGCGCGCGCGGGGCCCACGTAGGCCAGCGGGTCGCGCGGCGGCCGCGCGCGGTCGTACACCGAGCCGGGCACCATGGCCTCGCGCGCGTCGAACATGGACGTGGACATGAAGTGCGAGCCGGGGTTCTGCGCGTTCACCAGCTTCTTGGGCTTGGCGAACTGGATCGCCGACTCCTTCAGGTTGGACAGCGGGCCCTCCGTGAGCACGCGCCGCTCCTTGTAGAAGGCGAGCAGGTGGTTCCACAGCGGCTGCTTGCTGAGCACCTTGGGGTTGCCGACGACGATGAGGCCGTACTTGGCGCGCGTCAGCGCCACGTTCAGGCGGCGCGGATCACTCAGGAAGCCGATGCCCTGGTGCTCGTTGGAGCGCACGCAGGACATGATGATGATGTCCTTCTCGCGTCCCTGGAAGGCGTCGACGCTGGCCACCTCGATCTCCTGGTAGAGCTTGGCGTGCAGGCTGCCTTGGTACTGCATGTGCTGCACGAGGTACGAGCGTTGGCCCTCATAGGGGGTTATGATCCCGATCTGTTCGGGGCGGACGCCGGCTTTCAGGAAGCGGGTCGTGAGCTTCTCCACGTTGGCGGCCTCCGTTCGATTCAAGTAGGAAGTTCCCGACCCCGCAATCTCCTCCTGGCCCTGGGTGACGTAGAAGAACATCGGCCGGTCCGGGCGCGGCCAGGGGAAGTCGATCTTGTGCAGACGCCGCTCCTCGGCGCTAACGCCGTTCTGCAGCGAGCCCTCGTAGAAGAAGTCGGACGGGAAGCGCGACAGCTCGGGGTGCATGCGGTATTGCACCTCGAGGCGGAAGGGGCGGATGCCGAGCACCACGAGGCGCTCGAACAGGCTCTGGCTGAGGCCCGCCTTGGCTGCTTTCTTGCACATGACGACGGGCCCCAGCTGGCAGTGGTCGCCCACCAGGATTAGCTGACGCGCACCCAGCACCACGGGCACCATGCACTCGGGCTCGGTGGACTGCATGCCCTCGTCGATGAGGATGGACTGGAAGCGCATGCGCGCCACGCGCGGGTCGCCGGCGCCGACGCACGTGGTGCACACCACGTCAGCCGCGTCCAGCAGGCGGCGCTCGGCGGCGCGGCGCAGCGCGCGGTAGCGGCGCTCGTCGGCCGCCGACAGCTCGCCCGCCTCCTCCTTGAGGCGCGTGAGCTTGCGCAGCTCGCTGTCGGCCGAGCCCAGCGCGCGCGCCTGCTCGTGCAGCGCCAGGAACGACACGGACGACTCCATGGCCTCGCGCGACTTGGCGCACAGCCGCACCACCTTCAGCCCCGTGCGGTGGATCTTCTCCGTCAGTTGGTCCACGGCCGTGTTGGACGGCGCGCACACGAGCACCGGCCCGCCGTTCTGGCGCACGAGCTGGTACACGATAGTCGCAGAGGTGACAGTCTTGCCCGTGCCCGGAGGGCCTTGGATCAGTGACAGTGGGCGCTGCAGAGCATGTTTAACGGCATATACCTGTAAACGATTATTATTTTTATGAATTCTTTCGGAAGTAAGAGAAGATAAGTTAATCGAATTATTATTATATAGGAAAGCTTCTTACCTGTGACCTGTTGAGGTCGGGCAGGTTGGGCGCGCTGAAGTGCTTGGGCAGGTGCACGCGGAACAGCACCTCCTCTACCTCGTGGCCTAGCAGGCGGCGGTAGATGTAGCCCGACACGGACGAGTCGTCCACCGCGAACTTGCGGAGCGCCAGTTGCATTCTGAGAGTACACAAATACGTGCATATAACACAAATTACGACAACGACAGATTGTTTCTAAAATGTTATAAAGTAAGCTTTCTTCACTTTGTAATGCTCTATGCTAATTCTATTTGTCATAATGCGCGTCTACTTGTTGAATTTGTTTTTTACAAATAATGTAATGCACGTGCCAATGGTTTATGAAGGTAGGATGCTGCAGAAGCTTGCACTGTGGTGTACAGTGGAAACGATTTAGCAGGAAAGCGGACCTTGACGTAAGACGAAGATTTTGGAAAAGGCGTCACTTTGACTTTCCCATAATGTATATTGAGTGTATAGTATAGTTTATTTTATTTATTTATTTAGTAATAGACTTAATTTAAAGAGAAACATTTTTCACCATTTTTTATAGACCAAAGCACTAGATAAAAAACAGACTGGTGTTTGGAATTTTAAATTAATGATAAACAATAGACTAAATACCTGTCGAAAGATGTGCTCTTCCAAATGAAGTCCACGACGAAGTTGGAGGTGCAGTCGAGAGGCGCGCCGGCGCCGCTCTTCAGCTCCAGGCCCACGTCGTCGCCGTAGTTGTCCGGCACCTTGATCACGTGGCCCACGCCCGACCACGCCTTGTGCAATTCACCCACGTACCTGCAAACGAGGCCATCAATATCCTAACTCAATATTTACATCCACTGTTGGGTGACCAACATTGACACGAAATGCTTTGCTTTATCATTCTTCATACACATAGCTATATTTCGGAATACTCTTCCGCGATTTGTGCTTTCTACCAATTACAATTTAGATATCTTAAAAGCAAGAGAGAATAAGCATCTTTTGGGCAAAGTCATCCCATTCCATCTTTGGCCAGATCACCACTTCCACTATCTTCACTCATCAGGTGTGATTGTGGTCAACCGTATGCCTCTACTGAATAAAAAACTTCTTACCTCAGTCTTAACTCATCTCCATGCATAAGTTTCATGTCACTATCAGTTTTGGCGAGAGTGAAATAGGCTATTGTTTTCTTGTTAAGCCCCACATCCCAGCGCACTTCAATCCCCTCCTGAGTTTGGGACTCCTTAAGTCTTTTGTCATAGTCCGCTTCCAATTTTACAAGTGGGCCAAATATATTCTGATATTGGTATCCATCTTCGTATCTGTCAAATCAAACAATTATCCTGTTGAATATGAGGATGAACAACTGTTTTTTTGTTTCACTGCATATTTTCACACTAATATTATAAAGGCGAAAGTTTGTATGTGTGTGTGTGTGTGTGTGTGTGTATGTTTGTTACTCCTTCACGCAAAAACTACTGGACGGATTTGGCTGTAATTTAGAATGAAGATAGATTATACCCTGGATTAGCACATAGGCTACTTTTTATCCCGGAAAATCAAAGAGTTCCCACGGGATTTTTAAAAAACCTCCATCCACGCGAACGAAGTCGCGGGCATCAGCTAGTGTTATATAAAACTGATATGAAATATGCTCCTCAAAAGCCTCTTCTACTTAATAACTGAGGGTTGTTTTACTGAAGTATAGTTTACAGTATCTATGTGCAGATATTCTCGCCACTGTCATCCAATTCTGTAACATCAACTGTAATTTAACAATGTCACCTTAAAAGAACTTGGTGAGGCTCTTCATCCACTCCAGGCTTCTCCAAATCTTGGAAGGTAGCATCAACGTTGTCACGCCAGAGCTCTTCCAGGCGTCCAATCTGCTGAGGCGTCACCTGAAATATTGTATATACTGTCAAAAACTGCGTAATTTTACCATGGATTCTATGCTAAAACTTGATTGAAGCTATTTGAAAAAATAATATTTTTCTGGCAGGTAAACCATCTTACTTTGGGAGTCCAAACTATTGTAATAAGTTATATAAAATAAAGGAAAAAAAAAGTTATTGTACCTGTCTGGCTCTCATTTGCTCAGCCTCTGAAGGAACTTTTACAAGCCATGACAAGAAAGCACGGTCCGCTGAAAATCAAAACTATAAATTAATTTTAAAAAGTCATGAGATGTAGGACAACAACAAAAGTGAAGATATGCAGCCAATGAGGTTTCGTCGCTGCGTACATTCGTTAATTTATTGCCATCCATTAAAAATCTTAATTTCAAATAAGAGAAAATTAAATTTAAAAACACACAACTGTAACTTCTACTCTACTCTGAAGATATAGTTTATTTAAGTATTATTTGATTATTGCAAAATACAGCAAAAAGTGATCTAGTAGTTTTGAGGATACATACAAACATACTCTTAACTCAGAACTTGCTGACCTGACATTATACACAAGTATTACAAAATACTGTAAATTGGTTCAGTAGTTTGAAGAAAATGGTAACATACAATGTCTCAATTCAAACCAAATATGTCATTAAAATGAAAGCTCACCAATTAAAGGTTTCCATTGCTCTTGATCCCAGTTCATGTCTTTCAGGGAACTCTGTGCAGCACATGGCTGGCTGAAATCACAAAGATAAAATTTCATTACTGTTAGTATTACAAACCCTAAATTCACTTGCTAAAATAAAAACAATGCTAATAATAATATTATCAATTTGTTGTCAAGTTTAATTTCACGAAATTTCCATTGGGAAAATATTATGGGACATATATTAAGAGATAGTTATTATAGGGATTAAACACATCTCCTCCATAGACCGAGTTATTAATCCTCCAAAGTTATTACAAAACTCCAGATTTTCAAAGCTCATACATTATTGTTTTAAAAAGTAAACAAATTCTTATGCCTGAGTGTGTGATATACAAGCAAAGACTACTTAGACTGACACAGTTTTACCTTTGAGTAAACAATACCTATTTATAGTATGCGACAGGTCACCCCCGATTGCCATGTCGACCAGTCGCAAAAAAAGGCATTACTTCAAAATATGGTAGCCGATTACGGTCTATAGATGTCATTGAAGCAAAGTACTGTTAGTTATTGGTACTGTGGAATTTATGTCTTTGAAAAAATTTATACTTCTGTAAAAACAAGTGTTTTTAATATGAAGTGACTTGTATCTAGGACGATATTATGCTAAGACGTAGGGATAGTTGAAAAAAACAAAACAATAATTCTTACCGACAAAGAAGCACCACAACAGAGTCTGCTTTAGCAGGAATAAATCCGAGAACAAACACATTGCGAGCCCCACATGAATAGCATTCAAGTAAGGTCTCTCCCAGTGGTCCATCACGGTGTAATGCTGCTTCCTTGTGCTTGGCTCTCACCAGGTGGTTAATGATGTGGGAACCGGAGGTGTTGCCACGTCCATTGCAGAACCTGTAACAATGTTAGTGATAAAATAGTCTAAGATGGGAGGAGACTAACCTGGAAGGAGTATAATATATTTATTCAACCAGTATGAGGTATTATTACACCGAATGTTAAAACGCTTAGTGCCATTGCTTGGCTAGTAACAGTGAAAACTGAATTCTAATCACAAACTTAAGTAATTATATTCATTTATATATAACTTAGATGATACCTGCTCCACCATGGATTTAGGTTTTAAAAATTGTGTGGGAACTCTGCTTTTCCCAGATTAAAAGTTGCCTAGGTCAATATGCAGGATGCAAGCTTCTCTGTACTACATTTCATCATAATCGGTTAAACTGTTCGGGCTGTGAAAAGCTAACAGACAGACAGACACATCTTCACATTTATAATAAGTATGGATATGGATTAATTTATAATCTATTTTTAAAATACATAACAAAAATCTTCTAGGAACTTTTTGATTTTCCAGGATAAATTAATGTCACTCTTTCAGGTCCTTAACTATATTCATGCAAAAATCACATTAATCTGTTGCTCTGTTGTAGTGTGATTGAAGGACAAAGACTTTTTATTTATATGGATAGTGATTTATAAAATATACATTTCAATGGTTTCACCTGCTGATTTTATCTACACACTCTTTTATTGGTTCTTTATAGGTATTTCATAATCTTCATCATTAGATAAGCTTAATATTAATTATTACCAGACGAACGGTGGCCTGTTTTTATTACTCATTTTTTTAATAAGAGCCCAACTGAATAAACAAGATCTGCCTTACTACAAAAAATACTAGGTGCAGTTTAGTGTTAAATCCACTAAAACATGTGTGTTGTCATTGTGTGTGTGTGTGTGTTTAATCCAAATTTATGACAAATTCCTAAAACTTAGAAGGAAAAGGAAGTTTTAAATGTTACACAACAATTTAAAGAATGTAACAAAACTTTTTATTGCCTTATCGCTTATTAGACGACGTATTTTCCTGTTTGAAATACATATGGCATGTAAAATACATTTAACTTTCAAATGTATGCAAATGTACTTACCACTTGTTACAGATATTGCACATAACAACCGTGGCGGGATCGTGAATGCCACAGTACTTGCATGCATGGTCAGGCAGTTCTTTGCTGCTGTACAGAGCCTCATCTTCTTCCTCAAATTGTAACTCTGCTATTGCATTAGCGACACTCGCAACTTTAGAACTTAGGTCCGTCCGTCCTAGACCATTCACCTAAAAATTGATGTCCGATAAGGTTAAAATCAAAACGTTTACCTAATTAGGTTATGCAAACAGAACGTTTCCTCACCTGGTTGACTGTGGTCAAACTGTGATCATGCTGGGACGCAGGTGTTTGGCTCTGAGATGGGATAGTGAAATCGGTGAATTCAAACTCAGACCCTTGAGTGTCAGCACCGATTAGATCAGCCTCTTCAGTCTCCAGGAATGTAAGCGTTTGAGAGCTCGGACCATACGCGTCGACACTCATTTTGACGTAATATTTATTTAGGGTGAAAGAAACGACCAAAATAGGTTATATAGTAAATAACACTGTCCATCAAATGATAATCCCATAACAATCGAACACTATTTTAACGATTTCCTATGAATGGTGTTGATGATTAAGAAAAATCGCCATGTTAGCACATGGTTTGTTTCCGTTTACAATTTTATTATTTTATGAATGGTTATTGGTGATTATGGGCAAATCAAAACATGACAGTTGAAATAACCAATTAAAATACGCTTATTAACTACATCTACCAATAGCGTGCCAGGAAATAGAAAGAAACCATAGACAAATTAACTTTCTAGATTGTTGCCTTAGAATTTGTACCTAAGTTGTAAGTGTTGTTAGCCTACCGCAGCACAGTACCGCAGACCATAGTCGTAATATATGCCGCAGAGGAATAAGTTTATTTCCTGAGGTTATTCACTTTTTACAAGTTTGATATACATAGCAACAAGTGAACTGGACTAGTGTCACAGCTAGTGTACTAGGCTTTGCTTAGTTACTTAATTAATTGTAGTGTCGTGTCTACACGACCTAAGACACCAAGATTTTACGACTTCGGAACATGACGTCTTCGGAAAGAGACAGGTACAACTAACTACCTACCATGTATAGGTACAGTGCGACTGCGACAAGGATTTTTTGGCGCGTGGGTGAAATCGGAACTAACACCGCCATTGTGGTGTTGCTAAGTAAAAATTCATTTTAAAAAGAGCGCTAAATTTAAAATAGAGGAATAAACTACTAAGTATGTAATAACTGCATAAATAGAAAGTTAGATATGTATATTATAAAAAGAAAAAACCCATATTTACCACGTAAATTGTTGAGGTATGGTTTCATTGGTATAATTTAATAATTTGTAATAATTGTTTAGTACCTAGATAGCTTCGAGATAAGATAACTTAGAGTACACTGCCGCATTAGGACTCCTGTAAGCACAGTGTGGTACATTATGGACCAATAAATAAATAAATAAACTTTATTGCTATCTATACTAATAAATAAAATTGGAGTGTCTGTCTGTAATTTCGAAATAACTACCTCATATTAAGCTCATATGGTTATTTGAACGATACCATAACTGATTCACACGTTTTTAAAATTTTTGTCTGTCTGTCTGTCTGTCTGTCTGTCTGTCTGTCTGTCTGTCTGTTTGAAAAGGCTAATCTTTGGAACGGCTGAACCGATTTTGACGGGACTTTCACAGGCAAGTAGAAGATTGACCAGGGCGTAAAATAGGCTACTTTTTTAACCGACTTTTAAAAAGGGAGTTGTGTTTTTCTACCTATGTACACCGAAATCTCCGAGATTTCTGAACCGATTTGCGTCATTTCTTTTTAAATCGATAGAGGAACTTTGCGACATTGTTTCATAAAAAATTTGGAGTCCAACTCCTCAATCCTGATGCTGCAGGGGATCTGACCAATCCACGCGGGCGAAGCTGCGGGCATCAGCTAGTATAATAATATTTTTCTAAGCGGTGCTTCTTACCAAGCGCTATGCGCTTGAAATCCAGGAAGTAAAATGAGACAAAATCGTCAGCTTCAAATCAAAGAGTCCCCGTGAGATTTTTAAAAACCTAAATCCACGCGGATGAATTCGCGGGCATCAGCTAAAGCGCAGGCCACATTGGAATCGAAGCGAAACGAAACTAAGTTCGTTTTGCTCGCTTACTAAGGTACACATCTCTAGCAGTTTAACTCAGTATAATATTGTAGTCTTTGGTTTAACTCTTTAGTTCGCGGTGTGAACCGACGACGTATGAAAAGACGTGGTAGCAACATAAGCGAAGCGAAACGAAGTAGGTACGAACTTTCGTTTCGCTTCGCTCTCAACATGGCCTGCGCTTTATGAAATATAAATACATACGAGTAAGGCGAGCACGAAAAGTTTTCGCAGAACCGATTTTAAAGATAGGTACTTACTTACCTATTCATCATTTTTTTTTTAATTTGTTATGGGGGCCTCGTTATAAACTTAACTGCATAGGTAATATTGTCAGGCACAAGGAAATATAAAAATCAAAGTAACTCCATAATTACTCATGCTTTTGACATGATCTTTTTAACCCCCGATCCAAAAAGAGGGGTGTTTGACGTGTGTATCTGTGTATCTGTCTGTGGCATCGTAGCTCCAAAACTAATAAACAGATTCTAATTTTGTTTTTTTTTGTTTGAAAGGTGGCTTGATCGAGAGTGCTCTTAGCTACAATCCAAAAAAATCGGTTCAGCCGTTTGAAAGTTGTCAGCTCTTTTCTAGTTATTGTAACCTTCAGTTGTCGGGGGTGTTATAAATTTTTAATTTACACTTGTTGAAATAAAATTCCTTTTACTTATTTTTAACAACGCGGGTGCTGGCCATGCATTTGGAAGGATGTTTGGCAACATTATTATTTGCTATCTGATAGCAAATTCTGCCTACATAGAAAACCTGGTCTCTACGACCTACCTACCTACGATACCTACGTACGAGTTACGAGTAAGTAAGTATGCTGTAAAATAGGTGATAACCAAAGTAAGTAATATCGTGGAAGCCACGTGAAAATCAAATTAAATCGCGATTTCCGTTATTAAATCGCGATTTCCGTTTTTAAATCGCGGCCACTAGGACATTGGTAATCTTGACGACTCGCCTATTTTCGTCCTATTTGAAAAGTTGGCACTGATTTTAAAATATGGGTCGTCTATCGACTCAGTTTGTATTCCGTAGTAGACAAGTTGTAGACGCGACAGTTCGAGATGGCATTCGGATTGGGGATGCCCTACCTGCACAGCTCCCGCGCTATCCCGGTACGGGAGTTAGCGCGGGGGTTGTGCGGGGCGTCCCCCCGCCTCATACCCCGATTGCCATCTCGACCTATCGCGTACTATAGGTAGGTACTCGTATGTACTTCGTGGGCATAACAAAATGGTAGTAGGGTACCGTTGTAAAATCAAAGCTTTATGGCATCTCGGGAAAAATAATTTACTTATTTGTTGGGAGTTGAATCATAAAGTTTTTATTTTATCAAAAATACCTTTCCTCATTCAAATTTAATTTAAATATAAAAAAACAATAACATGCACCTAATAAACATACTTATTATGTAAAGTAACGGGTAGGCTGTAGGCAAATTCTATTGAACGATATAGAAACACAAGAGATTGTTAGCAGAAATAAAAAAGAGAATACTTAGGTAAGTTTTCCCACACCTAGGGCTTAGAAATAGGTGCCGAAAATATAAAATTATGTTTTATACGTATATCTGTAAAAAGCATCCTCTCGTCTAATTTATAAAGCGAAATACTTGGCGCCATGCCAAACATCGATGCAAATACAGATACAAAACTCTATTTTGTGTTGATATTACATACTCGTAAGCATATTTTATCATCAAAGATCTAGTCAGATTATTCAGCTTAGCGAAGCACTTAAGTGTATTTTAGCACTAGCATAGACTCTCGTACTGCATTTCATGTTGCGTTTTCAGTTTTCACTGAAGCGGAGCGCTTTAAAATGTCTTCATTAATAAATATTAATAATTAAGTATTTTCAATTTTCAAAGTAAGATAGCTATACCAAGTGGGGTATCATATGAAAGCTTAGGGATACCCGAGTACGGAACCCTAGGTGCGCGAGTCTGACTCGCACTTGGCCGGTTTTTTCATCGACATATTAAGTACCTACCTAACTAATTCCGAATAGTTAGAGGTGCGTGCCCGGGATCGAATCCCGGTTACCCTCGAATAAGAGACTACTTTTTTTACTACCTTTGTACTTGTTTTATTACAATGTATTTTTATTACCTTTTCTTCAGCTTAACCTTTCTTCATGGAATATTTAATTTGCGTTCCACGAATTCGTATGATTACTTATTTACGATTCTCCTTATCTAAGCGTACAGTTGTTATTTTAAAAATTCCAAAGTTGTCTCAACGTTCGTGGACTTCGTTATTAGTCGTTAATAAAAATATTCTTTTCTTCATTTTCTAATAATTCATAGATGATTTACAGCCTCATGCCTACTTAGGCTTCGTATGTTTATTAGATTTTCGTTCCTAAGAGGTTTTTTACTCTGGCTATTAATCAATATTCCAAGCATTTATTTGAATTTTACATAGAAAACAGCCGAGACTATTAAAATACTCTGAGCATTTAGAAATTTCGAAGCAAGTAGGTATAATACGTATAATACAGGTATGTGGTCTTTTTTGTACTTTTCTTAGGTAAGTACGTACGAGTAAATTCTGAAAATATAATCTGCATGACGACATCTTCATCATTTAATTTTAATCCACTGAGCTCAACGGAACTTTCGAAATTCAACTAAGTGTACAGGTATATTTGTACAGATATTTGATGTATATATAGCGCCGTGTTCTCTACCAGGGTAGAAAGAAAAACAAAAGAAATGAACACTAAAAAATATATATATTATAATTCACAATTTTAAGTTACAATTTGTAAACGTCAACATGATACAACGGGCTAGATGCAACTAACCAAACTTGCTACGGCTCACACGGCGTAGCTCGAAAATGCCTATTTACTAGTGCCTCTACATCACACCACCCCAAATTTTTATCTTAATAAAAATTAAACAAATACTAATTTCCGCAACCTTAATTTTATTTCACAATATTCGTTCTTTATTTTTCGACAACCCTAACAATGTTTCCGATCGGCTTACCCAACAAATCATAATTTAAACACGTCACCCAGTTAAAGTGTTCCTTTGATTCGATGCATGGTACATCTCTTAACACATTAATACTTGAGATGAGGTCACTAGAACTTGAGCGGGTGGCGACGGGGTCGCTGTGGCAAGTCCACTTACAATTGTTGCTATGCCCGCGCCATCCAGCCTACGTTGCACTCAACGCTTCGAATGTTTGTTACATTACATTTTACGTTTACACACTATCCAATAAATTATAACAATCGTCAACCACTCTAACACTCTCAATAATAAGGTTTAGTTATGACTTCTAATAAAAAATAATACATGAATAAAATAAAAAATAATATATGCGGATCGGGGCCATTTTACAATACTTATTTCGTAATACTTATTGCTTAATTGCTAGTTGATACTCAAATTATTCTACTGATACCTAACGGGCGTTTTGCTGACTCTCCCACTCCGAGTAGTACGGATTGTATGAGTCGGCAAAACGTCATCGTCACTAAATCTACATTTTTTCTTACATGACGTTTCACCCGGCGTCTGTCGTGGATTTTTGATATCCAGGACAAAAGCTGGTTTCAACCTGTCAATTGAAATAAGTGCTTGTCTATTGGGTAACTGTACTAAGTATGCTTTTTCCAACCGCTTTATGACGTCATAGGGACCGTCATACGGTGGTTGTAGACACTTACGCATTACATCGTTTCTAACAAAAACTTTTTTACAGTCTTTTAAGGCAGGGTGCACAAAAATAGTCCGAGAGTCTCTCTGTGTCTCGGGTTTTGGTCTTAAATTACTAATTACCTGTTTCAACTGCTTTAGGTACTCCTCACCGTCCGTTATCTTACTATCCGATGGTTCGAAAAATTCTCCAGGGAGCCTCAGAGTTCGCCCAAAGGTTAATTCCGCGGCACTTACCCCTGTGTCACTGCGTGGTGCTGCACGTAGTCCCATCATAATGGTGTGCATTTCTTCAACCCACGACCTATTGTCCTTTAATCTCGCCATTAAGGCGGCCTTAAAACTACGATGCCATCGTTCGATCATGCCATTACTTTGTGGATGGTACGGTGTCGTCCTAAACTTATGAACCCCTAAATATTTCATTAACTGTCTAAAGAGACTGCTTTCAAATTGCTTTCCTTGATCTGAGCTCAAATTAATAAAACACCCATGTCTAGTAATCCATCCTTCATACACGAGTTTGGCTACTGTCTTCGCACAAATATCTTTAATTGGAAATGCTTCCGGCCAACCTGTTTCCCTATCGATCATTGTAAGACAATACCTGTAGCCTTCCTCTGAAATAGTGAATGGACCTGTAATGTCAATGTGTAAATGACACATTCTATCTACTTTTGCAAATTGCCCTAAAGGTGACATAGTGTGTCTGTGAACCTTTGCTTTTTGACACTCTATGCACGACCTAGCCCAAATACCTATATCTTTATTCATCCCAGGCCAAAAATAATTATTAGTTACCATTTTCCTTGTTGTTCTAATGCCTGGATGGCTTAGGTTATGTATTGTTTCGTATGCGATACGCCTAAACTGTTTTGGTAAGTAAGGCCTAGCCTTATCGCCTCGCAAGTTACAAACAATGGGCTTATTTACACTCGGCAAGTCAATTTTTATTAGTCTCGTATTACCGTTTTTTGTTCCTAGCAATTCTGTGAGCTCTTTGTCGTTCGCTTGCGCAATAGCCACTTCTGTGAAGTCAAGTACAGACGGGCACGAAATTGTTTCAACTCGCGATAACGCGTCCGCGGGCGCGTTCTCTTCGCCTTTTGTATAGCGTATATCCGTCGTGAACTCACTAATAAATAATAACTGACGGGTCCTTCGCGGCGTTTCTTTACTACTACTTAGCTTTTTAAACGCAAACGTTAACGGCTTATGATCTGTATACAAAACGAGATCTCTACCTTCGAACATGTTCCTAAAATATTGCACTGACAAATAAAGCGAAAGTAACTCCCTGTCGTAGGTACTGTACTTTTGTTGCGTGTCAGTCAATTTTTTCGAAAAATAACCTAACGGAACCCACTCGTTATTTACTCTTTGTTGTAATGTGCCTCCAACACAACTATTTGACGCGTCTGCCATTATAGCAAGCACTTGACCTGTTATCGGATACGCTAACAAAGCAGCGTTCTGTAAATTCAACTTACATTGTTCGAAAGCTTGAATAGCACTTTCTGTCCACACTATACTACTTTTGTCACGTTTCTTTGCTCCGTGAAGATACTTATTTAATTCAGCTTGATATTCGGCTGCCTGACGCAAATGACTTCTATAGAAATTTACCATGCCTAGAAATCTACGAAGTTCCTCTACCGTTTTCGGTCTGGGAAAGTCTACAATAGCTTGGACCTTGCTTGGCAACGGTCTTAAGCCACTGGCTGAGACCTCATGACCCAGAAACTCAACTTTATCCTGCGAAAATGCACACTTTGCTAAATTAATAGTTAGCCCAACTTGTTGTAATCTTTCAAAAACGGTCTCTAAATGTTTTTCGTGGAGCGAACTATTTTCGCTAGCTATTATTAAATCATCTAAATATGAAAAAACAAATTCTGCTTTATAATTCGCGCAATCTGGGTTATTTTGCTGAAAATTTGCCTCTAAATCCTGTAAAACATAATTATTCATGAAACGTTGAAATGTTTGTGCTGCGTTTCTTAAACCGAAAGACATACATGGCCATTCAAACAAACCAAAAGGTGTAATGATAGCTGTTTTCTCCACGTCATCCTCTGCTATCGGAATAAAATGATACGCTCGGTTAATATCAATCCTGCTAAATACTTTCTTATCAGCTAAAATAAACGTAAAATCCTTTATGTGAGGAATTGGGTATCTATCAGGCTTCGTAATTGCATTCAGCGCTCTATAGTCTCCACACGGCCTTATATTACCATCTTTTTTAGGTACGACGTGTAGAGGACTCGCCCACGCACTCTTTGACGGGCGACAAATACCCATTTCCTGCATAAGGCGAAATTCTTCTCTTACCTTTTTAAATCGGTCCGGCGGCAGTGGCCTTGGGCGCGCATGCACCGGAGGACCTGAAGTCTCGATGTGGTGTCTTACGTTGTGACGTGGTGGTTCTTTGAACGTCGCTGGCATTGTCAATTCTGGGAACCTACTTAGAAGAGAATAACATGGATGCGATTCGGCTATAGTAAAAATAGATGAATGCTCCGAGTTTACTATAGTGGAAATTACATACATGTTAGTCTCTTGATCTAACAATCGTCTGTTTCTTAAGTCTACTAACAAATTATACTTAGCTAAAAAATCCGCTCCTAAAATGGGTTGTTTAACGTCGGCTATTACAAAAGTCCACTTGAACGCACGACGCAATCTTAAATTTAACACTAGAGTCTTTGTTCCGAAAGTTTGTATTTCACTACCATTCGCGGCATAAAGTTTGTATTTATTATTCATTGCACTGTCACACACTGATTTATAACTTTTAGGCAACACTGAAATGTTCGCACCTGTGTCTATTAAATAGCGTATGCCATTGTCCTTATCCGTAATACATAAACGGTGGTTCCCTAATTCGACGCAGGTACCCACCGGTTCCACCTGCATCTTCACTAGTTTTCCTGCTTATTCCAGGTGCACGGCTGTTCGCAGCGATTAGCTCTCTGCCTATATTTAAAATGATGCACGCAGAGCCAGTCCGGGCTATCCGGGGTACGTCTGGACCTGTTTTCCTCTCGTCCTCTGGAACGCGAACGACCACGGAACCTTCCGCGACCTCGCCTGCCTCGCCAACTGTGTCTGGACCTGTCCAGCTGGTCCAACCTCGCATGGATCCTGGCTATTTCAGCTGCCATCGACGCTAGATACGTGTCTTCGTCCTTCACTACTGTCGTAGGTTGCGCCATTTTTAAAGTTTTTTTAGTTTTTCACTTCCTTACACGTGTTAATTTGAGTTGCCCTAGCTTACGTTACTTTACTTTATTTTAATTAAGAAAATTAACACGCGCTACCCTGGTAGTTCAAAGTCCGAGTCACCAATGTACAGGTATATTTGTACAGATATTTGATGTATATATAGCGCCGTGTTCTCTACCAGGGTAGAAAGAAAAACAAAAGAAATGAACACTAAAAAATATATATATTATAATTCACAATTTTAAGTTACAATTTGTAAACGTCAACATGATACAACGGGCTAGATGCAACTAACCAAACTTGCTACGGCTCACACGGCGTAGCTCGAAAATGCCTATTTACTAGTGCCTCTACACTAAGCACCTAAAATATAATTAAAAGCCCACGTCAAAAAAAAAAAAACAAAAAAGATCATAAACATTTCTTCAGCATTTTTAAATCTAAAATTAATTAAATAAAATATGTTAGATAAACCTAAGCGTACCTATCTACTTCTCCTTCTTCAGTATCCTGGGTTTCCATACCACTCTTAGATGTAGGTACCTATAATAATTGTCCGTTGGTATAATGACCGCTGCGCTGGTGCGGCTTTCCTTCGGATTATTCCAGCCAGCCGAGCCCACTCCAGAATCCAAACACATCACCCAGATCGGCGAGGAAACCTAAGCGTACCTCCATAAAATAAGTAACCTATACATAACTAATTTGTTTACTGAAAGGCACACCTAACAAACCAAGTCTTTTATAACTTAGAAAAGCTTAGAAGATGGTAAAGAGAACGGTTTATTACTGTTTCGCTTTGTTATTAACAGGGCTCTCTCCGTCACTCGTTTCCACTCGTTTCATACAATCGTAGTTCCAATTTCATTTGAATGTTAAGCAACCAAAGTCCATGAAATTTTGCAGACATATTCTAGAAACTAATATCTGTGTCTGTGGTGTTTTAGATTTTTCTAAAAATATGTAGTTTTAAAATTACAGGGGCTCAAAGATTTGTATGAAAATTTTTAAGACCGCGTAACTTTGAAACCGAATATTTTAACAGAAATCTGGAAAACCACAGACATAGATATTAGTTTCTAGAATATGTCTGCAAAATTTCATGGACTTTGGTTGCTTAATATTCAAATGAAATTGGAACTACGATTGTATGAAACGAGTGGAAACGAGTGACGGAGAGAGCCCTCTTAAATAGGTATTTGTAGCTCTATCAAAGCTTGGACTTAATAAATCCAATGTTCAGTCATGTTCCTTAGACCAATTAAGGGTAAGCGATTCTGTACTACAATATGGTATGTATCAAATTTCGTTGCATTTGAGTTTTGACTCTAACTAATTGATGCAAATGCCTCGCCTGATGAGCACGATACCCTTTCGCCAGATGTTTTATTTGTTTCCTTGGAAACGGTTCCTGGCATCGTACTGATAGTATCTATACTATACTATATATATAATAAATAAAATTGGAGTGTCTGTCTGTAATTTCGAAATAACTACTTCATATAAAGCTCATATGGTTATTTGAACGATACCATAACCGAATCACACGTTTTTAAAATTTTTGTCTGTCTGTCTGTCTGTCTGTCTGTTTGAAAAGGCTAATCTTCGGAACGGCTGAACCGATTTTGACGGGACTTCCACAGACAAGTAGAGGATTCATCAGGGTGTAACATAGGCTACTTTTTTTAACCGACTTTCAAAAAAGGAGTAGTGTTTTTCTACCTCTGTATACCGAAATCTCCGAGATTTCTGAACCGATTTGCGTATTTTATTTTTAATCGATAGAGGAACTTTGCGACATTGCCCTATAAAAAATTTTGATTCCAACTCCTCAATCCTGATGCTGCAGGGGATCTGATCACCAAAGTGGATGGGATTTAGAAATTGTCGTCGGTTATAAATTGATATTGAAGGTATATTTACCAAGTAAAGACTTTGTCGCGCGGTACGGATAGACTACTTTTGTCCTGGGAACTCAAAAATTCCCACGGGATTTCTAAAAACCTAAATCCACGCGGGCGAAGCTGCGGGCATCAGCTAGTATAAAATAAGGGTACTTATTGCTAGTCGACTGCGGCGCAAGTGCGTTTATTTACTGTCCGCTTGTGGCTCGGCTCTCCTTTTGCTACTGTCTACGAGTGTACTACCAACCTCCATATACTTTCATGGCAATAAAATTTCTCGTTTTAGCTCTTTCCGCTGAATAAATAAGTAAGTAAGTATGAAGTTTTTCCGGATTGGTAAATGTTTTAGTTTAAACAACGGCTGACATTAAGATAAACGAAATCATACCTAAAGGTAATACAAGTGAATTTATATAAAACTTTTTTTTGAATGCAATAGCATACAACATACCAGGTAAGCTAAGTAGACAGATATAAAAACATCAAAATACCTGGCTTACTTATTATATTTTTATCATTCTTCATGATGGTAAACTTAAAACATTGATTGATTGTGATGTTCGCGGTATTTTGTTTTGCATCTTTTCGGTTTGGTTTCGTAGGTTCGGTTTGTTTTCGTATCCAAAAGGTCAAAAGAGTAGAGTACCTAAGTAATATTGTTGTTTTTAACCGACTTCCAAAAAGGAGAGGTTCTCAATTCAGTGCGTTTAAAAAATCTACCACTTGTATTTCTTTATTATTTAGGATCAAAAAATTAAATAATTTCTATAAATGATGCAGCTATATTCGTACTGCACTGTAATAAGGTAATACCATAGACCTATAATAATACTTGGTAATAGCTAATTTCGACGTGTTTGGCCTCTAGTGTTGACCCATCGAGCTACCTACCTTGTGATACCCATTATGAATCAATAGTAGGGTACACATAGCCTTAGCGCCCTTAGCCCAGATAATTTTACCGAGAAAATACTAATTGGACTAAACTACCTATACCTACTTACCGTAGACCTATGGCCACGGATAGGAGTAGTCTACTAGTAGTTAGAGCTAATAAAGATAATTTTATAATGACTTTGACATTATATTTCACACTAGCTGATGCCCGCAGCTTCGCCCGCGTGGATTGGTCAGATCCCCTGCAGCATCAGGATTGAGGAGTTGGACTCCAAATTTTTTATGAAACAATGTCGCACAGTTCCTCTATCGATTAAAAAAGAAATGACGCAAATCGGTTCAGAAATCTCGGAGATTTCGGTGTACATAGGTAGAAAAACACAACTCCCTTTTTGAAAGTCGGTTAAAAAAGTAGCCTATGTTACTCCCTGGTCAATTCTCTACTTGTCTGTGAAAATCCCGTCAAAATCGGTTCAGCCGTTCCCAAGATTAGCCTTTTCAAACAGACAGACAGACAAATTTTAAAAACGTGTGATTCAGTTATAGTATCGTTCAAATAACCATATGACCTGAATATGCGGTAGTTATTTCGAAATTACAGACAGACACTCCAATTTTATTTATTAGTATATGGAAAACAACAGACAATTCCAACAAGTTAACCATTTCAACTTTACGAGCGACGTTGTTTATTCAATAGTAAGCAATATAATTATTAAGTAATTTAATTATCAGGCAGGCAGTGAGTTGGATGCTTGCTCGGACTGCGCTGGGCACAAGACAATTGCTGGCAATTGGTGCGAGGCGGCGCCAGTTGTGATGTCACCACGACGGTTGCTAGGGTAGTTAGAAAAATAAAGCTTTTTCCGGGACACGTGTATTGAGTCAATCAGTACCTACCTATCAAAATATTTCCTCCACTTTATAAGATTTTCACCCTATCTCAAACCTAATCATCCTATCCATAGTAATTCTAGGAAACATAGAGCTACCTACTTAGGATGAAATCACTAGAACGTAGGTATAGGTACTTTGATTTTGCTTAGGTGCATGAAACGGGCTGCCCGCGAAATTCAAATTTAATTTGGTTATTCGCGATTTGTAAGTTAATACGACAAAGAAGCTTTATGGCATTCTAATTCCGACAATGGCAGTATCATCTTCACAGGGTTACATAAAAATCTTTACTTGAAAGTGTTCAGTTTAGGAAATTATTCAAAATAATGAGTTCGACATGAGTTACTCACAAATTAGTCGATACTATAGCTAATTTCTTAAATTGGACCCTTTCAAGTAAAGACTTTTATATAAACCTGTGAGGATGATATTGCCATTGGCTCAATTAAAGTCACATAAGCCTACTTTGTCGTATTAGTTTACAAATTGCGAAAAACCATATTAAATTTGAATTTCGCGGGTAGACCCGTCTCATGCCCCTTTTACTAGAAGTTGAAAGGACACCGTACAAGGCGAGAGAATAATCCAGATAGGTACTAAGTGAAGTTTTCAGTAGTAGTGTTTCTATATTAGTCTTTTAAGAGGGCTCTCTCCGTCACTCGTTTCCACTCGTTTCATACAATCGTAGTTCCAATTTCATTTGAATATTAAGCAACCTAAGTCCATGTTTTGCAGACATATTCTAGAAACTAATATCTATGTCTGTGGTTTTCCAGATTTCTGTTAAAATATTCGTTTTCAAAGTTACGCGGTCTTAAAATTTTCATACAAATCTTGGAGCCCCTGTAATTTTAAAACTACATATTTTTAGAAAAATCTAAAACACCACAGACACAGATATTAGTTACTAAAATATGTCTGCAAAATTTCATGGACTTTGCTTGCTTAATATTCAAATGAAATTGGAACTACGATTGTATGAAACGAGTGGAAACGAGTGACGGAGAGAGCCCTGTTAATCCGGATACATGAACATCTGAAGCTTACACAGCTTAGGAGTAGAGCGTAAAATTTAATATCAATTTCCTGTTTTCGAAGTCCTGGTTACCTTAGTGGTCACGGATAGTTTTGACTCTTAGTTCAAAACGTGAGTTATGCAGTTATGCATTGATTACGTACCTACCGACTTACAATCTTTGAGTTAGAGTATTCCTTTTTTCCGTATGATGACTCAAGAACTTCTACAGCGTATTCCTACTTACATTATTTAATACTTTTTAAATTAAAATATTCAATTTTTTGTGTAGGATATTAACATTACCAACAGACAGATAAATTAAATTTATGGTGAAATAAATATTTATAAAGGTTATAATTTTAAGCGTGTATGTACCTGTTTTAACACTAAGTACTTAAATTATTATTTAATAAGTACTTATTATAAATGCGAAAGTGTAAAAAAGTACAACATAAATAGATGGGTAGGTACGGTCTATGTAGAAAAATCTGTCTTTGTTAGTATAACTAATCAATTGTAGTCGATTTATCTGAATAGTGCTTTAGGGAAACATCTACATAACTACATAAATCTTTAAATTAAAATTCCTCTAATTCGGCGGTTCAAAAATAAAACATTAAAATTTTCCTTCTTTTTAACCCGTGGAAGCGCAGTGCCTGGACATTTTTGAGCCTCTTGTATCGTATCAGAGGCATGATCTAACGTACCTTCTTGGAACCAGAATCATGTGAGGGAATTTTATGTTCACCGTAGACAGCCGTATAATACGGTCGGTTAAATTTTACCAATTTACATGCATATAAATTAAACATCGGCGGGTTGGGTTAGGTACTATGTATGCCTCGACGGCCTTCGAAAGTGTTCTTTAATGGGATATACTCGTATGTCTCAAAGTAACACGTGAAGTATTAATTAAACATGCATGGTGCTGTTGGCGCCACATCTCATCGGGATTCAAGGCGTGCTCTCATATACATAATATTAATGCGTAGGATAGATTGACCATAGCACTTGTGAGGGGCAACTTCTTGCTGTTCACACGATTTAGTGACTCAGTTTTAAAATATAGGTACCTACAGCTGAAGTAAGAAAACAATTTTCATAAAGAAAATTTTCCGAACTTGCCCCGAATAACTTTCGAAGAGATAACAGAAAAAGGTATCAAAATCTTAAACTACTTAGTTTCCCATGTAAAACATGCATATAAAATAAAATAAAATGTATAAATAAATAATTGGCATAAATAAACTAATATAATAATTCGAAAGTAAAACACACGGAGATCCAAATCGTATACCTACTTATACCTGGATTAATAAAACAGAATTCTCATATTCTAAAATTCTTTACGGCATTATGAATTTGTACTGGGAAATACGCATCCCTTCGGCAACAATTCCTCCATTAGGGTTAAATAATTTAACGACTTTACTTAAGGACTGTCTAGACTATCTAATATTTACCTAGGTACACTAAATTGAGAACAATTTACGAGATGCTAGTTTTATGTTTGCAGACAATTTAGTTCACGGCTCATTGCACACTATGATTTGCCTCAACTGTTAAAATTAGTAACAGTTTATCTTCATTCTGATCAAGTCTATTCGCTAGGTAGGTAGGTATGTTAAAAATTTATATGGCTATTTCGATTAATCTTATTGCTCCTGTGGAATTTATGATTCTAAATTAAAAAGCACGATCGTCTTGTGAATTCTCTACATGGCTAACCTGTCATTTCGTGTCGATAAATAACTTTGATACGGGTATAACCTAGTGATTTTAAAGGAATTTACTTTTTAACTTATTTACATTGTTACTTCTTATTACAAGTGTGTTTTAATTTACGTTCAAAGAAATCGGTATTAATAAAAGAAAAGGAAAAGCAAACGAATCGGATAACGTGAATATAACTATAATAAACACCTAAATACAGGAACTCACACGCTAAGTATATGTAGGTATGCCTAGAGTAGGTGCAGTTTCTAATTCATATTATTAAATTACTTAGTTATAGAATTTTTATACGCCTCTAAGTGAAATTCATATTGAAAACTAGGTCTAGTAAGGTGAATGTATCGTAACTAAGTAAGAGCTTGGCGTTACCTTCCTGAGACGCACTGGCACACCCGATGGACGTTGGTCGAGATGAGTAAGTAGTAAGTAAAAACCACAAAAACTCTTTATTACTCACAAATTATATAAAAATATACATTAAAAAAATTCACAGTATTCACAGATTAGGGTGCGAAGGCGACCTTATCACTTGGTGCTTGGTGTGGTCACTTATCACTAGATATACCTACAACAAAAAGGCACATGTGCTAGTGTCATTTTTCTTTATAAATATAAATTATGAGGCATATTTGTGTAAGGCCCAATTAAGGGCAAGGTTTTACTCTTAATAGGACGATTTATCACCTCCCCAAGTAGATAGAATAAATAAAGCAAAATTAATAGGGATAGGCGCCTACGTTTTATGGCCACTGTTTAGGTGTTGATATCATTTTACCGTATTAATTAATTTAGAAGTCGGAAGAAGTATTTAGGGTAAGTAAGTGCTACCTACTAATGCTACGTATCCAATGTACATGTAATGGTAGTAATGCTACGTATCCAAGGACCACATTGTGGTCGCTGTGCGAAAAACCGTGAACCATCCGTGAACAACGGAAAACACATAACACTGGTATTATTTAGTGTGCGACTTGCGCACGAGCGAAGAGAGCGGGCATAAACTGTTAAAACCCCTAATATTTAAGCTGTAACGAGTTTTGATTTTGGTCTGTTGTTTTCTGTACATATAAGACAAAAATAAATGTTTTTGTTTACATAGGATTTACGTACTACTATAACTACTCTTCTTTTGAAAAGATACTCTAAATTTTTTGTACTTGTAATTTTATTGTATCATCTACATTATGAATCTATATTACATAGTACGCAGTAGGATAGTAGAAATTTAAACCCTTCTAAAATTAAGAGAAAAGTAACTTATAGGTATACACTTATATACAGATATGGATATCGATACGGATGGATAATGGTGAAAAGTAGAGCCTCGATAGCTCAACGGTTGAGGAGCGGACTGACTTCCGAAAGGTCGGCGGTTCAAACCTCACCCCTTGCACTATTGTCGTACCCACTCCTGGCACAAGCTTTACGCTTAATTGGAGGGAAAAGGGGAGTATTAGTCATGATTAGCATGGCTAATATTCTTATTTAAAAAAAAAAAAAAAGCTGTGCTACTCGTAGGAGAACACAACATTTTGTTCAGAGGTTTTAGGCTAAAATACGTACCTACCTATTGCTTAATATATTTTACTACGCATTTTGATTGCTGTAAGTATGTAGTAGCTTATTGACGTATCGACAGTCCAAGGTCTACTATTCTATGCATGATCCACGGAATACTAAGAGCGATCATTACTTGGGATGATGGGTCATACCCATATTGAATGATAATTTTATGACAGCGATTTTTTTACTCCTACCTACTCATCACTCGAAGCGATTCGCACGTGAGTGAAGAAATCGCATCAAGTGAAAAGCAGGCGTCCAGCTACGAGTAAGTTCGGACACAAAAATGTGTACTGAAAAGATTACCAAGTTGGCGCTAGGCGCTTTTCACAGTCCACGCGTTGAATGCGGGTGAAAATGTCACCTTGTGCAAAAGACATTTGTTTAAAAAATTATAGGTCAAGACAGTAGGAAGGTATGGGGGACTTCGTCTGTGTTAGCGTTTGCTGGCGCGCGTATTGTGCCTTTTTGGAGTGTTTTTTGACGTGACAACGTCTTATAATTCGATAGAGCCGGCTGCACGCACGAAAAAACATGACTCATGCGGCGTTACCTCGCTCTGAGGCGTTCCATGTAAGGCTTGAAGTGCAAGCGAGAGCGCGGAACGAGCGACAAAGAAGCACTTTACAGACAACCAATTTTTTTTCGTTAAAAGTGGCCGGTTTTTGTGTTTCACTGGTGTTTTTTGGTGCTGGAACCATGCTGGAACTGACTGGGAAGCGCTCTAAAGGGGCGCCGCGCGTATGTCGGCGAGTGCCGGCACAGACGAACTCCATACAATTATATATACATAGTTTCCCTAACTTAAATTAAATTAATCAAAAATTTAAATTAAAATTAAAAATTAATCTAAAAACTTGACATTGGCTAATCTTTGTAAAGCCAGACGAGAGAGAGAAAAAAAAAAGGTATTATGATGAGGTATTTAATAAGTACTTTTATAAGATAGGTGGATTCAAATTACAAAAGTAGATATTTTGCCATGACCAAGAGGTCGTAGCACATTTTTTCTCGTCAACACTCGTTAGTCTTGCTTAACCGTATTAGGACTAGCACATGCCTTTTCCGTCAGACAAGGCCTCTTAACAGTCCATAAAGAATTAATTGTAATAGTAATGACGTGGGAATTATTAGTCCAAATTTACACATATGACGTCATTCATTTTCTTTTGGATGGATACAGATTTAGACCAAATATTATAATTTAGGAGACTAGTGTATAGATTATAATATCCCGACATGCATTGAATACATAGGATCATATTAGCACAGTACCTATTAGATTTTAGAAGATGAATTCTAGGCAGCTACCTACATGTTTGGTGCTACGTTTGATGGTCCGTACGTTAAAATATCGATTTTTTAGACCTCATCCATACAACATGAAATGGGCGTTCATGAAGTTAAGCAAGAAATCATAAAACCTAGAATTAAAGTCAATAAAATCTTAAATATGGCCACGTATAAAATAACACAAGATTATCCTTATCAAACCGCATTAGGAGCGCTTGAAGCTATTAGCTATGTCTATAGGTTACATAAAAGACCTTTTCTACCTAGGTCAATTGCAGTCACTTTAATTTTATAGCTGTCTAGGTACGTATACGTACCTACTACCTACTCATCTATAAGTAGGTACATACATTGCTGTGAGTTTGCATTTAATTTGTAGACTAGCGCTTGCTCCTGCAATCAGACCTGGGTGCCTGGTGGCAAGTGATGATTGCAGATTTATATGTACACACTTATGTATATATTATACTATACATACTTATTTACATTAAAGTAGGAAACAATTTCAAGGAACGGAAGCAACATTATAGGTACCTATTTGTTTGTGAAACGGAAAATTATTAGGATTGTTATTCAGATTTGTTCGGCGAGGTGCAGCGCTGTCAGAATCGATATGTCGCAGCGACAGATACCTACCTATATACTGTATTGGTGGTTTTCGATACGAAGGTGTTTCCGGCACGAACCCGAGCCGTCGCGCGTCGTCGTCACCTGCGATGCGATGCGCTTGCGCCGGCCTTCACCGTACGCGATCGGTCGTTCACGCACCTTCCAAGCTAATTATAGAACTGTGAATGACTAGCGACACATTGTCTTTCAGACTTTCGGTATGCTTATTAGGGTTACGTATCCTAAGGGTGAAAAACCGAGCCCTAATACACTCTGCTGTCTGTATGTTCATCTGTCTGTCTGTTTGTCCGCGTGTCACAGGTCTCTAGCTCGAAGACAAAATGAGTCACAAACCTGAAATATTGAAACCGAATGTTGAATTAGAAATGCAATTAAATTGCCTGTAAGAGATTGCTATAGCAATAAGGCCACCTTTGCACCATCTAATAATATAGGTTTTTTTTGTATATAAATGTTTAGGTATGTATTTTTTGTTTATGTGTGCAATAAAGTTTTTAAAATAAATAAATAAATTAGTTTTCATTTTTTATTTTTTATTCAGATGCAAGTTAGCTTTTGAGTGCATGGTAAGTGATGATCATGCAGTCTAAAATGGAAGGAAGCAAGCTAACCTGCCGGGCGATTCAGAACAATCGATTCGGAAAGTTATCGTTCGATAAGACGTATTTTTCAATGAAGAGTACGTCTTATCGAACGGTAACTTATCGAATCGAGTGTTCTGAATCACCCCCGGCTGGAAGGAGTTTCATGAATGAAATGGATGAAAGGGAAGGGATATGAATATAGGCAAGTTTTTATCCCGGAAAGTCAAAGAGCTCTCTCGGAATATTTAAAAACCTTAATCCACATCACTTTCAACTTAGGTCGAAAAGTCGTAGAACGTGTAGGTAAATAGTATGCTTACCTACGCAGATCGTGAAAATGAAAATTCACAGTTGATTGAAACCAAGTTATAATAAAATCGTTAGATAAAAAGTCTGTTCATAAACTGAGAACTTTTTACGCGATTTGAAAGGAGAGACGGAAACAGGGTATTGTTAGACTCGTCTATTGGTTTCGTTTATTGTAAAATACGTAGGTGGCAAAAAATAATAACATTTTCCCATTTGTATTCGACAATAAATAGCGATGCTAGAAAGTTGGTTACGAAAACTACTTACTTCTTATTCAACTTTTTTAAAGCAAAGTATTATTTATGTAAGCCTTTCGTTTCTAAACGAATGGGGATTTTTACAGGATTTTTTTAGCCAATATTTATTTGTGAGTTCCTATACATAATACTTAGGTACCTATAGGAAGACAAATACATACCTATTATGAAGAAAGACAATGCGCGACGCGACGACGCGGTAGCGCCATGTACTCGTACCTACCTATGTAAATGTGTATTTTAATTTGTAATATTATTATAACTTGTAATATGCATTTACAATATAATTTCATTTGTTAAGTAAATCTTTATCTTTGTTGTAGTTCATTTATTATTTTATGATTAGAGTAACTTATGTAGATAGGTATATTATTACTTATATATTTGTGTCAATTATCTTATTTCGGAAAAACAAAGGAAGGAAATAATTTTATGTGTAGATAATAAATATTTTAGCTCACTGTTCAGCTAATGATGGATGCTACCACTTAATAATAATTTTATTAATCCAGTTACGTAGGTTGTAGTGGATATTTCCCATTGTACATAAATATTAAGCACAACTTAATTAAGTTAAGGAAATCAAATATTTTAGCTTTGACATTGGAAACTCGTCATAAAACCTACCTATAGATACCTACACCAATTATTATGTGCCTAATCCAGTCTCCCGTAGCGCTTACGTATAAAGTTAGGTATCAATAGACTCTTCCTTGTTATATCTTCCTAAAAAGATAGTCTTTGTTTAAATCATCAGTAGTGATTTGTATTATAGTGATGATATATTAAGTACCTACCCATATCACAGCCTATAACCTATAATATGTCAACATTTTTGGTGTTGTGACAATAAGCGTTCCTTCTTTGATAACCTGTTTGAACTTAGGATGACTCGAAACATAAATGATGATGTTGGTGTTCTCAAATTTTAGCGATATTGATGTTACCTACTACAACAGCTATAGAAGAAAAATAGGACTAGTAAAACAGACTATGATAGCTGAAATGGTTGCTGGTCATAGGGCCCTTTTAGGGACTTCCATATCATGCCAAGGTCTTGGGCCGCCTGAATCCAGTGATTCCCCGTCAATCGATTGATGCCTCCTCTATAACTCCTCTATGGGCACGTCTGCTAGTGGGAAGTATAGGAGGCTGCTATCGCTGAGTTTTCCAGAGGTCGCTATTCCAGCACCTTGGGAACCCAAGACCCTATTGGTTATTAAACTATGTGCCATGCCCATTTCCACTTCGGCTTCGCAACCCGTTGAGCTGTGTCGGTTATTATAGGTAACTCTGGGTAGGTCTAGGCACGACAATAGTAAAACTACATTAAAATATCAATGTGCCCAGAATTTTTTTACAGTATAACAATGATGATTAGTAGAGAATATCCATCCGCGTCCCCTGCCTTGTTCAGTGGAGTATGTCTTGTTGATTACAGTCTACAGAGCAGTCGTTGCTGTCTCGGCCCACGCCCAATGATACAGCCATTACACGCTCGATTACCTTTAAATTACGTCTGCTTTGAAGTCCCATGTCCCGGCATCGAATCTAAACCATTCACTGAATGAGTATTACACAAATAAAGTTGAAACTTTTTACATGTTGAACAACTATTTAAAGTTTAAACGCCGCTGAGCAAAAGCCAATTTATTTTAGTCGTGATCGTTGCGTTTTCTTTAAAAATTGTACCTAAAATTGATCTCATCATGTATAACCATGAAAATAAATGCAAAGAAATGATAAGTAGCTAGTTTGAGAAATGTTTCAAATATGAAATAAGTTTATTGAAGCATGAAATAGTATTTTGCGTTTTCACAAAAAACTGAAAGTATTTTTAGTTTAAGTAGGTAGGTACATGAAATATTACTTATGTATATGAAAGAGAATAACAATTTTTTTGGTTTCCGAAGAGAAAATTATTTTGTACCAAATAAAAATTTAAAAATAACATAATGTAATTTCAGACAATAGTCATGTATTATTCATGAGACCGATTATAGCGTTGCTGAAATTGTGTATGTGTATTTCCATAGCGACAAAAGAAAGAGATCCTTGCAGTACATTTACATACACAAGTGTTATGCAATTCGCTGAACGACCATATTACATCAGGCAGGCAGGGCACCGATTCCTACATTAGCATGGATACAATGACTACGTCGATTACCTATACTGAAGCCTTTTAAATCAATGCACACATTTTAATGTGAAAACATGATTGTGAAATCTCTGTTTAAATCAATGAGTTCAGTAGACCAGGAGGAGCAAATCTCATACACCAGACTCCTTAAAAAACCGCCCGCCCTTATAAAGATCTACACATGAAACTTTTTGTTGTTTAACCGAAAGTTGCGTCATACAATAAAGATAGCTATACTATTGACAAACAGGTCAAAAAGTCAGGTTCAAAAGCAGGTCCAGCTCCAATTTATTTTATCATCATCGTCACATTTCAGCACGGCTCTCCTTTCTGAATGAGAAGGGTTTTGAACATAGTGCACCACGCTGGCCAAATGAGTATTGGCGTACTTTACACACCGTTGAGCACATTACGAAGAACTCTCCTGCAGGCATGCAGGTTTCCTCACGATTTCTTTCACTGTTAAAACAAATGATATTTAATTGCTTGGAACGCATTTAATTGCTCCGAAAAGTTAAAGTTGGGATTTACTTATACTTAAAATAATAAAAAGCAAAACTTGTCCCCTTGTACGCCATTTTGTGAGACATAACCTGTGACTCTAGTAATATTACAACTCTCAGGTTCAAATATAAAGAAATGAGAATGCCGAAATAATGAGTAATGAAATTCGCTTTACAGCGCCTACAGACTGCACCCCTATTTTAACTTTAAAATTAACTATACGTGTAGGTACATTGTAAAGAGAAAGACTGAGCTAGCGTGGGTGGTAAAAGAGTTCTTACAATGAGTAGTAGATAAGTATTACAAACAGTGAATAGAATATTTTCTAAAAAGGCTGTACACTTCGAAAGCGATTGTTTCAAATGTCAATCACGGAATTAATTTGGAGTACAATAAGGTGATTGACATATCGCACTTTTATATCTGCGTGATAAGTACAATTACGAATTCTGTCCAGTTTTCCAGTGGGTGGTGAGGTGTGGTACTGGGTCGCGAAGGAAGCTGACTCATACATGAAATTGTTTCTAAGTCATGCATTTGAATATAAGAGCCTTTTTAATATTCCCGCGGGTCTTCAGACATGATGTATTGCGGAAGCACTTCCACAGGAATATTTTGACATATAAATCTCATATGTTTTTAAATAGCATCTACCCACTGAATTCTCTTTAAGTATAAATAATTGGTTTCGCTTATTCTTTTATGAATTATGTTGTTAGATTAACGTATGATAATAATAATAAATTGTTGTTCTTGTAATAAAATGCAGTTTTATATCACAAATATTACCTAGTATAACTCGTTCCAGATACTGGTCTCGGTAAAACAGAAACTAAATGTAAGTAATTAGGTCTTTATGTTTAGCGCCACCGAGATTAATTTTAAAACTAAGCCTCACTCGTTTTCTAAGTATTTAGATGATTGTTTCTGTAGGACTTTTGTGTCATTTCATGTATTAACATTATATTACGTGTCGTATAATTACGTATCAAAGTATTCAAAAAGTTCAGATTCCCTTATCTATCTTTGCTAAAATTTAAAATAAGGAATTGAAGTTAAAGTATGGTTTCTTTTCAATATAGATTTTACATAGATAAGTAACAAGAAGCTGTTAGGTACCTATTATCTAAAATTTTATGTTAGTAAACGTTAAAATACAATTTTTTTTTCATCAAGTTACGTACGTTACTTTACGTCATAGCTAGATAATAACTTGACATTTCTAGGTCAAAGCATAGATTAGAAATTACGTCGGTAACTTGGCACCTACAGGTAAATATAATACTTAGATATGTGTTAGAACTTAGATTATAATACTTCATAATAATCATTACCAAACCATCGCCACCCGTCGCGCCGGCCGCGGCCCCTTATTCAGCACAGGTCTCCTCTTAGAATGAGAAGAGAGGCCGTAGACCGTAGTTCGCCGATCGCCACGCTTGTCCAAGTGCGGATTGGCAAATTTCACGCACCTTTTAGAAGTGCTTTCCTTCACAATGAAAGCAAGTGATACCTACCTCTTTAATTGATTTAAATGCAGGCTTGAACCCTTGATCCCCCGAATAGAAAGCCGACGTCTTAACCACTAGTCTATCACCGCTTTTTAACCCCCGACCCAAAAAGAGGGGTGTTATAAGTTTGACGCATGTATCTGTGTATCTGTCTGTAGCATCGTAGCTCCTAACCTAATGAACAGATTTTGATTTAGTTTTTTTTTGTTTGAAAGGTGGCTTGACCGAGTGTTCTTAGCTATAATCCAAGAAAACCCATTCAGCCGTTTGAAAGTTATCAGCTCTTTTCTAGTTACTGTAACCTTCACTTGTCGGGGGTGTTATAAATTTTTTAATTTACACTTGTTTACCTAAGCTCTACTTACATTAATACTAATTCATGAAATTACTCGTAAGCATCTACGAGTAGATAAATATTTTTTGCAGTCGGTAATTCTAAACCTATCTGCTATCTTGATTGCGATTCCTTTAATTAGGTACATCGTTAAATCTGTAGGTAGGTATATTTAACCCGATATGTATGTTTATACAAACACATGTTAAACGTGCAGTGCATGAGGAAATTCTGCGAACTGTGGAACAGTGCGTCTTGTTTTAGTTTCAGTACCGTAAGCTACAACGTATTTTCTCGGTCAATTTTCCGAATTTGACCTTTAACATTTAGATAGCATATAATTTTAGTTCTACCAGTAATGTGGTTTATGGTGGTTTAAGTTAAGTGTTAGTTTAAGTTAATTACATTCTTAGCAAAGCCTCTCACCAGAAAATACTAAAGCTGGGAATGGAACCCGGTTATAAAACCACAGACAGCACTTACCACTGGTATTAGATTTTTAGATTTAGGTTTTTAAAAATCTCATTGGAACTCTTTGATTTTGCGGGATAAAAAATTACCTATGTTTAACTTTCCAGATCTTTAACTATACTCATGCAAATAATCACGGCGATGGGTAGCTCCGTTGCTACGTGATTGAAGAACAAATTAACAAACCGATAAAGCAAGACATAAACACACTTTCGCAATTATAATATTATGGCCAGGTAGTGATAATGTTGGTGGTGATGTTATCTATAGAGTACCTACGAGCCACAGATTGCCAAATCAAAACTTAGTTTATTAAATCGGCGCGGGCACATCTTACTCTGTTGCAAACTTAGATGTTGCTGAGCCCTTTGACCCGAAATCGTGCCTGGATTTCTCCATTTCGTTAAATGTAAGCTAATCAACATCTATATTTTAATGTTAATGGTCTGGTATTAAATTGTGCCAGTTCACGTTTACAGATACATAGGTGCTTATGTAATGCACCTAAAGGAAATGTGTAGAAACGTTTGTCTCTAATTAAGGTTATCTAACGACGACGTTAATTAAAGAAAATTATCTAGATCTAGAAAACATTTTCCATTTATTTTCATTTATATTTTATCTATTTTTTTTTACTTGACGCCTGGGAAAAAATAATAACCATTTAATCCATCGCCAGCGAATGAAACTTGGAAGAGCTATTTAGTTATAATTTCATAAAGTTTTACGTCTATCTCTAAGGTGACAAGTGCAAAATGTCCTTTGACGCTAGAATTCCTCCACGTCTAAAAAAATGGATTTTCCTATTCTGTATCCACAGGGTAGGAAATTAATATATCTGTATTAATTTTTACCTACTATCCTGCGAAATATATACCTTTATATATTAGACATCAACCATGACTAAAATAAAATAGGTAGGTATATAAATCTATCCCACACTCTTTATTAGGTAAGTATTAATTTTTATCTTCTATTTGCTATATAATAATCTTGAGCCATGACACGAATAATAGGTCAAACTATGTTCATTGGTTAGTAAAATTTTTACCTAATTACCTGCTAATATTAATCAGTTACCGCTGCGTGTGCGAACTGCCAAGTGCTTAGTTCACGCCTTTGGCATACATAATATTAGTATTTGTCGATTCTCGTAAAGCAGCAATCTAAAAACTGACTAACACATTTGAATGCGTGCGCCGCGTGCTCCTTACGTAAACAAGGGAACTTTTAATAACTTCGCGTAAACATTATTGTACGATGGATGATGTGACCGCCAGTCCATGGTGCTTGTTTACATACAAAAACCATCCAAATTCACCTTTTAAAATAGCAGTGCATTAAAGTAATTTAAAACGTAATTTTCTTTGGATCCCATTATGATATTTTGATGAGGTTGGCCATTTTGGCCTTCAAATTTTTATGAGGTTAGGAAACGATATTCAAATTGTTTGAGATTATGGCCCTTAATTTCTTTGTGGCCTCTTGAGGGCTATTGTAGACACGATACTTTTAGCACCAGCATTCAGCAATCGCCGATTTTCTGATTGCATCGATGATACTACTTACATCGATGGCACTTGTAAAAGTTTATTTGAATAAAAATCTATTCTATTCTATTTTATCGCGTTTTGAGGAATTCTTCGTTCGATCGTTGAATTGATATCGAGCGTTTTAGCAATTGTTTCGATGCTGCAGCGCGTTTTGACGACTTTCTGCGTTTCTGTATCCAAAAAGCAACTAAATCGCCCATCGTTGATGTGTCGTGTCTACAATGGCCCTAAGTGAGCAACATAATATATTACACTACCGAGATGACGTCAACCACTAATTAAATAAATACCTAATACCATTGTAGACTTGTCAATTCTAATTTATTTAATTACTTGTCAGTTTTAGTTTGTATTTGTCTCATAATAATTAATGCTAATTTAATCATTACTGTGCTTGTTATGCAGCGGGTTATGCTAGGTGTCTCTCTGATTAACACGATCCGTAACTAGGAAACTCTAGAACCAAAAGACTGACAGCTCAAATGAATTGAAAGCTAAAGTGGTAGGTACCTAGACTATATTGAGCAAGCTACGTAGGTCTGTCGCAGAACTGATGGTCGCTGGAGCTGATCGTTGCTCTGGAGTGGAGACAACTGGCAAGCACAGTCTGAGACGAACTCCCTGCTTGACCGCGGGGAGACACTGAATGAGCATACAAAATGATCAACTTTAAAAAACGAGGTGGGTTTCACGTCATTTTTGTAAAATTATAAATTTAAAAAGTAGGTAATAAATAGTAAACACAATCAAACAAATTATAGACAAACAGATATTAAAATCCTGCTTTATTGAGAAAACCATGTAAAGTTTAGGTTCAATTTCTTTGATCGATATTATATAGATAAATAATAATTAATTAACAAATCCAGTATTGATCTATATACGACGGACTGCATACTTCTCTAGTGTAATTACTAGTTTATTGATTTATAAGGGATGATTTAATAAGCTATACAAAACTAGCTTCTTGTAGTAGGTAGGTACGTATCATTAGGTACAATCATAATCTTTGCATGGGAGTCCACCACCAATAGGTGATTTTCTGCCATTTGGCGGGTATCACAGTCTTCCATGATCACCATCTTCCATGAAGGCGATCTGTCTGCACCACTTATTAAACGCCAATAAAAGATAAATGATATACTAATTACTGACCTACTTTCGTATAGATCATAATTAATTTGCAAGCAACACTCAATGTGGTTTCCTTCATATGGTACCTAAATGCTAGTACCGAACAATTTTATAAAGTGCGAACCTCATGATATCACTGCCAAGCTACTAATTCAGCCAATTATCAAGATAAACGTAATTGGTACTATTGCGAGTAAGCCACTCGCTGTGAAAGAGTGGACGTTGTTTCAAAGTAAGGTTGAACGGAACAAAAATAGGTAGACATAAACTCAAAAGCTTTCCTAAATCTAAAATAAGATTAAGTACCTATTTATATGAATCTCATCACAGGAAGCATGAAATTAGGTTAGTTGTATAACTACATACTAATACCACAGCTAATACAGTCTACCTCCAAATATCGAGTCATATTTTGCCTGCTCGTAAGTCGTTATCCTGTTCAATACAGCAGACAGAGAAACGAATGAGGCCAGTGCGCTATGTCGACGGGCACACTCCTTAATAGGACCTTAACTAATCTAAAGCTCTCGGCGAAGGCACGATCGAGCCCGTCCAGAAACGCCCAGCCGAAGGATATCAAGCGTTGCTTAAACTAGAGTAGACCGTCTAGTTTCGCCTGAGAAAGCGTTCAATAAACAAATTCAATTGGTCTAAACGAGTGAATTTTTATTCTGGGACGATGAGATCATTAGGTGAATGGCCGTGGCGGCAGCACATTCGGTGAAAATGGGTCGCTGGGACTCCGTTGTGACATTGGATTGATTGATGCTTGGGAATACGGAGTTTGAACGCGCATGATGTGTTATGACTTATGACTTGACTTTTGAAAGCACTATGGGCTGCTTTCAGTGTCGTCAGGGCGGTCTTAATTTGAATTATCCTTAATGTGAAACAGATTGGAAGACTAGACTGTTAAAGACCTATTGCAATCATTAGTTACAATCATTTAAGCAATCAATCACAATCTTAGGTCAATTTGCAAAATTCATCAGGCATTTGTATACTACGTATATTTTTCGTAAATTTTTAGGGTTCCGTACCTCAAAAGGAAAAACGGAACCCTTATAGGATCACTTTGTTGTCTGTCTGTCTGTCCGTCTGTCCGTCCGTCGTGTCTGTCAAGAAAACCTATAGGGTACTTCCCGTGGACCTAGAATCATGAAATTTGGCAGATAGGTAGATCTTATAGCACAAGTAAAAGAAAAAATCTGAAAACCGTTAATTTGTAGTTTGTGTTTAAATTTACAAATTAAGATACCTAACTATATCAAGTGGGGTATCATATGAAAGGGCTTTACCTGTACATTCTAAAACAGATTTTCATTTATTTTTATGGATAACAGTTTTTTATTTATCGTCCGGTATCGGTAAAAAAATACCCGAGTACGGAACCCTCGGTGCGTGAGCCCGACTCGCACTTGGCCGGTTTTTTTTAATTTGTCAAAGAATAACGAATTGCAAAATCATCAAATCATTTCAATCAAAAAATCAGAATAGCTAATGTAAAATATTTCTACTAAGTATATTAATTTCTATGAATATTATTAGAAGTTCGGTACACAATTATTTTCAAACTAGCTGTGCCCGCGACTTCGTTCGCGTGGAATAGTGACTTTTCGGGCAGCGTGATTCTTTAAATTGACATAACTTTTTTATTTATGAACCGATTGACATGAAATAAACACTAAATGTTAAGTGAAGCTTACTACAATATATTAGTGAAAACCGTATCTAAATCGAATAAGCCGTTTATGATATTAGCGTGCACAAACACACAGACAAAAAGACAAACAGACAAAAAAAAATTAATTACAATTTCGGGTTCGGCATCGATATAATAACAACCCCTGCTACTTTTTTTTTTATATATTTCCATTGTACAGACACCACTTTTCTACAATTTTATTATATGTATAGATATAAATTTAAATATTAATTAACAGTGCACGCATAGGCGTAGGTAGGTAGGTACCTACGTCGTAAAAATATACCTACTACCGACAATGTAGTAGCATTTTATGACATACTTTCAAATTAAATATCAAATAGATTTTATTGATATTATACCTATTTGTAGCCTCAAGGATTAATCTCAAATACTCGTAGGTCTGAACTCTGAATGAAATCTTAACGAACCTGATTGCAATGTTCTAAATACGTAGTAATAAATTATACATGTTATTCGCTTTTGCTAACAAATTTCAAATGAAATACCTATCTAGTAGAGTACTCGTAAAATTTAATAATTTCTTGCCAAGATCCGTAAGTTATTCGCTACTCTGAGCCCTAACCCCCCGTCCACACACTGCCCGTGCGGCATGGGATGGACCGAGGAACGAACTACGAAGGTAGAGACGTAGTGTAGCCGCGATACTCGCATGTTCCTCGTTCATGCCCATCGCGCCCTATTTTTAACCCCCGACCCAAAAAGAGGGGTGTTATAAGTTTGACGTGTGTATCTGTGTATCCGTGTATCTGTGTATGTGTGTATCTGTCTGTGGCATCGTAGCTCCTAAACTAATGAACCGATTTTAATTTAGTTTTTTTTGTTAGATAGGTGGCTTGTTCGAGAGTGTTCTTAGCTATAATCCAAGAAAATCGGTTCAGCCGTTTGAAAGTTATCAGCTCTTTTCTAGTTACTGTAACTTTCACTTGTCGGGGGTGTTATAAATTTTTAATTTACACTTGTGTAGGTAAGTATGCAGTAGCGCGCACGCTGCCACAGTTTTGACGTCCATAGCGTTGCAAAGGCAAGCGACCTAGTGCGGCGGCGGCGTAGCGATTAATTGCGCGAGTAGAGCAGTGTGTGGACGGGGGGTAAGCGTAACTAGGTAGGTACCACCTAAGTACGGTAACAGTATCAACGATCATGAGACGAACTAAAAATGGACTGTTTCAAATCTGTTAAATCGAATCCACATAAGCTTATTATACTACTTTTTGTAAGTTAACAAAGATTTATTTAAGTATTTATTTATTTAATTTGTGTAGTCAGTCTGGGCGTATGTAGGTAAGTATGTATATACAATATTGCAATTTATTTAATTCACCGTAACGCGCGTTTACTGTATAATGATACTAAAATGATGATATCGGCGATGTCCCAGTTCTAATCGTACTCACGCCAGTCTTGATGTAGCGAAAATAATTTTATTGACGCTTTGACACCAACAGTTCACAGGCAATAAACATTATAGTAGTAATAAAACTAGTTTTAATGGTAATTCTTGATATTTTCTGGATGGTTTCCTTTGGGTTTCACTTAACACTCTTGTTGACTAATTTTCTTCAGTTTAAATGTTCATGAATGTTGTTTTAATCTGCGCGTGTTTTATTTTAATGGGCTGGTCTGAGGATTTTTTTGATGACCGCATTTTGAAGCTACTTAAATAATATTATATAGCTTAAGTTTATCCTACGGAGTACAGAGAGACAAATCTTCATATTCAAAAGAGACTTGACAAGTGGAGCCCGAGACCCTGTTGATAGATGTCGGGGCCGCCATTCCGTTCATTGTTAAAATTGGTAGGCGCCGTCTGCTCTCCGCTACAAATGCACCCAGAATACAAAACTAGCTTCGAATTCTATTAATGACTCATCTGGAATACGTTGTGTGAATTAATTTTTCAATAAAAGGGGAATGGAGATTTTAAATACTTTCTTAGAATCGAAAGTTGTTCTTCACTTAAATATCCAAAGTTTTATACAAGTGGGTGCCTATTTCTTAATTAGAAAACGCAACGACGCGACGCGATAATTTAGTGTATTTCAACATGCTGAAATCTAAAACTAGCAAAGCATCCAGATTTACACACATAAAATAAATAATTATATTATCAAACTCAAAGACGTCGTCTCGCCCGGTCGTGGTTTATGAAAGTGGCGCCTGACACAGTCCACTCACTAAATCATATAATTTGGCTTTGCGCCGAACAAAGAATATAAACAGCTGACATACAATTGAGTGCGAGATGAGAAAATTCATTTTAAAAGCTTTAACTTGCGAGTGGTATTTCAAATTTAAAATTATAGATAGCTAAACCATGTCGTTGTCGAACGATTTGTGTTATTTGCGTTTACATATTCATTTTCAGAATATAAATAATATGTCATTGCTTTGAAAAATTTATTTCAAAATTACTAAAAATTATTATCAATTAATTATATAAAATAAATATTAATTAAATATTAATATTAATGGCGGTATATCGAGGTGCTGCGATGTATTTACGATTCTGCGTCAATGACCGTCCAAATACAGTCTCAGCAGACAAAACCTATCAGCTTACGAAGGGGTGTTAGACAGGGGGACGTAATATCTCCAAAACTGTTTAACAGTGCACTGGAAGACCTCTTCAAAACGCTGGACTGGAAAGGACGAGGACTAAACATAAATGGCGAGTACATCTCACACCTACGGTTCGCTGACGACGTGGTTATCTTAGCAGAATCTCCGCAAGATCTCGAGGAGATGCTGTGTAGCCTAAGCCGCTCTTCCAGACGTGTCGGTCTCGGGATAAACATGGACAAAACAAAGATAATGCTCAATCAGCACGTTGTCCCGACACCGGTTCGCGTCGAAAATGTTGGCATCGAAATTGTTTCACAATACAACTACCTTGGCCAAATAATTCAACTAGGCAGAAGCAATTTCGATGAGGAAGCCAACAGAAGAATTCGGCTAGGCTGGGCAGCTTTTGGAAAATTAAGTCAAGTCTTCTCATCGTCAATTCCTCAATGCCTGAAAACAAAAGTCTTCAACCAGTGTGTCCTTCCCGTCCTCACCTATGGTGCTGAAACGTGGACACTGACAAATGGCCTTGTTCACAAATTCAAAGTTGCTCAGCGAGCTATGGAGAGGGCTATGTTAGGAGTTTCACTGAGGGATAAGATCCGAAATGAGGAGATCCGCAGGAGAACCAAGGTCACTGACATAGCCCAAACTATTAGCAAGCTGAAGTGGCAGTGGGCAGGCCATGCCTGTCGTAGAGGCGATGGCCGTTGGAGCCGGAAAGTCCTTGAGTGGAGACCGCGTTTAAGCAAACGTAGTGTGGGACGCCCTCCAGCACGATGGACCGACGATATAAAGCGGCTGGCGGGAAGTGGCTGGATGAGGAAGGCTGAGGACCGGGTGTGGTGGCGCTCTATAGGGAAGGCCTATGTCCAACAGTGGACGTCCACAGGCTGATGATGATGATGATGAAATATAAATTAAAACATTTATAAAAAAAATGATTTTTGTATTTCCCATACCTACTAATAAATTACTTTATAGCAGGATTTTCTTTACGGCTGACATCTTATTGTTTTTAAAAATACTTACTAGTAACAAATAAGAATTTTTGTGAGAAAGTTTTGTAAAATATTAATTTCAGTAAGTGTAATGTAAAATTAAACACAAAATTGGTTGTAATGCTGTGGTTGATATGCCTATAATAACTCTTCGGCTAAGTAGCGTTTAATTTTTCATTTATCATGTTGATTGCTTAACAAGTGTAAATTAAAAATTTATCACACCCCCGACAAGTGAAGGTTACAGTAACTAGAAAAGAGCTGATAACTTTCAAACAGCTGAACCGATTTTCTTGGATAATAGCTAAGAACATTCTCGATCAAGCCACCTTTCAAACAAAAAAAAACTAAATTAAAATCGGTTCATTAGTTTAGGCGCTACGGTGTCACAGACAGATACACAGATACACACGTCAAACTTATAACACTCCTCTTTTTGGGTCGGGGGTTAAAAACAGGACACCTAGCTAACCTCCATAGAGTAGAGCTTAAAGTTTACCTTCTCAATACACTTACAAAGTTACTTAAAACAAATACAAAACAAATAAGTAAGTATTATATGTATATTATAGACTCACGTCTGAAATCTGCACCATCCTAGCATATTAGTAAATATCCGATGTGTTATTTACCCGAAGTAGCTTCTTGTAATCGTACTAACACGTCGCACCATTGCAGCATTGGTAAACGTATAGTCCTAAATATTAGGTAAGTAATTCGTTATCTGTTTGATTGGCTTTATTAGGCGCACTACGCGGAAGTAGGCGATAAATAATTGCTTATTGAGAACAGTTTTCGAGTTGATGACTGAGACACCGGTTATGCGGCTCAACAACAATTTATGAAGTTAATTAATTAAAATTGATATGAACGAGCTATCGGTTCATTTTGCAAATAGGTACTTACTTTTGGGCGCTTTAAATTAGCGGTAGGTATAAATGACTGGGAGCCGTGAAGCCTAGGGGTTAGGACGTCTGCCTCCTATCGGGAGATCGGCGGTTTGATCCCAGGCATGCACCTCTAACTTTTCGGAGTTAATATGTGCGTTTTAAGCATTAAAAGATCACCTTGCTTTAACGGTGAAGGAAAACATCGTGAGGAAACCTGCATGCTGAGAGTTTACCATAAAGTTCTCAAAGGTGTCTGAAATTCGCCAATCCGCATTTGGTCAGCACTATGGTCAAACTCTTCTCATACTGAGAGGAGCTCGTACTCTGTAGTGAGTCTGCACGGTGATGGGTTGATGAATAGTAAATCACGAGGATGATAATAAATGATTGAATTTTTTGAGTAATTCAAGAAAAGGTGACAAACATTAACCATAATATTATTATTATATAATAATTTAAGTAGGTATATCGTAGTGTCTGAGGAGAGAGACACTGTCAGTTTAGGCTTAAGACATTTATTGTTCCTAAAAGGAATTTCCACTTAAATGGAACTTACTGGCTATAAAACTAGTAAGTACAAAATTACATCTTAGAGCACACAATAGATACATGTAAATAAAGTTTCAATCATCTACTGAAAGATTGTAATTTTTTAATAGAGACTGAAAATTAAATTATATAAAGTAATTATCAGAAAAAATAACTTTCGTAGGAAATGGAATCTACCTTTTGAAATAAGGATCCATTTCAACACAGTTCTTAATGAAAACCAATAGATAAAAATGTTTATGGGTCTTGAGAATAGAAAAATTGTAAGCGTTATGGTGTACCTATATGAGTATTTCCGGCACTAATAGTGTGCTAGCTAATAGTTATAATGAGGTTTATTTGAAGTGGTTTCAGGGCCGCATATATTAGGTCGATGGGATGTTATGATGGATCTCTGTGTACCAGAAATATATTTTGTAAAATGATTTTAAAATGGCGAGCGAATATATTCGATAGATATCTATCTACTCGAGGATTTCTATGATGAATTACGTTATTGAAGAGTGTTGAGTGAATTATGTATAAACAAGCCAGAATTATACGATAAAATGCTTTAGTAAACCTATATAATAACAGATTTATTCTGTAGTTGCCTATTATACGAGAATAGCGTCCACGTGCAAGCTCCTGCGCCTGAAAAGGAATTTGGTACAAGTAGGTACCTACCTATTATACACAGAGCTTTTAAACTGAAACTACTATTTATATTTCGTACCTACTGATTTGCATAGGTTTTCTCAAAAGTAATTTAATATTAATGACTCCCATGAAAAGTGTAAAAAGATGCCTATTATGCCCAACAGAGGGTACAATGGTTGGTGATGATGGCGACATTGATGGAAATGTTGGTTCATTTTACAAACTTCTGGTGCAGCGGTGTGCGCTGTGCTCTTATATGAAAGAGGTTCCACTTTATTTCCCGATTTAACTTTTAGAGTTATAAGATACCTATCACTTGATAACGGTGAAGGAAAACATTGTGACGAAACCTGCATGCTTGAGAGTTCTCAATAATGTTCTCAAAGGTATGTAATTGTGAAGTGCAAATCCACACTTGGCCAGCGTGGTGGACTGTGGCCAACCGTCAAACCCTTCTCATTCTAAGCGGAGATTTATGTTTACTATATACATAGTATTATATTGAAATTAGATACCTAGGTAAAGCAGGTGACACTGACTCAATGATTAGGTACATATTTTAGAGCGTTTGAGGTAAAACAACAGCCAACTACATATTTGAATATTAACATATTGATTTCCCCCAAAAAAGCCAAGGAGGATATTACACGGCAATCGGCATACCTACTTATGAATTTGCACAGGTTAGTGATGGCGGTAGAGTCTTACATATGAAATTTATTAGCTGATATTCGCAACTTCGTCCGCAGGATTTCGGTCTTTAAAAAGTCGGACTCGTGGGGACTCTTTAATTTTCCGTTCGTTGCTCCTTTGCGGCATGATTGAAGGACAAACCAACAAACAAACACGCTATCGCATTTATAATATAGGTAGTAATAAAACATGCTCTTTAGATTATATAGACAACTCTTTTTTTAACCCTGAAGGACATCAACTATAGGTATATAGGGGTTCGGCGCTCTAATCCTACCAAGTGGTGTCAATAAATCAGTCGCGATCTGATTGGTGACATCATCGGTGAGGTCGACCTTCCAGTTAATAGCATTACATATACGTTTTCATGGTACACTGTTTAACTGGAGCAAAGTGTTTCAAATACTCTATTTCGGTAAAGATATATGGCAAATAAAGCGCTAAATTTCTGAGCCAAAGATTTTGCTGAATATTTTGTTTATAGTGGTCAAGCATTTATTACTAATACTAATAGTATATACTATATATATACTAATAGTACTTAGTAGGTATAGATTTGTACTTTTTAATAGACGTTAAATAAGCATATTAATCCAATACAATACAATATAAACATGATCAGTGCAATGTAATATTAAACATTATAATATTAGAAGAAGAAGAAGAAGATGATTAGACTTTGGACATAATATAAGTTTCTGATTAAAGCTCTAAAAAAATTTCGCTATCACCATATCAAGAATTGGGTGTAGGTAGGAAATAGGAACTATCAGTCGTAATTTTTTTTAAGTAATAGAGCAAATTTAAAAGGTCAAAACTCAAACCCCCTCGGAACAAAACTCGGTAAAGGAGGATTGATCATAATCTCTTACAAGGAAGAGATTCAATAATAATAATAAGGGTTCAGTCAGTCTTACATAACTGAGCATCGTGATCCTGGTGAATCAACATTTTGCGTTACTTAAATGATATCCTTTATTCGGGTCCTGTTTTTAGCCATTTGTATACAATTGTAAAAGTTGAGTTTAGCGCATCAGTTTCCTTCAGTTTGTCTGACCACCGGGGTTTCCTCGTGGTTCCGTTCCTAATCTTGTTACTGAAATCAATTCTGCGTCGAGCGATATGAAAAAAATTAAGAATGTGTTGAAGGCATTGATGTTGGTTGGGTGTTCTGTAGTGGAAGGCATAATATTGTAAGGTGAAAAGACGTAATCTTTAGTTGCGGATAAATCCATGCATTTGTGCGTTTGGTAGTCTACGGAATACGAAACAATTGCATTTCAGCACTATATTTCGAACACATGAATTCTGTGTCTTTCTCTAGCGCCATAGTACAAGTGTCGAGACCATAATATAGAAATATAAGCGCTTGTACCAGACGTGATTTGTGATGCTTCGGTGTTTCCTGATATTCGTTAGCTTTGTCATAGCATCCTTAGCTATTGCTATTCGACTAGGGTATTGGAATTTGGGGCAAAATGTCGAATTGCAATTCGGAAAAGTGTTTGCTTGCCCTGCGCATTTAAATATTGAAATTGGAAGAGTTGAGGAACGAAGCCGGCAGCAAACGGGTGCGCGGGCGCACATTCAGTGGCCCGCAAGTCGCCGCGTCGAGCGCTCCACTCTTCGAGCCGTTCCTATCACGCTATCGTTATCGCACACGACCACTCTCCGAACGCACTTACGATTCGTTTAAAGCTCCAAAATAAAGACTCATATACGTCGATATTAATTCTATTTTATCGATATATTTAATTGATGTAAAATTTACATTTGTTGCCAAGGCATCAAATTTCATATTATCAAACACGTGTTTATATATAGTAAGCGCGAACAAAACGCGGTATCGCCTGATCCACGTTTTTCACTGCGAGTGAATAAATTAGCGGCCGAAGCGTCGCCGTCTCGTGAAAAATTTCACTTTTTACCGGCAAGGACTGTCTTACCATGTCTACGAGTCTAGCATGCCACGCCAGACGGATCATTGATTCAAGTGAGTACTTATTATATATCATTTGCAGTTTGCACTACACTCTTGTCTCTTACACGTATATTGATATTACATGAACAAAATATTCTGATATCTTCAAATTCAGTTTTGTTAACGATCTGTTTTTTTATTATCTTGTCTTATTAACCGACTGTCACAAAAGGGTTCTCAATTCAGTGTTTTTTATAAAGTATGTTCTAAAAAATAGGTGAGTATATGTATGTAATTTATAATATGTATCATTAAATTATTCGAGTATTTTATTAGATAATTTTTCATGTACCAAAATTGTAGTTACAAAGTTATAATAAATTAAGTCAAACCAGTTTTATAAGTTAAATTCTCTATCAAATGTAATTACTAATTACGGTACGTACCGAGATATGCGTAGTGCGTACAGTTTACGAGGAGTTGGTAGCGGAACATACTAGAGAAGCAGAGAACTACCTATACACAGATGAGAATGTAGAGATGATGCGGATGCAAAGATAATGATTATACAGAGATGATGATGCTATGGAAAAATATCCGAGAGGAAATTTGACTTTCGTGAAAACAAAGTGTAAAACATGGCAAACTTAGGGATATAGGAGTTAGTACGGTGTTATATTCCTATTGATAAATAGGTAAATGCATAGGTAGTGATGGGCGCCAGATATTTGATATTTGTATCACTTACTGCGGTAAAAGGCATCATTTGCACAAACTGACCTCCCGTCGCGTCAGTGCGTACTTTTTTACTTTATTTGAACGACGACTTTAGTTTTGTTCCATTTAGTTCTCGTATCGTGTGAAGAAAACGATTTAATATTACGAAAGGTGAAGTAATTTTGATACTTGATGAAACTTTTACGGTGATAACTATGTTTAATTGAAAATACTTTTGACTATAATATGTTTATTATGGAGATCAAAAGTACTAGGTGGTTGAACTGAAATTCCGATCAAAGCTCTTCGCTGGAATAAATCATCGCTAAGTTCATAAATAGAAGCATAAGCATATAAGATTAGGTTGAATCTGGCCTAGAACGAAGTTGGAGCACCCTGAACTGCGTGTAGCAGTCTTGCCTGTCCTTTTTGTTAAGCTTTTTGTCTTTTTTTTTTTTAAAGTATGTCTTTTCAGTTCAGTTAAGTTTCACGCTTGTAAAGCGTGTATCCTGGCATAGATAATTTTAACACTCTAGTATCTAGGTACCTACCTTCCCGAAGAGTGTTCTTAAATAAAACCACTTTTAACTGATGTCTTTTAGTCAAAAGAAATATTTTTCAGTCAAAACTGCTACTTTTGACCAACGTCGGCAGAGCTAGTCTTCCATGTTGTTTTTATTTTTGCAGTTAAAAGTAGTTTTGACTGGATAAGTGTTTTAACTGTAACATATGAGTACATTTAATATATTTAAAATTGTATTTTGTGTTACATTCTTATATTAATTTCACTTCTGGTTTTCTACTGAATTGTCACTTTGCTGACTTGAAATTTTTCGCCGTACGATATAAATAGTCAGGTATTTGATTGGTGTCTAATAAATCTATTGATTAGATTCATTACATGATATCGTGGTATAAAATTCAAGTATCACGAATGCAATTACGCATAGAAAACTGCTCAAGCTAATTTGTCCTTACTCACGGTTTACAAACGTGGTTAACATGTCTCCATTTCATTGATAACAATTTTCCTCCATTCATAATTATTTGCACTTGAACTGAACTCTGTTATCGCAGTGGATAGAGCATTAGATGATAGTAGGTAATTGTTGCTAAGAGCATGACAACTATTTATAAATTAATTTTATATTATAATACTAAGTAGGTACTTACATAATGTCCACGACTCCATCAGCATAGATTCAGATTATTTAAAAATTCCGAAGGAACTCTTTCATTTTCTAGGGCAAAAAGTAGCCTCTACATTTACAAGGATGCAAGCTATCTCTGTATCAAGTAGGTGATTCCTGCGAATTCGTCCACGTGGATTTAGGTGTTTATTAAAAATTCCGTGGGAACTCCTTAATTTTCCGGGACAAAAAGAAGCCTATATACGTGGTGCAATCTATCCTATTATTTAGAGCCTCGATAGCTCAACGGTTAAAGGAGTGGACTGAAATCCAAAAGGTCGCCGGTTCGAACCTCACCCGTTGCACTATTGTCGTGCCTACTCCTAGCACAAGCTTTACGCTTAGTTGGAGGGAAAATTCTTTAAAAAAAAGCTCTAAAAAATTTCATCAAAATCGGTTTAACAGATGGGCCTTGAAAAGGTGAAGAAAGGCTCACAGACACACTTTCGCATATATAATCTATAATTTATAATATTAGTATAGAAGTATGGATTAGGCACAGCATCTACTAATACCTACCTACTAGGTAGATGTAACTAATGTATGTATGTTTTAGATTGAAATAAGGAAAAAATATTAAATATGATTACATTATTATGTAATAGACACGTTTTTTAGCACGTGGTAAAAAACAATATAATTATAGCAGGCGTGTTTTTATCGATAGATAAATAATAAATATGCAAATATATCTTTTCGCCTTTACATTTTCAAATAAAACCAGTTTGGGTGTTGATCCCCTGCTGGTATACATTTTGACCGACATTTTATATTTTTGCTAGAGAAGAATACCTACCTAATTTGTTTAACTTGAATGAATATTGCCAATAGCCATACAAGAAATAAAGAAAATACTAAGATAAAAAGTTTCCTGATTATTCTACCAAGACCACAATTTTTTCGCAACATGACGTGTTTCTTAACAATAAAAAATATTCCTAGGTTTTCTGCAAGCCTTTTTTCAGATCAATTGTTTTCTTTGAATCCTACCTATTGTGATCAATATATTATCTATGTTGAGAAAAAAAGAAAAGTACCCAATCGATAAAATATAAAACGAAGAGGCAGTTTTTTCAGTGTAAAATTGTTATGAGTCTTTTACAGCGCTCAGATAGGTAGTCTGGGTGAATGACTTATGTTTCACATGTGCTAATTTTCGCTTTTGTTACTGGTTAGCGGAATCTACCTCACTGTAAGTTAATAGACCTTGTGGAGCCGACGAGTGGATTGCTTCAGCTCCATAACGAAAACTCTTGAAATATGTTTGTCTATGAAATTCTTTATACTAATCTTTATGCCTATAAAATTCGTGATTCTTTATCCATACTAATTTTATAAATGCGAAAATGTGTCTGCCTGTCTGTCTGTTACCTTTTCACGTCTCATCCGTTTAACCGACACATAGGCACAGAGATAGCTTACAACACCAAGATACATATTTAAGCTGCTTTTTATCCCGGAAAATGAAATAGTTCCCACGGGCGGCGTTTTAAAAAACTAAATCGACATAGACGAATACACGAGCAATTCTGGTTATGCTATAGGTATACCAGGTTTGCATATTATGACTAAAGTTCTAAAAAAATATCAACGAACTTCTAATAATTAAGTAGATGGTCGAAATCGTTTTCTTTCAGTGGAGTGATTAGGTAAAATTTAAATTTTATAATTTACATACCTAAGCTAGTATACATAACAATATGTATATGACGATGGTAGAGTCAACAAATTAAACTAACTACTTCATTATTTTCCTTTAATTTAGTTCGTTGATCTCTTGCCTGGTAACAATTTAGTGTTTTAAGTGGTAGGTAGCCGAAAGTAAAATCTATTTAAGTTCAAGCGAAATTAACAGTATGTTTTCAAATACGGCTCTGATCTGCACTGGCATCGGTCGCATGTTGTGGATCATACTTTAGGAATCACGAAAAAATTCATATAAGTTTTGTACCGTAAAAAAAACCCAATTGATTTATACTCTTTTCAATATTAAAAAAAAATTCAAAATCGATGACACCCCCGTCGATTTTGAATCAAATATTTAGTATAGATACAGAAAGGTTACAAGATTATCTTTGATTTAGATTGCCCTACATTAGATTAAACTACAACTATGCAAATATAATATAAAAATAATGTGTGCGTTTATTCGTTAACTATGCGTGAGCGCATCGTTCATCCGATTGAGTTGAAACTGAAATATTATAATATTGCGGTGCGAGCGGCAAAGATACTACACTACGTCCTTTGGTAGGTACTACCTACCAAAGTAAAAATTCGAAATGTATAAAATCATCTATTTTCAAAACTCCCGGAAAACTTTTCAGGTAAAACTACCAAATGACTGGGTTACTGCCTCATTTATAAAAAGAACCCTTGCCACAGCTCTTCCCAAGAAAAGATTTTCATAAATGCCACCCGAGTGAAACCGGGCTAAAACTAGTTATTATTATTTAACTTAATATGTAAACAAAAAATCGCCAGTAAGTAAATATTGACTATTTAACTTGTACATACTAGTACAACTAATTTATATTATATTTTCATAACCTTAGAGGTCGATTGGTAGAGAATACATACATTACGGGTATTGTCTTGAGATTCCATTTTAGTGAGTAAGAATTTTTAAAAAAATCTATGGTATCTAAAAAATGTAGGTTCGTCAACTTATTTCCTTCAATGTTAAACAAATACTTACTTATTAAAATAAGCAGAGCCCTATTAATTAATTTACAACTTGGTCAGCGATTTGATGCAATCTGCGACAAAATTTTCTTTAGTGCTACCATCTGATAAAGGGAAATCAGGCCATCTAAGTATATATTGGGCATGAGAACATGAGTGACGGTATTTATGTTGTCCTCGCATATTATCTTAGCCATTCATAACAATTAAGGCGAAGTCGTTAATTTTCGCAGCACTTTCGTGAGAAATATCTTGTTAGTCTATTATAATGGTCTCCTTCAATCTAACTCCAATCATAAGTCAACTAAAGCAATTGACCAGTATGACTAAAATCTACTTTAATTAACGCTAACGGTTTATACCTATTTAAATACTTAAGATAATAAATTTAGAATGGAACCAACTAGAGTAAATATCTACCTTCGTAGTTTTTCGCTGTATCACAAAGCAGACTTGGTTGGTTTATAAAACGGTTGCCTAATAGGGCCTATTGAAACTTGAGTGTGAGTTTAAAGTTAAAATGAGTAAAAGTCGGTTGCAAAATTAATTCCAAACTGATTTTAAACCGATTTTTCACGTGCCTCATCGCGATCTGTTGTGCGTTTAGACAGCTTGCCTGAAGCTGACTCTGCTTAGCCTGAGACTGCGTAAATTGATACTAAGCAGTATTTAAATGAACGAACCTCGAATATGTGTACCTACCTACTCGCACCTACCTCAATAATTGAAGCACACAGTAAAATCTAAACATTTCTTTTTCTAGCTACAAATATTAGTTATATAACTTATAATAAAACAATATTTCAATCATAAGCGTCCGCTACGTACCTCAGTGCCTCAGCTGCGAGCGATAAAAGCAGATCGGTTACGTCAACGAAATGGGTTAAATGGATTGTAGTAATAAATGTAGCCCTCGCCGTGAACTCAGGCAGGGATCCGCGGCCCCCGTGAAGGCCAAGTTTCAATATCGCGAGCACTCTCTGTAAATACTGCTCCACATTCAATTCATAAGACATTTGGCGCCAGGAAAAAGAACTCTGACCCATAAACCTGCTCAGTGGATGATGTATCGATCTATTTGGTGGTACCAACTGTGCAGGACGGTGCAGGAGTTGTCTCTACTCTCTTCCTAGTTTGGTGCAATAGGCAATCTTTCGTTCCCAGCACGTTTTACGAATGCTTATCAACACGTGTCGTTTAGAACTTTTTTTACATATAACATAACCTCTCTGATGCAGTTCTGATCACTGGTTGAAGGTACTGAGTTCAATTCAGGAAATTTGGGCTTTTATATTCAATTGCCTCACGTTTTGCTTGGTGGAAGACCTCAGCTAGTTACCACAATAGCTTTAGTATTCCGGTACCCTCTTCCACCATAGACTGTATCTTCATCATCAGCCAGTTTAGCTTGCGGTCAAAGGCTAACCTGTCATCGAATAAAAAATATATTTTTCATTTTATGAAATGAAAAGACCGCAAGTTTGATAATTCAAGAGGTATTCAAAGAAAATGCAAAATATAAATATATCTAAGTAATTTCTTTTCACACACAAAAGAAATTACGTTGGTTTTCACTTTCGTTTAAATTTAAATAACATTGAGCTGCAAACACTAACAAAGGCGAAATAAAAAGAAAAAGTTAAAAAGAAAGGTAAAGTAAAATCCAGTCGTGTACTTACCTATCGAAACCGGCAAAATTGCTCTATTTCTAGACATTTGAAAGTATAATCTAGGTATAAATCAAATAAGTAGAAGTCGATATAAATATATCAATAAATCGTTGATATGTCCAAGTCACGTTGATATACTAGGTAGATACTTTAGATATCATATTGACATTGACCAATGAAACTGCTATTGAGCTATTGATGACATTTTTATTAAAACAAATCTGTCTGCTGGCCTAGTTCCTGACCATGAAACAAGGAATTAGCTTAGTGTGTCCCTGACTATGTCATGGACTGCTTGGACAATCTTCGAACGTAGCTACGAGTATGTTGTACTTGAACCATACTTGAACCTATTTATTGTAGATAGGACGCATCTTCCCACTTCACATGCAGATGATCGGTCAATTTAAGAACGATTGCACCCAATATTAACCCATTTGAGATACAGGTTCTCCTGGAGTTCTGGGAACTTGTTGTTTTCGTGAATCTATAGAGATGTCCTGCAGGGGATTGTGGTCTTACAAGTACAATATAAGAATAAATCCAGATTAGCAGATAAAGAATTATCTGCTAATCTGGATTTATTCTTATATTGTACTTCCCATCTCATCAGTGAGTGGGGGCACTCAGCTATAAAGTGAACCCTCACCACGCTTCTGGACTGGATCTGCCAAGTCTTATTATTTCGAGAACGATCTTTGAATCCTTTGCGATGACTGCGATCTCATGTCATCCTGCTATTAGATAAGTAGGTAAGCTAATTGATGGTTGTAAAACATAACAACTAGGTACCTATACGTTTTATATGTAAAACAAATCGACACTAAGATGTAGGTATACACTTTGGTAATGATCCCTTTGTATCGCTTTGAATACTTGAATAGTAATGATAACAGCGGTCGATGAACGTGCGATCGTGAACTTGGCTCCGTAGCCTTCGTTCCGACTTCCATATACATAATATTATATATTATTGCTAAAGTAACTTCTGGTGCATAATAGTTTGATCCGCGATGAGCTATGAGAGGTTAGAGCTTGCTGTTATACTTTACAAACCCTTGCAAATGTGAGTTAATAACTTTCTTAAAGAAACAC